>NC_090932.1:752842835-754092835 GCF_040938575.1 Ambystoma mexicanum
TGTGTGATCTTGTAGTAGTTTTTCTTCTAACATTTCAAGTGATGCCCTCTGGGGGATACTCATATAGAGTGGAACCACATGCAAACCCAGAAGTATCTCTGTGTTCGGGTCAAATGGTGCACCTTTAACTTCTTTTATAATGTACATTGGTTCCAACACACATTCGCTCTCTTAATACATCCAAAGATCTCAGCCCAGAACACTCGGACCCTTGTACATCCCCACCACATGTGCCAATAATCCGCCCTATCCCTGCATCCACACCAACACAACAGCCTCACTGATGGAAACATTTTTGAGAGCTGCATCAGGTCATATTGCCATTGATGCAACAACTTCAGGCTGTTCAGTTTAAATTGGCAGGCCACCAATGTCTTAAATGCGCTCCTACACATTAGCCGCCAGAGATATTCATCCAACTCCAGACTCAGGTCCCTTTCCTACTTTTGCCGGAGTCCCTCGACCGTGCCCCTGGAAGTCTCCACCAGTGACCTATAGAGTAATGTGATTAGGTCCTTCATTGCTGTGTGTTTGTCGAACACCCTCTCGGCCGGTGTTCCCTCCATTTCTCTGCCGCGAAGACCCCTTTCAGCCTGAGATAGAGAAGAACGGGCAGCTTTCAAATACTCAGACCAACTTCCAGCTCCTAGATCCCCATGAAGCGCCACTTCACCCATAGTTGACCAACTCTGGCTAGCCCCGAGTCAAACCACTTGTTATATGTCTCCGGTTCGGGTATCTCATCCCTCACAGAGGGGGCCCAAATGTGACTCTTTAGTGAAAACCATGTGGTGACTCCTCGCATTCCAGCTCCTTTCTCCACATCTCTCAATAAGCCACAAGGATCAGGTGTTCCCTAATTCTCCTTGGGATCTACCCCCTTGGGACCTGGAGCCACTCCCCCTCTGTTGCCAGACACAGGTGATAATCCTCCAGATAAACCAACCGCTTGTCAGGGTCCTCCCGCAGGTGTGGCACTATTGCTCTCAACTGGGTGGCTTTGTAGTACAATGGCAGGTCTGGCAGCCCCACCCCTCCCAGATCTTTGGGCAGTATCAGCTTACAATATATAACCCACTGCTTCTGGTTTTGTCATAGAAACCATAGCATCCAGGGCTTAGCCTCCCACAAGAGGTCCTCTGGCGCCCATATGGGTAACATCTGGGACATGTACAACACTCTCGGAAGAAAATTCTTTTTCAGGGCATTGAGCACCCCCTTTTTCCCCATTCCACCATTTTGCTAAAGAATTTGCTACACAGTGGTGGATAATTAGCCCCACTTAGGTCCCCCCCTGGTCTAACTATGGTCACTCGCAAGTACTGAATGCTTTCCAGATTAATTTTGATCCCCAGGAGCCGGAGTGCCTCCACATCCCTCTGTTCATTCCCTGCAAAACAAAATATAACCAACTTTCTCTTGTTGACTTTGCACCTGGAAAAGTGCCCCTTTTCCTCTATTAAATCTAAGGCCGCTTGAGTTGAACTCTGTGGGTTCACCAGGTGCAGCAGGATCTCATCTGCATAGAGCCACACCTTGAATTCCCTATCCCCCACCACAATGCTCTCCACCTGGGGTGCCCGCCGCAATGGCCCAGCGAGCATCTCCATTGACAGTGCAAATATGAGTGGTGAAAGTGGGCATCCTTGCCTCGTGCCCCTCCTTAGGTTGGTGACACGCAACAGTCTCCCATTAGACACCACCCAAGCAACTAGCGACGAATACAGTGCCCGTATCTCCTTCAAAATCTGTTCACCAAACCCATACTTGTGCAATACTCCATAGAGAAAACCCCAGTCTACCCTGACAAATGCCTTTTTGGCGTGGAGGGCAAACAGCACCGGGTTACCCAGTCTTGTTGTCACGATCTCCATCAAATGAAGCGTATTGGCCACCTGTCTGCCAGAGATAAAACCCACCTCATCCGAGTGCACTAATCATGGCATGATCCCTTCCATTTTGGTGGTGAGTACCCTGGTAAAAATCTTGACCACACACACCCTTTTAACTCTCTCTACTGTCTCTACTGATATGAACTTCGGTTCTCAAGGGCGTTCAACCTACCAGCGCCTTCAGACCATACCAATGGTATATAAGGCGCTTTATAAATGCAAAATAACAATAACAACATCCACATTTAGGAGGGATAAGAGGTGATATGACTTACAGCTCTTGGGGTCTCTCCCTGTCTTTGGGATGACTGTTATTAAAGCCCTACTAAACGACAGGGGCACCTTCCCCGTGGTCAGGATGTGATTTAACAATTTTGCCATGTGTGGGGCTAGGCTTCCCGAGAAGAATTTATAAAACCCTGCTGTGTATCCATCGTCCTCCGGGGCCTTCCCCACCTTCAGCCCTGAAATCACCATCAATACCTTTTCCTGGGTAATTGGCCCATCTAGATCTTCTTTCACCCCCTCCCTGAGCAGGACTGGCAGGTGTACACCACTCAGGTATCATTCCAGGTCCCCCTCTTCAACCACCCTTTCTTCCCCATGAAGGTGTTCGGAGAACGTGGGGAATTCCTGCAAAACTTCCTCCGTAGTGGAGTGCAGTGATCCCCTGATTCTTCCACTGTGCTTACCCAGCGATATGCTCGCTGCCCCCACAGCCTCGACCAGCAGTGCATCCGCTTTGTCAACCTTCTCATAGTATCACTGTCGAAGGAACTGTAAGTTAGACACTGCCTTCCCCACCTCCAATTCCTTCAACTCCCATTGTTTCTCCCTTGCTAGCTGAAGCTTATAACCGTCCACTTCGCCTCCACTCGATGCCCCAGCCTCCAACTCATGAATGCTGCCCCTCAACCTCTCCACCAACAGGGTCCTAGCACTTTTCTTGGCTGCACCCTCCCATATCAAGAGGCGTTTCCATGATGCCTTTGCAGCCTCCCACACCGTTCCGAGGTCCGCCTCCACATTATCATTAAACCTGAAGAACACCTCCATTGCTGTCCTTATCTCGCTGGCAAACACTACGCCCTTAAGGAGCATATTGTTGCAGTGCCATAAGGAGCACCTCATTTAAAGGCCCACCATTGAAATTCCCATGTCCACCATATCGTGGTCTGACCAACTAATGGGGATATGCTTGCTACCCGTTACCCTACTCAGGTGTTGCTGCTGTATGAACCAGTAATCAATCCGCGTCCTAGAACCATGAGCTAAGGAGAAAAAGGTGACATCCCGTCCGCACGTCAACCAGACCCTGCTCTGTCATATAATTTAGGAAGCTGCCCCCTCCTGGGATACCCCACCTACGGGCTGACTGCTTCCCTCACTGTGGTCCATGTGCCGGCCTGCCTGCATATTGAATTCCCCCCAACAGTAGCAGGCCGGAACTGCGTCTGAGTATCTCCCCCATCACTTCCTGCAAAAATAAGAACTGTCCTAGGTTTTGGCAGTAGATTGTGGCCAAAACACCTGAACTCCTTCCAAAGTGCCAGAGATGATCAGAGCTCGGCCATCTGCTTTCAGCCACACCTGTGGTTCCCCTAGGCAAATTCTCTGATTGAGGAAGATACCCACTCCGCCCTTTGTGGTTCGCCCTATGCCCAGAACACCTGCCCAATCTGAGCCCCTGGAATGTGCTTTTTCTTCCCCCGCACAAGCCTTCTCTCTTGCACTACCAGTATGTCCAGCCCTCTATTTGTGGAACTGCCCGTCAACGATCGCTTGGTGGGTGAGTTCAAGCCCTTAACATTTAAGGTCCCAACATTGAGCGTACCGGGCTTGCCCCCTCCATCAGTGTACACCATTTTGATGGTTCAGCCCACTTCCTGACCCCTGTATTGCAAAATAGGCAAGGAAACCCAACTGTTCCCAACACTCACCAAAACAACCCCAATCACCCCCCCAATTATCCCACCCCTCCCCTCCCACATCTCCCCTTACCCTGGAGTGCTCCCCTCCAGAGTTCTTAACCTCTCACTGGAGTTGCCCACCATCTGATGGGTCCCCATGGTGAACCTGGGCCTCGCCTGCCGCCTCCCTTATCTCTGCTGTTCCCCCTGATTTTGTTCAGCCCCTAACCATTCGGACAACACAAATGCATTGAAAGCACAATTCTGCTTGTAGTCAGTTCCTGTTCATTTGACCAGAGCCGGTGTATTGAGCCTCTTGTTCTTCCGACCACAGGCAGCCTCCTTTTTGTGTGGAAGATGTTCTGCTGACCCACTTCTGCCAGGGTCCCCTCATCCTCACCCATGGCCTCAGCAGCTGCGGCCTCCCCCTTCAGCACATGTAACATCTGATGCACTTCCTGGCCACTTGTGACCCAATAGTCAGTTTCTCCCCTTTCAAACGACAACGTAATGGGAATGACCAGCGATATCTAGTTCCCTTCTCTGGTAGCCACTGTGTGAGGGGGCGACAGTCCCGGAGCCCAGACAGGGTGAAACCAGACAAGTCCTGGAAGACCGTTACCTCATCTCCTTCAAACTGGACACTTCCCAGGTGCTTCACCTTCTCAAGGACCTCCATCTTCTCCATGTACCTGAGAAAGAGGACTACAATTGACCTCTGGCCTCCTCCAGCTCTGTGCACTCTCTCATGCTGGACTTCCTTCCCACCATTTGTGAGAGCAAGGTTCTTAATGAGTCCTTGCACCTTCCTGCCCACATATGCTGCAGTCTCCCAATTCTGTTCTCGTATTCCCAGAATGCGTAGATTGTTTCGGCGTTCTCTGTTTTCGAGTCGTCCAGTTCCAACAGGGTTTCCTACTCCCAGTTTTCCAGATCCATAAACCGCGCTTCATATTTCATGTCACGTAGGTCGACCTGCATGTGGTTGTTCTTCATCCCCTCCATTTTGTCCTCCAGCTTGTCAACGCTACCCCTCAGGTCACAGATCGACACCTGAATATCATTTCGGATGGCCTTAATTTCTCCTTCAGGTCATCTCTAGTAAGGGACAGAGCAACACCCCCCTCCGCCATGGCATCCTCCTTGCTCCATTCCCCTGGTCTCTTCCTTCTCCAGGTTGGCCATGGCCGAGACCTCATCCTGTGTCTCAACTCCCCCTTCCATGAGCTCAAACCACTTCTGCGCGTGGCCTTGTAAAGGCTCCATGGGCCCCTCCAAAGTGGTTCCACTGCAGGCTCACCTTCCCTCGCTGGTGTAGCTCTCTCTTGCCTGCTCTCCTGTCAACTCTTCTCAACATGGCGGGGTGCTATAGAGCCCAGAAGGAGCCCCCACGATAAAACCCTTTGCGCTGCTCACAAAGATTACCAGTGTTTACCAACTCTCTTGGTGGGACCGTTGCACAATTGCCCAGGAACCTGCATAACCTCAACATGGCAATAATTCAGTCTATCTGGGTGGGGGATCCCTGCCAGTGCTGGTCACTCATCAGCTCTCCTCTTTGTGTCCTCTCGTGGTGATGTCTGTGGGGCTGTAATGCCGGTCTCCAGGTGAGGCACCCTCTGCCACCTCTCTTGCGTCCCACTAGGCCAGGCTGTCTCAGACCTCTGGGGCCCTTGTACACAGCCAAGTCTCTTAAGCCTGCCCCCGGGACTCACCCAGTTCTTCCTGGCATCTCTGCCGCCCTCCCGCGGCTCCTTTTTCCCCTCACTCTGCTGTGGGTCTCACATGGCTTCACAGACTGATGTGTCCCTCAATCTGTTGTAGGCAGCCTGCAGCCCCGTCCGCTGCTTTGTACTTCCCACGGCTGGCCCCTTACTCGGGATGGGTGGCTTACACACCCCTGCAGTGCCTTCCTTAGATCTGGGACCGACCACCTCAGGGCTCCAGAGTGCTGGCTCATCCTCATCCCCCAGAGCTCCCTGAACCCTTCAGTTGTCTGCCGTGCCTCCTCACTGTGAGGCCCGGGTGGTCCCCAGCCGATGCTGGAGATATAAGGGCACTCTCCCCCCGGCTCTCTCCGACTTCCGCAGGCTTTTCCCTCCATGTAGACCTCAAATCGATCGGGGGGTACGCTCTGCAAGCTCTACTCAGGCAGCATTCAGCGGAGCTCAGTCTTTTCCCAGCCATCATGGTTTACACCCCCTTGTGGTCTCCTATATTATATATTTTGATATTGAACAACAAACAAATTGGACTCCAACATGTATTGATGAGGTTGGTCTTCTACACTTTTGTTGTTAAATGAATAAGATGTTATTTTGATTAGGATTTCGATTTACAAAATCCTTAGGAATGCAAGGATCCTGAAATCAGGATTTTAACTATTTTATGCATTATGATACAATGAGCTGTGTACTATATTTATGTATACACTGTTTTCAGGTTGTTTTATATTTGTAATGTATAAAATAAAGGTTTGTATGAACCAAATATACAATAAAAAAATGGCTTGCTTTTAATTGAGGAATTATTGACAATTGGTGTGACTTGGAATTTCGGGACTACATCAAAGAGGTGTTTTGCCATTTCAAAATCCACACCATTTTTCATTGATTATTAGTTAGCATTGTTTAACTTGATGCAGCCTCATTTCAGTTTTATATTTTTTGATAGAAAGTGTTTTTGTAAAGAGTGCCCTTATGGTATTTATTGTGGTAGGTGAGCTTGCATGTATTCTAAGTGAATGTTTGAATTTATTGTTGATATTTTCTTTTTCAGTTGATATTTGATGATCTCTTCTATATGCACTTTGAACTATTAAAAATTAGTTCATTTTTGTGATGTTTTTAATGCATCGTAAGTGTCATCAGAACTGTACTGGCTGTTGGGGTGACTTGCTGCCGGTACCCTTTTCTTTGTTTGCTTTCCCGCGGTGGAATTTTCTGGCTAAGTGTTTCTGCCTAGTTGGCAAGAAGAAGCGGAAACTCCCGTAACGTGGACTGCTCCATTGCTAACCCGCTTCAATTCCATTGGATTGTGGTGCCTGCCACTCACCTGACCACCCCCTTGGCCACACCCTATTGCACCTGGAAATCAGCTTCAAATATACGGTGAATGTGCATTGCGTGCGCATCATAAGTGTCATCAGAAGTGTACTGGCTGTTGGGCTGACTTGCTGCTGGCAACCTTGTCTTTGTTTGCTTTCCCGCTGTGGACTTTTCTGGCTAAGTGTTTCTGCCTAGTCGGCAAGAAGAAGCGGAAACTCCTGTAACGTGGACTGCTCCATTGCTACTCCGCTTCAAGTAATTGAAACTAACAGCATTTATTCATGTTTGAGTTTGTGTTCTATCATTTGTGCTTGCGCTCAAGCGCATATACTTTCGAAGGGAAACAAAGAAGTCTTATTTCCTGTTTCATTTTTTTTTTCCTTAGTTCCATTGGATTGTGCTGCATGCCACTCACCTGACCACCCCCTTGGCCACACCCCCATTTCACCCGGAACTCAGCCTCAAATATACGGTGAACGTGCATTGCGCGCGCATTGTAAGTGTCATCAGAACTGTACTGGCTGTTGGGCTGTTAGGGTAGTAGGTGAGTGGCGCTTCCGTTGTCATATTTTTTCTATAGCAAGGGCGTTGATTGTAATAGCACGAGCAAGTAAGCTCGCTTACAACCCAGCTCATATTGTATCAGTGTTCGATTTTTAATGGCGTCCGGTCTTCGCAGCAGATGACTTACAGAGCTGACTGCTTCAAACATAATCAATGTTGATGCTCTAATTTGCCCAGGCAATGCTGCTTATTCAGACCCTTTAGAGGAGTTTGATCCTTCTATCGGCAATAAGGGCCTCATCATTGATTGCACCAGCAACACCTTATCTCCTGCTGAAGGTTTTTCTTTGAATAAAGAAGACAGAGATTTGTTGGGTGTTAGTACTAAATATAATCTGACTCAAATTAATATTCAGCTATGTATTTCGAATGTGGAAATCTTGAAATCAGAGGAATTGTCGGGTCATGTGAATGTTGTTACAGGTGCTCTTGGTTATCTGGAGACTGTCTCTTTGAGTCCCAACAACTTACTGAGCACTTCCACAACAGAAAGTGGCTTTGTTTCCGATATACCTGTAGCAGGGCCCTTAGCTATGCGAGAATTGAACAACCGTATCTGTGAGTCTATTGAGATCTAAATTTCTGTTTGATCCTTTGTTACCTTTTGGGTATTTATGTAAAGAAATTGCTTACGATAATTCTTTTAATTTGAATTGTACTCCGAGAGAGGGGAAGACTAAGTTACCTGGCACTAATTGTATAGAACCAAATGCAGCCTCTAGTAAAACTGAATTTGAGGAGCGGCAAGTGGAAGAGGATTTACATTTATCTTGCACCATGCCTCCTCCCAGTCCATACACATTTCCTGTTATTATCAGGATACTCGACTTACTTGACAAGGGCCATGATTTTACTCATATGGAGTTACGACAGATGAAAACTGTATCTAATGAATTGATGTATACATTTAACCGTCTCAAAGGTTTTATCATGGCAAAAGAAGCTTGTCCGAGTACCCATTGTGATTGTTCTACTAGGACAGTCCATCCAGGTAAACTAACTGAGAGACCTGAGTAAGTATTAATAAGCAAACTCAGTGTTGTGATGTTGTGATGTTGCCATCACTGATAACTCCCAGTTAGTCAAAGAAGATCTTGGACTACTTGAGAAGTCTGGTCTCGCCTTAACCTCGGTTAATTGGCTGAATGACATTGAACTTATCAAACAAGAAATTAGGGAGATAAAGATGAACATAATTACAGGTTATCGGCCTACTTCTCCTTATCAGCCTTCCCATTCTCCACCAACAGCTGATAGCCCATCTGTTCTTGTTAATATAATCGAAGAAGCTTCACAATAAGAGGGGAACGAGTTTAATTCTAACGAGAAATCCTCATATTTATCACGACGGTAAAAAGAAATTCACCTCAGAGCTGTTGAACGCGCTGCAAAGCGCAGAAAAGAAAAAATGATTATTGAAAAAAATACCACCAACAAACCAGAAGCTGAGGACCTTACCAACTCTGGAGTAATGAAGGCGACAACTCGACCTCAAGATGAGGATGTAATAGATATAGATCAGTTATCAGAGGAGAGTCGCGCCCTTCTGCTCCATCCTCTTCCACAAACAAAATAAAAAACAAAAAAAATCTTCTGATGTTTGTGATGCAGCGGAGAATGCTTGGGCAGTCTTTCCCTTCTAGTTTAGTCTCACAGACCTTAGGGGATGAGGGGCAACCTTGGAGGCTGTACAGACATAGGGTGAGCAGAATGTGAGGGTGGTGGTGGAAGCATATTCCTCGTTATTGTCTGTCAGAGATGAGACCCACCAGTCCTTGGAGAATGTCCAGCAGGAATTTGATGCAGCAAATTGGCTGAGGGAGGACTTATTAGGGGAGATGCAGGTAGCATGGCAAGATGCAAGAGAGGATGCTTGCCTGGCTTCTGAGCAAACCACTGCTGCTCTTGCTGCAGCTGCAGAGGCCTGGATCTGTAACAAGGTGGAGGCCATTTGTGCACGGAGCAGGTCTCAGTTTCTGCATCTGAAAATAGTGCAGAGTCTTACGCTTGGTTCAGTGAGGGCATCCATTTGGATTGAGAGCAGGCCTATGCTGCAAGGCCTTCTCTGGGGCCACAGAGGATGCCTTATTGACCCCAGAGCAGGCAGCAGCTGCAAAGGCCAACCCTGGGGACAGGAAGGATGGATACCTGGCCCATGAGCATGTCTCCAGGTGCATCCGGATTGCTCACAGTACTACCTGTGTCTCCTAGTCCACTGTGCACCACTTGGTGAACAGAAGTGCATCCCACTTCTGCTGGATGGTCGAGGCTAGTCTGATGACCTTGACTCGGTTCCTGACATGCGAGGATCACTTTCTACCCCTGATGTGGCAGTATGTTGAACTTCATTCTGCCCCTATTGGTCTACCTTGCCATCTTCTGCTCCTACCGCTGCCCAACAATCCTCTGTGTGCCCCTACCCTGTCATTCTCTTTATCAGCACGTTGCCCTTCCAGGGACTCCTACAAAACAATCTCAGCTGCCTCATTTCCCACAAGGGGGAATGTCACACAAGCCCTGTTCCTTTTGTGTGTTTCTTTTAGTGATATCTTACTTTTACATCCCAGATTAATGTACCTGTCAATCTACTGGAAGCATGTCTACATTGCTCACCCATGGTTTCGTTTGTTGAACCCTGTAAAGTATTATTGGATAATGGACAATGCCTGGACTGGAAATGGGTTTAACACCATAGACTGCACAATAAATTCTGTTTCCATTGTCGCAGCGTTTGCACGTTTCTGTGGACACAAATGAGAGACTGCGGGAAGTGGTCGTAGTGATCATTGATTCACAACACACTCCCCTCTATCTATAGACATGATCAAGAACGCATCATGAAATACTCGCCCATCCACACTGGCCCACTGGTCCAGCCCTGTGTATCGCTGTCATGCCCATCTTTTCCCTCTTATGAGTCTGGTTCTTCTTCAGGCATGGTCCAATGAATGGCAAGCACAGATGTAACATGCAGCACATGGCCACGATGCAACAGCCCTTTTCTGACCAATACATGAAGGCAGCCCAAGCCCTATGCAAGCATAAGAATCTGTTCTTCAGGGCATCAAAGGCCTTTTTAATGGTGTTTCATGTACTGCAATTGCCTGTGTTGTACTATTGCTGCTTTTGCTGAATTACAGAGTAGCATCATGCGCTAAGGCCCTATGGGAGATCCATCATCAACTGTTGGCTATAAGAACATGGTCTTGACATCCATTGTACAGCACAGGCCATTACTTCCTATTCTATGGTAAATGCCTGCAGGGGACCACTAACATTTACACTTATATACTGTTGGGTATCCTGCATGTAATTTGAATCATTCACAAGGTAAAAGGAAAAGGAAGAAGTGAAAAGAGGCACATTTGCTTTTGCTCTTTCATTTTGTATTCCTTCTCATGAGAAAGGTACACTATACCTAATGTATTGAATCATTTGGAGTTAGATTCCATAGGTACATATGTTTATGCCTGTATGAAAATCAAATGCAATTGGTAAACAAAACCCACTAATAAGACAGAGGATGTCAGCATGACAGAGATCTGTTATCCTCTCTGTACCTGTCCTCCACCTTCTCACTGCAGGAATTTGGGGTAGAGCAGAAAGTAGAGGTGTGAAAGCATTACGCCTTGCTTAAATGTGTCAATTGGCCACACTGACCAATTTCAAATGAGGCTGGCACACAGTGGGAATATCCACACACCCTTGTGTTCACATTGTCAAGTGACCTGTATTGTTGTGTCTGTGCCCAGACACAGCATTAAAAAAAACAAAGCGGAATGTGTTTGTCTACATGAAAGGAGTGCAGGGGCTCTTGTAACGATTGTTCTTTAGAGTTGAACAATTTGATAAGAGATAGCAAGGGAACAGTAGAAGAGCCTAAAAAGTGCCAAGCATTGGTTTACTTTGAAGGTATTTTCCAATACAGCAACACGAAAAGCATAAAAGAAATGGGATATTAGCAATAGTTTAGGTTCTCTATCCTGTATAAAAGATAGAAGATATTTGAATCCAACATGTTTTTCCCTGCTCAGCCTGCACCAAGACTAAGAGTGTTCACGAACAGATGTTTTTTTTTCTAGACTGAGTCTGACATCAAACAAAGTACACGTCCCGATGAAGGCCTGATAATAATTTGAATGAGAACACTAAGAAAATGTGTATCACAAAAGAGGGGCCGAAACACGTGTTGACATCCATATGACTAGAGAATATTATGTGTCTAGCGTTATATGTTTTTCCAGAAAGGATACCTGAACATCTGGGTCCTTGTATTATAAGTAGTGTGTGTCTGTATGACTAAACCTATGAAAACAGCCAACAAGTTTACAAGAAAATGGTTTACCAGATATGAAAAAGTCACCCTGACCTAACCACAATGCACACATTTTTTAGAGGGTTTGTTAGCAGTTAAGAGATTGTAGGTATGGATATGGCTGTGTTTATTTGTATATGTGAAAAAACACATACATTTTATTTTTTAAGAATAATTAAAGAATACAAATATGTATATTATTAATAATAATAATGCTGAATATTTGTTAAGCGTATAGTCAGGTAGTGGTATATTCACAACTTGTATGAACGTGCAAGGCAGGGGTAACCAATTTTCACTTTATACGATTGTGGCTGTGCCCATGCAACCTGATGGTACTCTGTCTTCCACACCAGTGTGTGTACGTATATTTGTAGTCTTTTTATGGGTCATGGTACAGTAGAAGGATGTGAATGTGAAGGACCATTGAATAGAGTCTGTTTCACCCCTATATGACATCAAACCATGAACAGTTTTGTTTAGGGTGCATGTGTGCTGCTTTGCAAGAATGGGAGTGGTATCCATGCCCTGGTGCAGGGTATTCCGCATGACAGCCATCAGCTGTGTGGGTTTGCTTGACCCTGCAGAGATATTGATGGATATGATAATTGGAGTAGATATTCAGTATTGATTGCTTGGATCTGTATGGTAAAGTTGACAATGTTCACTGGTCCTTCAAATACACATGCATTCTCTGCAATGGGACCCTTTTAAATACCACGCATAACGGTGGAGGAGCTGTACTGGCCCATACACACCTCTGTCATGACAGACTTTTGTATCCCATCACCTCTGCAGCTAACTAACAACTAAGAATGGAGATACAACAATCTCTCCTTAAAAGGTACAATGGGGTAGAACCAAAGTACACTTTGTAGGCCATGAGATCACAGCTCAGGGCCTTAATCCTCAGAACAAGAAGTGTGAGGCTTTATTAAAATGGAAGAACCTTAAAAATCTACATGCGATACAAAGTCTTTTAGGATTTACCAACCACAGTCGAACATTTGTTGTGAAGTATACAATCACCCCTTAGTCCATCTAATTCATTAAGGCATGCGTGACGTGGGAGTGGGAGTGGGAGTGGGAGGGAGTGGGGGTAACTCTAACACAGAGACTGAAAAGCAATTGAACAAGTGTCTTTTCATGCACCCTGTATGCCTTACTCTATTCAAAATAAAATAGTTGTTACAGGAAACAGGATTTTCTGACACATTAACTGCAGTCAAATACCAAAAACATTACTATTTATACATGTAATTGCAACTAAATCATTACCACCAGTCAATAATAAGTTAAACGATTCGGAAAAATCACCTCTGGCAATGGTGTGGGTGTTGAAAGACTACCATGTGTTGATCCATGGTAGGCCTATAATAGTTGTTACCTCTAACCAGCTTCAACAATATTTGCAGAGCGATCAAATACGAACTGTGAATTTCTCATGGATTACTTCCTGCATTCTTTCTATGCAGGTCTACCTTGCAGAAATCAGATATGGCCAAAATAAAGAGTCCAATGGAATAAGGATAAGCAGATCCACATAACTGCATCAAGGACAACTGTTTAGAAGAAGAAGGAATACAACCAATGCATAATATGGAGGTACAGCTATTATCTCCTCACAAGATGTATGATGAAATCACCTATCAGGGAATGCCCATAGTTTATGTGGACGGATGCTCGTACCATTCACAGAAATTGAGAAGGTATTTGTTGTTGCCGTCTGAAATGCTTGGGTGAATGACATCACTGAAACTTCAGCTGGCTATAAAATTGGTCCCTGGAGTAGTCAAGTGACAGAACTGGAACATTTGATCAATTATATCATATCTAAAGGCAGAGGTAAGTCTCCCTTAAGAAGGTCTTTTCCAGAGGGAGTCTAATGCACAATCCTTGCCCAAAACAGAACGAGATGGTCTGAGCCTGATTTTGAAAGCAAGAGACAGACTGGCAGCAGGACTTTCTTGATGGAGCCCTCTTTCAGCTGTTGATGTTCCTACATTTTCTGTGCCTTAAAAGGCAAATCAAAAGTGAGTACTATAATCCCTATCCATTTAGATGTATGTTCAGGAACTAGGAAAACCATGCATTGCAATTGAAAAACTTTTAGACAAATCCTTTACAAGCAATGCTGCTACATGCGGTCTGGGCCATAAGCGAACCTGAGTGAAGGTATATTTAAAATAATGTGTCCGTTCTCTCAAAGTAGCCAAATAAGTGAATCCTCTATTGTTTATAGGGGCAATTTACACAATTCATGACAATTCCACACAATTATTTCAGATAATTCTATTTGTCATCTTTTTAATATTAGCAACAAACTTGAAAGCCACTCATTCTATTAACATATATTTATTGTAAATATATTCTATATCATTAATATATCAAATGTATTAGTTAATTAACCCACTACAAACAGTTACGCAAACATACATTATTGAATCTTCTTGTATTCATATACAAATGATCAATAATACATGTAACTTATCTCATCATATTCAAAAATCAATACTGACAGCTACTCTTTTCTCTCTATATACACACAGTTGGCTATGATGACATCTGCTCATCCCTACATGTGTATGTTTCAGTCCTGTATCCTTTTTATGCTGGAAATTTCTCAGGGGAAAAAAACAACGTTCTTACTGAATTGCTGTATATTGTGTATGGGATACTTTTATATTGACAAAATATGAGACAAAACTCACCATTTCAAAATGTCTATGAAACCAATTGTATTCTCATCTATCAAATTTAATAGGGGGGACTAAAATGTCACCTACCTGTGGGCAAAATACTCTCTCTTTCATATCTTGTTCTCTTGTATTAGAGTTTAGTTCAACGTGTGATTCACTGTGTGATACAAAGGCATAATGTTAATATTGATATACATCTGGTAGAGAAAAAATGTGCAAGAATACATTTAATCTCCTGGGTTTGATTGGTACTTAACTCAAAACAGGCAACTTATCATATTGACTCTACTTCTTTCTGGCCTGCTGATAAATTGGCCACTAAGAGGTGTGTGGTTCTTTTCTCAGTAATGCTTTATCTTCTTGCATCTGCAAAAGTATGTATTATAAAAAGTCAAGCTTCTCCTAACTTCTGGGCTATTTATCTGTTTTCTAATAGCTGTACATAATGTTTCTTTCCTGCACTCATCGTATCTAGGCTACTATCCACAGTGACAAACCTGCACTTTCTTCTACATCTTCCTTATATCCGCTTTTCATGCTATTGTGTTTTCCTAGGCATGCTGGGCGATCCAGTTCTTTTGTCACACTCCCAGTTTTACAGCAGTTGATCTACTACTTGACCTGTGAAAACCATAGTTTACATAAAAAGAGAAATCCTTAATCCAGTCTACCACAGGAGCACCCAGTAAGCTTTCAATCCCACGACCACTGCGACTGCAGAGACAATGAGCATCTGAATGCCTATGTGCTTGAAATAAGACGTATCTTCTTCCCCACATAGCCCTCTTGTGGACAGAATCAGCTCATGAAGGTGTGAGTGCTTTCATCCCTGTAGAATGACAAGGAGCCACCTAGTTGTCAAATGATAAACAGTGTCTCGCAAAGCTGTGCACGACCAGTAACAGGGATTGACTGTGGCCAAATCAGCATTGAGAGGTGGTAATATTGTGGCCCATTCCATCAATAACAAACAACAGAAATGTAGAAATGCTGTTTTGATATGCTGCATGGGTAAAATCTGTTCTGCGGGTTTGGCTGAGTGGTGAAATTACCACCAGTTGTAACAGTTATGCAAAAACGACCTTAGTGTTTTGGGCAGCATACAAAATGTCATTTTCTGGTCAGAAAGCTTTTGGGTGCTGCCAAACACAGAAACATTAAAATATGCCATCCAGAAAATAGATATACAAGTGGAATCAAGATGAAGCAGGTTCATCCACATGTAAACATAATTACAACATGTATTGGTAATATACAGAACACGGTAGACTGAATGATTTGAAGGACGCGTTATTCAGTATGTTTTAATCCTACTTTAATGGTACTAATCCTACTTTAATGGTACGTTTTAGAGTGCTTGTAGCTTCATGTTATAACCACAGAGTAGAAAAGCAGTGTACAACTTGCGTTTAACACAACCCATTTTAAACACTAATAGGCAAGACAGTCACTAATTAACCCTGCTTTACACATATAGTTCTTAGCATGTGTGTGCATTGAGAACTGTAAGGATATTTGGCGTGTTACAGCACAGAGTACAGCACTACTGCACAGGTAGCATTTTTTTTTGATGCAGCACCACCACATGGGTGTGGTGCATTGCTATATGTATTGCCAGAGTAACATGGACATATAAGTAAAGACAGGCTATTCAGTCAAAAACGATTTTTACATATAAGATGCAAATCTATTTTTACAGTTAAAAGCACACATGTGCACATTCAAAATGCACACTATTTTTCACCTGAAATGCCTATGTTGCAAGAGACACATTTGAAAATGAATAACTAACCTTATTAATAACTAACCTGACTAATAAACTTAATTTAACATAACCCACTAATAAAAATGTGTCTCCACTGCAGAATTAGGCCTACTCTGAAAGTGAACTTTTAAACGCACATTCATTTTTTTTTCTCTGCTGCTCTGTCCACATAACTACAGGGAGCAAAGAGCTCGAAGGAACAGGAAATCAGTTTGTTACAATTTTTACTGTAGAAATGAGCCATTGTGTAGTGAGGGAGGAGATGACATGATTGATTCTGATTGGAGCAGCGTCATAGCAAGTATCATGCTAGAGGCTGTGATTAGAGTTTTGCTGGGGAAGCTTGAGGAGAGGGGGAGATCAATCCAGATCTTGCAGAGCTGGTAGAAGGACCTGTTTCCTGGCTGAAGCATTCCTGCTGCAAAAGCTGAGAATTCCAGGCAATAACCCTGGTTTGAGAACGGCAGACGCTTGTTTTCACTGGGGTTAATCTTCAAGGGAGCCAAATTCAGAAAGAGAATAGCCGGAGAAAACTCATGCTGAACAGATAAGGTAATTACAGAAGCATGTGGGAGCTGTGCGAAAGTGTGCGAAACTGTTCAGTCAGTGTATTCGAGGGAGTCCCAGTCACTTATCAGCATATTTAATGTTACCAATTGAACATGTTCTCGCAGCTCTCTGTTCATTTTATCACAAATAATGTTGTACCATTTCATTTATTTCTGTAAAAAAAAGTTAAACTGTGTTTAAAAGAAATTTCTATAATACAAAAATATCTGAAAACAGATAGCTAGTGTGTATTATTTCTCTCTTTCATTTTGCATGGGAAAAGGTTTAAACGTGGGTAGATTTTTAAACAGTGCAATTGTCATTTTAAAACAGATGTGTGCATGATTATATTCAGTATGGACAGTTGTGAGTGACTGTTTGTAGCATAGCTTGTTGGAGGTACATGAGCCAACGGGAAGAGAGACTCTCTGGACATAGTTCCATACCGTATATAAGGTAGTGGAAATTACCACAAAAATACCACAATAGCCCATGGTGGCACACAACACTAACACTGAAAATGTGGTATCCCTAAAATGTAGGCTTGAGGTCTCTCTAGTGATCAAGAACAATCTAGATAAAAAACAAGGGATGTTGGATATTGGGGCCACAAATAAAATAAACCAATATACCAATCAACCACTCAAATTATCGCGCACATTATCTAAATAGGTCTGAATTCTGAAATAATGCAATGTATTATTGTTATGTGTGACCCAATATGAATACAGAGAGTGATTATTGCTGAAAGGTATTTTGGCGGTAAGAAAATACCGCAAAGCCCCAAATATCCACAAAATACCCAAGATATTTATGGTGCGTTGCAGGCCGGGAATGTGATCATAGAGTACCTAATGGGCGTGGCAAGCGTGTCTCACACTGCAATTTGCACATTAAAGGGAACCCATTTTATAATAGCAGTGTACCACTAAAAACGAATTTCAGAATGTCATAAAGGGAAACCACATTTTCAGACCTAGTGCAATATTTAGAGGCAAAGTTGTTTGCACATGGGACGTGGTCGTCGAACAGCACCTTAGAATGGCGTGACCGCATTCAGGGTGAGGTGCAGAAAGAAAAACTAGACAATATTTTTGCAGAAAGCAGCATAATTCAGGTCTGACTTACAAGATTATTGAATGCAGCCGATAAAAGTGCAGAGAAAGACTGTTTAATACGGCTATGCGGCAAAATATGGTTTATTTTGAATAAGTCCCTGCGAATGCAGGAGAATGATACCCAGCTAATTAACAGGTTAAAGACTGAATTCGATGGGGCAAGTAAAAATCAGGAAATGTTAAGAGCAGAATTGGATGTATGCCAAAAAGACATGCAATTAAAATGCAGAGACTTTGATGCTCAGTTATCCAAAAGCAAGAAACAATTTGAGGATAGTGAGCAAGAATTGGTACACTTAAAAGCCTTAGTGGACCACATTAGACAGGATAAAGATGAGGTTGCTTCAGAAATGCAGATTTTACAAAAAGAACATTGTGAAAAAGAATGTGATCTCCAGAGTGCAGAACAAGAAATGATTAAAATGATTCAAGAAAGAGACAAGAGAAATAAAGAGTTCAATGAATGCCAAATGCAAATGTGCGACATGCAGGAGGTGATTAATAAGATGAGTGATGAAAACAACTATTTGCAAAATGAAGCAAACAGACTCCTTAAAAAGTGTAAGGACTTAGAACAGCAAATGTGCATTCCCAGGTCCCAGGAGAGGTGGCAGGGTACCACATTCAATGGAGTGGAGGTGAATTCTAGCTCTGCCCAAAGAGCTAGTGCTCCAGTGACTGGGCCGGTGACTGAACTTGGTTGCAGCGCCCTTGGGGGATTTGATACTCCCATTGGGGGCAGCCACCAATCTCATACACCTGAAAACAGGATTGAATCACAAAATAGTGCAATTCCATGCATTGCAACAAGTAGCCCCATAAAAATAATGAAATCCATTAAAGCCCTGATCAAACCATTTAAAAAGGGAGGTGAATGCTGCATTGAGGATCACTTAGAAGCGGTGCATGACATTTTTAAAGCACTCCAGATACCTAAGGAACAGTACAGACAATATTTTCATTTAACTTCAGATGCCCCGACGGCCAGCATCATAAGGGGATTAAATGAACAGCAGAATATGACCTGGTTGGAGTTTGAAAAAGAAATTAGGCGTCATTTTTCTCCTTTTCAGTCATTGCAGGAGGCAAAGAAAGTCGCTTACACAATTACTGCTGGACCTAATACATCCCCTCGCCAATTTTTACAAGACTTAAAAAGAGCATTTTCTCGCTTTGATGTATCTTTTGACCCAAATTCCAATGAGTTTAAAACTGCATACTTCTATGGGCTACAGAAAGACATCATATCCCAATTGGATCCGTGAATTTGACCGTGACAAGTCCCTTGAATGGATTGTACATCAAAGCACAAAACTATATGAGGTACTCTATTGTCAGGGTAGAGAAAGTGATAAAATGAAAGATACTAGACCTAAATCTAAAGAACCCTCAGCCACAGTAATGGAAATCAGGTCAGCCAAAATGTCCCTTGAGTCTGCTCAAAGCCAAGGTAAAAATAATGTGACACCTGAACAAAGGGGTAATCGACAAAGATCGCCATTTCCTGTACCAATGTTCCAATCACATGATCCTAGTAATAGAGAGAGCTACATCAGCCCTAGGTATTTAGGGGACAGACCCCGGGTAGGATATCGGCCTGATATGGCAGGTATGAACAATAACCAGAGACAAAATCAAGATCAAAGAAATGATGGTCCCTACCAGTCATTGGGGACACAGAGCAGATTTGATCCCAACACCATGATATATGGTAATCAGGATAGACCCCGATATGTGGATCGATTTACTGATAATGGAAATCAACATAGGGGCCAGTACCCACAATCTGAGAGACAGGACATGAGGCAAAACGTGAACTACAATCCACGTCAGTACAATGATTCCCCACCAGGGGACTATAATCAAAGGATGGGTGCAACCCGCTCCCCTCCACAAATGAATCAAGAGTTCAGAAACCATCCCAACCGACATCAATCACCTGAGAGGTATCAGAATAGATCCAATCAGGGGGAAAACAACCAATATCGACCTAGGCCACAGAAAGAGGATTCTAGAGAGATGGAAAGGTTCCAGTGCCTTGAGGCCCAAGTGAAAATGTTAGCTGAGCAAATAGGAAAGCTCTATACAGCGCAAAAACAACCTTCCAAAGAGGGGGCTGATGGCCATAGCAATGACCGGGGGGCTTCCGAAAAGTGACTAAGTACTCATGATAACTGCAGTGCCAAAATGACAGATTGCTCTGATATAATTTTGCATAACGACTCTGAGATGCCTAATGGATTAAAAATGAAAGTGCCAGTAAATGAACTTGTGACAGAAAGTGCAAATACTTCTAAAAAAGAGGTACGGTTTAACCTAGAGCTAAATAAAACAGTAAAGATTTGCACAAATGAAAAAGAAACATTAGGAATTCCAAAAGAACAAAGGGACAGATTTAAGAAAAATGACTAATGTATGGGGAATACCAGTGAACAGGGAGTAAGTGGGGATGCTATAGCTCCTTCCCTGGGCAAGCAAAACAATGACCAAACACAGACAGAAAAAGGAAATACTCAAAAGGAGGGTACAAGTCAATCAGCTGAAGAATTCTTTGTGCCACATAATGTTTGAAGAGGCTGAAAGGGCTGGTATCACACTAAATGATCACAAATGCACAGAATTAAAAAATGACAAATTGCTGAATGATGTTGTTACACATGTTCAGTTGGAAGGTTGTAATGTGGTCTCTGATGTTACCCAGATGGATGGGCGAACAGTGGCCACACTCCAAAAAACCTCTGATCATGGAGAAATGAATAAAGTCTCTCGCGCAGAAATGGGTAAAAAGGAGGGAAAAATGTCTTTCCATTTACCAATGTGCTTAGCCAAAAGTGAAAAAGACCTGAGAAAGGTGAGCCCTGAAATCAGTAAGAATTCACACTTCTTATGTGTATTAGAGGAAGTTGAGGACAGATATTATGCACCCATCACTGTAGAAGAAAAATGCCACACCTTTGCTATGATTGACACTGGCGCACAGGCCACAATTATGTCCAAGGAGCTGGTAAAGAGTATCAATGAAGGGAGACCCCCACAGAGTCAGATCACAGTGAAGGAAAATCAAGGTCCAGTGCATAACTTTAATGGGGAGGAGGTGCCCATCATAGGTGTAACTGAGGTTGACATAAAAATAGGAAAGCACAGAATGAAACAAGAGGTATTGATCACATCTATTTGTGAAATTCCATTTCTGATGGGGACAGATTGCCTGAAAAGATTGTCTCCTCTCATAGATGGGGTGAATGGAGTGCTGTGGTCCTTAACCAAAAAAACATTGAGGCCTAAGAAACTAAAATCACAAAACAGCAATATAAATGAATGTCACACAGTTGCCAAAACAAATGATACGGTGGAGGTTTATCTCCAGAATAGCTGCATACCTATTGTCACTGTTATATTAATGTATCAAGACAAAATGCAGAGCGACAATGAAAAACTACCTGTACAAATATACTTGGACCCAAGGAAAAATTGGCAGACTGCCATAGATGAGCACACATTACGTTTTTATTTGAAAGAGAAAACATGCAAACAGAATATTGCTCCTAAAACAGATTCAGAAAAACACATTACCACTCTGCCTGAAATACACATGGAAGATGAGCAACCATGGGTTCATGTTGGTATAAATGACTATTTTAAAACAATAAAAGCCACTTTAGCGCTTGGACATGAAAGGAGTTTCATTAATGAGAAATTGTTGCAAAAAATAATGGAGAGGGAAGAAATCCCGAAATTTAGGATAAAAAACCAATATGTTTCTGGGTTGGACAGTCCAGACTTTGAAAACCGAATTGCAGGCAGATGCATGCTTAAAATTAGCATTGGGCAGAAAACAATTTACCATAATGTATGGATAGTGAGTGGAGCACAAAATGAATTTTACATGGGCAATGACATCATGCACAGAATGTGTATGGTGTTAGATTTCCTTAATCAAAAAATATGGTCACGCCTAGGTGGTCCGGCACCTGAATTTGAAGACAAAAGAAGGGCTTATCATTGTGCACAACTGGTTCCTTATGCAATCGAATTACAAATGAGGAAAGATACTATTATTCCTGCATTTACAAAACAGTTTGCAATAACACTGAAATGCAAAAATGGACAGCAGATGAAAGGCTCTGATGCATTTGTATGCCTGAATGAATCCATAAAACAGCAAGGCCTGTATTATGAATACATTCCATTGTTAGACATTGGTAAAGGATCGGTAAAAATTATGGTAAATAATAAAGGTTGTCAGGATATTCATTTAGAGGAAAACTCCCCATTAGGAATGGCCATACAAAAATCACATTATACGGCAGATTTAAATAACATGGTGATTGGAAATATCCCTGAAAAGTATGTAGATGGCAAGGGTGAGTTGCCAGAACACCTGGACTCTCAGCCCAAAGGAATATTTAAAATTCATTCTGTGTATCCTTATGATTCAAATGAGACAGTTTGCTGCCATCAAGAGGATTGCATAATATTTAATTTAAATGAAAATGAAACAGAAAATCAGCCCATTGAAGAGGAAGCTGATATGCCAAAATATTTAAAAGTGGCAGCTTTACAAAAAGACACAGCCACACAGTTAGAGGAAAGCGCCGAGATTCCCTTACCAGAAGATTTTCCAGAATTTTCTAAAATGGTAGAAGAGCAGATCTCCTTACCAGATGCGTGTGAAAGCAATGAGGATAGGGACAATCTGAGGGAGATATTTATGGAGTTTAAGGATGTATTTGCAAAAGATGCTTATGATTGTGGTTTAACTGATTTACATGTGGCCACATTACCAGAAGGGTGTAGCAGAAATCCAGTGTTTGTACACCACTATAGACTACCGCTGGCATGTTTAGAATCATTGGCAGAGATTATTAAAAATTTGGAATCACGGGGAATCATCAGGCCCATTCATAGCACATCCAATACACCTATTTTAGGTGTGTTAAAGCCAAATGGTCAATGGCGGCTATGTGCAGACTTGAGAGAGTTAAATAAAAGAGTACCAGTATCTAGATGGCCACTGCCATTCATTGATCAGGGCCTAGCTCAGGTACATGGTTCAAATGTATTTACCACATTAGATCTCACCTCTGGATATTGGTGCGTGCCATTGGCAGAGGAGATACAGAATTTATTTTCCTTTACATTTGACAGAACTCAATACGCCTGGCTTAGAGCTCCGTTCGGGTACATCAATAGTGGGAGTGAATTTGGCATATTTTTGAGAAAGGCCATGTCGGATGCAGCGGAAAGAGGAACAATAGCTTACGTGGACGATGTTCTGATAAAAAATGAAAGCCTGAAAAGCCATTTTGATGAAATAAGACATGTACTTGGCCAATTGCAGAAAGCAGGCGCCAAAGTATCTTTGCAAAAAGCACAATGGTGCAAGAAAAAAGTGAACTTTCTAGGGCATGAAGTGACTGAACATGGGCTGAATCCACAAAAGAAGAAAATAGAGGCCATACAAAGATTAAAAGATCCTAAAAATGTGAAAGGAGTAAAAAGTTTATTAGGGATGACAGGCTATAACAGAAAGTTCATTGAAAATTATGCAGAAATCACTCAACCATTGACTAAACTGCTTAAACTGAATACTCCCTGGAAATGGGAAAAAAAGCAGTCTAATGCAGTGGCTAAATTAAAGGAATGTCTTGTAAAGGCACCATGTTTAGCATACCCCATAAAGGACAGGGATTTCTTTATAGAAATAGGTTTTTCTGAGCAGTGTTATCACAAAAACACGATTTGAATCACAAAACCATTGCCTATGCAAGTAAGGCATTTTCCCAAGTTGAAATGAAATTTAATGAATGTGAAAAGGCCCTATTAACCACTGTGTGGGCGCTACAACATTTCCGCCCCATTGTTCAGGGAGAAAAGGTGATTATTGAAACAAATCATCAACCTTTGCAATTTTTAGAGAGTAAAAGAATTAGATCAGGTAATCTAGCGCAGTCCAGAATCACTTCATGGACGCTGGCATTACAAGGTTTTCCCGTAGAAGTGAGATATGGACAAAATAAAAATAACCCAATTGCTCAAGGGTTAGCTGACTTACATGACTGCGCAGCTGAACAAATACCAAATGAAATGGAAGTGGAAACTAGTTTGCAGGAATTTGAACAATCACCACACAAAGCTTTTGATGAAAAAACATGCAAGGATTTGCCAACTGTATATGTGGATGGTTGTGCTTTTCACATTGAAAAGGACAGTAATAAACAATTAGTGGCAGGAATAGGAAATGTCTGGTTGAAATGTGAAGGCGTCCCCAGTATAGGGATGAGGATTGGAGATAGGAGCAGTCAGGTGGCGGAATTGGCAGCCATTTATAAAGCAATTGCTACTGCAGTTGATAAAAAGTTCAGTGAAATGGTCCTGGTGACTGATTCTGACTGTGCACGGAATAGCTTTGTGGAGTATTTGCCTGGTTGGAAAGCAAGAGGCATGGTTACATACAACAAAAAGCCACTTAAACATGGAAAAATGATACAAGCCATAGACAAATTGGTGTCAGAGAATAATTTAACAATATACTGGAGAAAAATTTGTGGGCATTTAAAAACACCAGCAGAGGATAAGGAGGGAAATGATAAGGCAGACCACCTGGCTAAGATTGGGGCTGTGATGGGAGAATTGCTACCTATTGATTATTTAATGGGTGAAATACAAATTGATGCAGTAACACGTTCTAAAGCACCAAAGGAGGTAGATCAACCAGTGGTACAGTGGAGTCATGACACGCCAGACCAAGATTTGATTGAGGCACAAAAGAATGATCGAATTTTGGGAATCTATTATAATCATTTGATAGATCCTGAACAAAATCCTTTAACATAAAATGATTGTATGGGAAAAGAAGAGTTGAGGGTGCTATTAAAGAACAAAACACGAATTAGATTACAGGATGGACTCATGATTAGAGAGTCCATAACAGGAGAAATACAGTGGGTGGTACCTCTTTCATTCAGAGGGCTAATGCTACACCATGCACATGATGCCATAACTGCAGGCCATAGAGGTTGACAAAAAACATTAGAAATACTAAAAGATTATGCTTACTGGCCACATATCTCCCAAGATGTGGAATTATATACTAGAGGATGTCTAGTATGCGCCCAATTTAAACCTGCTTCACCAATGCATAGAGCACCATTGATGAAAAGAGGCCTAACTCTCCCATGGTCAGATTTGCAAATAGACAATGTAGGTCCTTTAAAAAGGTCGAGCAGGGGAAACCATTATATTTTAAGTGTGGTATGTTTGATGTCGAAGTGGAATGAATGCATTCCTGCACCAGATTGTAGTGCGCAAACAGCAGCCACATTGCTGGTGAACCATGTGTTCTCAAGGTTTGGGTTGCCACAAAAAATTGAGTCAGACAGAGGAAGTCATTTCACAAGTACTCTAATGAGTAAGGTATGGCAAATACTAGGTGTGAAAAGGAAACTACATATCGCATATCGGGCAGCGTCTTCAGGTTCAGTTGAAAGGAGCAATAGGTCTGTTGTGGATATTTTAAAGAAATTCGTGGCAGAAGCAGGTTCCAGCTGGGATTTACGTTTACCGTTGGTTTTGATGGCAATCAGATCAACTCCTGCCAAAGCAACAGGTGTTAGCCCCCATGAGGTCTTGACAGGTAGGAAAATGGTGTTACCACAACACCTACTATACAGAACACATGAGCAAACACTTGTGAGTGCATCCACAGTTCATGAATATATTGATGAACTGAGGAGGCATTTGCAACATGCATTTGCTTTTGTGCAGAGAAATCTGGAAAGAGCTGCTGACAGTGCAAAGTCTTACTATGATAAAAGAACATCAGTGAGAGAATACCGTGTTGGGGATCAGGTGTACAAGTTTCATTTTGGAAAAAGTAAACAGAAACATTCTAAATTTCTAGCAGCCTGGCAGGGGCCATTTCGAATTATAGATAAGGTCTCTCCTGTAGTTTATAAAATTTTGAAAAATGAAGGTGAAATGGCAATAGAGCAGTTCGTCCATGTAAATCAAATCAAACCATGCCATCCCGGACATGAGATCAGGCAGCTTGAGCATGTAGAAACAGATAAAGTCCCTTGAACACAAAAAGAGAAAATAAATGGGTACAATCAGGAGGCAGTGACACAGAAGTTAAAAAGTTGATTGTTATAATGGCACATAAACACTGTAATATATGTAAAAATATATAATATAAAATAAGTAAATAAATAAATAAATAAATATATATATATAATGGAAGCTCATGGTTGGTGTGCAGAGAGAAAACGTATTAAATATTGAATGCTGTTTTATATATGCTTGTTTTCTTTTTAACTTGTGTTTAATTTCAGAAAAAAAAAAAAAAAAATGTTTTTACCAAGCATGTTTTATTTTTGGCAAAAGGGTGAAGTTAGTATTGTGCTATGTACTTAATTTGTTTCTTTTCTGTTTGATTTAGAAAATTAACATTATTTGGTCGGAGGTTCCGGGATCAGAGGCCACGGGAGACGATGGAGTCCTGGAGTCCCCTGGATGAAGACCAAAAGATGCCTGCCTCCAGGTGGAGGTGAAGACAAGATAACCACAATGTCAAAAAAGATGATTCCTATGGATCCAAGATTGCCAAGAAGAAAGTGTACTCGAATGAACCAAATAACATCGCTGGTCGGGACATATCAGAGGCAGACAAGAGTCCTGACATATGGAGTTCCACGTATTTATTATTTTAATTATTTATTTTAATTTGTTATATTAATTACTTGTTTTAGTTAGTTGTTTTATTTTATTGTTTTTAATTGACTTGTAAAATCGAAACTTAGAGTAATGCCACTTCCACTGAGAAGGCAAATGTAGAACATTTTGTAAAATAATGAACTCAGATGAATACTGTGTTGATTGCAACTGTTTCATTGATGCACATGAATAGTCATTTTGTTGGATTGCTATATTGTGAAAAGAAGAAAAAAAAACAAGTTGTTTTTAGGAATTGGCTTGGATCGTAGCCAAGTTCTAAAAACAAAAGGAGGGTAGCAAAGGAGGGTATGTAAGGATATTTGGCGTGTTACAGCACAGAGTACAGCACTACTGCACAGGTAGCATTTTTTTTTTGATGCAGCACCCCCACATGGGTGTGGTGCATTGCTATATGTATTGCCAGAGTAACATGGACATATAAGTAAAGACAGGCTATTCAGTCAAAAAACGATTTTTACATATAAGATGCAAATCTATTTTTACAGTTAAAATCACACATGTGCACATTCAAAATGCACACTATTTTTCACCTGAAATGCCTATGTTGCAAGAGACACATTTGAAAATGAATAACTAACCTTATTAATAACTAACCTGACTAATAAACTTCATTTAGCATAACCCACTAATAAAAATGTGTCTCCACTGCAGAATTAGGCCTACTCTGAAAGTGAACTTTTAAACGCACATTCATTTTTTTTTTCTCTGCTGCTCTGTCCACATAACTACAGGGAGCAAAGAGCTCGAAGGAACAGGAAATCAGTTTGTTACAATTTTTACTGTAGAAATGAGCCATTGTGTAGTGAGGGAGGAGATGACATGATTGATTCTGATTGGAGCAGCGTCATAGCAAGTATCATGCTAGAGGCTGTGATTAGAGTTTTGCTGGGGAAGCTTGAGGAGAGGGGGAGATCAATCGAGATCTTGCAGAGCTGGGAGAAGGACCTGTTTCCTGGCTGAAGCATTCCTGCTGCAAAAGCTGAGAATTCCAGCCAATAACCCCAGTTTGAGAAAGGCAGACGCTTGTTTTCACAGGGGTTAATCTTCAAGGGAGCCAAATTCAGAAAGAGAATAGCCGGAGAAAACTCATGCTGAACAGATAAGGTAATTACAGAAGCATGTGGGAGCTGTGCGAAAGTGTGCGAAACTGTTCAGTCAGTGTATTCGAGGGAGTCCCAGTCACTTATCAGCATATTTAATGTTACCAATTAAACATGTTCTCGCAGCTCTCTGTTCATTTTCTCACAAATAATGTTGTACCATTTCATTTATTTCTGTAAAAAAAAGTTAAACTGTGTTTAAAAGAAATTTCTATAATACAAAAATATCTGAAAACAGATAGCTAGTGTGTATTATTTCTCTCTTTCATTTTGCATGGGAAAAGGTTTAAACGTGGGTAGATTTTTAAACAGTGCAATTGTCATTTTAAAATAGATGTGTGCATGATTATATTCAGTATGGACAGTTGTGAGTGACTGTTTGTAGCATAGCTTGTTGGAGGTCCATGAGCCAACGGGAAGAGAGACTCTCTGGACATAGTTCCATACCGTATATAAGGTAGTGGAAATTACCACAAAAATACCACAATAGCCCATGGTGGCACACAACACTAACACTGAAAATGTGGTATCCCTAAAATGTAGGCCTGAGGTCTCTCTAGTGATCAAGAACAATCTAGATAAAAAACAAGGGATGTTGGATATTGGGGCCACAAATAAACCAACCACTATACCAACCAACCACGCAAATTATCGCGCACATTATCTAAATAGGTCTGAATTCTGAAATAATGCAATTTATTATTGTTATGTGTGACCCAATATGAATACATAGAGTGATTATTGCTAAAGGTATTTTGGCGGTAAGAAAATACCGCAAAGCCCCAAATATCCACAAAATACCCAACAGAACTGAGCATGTGCACAGCCATTCTTTCCCTGTGACTCCTCCTGAGTTCTATACACAGCTTTTTACCATTATTGGCCACATTCTCATTATTTTTTGGTGCAAGTGAGGAGATGTGCAAGGGCACCAAACATTGTTGTGCCCAATTCACAAATAGATTCATTCAGATGTCCTATTCTGCCTTTGTACATTTACACACAGAAGGGGGTGTGTATGACCATTTTAAAGTGCATCCCTTATTCTGAAAGGGGATACGCATTAAAATGTGCAAAAAATGATCCCCCAGTGCCTTTTAAAACAGTCACTGGGGAAGATGCAAATCATGGCAGGGCCATTTCTGACCCTGCTATGATTTGTTTTTGAATTATGAAAGATGAAGGTTAAAACACGGCTGTGACATTAGCATTCCCATCCCCCGTAATGGGACATAACTGTTTTTTTTTTAAAAAAAATATATAATTTCACAGAGATGTGCCCCTTATTGGCCCGTCTTTTTGAAATGTGCTCCCATCAACCATGTAGTTGCTGGGAGCCAGTCATACATTAGTGTCGGATATATGCAAATCAGCAATAAAGCACATCATTGCACCACTTTCCAGCCCCTCCTGAAATGTGCAGGTCACCTTTGAGAGTAAGGAGACATGCTCATTTTTAAAAACAGCGGAAATGCAAGGGGCACATTCTTTCCACCCCTTTCATTTGCACTATTTTTTGAGAATCTGCTGAGGCAGTCTAAGCCACACCTAAGCTTGCTTGTTCCAGATATCTAGGGTGAGTCTTGTGTACAATTAAATAAACACCAAGCCTAGTGTGCATTACGCACACAGTGATTCAAGCCTGCAACTGATTTATCACAGATATATTTGTCAATAATAACGATATGTGGTCATACTTGTGTTCCCAAAATGATCTTTGAATTTGGAAACCTTGCTTGTGCTATCTATCCCCTTATAATTTTGTGTATTTCAAAAGAGAAAAATAGGAGGGAACCAGACTGTCCGTCTTCGAATGATAGCCGGCCATCAGAAAAGAATGCATATGGATACTCTAGGTTTTAATTATGTTCTTCGCTCAGTAAGCTAAGTGTAATGTTCTTATTATGATTACAATATGTACTAGAAATGATCATGACCCAAAGAGTGAGGAAGAGAACCTCATTATGGGTTAGCCGGTCTGGATTTAACGGTGCCGGTAAAACTGTACCGGCACCGTTTTCCGGACCGGCTAACTCCAAGATGTGTGACCGTGTGATGTTATGCCCGACAGGTCAGACCTGGCAGGTGTAACGCCACCGGTTTAACATGGACGTGGAAACACTGGAACCATTGCTACATGGTGCCAGTGTTTCCACTGCCCTTTCTATGGGACTCCACGGGAATGGGGCGTAAAGGAATGCCGGCTCTGGAATTATCTGACCACCGGGGCTGTAATGCCCTGATAAATCCGGCAATTCCGGAGCCTCTAATTCATTCCAGGTCTGGCGGCAACCTGCTGGTTGTTCCGGCACGGTTACCGCCAGACTTGGAATGAGCCCCAGAGAGAGGGCGAGAGAGAGAGAGAGAGAGAGAGAGAGAGAGAGAGAGAGAGAGAGAGAAATAGTACACAAAGCTTCATGGAGAAAGAGAGAGAGAGAGAGAGAGAGAGAGAGAGAGAGTGCAAGATCCACATCTGATACACTATGTACATCAGCATTGTCCTGTATTTGAATTGGTACTTTCTGACATGTAAAGAAACTGTAATTGATAACTTGTGACATCAACATTGTCTATTAAAGCCATTGAAAACACTCCCATTAACTAGGACTCAATGAAAGAAATCTGTATCATTACTCTTCCGGTTGGCCACCGGCAGAAGCAAGCCTTCGTTTTCCAAAAAAACATGACATCAGAATTACCAATGAGGGTCGCGTCTCAGGAGAATAAGCTAGCTGTTGTTTAGCGGCTCATTCCAATTCATCACACACTTAATGCACAGTGTCTTGCATTTCCTGCAACTAATTGTACAGTCAGGAACACTGCCTAGCAGAGCCACACCAAAGGACAGACATTCCACAAGACGATGACTCCATTGTAAATGTTGCGAGAAGAGAATTTGAATGAAGCTTTCCTTGTGTTAAGCCAACGCTCACTTCCGTTTTTCTCAAATATTACTTTTCTAAATGTTCAATATTCTGAGAAGGCACAGATCCTCGTTTTAAAATATTATAATGCCAAAAGAAGTAAAGTACTGTTTTGAAAAATTCAAAACCACGAAATTATATCTTTCCAATTTATATATGAATGCTATTGTCTAATAAGACGGCAGTGACTAATACTAAATCAAATCAAGGAGTTAGAAGTGCACTTACATAAAAGTTTCCATTAATTGGTTTGCTCAAACTACAGCAGACAGCATAATACGCATACGTAAAGTGCTAAAGGAAATATACATATAACAGATGATATGAAACATTTGTTTTTGTTCACTGCCATCCAATGATGTATTCATTAATTGCAACAGTAAGACAATATCTAAATTCACTCGACTTGAAGAATGCACTTACAGTTCACACGAACATGACATTAAAATACTGAAACCTTTATAGATTGTGTTCATTATTCATTTACCAAAGTTACTTTGGGGGAGCTCCTAAAACTTCGAATATTATGTTTACTGATGTAACAAAAAAATGAACTTGTTTAACTTGTCATCTTTGACTCCCCCCTTTCCTTCTCCGCCCACATCTCTGAGGTCTCTAAAAAGTCAAATTTCCTACTGCACCTCCTCAGAGGTATTCTGCCTTTCCTCTCCTTCGCCCAGAAGCTCATGGCATCCCAAGCTTTGTTTCTCTCTAGGTTGGACTATTGTAACAGCCTCTTTCGAAATCTACCTGCCTCTACTCTCCGCCCCCTGCAACTAATCCAGAACAGGACTGCGAGCCTTGTCCTTGGCCTCAAGCCCTAGGATCCTATCTCTCCAGCTCTGAAATCTCTCCATTTGCTCCCAGTGGATGCAAGAATTAAATTCAAAACCCTTTGCATTGTCCACAAGGCTTTCTGGGGCCTGGGTCCAAAATACCTTCAGCTATGCCTCCGCAAATACCCCCCCTCTCGAGCTCTTCACTCCTCTACCTCCAACTGCCTCAGGGTCAGTCGTTTTTCAAAGAAACGAGCTGGGGGTAGATCTCTGTCTTCGGCTGGGGCCTCCCTCTGGAACAGCCTGCCTGCCACTCTAAAACTTGAGGAGAACCATTTCCTGTTACGGAAGCACCTCAAGACCTTCCTCTTTTCTTCTGCCTTTGCTCCCCTTATCCCCTGCATGATCTGTTCTCTCTTGGCACTGTGCACCTGGCCACCCTCTGAACTCCGGGCCCAGGTACCTGCTCACCCCGCCACCCTCCCGCACTGCCTCTGGGCCACTGCTTGCATTGGGGTCTGTATCTGTAGCCATGCAGCCCCTCCCCCTTTTTCTTCCTGCACTTATCAGACCTACCCTGTCTGCTGCCTTAAACTTAGCAGTTGCAAATTGCTGGCTGCAATATCACTGTTTGTTGCCTTTATTATTTATTTATTGTTATTTATCTGTTTCTCCTATGCTTCGCACTTTCCACTTCTCCCCCTTCCATGCACTTTTCCCCTCCCCCTCTCCTATGCACTTGCACATTCTCAATGTCACTGGGCCTAGCAAGATCGCTGTTTTGTTCTCCCCTCTTCCCCTCCCTTGCCTTGTCGCGCTCTGAAACACTTGTGTACGTGCGCGATAGAAAAAAAATATCAATATCAATAAAGGTATTATTGCACCCGTATTCAACTGCTTAGGTACATTGAACAGTGACCAAAACACAGCAGGACAGTAAACTCATTCTTTAGATGTGCATTTCCAGAACAAACATCTTCATCAAAATAATAACCCATGAAATAATACACTTTAACCTCTCCCAAATGATACCTATTTTTAAGAAATGCCGATTAAAAAAGGTGAATTTTTAGGAGCTCAGTCTGAATGGTGAAGGAGAGTGCAGCCAGGATCAACAGCTCCAGTTCCTGGCCCACTTCAAGAAATGTACACATCCTGTCTAAGACTCTGCTGACATCACAATGCCTAATACCCAGCACAGAGATAGAGAAGACCAAGAAAATGTCAAAGGATAATAAGATGAGCTGCCGCGCTATGGCAACAGAGACCCCTCCTGAGGCACTGGAAAGTAAGCAACATACAAACATACAGTTTCTTGAGAAGTTATCATGCGAGATATGCTTGTTAAACATAAAGGTTTGACGCCATTGACAAGACTTTGTGTAACGTTACCAGAGTGTGAAGGAGTGACAATAGGTCTTCAGTCCAGTGGAAAATGTGTCTGAAGTAAGCTTGGATGAACTTTGAAACCAAATCACCCGCATTTTGGTTGATTTGTTAAGGGTGAACCTAGGATGAACGTTTGCAAACGTTAATCTGAAGTTTATCAACATGGCCTGAAGACAGATATGTAGCTGAAGTTCCTATTCAGTCTCAGGCAGCTTTCTGAGGTTCAGGAGGCTGTTGCTGAAGGCATATTCTGTGACATGTTGGGATATTTAGAGGTGTGGGAAAAAGGGTACGTAGAGGTAGTGAGTGGCTGGGAACAAGTCAGTGAGTGAGCTTTTACATAAACCCCGCTATGTGGTGCGTTCAATGAATTGGGGTGGGTAAACCACACAAGTCCCATATCCAGATGTTTAGGGAGGTGGGTGACACACCATGAAGTTACACAAAAGGGAAAATGCACAAGACACAAAGGAAGACTTCTCAAGCTATTGTTTGTAAAAGGAAACCAACAAAAGTCACGAACACACAGTGTACAAAAACGTAGAGGAAGTAGAACAGGAAAATGGACTCAAAACACGGTCAACAACAACATACTACAAAAAGGACCATCATACATATACAGAAATGTATGCAAGGTCCCCCTAAACAAACCCACCAAACACACCCTTGTTACTCATTCACTGACATCCTAGCAAAACCCACAAAGGGACAGGAAGTTAGCAGTGTCTTTTATAGGGAGATATATTTCCTTTAGGACATTTGTGGTCCTTGATTGGCTGCACAAACTTGATGAATGCACTGCAAGGGTCAGGTTCACTCTCTTGTATTGAACTATAAAGAGACTGAACGTCATCAGGTCCACAGCAAGCAGAATTACAAAACAGACATCATTCAAAGACAGTGTAGCTGCACCTGACAAAAAGAATGCCAACAGGAACTGCTCTATAACAATGAGTTATGAGGAAATGCATTGAATACACCAAATTAATTATATCAGAGATAACATCAGTGAATTAAAAACAGTATGTATGAATTTCGTAATAAATCTACCACACCGATAAGAGTATGAGTTAATAGGTGCCCCTAAATCCTGTAGAGTTCCTGCAAGAATTAATTTATCATTTTCATCATGAATTGTCTCTTTAATCAGGCTCTATGATGACTTTGTGTCACAGAATATACAATGAGTTCATCATCAGACCTATAGTAGAGTGCAATAACTTGAGATGCATTGGTGATACCAGGATCTAGGAATCTGTGTCTTAAATATTGCTTTCTTAGATTCAGGAACAAGAGGGATAATAGCAAGAAATGTAGAACATGTTCCAACCACCTTTTACAATCGCAACATGTATCTGCATGTGTACCATTTCACGTAGTCATCTGTTCAGCAAGTGGTAAAATACCAACTCTGAACTTAACATGTAAGGCTAACAAGAACAGTGGCTTCAATTGTTCTTAACAGCACACATAGCATGTTAGGCATTTCTGCTCACAATAGGAACTAAGACTCAACGAGTCACTAATTCTGGACATCAATATTCATCTTCTTTGGTGTCAAGGTTCCTTTTTATGATACTTTTAGACAGGTTACTGGTTGTGTCAGGACTTCTCCTCGATTCTCTGTCCCTAATCCTACATAAATAATCTTTGATGTAAGAGTGCCATGTTGCAGTGTCACCTTCCTGCAAGTGCAATTTTTTTTAATTGAATTTTGCTGAAATTAATCAACTTTTTCAATTCATTACAGAATAGAGAAAAGAATTAACAAACATATTAAACACCAAACATACTTAAACAACAAAAAAGCCACATTAATTCAAGGCAAAATATAAAAAATGAATCTCAAAGTCCATCTAAAGAAAATAACAATCTTAAAACAACCTAAAACACACCTATAGTGATATTCTCTAGAAATACAATCAACAATTTTTTGACATAGGATGCAATAACATTTCTCTCGACATTTCTCTCTGTGTGGAATCTTACATAATATTATACATGTTATATCGATTTAAACATCATTATTTACTATAGCAGGTTTGCAACTTTTACTCCAATTTTAGAGCTTTTAAGAAGTTAATTGTGGCTGTTCTAATGCTCATGATATTAGTGGCTATTATTGCAACCCATCTGTTTTCTAGCTTCATTTGTGCAAAATAGGTCATGTGATTGGAGAAATGTTTTTGTCTCAAATATTTGAGTTCTGGGCAATCAACAATTACATGTTCCAGGGTTTCCTTGATGGTATGGTTGTTACAAAAGCGACACCAATTGTTCTCATTGTTAATCAGCTTTCTACGTGCTTGTATGTCACGAGTCGGCCATAGATTGTAACGTAAAATGGCATTACTTGTTGAAGGAGAGGGGGATTTACAAAGATAAGGTTCAATCTCTCTACATTTTTTTGGGCCAAATAGGTGAGGGTTAAAACTCTTACCCAATAGCCTAAGGGTTTGAATTTGATTAGTCAGTCTATGCCCTGCATATCGACTTCAATACAAAGGGGAATGTTAGGAGCACCGCTAGCTAACCCTAGTAAGTCTTGTAAAAAACAATTTTCTATGATGGGTAGGGTTTTAAAGTGTGTGCATTCCTACAGCTCTGCTCCATAAAGTGCTCCTTGGGGGGCTTGTACCATCTAGGCTTCTGTGGAAACACTTATTTCACCATTCCCATATGCTTTTGTGAATCTGGCGATTGCCCCACTATATCTAGCTAATACAACTCCCGCTCTTTCATTCTGACTGATACAACTGCATTTTTCCATCACGTAAGATCTAGATAATCATACAACCTTACTTGTTAAATTTTTTCCTTTTGCAATTTTCTGGTGAGTTTGGGATGCCTCTTCCATTTTCTTCTAAGCACTATGGTTTTAGTTTCCTAAACATTCATTGTTAAGCCATTATTTTTGCAGAACTCCTTAAATATATTTAATTTGATTTCTAATCCAACAGGTGGCAATTATATGAGAGCAGCAGCGTCGGCAAACATTATGATCGGGTACTTTTCTCTTCTCATCGATGGCGCATCAGTTGGGGGAAACAAGATAAGATCGATTACATTATTGATGATGATGCTAAAAAGTTTTGGTGCAAGCACGCACCTTTGATGGACTCCTTTTTGTATCTTACATAGCCACGTTACCTCTCCATTTAGGTTCTATCTCACTGCTTATTCATTGTCTGCCTAGAAGAGCTGCAATGCAGAGAGCAGGGCTAGGGAGATATCTGCATTTTTGAGGGATGTCCATAGTTCGGCACTGGGAACACAATAAAAAGCTGTCCGCAAATAAATATATAAAGGTTAATTGGTCAATGGTACTTGTTCTCATCTGGAAGCAAGCCTGAAGAGGATTTATCCTATGACAATTTGCCCAGGTGGGTCAAGAGTGCTCTTGCAAAATCCTTGATGCTCGAGTCCAGTAATGAGATTAGGTGATAGTGCCAAGAAGCCTCCCAGCCTCCCTTCTGGTACAATGGGATTATATCTGCTGCAGTCCAGGATTGAGGAGTGAAATCATAAGCCAATATAGTGTTAAACAATAGTGTCAGGTATGGTGCCCAGATTCCCGGTTGAACAAGTCCATAGATATCTTGTTGGGCACTTTGATTGTCATGCTAATTATTTTTTTACCATAGTTACAAGTGGCATCAGGGGGGTTGACTTGGGGCTGGGGAATGGGTGTATGTTCATTAAATACTCTAGATTCAGAGTAAATATTTTTGAAATGTTCAAACCATTTTGCTTCTGTAATGTTACCCTGCACAGTTGTCGTGTCCTCCAAGTTATCTTCTTAAGGACCCTTTTCCTATGTTTACTGGGTTTGGTAGAACGTGGCCAAAATGTATTGTTTTATTTATCATATATAAGGATATTGGCCTCATTAGGTGAGTCAGTGCTCCCAAAAATTTCTCCATGGGTTGGTACTAGTTCTCATAAGGGGTATGCAAGACTGTCTTTGTGAATAGCACCCCACCATATCCATCAGCTGGATTGGCCTACTATGCATGTTGGTATATACTCTTTGCAATTTCAAATTGAATCCAGCCAGTCCAGACCTTTTTAAGAGTTTAGTGATAGTGGACAGTGATCAGTCTCATGTCTTTGTTACACCTCCAATCTTTTAGATTGTGCCCACAACTGTAAGCTTATTATAATATATTCTATATGACTTGAGCAAACCCCAATAACAAAGGTTTATTTGGCAGGACGATCTCCATTTGCCCTGCCACTGCAAGCCCTAAGATTAAGCAGTGTGAATAAGCTAGCTACTGCCAGGGCATTCTTGGTTTGCCTCTTAGGAGATTCAGCTATTAATTCTGGTATATCCCATGCCCCATCTTCATCATCGAACATCCCTGACATCTTAATTATGGGCTTATAGTGCAGATTTAGATCACCTGCAATAAATATGTTGGATTCTACAGGGTGTTTGCCCCTTCACAGCTTGAAGCAGGCTTTTATGAGGTTAAAGACATTCATTCTGTTTCCGGTTTGCTGTTTGTTACACAAGTTGATCAGTAGCAACTCCTGTCCATGACTGAACTTGATATGCAACTCCATACTCTCGTTATCTATTACTTAATTTGAAGCATTAAGAGATGTGTCTACCCAGATTAAAATGCCCCTGGTTGGCCATCACCTTGCCCTTTTTGAGCAGAGGTTTCATAGGAAGCATACCCCTGCCAGTTTGTTGAAACACTGGCCCAGGTTTCCTGGAGAAATGGTATATGATGGGTTTTTATACATCAAGTCCAACCATGTTTTTGACAAGGCCGTCAATGTTCCAGGATAGTATCTGCAACATAGTCAGTGGGGAAGAATGGTCATCCTTACTGGTTTGAACCTTGTCATCATTGCATTCACGGTTGTTAAGGAAAGCGTCTCATGGGCGCTGAGTACCTGAACTTCCGGTTGATGGTTGGGGTGAAGTTGCCAGGCTGTCCGACTGATGATTGCTGAAAGTGTAACGTGAGGAACAGGCACAACTCCCACCCTGGAATCAACAGGGTCAGAGGTGAACCTGCTCCCAACGCCACGGATGAGCACTTCCCTGATTTACGTGACGTTGGGACAGTGCAAGCACTGACATGGAAGGCGGATCTTGACTAAACGGAGATGGCCCACAACAGGAATCAGCAGCGAAGACTCCAAGAAGTTGCAGCAGACTGGATAAGAGAACTGGAGTAGGCAGGAGCAGTAGGCAGGCTATGGAGGCAGAATGACCCCTGAGGAGGCAGGAGGGCAAACACTGAGCAGAAGGCTGAGAAGGTCTGGGGAAATCAGGAAACCAAGGGCAGCCAGAAAAGGGAGTCTAGAGTCAGGTAGGGAGCAGAGAAGGAGAACCACAGGGAGAACCAAAAGGCAGGGAAGGGAGCTGGACACTACCCCCTCAGGAACCGGCAAGGGAAAACCAGGAGGGAAGGCAAGAAAACAAGGCTGAAGGCTGGCAAAGGTGCAACTCAGGGAGCTGCACTGGTGAGGACGCGATCAGGGAACAAACCGCGTTGAGATGCGGTTTGTTCCAATAAACTGGCCCTTAATATAGGGCAGGCAGCACCCAGGAGGCTTGGAACGCAAGTCGTGCTGTCCCCAGGTGCTGACACGCCCAAAACGAGGCTTGCAAATCAAGCTTGCAGCTTCCCAAGCAGTCTGTGTTCGGCACATGCGCAGAGGGCGAAACACGGCCTCCCGCGCATGTGTCAGCCCACGCAAACGGGAGACCCGGAAGCGGCAAGAGCCGCGGAAGACCGTGGTCCCCCCAACCTGAATCGGGGGTAGACACGGCAGGATGGGGCGCGCCGGGACCGGCAGGCGCGCCCCACACTCCAGGTAAGTGGCGTGACACTATTTCCCCTCCCAGAAAGGCCAGGGACCCAGGCTTCCAAGGGAATCAGTGATAGAAATGCAGACCAGACGGGGAGCATGCACATAACTGCGCGGTTCCCAAGTGCGATCACAGGCAGGGTAGCCCGTCCAGTCCACTAAGTACTGGAGAACCCCCGTCATATGCGTGAATCACAGATCTCCTGTACTTCAAATTCGGGTACTCCCCGGAACTTCAACAGAGGCAGGACGGGGCTAAGATTGCCTAAAAGTGTCAACCACGTACGGTTTCAAAAGGGAGATGTGGAAGACAGGGTGAACCCACCAGGACTGAGGCAACTGTAAGCGAAATGCCACTGAGGATAAACGCTTTGTGATCCTGAACGGGCCAAAGTAACCAGGAGCCAGTCTGGTAAGTAGATTACGCACTGGCAGATTCTTAGAAGACAACCAGACCAGATCTCCCACCCGGAAAGATGGTTCTGGGGAGCACCCTTTATCAGCCTGTTGCTTCATGCACTCCTGTGCCTCTGCAAGGGTACTGCCTGCCAAGGAGTGTTGTTTTTGGATGTTGATGACCAGATGATCAGCAGATGGAACAGCACTGGGTAGCACAGGGCGAAAAGGCACCAGCCTAGGATGTTGACTGGATGAATAGTGTGAAAAAGAATAGTTATAAATTGTTATTTTGATGGTATCTCACCCCTGTGAGATGCCTATCAGGTCACTAAAGATGTAGTCCATAAAGCGCTAGAAGACAGCCGGAGCATTACACAAACCAAATGGCATTACCTGGTATTCATAATGCCCAAATGGAATCTTGAAGGCCCTCTTACATTCATCGCTTTCTTTTATCCGGATCAGATGATAGGCACCATGAAGATCCAACTTGGTGAAGATGTGAGCTGTTCGAAGTGATTCCATGATATTCCGGATCAAGGGCAGTGGGTACCTGTCTTTTCGTGTGATGTCATTCAATTGACGATAGTCGATACAGGGACGTAGAGTACCTTCTTTTTTCTTTATGAAAAATAGAGGAAAACCAGCAGGGGACTTCGAAGGTGAGATGTATCCCTTCTTGATGCAGTCAGCCAGATATTCCTGTAAGTCAGTTTCTCGGTTAGGGACAAGGCGTACACCTTCCCATGAGGTATCACCGAACCTGGTACGAAATCAATGGAACAGTCGAACGTTCTGTGAGGTGGCAGAGGTATATCCTCAGGCTCGGAAAACACGGTCTGAAAATCGGCATACTCTTGAGGGATTGGCGACAATGAGCAAAAACCAGGTGGGCCACTTGTCCTTGCAAGGGGTATGGACGTGATGGTGTTCTGGGGCATGCCTGGCTAGCAACAATTACGAAGCCAATGGGCAGAGGCAAAATCCAAAGTGCATGCTTCACAATCGATGGTTGGATTGTGGCGCAGAAGCCATGGTAAACCCAAAAACCACTGAATATGAGGGTGATTTGATGACGTCCACAGCGATTCTTTCCCCATGTTCCTTTATCTGGATATGTAAACCCATGGTATGTTGACGTATTGGCCCTGAGGATAAGGGAGTCCCATCGATCACCTCTACGGGCAGGATATTTCTCCGGGAAAACAAAGGTATACAATGACATGCTGCGAAAGCTTCATCGATGTAGTTTCCAGAGGCTCCACAGTCCAATAAGCCAAGAACATCCACCTCTTTGTCTAACCATGTCAGCTTGATCTTCAAAACTAACAAGACAGCCGGTTGCATGGACTGAAGCAAGGAACAGGAGCCGGAAAGGACTGAAAGCGAGGAAGGACCTGTTGTTGCCTTTCCTATAGATGACAGGCCTTCTAGTTATCTGACTTCCTTTGGGGGCATAGAGGACAGGTACCCAAGTAATGCCTGGCGGCCCCACAGTACAAAAATAATCTCAGACTTCTTCTGCATTTCCGTTCTGCTTCAGATAACAGACCCCTCACAGCACCCAACTGCATGGGTTCTGGGCCGGAGTCTGAAGACCCAGGAGTCCCGGTTTGAGTGTTTGGTGGTCTAGAGAACATCCTCTCAGCTCAATGTCTCTCTCCTCTTCGTTCTGCCAGTCTGTGGTCTATCCGTAAAACCTGTTCCACAAGTTGCTGGAGGGTGTTGGGCTCATGGATGTGTAATAACTCGTCCTTATATTCCTCTCTCAATCCCCGACGAAACTGAGTCTTTTGGGTTACTTCAGGCCACTGGGAATCGATGGCCAATTGTCGAAAGCGACCAATGTAGGCTATAATGTCTGTGGCTCCTTGCTTGAGGTCCATCAATTGGTTTTGTGCCGCGGAGGCAAGTGCGTTCCTGGTCGAGTTACCCAGAATATACCCAATCTTGGCCTTGTCTGAGTTGAAATAGGAGGATCTGAAGAGGAAATGTATCCTGCAATGGTTGCAAAACTCAGCCACAAGTCTCGAATCTCCATCAAACTGGATAGGTGCAGTATGAGCCATTGAGCCTTCAACCTGAGGTGAGGCCCTGGTACCTTGTGCCACCATCTGTTTTAGACCAATGTTTTCTTGATGGAGCGCTGTCATCTCGGCTCGAAGGGCCCGCATCTCTTCCCGAAGTTCCTGGGCTTCATCCATCTCGGAGTCAGAAGGCAGGCATCTCAATCTGTTAAGGAAAGCGTCTTGTGGGCGCTGAGTACCTGAACTTCCGGTTGATGGTCGTGGTGAAGTCGCCAGGCTGTCCGACTGATGATTGCTGAAAGTGCAATGCGAGGAACCAGCACAACTCCCACCCTGGAATTAACAGGGTCAGAGGTGAACCGGCTCCCAACACCACGGATGCGCACTTCCCTGATTTACGTGACATTGGGACAGTGCAAGCACTGACAGGGAAGGTGGGTCTTGACTAAACGGAGATGGTCCACAACAGGAATCAGCAGCGAAGACTCCAAGAAGTTGCAGAAGACTGGATAAGAGAACTGGAGTAGGCAGAAGCAGTAGGCAGGCTATGGAGGCAGAATGACCCCTGAGGAGGCAGGAGGGCAAGCACCGAGCAGAAGGCTGAGAAGATCTGTGGAAATCAGGAACCCAAGGGCAGCCAGAAAAGGGAGTCTGGAGTCAGGTAGCGAGCAGAGAAGAAGAACCCCAGGGTGAACCAAAAGGCAAGGAAGGGAGCTGGACACTACCCACTCAGGAACTGGCAAGGGAAAACCAGGAGGGAATGCAAGAAAACCAGGCTGAAGGCTAGCAAGGGTGCAACTCAAGGAGCCATTTTAAAAACACGCCATTAAAACTGATATGTAGTTCTCACATTCATGATTGAGGAGGAAGGATGCAGAAGAATTCGTCGGCACAATAATAAATCAATGATCTCACCCATTTCCAATAAAATGTAACAAGATAAAAGATTGCTTTGTGATCGCAGCCGTTCGTAAAAACAGACCATACTAAAAGGGTTTGATGACCATCTGCACCACTGCGATAAGAATTTAAATAGCTACAACAATGCTTATAGAGACTTTTACAAGTTGTCAACAGATGTTCAATGGTTTCTAGATCATTATTACCACATAATTGACAAACTCTAGAATTTCGTGGGATACCAAGACGTGCCCCTTGAGTGATCAAAACATTGCTGCTGTTAAATTTCAGTCTCATATATTGCCTAGTGAGGGCACTATTCGGATATGCAGTGAGATACATTGATTTATAGGTGCGTTCAGAAATGTAATCGCAGAAGGCAGTAGCATTGCGCCCAGAATACAAATTAAGCAGGTGTTGATATTTGCTGCTTGCATGAAGTTTAGCTTTTAGTCATACCTCACATCATCAGCAGTTATTCCAAGACATACATCCCTCCATTTTGTGTGTTTTGAAAGCAGCAGACCAAGGGTCTCCATTGCCTTATAGTTATCCACTTTGGTAAAGGCCTCAAGAAAAGCCGCCATCATAGCCATAATGTTAAGTTTAAAAAGATTGTTACTAAACATTATCATCTTCACCATGGAATCAGCAAATATATGAGTAAACTCACATTCCAAATATAAGTATTTTATTGGGAGGGATTTCGTATGTAGCAGCATTTACGCATAATAAATGCTTTTAATTGCTTCATTTCGCCACCATATTTATGTCCCCAAACCTCTATCACATACAACATAATAGAACAGATTTTAGTTTAATACAAAAGGAGAATGGTCACAATGGATATCCCAGCATGTTGACCTATGAATTGACAAAGAGTACCAGCAGCTCTATTACATTTCACTTTTGTCGCTAGCCAATGTGTTTTCCATCCGATCACTTTGCACATGGACAACTAGATAATTGTAGGTGGTAACGCTGGGTAGCGGCAGCCCGTTCAAGGAGCACCTAACGTTCTGATTCTTTGGTTTAGAAGGTGCACATTTCGTTACTTTACTCTTATCCATACTAATGGTCAGACCGTTAGCTTTGGCGTATACACCTAAATCAAGAATCAATCTTTGCAAACCTTTAGGGGTATATTCAACCAGGATCAAATCATCTGCGTAGACCAACCAGCTGGTTTGATGGCAGGCCATTTTCAGAGGACATGAGAATGGATTCAACAACGCTACACCCAGTTCAGCTAAATACAAGTTAAATAATGTAGCAGCAACAGTGCAGCCCTGTTTGACATCGCATCTTGTAGGAATTGAGGTAGGTAATTTGCCTTCGGCATCTAGTCGGATCTGCACCGATGTATTGGAATATAACAACATTAACATTTTAAGGAGCCCCCTAGGTATATTCCATTGAACACGTTTTTCCCACAATCTATTTCGAAGCACATAGTTGAATGCCGCAGTAAAATCAATGAATGCACTATAGACAGGTGTATCTCTACTCTTCCACGCATATTCAATCAAGGTGACTAAAATACGCAAGTTGTGGGTAGTACTAGATTTCTTAATGAAACCCATCTGATTAATTGGCAGTATATTATTGGTTGTAACCCAATCATTTATTCAACAAGTAAAATCTTGGCAAAAATATTGGACGGAACTTCCAACATGGCAAGCATGCGATAGTTGGAAGCCATGTTCCGGGGCTCTTTCTTGTCAACTGGCAAGATGTGACTCTCTGGCCAGATGCTAGGAAAACAGCCAGTATGTCCTATATAGGTGAACAACAGGTGTAGGCAATGGGCCCATAAACAGGAGCAGTTTTAACAAGAGCGTTGCAGATCCCGTCTGGTCCTGCAGCGCTGGAAGATTTAAGTTGTTCAATCATTATTGTAAGATCAATAATTGTTACTTTACATGCCCATGTTACATTTGGGAGTGGGAATTGGGCTTCATCGCTCTCTCCATGGCCTAGCGTATTAGCAACGTGAGACATCCATTCAGGCTCAGAGACCCCATTAATCAGAAGACCATGGGTATCATTAGCTCTTAGGATCACCCACTTATTCGAGTTAGCCTTTTTAGTAGCCAACAGAACAATCTCATTCCAGGTATTGAGGCTATATTTTATTCTGTTGTCCTTTAGCCATTTATGTTGCTCACATTTAGCTGTTCTAACATAATGGGGAACTTCATTTCCAGTATAGGGGGTGATTTCCGCATAGATCACACTCCGGATTGCATTACAAAGTTGTCTTTTTGCCAACGCTATCACCGGATCATAGTTTATGCATTTAGAAAAGGTTTTGTTGGATCACTCGGCTGGAGTTTTATAGTGCCGGTGTGCTATAGAAAACTCTTTAATTTGGCTTATTAGCTGATAGAATACAGTCACTATCGCATAATGCCTACGTGGGAGTTCCATCAAAACGAGTGATGAATGTAGGGAGTAGTTCACCAGAGGCTAAGGATGCACGAGCCAAAGCAGAAGGATTCCACTGAATGCGGTTACCCTGCGGGTTGATTAGAATGTCACCATTGGTGTCATATTCTTGGGCAGTGTAACTATTGACTATTAGGGTATATGGCCATATCTTTCACTAAATGCATGCCTCTCGAGTTGACAAAGAAATAATCTAAAGTGGTAGCATCATTCCCACTTACCCTAGTGAAAGCCATGGGGGTATCACCCGAACAAAGGCCATTTAAACTTGTCATACCACATTCTTCTAATAGCATTCGCCATTGTAGTCTGACACGACTAGAAGAGTTACAAGGCTGGCTGGGTGCTGATGCATGATCATTACAGTCATCATGATTTGTGAGTTCAATGAAGGTGTTAAAGCGTTAAAGTCTCCTACAAAGAATGTGGGGTATTGAACTAGGAATGTATTCAAAATTGTGTGAACTGCTACCACATTTGCTCTGGTTGCCAAATTATTCGGAGGATCCTTTACATTGATTAAAATTAATTGTTGCGAACCTAGTTGGAGATTGGATGCAAGGACCATAGAGTTAGAGCCATCAAGTTCCTCTTGTGTCCGTGGAGGGGGAATGGAAATTAATAATCCTCCCTTTGGGTGACCCATAGCGCCTTTGACGGCTACTTTTTGTATCGTCGATCTCCCATCAAAATCCACTTGGTCAGTTAGCCAAGTTTCCTGTAATGCCAAGATTGAAAAATTAGCCAGGTGCGAAGTGAACCCATCAGCACTAAACAAATGAGAATAACCTCTGGTATTCCAAGAAAAAAATATTTGCGTGTCATCGAGACAACTGTGAAATTTGATCCTTGAAAACAGAGGGAAGCCACTGCCAATATCCAGTGCCAGATTCAATTTCAACATTGTTCAAAGGTCGATTTAGGGGATAAGCAGGTTCTTTATTTGTCAGTTTAGCCACAGCAGAGAACAGTGGATTGGCCTTAACAGAAATATTGGCCTTTATCGCTGGCATTTGGCAGTGTGAACACACATGATCACAACCATGCTGTGCAACAGCAATCCCCCTAGGTCGTGACGCAAGGGCCGGCATAGGTGTCGGCAATTGGTTACCAAGCAGGTTTGCCGGAGGACACTTGGGTCTCAACTGACTTTGTGTGTTGCTTAAGGGAATGTGCGTTATAATGCTCCGATAACCAAGTTTGAACAGTGCGTCCTGATGGAAAATTACATAGTCTAACAGAGTGTCAGATCTAAACTGAATGTTAGAAATATTCATAACACTACGATCAACTTGAACGACCAACATAATATCATTAGACTTGATGACTCTTAGTGTGGCTATGTTGTGGAAAAGACATTGCACTGCAGCTCGGCCCATCCGTGGCAACAGCCTGCAGTTGCAATGCTTTATTAAGTGCCGCATCCTGACTGGGAATAAGTGCAGAACCATTAGAGGTTATGGGAATTGCTGACTGAACAGAAGCTATGGGCCATATGTCTGTCAGTCAGGGTTGACTGGCTGTAGGAGGAACAGGAATGCTCATAGGAGGTAGGGAGGGAAAAACAGACAAGGGGACCGAGGCAACCCTGCTAGCAGAAAGGGAGGAAGAACAGGCTGTTACTATTGGAACTGAATTCACAACTGATAATGGATCAACGCTCTTAGGTGCAATGTATTCTACATATGTAGAGACTGCACTATACAAGGGTTACCTCCAGTTCGTGGGCATTTGGCATACATGACAGCCAGTGAGACACATTTCTTTTTCAGTTTAGCTGTGGCTATTTGTTCGGACGTGCATTTCTTGGATGATGTGCTAACTGAGGAAGTCTCTGTTTTAGATGTAGCCCCGATTAAGAATATTGAAGGCTTAGCCGGGCCGGCGATGGCTCAAGAGTTGCACTAACATCTTTATTGGTAGATTGTGTCATGCCTGCGCCATGGGCGCATACATTGGCGATCAATATGGACAAATTGTTATTCATTTATCTACAGAAAACTCTTGGATCAACCGATATTCACTTTTTGGACCTTATTTCCCATTTGTGAGACTTTGGTGCTTTTTTATTTTTCCCAAAAAACTACACTTACCACAATGCACTTGGCTATAACCATCTATTCCTGGCTATTCCTATTTTTCTTCATCAGAACTACAATCCCCAGAAGCCCTAGGGATTTGCTCTGCTTCCACCAGCTCAGGAACAGAGAGGGAGGTGGCCGATTGTCTGCAGGTGTGCTGAGCCAGGTGCAACCAATTAGCCTGCCTCTGTGCTGGGCGCGGCGGTATAAAAGCTGCTGCCTGCAGGAGCTCAGTCTCTTGCATTGAGAGTCCTTCCAGCTCCTTTTTGCTTCGAGCCACACATTTTTTTATGCTATTTCCTGCTTAGACCTGCTTTTGTTCCAGTGCCCTCTCGGGCTCCAGCCTTGCAGCCGATCACGCTCTGCTGCCTTCTACCTTCCGCCCTGGGCCTTTTTGGGCTCCCCGCCTCAGCCCTGCTCCTCGGGGCGTCCTGCCTTGCAGCCTGCTACACCCTGCTGCCTACAGCCCTAGCCTTTTGGGCTCCCTGCCTCAGCCCTACTCCTCTGGGCGTCCTGCCTTGCAGCCTGCTACACCCTGCTGCCTACAGCCCTAGCCTTTTGGGCTCCCTGCCTCAGCCCTGCTCCTCTGGGCGTCCTGCCTTGCAGCCTTCTACACCCTGCTGCCTACAGGCCTAGCCTTTTGGGCTCCCTGCCTTACAGTCTGCATCTCTCCGCTGCTTACAGCCCTTGTCCTCTGGTACCCCTGTCTTGCAGATTGCTACACCCCTCTGCCTTCAGCCCTTGTCCTTTGGGCTCCTTGCCTTGGAGCTTGTTTTCACTCCGCTGCCTACAGCCCTTTTCCTTTGGGCTCCTTTCCTTACAGCCCTGCTCCTCTGGGCCTGCTCCTTGCTGTCCTGCTCCTCTGAGCTCTCTACCTTGTACCCTACAGCCCTCAGCAATCCACAACAGTTTACCTGCATTCAGTTATTGCAGCCCCCCTGTTTCCTGACTGCTGCTCCCTTGCTTTCTTTCTCATTTTCAACCCTCAGTTCTTTATCCCTGTCCAATTACATTTATACTGCTTTCCTTTCATTTCCTTCTGCTAGTTTGCTTATCGACTTCCCTATTTCCCTGGATTTATCTGTCAGTGTCTTCTCTTGTACTGGTTGTAGACCCCTTGTACAGAGCTTGTCCATTGGTTTCCGTCAGGCAACCTCTGCCCCTTCCCTTGTCTCGTTTCTGCGTTACTGACACCCTTAGCTGTTGTTCCAAGCTATGAGCAAACAGCGAGGGCCTCTGTTATAGCAAACTGTGCAGAAGGCTAGAGTTTTCCTAAGGTTTGTGGAATACTCTTTTCCTATATCTGCATGCACCCCAAGAGGGAATTCATTCTGTACCTTTTTCCTTGCTACTCTTGCCTACTCTTCGTTCTCTTTCCTTTCAGCTGTGTGTGTACTTATCTGTCCACTTTACTTTGGCACAACCACCCAAACCTTTCCTGGGTGTCCTGTGCCACTCTTAATAGAGTGCCATCCTTGACAGATTGGTCCTGGGCTGGTTTCCGGACACAAATTATGTTTTTATGAAGTAATAACGACGACAGATCTCGTTTATTTTCAATTTTTTTACATTTACCAATTAGGGTGCAAAGTAGGTGCTGTGTAGAGAAAGAGGAGAGGGAGCTTACTCAAGGGACTCAGGGAGCAAGGGACGGAGAAATGACTGTGGCGATAGCCTAGCAGACGGGGAAAGATCAACAGGCAGGGCGGAGTACACTGCTACTGGGGAAATAGGCACTAGAACCTCATCATTATTGAACATTTGGCTCATTTCGCTTTTCACAGCGACAGGTGTAGACCGAGCAGACCTAAGTAGCGGAAAGGAGCCGTCAAGATTAGGTTCAAGGAACTCAACGTCATCTGTGTTGTTTGAAAGATCTATAGGGTTAAGAAGGTCATGAAGAGCGCTGTTATTTGAGATCTGTGAATGAATTAGAGCATGAATTACCTCATCACTTGGTGGGGATAGTAAGAGAGCAGTCAACATTCACAACAGCAGCAGGAGAAGGGGCTTATACATAAGTGGTCTTGCTTAACGATGGCTGCTTTGGCCTGGTGTCAGGGGGCGTACCCACAAGTTTAGCGGTAATTGCTTGAGGACAACAGGAAGCCGCTTCCAATTCAATATGGGGCAAAATCAGCTCTGTGACCATTTTCGATCCTAGACAGCTTAGAGAGGCGCCCAACTCAGCAGTGACCGTTTTAATCGCAATGGCAATCTCTACTCAATTTGGCGAGGGAATCTTAGGAAAATAGGCAGTAAGTTTACGTGTGTTAATTGTTCGCACAGGTTGCCAGATTATTTTGGATCGACAAACACAGCGTCTCACAGGTTTCTCAGAATTAGAAACAGAGGCAGCGTCAGTTTCGGGACAGGCATCAACTTTTAACAGCGTGTCAGATAGGAGAGCTGTTATAACCATATTGCTTACTGAGTCTTCGTTCCAAGCAAATAAGAAAGCAACCTCACTGACCACGGTCAGATGCTTTGTCATAGAAAAGGAGCTCTCCGAAAGTTTCCAAGCCCTCAGCTGCTAAACTATATTTCCACAACAAGAGTTAAAAGGCAAGCATGCGTACAAGTGACAAGCATATGTAACAGCTGTTCAGCCTATCATACACTAAATAAAGTTGTAAACAAGAGGAGTTACATCGAAACTCCCATGATGTCACTAGAAGATAAAGAGGGGGGAGGGGGTGCTCTACGAAGTGAAGTTGTTGCTTACGTGAGCCAGTGAACACCACACTTCATAGTGCACTTCCAGAAGCGGCCGGGACCTTGAGTTTAAATGGCAGCTGGGGGCGTGGCTAGACAATAAACACCTAAAACAAGTCAAAACAGGTACTATTAGTATATAATTTGTATTATAGCTAAAAACAAAGTGAATAGTGCTACCACATATGGACCTAAAGAAAAAATAAATGACCAATATATGAAGTTAGCTGAAGCGTGTGGCATGATCACAGAAGGTTGGTAGAGTCCACCACTGCAAACAGCACACTTTGTAGTGCACTTCTCGTAGGGGCGCGCCTGTAGCGCGCGACCTAATGTCAGCGGCCGGTGTGGCTAGACAATAAACACCTCTTAGTTGTTGCGTTTTTCTCTTGGATGTACGGATGTCACTCTTTAAGTTCAAAACCTCATGAAACACTCAGGAACCGATTCTCTGTTTATCAGTGTGTTGTGCTAGCCGGTCTCTTCAACATCCAGACCTCACTCCAAGATCAGTGTTGGCTTAGACAGTAGAGTGACGGCTTGCTCCTGTTGGCATTCTCGCTACTGACTTTAAGGTTGTTATCTCGTGCAGGAAAACGCATGCAAATTACTACATCTTCCCAGATTAACAAATAATAGCTCCTCCTAGTTCTAATCACGTGTATTGTTTTGTTAGTCAGGGTAAGATAAGACTCTCTGCTCTCTTTCCCAAGTTGTGGGAAATTCAAGAGGTACACTTTGTGTCTCCCTCTGATAGGCCCCAAAATACTTGGAGTCACGATACTTTGATTATTAGCGTTTATTAGCGTTATCAGCCATCCTCAAACTATTGGTTTATACAGGCATCATGGTGTGGTAACCTCTTTATATTTGAGCAGTGCCCTCCCCATATTCAACTATAACCCAAACAGCCATTTTAACATCCCAGGGGATTTTTGGCTACAAAGGTATCTATCACCTTATTTATTTAGGCAGCCATCAAGGTATTCTTGTTATTCAGCTGTGCCCTGGAACTTGTACGTAGGGAGCCACCATCTCCTGTTATGTTTCTCTTATGCTCATCTTTAAGACAAGGAGCCATTGTAATTGTGTGAATAGCCTATATCTTTGTGTAGAGTATTTATTGCTTCTTTTAAACTTGCTACTGTTTTCCATAATTTCTCATAACAAGGGCGTGAATCCAACACTGTAGGACTATGACGGCCATCGATACTAGCACAGCTTTCCACAGAAACTGTCCTACACCATTCACTTTACCACTCTTTCAGTTTTGGTAACAGGGCCTCATTCTGTCTTCAAAGTATGGCCAGGTCCCATGGCCTTCCTTTGCTTCATTAACCAATAAATCAGTGGAGGCTCAGCTCTCAGATCTATTCAGGGTTGCACCCCCCTCCCACTGGGAAGGAGACGAGAATATTTTGAGATTGATTCTCACTGCTTACCCTCCCCACTTGCGATACTCTCAACTCTGTTTCCTCTCTTGCAGGCCGATCATTATTTCCACTGGTCCCTTATAGTTTTTCCCACCCACTTGTCAGGGATTCGTTAACATCAAGCAAAGCTGGCATGGAAAACTTGCAAATTTGGAAACAACCTTTAATTTGACCCTTAGGTGTCACAAGCAGGGATTTACCAACCACCCCCTTTGGTCTTGCTTGTCTGTGGGGTTTATATAATCTTGCAAGTTACAAATGCCTACTGTCAATATATCCTCTGTTATTGTTACTTTACAGTTGGAGGATCTAGACTTCACTTCTTTAGCCCTAATTTGGGGCTCCTGTTTATTATTTTGTAGCGGGTCAATGTTATTCAGGAGATCCTCAATTTCATTGATCAATGTATTAGGCTCATCTATTGGTTTACTATACTGGGATGATCACCTGACAGACTTTGAAGTCAGAGGGTTCTTAGTGGCTTTCATATTTAGTGACCTATACGTGCATGTCAATAGTATATTAATACAAAAATGTAGAATCAAATTAGTGTACAGAATAAATATAGCAGTGAAACAAGAGTAAACATATCACTGTTCAGAATAGAGGATACACCAGTTTTTAAAAAGGTATTACTATGTCTCCCTTAACTATACAAACATAAATGCTCTTAAAAACAGCTCACCATGGCATATTCTGGGAACCAGTAAATGCTTTAAGGGCACGAGTAGTCTGACTCGCCAGCACAACATTGCATTCAGAAGCCTGGGCTTAGGTAATAAATGGTTGGCATCACGCGACTGGGCCGCTTTGACCGCACCACTTTTGTAACCACATATGTGTACTCACTAAAACAGCACCACAGCAAGTACTTTTATGTATTGGTCATTATTGGTCACCCCCAGACCAACTCCCACCCCAACACTGACTTTATGATGCCATAAAACACAGCGTTCCAAAGCCAGGAATTAATAAAAAGTTTACTTTAATGCAACCAATTCTCTGCAACAGCACCTCTTTTGAGTCAACAACTGGACAGTGGCCTCTATCGCAGAGTAGTGGGTGGGAGGACCTGACTTGATGTCAAGGTTCATAGCAGTGCCTTACTGGTTCTCCATCCATTGGGGGACTGTAGCCTGCAAGCTATGACTTAGCAGATACCTTTAAATGGTGCCAGCCTTGTGTAGTACTACGAAGCCAGAGGCTGTTCTTGCTTGATTGCAAAGGATCTCTTCAGTCCAATCAGTTGCTCCATACTTTTTTATAGCTTCAAACAAGGAGCTTGTTGAGACTGGAGCCTGTTCTTAGTCACACAGTGAATACTTGGAAGTCAGCAATATAACTTCATCATAAGTATGCATTGAATCTTCTTACCATAGAGTTTCACAGGCTCACCAGGTCGAACAACACTGAACTTCGGCGCCCTTAGTCACCACACGGGTAGCCCTCTGGGGATGTTACCCCCCTTTCTCTTCCTCGCTGTGTGTCTGGGCGGGGTTTCCAGGCCCAGCTACAATATGAGGAAGGCAGGAGGCTAGCGGACCAGTGCAGAACAGCAGCACCCTTATTGCCAAGGTGAAACAAACATTGAAACCCATTATTCGTCACAGGACCTGCAACCTTGCATTGCATGATGAATGATTTCATGAGAACAGGTAGCTCACTCAAGTTCATCAGGGTTTCATCAGTACCCAAAAATCTGTCCTGACTTTACGGTAGGTGCACATTGTCCACTACTCAGCTAAGATGTTTATTGTGGCTTTGTCTGAAGTAATGTATGAAATACCTGTTTGAAAGTTCCAATGATTCAACCTAGAAATAAGATCCCTGCCCATGAAAGCCTGAGCAGGAGTGACAATCAACCAAAGTCCTTAACCGTATTATTTCTCCCTCAACCCCTCACCCTCCCTCTCATTTTCTCTCACTGCATCTGATCTTTCTTTCTACTTCTCTTCTAAAGATACTTTTCCCAGCTAATCTATACTCTCCTCTTCTTTGCTTTCCTCTTCTTCTCTTAGCACTCATCCTCCTATTTTTTCCTCTTTGTCTTCCTTTCATTCTCTCACTCCTTGTCACATTTTTTGTTTCCTTTCTAAAGCCCCTCATACAGCCTTTCCTTCTGATCCTCTTCTTTCTTCTCTCATTCCTAAGGTCTATCCCTCTCTTGTTCAGTATCTGGTTGTGTTCTTTAATCGCTCTCTTATGTATTCTACTTGCCCTGATATTTTCAACATGCTTCTATTCTTGACATTCTTAAGAAACCTTCCCTTGACCCATCTATCCCTGCTAACTATCATCTCATTTAGCTTTTTCCTTTTCTCTCTGATCTCCTCAGACATATCGTCTACTCATACATTTCTACTTATGTTGACTCCTCCTCTCCTCTTCCAATCTATCAATCAGGCTTTCACCCTCTTCTCTTGACTTGCAAAAGCTCTTCTTTCTGTCTGTGATTCTCATTGTTCTGCTTGCTATTCTCGGCAATCTTCTCTGCTGGTCTTACTTGATCTCTCTGGTCTTACTGGATATCTGTGCTGCTTTCCACACTGTATAAACAATTTCCTCTTCTCTGTTCTCTCTCATCTCTAGGTTTTGGTGGTTCGGTGCTGCATTGTATTGGTTCCTACTAGACAGATCAAACGTATTCAGTGTCCATGGGCAGTATTTCTTCCTCCGCTCTTTCTCTCCAGAGTGGGGTAGCTCAGGTCCTGCGTGCCCTACTTTTCTCTCTTTACACATTTCCTGTTTCCTCTCTTATTTCTTCCTTTGGTCTCTCTCATCATCTCTATGCTGATGATAGACAGCTCATTCTATCATCTTCTTCGTTCTCTTCTTCCCTACACTCTACTCTTACTTTGTGTCTTCTAGCAATTCAGTTTTGAATGTCAGCCCACTTTCTCCATCTAAATCCCTCCAAGACTGAAGAGATGTTCTTTCCTTCCACAACTCTTTCTCTGCCTTTGCCTCCCCCCTCTATTTCCTTTCCTCCTCCTCTCTTCCCATTTTTCTTTCTGCCCAGAATCTTTTTGTCATTCTTGACTCTGCTCTTTCTTTTTCTCCTCATATTTCTGTTCTCTCCCATTCTGGTCATTTCCATATCTTTAATATTCAGAAGGCTACACCATTTCATTTTTTCTGTGACACATAAATCCTAGTTTCTTCATTAAACTTCTCCCGCTTGTGCTATTGCTCATCTCTTTTACTCGCTCTTCCTGCATCTCACCTCTCCCCCCTTCGTTCCATTTATAATTCTGCTATACGTCTTCTTTGTTGCTTATCTTCCTGTGATTCTATCACCCGTGCCCTTGATTCTCTGCAATGGCTCTCTTTTGAGTCATGGCTATTGTTTAATTTTCACTGTCTCATTTTTGAATGCCTGCACGGTCTTGCCCTACCTTGTCTCTCCTCTCTCCTCTCCCATCTCTTTCTATGTCCAATCTTGTTCTCTCCCTTCCCAGTCCCATTTTCATATTACTGTCCATGGCCGCCTTGTGCTGATTCCTGCTTTTGCTCTTTTTTTCTCTTGGCCCCGAAGCACTGGAACACGATTCCTCTTTCTCTTCGTTCTCTGTCCTCTCTTTCTGTTTTGTGCTCCCATCTTCAGTCGCATCTCTTCACTGGTTAATTGTGCTTAATTTTGTTTTACATAATTTGTATAATTTTTACCTACAGTGCTTTGGTGTACATAAATCAAATTAAATCAAATCAAAAGAAGTAACTGCTTGAACTTCCTTTAGAGATTGGTACCAACACTTGGCTCTTCACCTAATTCTATTCACATAGTGAGACTGCACAGTTCTGGCAGCATTAAATATGACATTCCAAATGGAGTAGTAAGTGTGGGTTTCTAACTTTAACAGCGCCTCTGAACAGTTACTGTGAAAATGTTGTATCCAGTGACATGTATGGTTGCAGAATTTGGTGACATCATAATTTTGAAGTCATTCAAGTGCCTGAAACTAAATTTCTAAATAATTCTATGGGCCTTCCCATGTACTTGTGTCTCAGGAATTGAGAGATGCATCTATTGCAAAGCAGGTCATTCTAAAGCCACTATTATACTAGGCAAATGTTAAGCATCTCAGTTAAAAACCTTTATACCTTCTAGCTCAAATATCTCATGTCTTATGAGATTGGGGAATCATCCCTGGTTTATGAATGCAAGGAATTGTTCTGATATATTAGGGCTTACGGTGTTGTGGAACTTTCCAGATAATGTAAACGAGGATAATGTATCCAGAATTGAAGATGATTCTGGGAATGTCAAGCCATTTTATGTTGTCACATGCTTTATTAATAAATAGACAAAACCTAGATTTTCCCCTCAGATACGAAAGAGGTTAAGAGAGATATTTGAGGATATTAACATTCTCAGCATGCTCGCGCTGAATGACATTAAGTTTAGATCTTCTCCCTCTCAAATCAGTAGGTGGCAGATGGGTGGGACTTGATCTATGCGATTGTAAGCGTCTGTGTAACAATAGGTCAGAGAAGACAGTGAAACGCTTTCTTTTTATTTCCCTTTTATCTCCACCCCAAGAAGATCAGGCTCAAACACCTTCTGGTAAAAGCCCAGATTCAGGAGGTTTGGGACAGCTTGGTATAGAAACCATTTTCCAAGCTATCATTTTAAGTGATGCCTATTTTGTCATTAGATAATGCAAAATCAGGTCTGGGTTGGCGTGGTGTGTTTATCTAGAAATGGAAGGGTTAGAGTATGCTTTAAGGGTGCCTCCGGGATTCCCATCTGAAAGGATGTTTACAATATTCATAAAACAAGTGTTCTTGGACGATACACCGCGGGTATCATTTGCAATAACATATGATATGCTATTCACTGTCTATCCGAAGTGTTAATAGCATTTTAGGGTTCATTAGAGTTTTGTTGAATCTATGTAGTGTGTGGTGTCATAAGGTAATTTTTTCGATTTATGTATACAAAAACCTTTGCTGTTATGCATGTAAGTTAAAATAATGTAAGATCAGGCACTAAAAAACACAAAACAAAAAAAGCAAGTTCTCTAGTGTCAATTTAGACCACACATACCAGACAATGATGGGAAAATGAGCAACCCATCTCTCTTTTAAGAGGATTTTTAATGAAGGGCTTTTGATGTACAACTAAAAACAGTCATGACAGGAGAAATGAAGGTAGTAACGTTGTCAAGGTAGCACATTGAAGTGGTGAATCTTTCCCGGTAGAAGTGCGCAGTGTGCTTTGCTTCCATTTTGAATTATCTAACTTTCTGACACATGAGGAACCTGTGACTGAAAAAAAAAACATGTGTACAGTGTCAGCCCTCACAACATAGTGCAGTAATAGGTATAGATGATCACATGATAAAAACATCAGGTCATAAGTTATATTTGCTTTAAAAGACAATTGTTCATATTGATAGCTAAATCTTAATAAAAGCAGAATAACTTTTGAGATGCCTGTTCTAGCAAGATTTGTGTAAAAAATGCAGATAAATATGTGATTGCATTTTTCATCCTGTTTATAGTTCATACTTACGTGAATGAAACGTTAATTCTGAGGCATGATGGACTAGAAGGCGTAGTGGGCACTTGGTTGAAAGGAATACACTATTTCCCAAGATAGAGTAAGGACCCTGAAGGGAAGGGAAGAAACATACATGTACCTGTGAGTGAATTACTTATGTATCGCTTGTTTTTATCAGCTGAATCAGCCACATCAGCCACCAATCACAATGCTGATTTGGCCCCAATATATCATTGATACTAGTTATACAAAGCCTTTTGAGATGCTGTTTATGATTTCACAACTACATTGCTTCTTGCAATTCAACAGGGATAGAAACACACAGACCTTCAGGCCTAGACCCTTTCCACAGATGGTCTGCAAGTGGAAAGGGAGTAAGACGTATTCATCCTTTCAAGCACATAGGCATTCAGAGTCCCATCATTCTCTGTAGCAGTGGTGGGCGAAGGGTTGATCACCTCTGTGGTTTGCCTGTAATAGACTGGGGGCCATGGTTCGAACTCAACCTGAGCCTCTTTATCTGAACACATGCCTCATCAGTTGGGTCACACCTAACCAAATGGGTCCATCAATCCATCTGCCTATTGTTGCTGATTGTAATGTATTTAACAGTTTGTACAGGTTATTTTATTGTGCATTTTTAAGGCGCTTATACAACACGTAAATTGCGTTTCAATGTGCCACAGGGCAACAGAAAGGGAACATGGGAGTTAAATTAGATATAACACTGTCAGATAGAGGCGGACCTACTAGGCCCTGTGAGCATTCAGAACGTGCAAATGCAGAGAGAGAGAGAAGGGGTGGGGGAGTAGGGGTGAAGTGCTAGGTGTATCAAGTGGGAAGAGCTACGGAGTGAGCAGCTGTAAGTGCCTACGTGGAGTGGACAGCCACCAATAAATAGGTAAGTGCAAGCCTGTGGTGGTATAGGCCAGTGGATGTCAAGGAAAATTGCTGGGACGGGCGGAGGCTGTAGGCGATTGGGTGTGGGAGGCCAGGACTCAGGAGGACACATAAAGGCCCTGGTCACTAATCTCACTAATCTCAGCAGCTGTGGGGCTAGCAGACGAGAGAGAAAGGGAAGGAGGAGGTGAAAAGGACAGGCTTGAGGAGCTTTTGGAATTTGAGGAGATCCATCTCAAGACAAAATGGAAGGGGAAGGCTTTCCATAGGAGGGAGCCTGCTGAGGAAGGAGATCAGCCACAGCTTGCTGTTTAGCGAAGCGTTTACCAAACAGGGAGTTGGTGTCAGAGGAATATAAAGATCTTGAAGGAGAGTATTTAGCGAGAGCAAGTTGCAGATAGCGTGGTCACCGGCCCCAGACAGCCTTGTGGATGATGCAGAGGGATATGAATGTGATCCTTGCAGGAACCAGGAGCCAGTGAAGAGTTTTTAGTGCTGGAGAGATGAGGCCAAGGATAAGTCTTGCAGCCCTATTCTGGATTAGCTGGAGGGGTCACAGGGAGGAAGAGGGTAGATTGAGAACAATTCTATTGCAGTAGTCTAGCCTAGATAGAACCAGAACTCTACAGACATTGAGCTTCTGGGGGAAAGTGAGGAAAGGAAGAATTCCTTTGAGTAGGTGGAGTGGAAAGTGGGACTTCTTGGCAAGGTCCTGAATGAGAGGGTTGAAGGAGAGAGAGAGGAGTCAAAGATGACTCCAAGGTTTCTAGCTTCAGATGAAGTAGAAGGGGAGAGCCCATAGAAGATGGCCAGCGTGAGGGAGAGAAAGAGGGAGCACGAGTCCCAATAGGAAGGAAGGATGGAGTGAGAAGAGGACCAGAAGGAAGTTTGAAGAAGAGGTGTGTGTCATCAGCATTATACTGGAAGTTTGGGGAGAAGGTGGAAATGAGGTGTGCAAGTGGGCAAGATAGTCGTAAAAGAGTCAAGGAGAAAGGTTGGAGCCCTGTGGGACGCCACTGGTGGAGATAGAGGTGGGGGAGGGGAAAGAGCCCAGAATGACCTGGGACGGACGGTCACTGAGGAAGGAGGTCTGCCAGTCCAGTGCCCACTCTCTGAGATACCTAGGGTACTGTGGAACCGTTTTATGAAGATGTAGTTGTTGACCGTATCAAATGCAGAGGAAAGATCGAGTAGAATGAGAACAGCTGGAAAGTTGGAATCAAGAGATGCGAGCAGTTCCTCACGTGTGTTTAGAAGAGCAGTTGCCATGCCTCTGGACGCTAGGAATACAAATTTATGGTCATGGAGGCAACCTTTAAGTTCAGTGTGCTGGGTCAGTTGGGGAAAGACCAGCTTCGCCAAGAGTTTTCCAAGGAAGGGGGTGATAGATATGGGCGGAGGTTGGCTGGACAAGATGGGTCTTCAGAAGCAACATTTATTGAGCATGTATCTATGGGTTTTGTTATTGATTTACTGAATTCTTTTTTTCTTGCATTTGTATGTACTCTATTTTTTGTTTCTTTGGCTGCAGGAAATAACTGCTAGTAAATATGTGAACTATATTGCGAAGGCTTGCCTTATGTATATTTGCTACTGAATATACAGTACAAATATAAACAATCTTCTGTGCAGTACATGTGTAAATGAACACCACTACACTGCTTTACTGAAACGTGTTGTCAGGCTCAGGTAGCTTTCCTCTCTCACACCTCTCCGTCCACAGACTTTGACACCATGGGGACACAGGACCCCATGTGAGAAGGTGTCAAGGCTAAAAGCTTTTGGAAAATGTTAATATTTTGGTATGGCTGGTGTGTCCTCATCGCCAGCCAGCAAGATAGGCCAGAACAGACGTTTGTAACAAAGTTATGAAATGAAGACAGGTGGCCTTACCTATAGTGCACATTGATCGTAAATATTCCTATAAAGATTATTTTTATGAAAATATGTTTGTATTGTAATTTGCATGAGGGCATCCAAAGAAAAGTACCAATATAATTTTTTTAAAAAACACAATTCCAAAAGGTGTTGGGTATCAAAACCAGCTCATTACCTCAGGGGGGTAACACTCTCACCTCTTCAAAACTAGCATTCTGAGAATGAAGCATGGAGAAGTTTAAATGAGCTTCAACTCATCACCTTATTTGACAAAACACTTAGCTACAAACTGACCTTGCACTCAGCTATAAGGCGACAACCTTTGCCTGTGTTCCATGCTACGGTCCAGTATAGTGTACCATCCCCAGCCCCACCACCAGCAAGATGTTCGTCACTACCTTTGTGCATTTTGCTGTCTGCATAGGTGGAACACAGTTTTTGTCTCTTGTTTCTTGTCATCCTGTCCCACCCCTCCAGTCCCGCCCCTGAACTTGAATTCCCAGGCCTCCCTGCCTCTGGATGCCCTTACATAAAAGTGACACATTCACAACCACCTTTAAGCTGTTCCTCCGACATTGACCTTGTTATGTGCCTTAACGGGACTCTAATTAGTCGGCTATGGTGGTTCAGGCACCAAAGACTTTTCCCCTCCTTACTCCCCTCTCATCTATCAGCTCAGCACTTTCACTTTGGTCTCCTATAAATGTGATTGTTAACATTGCTGCTATTGATCTGCTGCAGCCCCCAAAGACATTGAAGTTGCAGCAATTGCCAATGAACTCCATAAGGAGCTTTAGATGGCTGCTTTGAGCCTGCACCTGGGCACGGAAATGGAGTCGGCAAGAAATGCAAGAAATGCTGGACAACCTTATGTTGTGTGGGTTGCCATTGATGATTTTTGGTTTGGTTCACTCTCATGCAGAACATATTGCATGCATTTTCAATAGCAAGCAGGCCAAAGATACATATCTTAAAAGGGAAAGACAGTGTTGCCGAATAAATAACATTAATGTTCAATAGCAAATGGGATGAAGAGACATATGCCAAAAGGAAAGAAATTGGTTTTCGGCCAAGGATAACTTAGGGGTAAATGGTATTCAGGTTCACTTTCCATTACGCAAAGTCAATACATTTAAGTTCTTGCTTTTAGCTGCTGATGTAAACATATACATCAATTTGAAAGTTTTTGATCATTTTGATGAGCAATTCATACTTTTTAACAAACAATCTGTGTGCTAATCTATGCCACTAAAGAGATTCTTTATAGATTAGGATGGGCCCTAACATGCAGTTTGGATTCAAAGTCTGGGGTAACCTATGATTTCTGGGACCTAAAATACCAAGAGGGAAGTTTTGTAAGCCTAACCTGAGTTTATTGTCTAGCACTACTATCGAGGACATTATAGGCGATTGAGGAAGTTGACCCTACAATCAAGTTTATTATTCCAATGCACATGTGTTGTTTGAAAACGTGTATAAAAGAGTAGTGATTGGTGGATTAATTGTATTTATTTTATTTAGAACATTTGTAAAGTAGATACCTTATCGCAATTGACTATAAGAGTGTTCAAAGATAATAAAACATAGTTTCCAATAAAAAGGATTATCAAAATATGAATATATGACACTACAAAATACGATAATTTTGTTTCCTTACACGTTTTATATAGTGCTAGTGGAGCGGTCTAGGAATAGGGAACCCGTTTTACAGAATCTATCTAACCCATGAGTAGGTGAGAAAGATAAAAAGAAGGATCAATGGACAATCTGTAAAAACTGGGATAAATATATTTAGATAAAACATCGAGATGTGTTCAGTTCATGCAGCCATGCATATGACCAGCAACATGTTCCCTCAAAACCCTCATGCCAACCATTGTGATGGCCATGAGGGTAAGCAAAACGTTAGACATTCTCTGCACGGACTTGAGATTACTTGAATAAAAGATTGAGGCTTCCTAAGGCGAGACCAGTAATTTGGAAATGGGGCTTCTATTTGGAAATGGGGCTTCTTCGATCGCCCCATTCCCTTATGCTAATACGATAATCCCAAACCCAACGACCATGCATATCTTATTACTCTGCTTACACTACTCGTAAGCACCACAGTCCTATGCTTTAAAAATCCTTGGAATGCCTAAGAACATATGGGTTGGACGTCGTGGGCATGGGTAACATTTACTCAATCAGTCTTATATTGTCCTAAGGACCTGATTCACCGAGCGTTTTCCTATGGGATTTACTGCATTGTAACACACTTCTGGGAATCAGGCCCTAAATGTTGTAAAATACATAGACATAATTAAGTATACCTGTTTCATATATGTTTTACTTTAATGAATTACATACTTGGGTTTTAAATGTTTCAACAACAGTGACCTGCATATTTCTATTGCATTTGATTTAATATAAGCAATATTGATCATATTTATATAGTTTGAATAACTACCTTGTTCTCTGTCAATTTCAAATTAAATGGATAATTTTAAGAGTAGCAGTTAGAGACACTTGAAAAGGCCCCACGCCTGTGGCTTCAACATATCAGTACTTCATTTGTAAGTTGCAATTTGTTCATGTCCTGCAGCTGTGAGCTCTGCGTATCATGCAAACGCACCTAAAAGGCCCTCAGGCAAGATCTATGGCAAATCATCGGTGCATTGTTTGTTACACATGCATAATCAATGCAGCCAGAATATGTGCAGCTGTAAGAGTGAGCCTGAGTTGCAAGCAGAGTGCAGTTCATCTGACCATGCACTGTGTGTCCTACTCATATGTTCAAAAGTAGTCTATATATCCTTAATGACCCGTGTTTAGATGTGTGTGTGTGTTTTACAACAATGTGTGTGTATGCACGGTAGGAACCATATCCGACCATTTCCTTTACTCCTTGCTTTTTATGCACCACTGTATATTCACTCCATATGGCCCCTGCCCTTTGACGCAATACCACAAAACAAAGGTGTAAAGCTGTCCGCATAACACGATAAAATCACATCGATTGTACGTGCACAGTGCTATGTATTCACACATTAGGTCTATGGTATTTACGGACAATACTCCTGTTTTAGCAGCACCACAGGCAGCTACTGCAAGTTTGTTATTTTGAGATACGTTGAATGCAACTGCTAACATACTATTGCACGCTGTAACCATTCATCTGTTCTATGACTTAATGGGCCCGATTCATAGAATTCTGCGCAGAAAAGGCGCAAGCGCCACGTGCCGAGAAGGAGATAAATGATTGCGCTCGATGCGTTTTCATGGATTTCCAGAGGCACCAGTAGCCGTGGTGCATGAAACATCAAGCTGCCCCAGTAACGGCCCCATGCGGAGTAAAATGAAAGTGAAATGCCTAACATGGCGCAAGCCCCTATAGCATCCCTGAGCCAGCATACAGCGCCACTAGCGAAATTGCATCAAAATTCTGCACGCTCCCCGGCCGCACCCCAGCCAGATTGTGTGAAAACTCTGCACGTACCCTGGCTGCACCACTGAGTAATCACGCGAAAACACCTCGCAATCCCTGGCGCACCCCAGCCAAATTGTGTGAAAACTCTGCACGTTCCCTGGCTGCCCCCTAGCTAAATCGCATGAAAACTCTATGCATACCCCGGCTGCACCCCAGCCGCATCGTGTGAAAACTCTGCGCATACCCCGGCCGCACCCCAGCCAGCTCATGTGAAAACTCTGCACATACCCCAGCCGGCCCCCAGCCAAATTGCATGAAAACTCCACATGTTTCCCGGCCACCCCCCAACCAAATCGTTTGAAAACTCTGCGCGTACCCCGGCCACACCCCAGCCAAACCATGTGAAAAGTCTGTGCATTTCCCGGCCATCCCCCAGCCAAATCGCGTGAAAACTCTGCGCGTCTCCCGGCTGCCCCCAGCCAAATCACATAAAAACTCTGTGCATTCCCCGGCCGCCCCGCAGCCAAATCTTGTAAAAACTCTGCGCATTCCCTGACTGCACCCCAGCCAAACCACATGAAAACCTGCGTGTACCCCAGCCGTACCCTAGTATTATCGCTCCAAAACACACCGCAAACCCCGTCAGCACCACAGCCAAATAGTGCATCTGCACCTCGCAATCCTCTGGAAGCAGACCCCACCTGACGGGAAACCCACATCCCAGCCCCCATCACCCCTGACACCACCCTGTAGGCAGCCCCGAACACATTGGACTCCCCAGCCCCATCACCCGTGACCCCACCCTGCAGGCAGCCCTCTCCACATGGGACACCCCAGCCACATCACCCGTGACACCACCCTGCAGTCAGCCCTCTCCACATGGGACATCCCCAGCCCCATCACCACGTGACCCCACCCTGCAGGCAGTCCTCTCCACATGGGACACCCCAGCCACCATCACCTGTGACCCCACCCTGGAGGCAGCCCTCTCCACATGGGACACCCCCACCCATGGCCCCATCACCCGTGACCACAACCTGCAGGCAACCCTCTCCACATGGGACATCCCCACCCCCGCCCCATCGCCCATGACCCCACCCTGCAGACAGCCCCCTCCAGACCGGACATCACCTGCATGCAGGACGCTGACATGGTGACACATAGTGACACATGATCACTCCATCAATGGCATGTCAAGCACCTTGACTGATATGTTGTGACACCACCATGAACATCCAAGGCAAAATTCATCCTGCAAACACAAAGAAATTGATACACCTGGGCCACATCCTTGAGTGTGGCAGCTGCTCAAATACAATTCCTGTCTGCAACCATCTCCCAACATACACATCTGACCAGTCAATGGTAAAGGGAGGCCCTGCTGGCCATTTGACAATGTCATGCCAATGATCCCCATGGAGAAATAGTCACACAATGACTGAATAAAAAGCAGCCTCAATGTGTCCCACATGAACAGACACTGGCCAGACGTGTCACGGCCTGAGCTTCAATGAGCTGCCATTACCTGACAGATATCCTAATAAACACATCACTGTTCCTCCCATGTGTGAAGGACATAATATGAAATCATATCAAATGACATAGCATACATAATGCGCCTATACACATGTGTCTGAAGGCACAATGAGTCCGGGGAGGGGGAACAGGATGAAGACAGAGACAACCATCTTGGTAGGCCAGGTGACATTGAGATGGCGCCAGTGCATGGGAAGTGGGGACGGAGAAAAGTGCTGGGGGAAGTAGAAGAGGGCAGTGCAGTACATGGGAAGGACATCATAAGAAATACAACAACTAAGGAAATCATCAAACTGCGGCCATCTGGTGGCAAGTGCAAGGCTAAGTGCAAACATCAGGTGTCAAGTGCAGGTAGGGGGCTGTTGGCATACAGAAAAACAGCCCAAGTGCGGGGGATGGCAGGGAAGCAGTGATGGTGTGCAAGTGGCGGGCCAGAGGACCTTGACCCAATGTCAGAAGGTAGCCAGGTGACCAGTGCAGATTCAGATAGGAGTTCAGCAGGGTAGAGGAGGACAGAAAGCACAAGCAAAGAGGAATGACTTGAGTTTGGATCAAGTACATGGCAATCAGACGCACCAAGACTGCTGCATTGGTCTGCCAACGTGTAAAACCAAAGTAATGTCAATATTGCATGCCAATGAAAGATGCAGACCAACACCAGAGACAATGATAACTGCACAAACACATGGTGGTGAAGGGGAAAGCAAGACATGTATGTTACACAGAATCAAGCAAAACATGTGCAAATATTGTGAACATGTAACACTCCCACAGTAACCCTACCCGCCTCCCTCACAAACACAGTGAGGGCCAATACACAGTGATGTTGCACATGTAAAAGCAAATGCCACTTGACAGTGCACACCCAAACTCCACCTTCACACTCCTTCACTGGTCAGCCACATGTGTATATTCATCACGCAAAATGGAAAGAAAACATGACACATGCATGCAAGTAAGCACACACATGACCAGGTCAGTACAAGGGACACTAAACTGACTAATAAAGCGGCACACTGAAAAAGAAAATGACTACGAGTTAAGAAAATAAATTATATTGTACAGTTGCTGTTAGGTCATACACACCGTAAATCATAGTTCAAAATATGTATATGAATAAATCAAAAGAAAGAAAAAATGTCCAAGTCCATGAAATATATGTACAATAGCAGCAGAATGAGGAAAAAATAAACCATTACCGCAAACCAAGTAAACTATGTACAATAAAAAACATGGAGTAAAGTCTAAAGTGAGATCCAAATGATCAAATAAATAAAAGCAAAACCACACATGAAGAATTATGTACAAAAACAGAGTAAAGTCCAAATGCTCCAAATAATTAAAAAAAAACAATGGAAACTTTTATTTCTAAATAACTATTTACAAAGGCAGCGGCCTAGTCCTTCTCCTCACCATTATCCCTCAATGTTTCAGCCAGGGCATCATTGTACACTGCGTCCAATTCCCCTAGGTGGCCTCCGCTCTCACCTCGAGGGCTTGCAGGGAGTACAGCATGGTCATCTCCATTCCCTCCCACTACCTGCAAATATCCTCGAGGTAGTCAGCCGGCCCCACTGCCCGACGCAGTGCAATATCCGCCCTGGCTATGGTCTCGCCTCCCAAGCCCGCTGGCTCTCTGCCCCGATTTGGTGCCCGTACAGCACAAACACAGAAGACATCCTTGTCCGAAGATCCACATTTGCGTCCTGCCTGATGCCGGATACCTGCGCCCTTTTGATGGTATGCCCTGAGTCCTGAAGCCTCCTACTCAGAGCCTGCTGCTGCCTTATTTCCCACTGCCTATGTTGCCTGGCCAGCCTCTGGGCTGATGAAATTACCCATGGGCGTGTGGCAAATGTCCTGCTCCTGGGTACCTGCCCCCCCTATTGCCACAGCTCCTGTCGTAGGCTGGATCAGTGTGGTGACCACCTCGGCTATCCAACGTTGACTCCCGACTCAGGCAGGGATGTGATCTCCACCAGATGGGCCTATGTGGGTTGGACAGGTACACAGGGGGCCCTGGTGGTATCTAGGCTGGACAGCACCGTAAAGCACCAGGGAGGACAACTGGCACACAGAGGAGGAAGACGAGGAGGGGGTTGTATAAGTGGGCAGCCCACAGATCCAAGTCCAGACCAGGAACGTTGCTAGTTCAAGAGACACCAAAGCTCATTGTGATGATGTACAAGCCCCAGCTTGAAAGCCTGCACATCATCACGAATGGTGCCTGTACACCTCGTGATACCAGCTAGAAGCGATTCCACCCTGTCGCGAATGGCGAAATCTGCAGTCATTGGGATGTCAGTTTGTGTGGAGACATCCAACACCTGCGGATGGGTCCTGCCTGGGGCATGCAGGCATGCGCATACTGGTGCAGCCGCAGGTCCAGGGACAGGATTTGGCACAAGCACCTCCATGGCAACCTGCACTGCCTCCTGCCCCTGAGTCTGGACTGCACCAGTCACACCCACCTCATCACACCCGCCGGGCCCCATGGGCTGTACTGATATTGCCTCCTCCTCTTCCTCCTCCTTCGCCAACCTGGATGCCTCCCCAGCATCTTCTGCAGTGGATTGCCCCTGTGTAAGCCCACCTGTCCCCCCCGCTGCCGAGGAGTCCACGTCCACCTTCACCCTCTTTGAACTCCCTTCAGCAGCTGTGGGAAATGTTTTAGACGCGGCACCAGTCTCTCCGCTCCCCGATGATGATGTCAGGGGGTGTGAGTGGACCTTGCGTCTCTGCCCGGTGGAGGCATACCTGCCAACTTTCTTCACAGCACCTTCACCACCCTCTTCTTCCAACGCCGCTGTGGATAAAGAGACATAGAACACAAACATCAGGGTACCGTACCTATGTGTGTTTTGCACAAAACATATGAACATGAAGTACACTGACAAAGGTCACAACCATCATCACCCTCCACAACACACAGGTATATGCAATGTACATACATGCACATACATATCTGTCCTTCACAACAGACACTCTGATCCTTGGACATGGCAGTGTACTGAGCTATCACATCAGAGTCCCCTCTGCATCAATAAGGCAACAAGACTAAGGCACACATTGCAATGCACCAGTTACATCCATCCAGGAGTGATGGCCAGTCGCACAGTCATATCTCAGTCACAAACACATTGTAAGTGATTTCAATCCAGCACTCCAACAAAGTCAATGCCTAGTATGGAATGCTCAATGGAAACCTTTATTTATATATTTTTATGTCAAAAGTTCTTTTAATTCTGGATGATGTACCCTTATATAACGCCCCTCTCTTTGAATCCCCCTGGTCTCACTGAACCAAGAAGAAGGTTTGTTTTGCAAATTAAAAGATTTATTTGAAGAATTGAACAATATATATATATATCACACTTTTATGAATATGAACAATATCAGAATATCACACTTATGAATATGTATACAACGATCAGCAATGGGTAATATTACAATATCAACAATCTCTTTAATCAATTAGGAGTAGGAATAGGAAGAATAATGTAGCAGAGAATAACTTTGTATGGTTCAAGGAAATGCAAGGATAGGAAAGAATGCAACACAGAAATAAACTTGATATGACTTCAATCAAAGACAATGTGATCACTCTTCCCCCCTGTTATTACTCACCCCCCCCAATATGCAATATGAAGAGATAGAATGAGGGCACACAGGTTTCAGGAATAACAATCAACAATTGCAGTTCAATCCCGATTCCCCCCAGCAAGCAGAGAGAAACAGGGCTGATTTTAAACAGGTCAAATGCTTTTGAATGGAATATGAAGTGATATAAAAAATGCTAAAAAGGACTTTAATTTGCTAAATTAGATTCAGAACTAGTTGGAGCTGCTTTGGATAGGTCCATGTAAACACTAGCAATGATTGTTGAAGGATTGATAGATTGAAAACGAAATTCAGTTGAATGAAAGAAATAGCAATTTTACGTGGAGTGAAATTGAGCCAAATGCAAATTCACGGCAACTTTTCTGTGCGCAAGAAATGCAATTACGGAAAAACTATATGTTAGCTTCAAAATGACATTTAAATTGTGTTCCTAGCATATACGGTTCAAAAGTTACAGAGGTTTTAGTACAGGTCGATTTTTCTTTGAAAAGAATCAAGATTTCAAAATGAAAAATGCGCTTTAAAGATTAGGAAACAAGATGGACTTATACTAAGGGGCTATGAAAATGCAAGATACCCAATGGGACAGCTACCAGAACAGGGCGCCTTCCGCTCTGACTTTTGTCCGCCAGGACACTTGACTTTCTTCAAAAAATATATTTAGCGCAAGGATGATTTATCGCTACAGTTATCACAAGACTATATAATGAGAAGGATTCAGGATGGACACAAGATTCTATAATGCAGTTCTGGATATGTTCAAATGGATTGAATAGGATTACTTTAAACTAAGAGATGACTATGGACAGTTCTATACTAAATACTCACTACTATGGCTTTGGAATGGAATGGGCCCGTCAAAGATCTGGTCAATGGTTTGGCTGGGATTCGCTCGCCACCGGACACGTCTCAGGTGCTTGGTTCTGCTCTCAGCAAGACACTCTGGTCTGCATGGCCTCTTGGACTGGATCTGACGGGTTCTGGGTTATAGCTCTGCTGGACTGATCTGGATTTTGGGTTCTAGCAAGGGTTCTTGGCTAGAAGCAGCAAAAGAGCTCAGCCAGGCTGTTGAATGGTTTAGGCCCCGTGGAAGTTTAGGGGTTAAAATCAGGTTGCTAGATTTTAAAAGCCAGCTGAGAAGAGTTCAGCTTTTTGGATTATGCCTCTGCTTCAGGTTTCTGGAGTCTGGATCTAGGTTCTGGAGTCTGGATCTTCTTGCAGGGTGCTTTGCCAGTGGATCAGTTGATGAGTGAATGTGTGTGTTTTCTGGGTCCTCAACAGTCCCTATTTATCCATTTCCAAAGGGGTGGGGAGGCTGATTATACGATGCCCAACCCTCTAAGGATCTGATAGGTCAGAGAATTCCCTCTCTCCTGATTTGAGAAAGGAACAGTGTGTCATGAGGTGTCATCATGTGTCAGAGTGACACAGTGTTTAGGGTCCAGAAAAAATCCCTCCCCTTTGCTTTTACCCAGAAAATCTATTTTCCCCAAAAAACACATTTCCAATAGGCACAACTTGTTCATAATACATATTTACATAACAGATTAACTAAGGTACGTTTCTGTCAAAATCTTATCTTCGTACGAGTTTTGGTTCACAAATGACAGTTTTTCGTGCTTTTGGTTGGTTACACATTTTCGGATCTGTACAATTTTTTACACAAACATGCACATACCATCTGGGCATACTCCTGTAATTTTTCATGTTCCTAACATAATCACAATTGCTAGAAAATGGACATTTCCGGGGTCCAGTCTCTGAATGTCGCACAGATTCCAGATTTGTTTTAAACTGTGAGCAAATTTTTCGTTTTAGTAACTTATAAATTCCATATTTCTATCAGTTCAGTACAATTTGCTGTAAGTCTTTTTCTAAAACATACAGTTACTTTAGTTTCAAATCCACATTTTCAGTCTGGTCCGCCTCCAAGGCTCGGCTGAGTCAGAGAGTCACATGGGCTTCTTACTGCCAGGGCAATTGTTGTCAGTCCACCCGAATTAGCATTTTCATTCAGCTCAAGGGAGTCCTTTGTCTTCACTCAGAGCAACATGCCAGAGTGCCCCTCCCATTTCCTTTCACACTTGCCTGTCAGATACTCAGCAGAGCACAGGGGAAAAGATTCCTTTGTTTAGGGAGAAGGTGTGGAATGTCTTTTAAGCTCATTGTGGCTAACTTTAACTTTTAAACACAATGTCTGAAATTGTCTTGTCCTAAAATATAAATTACATTTTTAACAAATACATCAACCAATTTCTTAATTCAAGCATTTTTAAATTATAGCTCAGAATTGTATCCACCTCTTAGGCTTCTGACAGCATGTCTTTCTTTGGCATACTTTGAGTTCAATGTACAACTTTAAACATGACAGGTTTTAGAAATCGCCAGCTTCTGACAGAGGTGAGTAACAGTATTGCGCCCATTTTCAACATAATTTTCCAAGCAAGCAATCTTCAATGTGGATTTTCTTCTGATAAGTGTACTTCTGTGGACATGGTATTTATGTGGATTCTTGAAGTATAATGATGTTTAACACCCAACAAGGAGGTTGGGGCTTTTGGGTGGTTTGTGAGCCATGATATTTGCAAATTTGACAACCAAGAAAAACAGATTTTCACACAGCTCTGTGTTTCTTTTGCAATCAGCCTTGCTTTTTGGGCAGCCAAATGATGGGTTTTTCGCAGTGGTCTCCTGTGTTACCACTGAGATAAGCAAAAGTGGATAGTGGCCTATTTTTCAGTTTGTACTGCGCACTTCTGGGTGATTTTTAGCAAGCAAAAATGCTTTCTGGCGGCCATTCTGATGTTCCTGATGCAAGCAGTGCACAGGAATGTTACAGACAGGGCCTGGACTAGTGGGTTGAAACATCCCACAACATGTACACCATGCCTGTTCATGATGTTGACAACAACACCCATGTGTCACACCTCTCACACAGGCACGTATCAGACACATGTAAGAAACCACGTGCACATTCTGATATCCTGTAGTACAACACACTTGCTAAAGTAACACCGTTGGAATCACGCATGCTTCATTGAACACATGTTCAGCACTGTCTGGCACATTCACACAGGCATCCGTACAAGAGGCATACTTGCTGTAAGGCCAAGGTGCACACTCCCATCATAGATCAACATGCACATGCACAGTGGAGGGCAGCAACACATGGACACTCACCTGACGACTCCAGACGGTGCTGCAAATCGCTGACCTGGGTGTGCAGCACCGGGTAAAATCTCTCCAGGCCCCGCATTTCAGTGTTTTTGACCCGATCCTGGACTTCAGGTCCTCCCAGCGCTTGCGCACATGGATGTAGTCACAGGGTGCCACCACCTCTGCATTGATTGCACCCACGATCTGGTCCCAGACCAGTTTCCGTCCTCCCTTGCCGCATTGTGATGGGGCGTTGAAGAGGCCATCATAATGCCCCAGGACATGCTCTACCAGGATTTCAACTTCTTTGGCACTGAAGCTGACAGCCCTCTGTCGTGCTGCCATGGGGTTGCCACTTGCCTCTGGAGATGTTTGCTCAAACATGCCAACCCCCGAGGCAGGTGTGGGTGGGCAAGGTGGTCCTGGGGCTGGGCTGTGGAGCGGTGGTGATGAACTGGCACATTGGAAGTCTTCTGAATCAGCAGAGGTGGTCACAGGGCCGAGGACAGGAGCTCTGGCAATGGCTTGACAGCAGGCATTCAAATTGCAGAGCAGGTGGGCAGCAGGCACACACAGTGGGCAGGTAGCAGCAGATGGCTCGTTGGAGTCACCTCAGGGCAGTAGGAGGCAGATAAAATCATTTGTAGGCAGGAACACATGAGTCTTCTGTGTTACTCGTGGGGCAGCCAGATACAGAGTGATGGTTATTGCGCATGCGAAATTAGCACGCACATGTGAAATCAGAGGAAAGGGCCTAGTCGCGTAAGTTACGTGACAGATGCTGGCCGTTGGGGGTTGGCATTCAGATTCAGGTTAAAGGAGTACATAGGAGAACATCACACGGCTTGTGCAAGTTGGAGCGGATGGACGTGTGGACTTCAGAGATTTTTGGGGTGCCAAGCATTTTGTTCACTACTGTGACAGTGTGATTTTCCATGTGTCTTTTTTTGTTTTTAGGCTAACGGTGAGCCGCCTACGCATTATTCATACTCTGGCCACCCCTGTGAATCACGTACCCCTATTGTTAACATCACAGTGGCTTTCGTGGGCTTCGCGTACGCATTATTTGTGTTGCTGGGTGCCACAGAGTACTGCTTAACACTTTTTCTTTTCACGTTAGCTATCAAGGGGTCGCGTACATGCTTTATTGGGGTGCTTGTGCATTACGCGTCCCGTTTATTTTGCCACCAAGGGTAAAAATGAGCCTTCCTGGACCATACTAGTATGTTTTACATCACGTACCCTGCCCCCTCACTGCAATTGCCCAGGACAATTGCTTGGTGTGCTTCCTATTGCACAAATCCATCTGTACCATGGTTGGGAAGGCCCCAAGAGTGAAAAGTGCTAGAGGTGGCCGAGGTGGCCAGGGTCGGGGAGGTTCAAGGAGAGCTGTGCACCACCCCAACAGGGTCAGGGAGCTGCAGGTGGTGCTGCTGTCCCCAGAACCATTGGTCGGGGAGCTACTGGGTCATCCTGCAGGGGCAGCTCCTATCCCCAACAACCAGGGTCAAGGAGCAACTGCAGTATCTGTTGTCGTCCATCCACATGGACACAGACAAACAGGGGCAGCTGATGCCCGTGTGTCCAAGGGGAAGGGACAGCAACGCAAAACACCTGACATCAGCACCCTTGGTCAGGGACCTGCAGGGCCAGTGAATGACCCAACATCAGTGGGTGATGCCATGGCCCAGGCCACCTGTGGTCCAGCCCCTAATGGCCTGAGTGGTCCCAGCTACACAGGGTCTGCATCACCTTCCAAGAGGCAGAAGCATGCAGAACAGGGAAAGGCTCAATCCCACAGCACGGCAAAGGAGACCACGAGGAAGAGGAGCTTCAATGATGATGAACACAAGATACATGTGGACTACGTGCGCGACCACCACCGTGACATGTGCACAAGGCCAGGGAGCACCCAAACGCCTGCTCAGTATATGGTTCACTGGCTGCGAGTCACTGATCACATCAACTCCTTGGGGAATGAGAGGCACACTGCTGGAGAGGTCATGAAGTGGTGGAATGACCTCAGCCGCCAAACCAAAGTGAAGCTGGGTGCCAACATTGCTTCTGCTATGGTGACTGGAGGTGGGTCACTGCAGGAGGAGGAGCTCACCCCACATGAAGACGCCATGAGCGAGTTGATTCATGTGGATCAGATCCAAGGCATGGGAAACCTGCCAGATTATGAGGAAATGTCCGGTGAGTGAAGAAGCGTGTGCATCCCGTATATATGTAGATTAAATGACTTTGTATGAATGTGTGGCACATCTGCCTGCATTTGTATGGCTGGCATCGGTGAACCATGTCATGGTCTACTGACTCGTGCTTAGTGTAGTGCAGAGTTCATACACCACATTTGCTGCACATCGGTTGAACATGGCATTGTGACAGTAGTCATCCACAACCTTCAGATACTAATACCCATTTCCAGCATGCAAACACAACGTGGCATCTGGCTATGTGCATCAGTGATGTTTGCTGGCATGTCATATTTTGTTTTGACCTTTCCTGGTTGTGGTCTTAGTTATTTTTTGCATTCACTGCCCTTGAGGTGTGATATTCATGTGCAGTGGTGAACTAATCTAGCATGTTTGCATGGGGGTCCACCGGGTGGCATGTGCAGGTAATCATAGCTTTGTTTTTCCATAGCACGTGTGTGCTGTGTCAATTGTCCTGCACAATGTCTATTTTGATATGTTTGCTCATGTTGTTCAAGTAATCCGTGATGTGGCAGTTGATCGCTTTCCCGGGTGAGACATCCTGCAGCATTTGAAGTCCACACTCCTCATGCCCTCCACCAGCCAATGTTGTTCCTTCATCAATTAAGGAACACACTTACTGTTGTAGTGTTACGCTCACCTGGCTCCCACAGAGGCGTCGATCTGAACTGGACAGCTGCGGTCTCCACCAATGTGACGCATAGGGCCGAGATGACGGACTGGACTGGCCCACCTACCTTTGTTTGCTTGGCCTGTAGGAATATTCTTCTGCAAATGGAGAAAGGGAATTAACCACCCGTGGAGTTGAGTGTGAATCCCCCACCCCCTGCTGTTCTCCCCACGGATCACCTTTGATGTCCCCTCTTATAGTCTCACCTGATGGTTTGGAAAGATGAGCTCTCCATCCTGCTTTGAGCGCAGGGGCGCGTAGATAACCAGTTGCTTCACTGGCTCGAAGGAATTGGTGAATTCCAGAACAATATTGACTCCGAAAAGTATGTAGATTGTAAGAGTTCAAATGCCTGACTTTCACTCTTGTCCGATTCCCTGCAGATTGCAGCTTGATCCTAGTGAAGAGTTCCTTGTGGCAACCGGTAATATTCTGGTAAGGATTTGTATTTCCAACACAGTTCGATAAATAATGTCAATATGTAACCTGTTGCTTTCTCCCTTATTCAGGCACTGAGAGAAAGTATGAAGTCTCGGGGAATAATACCTCCGGCTGTAAAATCAGGTAAGTCTAATGTGGTAAGGAGGGTTCCCCTTGATAGTCCCTTTGTTTCACCTTGCTGTCCTTTTGTTACCCCTTAGGGTCTGGGGTTTGGCGAAGATGCAGTGGAAGCTGCGCCGACCTGTGAAGAGGAATTGTACTCCCGGTGGTAAAATCAGGTAAGTCTATGGGGGGTTACTAATATTCCTCTGTGTATTCCCTTGGCTCGCCTTGTTGTTCTTGTCTACTCCTTAGGTGCCGGAATGCGGCGGTAACATGCAGGAGGATGCAGTGGAATGTGAAGATGCTGCGAAAGCCGGTGAGTTCAGCGCGGCGCTGCAGCAGGCGAGGTGACGCACATAAAATAACTTCTTTCTTCCAGCTCAAAGGCGCGATGGATCGGGAATTCAGGTAAGGATCAAAGGTATTGCTCTTGTTCTAACCTTTTATCCTTCTCTGTCCCTTTTTCTAGGAGCTCCAAACTCGAGGCGGGCATGGCAGAAGGCTGGATGCAGACTTGCAGGCACGGTGAGCGTTACGCTGCTGGATGCAGAATAACACGAAGCATGTGCTGCTCTTTGGGCATGGTTTAAATAGCCTCCAAAGTAGTCCCAGGTAAGTATTCCTCCCCAGCCCCGCCCGAGTAAAAAATAGTCCCTAGGTAAAATAGTCCCTTCCAAGCCTCATTTGGCTTTGAGCTCTTGCAGCATGGCCTGCATCAGGTAAGCTTGCAGCATGGTCTGCATCAGGTAAGTTCTACTCTGGCGCCAGGACTGACTCTCCATATGAGCCTGGCGCCATAGGTGCCAGGACCGCACCCAAACAGCCCCTAGCAGGGGTTTTTGGGCTTGCCCAAAATAACTTGACGCCTGCTTCCGGGGTTGCTGGACCTGGTCTGGATCCCCGGGCGTAGGCATCATGACATGTAGGTCATGTGGGTTTTACAGCATTCAGACACCGTTATTTGGTAAGCATTTGCACTGTCTTGCATGTTGTGCATGCTTCATTATTGGTCCTCTTTGATGCATGTGCCAGTTCTCTTATGTGTCCTTTGCATGCTCACATGGTGTTGTGGTAATTTCATTGGAGCTCATGTCACTGTGTTACTTACCTATGTGCTAACGTGAATGGGCTCACCGACTGTTTTCTGCAGCATGTCATTGTACATTGGTGAACCGGGCCATGTACTCATTGATTTGTCATTTCCTTGTTATTCATTCTCTGTGCCACTCTCTCTCTCTCTCTCACTCCCTCCCTCTCTCTCTCTCTGGTGTGGTACACTGTACTCCTATACATATCTATGCCATTGGACATTCACCATGTGTTGCTCCTGCACTCTGGTGACAACCGTGATAATGTATGTGCATGTATTCTGTGCTGTTTCTCTGCATTTCATTACATGTACGTGGAGCATCTCACGATGGTGTGCATCGTATGCAAGTCAGGTGAGTTCCACGGACAGGTGAGTGCATGGAATTTGCTGTCACTTTGGTGGTGTTTGAATGGGAACAGGGCACTGTGTGTATGCCCCCACCCACACCTGGTCACCTGTGATGTTGTGTATGCCCCCCTCCCATGGTCACCTGTGATGTTGTGTATGCCCCCCATGGTCATCTGCAATGTTGTGTATGCCCCCCACACCGGGTCACCTGTGATGTGAATGCCCCCCCTATAGTCGCCTTTGATGTTGTGTATGCCACCACTCCCATGGTCGCCTGTGATGTTGTCTATGCCCGCCCTCTCGTTGTCCTCCACCTCCCCTCTTCCCTCTCCTCCTAGCCATGGCCACCTAAATTGACTTTCTTCATTTGTGTGATGCTGCTACCCTGCAACATTGGGCTAGCCAACATGTAATTTTTGTAAAATGATTTATGTAACTGAGTGAGCCTTCTGTAACAGCCCTGTGATGGCAAATAACATTTAAAATTAATATGGGATGGTTTATGTGCCACACAGGACATTGGATGTCTAGTTTGGCATGGTGGTAGTGGCATAGTCCATCTATGAGTTTCTTGGGATGCACACAATGTAGCACTTCCAAGGACCCATTCTCACAGTGGTTTGGTGGGCACAGATGATTGTCCCTTTGTCATCATTGAATATCAGTCGGAATGTGCCAGGACTGTGTGCACTCAACAGGTGTTGGATTTTAGGTGAAAAATTGTTCCAGAAGCTGGGTACTGGCAGCCTCGCCACATGCCCTTTGCCCTTCCCTGCGCAGCCGCCATGCATGTGTTGGAGATGTGGGGGCACCACCATGTCCACCGGTACACCGCGCCGTGTTGTGCAGGACACATGCTGCCACAATGATCCTGCACACTAGTGGTTGTGTATACAGCATCTCACCACCAGAGTGGACAAGAGAGCGGAAATGTGACTTGAGCAATCCGAATGTGCGCTCCACTATGCCCCGAGTTGCAATATGGGCTGTACTGTATCTTACCTGGGATGGTGTGGCAGGGTTCCATATTGGCATCATGTAGGTGCTCAGAGGGTAGGCGCTGTCCCCTTTAGAGGAAAACATTTTTGTCATTGCTGTGTATTTGTCTGTGTTTGACATGCATTCAAGTGCACAGGAATTTTTACTCACCAATGAGCCATATGTTGCCATGCCTCCCAGCTTGCAGGGCCCAGTGTAGGGGTGACATTCTGAATATGAAGCTATCATGGGTGGACCCTGGATAATTTGTATATACAGAAGTAATGAGACCCTTGGCATCACATACAACCTGCACGTTGATGGAATGCCAGTGCTTGCGATTGCAATAGATGTGCTTTGTGGCCCTAGGTGGACGTAGAGCCACATGGGTACAATCAATCGCCCCAAGCACTTTGGGGAAATGCGCCACCCCATAAAAATCTGGGACCATGGCCTGCCTTTCTGCAGGTGCTCTGGGCATGTAGATGTGCCTGCTGACTGCGGGATGTGCAGTCATGATTGCCAACACCTGTTGTAGGCAGCGTGACAGCGTGGGCTGTGACATGCCCCCAACTATGGCAGTTGTCCACTGAAATGACCCAGTGGCCAAAAAGTGCAGTACATTTAGCTCCTTTTCCAAGGGGCATGGGAGCACAGGGTGGGTGATGTAAGATCATCATCCCACGCTGTGACCAGGTCTAATATGAAATGAGGTGGAAACCTATACCTGCCATAGACCTGGTTATCCGGCATCCCAAAAAGGCTGGTCGTAGGTAGAAAAATCTGTGCCCTGGCCATCCTCCTCCTCCTGCGGTGTCCCACAATCACTGCTGCGACAAATGGTACATTCATCGTAGCTGTATACGCGCGTTTGTTGTTCGTGCATCCTTTTTATGCATTTGTTTTAGTGCATGGTGATGCTTACACCAGGTTTTGCATGGCGTACATGTTTCCGGATTTGCACCTGTTTTTATGCACAACAGAGAACCCTGTTCAAATCCATGAATACGGGTTTTGGGAATTGCAAGGATTTTACTTTGGTACATCCCTCGTTACGCCCATATTTTCTCTTGTTGTTCCCCATTCCACGTTGTCCTCCCCCTGTTTAGGTAACTGCGCAGAGCCCAAAGCCCCTTCGCTATGAGTCCCGCGCAAGGCGTTTGCCGTGTCACACTGACGTGATGGATCGGCGCAGATTCCTGCCAAGACCCTGGTGAGCCCTGTGCATTGTGTTCCATGAATACACAAAATGGCGCTTGGGCGCAATAACACATGCATACCCACTATTTTCTGCGCAAATCATTCCATTTATGGGGCCCATAATTTCTGTAGCCATATTTCAGAGTTGTTTAATTTTCATAGTTTATTATTGCTGTTATTGTAACTCGTTTATTTAAATTAAACACTGAAACATCTCCTCCTCAGGCCTTCTGGGGCATAGGCATATGTTGTCTTTGCACTCACTTAGCAGCACTGCACGACCAGCCATCCTCTACAGTGCAGGGAGATTTCATCATAACTCCAAGCCCGCAGGCCTGACGTGGACCCTGTTTAGGCCTGTTTATTCCTGGCCCAGCGTTCAGCATGAGAGGTTGTACATTGTAGCCAATGAGTTGTTGGTTCGCCCTTCTTGCACTTTCTGCCTTTGATTATACTTCACAGGGCATTACCTTTTTCTTTCCCTTTTTTAGACTGTTTAACATGTTGGCTCGGAATGATGGTCTATTCTATGAACTCCCTTACCAACCGTGATATGGATAGAAGTCGTTTCTCTATGAACGATGAATACAATAAAACACATTACCACCCTCTTTTAGTTTCCTGTGCTAACTTTGGACCTCCTCTCTTTTTAATGTATCTTTTCCTATTAAATGTGCCTTGATTAATCCAAGGTCAGTCATGAGTAACTCCTCTACTATTGCGCGACTGGTCTCAGAATTCCAGTTGGACTTTTCATTCATCAGTGAGACTTGGTTTGCTGACAGTTGCCCTTCGTTTTTTTTCTTGGTTCCACACAATTTTACTTGCCAATTGATGACGGGGGAAACCCATGGAGTGTGAGGTCGATATAATCTTTAAATCTTTTTTCGCCTTCTCTAATGTTCATGCTTTGAGCTTGCAGGGAGGCTCACAGGTCTGTTGTCCTACTATGACCCTCTAATAGGTTACTAAAATTGTGCTTTGGTTCATCATTCTTGTGCGGACTGACAATTGTACAAATTGAGAGTTTATTTGCTGCCTATACTTTAAAGTAACAAACCTTGCAAATTTTGGCATATTTTATATTTGGTTTGATGCCCCTAAAAAATAGATTCAGCCAAATTACACAACTTAATTGTCCGTCGTGATCTCTTATCCCTGGCCACCTCTGCCTCCCACCATTTGGAGCATTTTGTGGATCAGATTCTGTTCAGAGGATCCAGGGTGAAATTGTTCAATATTATCCTCTTTGCATGTCTGATCATTTTGTCCGTTTACTTGACCTTTCTACGGACAATACTTTATTGCCGTTCCTCCAAAGGCGACTTTTCAGCCCTTCCCTTCTAATCAAAAGGATGTGTTAAGAATCTCTTTTAATTAAGTTCTTATACCATCTTCTACATTGGAAATCCCCTGTGGACATTTTTGAAACTTAGCCTAATTACCCTCAGGAAGCTGAGTGTTCACCTTGCTTAACATCTTCATACTACCCTCTGTGAATCCCTGTTTCATGGTTCTCATCAGCTCTTACAGAATTGAAACAAGATTTCCTAAGGAGGGAGAATACTGGGATATAAGGTAGCATGGCTGATTCTAAGATTGATTTGGGTGCTTATAAGAAAGTGATTTATTTCACCAATCCTCCATATTCTAGGATCACATTTCCAAAGCTCTTGCTAAAACCATAGGATTATTCACCACTATTAAAGCTTTTATGAATCCACCTTGCTCCCCTGTAAGGTTAACCCCATCATTCCAGCTGGCCAATTACTTTAGTGCCTTTTTTGGATCTAAAATTAAAATAAACAGATTCTGGAACAACTAGTGAGGGATGCAAGTAAAGAAACACACACCTATAATACTGAGATTCCCTCTACTGAAGCAAGTATCCAATTTCCACTGGCTTCCACCACTGAAGTCTCTTCTGTATTATCTAGGTTAAATCACCCTACATTTGTATCACATCCTCTATGGTAAAGTGGTGGCTGTATTTGTTACTCATCTCTGAAGGCATATTTGGTTTCCCGCTTGCTGAAGAAACCATATTAGCACCTTGTGGGTGGGAGCTGGCCAATCAGGATGCTGGAAATGTGGGCTGATACTCCTGATCTAGCCCACATTCTATGCCACATTGATGGCCAGCTCTGCAGCCCACCATCTTCACCCACCAAACGTTCCTTTTAAAAAATAATTCCAACCCCCTCCCCAACCCCACTTACCTGAGTGGGACGGCGGCGCATGCTGACGCAGCTCCCCTGCCTCTTCCTTTTCCAGCCACCATGGTAATGGAAGAGGGGCTCCGTATGGAAGCCTGCCTTCTACTACCATGGTGGCCATCTTTGAAAGCATTTTCATTGAAACACTTGTGTATAGGCGCGTTACAAATGCCATATCATATCATATCATTCATTGAACGGGACTGATGTGAATTGTCTGCCCCTTTCTGCCTGCAGATGTATTTCAGTTATTCATACTCAAGTGTGCAAGGTCTAATTATCCAAATAAGCCATGCATGCAATACTGACTTGACCCATTCGGAGATGCCAGAGTTGACCATCTTGCCACTGATTTGATCTTCCGAACAGCACCGAAAAGCAAGGCTCGATGGTGTTGATGCCTGAGAACAATATTGAAATGTATAGTTAGAGGTTCTGTCCTCTGCCCAAGTTTTAAGGTCCCTAGTAATATTGAACTTTCTTTACATATTAAAGACATATATCTAAATCTTGAACACTGCTGTAAAGAAAACATCATACAGTCCCCAGTCTTGATATCGAGAGTGCTCCCTTCATCTAAAAGCCTCCATATTCTGTGCATTCCTTTGCAGGGTGGGTTTTTAGTGTTTCTAATACTGTGTTTGCATTTCTAGATAATATTGTTTGTTTTTTTTGTTTTGGTTTATATTAACCTTTACAAAATATTAAAACACAATTTCTTATGTTCGTTATACGATACATAAAGGAATATACACATCGAGTCATATTTGATATTACAGTACATTGAAGTTACAGTAGTGCACAGAACAAAGATACATAGAATCATAACACAACCAAGCTAATTATTGCCCACAATTAAAATGAATATTTGCCCTAAATTAAAATTAAAATCTAGTTTAGATCAATTAAAAAAGAGCACAGACATTTCTCAAGAAAGTAGCAAACCGGATGTTTAAATTGCCTTCGCTATTGTGTAGCATACTGGCCGAAGTATAGGAGCCTTTTGGCCTTGAGTGCCGGACATGCCAACAAGATATGTTGTAAGGTTTCAACCATCCCTTCTACACAACAAAATCTACACCACTTCCAAGTACCAGACAGAGTCATTCTGATAGAGTTAATATGGTTTGTTGAAATAACATTAAACCTAAAACGCATAAAGTCATTTCAAATTCTTTTACTTGGATATTTAGATAGGTAAATTTCCATAACCGGAAACCATTTGTTCAGTGAGCACACTTGATGATACAAGTTCGATTCTACAATTTAGTTTTTGGTATGTAACCAATCGAAACCCATGACACTTTCTTTAACCCGTGAAGGTTTGTTCAATAGCGTGATTGCCAACCTACCTAAAAGTTTCAAAGTGTTTAAGGACTCAGCATTCAAGACTTGAATGAAAGGGTTTTCTGTATCCTGACCTACACAGAAGTACAGAGACCTTTCATCTGTTGACTTACAGTTCCTCCACAACACAAGTCTTTTCCATTTTGGCCAAGCCTTAAGGGAGTTTAGACTAAATTCATACTTAGTGTAAGGTATAGGTAACCTGGAAAGAGACTTTGCCTGATTTTTGCAAATTGTTTTTATTTTTCAGAAAATTGCCCTTAAAGTTGATGACACGTGTTTCGGTCCTCCAAGGACCTTTTTCAAATCAGGGCGATTGATTAGTCTTAACATCATATAGTCATAAAAAAGACAAAAAATGAAAACATAAGCAAATAGTCCCATTGGTAGACATGTGAATATATCCAAAAGTAAAGTGATGATATAGATATTTAAGATTAAGTATGCATTGAAAGAAAAACAATTTTTTTGATAAAATACATAAACACAAAAGTGCATGGATGTTAGAAATAAAAAGCCAGACAATAAATGGATGGGGAATAGGGGTTGGAGAAAGCAGGGGTGAGATTCGGAGAAAGATAGATGCAAAGTCTTTGTTAGTTACGATACATGATGCATTTACAAATATAAACATTGTTATGGTCATTCATATTCTTTCATGTCACAGAATATATGTAGAAGCGTGTTACCCTGTAGTCATGTAAGTTGCCCCTGTCACATAATGTGAAAAGTGAGCTTCCATATGTCAAAGGGGTAAATCCCTGTAAGTAAAAAATCATATCATGAACAAATTCTTATCTTACCCTAATATGAAAACTAAATAGTGAAAAATGCACTTAATATTTGGTTTCCAACTGCAAAAATAACTGCAACCTGCATATGAAGTGTGCCAAAATAGGACGTATTCTTAAATATCAAAGTTTGTTAAGTGAAAACTACACGTAAAAAAGTGTTCGCACTCCTAATAACTCAAGGTGCACTTTTGCGTATGAAATTATACGTGAAAAAACGTATTACACGTATGAATACTCGCAATGTAATTTCGCGTGAAAAAATACACGCATAAATGGAGTTGAAGGTTTGATCCGTGAAAGACACGCACATGCGCGTGCGAAACATATGTAATCATTACAATAACGGGATCCTAATACGTTAAAGCAACTGGTAAGTAATAAGCGCTCGTACGCGTGCACAAACTAGTGGATGACAATAGGTGGTCGCATCTTAGCTAAACGCGTGAATGTTTAAACGCATGAAATCGTAGTGGTGGATTGACACGTATTCTATACTGAAGGCCACAATCGCGTGCGCGATATTACATGTTAAAGCGTTAAAGTGAGTCTATGCAGGTAACAAACACACATTCGCGTGCGCGAAAAACACATGAATCTTCGCGTGAAATTGTAATGGTGAATTGACACGTATTCTATACTGGAGGTGCACATTTGCGTGCGCGATATTACATATTAAAGCGTTAAAGTGAGTCTATGCAAGTAACAAACGTACGTTCGCGCGCGCGAAAATCGCATGAATCTTTGGATACGTGAAAAGTCAGACGCTCTCTTACCTGCTGTTCAGAATAAGCGCATACGATCGCAAAGTTGCTACAAGTCTCGAGGGGGCGCCATTATGCGTCCTCTCTGTTATTATATCTGTTGCTAAGGTAGCGGATATCACAGTCTGTCCTTTCTCCATGTTTAGTCGCGTGTTCACTGGCGGCCATATTGTAATGGAGTGAACATACCATAAAGATATATGGAGAGTCACATAAAGTGAAGTAGTGAGTATTGAAAAAAAGTCTGCACATCAAGGACTTGTTAATGTTAATGTATTAAAAATGTCAAAAAAGCAGAAATAAAGAGAGATGCTTCTGTATTAATGTATCATAGTCGGAAAGGCATTGGTATATGATAGTGTGAATGAGATGGTAAACATGTTTCTAAACACTAATAGTTACAACTTAATTATTGCTATAAAAAGGACACCATTTCATTATCAGTGTTAAGTCCGAGTACTGTGGAGTTGAGTTTGCAAATTATTTTCGCCTCAGTTTGTCTGAGTTTCTTTTCTTTGTCACCTCCACGTCTTCCGAGGGTTACTTTTTGAAGGCCAATGAACTTAATGTCAGCTTTATTATCCAATTGATGTTTCTCTTGCCAATGACAAGCAAGAGGAAGTCTAGGGTCCTGGCTTCCAATTTTAGCAAGATGTTCACGTACCCTAGTCCTGAGTTCCCTGATGGTGCTCCCAATGTAAACTAATTTGCATACACATATAATCGCGTAAACCACATATTTCGTCCTACAATTTATAGGTTGCTCGATTTTTATAGTCTTATTGTTGCTGCTCTTGAAACAATCACTTTTTTCATGTGCATGTTTGCAAATGGTGCATGTTTCACATTTCCTGAAGCCATTAGTGGGTTGTAACCAATTGGATGTTCCCTCTGTTAGGTCTGGTAAGTCTGAAGGACTTAGTTTGTTTTTTAGTGTCTGTGCTCTCTTAAAGATGATTCTTGGTTTCTCGTCAATAAAGTTAGAAATGTGGTCATCCAATTTCAAAAGATGCCAGTGTTTGGCCAAAATCTTTCTCACATGTTTATGATTGTTTCCAAATTTAGTAATGAATCGTATAGTACGTGGCTCCAAAGTTTTGTTCTTAATAGCTAGAGTCTGTTCCTGTGTTAGTTGCAGACTTTTATCCAATGCCTTGGTAACACATTTCTTTGAATACACTCTTGCGAGAAATCTTGATTGTAGAAGTCTGCATTCTTTCTCAAAGTGTTCTTTGGTCTGACAGTCTCTTCTTGCTCTTGTGAATTCTCCTGCTGGTATGTTAAGAATCGTTGTTCGATGATGGCAACTAGTAGCATGTAAGGTAGCGTTGACCTCCGTAGGTTTACGAAAAGTGTGTGTTCTTATCTGGATCTGTTCAATATATATGGTGAGGTCCAAAAAATCAATGCTATTTGCATCGCAGACACCAGTGAATTGAATACCCATTTCGTTAACATTGATTCTGTTTAGAAATGCTGTGAATTCTAATTCTGAGCCTTTCCATAGTATCAACACATCGTCAATATATCTTAACCAATATACAAGATCCTTCTGATACACTTTATCCTTGTATATAACTGAATCCTCAAAAAGTCCCATAAAGAGGTTTGCTAGGGCTGGGGCATATTTGGTGCCCATAGCAACGCCTCTAGTTTGTCTATAAAAGACATTGTTAAAGTTGAAGATGTTACATTGTAGGGATAGCTCTAACATTTCCTTGATCATTACAATTTGGTGGTACATCGAGGCTGACTCCTCCCTGAAGGTATAGTCAATAGTTTTCAGAGCCCATGTGTGTTGAATCGAAGTATATAGTGCTTTCACATCCATAGTTGCTAAAAGGCAATCTTGTTCCCAGTTCCAAGATTGTAGCTTAGTAATGACATCTGTAGTGTCCTTAAGGTATGCCTTTAGTTGGGTGGCCCTGGGTCTCAGAATGTTATCCAGATACTGTGAGAAATTCTCTGTTGCCCAACCAATCCCGCTGACAATACGGTGGCCCTCTGGTATCAAATCATATTGCTTGTGGATTTTTGGTAAGAAATATATTATTGGTGTAGTCGGGTTTTTGATTGTGAGAAAGCTCTTTTCATTGTCTGAAATAAGACCTTTTCGATGCCATTCCAGAATTTTGAGTTCCAATTTCTGTGCAATCTCATTTGTAGGGTTAACTGGTAATTTTTCATAACAACCTGGGGTGTTGAGGTGATTATTAGCCATTTTCAAATAATTGTCCTGGTCCATAACAACGATGTTCCCTCCCTTATCCGCTTCCTTGATAATTATTGAGCGGTCGGTTTCCAATTGATGTAAAGCTTCTTGTTCTCTGTGGGTGAGATTGAGTTTTGATTTTGATTGTAGGTTTCTATGATCCATTTTATACAGATCTTGAGATACTGCCTTGTCGATGGTGTCAATGACATTATCAGTTGCTAATTGGGGTACAAATTTAGATGTAGGTTTCAGCTCCTTCATTGATAAGGTATCAGGTTGCACATTAAAGTCTCTTAATACATTAATGATGTCATAGTCTATTGGTTCTGTGATTGATCTGAGTAGGCGAATAGCTTCAATCTCTTTAATGCTCAGTTCACTTGGAATTACTTTTGGTTGATGTGTGTACATGCCTGGTGCCTTAGTGGCAAAGAACTTCTTTAGTTTCAATTTTCGAACAAACTTGAAAAGATCAATATGTAGGTCTGTCTCATTATGGTTTGAAGACGGCTCAAAAGAAAGTCCTTTGTTAAGAAGCCTGCTCTCTTCAGATTAAATCAGTCTGGAAGATAAGTTGAGAATCAAGTTTGGCCCTATTTCACTCTGTTCGCTTCTCTTGAAGTTGCTCTTGTAAGCCTTTTGTTTACATTTTCTTGTGATTCTTGACTGGTTAGATCTTGACCTCCCCCTCCTTCCTCTCCTCCTGGTGTGCTGGGTGTTGCTCCAATGTTCTGTGGCAACTGAAAACTGACCTGTTTCGGTATGGGATTTCTATTACCTTTTTTATACCTCTTGATTTGATTCATGAATCCCGAGGTTGATCTTCCACTTGAACTCACTTTTACCCCTGATGTATCAGTTGTATTAGTCGGTTCTTCTGTGTTCTGTGTTTCACCTTCCGAATCTGCATCCGAACTGGCCGATGATGTATTGGGTGTGCTGGTTTTGGACCCAAATTTCGTCGTTGAGTTATATTTCGCCTGAAAGGTATATACCCTATCATCTTGGTAATCTCTTTCGTCCCGATAGTGTTTCCTCAGTTTTCTTAGTTTTACTTCATCTTGATAATTCTTTAAAATATCGTGCATGGTATTATATTTTTTCTCCTTTGTTGATTCTTGTGTTTTTTATCTGCAATTTCTTTTTTGGTTTTATCAATTAGTTCAATCGTCCTCTTGTGTTCCCGCGTTGCGTGTTCAATTAGAAGTTCCAACATCTTCTGAGAACTTCCATTGAGGTTTTGTTCCCACATCTCTGCTAAGTCATTATCCAAATCATTGTTGAAATTGGGGAAGATCAGAATGCGTAATCCTCTGGGAATTAGTTCATTTTTGGTATAATTTTCCAGGGAGACTATCTCCCAGTATTTGTCGATTTCTTTTTTAGAAAGTCGTTCCAATTTAAAGAATAGTGCTCTTAAATCCGCATGCTTCTGTATGGGGTTAAAGAATGCATGTTTATTGCTGCCCTTAGGTGTAAAGAGATTTTCCGTTTCCTCCTGTCTGTTCCTAAGGTATTCCGCCATTACGTTCTATGTGGTGTCTGCCGTTGACCACAACCAAAGTAAGTAAGTTCTTCAAAAATCTTGGCTTGGAAGGTTTGGTCTAACTTGGCGACATCTTATAGTGGTGAACAATAAGTAGTTGGTACAATCAGTACATTAAATCCATGGTGTCCCGTCTCACCCATCGTTGCGATCGTACGCGCTTATTCTGAACAGCAGGTAAGAGAGCGTCTGCTTTTCACGTATCCGAAGATTCATGCGATTTTCGCACACGCGAACGTACGTTTGCTACTTGCATAGGCTCACTTTAACGCTATAATATGTAATATCACGCACGCGAATGTGCGCCTCCAGTATAGAATACATGTCAATCCACCATTACAATTTCACGCGAAGATTCATGCGTTGTTCGCGCACGCGAATGTGCGTTTGTTACCTGCATAGACTCACTTTAACGCTTTAACATGTAATATCGCGCACGCGATTGTGCGCCTTCAGTATAGAATACGTGTCAATCCACCACTACGATTTCACGCGTTTAAAAATTCAATCATTTAGCTAAGATGCTACCACCTATTGTCATCCACTCGTTTGTGCACGCGTACGAGCGCTTATTACTTACCGGTTGCTTTAACGTATTAGGATCCCGTTATTGTAATGATTACATATTTTTCGCACGCGCATGTGCGTGTCTTTCACGGATCAAACCTTCAACTCAATTTATGCGTGTATTTTTTCACGCGAAATTACATTGCGAGTATTCATACGTGTAATACGTTTTTTCACGTATAATTTCATACGCGAAAGTGCACCTTGAGTTATTAGGAATGCAAACACTTTTTTACGTGTAGTTTTCACTTAACAAACTTTCATATTTAAGAATACGTGCTATTTTGGCACACTTCATATGCAGGTTGCAGTTATTTTTGCAGTTGGAAACCGAATATTAAGTGCATTTTTCACTATTTAGTTTTCATATTAGGGTAAGATAAGAGTTTGTTCATGATATGATTTTTTACTTACAGGGATTTACCCCTTTGACATATGGAAGCTCATTTTTCACATTATGTGACAGGGGCATCTTACATTACTACAAGGTAACACGCTTCTACATATATTCTGTGACATGAAAGAATATGAATGACCATAACAATGTTTTTATTTGTAAATGCATCATGTATCGTAACTAACAAAGACTTTGCATCTATCTTTCTCCGAATCTCACCCCTGCTTTCTCCAACCCCTATTCCCTATCCATTTATTGTCTGGCTTTTTATTTCTAACATCCATGCACTTTTGTGTTTATGTATTTTATCAAAAAAAATGTTTTTCTTTCAATGCATACTTAATCTTAAATATCTATATCATCACTTTATTTTTGGATATATTCACATGTCTACCAATGGGACTATTTGCTTATGTTTTCATGTTTTGTCTTTTTTATGACTATATGATGTTAAGACTAATCAATAGCCCTGATTTGAAAAAGGTCCTTGGAGGACCGAAACACGTGTCATCAACTTTAAGGGCAATTTTCTGAAAAATAAAAACAATTTGCAAAAATCAGGCGCAGTCTCTTTCCAGGTCACCTATACCTTACACTATTTTGCAAAGGGTCTTGTACTTGGCTAAACCCCTGACCTGGTGAGACGCGACTCCATGGACTTAATGTACTGATTGTACCAACTACTTTTATTGTTCACCACTATAAGATATCGCCAATTTAGAGCAAACCTTACAAGCCAAGATTTTTGAATAAATTCATACTTAATTAGTTCAAATGGAATGCATTTCAGTAAAAAATACAGAACTGATTTCCAAATGTAGCTCTCAATGGATGACAGATCCCCCTCACAGATGCTCGATTGTAGTTCCACCCCATAGATTAAACAGGGAATTATTTTTTTCAGATAAAACTCCCTCAGTGGAACTATTGTGAATTTGCCAAATTTAGATTCCAGAGCACACATTTGTTGAATGGCAATATCCACCTTAAGTTTAAGTTGTGTCCTAAATAAAGGTCTAGAGTTCGTACCAGATATAACAAAACCCAGATATTTGAAAACCGGCTGTACTTTTAGTCGGTTGTTACCGCTTATCCAGGTATAGGCATTTTGCTTCTTATTTACTCTTCCAAGACGTACTATAACCATTTTTGATGGATTAATTTTCAAAGATAGCGAGCTAATAAATTCTTCGAAGGCTTTAAGCAGTCTTTGGAGACCCACCTTGGTATTGTTCATAAGCAGGAAATCGTCCGCATAGGTTAGCCAGGAAAGGTAAGTGTTCAACATTCTGGGAAATACTAAGCCTTTATTGGACAGGGCAATATCAGCACCACTGGGTGCCAACATAGAGCCTTGACGGAGACCATTATGGATTTTGAGTTCTTTCGAAAGAGTGCCCTCAGAATCCAGTCTGACCTTCAATCCCGTATCCGAGTAGATGGCCATTACAATATCCAAGAGGGTAGGGGGCATGTTCAGTTTTCTCAATCTATCCCACAAAAGGGTTCTGTCAACAAGATCAAAAGCAGAGCTTAAATCCCTGGATGCGACAAAAGTTGAGCTGGCGCCCTTCTTCATAGATTTAGCTCTTAGGCTGTTAATTATCAACTCACCGCAGTCGGTGCCCATATTTTTTCTAAATCCTATTTGTCTCAAGTCCAGGATTTGTTTCTCTTGAATCCACTTCTGTATGTCTCTCAGCACCAGAGACGAGAACAATTTGGACTCCGGGTCTGCAATGGCAATAGGCCTATAACTGGAGGGACATTGTTGTGAACCCTTCTTAAAAATAGGGATAATAATTGAAACCCTCCAAGACTGAGGAATAACTTTAGTAATTAGAATGTTATTGAACAGAACAAACAGTATTTTGGCCCAAATCGCAGGGTCAAACTTAATAATTTAGTTTGATAGGTTATTAGGTCCAGGCGCTCTGTATTTTTTGATTTGGAAATTAAAGCTACAATATCCCTCGTGTTATAGTTCAAAAGCCATTGGTGTTTACTTTTCGAAGGTACCGGTACCTCACCCTTATTAATACGATATAGGTTGGCAAAGTGCCCCAACCAAGTGAATTTGTTTATAGGGTTGAGGAATACCTCTTTCTGCGGTTTGTCCAAGCCATTTATTAGATTCCAGAAGTTGGCTGAGTTAGTTCCTCGTAAAGACTTTAACATAACTTCACCGTCTCGCTTTGTTCTAATAATTTTATATTGAATAGACCAGTTTTTATAACTTTGTTTTATTTTATTTTGCATAACCACAGTACATAAAGTGGAATACCCTGCTTTAGTGATCTTTCTAATCTCTTTCCTCATCAGACGTTTATGGTCATGCACTTCCAGATCAAAAGTATGTGGCTTAGGATTGTTGGGAGTCTTCCTGTGACTGAAAGACTCCTCCATTTTGGTAAGGGACCTACTTATATATTCGGTAAACTTAAAGGCCGAGTATTGGTCCTCCCGCTGGGAGTAGGAAAAACTCTCATTGCCTTTTATCATAGTGGCAGTGAAACTAGTATTTTTTTTCTCAGCCCATTTTATTCTGTTGCCTGCACAGTACCAGGCCATGTTTGTAACTCATTTTTGCAATTTGTTGTGCCAAGATGTAGATTTCTAAGGTAAGCATACAATGATCACTGAGGTTATTTTCGATGATATCAAACTTTCCCGTGCAGTTTTAAACAAGCCCACATAACCAATGATATAATCGTTAGTAGATTTCAGTGGGCAGGTAGTTGGTAAGTTGGTAAGTATTTCTAGCCCCCATACCTGAGTAAAATGTGACCAAATTCTACCCCGAAGCTTGGAGGTACCTCCAGAAGAGGGTAACACATCAAGGTTAGAGATGTATAGGTCACCAATTAAGGGATCCTCCAGACAATTGGCATTAAGATCCCCAGCAATCACAACATGCCCCCCTGAATTTACTGCCAACCAAGTTTCTATTAGTGAGCCCAAGTTGCACAATTCTAACTGGAGTTGGTGGTCCGGAAGTTCAGCAGCATTCCACTATGTGTTCACAAACAAAAAAGTAGTATCAACTGCATTGAACTTCAATATGTAACCCACCACTAAAAAGTGATGAGAGAATACCCATTCACCAGTAATTCTCGGGTTAGTATCATTCTTCACAGCAGTGATAAGACCGCCTTTCAGCCGGCCTAACCTGCTCACTTGTACACATAAGGAATAGACTGTAAAACCCTCCCAACATAGGTGAACCCTCGACCAGGATTCTTGAATACAAACAAAGTCAAATTGTGAAAGTTCACTCATGAGGATCGCATTATGCAGCAGATTTGCCGATCCTCTCGAGTTCCAACACAGTAGTTACACATTTTTTGGGGAGCTAGAGAGGCTTCCCCAATTGTTTGAGGGTATCAATGGACTAACGAAGCGACAGGCCAAGCCACCGCCAGTCCTGTTTTTCCAAAATGTCATCTGAGGCCTGAGTTACTCTAGCAGTGGTTTTAGAGGGGACTTCCTTCACATATCTATTATTACTCAGCAGACTATGTTTGACCTGAGGTTGAGTATTCACAAATTAAAAAATATCAAAATCTCTACATTGTAACTGCTCGGCCTCTTTCAAAAGCAGATTTCTGACCAGTGGCGATGGAATCACTAGTCGTACACACTCTAGTCGGTGCTTATGAATATAATCGACTAGCTCGATGTCTGCAGAAGAGATCAGACTTAGGACAGTCATTTTACCCAATAAGGATAATATGAATGGTCTATTTAAAGATATATTAGCAGAAAACTTGAATAAGGTAGTCAGGATAAGGCCAGGTAAATTGGGGCGAACCGTATCCCTCAGGTCAAGCACCCAGTTATCTTGGAGTTGTTCATTTACCCCACCCTGAAAGCTCTCTCTCTGGGGCTTATTTACCTGCTTAACGGTGCCAGAGTTCGCACAGTACTCCTCATATGTCCCCACCGGTTTCTTGTCCATAGGTTGTCCAGCCAAAAAGTGTAAAGCTTCTTGTGAGTGCTTATCTTTAAGAACCCTTATTATGAAATAGCTCATCATCATTAGGATTCTGCTCTGTGACAAGGTTTTTAGTCGTGCTCATAGAATCTATATCCTGCTTTGCTAGAATGTTGGTAATAGCCTTTAGATTAGTGCCTAGATGGGTGTCATTTGACGCCTTTCCAGATGAGATCTTCCAATCAGTGCTGCCTAGGCCAGTATTAACAGTAATGCCTACATGGCTCCTCACTGGGTCAGAACCAATCCCCATTTCCCCCGCAGAGCTGTTCTTATTTTCTGACATGACTACCCCTTGGCTAGTTAGGTGAGTAGGGTCGTCCCCCTTTAGGAGCTTGTAAGAATCAGCAGTGATGACCTGTCTGAGTTTAACATTGAAGATCTCAAACATCTCATCCCGTTGGTTCTTTTTTTCATAATTTCGCAGAGCCCATGTTCCCCTCCATATATGTGCTCTGTGTGGATTGATATTTACCTGTATTTACCTTCGGGGGGGCGTCCTTATAAGTTACGGGCTCCTTGCATTGTGATTGATTGTTTTCAGAGACTACTATCACTTCATCTAAATCCTCCTCAGGATTACATTCCCTCAAGAACTTTCTCAAGGATTTCTTCAGTGCCCCATTTTGATTATTGTTGTTTTTCCCCCTCAATTTAGCTCAGTTTTTCCCTTGTCTTTTTGACATTTTTGGTTCAGACATTCCCGTTCCCTTCAGATTCAAGGGTTCACTTACCCCCTGACCTAGTTGTAACATTTCATCCAGGTCGTTATTTGTTTTATCTAAGCCTGTCTCGGTTGTGGATTCCTGGGTTGCGGAAATAACAATAATCTCATCAGGTAACAGAGCTGAGATAGGTTTTGAGAACTCAGAACTAACAGCCTCTGCCTTAAGGCTGACACCAACCAGCTCCATCAGTATTTTACTCAGTGAATCAGAGAGTTTGCATGGTAATAGCGAATTTCAGTAACCAGGTCCTTGATGGCATTGGTTTGCTTCCATAGCTCCGTAAGCAGTAACTGGTTGAAAAGACTCATCATTACAGAAAGTTCCGAAGCAGTTGGATCAGGCTGACTTAATAGGGAGTTCCCAACTAGATTCATACCTTTAGTGGGAAGATTGTTAGAAAAATCCAGCATATTATCATAGTTAAAATCACTAGGTGTACAATTTACACTTTCAAGTGGTTGAAACTCAACGGCCCTCATTACGATACCGGTGGTAAACCATGGCGCTATTAGCATCATGGTTGGTGCCGGTATCGTAACGTGTCCGCCATGGTGAAATGGGGAAATACCGCCCCATTCCAAGGTTGGTGGGGCGGTATTTCCCCATTTCGCCATGGCCCTTCCCCATTCCCATTTGTGTCCCATAGGGCATAATGGGAATGGTGAAGGTGCTAAGTACGGTACCGCAAATTGCGGTACCATACTTACCGCGAAGGTCCATTTGTGGGTCGCTACTTTAACGGATGGTCTAGACCAGCCGTTAAGGTCGGGTCCGGCAAAGGGACCTCGTAATTATGCGCTAATGGGTTAACGGGGCTGCAGCCTTTTACGGCGCTGCAGCTTTTTATGGCGCCGTTAACCCATTAGCGCCAGGGTCGTAATGAGGCCCAACGTCTTTGCTCGAGCCTGAAACCTTCAATTTCACCGTCATATCATTTGACAATTCATCTTCCCCAAACAATAATTGTGAGGGGTCGATGAATTCTTCCCTCGGTTTGTCCAAAAGTGAGCAGTCTTGCGAACACTGCAGGAGCACCGCCTCCTCTTCATTTACCTCAGACAATGGCAATGCTGAAGCGCGCGCAAGACTAGCTCGTCTTGTACTCACCGCCGCAAAGAAATCTGCACCTGCCTCCTTACGGATAAGCAGTAGTTTATTTTTCCTCATACTGAGTGAATAACAGATCAGCACGCACAAAAACAGGCTCTTAGACAAAATAAAACACAGTCACCAAATCATAGAACACCCCTGCCGCCGCCAGCCCAAAAGCCCAACATCGTGCACTTACGTGCACTTCCGGATGCGCGCACGAGATGCGCGTGCACCGGTCTGTTATAAGGCACTACACCAAATCGGCGAAGGCAGTGGGCGGGACTCAGGGTGGTTCTATAACAGAAAAACAAAAGAGGAAGATGTGTTGAATGAAAGTCTTGTGCGGGGCCAATGCTATAATCATGCGCACAATCACGCGCACCGTGTAGGGGTGACGTGCCTCAAAGTCCAAAGTTAATTACTTGTTGCTAGACTCCTGAACGTCTCCACGTTACGGCAGTCGAGGTCCTTCCTCTTGCTGACCAGTGCAGTCAGGAAAACACATCCACAGGCAAAAACCAGCAGCTCACGATACGTTCGGCAAGGCGACCAGCAGAGTAGACAGCCCAACAGCGTGCACATACGCACACTTCCGGATAGTTTAATTAAATTCTCCTTTTTTATAGGAGCTTGATTGGAGATGTCCTTATTAGGGTAATACAGTGCTAGTGCTGTTTGGGATGCGTCCTTGAAGGCTCACACCACTCTTGAAGAGAATGACCAGGGTTGTCCAACTCCATGTCTTGAGGGCCGGATTCATGTTGGCTTTTCAGGATACCCCTGATTAATATTCATGAGACAAATTTACATACAATGATTGTAAATGCATGCACATTCTTTCTCATGAATATTAATGAGGGATATCCTTAAAACCCCTCAGGATCCTGGCCCTAGAGGCCTGCAGCCTTTCCCGATGCTACTTTAAAGAGGTGATGCTCCTGTAGCATACATTTTCATTTAGATTGAAATCACGGTCGGGTTTAATAGCAGTGTAGGGCTTTGAAAGGGTTTAGAAACCACCATTCATCCCTGTCCTCCTGCAGAGCAGTAGCCATTTTGTCACAGTGGTTGTCACCTATTCAGTGGGTTACATAAGGGCAGGTTGTAGCTATCACCAGTCAGGGGATAAGAGGCGCCAGGGAAGGATGGGTTTTCATTAGTCCCCATGGGGGCAGGGACAGCAGAGAGGGGGATTCGTCAGTCCAGGGTGGAAGTGGGTCAGTGCGAGGGGCTACCAATCCATGGTGAGAGGAACAGGGGGAAGTGAGGGATGACACCTTTCCATGGGTGCACAGAGGCCAGGTTTGGCATGTCAACAGTCTGGGTATTTGCACCAGAATGGAGGGTGTCTCCACTCGAAAACGAACACAGGAAAAGGGAGGGGTTTTCACAAATTTAAGGGTGCACAAGGAGCTGGGAGATGTGATCACCGGTCCCAGGAGGGCACAAGGACAGGACTGTCACCGAGAGGTCAGCAGAAATCAGTGGGGGCAGGAGTCAGTATCATTCAGGGCCCTGCAAGGGACAGGGAGGGCTTTGCATCAATCATGATCTTGTGGAGGCAGAGTGTGCAGAGCTACGTTATATGAATAATAAATGAATGAGGGCCTTTCTGTTTTACTCTTCTCTTGACATTGAGTGTGGGCTAGGGGTGCTGTGGTTCCTGGGAGTTATGGGCACCGTGGAAGCTTGTGTGTGTTTATCTATATTGAGATTGTTTCCGATGTGTCGTTCGCATACTGATAACCACGTTCTTCATGTGTGATACCATAAGCAGATATCGCACCATGCAAAGTAATCCCACAGAATGAATGCAAGGCTAATACACCAGTCTTTTATGCCTTGAGTGTCTTTACAAGGAAACCCCCACATATGGAGTAACAAGTTAGGAACATCCGCTTTGCTTTAATAAAACATAACATGCATCCCGAGCGTCTTTTACCCATTCAGATACCTGACCTCTAAACATGTGGCAACATAGCTACCACATATGTTACTTCGTGTCATAAGGCTGTATAACATTTTGTATCATCTATCATGTGTATCCAACTAATATGTATTTGTGTATGCATACATTTATCGTCAAAACTGAAAAATACTATTCTGCCCATTCAGCATTGGCTATTTGTCCAATATTACATCTGCCATCCCTGATTTGAATTGCCAATCCGAATAGAATTCATTGCAGTTTGTTGTATTTAATAATTCTTCCTATGAATCGTCTGCCCCTTTCTGCCTGCAGATGTATTTCAGTTATGTATACTCAAGTGCGCCGGGTCGTTAGATAATGGGACTTCAAGGTGCTTGTGTTTACACCTGCCAGCCACATATTACATCCTTTCTTCTGCCTTTACTAAGCGTTTGCTAGGCTCTGCTGCATGATGTAAGGGCCCCTCTCCATCCCAGCTTCCTTGATAAGTCACTTTATCCTTAGTAAATACATGAATAAAATCAAGCTGCCACGAAGGCTAGTCCATTTCTTGGTTGCTTTCCCCAGGGGTTAGTGTCTCAGAGTCAGATTACTGTTTTGCATACACAGCATGACATGATTGAACCACATTCCCTTTCAGGCAAAGAAATTGTGTAAAACAACTGACTTGCTGTTTCTTTTCTCTTCACTTCTTTTACCGCCATTCAGTGAGTTTGCCTCTTAATCTGCCCAATTCCCTCCCTCCAGGCAAAGGCTCTTGAAGCTGGGAAGGCACAGCAGTCAACTCTTTGTTCACTGCTTCCTCTCCTTCTCCTGTTGACTTTTCTGACTGTTCTATAGTTGCCAATTGACCCAGATTTTGAAGGGAGGCTCCAGGCCGTTGTTGGTTTGATAACTTTCATTAAAGCTCATTGGAAGTTCTTCATCCAGTTCCTCTTTTCAAAATGTCAGACTTCAAAGAGAATATTATACCAGAAACTGAAAAGGTAAACTAAGGATTATTTGAAGAGTTTATAGAGGTACCGCGAAGATTTTCCATTGAAAGGGCTGAAACAGAATAACAGAAAGGCATGAACCAAATAAAAACTCGACAGACAGTTAATCATAGCTAGTGAGACATGTCAAAGTCACTAAACGCAAATGTGCAATTACTGGCATAGAAATAACGAAGAGGAATCTGCTTTCCACTATGCATGACTAATGCGTACTGTTGGCAAACAGACACGTGAATAGCCCAGCAACATCAATGGAACTTTATTGTGAAATACAGTAGCTTTTCATTGTACATTTACCATTTCATTGGGTAATGATAATACCTATAGTCACAGCGCTTAGCTGCAAAAGGAATATGATTGAAGCACTGCATACATATGTATTATTGTATTATTATTGTTGTTATTTCTAATAATGGTATTTAAGGTTCCTGTAATAATCATAATATTCATATTAAATACATAATGGCTACAATTCTAGTACTATAAGTAGGTAAAATGCTAAAGCATTTGGCGATAAGGAGCGCACTAACACTAATACAGAATGAAGCATTACATCAATACGGCCACATTCTGAGTGATCTTACCAGGTGCTGTCATCACACAGAGTTAAAAAGCCGGCCCTCCTCTGGAAAGGCCCTCGAGGAAAAGGCCTGTTCTGCACATGATCCGCGGCGTGGCCAACCCCTCTTTGCCTCATTCCTCAGTCCCAGCCCATTCCGTGCTGAGCAGGAGCTCTGGCTGAGCCATCCCGTGCTGCAGGAGCAGCACCCTCCCAACCTTCACCTTGCTGTGTTGTAAGGTAAGCCTCTGGCCATCTTCTCGAGCAGGCCCAGGCCCTTTCATGTTCACGTGGCATCCCACCACCTGTTTACCCGTTTTTATCATCTGCCGCCTACAAGTATCAAGACCACCTACCTGCGCAGATTTCTGAAGCTGCGTGACCTTTGCACTATTTGTGCTCTCTCGCCATTGCACCACACGAGGTGCACCCCTCTCCAAGATGAACGCCCCACAGTTTGTGACCTCCTCCACCTTGAACTAACAAGCATTGGTCCATCTGGATTGGTTGCACCCATTTAGCCAATCACTACTCACTGGCACAGGCGAGCGCTGGCCCACGGAAGAAGGCAGAGGAATAAGGCAGCTGACTGAGTTTGCGTGCTGCCTGATGCTCCAGGTCCCTTAGCCCTGCCTCCTCGACCTCGACCCCCACATTTTTACTCTCCCCAGCACTTATGATTGTCAGCCTAGCCTCTGGCCCTCCGAGGCATTTACGGTGAGACTCAAAATCACCTATACCATAACACGTACTATAGTACTATGCACCGTACCGCTCACAAGAGACTCAAGCCAGCCGCCTCTTGCACAATCCCTCTTGCTGCACAGTAATGTCTTTAATACATTATACTGATTCTTGCGTTTTATCTGCCTAGTGCCTTGATCTTGCTTTTTATCTGCCTATTGCCACTTGCATTGAACCTGCATTTTATCTGCCTATTGCCACCTAGCTGATACTGCATTTTATCTGCCTAGTGCCACTTGCATTGATCTTGCATTTTATCTGCCTATTGCCACTTGCATTGAACCTGAATTTTATCTGCCTATTGCCACCTAGTTGATCTTGCATTATATCTTCCTAGTGCCACTTGCCTTGAACTTGCATTTTATCTGCCTATTGCCACCTAGTTGTTCTTGCATCTTATCTGCCTAGTTTAGTTTAGTTTAGTTTCTTTATTTGTACTGCGCGCCGAACCCTGGGGTAACCGGGTGCCGGAGACTTATAGATGGTTACAGCATAGTAAAAACATACAATGCCGACAGGTATAACAGTAAGTGCAGTAGACCGGGTTACATGATGGTCGACAAAAGGTATGAGGAGAAGAGGTACATTAAGCAGAATTTTTGTTGGAGAGCCATGTTTTTGTTTTGACTCTAAAGGTCCAGAAGGAAGGTTCTGCTCTAAGGTTCAATGGCATAGCGTTCCATAGTTTGGCAGCTAGGACCGGGAAGCTGGAACCACCTGCTTTTTGTAGGGAGAATTTGGGTACGGACAGGCAGTGTGAATATGGTGTTCTAGTTGGTCTGGTTGATGTGTGATTGTGGAACTTGTCAGCCAGGTATTTGGGGGCGTTATTGGAGTGGCATTTATGGACGATGACGAGGGATCTGAGGGTAATTCTGTCTCATACAGGGAGCCAGTGTGCATCTTGTCTGATGCTGGAAATGTGGGCGTGTCGTGGGATACTCAGAGTGGCTCTGAGGGCATTATTTTGCAGTACCTGTAGTTTGTTTAGATTGCGTTCTGACGTTCCGAGAAAGAGAGTAATACAGTAGTCAATTTTTGAGAGCACTAGCACTCTGGCTAGTGTAATGCAACTGGAGGGTGATAGGAAGGATTTGCAGGCGTTGATAAGCTTATTTGTATAAGCTGTGGTTGAGGCTGTGGCGTTCACCTGTCTTTTGAGCGAGAGAGTGGAGTCTAGATAGACCCCAAGGGTTTTGATTTCTTTGGCTACAGTGATTAGGTTACCGTCTATGTTGATAGAAGCGTAACAGGGGTCTACTCTGTTTAGCCGTGGTTGGGAGCCGACAAGGAGGAGCTCCGTTTTCTCATCGTTGAGACATAGGCCATGCTCTGCCATCCAGGCTTGGATCTCCAGGTATAGGTTGTTGATCCTGATGGAATCCTCATCATAGCACCCTGATAGGGTGATGAGAACCTGGGTATCGTCAGCATAGTTTTTATATGTGACACCCAGGTTATCTAGGCTGTCAAACAATAGCTTAGTGAAGATATTGTATAGGGTTGGCGAGACGCACGAGCCTTGAGGGACGCCACAGGTGATGGGGATGGGGAGTGCTGAGGCCCCCGGGGAGAAGACCCGGGTGGTTCGGTTGGCTAGGAAGGACTGGATCCAGGCAGTCGCCTGGTTAGAGAAGGCCGCTGAGGTCGTCAGATGTTCCGTGATGGTCGACGAGGTCAAAGGCCGCTGATAGATCTAGCACTAAGAGAATGGCTAGATTACCCTTGTCCTTTGCCTCGTCCATCTGGATTTTTAGGTCCAGTAGGGCTGACTCTGTTCCGTGCCTTGGCCTAAAGCCGGATTGTCTGAGGCCCAGGAGGTTGTTGTCTTCGAGGTGCTTCTGAATTTGCAGGTAGGCCACTCTGTCTAAGATCTTTAGGAATTAGGGGACGGTGGTGATTGGCCTGTAATTGGTTGGGTTATTGGGGTCTAGATTATTTTTTTTTAGTAGTGGCATGACCCAGGCCTCGTTAAGGCTGCTGGGGACTGAGCTTGATTTGAAGGATGCATTGATAAGGGTTGTTATGAAAGGGGCCAGATTGTTGGCTCCTTCCTGGATGATGGGAGCTGGGCATGAGTCCCCTTGGCATCTGGAGGGTTTGAGGCCCTTGATGATGTTTTCTACTTCTTTAGTTGATACTGGGGAGAAAGTGAAAGGGGGGCAGGAGGGTGTTTTGGGGGATGGTGGATGGTTTGTTTTTTTGGATAGATTAAGTTTTTTCTGTTCGATTTTGGATTGTAACATGGTGATTTTGTCTGCCAGGGCTTTTTGGATCCTCTCACACCAGTCTGCATCTTTCACGCAGGTTTCTGCCAGTGTAGGGGGGGATTCGAGTTCCCTGAGGATGTTGAAGAGTTCTTTTGTTTTGGATTTGGCGCTCTCAATTCTGTTGGCATATGTCTCTTTTTTGGTCTTGAGGATGGCAGTTTTGTAGGTGGTGGCTGCTATCGAAAGTTGTATTTTGTTGGTTTGGTTTGGTGTTTTTCTCCAGATGGCTTCTGCAGCTCGTTTGGAGTTCCGGAGGATTTTTAGCTCCGGTGTGAACCATTTGTTCATGTGGACTGCTGGTTTGGCTTTGGTGGAGCGATGATATCTACTGCTGATTCTAGTGTTTTATTGTAGAGATCAGCAAGTTTCTGCGCTTTTAGATTGGCGTAGTTCGCGGGGTTAAGGATATTGTCTATAAGTGGGGAGAGGTTTTGCAAGGTGATGTTGCGGTTATTCCTGGTGAGGGTTTGCGGGATAATGTTGGTGGGGGTGTTTGCTTGTGACTTCCCTTGGATGGAGAAGGAGATGGCGTGGTGGTCAGACTATGCAATTTGCTCGTTTTTAAGGATGGCCATGGAGGAATTGAGATCCGCTAACGAGGCCAGGGTTCTACCTTTGTTGTGGGTAGGGGCTGTGATTCTGAGCTGGAACCCTAGTTGGGAGATGGTGTTCTCCAAGAAGAGCGCATTGGCATCATTTGGGTCGCCGAGTCCGAGGTTGAGGTCGCCTAGTAGGATGATTTGAGATCCTGTTTTGGTATTGGTGGTCAGGAGGTCAGATATCTCTTCCTCAAATGTGGCGATAGGGCCTGGGGGTCTGTAGAGGAGGTGTAGCAGTATGGTTTGTGAAGCAGAGAGTTGAAGCTTGGCTGACAGAAGTTCTGCAGACCTGAAGCTGGGAGATGGGGTTAGTCTAAGGCCAAGGGATGTTTTGGCAATGAAGGCTACTCCTCCTCCTTTTTCTGTGTCTTTGCTCAGTATTGAGTAACCTTCTGGGATGGCGAGGGATAGAGCTGGGCCTGCTGCTTGTTGCAGCCAGCTTTCAGTGATAGCCTGGAAATGCAGGTTGTTGGCAGAGATGAAGTCTGCGATATCTAGAGCATGGGCGACCAGTGAGCGGGCATTGATGAGGGCGCCCTTGATCAGTGGCTGTTTGGAGGTGTTTTTCAAGATTTGTGTGGCGTTAGCTTGAGCTTGGTTGTGTGTGGGAAGAGGGGTGTGTCTTTTGGTGGGTGACTTGGGGGTTATGAACCGAGAGCCAAGTCTCAGATTTCTGTCTTTCAATGGGCATGGGTTCCAAGGAGTGGGTGGAGCAGCATATCGGCGGATCCATTCTATGCGGCTGAGGGCGCCGTTTGGCTGGTCACTGTGTTTGGGCTTGAAAAACCCCATAGTTGAGGTGTGTGAGGGATGTTGTTGGGTTAGGTGTGATTGTGGTCAGGGTTTAGGGATGGTGGTATTGTTGAGATGGAGCAGGGCGAGTGTAGCCGTTAAGGTGAGAGTGGATAGGTAGAGGTTTGCCATGGGTGGTCAGTGTGAGACCCGGGACTTGGTGGCAATAGACTAGTTTGGGGTGGATAGAGAGCAGGTTAGGTCAAAAATAGGTAAAGTGGACAAATAGTCAAAATCAGAGCAAGGTACATTGGGCAGCAAGTGGGCACATTCAGAGTAAGGTACAGTCGTTAGCAGAATAGGCACAGTGGTCAACAAAGTGCGGCACAGAGTTAGTAAGTTAGACCATCACAGTTTAGGCTGAAAACATTGTATCGGCAGCTGGAAACCAATATGGTTACAGGGTCTATCTAGGTTTGACATTTACAGGTTATGCTAAAAACACTATGCAGGCGGCTAGAGACCATTATGGTTACAGGGTCTATCTAGGTTTGACATTCACCGATTATGCTAAAAACACTATACAGGCGGCTAGAGACCGGTATGGTTACAGGGTCTATCTAGGTATGACATTCACAGGTTATGCTAAAAACACTACTAGTGCCACCTGCCTGAACTTGCATTTTATCTGCCTACTGCCAGCTAGTTGATTTAGCATTTTATCTGCCGAGTGCCACCTTGCTGATACTGCATTTTATCTGCCCGGTGCCACTTGCATTGAATCTGCATTTTATATGCCTATTGGCAACCAGTTGATCTTGCATTTTATCTGCCTAGTGCAACCTGCCTGAACTTGCATTTTATCTGCCTACTGCCAGCTAGTTGATTTCACATTTTATCTGCCTATTGCCACTCAGTTGATTTTGCATTGTATCTGACCAATGTCACTTAGTCTGTAACTGCATTCTACCAGACTGGTACCATCCTATCTGCATCTCCAGGCAATCTTTGATATGTATGCCATATAGCTCCTAGACACACTGCCAACCTAGGCTACCCACTGACAACAGTGCCTCCCTGAGTCCCCAGCACCCTTCACTCAATCCCGGCCTTAGAGCTACTTCCGATCCCACTTAGTCATCATACAAATAAACTATGCACTTGCCAATGACCTATAATGTCCTGCTGAGGACTATTCTATACCTTATCAGGACCTTACATCCCATTATCATTCCTACCTCGCCATTAGCAGCTATCACACCCTATCCGGTGACCCAAAATAGCAAACCTCCAAGACAGAATAATCTAGACACTAGACTATGCAGTCTCCTTCAGAGAAACCTAAAACTCTGCGCTAGACTCCCAAAAATCTATGAACCTCTAGCTAATACTTACCACCCTCTCATAATAATACTTCTAGCAGATCACAGTCTAATAACTAACTCCCTCCACAATCCTATCAAGACCAAACACCCACTCCAGCTCAACAGCCGGCTTACTCGAGACTTCAATATCCACCCAAAACACTGCCACGATTCTCAGTCACCATCCAAGGAATCCACCCAGACTAGCATAAGAGGAGCTCTTGTAAATGCCTGTTCCATGGTAGCCACACAACAGATATTGCGGACCTGCTCCAGACAGAAAAAATGGACTTTCTTGCTATCACTTAATCCTGGCTTCACTCAGCAGCAGGCCCGGCAATCATGCTAGCCATCCCTGAGGACTACACTCTCCTTAGAATAGATCGCACTAAGTCCCGAGTTGGAGGCCTTGCCATTATTTCTAAAAGCAATCTGTGCTTGAGACTCTCCACACCGCAAAACTTAGACTCTTGCGAATCTCTCACAGCCATGTTACCTATTTCGTACTCCCAGATCCTGTCTATCCACCTCATATACAGACCATTAGACTTTAGTGGCGAAACAACGAAGATACTGTTCCAGGGTTTGGTTTACTCGTTCGGTAGCTCCATTGGTCTGTGGATGATAACCCGAAGACAATGCACGTTGAATTCCCAATATACGACAAAGCTGTTTCCAGAACACTGGGGTCCTCTGTCGGAAATGATTTTGGAAGTTAGTCCATGAAGCCAGAATATGTGTTCTAAAAAAATCCCAGCAAGTTCAGATGAGGATGGTAGTTTGTATAGAGGCGTAAAATGAGCCATATGTGTGAACAAATCAATGGTAACCATTATTGTCGTGTAACCTCTGGAAGAAGGGAGTTCTAAGATAAAATCTGTTGCAATGATTTCCCAGGGTCTTGTTGGTAGTACTGGTTGGTATAGGAGACCTGCTAGTCTTTTATTGTCATGTTTGTTCTGATTACAGACTGCACAAGTCTGGACATGGATCTTGATGTCATCCTTCATCGATGGCCACCAAACCTGTCTTTGTATAAGATGGAGGGCGTTGGTTATGCCACAGTGTCCTGAATGGAGAGTATCATGGCATAAGCTGTGATCTTTTGTCTCAATCCAGGAGTAGGGATGACCGGCCGATTGTCCTTGAAGAGATATCCGTCTTTTGTTTTGAGATTCCACCAATTGTTTCTCTTAAACTCCTTCCAGGGTTCAGAGGACTGAGTTTGGGCTTGAATATCCTCCAGGAGAGTAATTGCTTGAGCAACAAATATTGTGTTGGGAAAAGTTTTAGGAAAGGTCCGGTCATCAAGGGTTTCATAATCAGGACGTCTGGTCTGGATAAGGCATCGGCTATAATGTTATGTGTTCCAGGAAAATTATGGATTTGAAATTGGTATTGGGCAAAAAAGAAGGCCCAACGGGCTTGGTGACTGTTTCTACATTCCAGGGATTGTAGGACTTGAAGATTCCGATGGTCCATTGGGACTTGCACCAGGTGTTTGGCTCCCAGAAGGAGATGACGCCAAACAGTGAAGGCTTGACGAATGGCTAACAATTCCTTCTCCAGGACGGAATAATGAGTTTCACTGGGAGTCAAGGTGCGGGAGAGATAGGCGATGGGGTGTTCTAACCTGTCACCAAGTTCCTGTTTCAGGACTGCCCCGATGGCGTAGTTGGAGGCATCAGTTTCAACAAGGAAGGGTCGGTCAGTGTCGGGTTGAGCTAGGATGGGAGCTTGTGTGAACTCCGACTTCAACCGTTGAAATGCCGAATCTTGGGCTGAGGTCCACTGAAAGGGGGTATCTTTCTTTAATAATTTGACAATGGGGTACACAATCTCAGAGAATGTGGGTATATATTTTCTGTAGAAATTAGCAAGCCCCAGGAAGGATTACATTTGTTTTACAGTGGTCGTAACAGGCCAGGATAGAATGGAGTCAACCTTGGAAGAATCCATTCCAATCCCCTTTGGGCTAAGAACGAATCCGAGATAGTGAACAGTTGATACATGGAAAAGACATTTCTCGGGTTTGGCCAGGAGCTTGTGTTCTCGTAAACGTTGTAATACTGCCCTTACGTGCTCTTCGTGTATCAGATGGTCCTTTAGAGTAGATCAGAATGTCGTCTAAGTATACAATGATGAAGAGGAACAACATATCAGAAAAGACCCGATCCATAAAACGCTGGAAAATTGCAGGGGAATTAGCAAGTCCAAAGGGCATGACCAGGTATTCAAAATGGCCGAAGGGTGTTCTAAAAGCTGTTTTCCATTCATCACCTTCTTTTATATGAATAAGATGGTAGGCACCCCTGAGATCTAGTTTTGTGAAGATGACTGCACCTCTCACTTCTTCCAGGATGTCTGAGATGAGAGGCAGTGGGTAACGGTCCTTGAAAGTGCATTGGTTAAGGCCACGGTAATCAAAACATGGCCTAAGCTCCTTGGAATCCTTCTTAGGGACGAAGAAAAGGGAAGCGCCCGCTGGGGACTTGGATGGTCGAATAGTTCCATTTTCCAAGTTTGTGTCCAGGTATTCCCGGAGGGCCCTTTTTTCAGGTTCTGACAGAATAAACATTGTTCCAAAAGGAATCACAGCTGAATGTTCAGTGTCAATGGCACAATCCTCTGGTCTGTGGGGTGGTAGAGCTTGAACAATTGCTGTTGAGAATACATCTGTGTATGCCTGGTAGGCTCTGGGAATCCGGATAATGTTAGAGACGGTGACCGGAATTTGCTGAGTTTCTTGAGAGCCTTCAGAGGAACTTGGTAAAGTGATTGGGGACAAACAGTGGGACATACAATGTTCTGAACCAAGAAATAAGGAGCCTGCTGCCCAGTTGATGTTGGGGTTATGCTTCTGTAACTAGGGCATGCCTAGAACGATAGGATAGTGGGCAGATCTTATTATACCAAATGTAATCCTTTCTTGGTGGTGGTTTATAGAAAGAAGAATCTCTTTGGTTTGAAGGGTTATGGGTCCTGAAGTTAAGGGTCTCCCATCAATAGCTTCAACTGGTTGCATAGTCTCTCGTGTTTCGTGGGGGATGTTGTGACTAGTGACCCAATCATGATCTATGAATATGCCCATGGCTCTGCAATCCACTAATGCCAGGATGGGGTAGGATTCTTTCTTGGAAGGCGATAGGAATGCCTGTAGAATCACAAGATTGTTTTGTCCAGGAGAGTTCAAGGAAGGAATTGATGTGGAGCAGACACCTTTCTCCTGAAACTGTGCCCCATCTAGGATCAGGAGCTGGCGTTTCCTGAACGCTGTGGTGGAGCGATAGGGCACTCTCTCACAAGGTGTTTATCGGAGGCGCAGTACATACACAGTCCAGTGTGAATCTGGCGCATACTTTCTTGTGGGGTAATGGGTCCACGAAAGGCTCCCAGTTGCATGGGTTCTGGATCCGAGGTTGGAGAAGCTGCGGGCTCTGGTCTATATGGATGGTCTGTGGCAGCCTTTTGGGATGTTGACTTAGACTTTGTTTTCTCTGCCTTTCTTTCCTGGATACGAAAGTCAATTTGTAGGGAGGGGTAGGGAGAGGTCCATGAGGGCCTGGAAGGAGCTTGGGCAAGCTAACCTGGCTAACTTGTCCTTTATTTCTACATTTAGGCCTCTTCGAAAGAGGGTGAAGCTGGCTTCTTGGGACCAATCAGCCTCTTTTACAAGTTGTTTAAAGCGGGTCACATAGGTAAGCATATCCTGGGTCCTTGTTGAAATTCAGGTAGTCGTTCTTGAACGCTGTAAACAAGCTCTGGACGATCAAACATGGCTTTTAGGGCATCTACAAACCCATCATAATCATCCAGGAGGGCGTCACCCGAATTGACTAGAGGGGTTGCCCAGGTCAAGGCGTTACCAGTGAGGTGTGAGATCATAAACCCCACCTTTGCTCTTGGGGTGGAAAAGTAGTAGGGCTTGAAGGTGAAAACCACCAAACATGAATCAAGGAAGGCACAAAGGTTCTTTGAAGAGCCATCATATTTGTCCACTACTCCTCCCAATAAGACACTTTCTTTAGTAGCAGAGTCACAAGACAAGACTAGCTGCTTTAAAGCAGCATTCTCTGCATTAAGGTTCTGGACTTCAGTGGTTAATTCCTGCATACCTCGCATGAGGTCTTGAACCGCGGCTTCCATCTCTGTATTCGTATAGATTTTTAGGCGTCTCAATCTGTCACAAGTTTCTCCCCTTCTCACCTGTTTTTCCTTGCTTGCGACCTTCTTGGGTGATTTCTTTCGCACGGTCCGGGATTTGTATAGACCCATGTGCTGGTCTTCAGGTTCCAGCGTGAGGCTAGCAGTCCTACACCAGGAGGCGTTCAGATGTCCAGGACCGGGAACCAGGAAGGAAACAATGTCCGAGCTCGGAGGCACGGAACGCCGTGACCCGAGCGCAGGCGAGGATCCAGGAAGAAGCTAGAAGGTAAGTTCGAGGAAAGGAAAGGAAAAGAAGTGGATTCAAGGAATCGGGAAACAGGACTCGGAAGGAAGCCCCGAGCGAACTCCAGCAACACACGTCAGACTACTCTGAGCGGTAGCATTGAGATGCGCAGAGCCACAGGGGCATGTTTGTTTTGTAGAATGTTGAACGTAGCGCGTAAAGACTGGCAAGCTGCGTTTCGCATCAAACAGCCATGTTGGAAGGATCACGGAATTCAGTCTTCTATGGGTCAGGGACCACGAAGTCCAGAATGGACGCAGGCGGCGGTTCATGACACTCTCACCTTTCATCTTCAAACTCATAAATGCCTCCTTCTCCACTGGTACCATACCCAACAATTTGAAACAGTCTTGGGTCCTCCCATTACTTAAAAACAAACTCTCGACCCGTCCACACCCACCAACTATCGCCCCATCACCACAGTCCCATTCCTGCTTAAAATCCTGGACAAGGTGGTTTACCTCCAAATCCAACAATTTCTGGAATGCAACAAACTATTAGGAGTACGGCAGACAGTATTCAGACCACAACATGGAACAGAAACAGCACTATTAGACCTCAAGGCACAGATCGACACGCTGAGAAACAATGGTAAGGCAGCACTTCTGCTACTACTTGATCTCTCAGCGGTGTTTGACCTAGTGGACCACAAGATCCTATGCAGCCACTTGGATTCCGCCGCCCATTTATCAAAAGAAGCGATAGGATGGATCCAATACTTCTTGGACAATAGAGCAATGCGCGTCTTATCCCCCATTGCAGCAGCTGACCCCATACCGATCACCTGTGGGGTGCCACAGGGATCATGTGTGTCCCCCACTCTATACAACATTTTCACAAAGCCCCTTTTTCATGATATAGACAGCTTGGGTATCACCTACACTAACTATGCCGATTACTCAGATCCTCATCCCGTTGATGGGAGACTACAGCAAGGATTTGGCCTTTGTGAATAGAGTGTACCTCATCATCCAGGCATGGATGGCCTCTCACGGTCTATGCCTGAATGATGACAAGATGGAACTCCTCATCCTGGGCACCCCTGAAAATCTCAACAAATTAGGCCATAATTACTCCAACTTCATAATTGATGATAATAACATCACAGTAGCCAAGGAAGTGAAAACCCTTGCCTTCTATTTAGACTCTACGCTAAGTTTTAAAAAGCAAATCAACGCCATGGCCTCATCAACAGCATACACCTGCAAACTAATTAAAGCAGCTAAGCCCTTCCTTTCCCCTAACAACTGCATTACCTTGGCAAGAGTCCTTGTTCTGTCCAAATTGGATTATTGTAATGCCCTATACCTAGGGAGTAATAAATACATTACCAATAAGATCCAGATTTTGAAAAACAATGCCGTAAGAGCAGCCCTATGCATTCCCAAGAAAGCCCATATTTCTGACCACAGAAGATCTAACAATTGGCTATCTACAAATGATGAAATCTTTCTCTGTCCCTCACATACAAATGCCTTCACCAAGTTGCCCCTAAATATCTTATAGACAGATTTACGAGACAATTTGCCAACGACCCACAAGAACTACTAACTCCAACCTTCTTACAGTGCCCAGGTTAAACGCAGAAAGACTGGTGGGAGCAGCTTCCCGGTTAAAGCTGCCCAATCTTGGAACTCCCTCCCCCCACCCCTGAGGGCTGACCTACCCTACCCACCCTTTAGATCTTACATCATCCGCTGGATCAAGGAGAATGACATCTAACCTCCCAATGTATATACACTGGAATTTTCGCTCCTTTTGTACACATTGTATATACTACCTATTGTCTTTTGTGTTTTTATTGTGTAACCAACCAGTTTCATGCCTATCCTGTACAAACTGCCCTTATCACTACTGACTGTATATAAATGGATGATACTGTGCAGCATTGTAACCTAAGCTGAACATCCCTCTTGATGCCTTGATACCCCCGGGTCTGGCGCGCATTACAATAATTAAAACAAAAAAAAATTAAAACAAACAAACAAACAAACAAAGCTCCAACCAAGGTGCTAAGATTCTTAGAAATATTTACAAAAACTCATGGGACACAGCAGGAACGTTGCTCGTGGAGTGAGGCATTTTAGAAAGAAAATGGCCACCATGAAAAAGGGAAGGCAGGTTCTGAGCAGAGTCCCTCTTCCGTTGCCATGGGCGGATGAGCAGGGAGTAAGCATTCCGTTGGTAGTAAGGGAGGCGGCGGAAGCCAGAGGAACAGACTTCTGGGAGAGGGAAAGTCACCTAAATGTGTGGGGGGGGGTCTGGTGAATGCGGCGGTTGGGTTTGTGAGTGGGAAAAGGGGCAATAGGCAAGGCCAAAAAGCATTACACTGGGGATGCATCGTCTTGCAAAATGGAATGTGGTTTTTGATCAGTAGACTAAGACTGAATACCTGAGTAGCAGTTTCACTGCCCAGCATTCCCCAGGTGCTCATCGATTATACACCAACCATAATAGTGTTCTTTAACATGGATAATGCATATATTCTATAAATAATATCAACTAAAGAAACATTAACATATTCTGGTGATGTGTACAGGAAAAACAAAAAGAATCAGAACATTCTAAGCATTGAAGTGTCAGATTTTCCATCTGTGATAAGGTTTGCAAAACAATGTGGTTTGGTTGGCTCTGCTCCCCTGAGGTTGTCACAGGCTATTGGGGATTTACAAAGAGAACATTAGACAAGGGGCAATGGGTGGCTGCTGGAGTAGCTGACCAAGTCTTTTCCAGTCAGAAGGGTGTGTGCCAGGTTTTATCCTGGTTGTGTAACCTATTCAACTGGTATATAGTTGAATTAGCTTTGAATATAAATAGATTTATATATATATATATATATATATATATATATATATATATATATATATATATATATATATATATAGTGGTTCTGTCCTCCTGGCTAGGTTTTAAGGACTCTAGTGACAGTTAAGAACTCATGCTTTACTGAAATGGTCTGCCACATGGTAGGCAGGAAAGTGTCTTTATTGAAGTTGTAATGCAGATGCCACCGGATGTGTCTATACATGCTTAGAACTGCATCCAACTGACACCAGTACTGCATATTGCCCCCAACGAACTAAAATCCACATTCCATTCTAGCAATCCACATATTACATCTAGAACACTCTATTGGAAGAAAGATGCTACACATCTCCCTTTTTTACAGCATTAAAACAATTTACCTGACAGAAAGAAAACAAAATAAACCAAGCTTGTAGAGCACACCATCGAACAAACATCTTAAAATATAAGAGGAAAACACAAAGAAATATTGTACAAGGAAACAATATGATACATCTCATACATCAAATACACATAGCTCCTAGAATATTTTACATGAGACAGTTCAGTGCTATTCCACATAATCTTTAAGAACAAAGGCCTTCCGCAGTCTCGTACAGGACGAGCGCCAGCTTCATACTGACCTTTCTCTTTATGATCATTAACCCTTGACTGAACCTTTTCCTTGCAGACACTGTAATCCTGTACAAAGATGTCCTTATTCTCACCATTAGCGTGAGCACTAACTCTTCTCCCCAATTGACCAACAGGATGTTTCTTCAAACACCTACACACCCTGTTAACATTCCACACTCTCCCATCCACTACTTTTCCAGCACCATGCAATCTTTCAATCACTTCCATCAGTTTTGACCAATGTACACCAATGTACACCTTCTTCCATTCTGGCATTAGGGAGTTTTATTTGCACTCATCACCACTTTCAATCTTACATTCCTTTGTAGCTTTCTTGACATCAAAACGGGATTTGTTGTACTGTTTCTTGCCAATATTACTTTTGAGCACATCCAAATCAATATTTTTCAAACATGCCCTACCCAACCAACCTAGACAAATCCTGGTGTTGGACTTCCTTCCCCTCAAAACTTCAAAAAGGAGACACTCCTGTAGTGGTGTGATGAGTAAACCTATAGGCCACAACAGTATCTTCAGCAGCCTTTCTCCATTCACCCCCTTCTGAAATAGCATATTTTATACTCTCCTTAATCACCCTATCAAATCTCTTGATAATACTATTTGTTTCGGAATGATACATTGAACTGGTTCTGTGTTTTATCCAATTCTTTTTAAAAAATATACCCATCGCCTCTGAAATGAGTTGGCTACCATTGTCTGTTATCAAGAAATGTAATGATGTCCCTGGTACACACATTTTGCACCCAAGCAATCTCTATCCAATACAATAACATGTCTACTAAAACAATACAATATTTAAGTAATCCGTGAGATCTCACCGGCCACACAATGTCAAAACCAATTTGTTCCCAAGGCATAGAAGGAATAGACATCAAAATCATTGGTCCAACTCCAGTGGCAATACCCTTGATCGTACTTTCACACTCTGAGCACTCTTGAACCACCCTCTAAACTTGTACATCCATTCCAGGCCACAAAATATCCTGTCTCAATAATTGTTTTGTTTTGGATATTCCTTGATGCCCTTCATGAGCCATCTCTAAAATTCTGAACTCCTACTGGCGTGAACAATTTGTCTCCTATCAACACCAATCCGTCCCTTACTAGGAGCTCATCAAACACATGTAAAATGGAATCAGGATTCACACCTCTCTTGATTTGATTGCCCTTTAAACCAACTTCAAGCCGCTCCATGACATCAATCATCACTGCATCAGTCAACATGGATTCATGCCACTCACTCTCTAAAACCCCTTCTTGGTTGATACTCAAAACTTTCTCTTCTTTATCCTCCTCATCACCTTCATCTTCTATCACATTCATCAACCTTGAAAGGCAATCAGCTGCTTTGTTCCTTATGCCTGGAATATACTCTATTTCCCAATTCTATTTCTCCAAACTCACTACCCACTTGCGAATTCTGGATGATACTTTATCTAAACCTTTCATGGTGAGGATCTCTTTCAAAGGCTTGTGATCAGTTGTTACTATGAATATCACAGCCCACAGAAAAGAGCAAAACTTCTCAATTGTCCACTTTATTGACAATAACTCCTTTTCAACGGTGGAGCAGTAATTATGTTCAGCTTTCCTCAACACCCTTGACGCAAAAGAAACAGTATGCTCCCCTCCCTCTATCTTCTGAGAGAGTACAGCACCAAAACCATGATTGCTGGCATCCGTCGTCAGCACACTTCTCCTGCTGGGATCAAAATTGTTTATTGTGGGGACTTTTGCCAAGTCTAATATGACCTCTTGAAATGTAACACCTTTCTTCACCAAGGCTCTCATGTTACTTGATTTGTCTGCCAGACGTGGGATAAATTTGGCATGATACTCAGCAATGCCGAGAAAAGAAACTGTCTTCTCCTTGTCCGTGGGACTGGGAACGTTCACAATACTGTTTACCAAAGTTATTTTTGGTCTAATAACTTGTTCAGTAATTTCATGACCTAAGTACTGAATTATTGACTTACTATTCTCGCATTTTTCCTTACTCAAAGTCAAACCTACGTTAATGAAGACATCATGCACCTTTTTCAATATGCCATCATGCTCTTCTTGACTTCATCCATAAACCAGAACATCATCTTGAAAGCACAGAACCCCTTTCATATTGTTAAAAATTTGGTACATAATATGCTGAAAAAATATGCTATGGCAGATACTAAACCAAAAGGCATGCATCTACATTGGAATAAAACTTCTGGTGTAATAAACGCTGTAATCCCTCTAGGGGAAGGATGTAAACAATTTGGTGGTACGCTGACTTCAAATCAAAGATGCTCATAACTTTTGTCCCTTTGATAGTGCCTAATATCTCTGATATATTAGGTAATGGATGCCTGTCAGTTATAACACATCCATTCACTGACCTGAGATCCATACATAGGGCCTCATCACGAGTCTGGCGGTAACCCTTAAATGTGGCAGTAGCGCTATTACTGCCGCATTTAAGGCTCCGCCAGATCATGGCTTTGGCGGATTGCCCCCCAGCTCAGAGCTGGGGGAAAATCCGTGGCAAAATTGCCGATTTTTGGTGTGATTACCGCCGGCGAGAAATCCTCCGGCGGTAATAGCCCAAATTTTCCCCATTGGGCCCAATGGGGAATGAGGAATTCCCGAATGGGCCCAATGGGTAATGGGCAATAACCCTTCCACCAAACCCGTGATCCGGCGCTAATAGCGCCGGGGGGTTTGGCGGTAGGGCTATTAGCGTACAACTCGTGATGAGGTCCATAGTCTTAGCTTCCTATTGCGTTTATGCACTACAACTAAAGGCAAAACCCACTGAGATGCTTCAATTCTCTTGATAACCCTTTGTCTTTTCATACTTTCTAGTTCTTCTTCCACTGCAGCCCTTTTGCACAATGGGAATTGAGTTGTCTTTCAGTCTGATTTTGTGCATAAAACTCTTCATTTTACCTAGTTCTTCGCGGAATACATTGAGTTAACAAGGATCGATAGCCCCTTCTACAGCATAAACTGCTAAATCTGCATCTGGATAATTTTTTCTCTTCAGCCTTCTTTGGTGCGGCCAACTCAAAAGGGGATTATTACCCTTCTTTGAAAATAAACCTTCCCTTTGGCTAACCTGTCCTTAAATTGCATATTTGCCCAAAGCCAACCTTCAAGTTCAATTCATTTCCCACTGTATGCTACTAGTGTAATGTCTACAGCATTGAGATATACTCCTTTCTTTAAGAAGTGGTCAAATATGGACTTTGTAAGTAAGGTATATTTTGTCCCAGAATTAATTACCATACTAACATCTACTCCTTCAATCTCAATGGAAGACATGGGCTTTTCAATCTTGGCATTATCATTGCCAACTATGGCAACATCATCTGAAGTACTATCCATTAAACATGTACATTCATCCATAATTTCGCAGAGTTCATCAATACAATCAATGTTTTCAAATTTGGCCTCCCCTGTTACACCTTTTACATAGGGCCTTAATGGGCAGACACCTGTCGCTACTAGCAAGCAAAATGGGATAGACTGTCACATTGATAACATCTCTTCCTGTCATCTTTTCTGTCATCCTCTTCCTTTCCTTCTTTGTTTTCGTTAAATATTCCTTTAATCCCATTCTTTTTTGTAGTGTGCTTCCTGTTTTCAGTTTTCATAGACTGCACTAGTGATATTTCTAAAAGTTCTTCAGGCTTCTTGACATCCATGTCAGTTCTTTTCTCCAGCTCAGTGACACATTGGTTTCTGTGCTCAACTTCCTTTGACACTCTGAGTACTTCATCAATTGAAGAATTGCTTTTGGACCATAAAGCTTTGCGGACTTTCTCATTGCTGCATTTCAGCATTATCTGGTCCCTTAATTTCTCATTTAAGATGCTGTCAAATTCACATGAGGCTGTCAAACCACTAAGAGCTGATATGTATTGCTCGACAGATTCCCCAATGTATTGCTTCCTTTTGCAAAAGTGGTATCTTTTAAGTATAATGCTCACTGATTTGTCTAGAATTTGTATGCACTTCATATATTCTGTGAGTCCTATTGATTCTTCTTCTGATAGTGGAGGCAGGTTCTCAAATTGTTCTTGGTGATAGTTCCCTAAGCAGTGCATTAAAAGACACTTACTTCATTCTTCCAAAAGGTTCAGTTCATATACCGCAGGAACATAATGGTCAAAGCATTTTTTCCATCTTTTCCATGGAATGTTGGGTTCTCCTTGGACTTCCATGAAGTAATTAGGAGGAGGTACCCCATGCAGAGACATAATTTCAATAGGTTGGAATTCTTCTGTTAAACAAAGGTATTCCTTTTCCTTTATCACGTTTTATTGATATTAGCCTCCTTTTTGCAGAACACGTGCTCCCGTGTTTAACAGCTACAGTGCCCCCAACTTTTTCTTTGTTGATATAGTTGCCAATGCAATCAAAATACAGTCTGCACAATTGAAGTCTCCTGTCCCTTCACTTGTGTTCCGTGCAGTTGCTATGGTAAACAAAATGGCCCCACGCATGGACCAACGCATTTGGGTCCTTTTCTCTAATGTTTTCCTTTCGCGCAATTGATTCATGCTGTAGTTCGCCTGAGCGAATGCATGAGCTGAGCCACCTTGGTTTGCATGAAGCATGTCTTGCGCTGAGTCTAACAGGATAGTGTTATACGTCTTGTTGCAGGGAAAATCTGGGCAAGAATTTAGAAGGAAGCACAGCGCAAACACGGAGAACAGAGATATAGCCTCTTCTCAGCTTGATAGGTGCAGCATGTTGCTCACTAGATTGGATGAGCCGGAGACCCAGAGTCTTCTTCCTTGGCAATTGATCAAGCAGCAAGTGAAATCTGTTTCAAAGTGAACTGAAGCTACTCGGTGGGAAGCTCCTAGTTAACCTCGTCACCATTGAAATTATCTGCCGCCTGCATGGAAATCATGTGGGGGTTGTCAGGGGTGTGATGTGATATCATCAGAGGTCAAAGGTTGTGTGATGTCACTTCCACTACCGTTGGCATTTTGGTGAAATGACGTCCCTGGCCACACGGTAAGCAGGAAAGGCTCTTTATCAAAGTTGTAATGCAGATACCACCGGATATGTCTATACACACTTACAACTGCAGCAAACTGACACCCGGGACTGCAGCTTTCCCCCAGTGATCAAAAAGTCTCATTACATTCTAGCACTCTACATATTACAGCTAGAACACTGTATTGAATGTACAACGCTACACTTACCCTTTTAAAAGACATATACCTAAACGTACACATTGCTTAATGACAATTACTCTATATTTCATTACAGGGGTGGATTTTTAGTATTTTTATTAGTTTGTCAATATTTTTTGTTTGATTAAAATGTAGATTTTTTACAAAGTGTTGACTGGCCATTTCTTTAATGCTATTGTTGTTTTGGATGCTTCCTTTTCTGATCACACTCCTGTTGAAAAGTGCAATGCACCCTCGGCCCATGCTACCCTAAACAGGTGAGGAGGAGTACAAATGATGTTGTGACTTTTTCACCTTTATGAATGTGATCCGTGCTGATTTGTCTGTGGAGCTAAGCAGGTATTTAGAAACCACTAATCATATATGTACTCCTTCAGAGCAGAGCCATTTTGTCGCATTGGTTTCAAGTGTTTGGGATTAAGCTTGGACTGTGGTCAGTCAAAATTAAACAACCGTTCAGGCAATATTAAATGCATTGCTAGGGTTTTTTTGTAGTATGATACTAAACATGGATTCTTTAAAGGCCAACGCCATTCACGACCTGTTTTAGGAAAGGGGACTTCCATCTGTAAGCATTTGAGGAAGCACGAATGGCTGAAAAGACCTTGGGAATAGGCAGCTAAGTGCACATGCCAGGGCATGGGAGAAGGAAGGGAGTGTGACATTGATAGCTGTTCCTGCCATTATTCCCAAGCAGAGGGTTGTGTGCTTTCCCCAAGGTCCTGAGATCTGGCTTATTACATACACTGTATTTCTGGCTGCACCTCAGTACTTCTCCAACAGAGCCATGTAACTTATCACGTTCCATGAGGCACACCTATTATATGTATGTGCTTTATAACAAAATACAAATCAATCAATGTGACTGATTGTTTATGGATGAAATACGATTTCTGATTAATACAGGTGGCAGTTATGAATGTACGCATTGATATTTTTTGTGTGACACACAGTTAAAAAACATGTACCTGGATTCAGACTTGTAGCAGTGTTTTATTATAGTTCATACAACACCTCTTCAGCATGTGACGAGATAGGTGGGACCTGGATGGGATCTGCAACCCAAGCATGTGCATTTCGGAGTTTAAAGGTTGTTCCGTGATTGGTGAGTTCCAGGTACCAATACGATGTATATTGGGAACCTGTATTCTGTATTTAAGGATATTACTGTGTTTATTTATTTATCATGGGATATTGTGGAATGCATATTTATTGCCTTGTGGCCACTTTGTTGTGCTATGGAGCACAGAATATCAAAGGCACGCACATGTAGAGGAATTTGTGGTGCCACTTACCTTGATGAAGTGGTCTGCCTGTGTCTTCGGAAAGTGGATGAGGAGGTCAAGAGAGGTCAGGGGAAGTGGTGTAGCAGAGTTGAAAGGAGGTTTATACATGGTGATGAGGGAGGAGACCATTGGAGGGTGGTAACAAGTATAATAGTAAATCTTTAGAGAAACGAGTTTAAAGGTCAAAGGGACGTGGAGAGTGGTATAGGAGAATAGCTTGGAGATTCAGACAAGATCATGGAATGGGATATAAAGCAAGAGCAGTAACTGAGAAAGGTAGTCAAACGAAACATCCATGACAGAGGAAACATTTATAAAGATGTGCCTGAAATGATAAATTAAGAACAAGTAAATGTAGAGATTGAGTAGGAGGTGGGAGAGAACCTCAGAAATGACTCTAGGGGACATGAGAAGAGGTTTGCAGCAAAGAGCCAGGAGGAGGAAGGCAGGAAAGGATGGTGAGAACAGTGCACTTGGCAGCATCCCAAATGTTGGTACCAGTTTTAAGTTAGTGGCGGTGCCTGATATTGGGTGGGACTAATCAAAGTGTATAGCCTCATATTCTACCACCAAGAGATCATCTGAGGATGCTCCTCTGCTGCTGTGGCTGTAAATTGGATTCTGCTTGTTCGTTGCCATGCAGAATCATGAAAGGGCACATTCCTTCTGTCATATCGCCATGGGAAGGCCACAAAAGAGTTAGCATACCAGTGTGCAGCAAAAAAGTTTTTATTTAGCACATAATGACCTCTCCATGGGTGCTCAGATAAAAGCAAAGTCAATATACTCTTTTCTTCCAGTTGAATCACTACAAATAAAAGGCACCTCTAAATGTTCCCAAATATTTAGGGTAACTGCAGTGTTGTATTTAGACTTTCTGCTGTACTATGCTCAACAAAGTGCTTTCCCCCTCCTTTGCTCTGTTCACACATGCTTATCTTAAAGACATAGACGCATAAGTATTACATTGGAATGGAAAAACACTGCATTTCCTTTCCTTGTTAAGTGCTTCTCACCACTGTTCTTTGCAAGTTTTGGCTTCTCAAATTGGACTTTTTTTCTATTGTTATTTGATGGCTTCACTTCTCCAAGATTTTGAGGACAAATGAATGTGCATGCCAGTCAAACATACTAGAATTGCAGGCACACAAATTGGTTGATTTAGCTGATGGGTGACTCCCATTTGAACATTAACACCACACAAAGGTCCCGAGTCTTGAAAAATGTGCACATTTCTCCCACAATTGCTGCACGCCGAGAACGACACTGTGTGAGCCTGCGCACAGAATAAAAAATGCACACCCAGCGTATTCATGGAATTGACTTCTCAAAGTAACTGTATTCGCAAGTCATGCCCGGAATGCCGCTGTTATGCCCCCATGCAAAGCATAAACAGCCAGAACAGCTACCTCCCACGGGAGTGAATACACGCACCGTTCAAACAGTCCATGGGGTCCCCCGCAAGCAGGCCTTCATCTCTGGGACCCCGTAACTGTTGCTGCTACCCAGACTACATGTGTTTGAAACTTTATGCATGCAGACCCGTGTAAACCGTTTCTGCACCCCGCTACACTTTGTACATGCACCCATATGTTAGATCGGAACCCCAGTGCCGTACACACACCACTATATCCAACATGAAAAACCACCTCCTCGCTGCAATTCCTACATGCAAGTTTCTTTACGCTTGCCTTCAGGTGGCATAGAGATCGAGAGATTGGCATGGTGATTTCAATGTCAAGAAGCTGCGCGGGTGGTTGCATGAATATGTGTCATTTGGTGCAATTGTGGGCTTGCAAGGCACTGCCTGTGGGCATCCCTCATAACGCCCACCTTTTCACATGTTCTTGCCCATTTTCCGTATTCCGCCCCCTTCCCAAGCCTATGCATAAGCCACAACCACGCTCTGCGTGCTGTCTCGCGCAAGGTGCTCGATGGCTCGCAGAGATGTGCCTAGTCTGCTTGGACTCCACGCAAGTCCGGAAAAAGTCCTGCACATTCGATTCCATGAATCGACTAACAGGATTTCGTACACAGTTTGGTGCACAAGTACCCTATTTCCCACGCAAATAATTCCATGAATCGGCCGCAAAAATCTTCAAATCATGCACATCTTTAATATCGCATTTCACAAAGAAGCATACATAATTTTCTCCATACTTACATCATGCAGCCCAATGCACTTTGTGGAAGCTGCTGGTAAAAAATAAATAAAAAAAAAACCTCAAGTTTCAAACATTATAAAAATATAAACTAAAGTAGCTTCATGAACCCAACTTTGACATGAGCATTTTTTTTGTTTTTGTTTTGGTAAAATCAATACAAAGTTGTGAGGCATGCGAGTGTTCTCTCACACACCAGCTACAAACCTCTAAGGAAAACCATGGTTAAAAGCCAACTACAGAGAAAGCTTATACGTTTTAATTGTGGATTGTCATTCATCAAACATTAAAGGCATCTTTTAAAGATGTCACATAAATATTACTTCCTGGAAAGCTGGTAAAATGGCATACCCCGGGCCAGATTAATAAAAGATATATGCACAGAACGCATTGCACATCTCCTCTTTACTAGCGCGATTGTGCTTGACTCCCTGCCATCTGTATTATCGTTCTTTGACACATATTTTGTAATTTTGCGCATGCGCAAGTGACACTTTATTACCATGTGTGTGCAAAGTGGGTAAGGAGACCACTAAGCGCATCATTGACAATTTCTCATAAACAATATTGAAGGAATTAACAGACGTTGTTTGATGGAAACGTTTAGGGTCTCACAATGTCAACTGCAGTTTTCCTAAGAACTCTCATTATTTGTCAAACTTAAAAACAAACAGGAGAGAACACAGGAATCAAGCCTTCTAAGTCCAACATTGCAGACAAGCACGGTAAAATGACACTAACAGCCCCTTCGCTGGTAATGCGTTCCCTGAATACAGACAGTGTTTGGCGGTGAGTTCTTAGCCGTTTTGAAGGCTTACTTTTCCCATAGAAGGCTGTGCTCAGTCAGTGCTATGTTGGACTGCGCGTGACCTGAGACTAGAATGGAAAGGTGAAGAGGCGTGCGCATCATTCTGCGACTTCTGAGCTGCTCAGCACATCATTTTAGACACAGGCGCGCCAGGGCCAGGGCAAAGGCGTTCATCAGATGTAATGGGGAGAATGAAGTGTTCTATCTAAACGTCATCTTACACCTTGAAAAGCTCTTACACAAAAAAGTATTTATCAAACGCTGACAGCGCAACAGCATCCAACAGGCCATGGTTCAGAGGCCCCTCGGTGGGGGGTGGGGGAGGGGCAAAGGATGGCCGGGTTAGCATGAGGGTCTTCAAAAAGAAGTCCCAGTAATTGCTTTCAATAGAAAATATATGCAGATGTAACATGGGGTTGGGAGGGTGGGGCGACAACACTATTTTTATCCAGGGGGTTTGATAATAATATTTTTACTCAAGGGGGCCTCAGCATTAAAACGTTTGAATGCCACTGTGATCGGGACATACATTAGCACATGCACGGTTCGTATACAACTCCTTTGTGCTAAAATGATATTTCTGCAATTGAAATGGATCACGCTCTAACACGCAACGATAGATAATCCAGTTGTGTATTGAAGTCACTTCTGTAGCTGGGTGCTCAATCCAGTACATGCACCCTATCCAGACTTACAAGCAGGAGTGCCATGGGCCAACATGAAAGACAGGCCAGAGCAGCAGTCACAGCACCTGGGTTGGAAAACAGCGCTCCCCTCTCGCTGCTGGCACTTTTTGTTCAACACGCATTGCCTGTGCGGAGCATGCTGCAGCTTGCTTGTGATTCTTCCGTGCAACCTGCCATCCATAGTGAGCAGGAAAAAGGAGGCTCACAGCCCATGCTTCCCGCATGTGCTAAGAGGACGTCACAGGCCCTCAAGTCACCTGACACATGCAGTGCAATTTATTAGATCGGACAAGCCCTGGCCACAGCGATCAGAAGCCTGACTCCATGAATAGATTTAAAAAGCAGGAACATATTATAATGTGACTGGACAACATGTACCTGTTAGGGTTCAAACCTTTCCTGAACTGCTCAGCAAAATCCCTAAGGTACTTCTTGGATACCAATCTATCCTTCCAACAACACATCGCAAAAATGACTCAAACAGCTTGGTATCAGATCTCTTTACTCTGCAAGACCAATCCCTTACTCCCAGCCCAGGAGTTCTGAATCGCAGGCCCAAGTAATCTTACATATAAATGGTGGTTATGCCCTCCTTGTAGGGCTTCTGACTGGTAAGCTGTACCTCTTCCATGCAGGCCACCATGTGACAACGCACTTCATAACCAGCTCTAGGAAATTTGGCCACATCCCCATCACTATGTGTGAATTGCAATGGCACCCTATACCGGCTAGGATCTGGTTCAAACCCAGCTGGCTAACCTACAAAGCAACCACCGCTGGTACGCTGGCCTGTATGTTGATAAAACAAAACAAAAAAAAACATTGGGTGACACAGGGTCATCTCATGGTAATACCATCCTCAGACTGGAAACCAGACTGTTTCGCCAGAAGAAAACTAGGAAGCAATCCTCATGTTACTCTACAGTCCCCTGGAACTGCATCGCAGTGGCAATCCAGACTGCTATATGTGGACTTCGCTTTAGGAAAGAACTGAATATCTAGCACTAATAACACGACTTTTGTGTAATCTACATTCCGTCTGTCTTCTGCATGCTCCCATCCATGTATTGAACTGTGATAAATATGACTGAGGTTTCTTTGATGGCCAGATTCTCACTACCAAAGTTTTGTTCTATGCCATGTGCAATGCGCCCTTATTCCTAAAATAGGATTGTGCTATAATATTGTAAAGTGCTCCATTGCTTCCCAAAGCTAGGTCTGTTATCAATAAGTACCATAATAATAGTAATGCATAATAATAATAATAATAATAATAATAATAATATGATGATGATGTATAGGGATATCTAAGAATGGTATTGAAATAGGTAGGACATACATACACATATCATATACACTATGCTTTCCTTAAAACATGAATGTACAACACTGTTAAGTTAATCGCATGCAACCTAGGTGTAATACGACATTCACAAGGATGCCATTTTCTAATGAACGCCATTAAAAATACAAGCAAGACAAAATGCATTAAATACTCTAATCATTACACATACAATAGGCTGAAGTCGTCAGTCAAATTATACAAACAAAAAATAAATGAACATTTTTAATTTACAATGTATGCTGGTTGATTCCCACCCAACCTTTATAAACAACATTGTGGCAAATATGTAACTCTTAAATGTAGTCATGGGACATCCATGTAGCGGAAAGCAAATCTAAAGGGAACACATCGAATTATCAAATAGAACAAAGGATAAAAAACACTAATCAAAACTGCTTACATCATCAGTATGCACTATAATAGCAAATATGACAACTTAAAGTGAATACACACCATAACAATCCTTAAAACACACATACATTCATTGATCACCAAGACATTCTAGTAAGAAGGTCTGGGAAAAATGGCAGTAAAATGACCCGAACAACCAGCTCTGGCATTGTTCCCACACTGGCTTAATCTGAGTCTGCCCGTAGGGGCAGTGAACCACGGGCAGGTCAGGCCTGCCGGTAGTTCAGGCCCCTACCAGCAGACTTTTCACTGAAGCACCAGCACTGTTACTAACGCTGCATGTGCTTCAGTGATCTACGGGACTCCATGGCAATGTGAACTTACCATGCCGCTGCAACCCGTAATATCACCGATCACTGGGATAACGTGTGGCGGAAACGGTGAGGTGAGTTTGCCGTTGAGCCACAGGTTGCACCCACGGTTTACCAGCAAACTCGTAATGAGGGCCATAGTGTTGGCAAAACCAACTATGCCAGGGCCAATTTACAATATAATAATACACCACAAAAAACAACAAGAAAAGCCACATGCAAACAAGATCACATTCTACTGGACAAAATAATTCAGGTTCACTTGTGTTTTCAATCTGTTCTACATTAATCTATACACTTGTCCAATTGAAAAGGAGAGATGAAGAGATTAAAAAATGAAACAGTTTAATTTGTCCATTTTCAAACAATGAGTTTTGAATAAAAAGATTGGAAACATAAAAAACAGTGCCTCCTTTGGTTTTTCACGTTCAAGCCAACATTTATATTCACACTAACCCATTATAATACACAAATAAAAACACACTATGGATGTAAAAGTGTCAAATACATGGCATTAATTTAAAAACACCATACACATGCACCACTGTAAATGCAAAAACGGATAATCCATTCATCGTGGATGAAAGCCATGTAAAACAAATACCATGAGTAAAAACATAGTACATATTTGCATATTATGTATCTTCACAAGAGAAAAAAATGTTAAAAAACATTGCATAGTAAACTATAAAAACATAGAAATGTCAAAGCCCCATAAAAGGCATGACATTATGAAATCAGTGGACAATACAGTTTATGTTGCTAATTGTAATAAATGTCAAGTCTGTCATAATTGTTGGACAATTACGACACTATAGACGGCACTATAATCTATTAATTAAACCAAATCAGCATTGTTCGAACCTTAAAACACCCACTAAAATATATAGAAAACAATCATCAACAGCATAGAATCACATTCATAAGTGATACAGCACAATGCATAATGTACAGAAAGAAAATTACAGATAACAAACAAATATGACTCTACAACATACATATGCAAGTAAAAAAAAAACATAAGAAATATTTGAAAATCCATTCTTGCAAATATGTGAGAACACATACACAAATATCGGTCACAAAAAGAAAATATAACTGTACACATGTGTACAATCCAAAACAATCAACTTTCAACAACCATGATACATGCTTGCTACCATCATTATCCTCCATCTAAAAATAAATAATAGGAACTGACCACATATAAAGGGACACCAAAATCAGTTTCCAGATAAAATACTTTACACATGACAAACAAAATACGAAGGATAACATACTAGCAATACTGCTTAGCGTTCATTAATAGTGTATAATGAGTGAAGTAAAGTTTAAGAAGTTGAGTTAATGTTCCAACAATGCTGGTTTGCTTTTAAGGATAGTGCGTTTTAAGTGCGGTAACATTTGAAAAAGTGAACTAACATTCAAACAATGCAGGTTTGGTTTTATGCATAGCATGATTAATTGCTCTGACCTTATTATTGACGTTTCCAACATTTGTAGATTTTAATAGTGAAACTCCTGTGAAGTAATAATAATAATAATGATAATAATAATAATAATACAAGGTGTGTTTTACCTGGTATTTACTTGTGATGTATTTGTGCATTTTTCATGTTCTTGTCCCTATAGAATCAATGTGGCCTCTGCTATTAGAGTTTGTCATTAGTCTTCTTAGCAGAGGCAAGAGATTGCAGAAAAGGATACGGGAGAGTAAAAACTTTGAAGTAAGACTTAGCTGATTGACAGAGAGGTAGAACTTTGAACTTGAAAGATTGGTCACTTTTTGGAACTCACGGAATGGGTCGGAGGCAGACAGGAGATTAATATTCAATGAAAGTAACGAAGTGAGGCCTAATTTTGTGGTTGATACTAGGATGGTGAAAATCCCAGTGACCACTTGGCATGGCATGTGTGTTATTTGGAAATAGACTATAACCTTTCTGTGGCAGTAACTGAGTGTGCCAACTTTTTGAGATTACTTTGAAGGATAGAAATCCAAACGACCATCTTATATGACCTACAAAAACGACATTTATTGTCAGTGACCAATGGGGAGGAAAACATCCAAGGGTTACTTGGAGGGTAGACGCCACTTTAGTTGGCTGTAATGAGTTGTGAGTAGGAGTGAGTGAGTTTGGCTGCATATGAGTGAGTTCTGGCGTTAATCAGGAGAACCACTGAGCTAGGTTCAGTTCAACTCACAAATTCTGTGATGTGGAATTTTCCCCTAGGTTTCCACACAATACAGCAATATGATGTGATTCAATCATCAGTTCACAGTACACATATCATCTCACTCGCTCTCTCACACAGATACTTGTTACCAAATAGTACTTATGCATTGATTTAGGATTTTATTGGCAGTTCTAGATATAAAAACATGGGACCTGGAGGCTATACAGAGATATTCGAATTTGACATCCAACCAACCCATAGCTATGAAGATATACAACATTTAAATATTCAACAGTGTTTAAAATGCCAAAGATCAGGATAATTCAGGCATATGAATCGGACATAGAAAATGTATTTCATGAATCTTCTGCGATGCTATTTTTTCTGCAAATTCCCAGCTTAGTCAAAACCTGTATCGCTTAGAGTTTTACAAGATGCAGAGGTAGGCATTTTAGCGGAGGCAGCAGTTATCGTGTTTATTTAGCAGATAGCGAAACTGAAAAGCTGAAATACAAATCCTACCTGTTTGCACGCAGCAAAGACTGCTCTCACAATATGTAAAAAGGGCATTTTCTCTGGCAAATCTACCTTTATCCAGAATCACATTAACCGTGCGGCCAATAAGCCCAAAAAAACTGTTTACAGTTATAAAGAAAGGTCTGACTTTAATGTTTTCGATCTGAATACAATTAGTTGCATCAGAAATACCACTGATATCTCATTAGCCAGCCCTCGCAGGACAAGTCAGCAGTGTTGCGTGACACAGGTGCACAGGAGATGCAGCCCGTCAATATGTAATACTTTGTGCCGAAGTACACGCATCCAAAACTTTAAGAACCGAGAATCGGACCCTCTGCTGCAAAACCCTCGTAGGACAAGGGCACAGTGTTGGGTGGTGCAGGTGTGCAGGAGATGCTGACAGCTGGTATGTAATACGTTGCATCTATGTCCACACATCCAAACCTTAAGGAACTGAGGATCAGACCCTCTCAGCAAAGCCCTTGCAAGACAAGGCAGCCGTGTTGTGCTATGCATGTGCGCAGGAGACGCTACAAATTGGTACCTAATACGTTGCACCTATTTTCACTCATCCAAATCTTTAAGAACTGAGCATCAAACCCTCAGCAGCAAAGCCCTCACAGGACAAGGCCATTGTGTTGTGCGATGTAGGTGTTTGGTGATGAAGGGGTGGCGGAGCAGAGTGCTGGTACGTTACGCAGGCATCAACCATTCATATCCGAAAGGTAAGTAAGGTGTGTGAAGTGGGAGCAGGCACTACTGCTCTCTTTTAAACTTCCCTGCCTTTGCACATACTTCAACCTAACTGTCTGGCAACATTTACTCTGTCCATGAACACCCCTAGGTTCTCCGCTCTAACAGTTAGCCATACATTTTATTTTATGTTCCTTCTCTAGGTCCACTTCAAATGAGGGTACTGTTGTTCGGTGAACTGTGTCCTATTAGGCTCTCTCCCACTGTCTAGGTCCGCACCCCGCTGGGGGTACCATTTGATTGCTGTATGTCACCTGTATGCTCCTCCTGTGTGTTCCCTACTGTGCGGCGCTGGGCTGTGCATCTCTCCTTTCTCTCTTTCCTCCCTCCTCCTCCTACTTTCCTCCTCACACTCTCTATGGTGCTTTCCGTCTTGCCTTCCTTCTCTAACTGCTACTCTATCTCCTATACTCTCACTAAGTCTACAAGGAAGAAAATCAAGAGGGACATCCTAGTCTCCAACCTAGGCCTCCCTATCACTGATACCTACATGAGTGCTTCCTCCAGACAGACTATCACCAACATCCTCTTTGGCATCCCTCACCAGACCAATGAACCACCCCCCATATGGTCTCTGCTCCCTCTCCTATCTCTTCCTCTCCCATTATTGGTGGCACTCAGTGGGAGGTCTTCATGGCTTCCTTCCACTCCTCCAAGACCATCATTAATGTCTATCTGGATGTCACTGTCTTGGTCCAGGGCCCTCAGCCCAATCTCCTCCTTTTCGATAGACATCTCCTGAATCTTTCAACTTCCTTCCTTCTGCTGCTACTCCAACCAATGCCTCTTTGGCTCCTCTGCCACCTCCTTCTTCTGCTGCCACTCTGGCACCTTCCTCCTCCTTTCTGGCTACTATGCCACCTCCTGCTACCACCTCTTCACACTCTCGGGCCCCTCTACCATTTCTGCTGGGCAACCTCAAACCTGTACCCCACCCCGGAAGCCTTTCAAATGTGGAAACCTGCTCAATGTCGCTACTCTCAACTCTCACTATGCTGTCAAACACTCCTCTGACATCTGTTACCTCCTCGAAGAACTTGACCTGGATGTCCTCGCTTTCACTGAGACATGGTTCATGGCATGCTCTGTCACAAGTTTTGACACTCTCCTCCCTGATGGTCACAAGATCCTTTCCGAACCCAGAACCAACCAACCTGGAGGTGGAGTAGCTCTGATCTTTCCAAAGTGGGTCCCTGCTTCTGTCATTCCTACACAGGCGTAGTCCTCCTTTGAATGCCTGCTCTACAGGCTGTCTATCTCTCCTGGCCTCTCTCTGACTGTGGTCACCATCGACAGGCCAGGGTGACCTCTTCCTCTCTGAGTTGGCTGACTTCTCCTCTTCTCTCCTTGCCTCTGCCTCTCAACTTCTCCTCCTTAGAGACCCCAACTCTAACAGTTAGCCATACATTTTATTTTATGTTCCTTCTCTAGGTCCACTTCAAATGAGGGTACTGTTGTTCGGTGAACTGTGTCCTATTAGGCTCTCTCCCACTGTCTAGGTCCGCACCCCGCTGGGGGTACCATTTGATTGCTGTATGTCACCTGTATGCTCCTCCTGTGTGTTCCCTACTGTGCGGCGCTGGGCTGTGCATCTCTCCTTTCTCTCTTTCCTCCCTCCTCCTCCTACTTTCCTCCTCACACTCTCTATGGTGCGTTCCGTCTTGCCTTCCTTCTCTAACTGCTACTCTATCTCCTATACTCTCACTAAGTCTACAAGGAAGAAATTCAAGAGGGACATCCTAGTCTCCAACCTAGGCCTCCCTATCACTGATACCTACATGAGTGCTTCCTCCAGACAGACTATCACCAACATCCTCTTTGGCATCCCTCACCAGACCAATGGACCACCCCCCATATGGTCTCTGCTCCCTCTCCTATCTCTTCCTCTCCCATTATTGGTGGCACTCAGTGGGAGGTCTTCATGGCTTCCTTCCACTCCTCCAAGACCATCATTAATGTCTATCTGGATGTCACTGTCTTGGTCCAGGGCCTTCAGCCCAATCTCCTCCTTTTCGATAGACATCTCCTGAATCGTTCAACTTCCTTCCTTCTGCTGCTACTCCAACCAATGCCTCTTTGGCTCCTCTGCCACCTCCTTCTTCTGCTGCCACTCTGGCACCTTCCTCCTCCTTTCTGGCTACTATGCCACCTCCTGCTACCACCTCTTCACACTCTCGGGCCCCTCTACCATTTCTGCTGGGCAACCTCAAACCTGTACCCCACCCCGGAAACCTTTCAAATGTGGAAACCTGCTCAATGTTGCTACTCTCAACTCTCACTATGCTGTCAAACACTCCTCTGACATCTGTCACCTCCTCGAAGAACTTGACCTGGATGTCCTCGCTTTCACTGAGACATGGTTCATGGCCAGCTCTGTCACAAGCTTTGACACTCTCCTCCCTGATGGTCACAAGAACCTTTCCGAACCCAGAACCAACCAACCTGGAGGAGGAGTAGCTCTGATCTTTCCAAAGTGGGTCCCTGCTTCTGTCATTCCTACACAGGCGTAGTCCTCCTTTGAATGCCTGCTCTACAGGCTGTCTATCTCTCCTGGCCTCTCTCTGACTGTGGTCACCATCGACAGGCCAGGGTGACCTCTTCCTCTCTGAGTTGGCTGACTTCTCCTCTTCTCTCCTTGCCTCTACCTCTCAACTTCTCCTCCTTAGAGACCCCAACTCTAACAGTTAGCCATACATTTTATTTTATGTTCCTTCTCTAGGTCCACTTCAAATGAGGGTACTGTTGTTCGGTGAACTGTGTCCTATTAGGCTCTCTCCCACTGTCTAGGTCCGCACCCCGCTGGGGGTACCATTTGATTGCTGTATGTCACCTGTATGCTCCTCCTGTGTGTTCCCTACTGTGCGGCGCTGGGCTGTGCATCTCTCCTTTCTCGCTTTCCTCCCTCCTCCTCCTACTTTCCTCCTCACACTCTCTATGGTGCTTTCCGTCTTGCCTTCCTTCTCTAACTGATACTCTATCTCCTATACTCTCACTAAGTCTACAAGGAAGAAATTCAAGAGGGACATCCTAGTCTCCAACCTAGGCCTCCCTATCACTGATACCTACATGAGTGCTTCCTCCAGACAGACTATCACCAACATCCTCTTTGGCATCCCTCACCAGACCAATGGACCACCCCCCATATGGTCTCTGCTCCCTCTCCTATCTCTTCCTCTCCCATTATTGGTGGCACTCAGTGGGAGGTCTTCATGGCTTCCTTCCACTCCTCCAAGACCATCATTAATGTCTATCTGGATGTCACTGTCTTGGTCCAGGGCCTTCAGCCCAATCTCCTCCTTTTCGATAGACATCTCCTGAATCTTTGAACTTCCTTCCTTCTGCTGCTACTCCAACCAATGCCTCTTTGGCTCCTCTGCCACCTCCTTCTTCTGCTGCCACTCTGGCATCTTCCTCCTCCTTTCTGGCTACTATGCCACCTCCTGCTACCACCTCTTCACACTCTCGGGCCCCTCTACCATTTCTGCTGGGCAACCTCAAACCTGTACCCCACCCCGGAAGCCTTTCAAATGTGGAAACCTGCTCAATGTCGCTACTCTCAACTCTCACTATGCTGTCAAACACTCCTCTGACATCTGTCACCTCCTCGAAGAACTTGACCTGGATGTCCTCGCTTTCACTGAGACATGGTTCATGGCCAGCTCTGTCACAAGATTTGACACTCTCCTCCCTGATGGTCACAAGATCCTTTCCGAACCCAGAACCAACCAACCTGGAGGAGGAGTAGCTCTGATCTTTCCAAAGTGGGTCCCTGCTTCTGTCATTCCTACACAGGCGTGGTCCTCCTTTGAATGCCTGCTCTACAGGCTGTCTATCTCTCCTGGCCTCTCTCTGACTGTGGTCACCATCGACAGGCCAGGGTGACCTCTTCCTCTCTGAGTTGGCTGACTTCTCCTCTTCTCTCCTTGCCTCTACCTCTCAACTTCTCCTCCTTAGAGACCCCAACATCCACCTGGATGCTTCTAACCCTTACTCTGGGCTCTTCTGCAACCTCTGTGACACTCTCTCTCCTTGCATTCTACCTTCTGGTCTGACACACTCTGCCAGACGCACGGTGGATGATCTCATCTCCTCAAACATCCTCATCTCTTACCCTCTCACCACTCCTCTCTCTTGAACTGACCACTTTCTGTGCTCCTCTCACCTGAAACTCTCTGTCCCTCAGGCTAAGCCCTCCCCAGCACTGCCACCTACCTTCTTGTTCATTCGGCCGATGAAGCGTGTGTCAGCGGATGCCCTTTCTGCTACTTTCTCTGCTACTCTGATGCCTGCGGATGACTCACACTCTGACACATCCCTCTCTAACCTGCATCTTTCTATCTCCAACACTCTGGACGTCCTTGACCCTGTCATGAGAATCTGTCTGCCTACCTTCAAGTGTAACGCTTGGTATGACTCCGACCTTGCAACCCTGAAACGCAAGTGCCGGGTGGCTGAGAGGAAGTGGAGGGCTTCGGGTTCATCCTCTGATAAACTGGCCTGCCACCTGCTCCAAAGGCAACATCCAATGCAGCCTCTAACAACACGGCCAAACTCTTTAAAATCTGGAAGGAGATGGCCAATCCTTCTGAAGTCTCCACCTATCCTGTTCCCTCCCAGGATCTCTGTTCAGCTCAAGCTTCTCAATTCACCACTAAAACTCAGGACATGCCGTCCTCTCACACTCCCTTCTCTCCCTCCAATTCTCTTGGCCCCCTCTGGCCACCCCTCCCTCTCCTCCTCCTTTCTTCTCTCTCCGACTGCATCTGACAAGGTTTCTATACAAGTCCGATCTATGAAAGTGTCATCCAAACAGGTGCTCCTCTGCTCCTCCAGAACCATCAAGGACCACATTGTTGCCCTCGCTCCAACCTTGGACGAATTCTGCAATCACTCTTCCACCACTGGATCTTTCCCTTCTCTCCTCAAGCACTCACTTGTGTCCCCCCCTCCTTAAAATGCCTCCAGACAATCCTACCTATCCAGAAAACTGTTGCCCAATCTCTATCACTCCTTTCCTAGGCAAACTCCTGGAAAAACTGGGCATCTCCCAGCTTACTCTCCACACTGAATCTGTTGGCAGTCCGCATGATCATCAGTCAGGCTTCAGACGAGCCAGAGTCTCAGAAACTGCTCTCCTGAACACTCTTGAAGATCTGCTCACTGATCTGGATTCCAGACCTCTTTCTGTCCTCATCCACCTTGACCTTTCCTCTGCTTTTTACATGGTTAATCATGCCATCCCAATCAATTGACTCTGTGAGAACCTGGGCTTCACGGATGAGGCCCTGGATTGGTTGACCTCTTTCCTCCTGGACCGACCCCCCCAGGTCCAACTTGGGTCCTTTTTCTCCACCACCTGTCTCTCCACATGTGGTGTTCCCTAGGGCTCTAACCTCTCACCCTGGCTCTTCAATGATCTTTGCCTTCTCCTCAAACTTTCTGTGTTATGCGGATGGATAACACTCTGCTCTCTTTCAGGCTCCCCTCAGCCTCCTCTCCTATCTCTCTCATTCCTAACTGTGTATCCATGATTCAGGATTGGTGCACCTCCAACAATTTCTACCTTAATGACAGTAAAAATGAGATCCTTCACTCTCCCTCTCTCACTCGGAATTGTACGATCGGACCGAAAAAAAAGGTCCGACCGTACAAAAAGTTCGAAAGATGCTAACACCAAAGGTTCGAACACCAAAAGTTCAATCCTTTGGTGGTAGCATTGTAGGTAAGTATTAAAAAAAAAAGACTGCAGGGGTTTCCCTCGTAACACCCTGCACACTGTACTGTGTGGTATAGTGAGCGGGGTGTTGCAGGGGATACGCCCACAGCACACCTGAAAAAAGAAAAAAAACGGGGGCTGCAGGGCTTTCCCCCGCAACACCCTGCTCACTGTACTGTGTGGTTTAGTGAGCAGGGGTTGCGGGGGACACCCCTGTAGCACACCTGAAAAAAAAGAAAGAAAAGGACCCTGCAGCACCGGTTCCCAATCACGGAAGTGAAAGGGAACCGGCGCTGCAGGGACACAGCGTGTAAAAAAGTTAAGTAGGGTTAGTTTATGTTGGGGGTGTGGGTGGGGTGTGTTGAGGGTTTGGGCTGGGGGAGTGTTGTGGGTATGTTGTGGGTGTGGGTGGGGTGTGGGTATGTAGGGGTTTTGAATGCATGTTCGAATGGGAAATGTGCAAATCTTTTGTGGTTCGCACATTTCTTATGCAAAGGTTTTCTCTCGCTGACTTTTCCGTGATGGAAACATCATGCAGATCCCTCTCACTCTGGCTGCCCTCCTTCAGCCCTCTTCCTTTGCCTTCCTGTGAGGCAAAAAACCTTGGTGTCATCTTTGACGCCACTCTCTGTGTCTCTCCTCACATCGCAGACATTGCAAAGATTGCCCACTACCAGCTGCACCTCATCAGAGGTATTCCTCCTTTTTTTATGGGTCCCCAGAGGCTCACTGCATCGTCCACAAGGCTTTCCAGAGGTGGGACCCACACTACATCCAACCCCCTCTTCCAAAATACCTTCCTTCTCGAGCCCTTCGCTCAACTACCTCAAACTCTCTGAGGATCAGACGCTTCTCCGGGCAGAGAATGGGGGTATATCCCTCTCCTCTGTAGGTGCCTCCCTCTGGAAGGGCCTCCCTGCCCCTCTCAGACTTGAGCCGGACCACCTTAAGTTCTGCAGTAGCTCAAGACCTTCCTTTTCTCCTCTGCTTTCTCACTCTCCGGTGCAGACCTACTTGTCTGCTGTGCCGACTGTTTGCTTGGCTACCCTCAGAGTCCCAATGGGTACCAGGATCCTCCTTGATCAGTCTCACCGTCCATGCACTTAGGGGCTGTAACAGTAACCCTACAGTCCTCTGCCTCCTTTCACTTACCCAGAGCTGCGCTGTCCTGGCTGCATTTACTCAAAGCAATACTGCCCTGATTGCATTTCCCCCTTTCCTCTTCCTGGCACTTGACCCTTCCCTTCCCTTCCCCCTGCATTTCGCTTTGTCGCACTTGCATGATCGGAAAGACAGAAGGCCTAGTAAGATTGTTTGTTTTGTCCTTCTTGTCGTTTGGCTCGTGCTTAGAAATTGGCCTCCAGCAATAAGTGCGTTTTAAAAGAACAATTATAATAACAATGCTCCTTCTGTCTTCCCTCCCTTTTCTTGTCATGCCTAGAAACACGTGTACAGGCGCATTATAAATGACACATACTTATAAATGACACATAATTATATCAAACTACATTTTCCTTGTATTTTTGAGGATTCCCCAGTAAGTAATGATGACATATCATCACTAATTAAGTCACCAAACCCACCAACAACAATTTCAACCACTTTTCCGCCTCTCCTGATCAGCTCCAGGCAAGTGCCTTCGGCACTTTAATTTCCCCTGGCCAGCAAAAATCCTTGAGAAGGCATTTATAGTTCAGCTGAAGATTATTGTGGAATACCACCAACTCCTAGATCCTTTGCAATCTGGTTTCAGGCCAAAGCACGGTCCAGAGACAACTCTTGTCACTGTGTGGGGTGATATCTTGAAATCTGCTGAGGAGGTTGACCTTGCCATGTTGGTTATGCTGGACTTCTCGGCAGCTTCCAACACTGTCGACTTTGACATTTTACGATCTAGATTTATCGAGGTCACCCAGGCGTCCTCAAAGTTCCTAAAGTGGTTTGACGCAATTGGTCAGGGTTGAATAATATTATTCCAGCCCAATGCCTGTCCCCCAGAGCTCTTCTCTGTCTTGGTTATTGTTTAATATTTATTTTCAAACACTCCAGCAGATTTTTACTAAGTGCAGCTTACATTATCACGGATACGAGAAGGATATTTAGATTTATCTTCGTGTAAAGACTCGGCTGCCTCTCCCAATGTATTTTGAACTTCACCATAGAAGTACAGATCTAGAAATAAACTGCAGTTGAACCCCTCTAAGACAGAGGTTATTCTATTCTGCCCAAAACATATCCTGAGCAATCCATCCAAGCTTTCCCCCTGCTCTTTGCTCTTTGATCTACCTGCATACTTTGTTCATCAGGTAAAGAACTTAGTTTGTGTCTGGCAATCCTATTTTGACTGTGAACATCATGCAGGAGAAATGATATGGGATGATATGATAGTTTATTTATATAGCGCCTATGCACAATATGTTTCAAAGCGCTTCAAGGCAAGGGAGGGAACATGGGAAAATACAATGAACATTCTTACAGGCCATGAACAGTAAGGATGTGAAATTAACTATCATACTCAGCCTGACGACATTTTAGATAGTGTAAGAGCGAAGACATAGATAAGGAAGGGAGAGGGGGAATGGAAACAGGCAGGTAACTACCGTACTAGGCCTGACAACATTTGTGGTAGAGCCGGAGAAAACAAAAGGTGAGGGAGAGTGGTGAAGAAAGGGAGAGGATGAGCAAAACAAGCGACTATCGTACTGACATTTCACATAGTGCAGGAGTTACCAGGTGGGCAGGCCTTGCTAAGTGGAGAAAAAAAGCAGCAACCAGGAAGGCACCAGGTGGGTGGGGTTTAGGCCAAGTGACCAAGATCCACTTGGACCTGCTAAATAGTTACATCTATTTATTATCGTCTCAGACTCCTACAGCCTTTTTTTGATTTTATCGCGGTAGCGCTGAACCTTTGGTGGTTAGTTCACTTATCAATTCCACACTCGATTGATGTAATGCAATTCTAAATGGAACTTCGGAAAAGCAACTCTCATGCCTACGACTGATTCAAAGCTCTGCAGTGAGACTCTTGTTCCATCTACCAAAATTCTCACATGTTTCTCACTATTTTAAGTCCCTTCATTGGCTCCCAGTCCAACATGGAATTGTTTTTAATATTCTCTGTTTAACTTTTAATTGTCTCCATGTGATTCTCACCTTTATCTCGGGATCAAAATGTGTACCATACTGTCAATCAAGATCGCTATGCTCTTCCGATCAACACATCCTAACTGTTCCTGTCTCTCACTCTGTTCAGAGAGGAAACAAACGCTTCTCTGCTTTGGCTCCATGTCTATGAAATTCTCTCCCCAAATATCTCAGATTACAAAATTCATATTTATCCTTTCAAAAGCATTTTAAAACCCATCTTTTTCTGTAATCTTCCTCCCACCTCTCTACCATTCTGCTATCTACATTAATACAAGCACCTAGATGCAGCTTAGTCTGCCGGGTTTCCCCTTTTTGAGTAGATTATGCACATGAGAAATACAAAATGAAATGTTCATATTTAAGAAGCACAATCTCAGGTGTGTGACATTTAAAAAAAAACAGATTGAAGCCCTCACTATCAGCAATGTTTAATTTCAAAACAAAAAATCTAACGAGAGTACTTTTAAAATTGTGAAGAACTCAAGAGTCCTCTCATGTTCCACATTATCTCATGCACATCAGGGAACATTTTTATTGACAATAATGTGGTCAAACACTAGAAATCATCTTGCTATTGCTAAATACTTTTCTATTGTTTTCAATGCATTGTTAAAATGATAAAACGCTGCAAAAGCAAGTAAACCTCCAAGTGAAGCCTTAAAAACGTGAACAAGTGCCCCAAATTCTAAACTGAACACAATGAGAGTTCTTGATGTATCTAATAAAATCCCTTTGTTATTAATGCTGAATGTTGATGAATATTTCTTAAATTACCAACCCACAATGAGTGCAAACATAAATGCAATGCTACTTACTAATATGATCATTTTCACACAAGATCATCCATGTCAGTCCTTATATGTATCTATGTAAATATTAGTATTTATTGACTTTATTTGTTTATGTATTTATTTTCAAGCATTTTGGATTACATTAAACCTTTTAAAACAAAAAATAATTAATGAATTGCCATTATTATTAAAATTTGATTTCTGCTCAATAATATTTTCCGAACTATTTCATCATTGAGCGTTTTAACAATATGTTTGAAACAAATAAGAATGATTATTCTCATATTTCCTAGATATTCCATAAATAAGTGATGCAAATTTGACATTATGGCATTGTGCAGGACTTTTTCCATCCCCCGATTACTGCATTTGTAGGGAGTTTATTTGTTCTAATCTCATAACATTTATTGCTCCCTAGTAATTAAAAAATTAATTCAATATTTCTGCTATTCTTTAGTGTCCGGGGAAGCATTCAGAAAATCTGATAAATATCCCTTTTCTTATAATTGTGTCTAACTAGATACCCAGCTCCATAGATCTATTTTTCCATACACCAGCCCTCTAAACATAGTTATATTCTCCAAAGAGTCTTTGCATTAATTAATTTTAAAAAGTCTCAACTTCCTTTGAAAAATGTAGTAAATAATAATTACATAGATCATAAGCCTTCATTTCATTATACCTGCTTATAGCAAAATGTGTTCTTGATCAATTCTAATTCTTTGGAAATTAGTACTTTGGGAGAATCTCTATAAATATTGTATTGTATACGTTTCTAAATTACTTAGGACACCCCATTCTGACTCTATCTCTATTTCTATTCAATATAAGTTATTATTGGAATAACATTTCCACAATACCTCAATAATAATGGTTTCTATGAATATTTTGTATATTATCTATTTAATCTTATTCATTTCGTCAGATGATATTCATCAACAATTCTAAAGGGTTCCCTTTCAGCGTCCATCTCTTTTCATACTTAATTGGACCCATAATCATGATGTTTACCTTTTTGAAATTTAACTCAAGAGCATTTTTTGAGAGAATCACTGCTTTTAGAATATAGAAGTATCATATCCACAGAATCCGAAAATCAGCCTAATTTTGCAGGATACATTTCCAGTTTTAAAAAAATAACTTCCGATCTGACAAATAATGATTACAAGGATCTATGTTGACAGGGCATGTACACATGGGCACACCTGAGGATTCTAGGCCCAAAGGCCGTGTTCTGCATGTGCTGCCTTTTGTAACCAGCCCTCCCCAAGTCCCTGTCAGGGGGTTCTCCCTACCCCCTATCCGCTAAGAGGCACCCTCATTCCCGTCCACCCATTCTTGCTCCCTCCCCTGCTTACTTGCTACAGGCTCCAGCCTCTGGCTGCTTCCTTCCTGCTCCGTGTGTGCTCTGCATTCTATGGACCCAGAAGCCTGGCGCACAGCATTCCGCACATTTGTGCATGACCTTTTGTGCCCGTTCTTCCAAGGTCACATCATTTAGAGCACAAACAGATAAAAAGAAAACGTGCACAAATACAACCTTGTCATACCTCTTTTTCTGTTGCCACTCTCTTTGAGAATCTACCCTAAGCATTGAGTCTTAGTTGAATGGTTGTATTCTCATGTAACAACATAACCACTTTAAATAACCATTGAGGAACATTTTTATTATACATTTTCTGCCATGACCTATCCCTATCAATAGTATCAAATGCAGCTTTGAAATCTAAAGATGCTGCATTTAATGGATGCATGTCTGCATTCCTAGAACTTCCCAAAACCTCATTTACATAACATTTAATATGTCCTTTTCTTTGGACCAATCCTTCAGTTTTCTTAATAAATGTGCAGCAAACATGTGTCCTGCAGTATGCAATATGCAGATTGACTGATAGTTCAAAATATTATTAGACATTTTTCTTTTATAAATAGGTATAGTTAAGCTTGTGGCACAGGACTGTGCAACCAGTGATCTCTGTATGAAGTTATTTATTAAGGTCACCATGATGTCAGACCATCCTTCACCTAGGTTCCACTTCCCACCCGAACTGAGACTCAGTGATCTTCTCCTCCCTGTTTTCTCCCCTGGTTGCTTATAGATCAATTGCTTCCAATTGCCCCATGCCCCCACCACTGTTGTTAGAGCCCCGCTATCCTTTTCTCTGCTTCCCCCACTGTGTTTTTCCCCCTATGATTGGAAAATGCTCCCTTGCTTCCTGAAGCAGAGTCCACATAATGATGATGATGATAATGATGATGATGATGATAATATTATTAATAATAATAATAATAATAATAATAATAATAATAATAATAATAATAATAATAATGATAATACACCTTTGTTCCTTCATTTTAAAGACTCCAGATTGCATGCCTTCTGGGACTGTAGGTCTAAATACGTCTTCACTATTAATCTGTCATAAGACAATTGGGTAATTTGTCAGTCGTTACCCCACCTTCTGAACAGGAAACTAGTTGACAACATTTTTTATTATATTTCTTTTGAACTGTCTTTAGCATATTTCTTCTTCTTATCATATATATTGATCTTTTATACAAAAATAGCCAACTCTAATAGGATTGTTAAACCCTTCTTTTTTCTAACTTGGTTTCTCTCAAATCATAAAAATGTGTTCTATCCAACATTCTAATTTCTTTCCTCATCGATCTTTTTCTATCCCTTACTATAGAATCAGCATTCTTTTGATCTTTATTTACATAACATGTAATGGTCCCTTTATTTGGCAGCAAAAACCAATCCCCAATTATTCAGCAAAAAGAGTAGGATTTGTCGAATATTAAAATAACTCACTCAGTGATCCTGCCTGAATGTTTCCGAATAACCTGTTAAATGTTTTCAAAGTCTGTGTTAACCACTTTGTTTTGGTTCTTTGTTTGATTTATTTCCAAGACCCGTATATCATAACTGCCGTTAATCAATTACCAATCCATGTCTAATTTCAAGCATACATATTTATGATCGCTTAACTTTGTTTCAATTTCTTCTATTACATTTATCCACTCAAAAACTATAGTGAAAATAACTAAATAATGTAGGGTATGCATTGCATGGCCCCATGACCATGTCTTTCAACCCAAAACGTCCCTTTTTTAGATCCACCATTTAGCATAATCATCTCCCATGCATGGGCATTCCCTATCTTCTAGGTATATTTTGATGATGTAATTCATATTTCTCTAAATTAAGAAGATATTCTTCTTTAAGATACTTCTTTCTGATTTGCAATATCTGGGCATCTCATATTCAGGTCACTATGAACAATCACACTAAGAGGCTTCATACCACACTGCACTCTCTGCAAATCCCATTCACTGTGTCACAAATATGTGTCCTTTTAGAATGATCAGGCAGATCGTACACATTGATTACCAGTATACTACCTTTCTCCAAATGAAACCCAGTAGACATTTTTTTTTTCACAAATTTAGTAACACATATGATCTTCTCTTCAATTATTTTTTATCCACTACCAATAGGCCCTCAGAGGCACATCTTTTAGGCTCACGCATAGCTGGGTTCATATAATTCACATATCCATCAATAGCATCATTAGGTTTTGCCAAGACTTCCTGGAAACATAGAATAACTATCTCCATTACATATGGGGCAATATTTCAATTACTGAAGAAGCTGTTATATCCTCGAATGTTCTCAGAAATAATGGTCAAATGTCTCTCATTTGTTGCAATAAGATTGTTAGGGTTTACAACAGGGCACCGTTGGTTGCATTTTAGGGAGCCAAGACCAATCAAAATTTGACCTGCCAGCCCGTAGTGGGAATGAAACCTCACGTTTAGGTCAAATTAGCTAAGTGATATTTATCTTCATATTTGTAATATTTTTAATTGTTAACTCATTTTAATGCATAACTTTGCCATCTCTTTGTTGAGTTTCTGGGTTCCTTGATCCAAATAGAAATTAATATAATAAGATACTTGCATCATCAATACATCAAAACCTAGAATTAAAAATGATTCCAATTCTGATACAATAAATTGAGCTATAGTTCTGGACTTCACATGAACAAGGACAAAGTTCATTACAACATTTTTATCAAATGCAACCCAATCCAGATCATATGAGTTTAATATTCTTAATCTAGGTATTGCTTTACAAAAATGATAGACTCTTAAATGGATTTGTTTTTATTGTGCATTTGTTAGGCGCGTATGCAACAAGTACATTGTGTTTCAAAGCACCCACAGGGCAACAGGGAGGGAACATGGGAATGAAAATCAATTATGATAATGAAGGAAAGAGGCAGAACTAGGCCTTGTGAGCATTCAGAACATGCAAGTGTAGACAGAATAGAAGGAAAGGGGAGAGGGGGAAGTGCTAGGTGTGTCATGAGGGAAGTGCTAGGGAGTGAGCAGCCGCATGTTCCTCTTTTCCAAAAAAGAAGACTCAATCTGCAAACTGAAATTATCTATCATGGGGTTCTAGTTATTTCCTTATTCCTCTTTGTTGATAATACAGGACCAGTTCTTAATTGAACTTAAATCTAACTTTTCATTTTGCTTGTTATCTACTCTTGGCCAATTTTCGAGATATTCCAACTCTGTCATGTACTGTGATATTTCATCCACCTCTTTCCTTATAATCACATCCTGAGCGTCATTGATTTACACCTCCAATGTTTATTTTAAGTTGGACTGAAAAAAAAGGTCCACATATCTTCTTGTTTTTTTAGTTTAACCCTTGATTCTTTGTTTATCCTGAGACTTTTCAGAGCTGTATTCCTATTTATGTCATTTATCTGTTTCTTATTGTCATGAATTATTAAAATCATTCCTTGTCAGCAAAATCTGAGAAATGTTTATTGAATTAATTGAAAATATTTTTCCTCAGGTGCAGCAAATTTTAACTTCCATTTCCTGTGCCTCAACTTTTCATGTCTCCTAATTTTACAATGCTTTTGTTTTTTGTTGTTGTTATTGTTTTGACCATCATTCCAAAATCTATTAGGTGTTGAATTTCAAGACTTATTGGTTCAACAACTTCTTCATCATGCATATTTGTTGTCTTTGATCCATTGATTAAGATTGGGGTTGTACTTAATCTTGAGAGGAAATTAGGAATTTGTTTTTCTATATGTATATCACTCTTCTTACTGAGATTAAACATATTATGAAATGCCCCAGAAAACAGGCTATTCTCCAACCTTTCACAGATGTTTAATATATTTTTTAGAATAGCTGAGTGTACATTCCTTTCCTGGACTTTCTTGTAAACCAACAGATGAATTTAAAACCAGATGTACTGCTCCTAAGGTATTAAGAATACGTGTAATACAATCTGTCTCTTGAACCACTGCCTTGTCACTATTGTGCATGAGCAGGGGATCCCTCTTTGAAAATAATTGATCCATACTTAAATCTGTTAAATCGCCTGTTGGTGTACACAATCCAACCGGTTTCATATCGCCATGTTCCAGACATAAGCACATTTGAGAGGTAATAGTTCCATCTTTTGGGATCCCTTGTATGCTTGAAACAGGAAGACCAGTTTGATATATGTCTTCCATTAAGGATGCTTTGTTATTACGTAAAGTCTGAAAAAAGCTTGTTATCTTACCCAGTGAGCCTTTATTAGTTCCACTCGTCTACCCTAGAGGTTACAAGTTTCTGTTGACTCCATTCGATTTAAGTTTACATTTGAGTCCACAATAAAAACTGATATACAGAGGGAGTGATTTGGAGAGGTTTTCCTCTACTGATTGTATTAAGGATCCATATTAATTTAAATAGCTTACTACATTTGTATGTATACTTTTGGCCATGGTGAAGAACTATGAGGACTGAGGGTCATATTTGGTATATTACAGGACCCAGGCCTTCTCCAGCAATCAGCCATACTTTAGTTGGATCCCCGAAATGTATGTAGTGGGCAACAATGTAAATGTTGACAATTAAGTACTTGAAGAAAAAATGTGAAAAAGGGGGCTGAAAAGTCACTAGTGTCCCAAATGTGGAACTGGAGATAATGCCTCTTTCATAGCACCTTTATTCTTGTCTTGGGGTGATTGACAACATGCAGCTGGGTTTCTTGGAAATAGTTGAGCCAGTGTTGAGATGTTCAAGTCAATGCGATCACACTAGTGATCAGTGTCAAGTGCATTTAAAGGTGCAGGGCTCCCAATTGCTCAAGCTGGCATCAAGATGGTGAGATTAGGGCTTCCAATAGGTTTGTGGCACTGGCAAAGTCGGCGATGAGAAAGAAGCTCTGCTTGATGCAGTCAGCATTCACGGTGGAGAAGTTCCATGGCTTCCAGCAGTCAAGTTGGCATCTATGCCAGTTGTTCTCAAAATGTCAAGTCCATGTTCGTGTTGCTTGAGATGATCCATGATAATGGGTTGATATGGTGTCTGGATGGCTCAAAATTTAGCAGTGTTTCAAGTTGCTTAGAGTGCCAACAACAGCAGTGCAGGCCCTGTGGGAGCTCGAAGGAGGTGGGCAAAGTTAATTCAGCTTGACAATGCCTCGAGTTGGTGAAACACAATCAGAGATGATTCTGTACTTCTGGGTTAATGGGAATATCAATACAGAGGCTCCAGGAAAAGGCGAGTCCTTCTGTTCTGCATTCCCAATCCATGGATCTTGGCTAGCACAATAGGGGATCCTTCATCTCAGTGCACTTAGGCTTATTTTAAGAGCAGATGATTAGGGGACAAAGCTCTCATCTGCCTTGGATTCCTTCTATCTTCACCTCAGTGGTGTAAGACTTTCAATGGAGTGCACTCCCAACAGCGGTCCAGTGAACTCTTTTAGTTCTTCAAGATTCCAAAGATGAATCAAAGAATGGAGAGATACGCCTGTCCTCTTTAAGGAAAGAGTGGAATGGTTAAAAGCAAGACTTTAGTAAGCTGTCCATTAACAAGGGCCATTTGCCTGGTGACATCACACCCAGAGAGCCTTGCCTCTGGGAAACAGGGGCACAGGAGTAGGGAGAGAGCCATAACAGACATCAAGAAGGATAAACCCTTCCCTCAGCCCAGCTTCCTCTCCTACCTACTGTAACTATGCCCCAGCCCATACCTGTTGACTTCAAAGGAACTCCAGTGGTCAGCACCCTGGCATGAGAGTCGATTTTGTGATGTCAGTGCTGCCTTTGAAGGACCAGTTCCTGGGAGACCTCATGGGGAAGGTTGCAGTGCCCCGAGAGGAAGATGTTGGCTTTGCTCTGGATAATCAAAGAGGTGGTGTCCTAAGAAATTAATCCAGAAGGCAGTAGTTGTGACAGTAAGACCATACACACATTTTCAACAGTTCTGTCAAAGTGGCTCTACTAACAGAGCCAATACTAGTGTGATATGAAATTGATGTGGCTATGTATTTGTGTTCTTATCAGTCACTATGCCCCAACTGGGCATGGCTTGCATTTAAAGATTAGCAAAATAAATAGGTGATGGCTGGTAGGTTTAGATGAAATATTAACCTCTGGCATTGCTCTGGGTAACCCTCCAGACCATCGGAAGATCATATGCAAATCAGGCTTGGCCCCACCCCCAAAGGAGTAGTCCAGCCCGAACTGCTAGGTCACATCCCTTCTGCATGAGACCACAAGCATCCCCAGACATGTTTCATCCTTGTTGGCTATCATCAGTGAGGAGTAGCTTGGGTCTCTAGGCCCTGCAGGCACAGGACCCACGTCTGGGCATACCCGTCCCTCTCGGGGTGACAATAGCAAAACAAAAGAGGTGATGGCTTGAAGGTTTTGAATAAATCTTAACCTCTGGCATTGTTCTGGGCAACGCTAATCAGGCTTGGTCGCACCCCCAAAGGGGTAGTCCAGCCCAAACTGCTAAGGTCACATCCCTTCTGCACGAGACCACAAGCATCCCCAGGCATGTTTCAGCCTTGTTGGGCGTCATCAGTGAGGAGTAGCTTGGGTTTCTAGGCCCAGCAGGCACGGGACCCACGTCTGGGGATACCCGTCTCACTCGGGGTGACAATAGCAAAACAAAAGTGGTGATGGCTGGAAAGTTTAGAAAAAATGTGTTGGTTGGTACTCTTGTTCAGAGGAGAATTGCCTAGCATTTCGGTGCTGGACTGCCCCAGGGAAGGACAAAGACTGATATGGTTTGGATATTTCTCCTCTGTGAAAGATAGTGAGCTAAAGACTCCCGTAACAAGGACTAATGTCTGGCAGAGGGACTCCCAGGACCCCCCCGCCCCCTGGTTATTTGCATATTTTAAGTAACTTTGGGTCTCACCCTAAGTTACTAGGGAAATCCAGATGTGGACCCCTTGCTTACTATTCTTACAGAGGCACAGCTCCACCCTACTGATGAGGTCCAACCAGACCAAAACATGTGTCTGGGGTTTCTGTTTGTACTCTTGTTCAGAGAAGAATTGCCTAGCATTTTGGTGAAAGATTGCTCCAGGGCAGAACAAAGACTGAGATGTTTTGGATATGTCTCCTCACTGAAAGATAGTGAGCTAAAGACTCTGGGTAAGGCTCTCATAACCACGACTAATGTCTGGCAGAGGGACTCCCAGGACCCCCCTTGTTACTTGTATTTAAAGATTTACATGCCACCAGACAAGCTACACCATCCAATTAGTATAATTTAGCTCAGAGGTGCAGACGATTAAAGTGTCACCTATGCCTGAGAGAACTGTTTATTCCAGTGTTTGTCAGGGATCTGCATCTGTCTTTTGATATGGACCTGAGATACTACAGAGCTGGGGTTGAGGTTACTTGTAGCGTGTCTCAGCACAGGCAAATGTGTGCACTATAATTGTGGCATGGGGCAGTTATGAAAGAGAGGAAGGATAGCTCAGGGGCAACACGTTTGTCTTCTTTTAGTTACTTACACCAATAGAAATTAGAGAATCCCAGTGACCACCATACATGGCATGGAAATACATTTCGTGTCTGTGACTATTAGGGAACAAATCATTCTAGAATTGTTTGAAATCATGCAGGATGGGACATTGAGTGGCTGTATTTGGGTGTGCCATACATCTGTAATGAAGAAGACTATATGCCATGTGGAAATCGAATTATTTGTTAGAGGCATGAGACTATGTTAAGTGGATTTAACTTAGTGTACGAGAGAAATGGCATTTTCGAATGGCTACTAGTAATAATAGGGAGAAAAGGAGCACAGTGTCCAATTTGCATGACATACACATTTATTTTTAGGGAGGAGAAACTCATGGATTTTGTCATAAGCAAGCAGGACATTACAATCAGTGGCTGTGAATGCGGTTGACATCTATTTTGAAGAGAGGGAATATGATGAAGAGAAAATCCCCAAGTTGTTGGAAGGAGATAGCTGTAAATGACTGTGTTATCTTTTTGTGATGAGAGAGAATACTAGAAAAGAGGAAATCATACAATTGTTTGGAGACAGGAGATTTCATACCATATCTGTTTCTGAGTCTGACATGTGCATATCATATTCATGCTGCTAGTAGTACTGGAGAGAGAAGAATCACATACACTTGTGCTGTTTATTGCCTGTGCATATTTATATGGCAATCATCATTGCATGCGGATACGTCCTCTACTCAAAAGGAGAATAGGCAAATGGTATGTCTTTGCTAGCACTTATGTAACCAAGATTTCACAAGCACTATGTAACTAAGTAAGCCTTCTTAACAGCACTGCAATACTCGAGGGCAGTTGTGCGCTTTACAAATGCAAATAAATAAATAAATACATAAGTAAATAAATAAATCAGTATCAATACAACATTTGAACAGTGTACATTGCATCATGACTTGTATGAAATGCAGAAATATATAAACCTCTTCTTCCTGAAATCACTTAGTCAGATAATGCACTGTTTACACCACATCGTACTTGTGCGGGTTTTCAGAACGATCTAGGCTGCCTAACAGGCTAGCTAAGTACCTATTAAAGATCTCTGGCCAATCTAGGTTGTTTGCTGAGCATGATTCATTTTCCATTGTGTGTTGTTTTTAGGCTGAAAATGTAAAAGGTAATAATGACCTGGTCTTGTGCCACGGTATTCAGTCATTAATTTGATGCTAATCACATCATCCCTTTAACCCACACTTTAACTGTTGGTGCATACACCTTTCTCCATAATATGTCATGGAGGATATTGGACAAAGAAGAGGGTATGGGAAATTATCAGAGCATGCTGCTAGGGTAACATCTGTGTACCACTAGCACTCATGTCAACTGTGAGCACCTATTGCACCCTTTAGTTCCATAATGGGAGGGCAGCAACCTGGAGCATACCAACAGAGTTATAATCACCCCAAGGAAAAACAGCCATGGTGGGAGCTGAGGTGTATGTGCGCGGGCCCCCGCCTATGACTCGGTGGGGGGGCTCTGGTATGACACAGTCTGCAACATGGCCCACACCTGGTTGCACAAGGAAGTGGAATTGGTCAACCTAGGGGAGTCAGTGGTGTACATTCTGTCCTGGAACATTTCAGGGCTGGTTAGGAATCCAGGGTACAATCAGTGGCTAGAATGTGTAAGAGGGTTTACAATCATGTGCTTACAAGAAACCTGGGTTACCAAGGCCCCCCCACCTTCAAGGTTATTCCACTCTTGAGATCCCAGCAGTGAAGAGCAGGTAGGGGAGACCCGGTGGGGGGCTCCTGGTATGGATTGAAGCTACACTGGAAATTTCAGTTTCACAGAATGACAATGCTTGCAATGAGCTATTGGAGTTCCACCTTAATATAAGGGATGGCTCTGAAGCATTGTTAATAAATGTGCATAATAACAATGAGTTGACCAATGAATCACACTTGTTTGACCTCCTTGAGACTAGGGTCAACACCCGGAGAGAAAGGCACCCATTAAATCTGAAGATATTTATCATGGAAGACTTTAATCTTCAGTAGGAGTCCCTGCCCTTGACTGAGGACATATGTGAGGAAGAGGGTAGATTTTGGAACGTGGAAGGTCTTTGTGCTGTATGTTCTAGGAACCCTAAAAAGAATGCTGTTGAGCTAGCAAGCCTTTTTATGTCATTGAGCATGAGAGCTTGTAATGGAAGATTCCCCAGGGATTACCCAGCAAAATATACATTTGTGAATAGCCCGCAGGTTTCGTTAATAGACTACATTTTGGTCAATCTGGAAACTTGGAATCAAATTGAGGATTTTGTAGTCCACGAAAGAGTGGCGAGTGACCACTGGCCATTGGCATTAAAGATAGCCCTCTTAACATTTGGAATGACAGGGGATATCCAACCCTAGGTCAACGTAGCCTCAAGGGTATCAAGAAATGCAACAAAGCCAGTACAGTCGGCTAAAATCAATATTCCATATTTCCATTGTGTGTGTTGGCTGCACATTCCACTCTTGTAGATGGACAAAGATCTTTCTTTGCAGTTTTTTTTTGGATTGATTCACAGGAATGTGTTGAACGTCAACCCTTGGTTTGATCACGATTGTAAGATGACCAAACAAAATATTATCAAAAGTGTGAAAGAGGTTTCCAATGGGGATAAAGAAGCAGCGCAACCAGCCTGCCGCTATTATAAAAAACTGCTAAAAGAAAAAAAGGATGAGCACACACGGCATACATGGGAGCTCTTCTTAAAGCTACATTATAAAAGGACTCGAAAAGGTTCTGGAGTCTTATAGGGAAGTACACGCTGATGCCCAAATGCAAATTCAATATAATATTTCTGAATCCATCTGGCATTTGCATTTTTCATCACTGTATGGAGAATCTAGGGCTTTCACAGACTTCTGTCCTCCCACTACATCTCGTAATATTGTAGGATTTGTCCTTCTTAGTTTACCATTGGATGAAGTTTATATATCTCTTGGCAGTCAAAAAACGGAGAAATCAATGAGCCCTTACAAGATACCAGTGAATTTCTATAATTTGGAGTCTACTATCTGGGTGCCTTATCTCACCAAGCTCTTTAATGATGCTTTGACATCAAACTCTGTTCCCCAAACCTAGACTAAGGCTGATATTTTACCACTGTACGGCATCTTTTATAAGGTATTTTCCCTATTTCTGTTCCCACCTGACCCACGTTTCACATGCTATATTTTCTACATACAATGACCCCAGAAGATGGCATTCTGTGTCGTAAATATTCCCCTATATATCCCAGAAGCTAAGTGCCTTTGCAGCTTGTGTGCTAGGGATTTGCTTGTCAGCATTCCCCAAGACTACATGGAACAGCTAGAGGTGTCAACAGGAATCTAGATGGTCTGACCCAAATGTCTCTGTATTTCCACAAATGTCTATAAGCATTCACTGGTACTGACAATGAGCAGGTCCATAATGTGTGCCCGCCCTTTAAATCTGGTTTGTCCTGCTGACCATGGTCTTGACAAGTAGAATCCTATGTTTAGCCCATACTTTGTACTTCTAGTGTCAGGTTGCAATTAAGGTCCCTAAAAAGGAATCTAGTTTTCAAAGCTGTTAACTCGGATATAATTGTTCACTTCTGCATACTCTCGGATCTCTGACCAAGCTGGAAGAATATTTTATTTTTACATTTTAATTCTCAACCTAATGTTTCCCCATAAGATCTGTTTCACAACATCCATTTTAAGGGTAAAACAAACATGAACATAAACATGAGATTTCTGTTTGGGAGTCTTAACCCACTTGACAATCTAAATGTGACTCCATTAAAAGAGGTTCAGAGCAGTTTACTTGTTCAAATTGAAATAGGCCTTCAGCCTTGGGTCTTCAGCAATACATTTTACCTTGGATGTGTCTGTTTCTGGCAACTCCTAATTCTGCTAAATCCCATAACATATGATATGTGTCCCATTTTAACTTGGCATTCACAAGACAGTGTTGTTGAGCATTCCCATTTAGGAGAAAATCACAGTTCCCCCAATGTATGTTATCCAAGAAAACCTAGATATGTCTGTAATGCTTTCTAGAAATTTTCCAATGAGGACTTGGAACTGGGCATTGTCAGCATGGTGCTATCTGTATACAATGCATGCTTCATTTTTCCCTACATGGGTGATACAACATGCATTTAGGTGTTGGTTCTGATGGAAAGAGACTGAGTTTCAGAATCAAGGTGAATTGGAGGATTTTACTAAAGGGCATTCATGCCTTGCTCCCTTATGAAAGCCAAAATAGGCAAATAGCTGCCAGTTTTACTTTAATCCTAGCGAGTAGCATTGTGAAAAGCAGCTGTACCCCATCCCAGATGTTTCCAGTGTCCAAAATAGATTGCCCCCTCTAATCTATTAAATGGCTATTTGATATCTGATGAAAGTGCCACATGTGCTTATGCCCACCTCTTTCTTTCAGTAACATGATCAGTAGTAGCCTTGTTTTATCCATGGGTGTGCCACCAGCTTCTCATGCACCAATGATGGAAACAGAGTTCTAATTCTCATACTTTTAATCCTCATTAGCATCTTAATGTTGACATTAATTAGAGTTATCAGGCAACAATTGAGACTAAGAAGTGGGTTTGTATCTGGCTTGGATATAACACCCTCTGCTTCAGTTTATATTCTTTTGTTGGCGGAGTAAGCAGGCATTCATGTGTCAGCTCCTCTTCCCACCACTGCTTTTTATCTGCTACAACTATTCCTCAAAATACACATCATTTTTAAATATGCCCCGGTAAAATTGTACATTACATGGAGACATTTGTTTCACTATTTCGTCTCCCTGTGAAGAATGCGGCAGGCTCTGGGAAGAAGTGATTGACAGGCTGAAGACCTAAGATGATGAGCATCCTTGGTGGAAGACTTATATTTTGCAGGCAACAGAACGCTCCAGAAGGCCAGGCCTTGCAGTGGGTTGTAGCCACAGTAGTATGGAGCTTCCTGATGTAAATCTGACAAATCAAGATGGAATAATAAGGGGCCATGACGCAACCCAGTTTGAAACTTTTATTAATATTAATAGAGTATGAATGAATTATTATCCAGCCTGATCCCAACAGAGGTGTCAGTGTACAATTGACATATTAAATCAAGCAGCCCTGTTGGTATAACCCATTTAAAAAGCTCTGACCATAATAATCGGTGGTCCATTGAGTCAAAAGTAGCCAAGATTTCTACAAATGTAAGTTACAAAGTGGTATCCGGACTTTATCTTGCTTGATGTATAAGTAGTTGTAATAGAAAGATGTTAGTCACGGTGTTGTGGTCTTGACGAAAACCAGTCTGAGACATATGTAGAGATGAAATTTGGCCACCCATGATCTAAGAGCCTTCAGTAATAAGTTGGCGAGTGGTTTACTGGAGGCATCTAGCAGAGCTAGTAGTCAGTAGTTTGCAGCGCCAGAGTGGTCGCCTTTTTTATATACTGTCATAATCATTGAGTTTTTTCCATGATCAAAGAATATGCATTGTTTCAATGACTTTTTGGAAGGTACTATTTAATATTGTGGCCCAACATCGCTGATGTCTTTTATAAACTTTGTTGGCAAAGTTCTCTGGGCCTGAGACTCATTACTTTGTACAATTAATTAATGAATAAGGAAATAGCCTCTTCCGAGAACTCAAGGCTGAAGTAATTGTCCATTTCTATTTGAAAGGAATGGACAAACGTTTTCCAAACAAAGTTAGACCAGATTAAACTGGCCCATGTGGGCGGGACAAAGACTGATATGCAAATGGATATTTCCCATCTGTGAAAGGTACAGTGAGTAAAAAACAGATGGCTGTGATCTCTCAATGGGCCTCATTATGAGTTAGGAGGTAAGTACCGGTCATTACCAGCATGGAGCAAATATCGTGTCCGTGCTGGTAATAGACCGCTAAAAGCGGCCTATTACGACTTCGCGGGCACAAGCTTTGCGCCATGCCGGTAACGACCATACCGCCCTGCCGGTAAAGGGCGAAAAATTGCCCTTACCGGCATTGCGCAAAGCGTAGATAGCTCCACCGCCATCGAAGCCATCTGTATTAGCGGTGACCGCTAATAAGCGGAACCGGAAATAGCGTCATCGCACAGGAATGGGAAATAGCATGGCGGCCATCTTCAAAAACACAATCCATTGCCATCCTCTGTAACCAGGACCCAAATCCCGACCACACCTCTACCACACCTGTACCATTACCTGCAGCATATAAGAATGCCAAAATCACTTAAAAAAAGCACAGACCGCCTGCGCAAGGAGTGCTTCTCACAGGAGGAGCTGAACATGCTCGCCGAGACGCTGCAGGAACATGCAGATGTCGTTTTCTCAACCAACATGTCCCGACCCGCATTGCTGTGCAAGAAGGCGATATGGGCTGAAGTGGCGCAGAAAGTGAGTGCCATTGGCACCACCCCGCGCACACCGAAAGACGTCCGGAAGCGCTGGGACGACCTGCGCTTACACGTGCGCAACATCCTCGCTGTCAACCGGAAACAGTGGATGGCTACAGGTGGTGGTGCGGACTCCCTCATCAAGTTGCAACCCTGGGAGGAGATCTGCGCAAGCACTATTGGGATGGAGGCCATAGAAGGAGTGGGGGACATGGAGCGAGGAGCCCCGTCATCGGCAGATGCAGGTAGGTGTCACAAAATAAACACTCTAAAGTACAACACAATGATGTCCCCCTGAACTGACAGTGCAATGATGGAAGGCAGGGTCCACCAGACACATTTTTGCAAGACTGCCTACAGGCAGTGCACAGCACCAACTCGTCCACATGCATGATGCACCCCATATATGTTTCTTCCCAGACGCATCCCTTCATTACCCACCCAAAAGCCAATCAACCCGTATGTCACTACCCCAATGGCAATCTCCTGCCATTCCATAGAAAAACAGTAACCCCAATGCATGCCTGATGCACGTTGACCCATCACTAATGCCCTCCCTCTCTTGCTCCCCCACAGGCACGCAATCAGACACCGATGACCAGGACACCAGGGAGGATGCCGCAACGCCCCAAAAGAAGGCCAGGGGCATGGAGGGACCAAACTGCCCATCTACATCAAGGGGAAGAGGGCAACCTGCAGTATTGCACAAGGGCAAGACAACCCCAGTACCTCCAGCACCAATGTCCATACGGCCAACACCACAGCACCCACACCAGCCACCAACACCCAGGAGCCAGTGGCTGAAGGCACTGTTTCGCGTGCCAGCAGTATTGTTGGGGAGACAGCTGCCACAGCAGCTGTGTGCGACGATGAGGCAGAAAGTCTCACACAAGGCACAACTGCCACTACAGGACCACTGCATTCGCCACAACTCTCACCATCCAGCATTGACAACATCAACAGCCATCAGCTGTCTCCTGGGGAGTCATGGGCAGCCAGTTTCAGCCCCCCGCAAAGCCTGCATGAGGAACCAACGATGGCAGTGGCACCTCATAGCTCCACCAGTGTCCCAAACAGCCAAGAGGGGATGAGGGCAATTCAACAGCGGCAGGAGGAGCTGGCAGGGCTGTTAACCCAGCATATCACAGAATGTGGACATGCAAAGGATGAGATGAGGGAATGCGCTTCTTCCATCAAATCTGCTATTGAGACAAGCTCCAAAGACATTTGTAGCGAATTGGCAGCAATGAGGCAGGTCCTCTCCCAAATGGTGGCAGCAATGGAGGCCATGGTTATGGCACAGGTGGCCGAACAACCTGCCACATCGGCAAATGCCAGCTCCACGAGGTCCAGCCCCCTGCGTAGGTCTGGGGGGAACTTGCGCAGGTCGGCCAAGGGTCCACCTGATGCCGAAAGAGGAGAAGAGGTGTAGGTTCTGGCAGGCATCCTGAACTCATGTTGACTTACGGTGCATGCAAGTGCACACCATGTGTGGGGAAGTTGAGGGGGAAGGGGAAGAGGGTGTGTGGGGGAGTTGAGGGGGCAGGGGGGAGAGGGTGTGTGGGGGAGTTGAGGGGGAGGGGGATGAGGGTGTGTGGGGGAGTTGAGGGGGGAGGGGGAGAGGGTGTGTGGGGTGGAGGGCTTGTGCACTTTGTTATGTTTCTTTAATACACCTGTTGGAAAATCATAATTCACACGTGCAGACATTGCTTATTGTGTATGTGTGCTTTATTGGTGAACAGTCTACAGTGTCCGTGTCCCTGACACACCCAGTGCCCTGAGTGCCACCTCCATGTCACACTAGCCATCCATGTGTGCTAGAAACATTGGTTAATCAGAGTCAGACACATGTCACGTCCCTCCTGTGCATTGCTGCCTCCCTGAAGTGCAGCCCCATCTCCACCCTCCTCATCCTCATCGTCAGGTGGTTGCAGTTCAACGTCAGGGGGCAGAGGCACATTCCGTCTGATGCACTTATTGTGTAGCATGACACATGCCATGATGATCTTGCCCACCTTCTCATGGCCATACAGGAGTGCCCCACCAGACCTGCTGAGGCAGCGAAACCGTGCCTTCAAATGTGTCTGCTCAATTACCACACGGGTATGTGTATGCGCACAATTGTAGTCCTCCTCGTGCCTGTTCTGTGGGTTTCGGACTGGGGTAAGGAGTCACCATTTCAAGGGAAAGCCTGCATCACCTGCATGTGGGCAACAATGTATATGTGTAAGTCATCACATCATATGGGACCTGTATCAATGACACCATAGCATGCATTTATTTCCTGTTTGCAACCATGTATCCATGCATGAATAGAGACACACGATGTGACTGCTATGTGTGTATTCCTCTTATGGACAGGTGTGCGTGCCATCGTCTAGTGGGCGCAGGGGGTCCTATTCCTTTGGGGTGCTCATGCACTGTGTTAGTCCACGCTGGTTGTTCCCATGATCTGGCTGATGTGCAGGCATTTCTATGCTTTCATCCTGTCACCATTGATGGAAGCCTCATGATGATCTCACTATGCACTACAAATGGTGACATGCAGTTTTGGTGGACCTCTGTGTTAGTGTAGTGGAGTTTAATGTATTTGGCCCTCATGCGACTCCTTTGTACGCAGTAATGGAGGACTGTCCTTTCTGTTGATGGTATTTGGTGCTGTGCATTAGCCATACTAATTGCTTGTAGCTGCATTGTGTTGCGGGGGATACGGTCTGATTATGTACAGTGCACATGTTGTTGGCTATGGAATGGTTGTAACACTGCATCATTTTCATGGTGGGGCAGCTTACATCTTGCATTATGTGGTCAGGTGTCAGGTCCAGTCTGGCCTGCTTTGGGGTATGAGCATGGTCCATTCTCTCAGGCACTCTCAGCCAGGTGAAGTATGCATCCCCCCCATCTCAGCCAGGTGAGGTATGCATCCCCCCCCCATCTCTGCCAGGTGAGGTATGCATCTCTCCCCCCCATCTCAGCCAGGTGAGGTATGCATCTCTCCCCCCCATCTCAGCCAGGTGTGGTATGCATCTCTCCCCCCCTATCTCAGCCAGGTGAGGTATGCATCTCCCCCCCCCATCTCAGCCAGGTGAGGTATGCATCTCGCCCCCCCCCATCTCAGCCAGGTTAGGTATGCATCTCCCCCCCGCCATCTCAGCCAGGTGAGGTATGCATCTCTCCCCTCCATCTCAGCCACGTGAGGTATGCATCTCCCCCCCCCATCTCAGCCAGGTGAGGTATGCATCTCTCCCCCCAATCACCTACCCACAACGCATTTCCATGAGCCTAACATGCAACCGAGAAGCCAGGATCATGCGTAGAGTTGTGCATGACCATTGAATCATGGGTTGATCCGGGGAATTAGGCACAACAATGTGTGATGATCTTGTTTGAGTCACATACCATTTGCACGTTGATGGAGTGGTATAACTTACAGTTGCTGTACACTACCTCCATGGCATGTGGGACCACCAATACCACATGGGTGCAGTCGATGGCGCCAATGCAACCAGGGATGCCGGCCAGTGAATGGAAACCAACTTTGGTGTTGGAGATCTCCTGGGCTGTCCGTGGTAGGAAAATGTGGTTGCCTGTGTGCTTCAGGAGGGCATTAAGCACTTGGTTCAGCGTACGTGAGAATAATGGTTGTGATATGCCATGCATGTGCCCCACTGTGTGCTGGTAGGTGCCTGTGGCCAGGAAGTGGAGCACAGACACTACCTTCAGTAGGGGTTGGATGGCGATGCGTATTTCAATCAGGCTGACAATGTCGTCATGTATCATGTCCACAATGGTGGTGATGGTGTCCCGGTCCAGACTGTACAGGGTGTGGATCTGCTCAGGGGTTAGGTTGAATGGACTGGCTCTGATGCGAGGGATTGGGGGCTGCCTGCGTGGTACCACTGGCTGCACTGGTGGGGCATGCTGGCCCTGTCTAACCCTCATTCTCCTCCTGCGTCTCCTCTGTGCTGCCTGTTGTTGATGTTGTTGTTGTTGTTGTTGCTGGAGTTCCACTGCCATCATGTCCTCCAGCCCCAGCATTGCTAGTAGTATGGGAATCATTTTGGTGTGTGACTGGGTGTGGGAAGGGGCGGGGTGTGCTCCTTTTGTGCTGGCCCAGTCTATATTGCCTCCACCTGTGCTGATTGTGTGCACCTGTGGCAGTTGGGAACACTGCACATGGCCGTTTACGGGTGGTCCGCGATGCCGGTATTTGCTCCATGCCGGTAAGGTACTTTTCGGACTTCAGTAGGCCATTATTTGCTTGTCCACCTGACTTGTGATGTCCTCCTGTTTACAACATGCCGGTATTGCCGGCATGAAGGGTCGCGTGCCCGCGGTCATGCCGCTATTAGCGGCACCGTTAATTACGGTGCCGCTAATAGCGGGTTGGCGTGTCATAATAGTGCAGAGCGGTAAGCGATGCCGGTAACCCATTACCGGCATCGTTTTTCTCTTACCTCCAACCTCGTAATGACCCCCAATGTGGTTAATAACCACTGAACAGGTTATCATGCCGTTTTCTTTCGAGAGAGGGCGCCTGCTACCTTTTTTGTATTTTTTTAAGGAACTTGGGATTGGTCACACTAGGTTACCTGGGGGCAATCAGACGTGGACTCCCTGCTCACTGTGCTTAGAGAGGCACAGCTTCACCTCACTGATGAGGCCCAACAAGGCTGAAACACGTGTATGGGGTTGCTGTTGGTACTCTTGTTCAGAAGAGAATTGTCATAGCATTTCGGTGCTAGACTGCGCTTGTGGGCGGGACAAAGACTGATATGCAAATGGTTATTTCCCATCTGTGTAAGGTACAGTGAGCAAAAAGTAGATGGCTGCGAACTCTCAATGCGTTTAATAACCACTGAACAGGTTATCATGCTGTGTTCTTTCAAGAGAGGGGCGCCTGCTACCTTTTTTGTAAACTGGCCCATGTAACCTCTGGAATAGGATTGATGTCTTACTTCGCATTGAGGTCACTGAATTTTCTAAACAAGTGCTAGAGTCATTTGAATGGAGTATGTGATTTATCAATTGCCATTGAACAGTATGTGCAGATGCCTTACCTCGTCATAACCAATTTCAGTATTGCATTTAAAATAACATGTACATTTCCATTGTTCAAGCTACGTCAGCGCCTTGTCTTAATATAAGAATATTTTCCATTCAGCAACAAAAGTTATTACATATTTTCGTAGAGATATTTTGATTGACACAACATGCTTATTCGAGGAACACCCAAAAATATTTCAGTACTGCAAAAAAATTTAATATTATTGTCAGTGTTCATGTGTCTCAGCTATGATGACAGCCAGGCATAATCATTATTAATATGTGTATTAATTATTTTGCAGTTCCGTTCTTGCCAAATAATATGGTTCACATTTGCTGTCACTTCATAATAATTGCCAGTTACAATACTTTCCTCTGAGTAACCTTGTAATAGAAAAGCAAATGTATGATTACTTGATCCCTTGGCAAATGAAAAGAAATTGTAAAATCAATTACCATATATTTAATCAAGTGACTTATAAAAATATAGTCAATAGTGCCACATTTTGTCCTACTACGCCATCTTGGAAAAATTGAGCATGTATTTTAATTTGTTTTCCTAGAATTATACTCTTGTAAAACATTTGGATTCTTTCCATTTTCTCCTTTAGTGGTACTGGTTTCTTTGGAGCACTATGAGTGGGAGAAAGGGGTATTACAAAGTGCATTTAAATCACTGGCAAATGATTATAGGATCCTTATTCACTTAAAACCAGTTTGTTATAACCTCAGATATCAAGATAATAGTGGAATCTGTGTGGGTTCCTTCTCGGGGATCATATACATTGATGATCAATACATTATGTATTTCTAAGGTGGTACAAGTCTCATGTTTAGCACACATGACTTGAGCATTTATCACTGAAGAATTAAGCTCAGTTGACTTATGCGCATTCTTTGCATCTATACTGAGACCGACCTTCCGACACCCACCCAAATCTTTTTTTGCCCAATGACTGATGCTGTGATATTCATAAAAACTGACGTCAGCCTGTAATCAGGTTTCTTTTAATAAAAACAAATCTGAGTTCCCTAATATATCGAAGCCCTGTTTTCTATTAGTAAAATAGGTATGACCCCCTGGTGTACATTGATATAATGCTGAAGTCTGTACTCTTGTCACAAAGTTATCTGTTGGTGTTTTGGTGCAAGCGCTCAAGCAAGCCAAGCCCATTTGTTAGACTCCAAAGAACGACTAGAGGCAAATGTCTCTTTAATATTGTTGACTGTTTCTACTCAACTTCCAGCTTCATCACATGTAATCTTCATTTCTAAGCAAGGGCAGGCTAATTCTTTTTCAGTTTCTAAACTATTTGTATACATTCTTTCAAACAGGTACCACATTTTTAAAACATTTGCATATTTCATTATAAATTCCACTATTTCTGGGGCATAGCAATGGACTTTTGTACATTTTCGAGTCAAACACATGCCAAACTATTTAAAAAGCAATACCTTCAGAGGGAATTACCGGATGGTATTCAATAGATTCCAGATGAACAATCTGTTCATCACATAGTAACCCTCAGTGGCAAAATGTTATATCATCATAAATATATAATGATCATGTGGGTCTTGTGAACACGTTTTTGACATGGATTTCGCTTGTGCACATGTATTTGAATGATCTGTGTACCTATTTGTGTCCATACTAGGCACATCTGCAGCTAAACAGTAATCCAGAGAGCATGAGTCAATTCCTCTTTGAGACAAATCACATTTGGATTGTCCAGGTTGTTGATATTGGGTATGTGCATTTTAACTACCCATTAATCCAAATTAGAACCGGGTAGTCTGTGTTTCCTTTCTGTCGGCAGGCTTTGGCTTTTCATGTAACTCGTAGACATTAGAGTCAATGTCCAAGGGAGTGAAACATTCCAAATAATATATCACAATATGTACTCGCTTGCTAGCTGCCTTCACATTCAGTTTCCGTGTAGTCTTATTTGTGGTATACTACCTTAAACATATTTTTAATTTCGTGTTCTTCTTACCCTGACTGGGCTGGTCACAGGAAGTGAAGACCACATTGTCTCTACAAGGAGTGGAGCCCCTAATAGTTATAAGTAGAGGCTCTGTGTGTGAATTTCTTCTTGGAGTTAGCTGATCTTTAGTCATCGCATCCACATATTAGTCTCGGTCTGTATGGATGTTAACTTTTCCCCCTTAGATATTATTACAGCTTCTGAGTCTCCCATAGTTGCAGTAATTGAGGTTATGGATATATTAATTCTCTTCAATGCTAATACAATTCGTTCTTGCCTTTCCTACATCGTTGTGCAACAAGACGTCAATAAATTGAGCATGTTCAACATAATGAAATTGATCCAAGATTGTGGGAATGGGTTGAAGTAAAACCACATATACATCACTAGAGTTGTTTACCTGATTTGGAATCACCAACAGGTGAGTATTTGGAATGGAGAGATGGGAGGGTGAAGGCAGAGGTGAATAGGTTGCACTAGTGCCTCCTTACTTTAATTAACGTTAACCTCTTGTGGCAGGCTGTAACACATCTCCAACAAAGAGTTATTGTCCATAGGGGGATCCTCAATGCTTTTATTCATTGTGTCATATGTCAGCATTGCAATAGGTGTTGTTCTGACTTTGCTTTCCATAAGAGGAACACATTGAGGGCTGAAATCATTTGTCCCGTCACCTTTTGGGTGTATACCAAGGACTGGCCACATTGTAAATTCAAAGCATCAATCACTAATGCTGAAGGGATGTTAGTCATTTGAGTAACACTGTGCTGCCTATCATATTACAAACCTCTGAGATTCTAAGGCATCCCAGGTTGCTAAATTAATGAAAGAAATTTTTGAATGGAGCTTGGTTTACATTACGTCTGTTTTCATTGAAGTCAAGAAGTGATGCAGCCAACACCGCAAATGGCAGACTGCTGACTGTATTTTACCCGACACTTGCTTCACGCGATTCCCGCTGCATCACTGCTTTTGAAGCGAAAGTAGGGCGAGTGGCTTCACAGCGTGCAACTCAGCATGGATAATATAACACTGCATTACTCAGGATCAATAACTGAAAACGATGTGCTGAATGCACTTTAGTCCGCACTTCCTTTGCACTATCTTCTATTGACCTTTTTATTTTCCATGGAATGTTCAATTAATACTCCATATTAAATGAAGCCTGTTCTCGAAACTACTTCCGGAAGACCCAACAACAAAAAGACTATACATTTGAGGTATAATTTACTGGTTGAATTTTGGTAAATTTTGTAAATCAGTCCCTTGGTCTTCTTCAAGCTTCTGTTGTAGAATTACTCAGCAGGTGAGGCAGAGAATTAATAGTTTTTCAAATCCAGCTGTGTTGGATTCAGATTTCTGTAGGTGGTTTTAGGTGTGCAGTATCTTGTTGACAAACAGGGAGGGTCATGCCATGAACTTCTAATTTGTCTATGAAGTTGATGTGGGCTATGGGTTGAGTAAGGGATTAAGAGTAAGACTCGGACACAGTGGCATGTTAAGTGTCGGTTATAAACATATTGTCTTAATAATAAGAGCGGTTGGGAAAATCCTGTCTATCCCTAACTCCACAAAGGGATTCCCTGCCTAAGCCAAACTAAGAAACAACTTTGTCAAAATGTTAAACAAATAAAACATCATTAGTCCTGTGTCCAAATCTCTAAGCTGACCCTTACACACTAAACTAAATACAAGGTGAAATGGGGATGTATCTGAGCTATAGACCTAAAGTTCTAAGGTGCAGAAAAGAAAAGGAATAATATTCCACCAGAAAAGGGTTTTTTACCTTCCCCTATATTTCTTCTAGTGGCTTTAAATGTCACTATCACTGATCCAGTTTATCCAAGCAGAAGGCTCTTCCCTTGAATCTTCTCCAAAACACACAGTTCTCTTGAATTACAATTATCCTTAAAGGGATCTGGTTTCTCCCTTGTCAAGTGTATCACTGTTCTATGTTTCCAAAAAGGGGATGGGGGCTTGACCCCAGAGCTTTCTTCTCTCCCTGGTATACTCTCCTGCCAGTGTATTGTAGTTTCCTCTTACAAAGAGTATGGATCTTCCCTTTGATAACTGATTACTGTTCCACACTTTCAAGGTGGGAGTTCTTAACCCCTTTGTGTATTCTCACTTCTCCTTTTTCTCATTTTTCCTTTCACCCCTGGTTTACTCTCCTGCCAGGGAGTCACAACTTTCTTATGTGGGTGTGAGTCCCAGACTCACAGTTTGCCTGGTTCACTATCATGCCAGGACTTCTTTGCTTTCTTTCACTCTGGTTTGTATCCAAGAAACAACTCTTCTCCAGTATTGGGTCATTGACCCTTTCTCCATAAGCTTTGCATCAATTGCACTGTTTTTACTTGAGTTTTCAACAATACTTGCTTCTGTATTCATTCTACTGCCTTCATGTGGGCTTTCCACAATGTTTGTATTTGTATCAATTATCCTGTCTTCACTTGGGTTTTTGCCAATGTTTGTAGCAATTCTATTGCCTTCACCTAGGCATTTCACAATGTTCATGTCTATATCAATTATATTGTTTTCTTAGTTTTGGCTCTCTCACGTTGGGTGTTGTATGCAGTATTCTCCTTGAAGCACCCCGGTATCCCATACACTTTCCATGGGCTTACTGTTGCTTCTCTGCATCTTCGGTTTTCATCGTGTTTTTGGGAACAAGTTGGCTTTACAAGGGATGGGCCGCAGGCAATGCACAGCACACCCACAAATCCGCACATCAAAGCATATTCATGGATGGGGCCGCACAACCTCTCGCCTGCGAAATGCCTATGCAAATCCCTCCATCTCTGCGCACCCGAAGGCAGGCTTACGTACAATTGCACAAAGGCGTCGCAGCACAAAGGTGGGTTTGCATGTGGATTTACTGGTGTGTGTACGCAACCTGGGATCAGATCCGATTTAGGGGTGTGTGTACGCAGTGTAGTGTGGAGCAGGAACGGTTTATGGGGGTTCCATTGAGATTTTCTGAGTTTTACCCCGAGTTAGGATACATTGTACGTATGTTGTCGGGGTGCTGGTAACAGTTACAGGGGATCCTGCGCAGGGTCACCTAGATGCAGGCCCATGTGTGGGGGACCCCACACACTGTTTGAAGGGTGCATCTATTTGCACGCGGGGAGCACGTAAAGGTAGCTGTTTTGGCTGTTTTTGCTATGCATGGGGCGTGTCGGGGGCGTTTCGGGCATGACTTGCATATACGGTTACAGTATGCAGAAAATTCCATGAATACGCAGGCCACTTTTTCTTTATTCTACACGCAGGCTCCCTCAGCGTCGTTCTCAGCACGTGGCAATTGCAGGATTAATAAATCTCAAAAAAGGAAAAAGGTATACATCAAATAACACAAATATCACATATACTAGCAGGAATAAAGTACCTTTTTGAAATTGAAAGTCAAAGAATTAGAATCAGAAGTGGCAAAGAATCATCCAGTGTTAAGCACAAGATACATGACTGCCCCTGAGGAATGTCCAGTCATCCAATACATCTAGGACAGAAACGTATATAAGTCGGGCTATTATGGGATTCATGTTAATTGATAACAATTTTTCTTGTTATGTTTCCCTCCTGTGCTAATAATTGTGTGTGGGTTTTTAAGTGAAACATTTGTATGCGTTTTATATTGTGTATTGTAACATGTGCATATGCTTTTATGTGTTTTAGAATGAAGTCATGATATTGTTGCTTTAAATATAATTGTTTAAAACTTGATATGAAAGATAGTTGTAGACATGCACCCTATAATTCAATTTCAAAGGATGTTGTGTCAAGGTATCTACTTTATTTCTGCTGGTATATGTGATATTTGTGTTATTTGATGTACACCTTTTTCTTTTTTTGAGATGTATTAATATTATATACCAAATTAGTAGGAGGGGTCAATACCTTTTGTGTGGGGTCTTACCCTATTTTGAAGAAATTGCAGGATTAATGCACTCTTTTCCATGAATCGGCCCCCCTGGCACATAGTCAGTTGCAAATAAGAAAATTGTTGTTCCATTATGGAATGACATCTGTTTTATTTGACATGAAGCTCGGATTCAGGCCCAGAGTGTGGCTTTTACAGCCACGAACAAGGGTGACTTTTAATAAAGTCGGTAACAATTATTGCAACTCGTTAAGACATAGACTAGTTACCTGGACTTTAACTGCTGCTCAGATTTTGTCTCATAGGATGTCTGGCAAGAGAGCTGCAATTTCTCAGGTATTTGCTGAATTTACTGAGCTCAGGCTTGATTGTCAGCCATGTGTTTGATTGTATGAAAAGCTCTCTTGTGATGATTTAAAACATTTGAATCTAAAGAGCCTAATTTTCAAAGAATCACGACAGTGACCAAAAAGCAGAGTGAATGTATTTTGTTTGCCTGTGTCATTCTTAGATATGTTCAGGTCATCTTCTTCACAAAGGTGCACAGTGTATTTCTTGGAGACTCTGCAGCAATGCACATACCGGCCATCCCTCCTATGTGCATTAATTTCATGGGTATGCTCGCGGCAGTCCTCACTTGGGAGACCACATGTCATATTACAGTAATGAATGGGCTATTAAAGGTTCTGTCATTTTGAAATATGAAAAAAAAAAAGTATTTCTTTCCCTTTCGGTGACATAAGAATGCAAGTGGGACAGCAATAGTGGTGCATAACGTTGCGTTTGCACTGTAAAAAAAAGTGCATTAAAGGGTCAGCAATGGCCCTATAATTTATTGTTCATCAAACAGGATCTATTAGTTAACCAGGAGAATCCAAATAATTCAGAAAATACAACTGGATGTGCTGTAGCTGTTATGGGATAACAAGATGGGGGATATTATAAGAAAGGAACTGGCAAACCATCCTCAGAATCAATGATGATTCATTTTCTGTAATGCATATGTAAGGAAGGCCGGGCATTCTCCTCTGTGTCATGCTACGAATAATGCTCCCTAATGTGTTTATTGAAGGGCTTTTATCACATATTAGACTCTGTTGCAGCTGGAATCGATCTTTGAGGATTGTTTTATAATGGTAATAAGATTGGCTTTGATTTGTGAAGAAGAGAATTTAGTACGTTCTTAAGGTTAGACCCATAGATAGGAAAATGGTTACAAACAGAAAGCCTTAGAGAAAACAACAGAAAGTACACTGTATGATTCCTAAGAAAACAAATCACGTTTTCTTCTTTTGCACTCATGTAGCGAATTAGGTCTATGAGAAGAAGAAAATAAAGCATAATACAATCCCCAATAAATCAGGGATGTGCCCAGCAACCAGTAAAGATGTCTATTTTAAAGCTCTGCAGCGAAGCCTAAACGTGACCCCCAGAAAGGAGCCAATTTCTGTTTCTGGCCTAGCCTTTTGTGGTGTTTTAGACAGAGGCACAAGAAAGGATGCCCACCCTGGTAGGATGGCTACGTAAGTGCAGTCGGCAAGGCTAGTCACCTGTCTGCAGAGAACACATTGAGTCATGGCTGCAGTGATGTGGGAGTTGAAAGAAAAAGGACAGCAGGACAGAATGTTTACCTGGCCCCATTGCTAGGATAAGGGTCTGCCCTTACAAACCCAGACAGTGGGGTTGGAGCACATTTGTTGTATATTATGTTGGCAAGTATTCCTTGTTGCTCCTCGACCTTTGAAATAGAAATTGTAAAGGATAATCAAGAGGGTGATGTTGTGCCTCCTTACCCACCCTTCCAGCCCCAACATGCCCTCACCATCCACCCCCCTTTCAGCCTTGATTTCTCTACATCCATCGTCACACGTGCATCCACCTTCTCCTAACCTAGCTCACACATCTGCATCTGCAGCCTTCTCCTCACCCAGAACCATCATTGCAACACAATCCGTAGACTGGGTTAGGTAGATTGTGGGGTAGAAGAATGGACAGAGTTAGAGTAGGACGAGGAGGAATGTGGGGAGTTCGAGTGGAGAGGGGTAGAATAGTTACATGGGCGAACTAGCGTGGAGTGATGTAGAGTGGGTGATTGACATGAGGTAGAGTTGGGAGAGGTAGTGTGGGTGAGGAAGGTTGGGATGAGGTTGAGTGGCAAAGTAAAGTGAGGAAAGGTAGAAGGGGAAGAGGCAGAATGGATGTGTGGGGTCTGGTAGAGTGGGATCAGGTAGAGTGGTGTGAGGTAATGTATGGTACTTTAATTGACTTTGTAGTCCTACGATTCCAGGTCAGAGCGTGCCAAGAATAGGAGGTGTTGAACTGTGCAAGGAAGGATCGTTATATGCTCAGAACGCCCACCTGTTTTAAAGCTGCTACTACACAGGATTGCCAGCGCTGCTCTTGCTGTAATTTCCTTTGGCTGCATTGCATCCGGGTGGAGCCGGGACCGATCAACTGCACGTGATTAATCACGTGACTTCACTTGAGCATTTAGTCAGCCTCGAGCCGCCCGAGCGGCGTGTTGAACTGCGCAAGGAAGGATCGTTATATGCTCAGAACGCCTACCTGTTTTAAAGCTGCTACTACACAGCATTGCGAGCGCTGCTCTTGCTGTGATTTCCTTTGGCTGCATTGCTTCCTGGAGGAGGCAGGACCGATCGGCTGCACGTGATTAATCACGTGACTTCACCCGAGCATTTAGTCAGCCTCGAGCCACCCATGCGGCGTTAAGCCCGTCGGGGTAAAGGGCGCTGGCTGTTGTGCGGCTGTTTGGCGCTGGAGGAGCCCATATTGAGGGCACCTGGACACGAGAGGTGAAGTGATCCTTGTAAGTACTGATTGCTGAGAGCCCCTGATTTTTGTGTTATAGTGTCATCACCTGCATTTGCAAAGACAGTACTTGAGACCCAGCACAAACACTGAGCATCTGTGCAATTCATAACTGTTTCATTGGGAACACTGTGTGCTTACAAATAACGAGCGGCGGGAGACTGCGGGGCTAGGCCCTTTGATCCCAGTCACCCTTTTAGTCACACATATCACTGTGACGCATTCAAGCGAGTCCCGTGGAGTCCCGTTTTGCCACTTCGCATTTCTTGATCCTGCCTCTGCATATGTAAAACACTATTAGTGTGAAATCCCTTTTTGGAAAACGTGGACAACCCCAAGCGCCTTTCTAGGATCATGGCCTCACGCTTCAATGGTCCTTATCGACTTACAACAGCGATGCCTGATAATATTAATAATATAATATTATTGTCTGAGTCTCAGTCCATTCATGAAGGTCTACGAACAGATGTAGTATCTAGTAATACGTGCTCCACACCAATTCAGCGAAGTGCTCGACCTAAAGTTAAAGCACTGAATAAGAAGAAAATCCCAAATGTGAATAATGCAGATATTCGTAAATATGGATTTGGAATAGTGGGATCTGATGGCCCCGCCAAAATGCCTATCAAAAATGCACCGTAGCGACTTTGTCAAATAACACGGTAGCTAATCATTCTGATGTAGGGTCAGCTTTATCTGGTTTGCCTGTTGTACCTCACAGTCCTCAAATGGGAGAAAGTTATAAAATGTCCATCTCTATGTCAGACAGCATGCTTTTGAGAAATGCCTTATGTGGAGCTCTGGCAACTAGAGACCCTAAAGAGGCAGTAATTGACTTGAATTTAACCAACTCTTGTTTTTCAGTCAACATAGAAGGTTCCAATTTGTCACAATCTCCTGACCTGTTCCAACGGTCTAATTGTAATACATCAGTGCTAGATGTTTCATTTATTCCTCCAACTCCTCGTAGGACACATGATGATCTACAGGTCCTTCCCAAAACCCCTAACATTCCTAAAACTTCTTATTTAACGCTTGAGGTCATGAATATCACGCTAATGTCACTTGCTAAATTGTTTGAATCTATTGATGGCACTCTCAAAGGACAGAAAATCTTGATTTACTTACATCTAAGCAAGTGAAACTAACTACTTATGTTGCATAATAATAGCACAATCTTTGGTTGAGAAACAGCCTGTTAGTGAGAGAAAGGGATTGGTTTGTATGGATGTTTACACACAAACAGATCATGATGATGAGTGTGACATTGTGGAATGTATTCCAGATTCTCAAAATGACCGACAAAAATCAGCAGATGTACAATCTCATAAATTGAAAACATCTGTTCCTTTTGGGGCTGGAATTATAACAGAAAAATGTGTAGCGACGAATACTAATTTCGCCCCCCTTGTTGACCCTCACTCGATCTTTGTGGATAAAACATCACGGCTGACGCAAACGCCGAAATCCACGTATTCTGTTTTTGACGTGAAGGCTGCTAATCAAGCGCCAGCTCTAAAATCAAAGCCAAAAAAACTACCAACGGAAATAAAAAAATCGAAGAATGTGAAATCTTCAAAGATGGTGGTCTCATCTTCAACAAAACAATTCATCAACAATGTGGCACGTGCCAATAGCCAGACTCAGGTGGTCTCGAGCTCCATAGTAAAAAAATATGCTGCGCTGACCAACCTGAGAAAGAACAAACATCTTGACTCGTGCCAGTCACCAAGAGTGATCGTAGATCACCCTCCACTTGATGAATTGATAAAATTGGCTGAAGATCAGCATCCTGCTAAACAACTCACCCATAAAGATACTCCTGCAACCAGTATGATAAACCCTTTACATATAATAGGAAACAACAACAGTGAAGATGCTGATGTTGCAGTAGTATCAAGACAAAGACGAGAGATCGATCGATATTTATAGAGTCGAAGTTTCGAGACTCCCAAATTTCCTATTGTAGTAAATGGCCCTGCTAAATGTACCTCTGCCATTGCACCTATATCTTTGCCAACAACAACATTCTCAGAATATAAGAATGTCATTTCAAAACGGGTGTCCTTTGCTGAATCTGAGCCTCCAACTCCCCAAGGTGTGGCTCAGGGAACGTTAAATGATGGTAAACTGTTGCAAAATGATCTTGACGAGATCAAAAACTCAATTGCTCGCCTGTGGCTATTAAACTCGAAGACAAATAATGTTGTGCCATTTAAAAAAAAATCTTAAAAGGAAACAGCAAACACACAGGTTATGCAAAGGCATGCATCTCCACCTTCTGGTACTCTGCCCTTAAGACAATCGAAATTGATCAAAAATAAGTTAACACCCAAACCAGAAACCAGACACTCCTTGCTTCTGACTTGTCATCAAAATTGTCAATATATAATGAACCGCCAGAGTATCCTCAGTTTATTCTTTGACACTGTGATGCTCAGGGAAATTGAGTCGGATGATTTTGATCAGATTGAGTTTCCAAACAGGGATAACCTTAGTGTAGCCCTTATTTGGACTCGCTCTTTGATCATACACAACATCATTTCGGCTGCTCGGGAGGTGTTGTTCAATTTAGGTTTTGTGATCTCACTGAATTCAGACGCAAAATATCCATTAAAATCATGCCTCAAAACGCTGAAAAAAACTCAACGTTATATACTAACTTATAACGCTGTAGAGAATGTGCTTGAACAGAAAGAACATACTAATATCACAAGAGTATAACTAGAACAGGCTAAAGAGCAAGTGTGTGTCTCTATAATTAGTTGGAATACGCGAGTTCATAGTCACCTTATTAATAACCCTAAGAGTATTCTATGTGAGTATGATATCATTCTCCTGCAGGAAACTTGGTTATCTACGCCTCCCACTTGGAGCAACTATGACACACAACTTGAACCAGCCTTACGAGCCACCAAGGGAAGGCCTATGTCTGGATTACTCACTGCCACAAACACACTAGCCAATATACATCTTGTGTTATTACCCACGATCAATCCGTTCATTCAATGCTCTATTATTAACATTAATTTATTCAAAATTGCCTGTGTCAATGTCTATTGGAATCCTCTGGGTATTACAACTGCATTATTTTTTAAAAATTTAACAACTGTTCGGGAAAATGTTATATTGATACATGGCATTGTATACATTATTGTGGCTGGGGATTTGAATTTACACCTATTGCATGAGAATAAAGTGAAAAAAAAAGAACCGGTGGGATAATGGAACAATTTTGCGAAAGCATGGAATCTGGTTATGCTAAATGGTACGAGCATGGCTGATTCTCCCCCTCTTGCGACCTGGTTCAGCAGAAAACAATCTGCCATCATTGATTATATTTTCGTATCTAGAAGTTTATTTGAACATACAAAGGATTTTGCAGTGAAAACCTCTGAGTATAGTGACCATCGGCCATTGACCTTCAAGCTGATGTTGACCCATGTTTCATCTCCACCAAGACAAACTTTTAAGGGTGTAGTCAATATTAACAACTCTTTAAATCTGCTAAAATGGTCCAAACTATCATTAGTTCATTATAGTGATCATTTGAAAATGTATGAGAGGGGGGACTCTGATCTTGTTGAAGTAAATAATCTGGCACGTTATCACATAATGCAATTGTATGCCACTAAGCAGAACCCTCATGGGAAATTAACCCAAGTATCCGATAATGCAATTTGTCTTAGAAAAGTATTATTCAGAAAACAAAAAAGACATGCTCAATATCTACCATTGGCAGTGAAAGAGTCAGCCTTGCGAAGTATCAAAACTGCTTATAAAAATTGGATGCGGGAATATAAGCTCACCAAATATCAAAAGGATGGTGAATCCATGATACATCATATACAAAGTAAGAACACATCTCAAATTTGGAAACTGCTCAATTCAACCTCTGCAGCACCACAACTCACCTCTCAAATAAATGGAGTAGCGGAGAATGATTGGGTATTACATTTCTCAAATCTATATGCTGCTCCATCTGCGCCTGGGACCCTCGACATGCTTGACACTGTGTTCAACCTTGAATTTGATGAAGACGATATTCAATATTTCATCAATAAATCCTGCATGTCCCGTGCTCCAGGCCCAGACAGACTTTCTAATGCTGTTTTAAAAAAGAATGTTGACTTGTGGGTCCCAATTCTATACACGTTGCTTAGGTTAATCATTTGTTATCAAAAATTACCAACATAGTGGACACACTCCATCATTGTCCCTATTCACAAAAAAGGAAATAGACAAAATCCCATGAGCTACCGTCCAATTGCTCTTTCGGACGTTCCCGGAATTTTTTTTTGCAGACTAGTCCTCCGCGACCTGAACTCTTGGTCACTCTCAAATCAGCGGAGAGAACGATTTCAAACTGGCTTTGTTGCTGGACTAGGGACGTCGATAAATCTTACCCTTTTGAATGGCTTAAAGCTGTCATACGCCATGCGGAAGCAACCTTTATATGTTGCTTTTGTTGACTTCCGCATGGCCTTCGATTCAATTGACAGAGATTTACTTATCAGAAAATTGTTGAAATTTGACTCTCCTAAATCTCTGATAAAAATAGTGAGCCTCCTGCACTCAAACACCACTGTACAAATTAAGTTGAACATCGAAGTCCTTCTATCTAAGAAAATCACAACAGCTAGAGGTTTAAAACAAGGTTGTATTCTGGCTTCAACAATGTTTAACTTGTTTCTACAGGACATAGCTGACGCATTTGCCTCAGCTCATTCTGATCCCCCAAAGTTATGCGGATGATCTTGTTTTGATTTCCCAAACTCCAACTGGGCTACAAAAATTGCTTGACGTACTTGACCAATATGCTTCGGATTGTTATCTTGGGTAGATCTAAAACAACTTCTCAAAATAGATTTCAGTGGACAATATGTAACCACAAACTACAATTGGTCTCAGGCTATAAATATCTGGGGATGAATTTTAACAATGAAACATCTGAAAAATCCCTCGAAATAGCAACAAGAACCAAACTATTGATGTTGACATCGCAGGCTAAAATTGTTCACGCCAAATTTGGCAAATTTACGTGTGTTCCCATAATGTCTTTCTACCAGCAAAAGGTAGTACCAGTTATCACATATGGGTTGGAATCTGTGTTACCTAAATCTGAGCTATTTTGGAATCAACTTGAAGCTAAATTTTGGAAAATGGTTTTAAATATGCCCAAAAGCACACCCAACATGTTATTAAGATATGAACTTAGTCTTTTATCATTTCAAGTACAAGTGACCTGGAAAATGTGCACCTTATTCAGAAAATGTATTATGGGTATCTCTAAAAGAGATAGCTTAGCTATTTTAGCTGAGTATTTGTTAACTTCTAATCACTCATTCCCTTTGACGCACATTATAAATGCCCTTGCAGATGCAAACATTACAATTTAGTTGCTTTAACAAATCCGAATTGTGCCAAGGTCAAAATATACCAACTGGATTCGTTAATGACTCAAGAAAAATGTCTGAGGCTTAAAGATTTCAATAGGGATCTTTTTCGACATAAGCAATTACGTACAATGGCTGATTATCTTGTCAAAAGCCCATTCCCAAATTTAAGAACAAAAATTTTAAGATTACGTCTGAATTTGTGGCCGGTTAAGGACATTTTGGTAAGATGAGGCATTGTTAAAAAAGAACTAAGCTATTGTCAATTTTGCAACAATAAATCTGTTATAGAAAACTTACTTCATATTATTCTGAATTGTAAAGCTTTTGTGTCTCAGCGTACCACACTTGCCAAATGTATGACCTCAAAATACTGCAATCGCTCTGATACTGAAATTTGGGCTGAAATTTTTGGCTCTGCCAAAATATCTGTTAGAATTGCAATGATTCGCATTTTGGATGCTGCCTTTCCATATGAGCAGAAAAGTTTTAAGTCCCACAAATCTGAAACAAGATAGTGAATCCTGATAAAATTAGCAATCAGATTGTGCGCGTTAAGTATAAAATCATCATGAAATCAATTGTTAAAAGGTATCACATGTTTGTAAACTTGTTCTCTCCCTTTTTTTTAAGGAAGTATCTACATAATTAATATGATGCATAATGTAGATAAAGGATAACATATATTGCTTGTGTTTTACTGTGAATGCAACTGAGAAGCATATGTTTCACACATTTTACTAATTTCTATTGCTATATTTGTAAAGTTGAATTGTCAACTAAATCAAATAAAACATTTTTTTTAAAAAGAATAGGAGAGCACATATATGCAGACACTGATCTATCTTGTCGTCATGAAAAATAATTGCCTTTATCGGTGCAACTGTCCTCTAGTTTTCTTGTTGCTACAGATCATCTATGATCTTGCTCAAATTTCGAAGGTGAAGGTATACATTGATCATGCCTATAGAGCTCTTTCCAGGATATTTACTACTTCTTTCACATGAACAGAATTATTAGTCTATTTTCACCCAATGCCAGCTACTGGGATGGAATGACATGCATTTGTCAAAGATGTGTCACAATCACAGACATTACATTTCCAGGGAGAAGGGCTTTTTTTTATTTTTTATTTTTTTTATTATTTGATACAGTTGGTAAACCAACTTTTCAAATATTGACCTTCAACAATACAGTGTGAAAGGAAATTAATCCAATACATCAACAAACTGCACAAAATTACAATATAAATTACAATACTCATCATATTCATGATAAATTAAAAATTCAATTTTTCACACACAAGAGAAAGACATTGCTCTCACTTTACACTCTCAAATTCCAGGCAATACTATGTCTACAAATTGCACAATGGTAATCTGAACAGTTAATCTCGAATTAGAAAACAGCATGTTCCAAAATTTGATCATGATCTACATAATTCTGTACAATAGATTTCTTTCCAAAACATTTTGCCCTTATGACCTCTAATGCAGTGCCCTCGATTATAAGATGCTGTAGAGTTTCCCTCTGTTCCCTGACCAAACAGAAGCGACAATAGTTCTGCTCTTTTAGTATTAATCGCCTTCTACACAAGATGTCTCTTGTTTCATGCTGATTTAATCTAAATTTTAGTCGTTTTTGACGATGTGAGTGTGATGGAAATTTTACTAAATAGTCAGCTATCACACCATACCTTTTGGAGCCGAAAGCATTGGGATTGAAATCCTTAAGTTTTGTACACAGTGCCATGTTGCCAATCCAATCATAATCATAGATTTTTCTTTTTGCACTATCTGGTTTGGTTAACAAGAGCTCAATTGTTACCGCGGCATCAGCTGCTGCGTTTAGGGTATGGTGCCGCCACTTTCTCGATAAGCCATCATTAGCTAAAAATATATTGTGGGCTAAAACATTTAAGAGAGATGGCTTCTCCAACCCTTCTAATAATTTCCGCAACAGGGCACACTGCTTCCATAATACTTGGGAGTACAGAGAAGCTAAACCTAATTCAAATCGCAGTAACGCCAAAGGTGTCCCGGGCAACAATGATAAAACTGCTTTCCAGTATTTTGCTTCCCATCTATACCAAAAGCAACGGTCTTGCGGGCCAAAAGCCTCGACCCCATACAATATAATCGGAACTACCTTCGACTTGTAAAAGGCTATAACATGTTTAAGTGAAAACTTCCCAAATTTTCTTAAAAGTATCTTTGACTGTGAGATCAAGGGACCTAATTTAGATTTAATCTCACATGTTTGATTTTTTAGAGTTTTGTGATGTTCAATATAGACTCCTAGATACTTGTATCTTGAAACCACTGAGAGTTCACATTGAAGTAGAGACCACCTTAAATTATGTTTCTTTGAGTTTTTATTGCAAATTAAAATGTGCGATTTGGCGGTATTCACAATTAGGCTGTTGGCTATTGAGTAAAATTCTAATTGTTTCAGCATGTTTTGTAGGCCAATGGGTGTCTGAGAAAGCAAGATCAAGCCGTCTGCATATAATAAATATGCTATCTTCTGGTGGCCGATACGAGGCACATCAGTAGTGCAATTCGTCAATATAGGACCCAAGTCTAAAATGAAAAAAATAAACAGAAATGACACAAGGGCACAGCCCTGCTTCACACTCTTGTATGTCAGGATTGGGGGTGACAATTTGCCTTCCAAATTTAATTTCACTCGCATCAAGGTATTCATATGTAATTGCATCACCAGATTCATTAGGGATGGTGGACAATGATGTTGTTTAAGTTTACCTACAAGTATCGATCTGTCTATCGAGTCAAATGCTGACTTAAAATCAATAAAACCTAAATACAATGGACAGCCACCATCCACTTGTTTTGATTGAATTATTGAGAGGGCCATGATGTTGGGGATTGTTCCTATTCCTTTTACAAATCCAGACTGGAACAGATCTTTGAGTTGACTATCGGGCACCCACTTATTGAGCTCCTTCAGAATAAGTCTGCAGAATATTTTGCTCGGAGCATCTAACAGTGATATCGGACGATAACTCTCAGGTAATTTGCAATCACCTCTTTTGTAAATAGGTATAGTGATCACTTCAGGCCAAGACTTTGGTAGTATTTGGTGTTGATTAATGGCTGAGAATATTTTGAAGAAAATTGAGCCCCATATTTCCAAATGTTTTTTTCATTATATAGTTAGATATCCCATCAGGTCCCACATCTTGTGAATTACTCAGGGTCATGATTAATTGTTTTATGTCGACCAGGTCCAATTGTAACCACAACTTTGAATTTCCCTGGTGTAAGGTCAAAGGTTGAGAATTAAGGGGTTGTGCGTATAACTGCTTGAAATGGTTCACCCACTGGTGTACTTCCACCACTGAAGATTGCGTGTCCATTTGGTGATTATTGGTAGCCTGATTTAATGAGGCCCACATTTGTGATATGTTTTTCTGTGCTAACGTGGTTAACATATGCACACCATCCCTTTGGTATAAGGTTTCTTGATATTCCAGGCGCCAATTATTGTATGTTTAACAAGCTCTTTTGGTGAGGACCATTCGGACAGACGGAGCAAGCCTTGCTAACCTTCTTAGTTCCGCACGATATGCGGTTTTCCTGATCTGAAGGGTCCTATCAAACATGTGCAAGTGAACCCTTCTTTTTGAATCAAAAGATATTGATTGACTAAAGGCTTGCATGACATCACTATAGATGAGTCCCGTATTAGTCGTTTGCCGATTATCGTTTTGGTTAGAATCACAAAGAATTTGCTTAAAATGGTTCAAAGCATTTTCCATCCATCATAAACAATTCCCACCACAATTGACAACCAGACAACCCTTTTTCAATGCCTTCGGCTTATCAGCCTCGGTTCTTACACCATAATACCAATTGGCACACAGCATATTATGGTCACTCACCATTGACGGTGACTCCTGAAATGCTTGCATCTTGGACCATAGTACAAAATTCACATAGACATAATAAATTGTAGATGAAGAGCTACCTCTATGCCAAGTTGGAGCTGAAGGCACATCTGGGCTAATGGCTCCATTCAAAATGTATAGATTTCTAAATGAGACCAAGGAATTCCATAGCACCAATCTCTCACATTGTTGCCCTTTGTTTTTTGCAAAGCAGTTCAAGTTCAGGTCCCCAGCCAAAATAAGGTGAGTGATGGTTTTATCTTCATCCACCAATCGAACAACGCATTCAAATCCTTAAAGAATAGGTCTGTGGTGATGGCTACAGGATTCCAATAAATATTGAAAATCGCGTATACGCCACCATGGATAACCGCCCTAACAAGTAGCATATAGGGATTTGGAGCTGCCCAGAAATTGGACAAAAAACCTTGTCCGTCTTTCACAGCTACTACTAGTCCCACAGATGGTCTTCCTACCAAGGACTTTATAGCAGGAACATAATGGACCTGATGTTCAGCCCAAACTAAAGGTGTAATTAGCCACGTTTCTTGGAGGAGGGTTATATCAAACTTGATCAGCCCACTCTCATCATTGTTCAGGAGGTGCTTGAAGCCTCGAGAATTCCAACTGGCCAATGAGAGGGAGTGGTGATCTCTAGGGTTGCATGGCTAATTTTGATTTCAATTGCAATTGCAAGTACAAGACCCCCCTCCTTGCAACAATTGTTTGTTATTTGTGTAACTCGAGGGCAAGGTTTTAGACTTGGGAGTACATTCCATGCTACTTGATGCTGATGGACTAGGCGTACTGTCAGTTTCCCCACTGAGTACAAAACCCAGGTCGAACAAGAAGCCTTTTGCTTGCCAAACTAAATTTTGAATCGCTCTGGATTGAGTCCAAATTCTAACATCATTTAAGTTCTGGTTGGACATAAATTCTACCAGAGTTAAATCAGCTGATGTGATGTCCTGTAATGACGGTACATCTGAGAAAATTGCCAAAAAGGCTCTTCGATTTAAATCTTACTGGGTGCAGGGAGCTGGTCTGCATTTAAGAATCAAAGAGCATAAGGCCGGTCGCATTCTACTTTTTTGGTCTCTATTGATCTCTTGTTTTCCTAATGAAGAATCAGATGGACCAAATTCCTTGCCTTTCATGTTCATTCCAAATTCACCTAGTGCACTTTTAATAAGTGATAGTACTGTGTTGGAAAAGTCACCTGGAATGTTCATGTGGGTTGGCATTATTGGCTTCACACTAGTCATGAAGTCACTTGTAATTGGGCAATTGTTGTCAATTCTAATCTGAGTCGTACTCAAGAAGGGAGCTACCAGATCACTAGTTCTAATTCTACTTGTCTCATTATTGAATGTCGGTTGCCTAGCAGCATTTTCCAATGTGTTATATCCATTATTAGTCAAACACTGCTGAGTATCGGAAGTCCCCGGTATCAAAGGCGGAAGATGCTGACCATGCATATAAGCATCCACTGCCTTCCTTATTTCTTCTCTATGTCGCATTACCTCCTCTGTGCAAGATAGAGTGGTGGCCTCACTTGCACCAAGCTGACTACTTCCAGTCGTTGACAAGGATTTTAAAGGGCCAACCTGAGACTTAATCTGCGCAATCTCAATCATCAAGGCATCTAAAGGGGGATACTCTTCCACCACCCCTGCACCAAGAGTCTTAATAGGCTCCCTTGAGTTAGCTCATTTCAACATCTTATATATTTGTTTTAAATTCCATCAGAAACACTTACACTTGGTTTTTTGCTTGCAACATTTGGTACCGAAATGGATTTCATGAATCGTTTAGCAGTGGCTCTCCCTATACTTTCGGGTGTCGGTTGATTTTTTGGTAGCTTCATCTGTACCTTCTTTTCAACTGTGTTACTAAGTACTTTCTTTTTCGGAGCCACATCCCCATTTCTCGTGTTGGACACTTTGTTATTAGCACAATTAAAAATTGAATACACATTTTGGGCAGATGTAGGCTTCGATGGAAGAGCGCACTCAGGACACAAATTACTTATCATGAGTGGACTCAATGCTCAAGTTACAGACGCAGAGATCACTTTGTATATGTCAGAGTCAAAGCAGGGTAGAATACTAGTGTATCCCTGATTTTGGAGATTACCTACAGGCGGGCATAACACCGTTGGGGGGGAACCTCTAAAAATGTTTGTGTGGCTACTGAACACATAGATACTTTCCCCCTCCTATCAGATATGGTCAATAGTTCATTAATCTCATTTCCCTGTCTCATGACTTTCTGATCTAAGGAGCATACCAAGTCTATTAGTGATTGAACAGCCAAATTCAACACTTGTAAAGTAATATTAGACTGAAGGATGACTGGTGCATTTGAATCCCAGTGGGTAATGGTCCCATGCGAGCACACCCCATGGCATAAGGAAGTGTTTGTGCCCAGGGTGCACACACATGGACCAACACTCACTGACTCAACTGATACAGTTGAATCATCAAAGCTTTGGGAAGAGTCTGTGAACATTATAGGTGTGCTGGACAAATTATCCGACATGCATTTATCAGAGAATGCCGACCCATTCATATCTAGATCAATAATGGCAGCATGCTCTGCTACTTGTGCTAAACTCTTTATGGCAATGGGAAGAACCGTTCCTTGAGTTAACGAGTATAATGCTGTATCAGAGATGGATAAGTCATTCAAGCGAGAGCTTTGGCACGCAACAGCAGGTAATTGGCTTGGTGCTGTGCCTAATGCGGGGCGGGCAGTGTCAGGTGCAGGACTTACCCTTGTAAAATCAACACTACAAACACCCCCAGTCATCTGTGTCTGAGCACTAGCCACGCCCCTCTTTGCTCTATGGGCTGATAGTGAGCCGCTGCAAAACATTTGAATGTCCCCATTCACCATCATGCCTTTTTTGCCCGGACCCCGAACCGGAGTCACACACTCATGCTGGACTGACAATCCCATGCCATTATGAGTGGTGGTGAGTAACGGGGATTGAGTTTGTAAAGTCATTCCTACTTAGTCATTCCTACTTTCGTAGATCTGGTCAGCAGAACAGCCAGACCAATTTATTCCTCTTTAACCAAGGAGCACAAAAATCACAGAAAGACCACGCCTGCCTCTTCGCCTCCTTGACAACCTTTTCACAATAGGCAAGGATTAGCTAAGACTTATACCATCATATTATGACTGGATTCTAAAAGTACGAAATGTAGATAAATAATGTGCAGTGGCTTGGAACGTATAGCAAAGAAGCGACTGGGATCAAAGGATAAAAGCCCCACAGTCTCCTGCCGCTAACTATTCACGAGCACACAAGGCCCCAGTATGAATATGTAGGTTAATGAGTTGATCAGTTTATTTACTGTCTTCCAATTGCTCTTTTTCTTTTTCTCTTTTCAGACGCATGTGGCCATACAAGCACACCGCATCAAAGGGCCTCAGCAATCTCTACTTACGTAGATCACCGGAGTTGCACACTTCTCTCCTATCAACCACTTTCAATGCGCTCCTCCAGTGCCTAACAGCCGCACAACGGTCAGCGCCCTTTACCCCGTCGGGCTTAACGCCGCAAGGGTGGCTCGAGCCTCAATAAATCTTTGGCTGAAGTCACGTGATCAGTCACGTGGAGCAGCTTGGTACCGCCTCCTCCAGGAAGCAAAGAGAATCACAGCAAGAGCTGCGGTCAGCTCGCAGTGCTGTTTGAAAACAATTGAGGGCAGGTAAGCGTTCCTTTAGTGAAACGATCGTTCAATGCACAGCTAAACACAGGAAGAAGGGCTTTTCAAAAGGGGCAATGACAAAATCTTCCATTAAAGTAATATCACAGCTAGGCACACCACGTGGTTATTCCACTGACCCTGGCATGGTGGGTTGCTGGGCTTTTTTTCACCTATAAGTAAATGTTTGCAAAAATATCTATCTGTGCACTTAAGCAAAGAGCAAAATGTAACTCTACATTGTGGAAAATGCAACATACTGTTTACATGCACAAGTTAAAACCAAATTTTCAGTTATCCAGGGCCTCATTACACGGTAGGCGGTAAGGGTTTGCTGGTACCGGTAAGGGCACCGGTACCGGTAAACCCTTACCGCCTTACTACGAGGTCCCTTTGCGGGACCCGACCTTAACGGCTGGTGTAGACCAGCCGTTAAAGTTGGGTCCCGCAAAGGGACCTTGGTGCTAATTACGGTACCGCAATTTGCGGTACCGTAATTAGCTCCTTCCCCATTCCCATTGAGCCCTATGGGGCAAAAATGGGAATGGGGAAGGGCCATGAAGAAAGGGGGAATTACCGCCCGCCAACCTTGGAATGGGGTGGTAATTCCCCTTTTCTCCATGGTGGTACCGGTATGGTACCGGCGGCAACCATGGTGCTAATAGCACCATGGTTTACCGCATAACGTGTAATGAGGCCCAATGTTTCATTTATTCTGCCCAATTTAAGGGAAATCTACACCCTACTAAACTTCAACCTCTGACTATACCACAATCATGCTACACAACACTTACTTTTCTTCATGCTTGATTATCCTGCTTTCTCACTAGTGTGGTAATACATGCTCAGCCGTGTGAGTGCAATCCTGAAAGACACAAATCATTACTGCGTTTCTGGATTGTAACACAAAGTGCCATAAAGCTCACTGATTATGGCACTAGTCTCTGGGCGCTGTGTTTATGCAGGTATCAGGTAATAATATCCCCATATATATTATCGCCATACATAATGTCGCCAGGGGTGAAGGGGGGAGGGGTGTGGGGGTGTCCTCTGCGCCACTTGAAAAAAAAAGTGTTTAGTGGTGGCAGGGGTGTATCCTGCATGTTAAATGTAATAATGTCCCCGCAAAAAAACTGCAATTTTCTGGCGACTTTTTTGCCAGTCGTCATTTTTGCGGGGACATTATTGCATGGAACCGTTTATGCATTGATGTGATCATGCATCCAGAAAGTGCAGGTACAGCATATGCAAAGGTAGCAGGTGCAGCAGGAACAGTAGCTTGTGGGTTGCAATATTCAATGGATAATGAGGTCCCCTCCATATGTAGGCCCATTAAATGGGGAAAACAATGGGAGGCAAGGGAATGTACCATGTTATGCACATCAATCAGACCTTGGTGCCTTATAAACGACCTATAGACATGTTTCAACCTCAGAAGACAAAAATCACCCATTTGAAAAGAAAATGTGTGAACACTTTGGAAGAGGCAAATAAAATACGCATATTGAATGCCAGTTCCAATAAAGCATTGAGAAAGGTATTCAAGCCAACTCTCAAAACTGCTCCTCATTCAGAGAGCCACGTTGGATCGACTAATCAATACAAGCACTCATCTCGGGAAAAGACCCTGTGCATGGGCAGTGAGCTTTACATACAGTGCCACACCGTCGAGCGAGTGGAGCAGTGCAGTTAGTTCCTCTTTAGAAATATCCTCATTAAGAAAAAAGAAAACAAACAGAGGTCGCTTGATGAGAAAACAGTTCTTGCAACAGCGCAAAAGGGACACTTTACGTCTGGACATTTTCTAAAAGTCGGTGACAGGTACTGTACCATGAACGTTTTTTGCATGAATTGCCTTGCCTGCCTGCTCTGACTGGGGCATAAGCGATAGCACAGAGGAAAATAGTTTCTTAATGAAATAAGGAGGAGCCGCTGTACTCATGAAATACTGTGGAAGTAGTAGGGTACTTACTCAACTTTGGTTCTCCAAGGTATAGAAACAGGTGTCTGTTATGTTGGTCTTGCACATTACTGTCTGGGCTACTAGACCATTGGCTTATACGATGGCAGAGATTATGCTTTGTCTGCCTTGTATTCCATTCAATTTCACACAGCTTCCATCACTCACCCTGACAACATACAGCAGAAATCAATGATCTATGACAAAAGTCATTGATGCCCACAGCAAACATTATCACATCCCTAAATAAGCTTGCAAAAATCATGAACATGCAAGGGCATGCTACATGTGTCAATAAGCGTATGAACTCAGTCAGGTCCCTCAGAGTCTACAGGGAAATTGGCCACCTTTATGAATGCTCATAGTGCAATGCCCTCAAGATAATAAAGGATTAAGGCTGCCACCCGTGTATATAACGTCATGTGATTATTTTCCAGTGGTGTAGGCAAGCAGTGGCCTGAAGGGAAAGGCTGTCCCTCTGTTCAGCAGGACACTGCCTGCCATATAACATGCAGGTGAAGTGAGCAGTCGGGCTGATCATCAGTTAGAGTTATGATGTTATCTTGCATTTGTACAGCGCCTACTGCTATAGCTCTTAGTCTGCCGTTAGGTGCTATACAAATGCAATCCTTCGTCTGTAACAGTTAGTTCTGTTCATAGTCTTAAACATGCATTGGTCATCCCTTTGTTAAAAAAGCCCTCCTTGGACCTTGAAGTATTGACCAATTACCATCCTATCTCTCTTCTGCCATGTATGATGAAAGTAATGGAAGCTCTTGTCTCCCTGCTGCTTTCCAATTTCCTTGAATCCTCCTGCTACTTTGACGTATTTCAGTCTAGTTTCCGGCCAGGGCGCAGCACGGAATCGGTTCTGAACTCACTGCTTGACGGCCTATCATGTCTGGTTGACCAGGGTGGTGTCGGAGCCGTCCTTCTTTTAGATCTATCGGCGGCTTTCGAAACGATTGATCATTTTACTCTGATTGCCCACCTACCTGCTGCTCGGCTATCTGGTTGTGTTCTTGACTGGTTCACTGCCTTCTTTGCCGACAGGTCCCAGTAGTTATTTCTTCTGCCCTTTCTGTCCCCACTCGTTTATCTTACTTTGGGTCCCACAAGGATCAGCTCTCTCCCCGATTCTGTTTAATGTCTATATCAGACTTGTTCTTCTTCTTCTCCAAGGCCATGGCTTCCGCTATTACTCCTATGCGGATGACACTCAGATCTTAGTCCGTTTGGATCTGACTCAGATTGAGACTGCTGCAAGACTGATGAAATGCCTGGAGGAATTAGGTAGCTGGATGTCTTCCAACTGGCTTAAGCTCAATGCCAGCAAAAAGAAAGGCTTGGTTGTTGGGACTACTTCCCCCCCAGCTATATTGGACCACTGACTCCTGGCCTCTCTCACTTGGCCCCTGTCCTTCACCTGTGCTGTCGGCAAAAAACTTAGGGGTAAAAATGTCAGCTTCCCTGACCATGGAGGAGCAGGTGGCGGCAGTCTGTAAGCCTGGCTATTTCAAACTCTGGGTCCTGCGTAAGGTCCTTCCTTGTATCCCCACAGCCTGTCAAGCCCCAGTGGTGGCCACACTAGTCTTAAGTGGTCTTGTCTACTGTAACTCTCTTCACTTTGGGCAACCCCGCTACCTCATCAAGCGGCTTCAGCTCTTACAAAATGCTGCAGCAAGATCTATCCTTCACCCACCTTTTGGCGTCCACATGTCCCCCCTTTTGAGGCAACTACATTGGCTCCCCGTTGAGGCCTGTGTCATGTTTAAATCCATGTGTATAGTCCACCGGGCCTACTATGGCATTGGTGCTGAGTATCTGCAAGCCACATTTGTTCACTACTCTCCCACTCGGCTCCTCCGCTCTCGATCAGCACTTCTCATAGTTATCCCTCGGTTTAGGCTGGCCCGGTCTGGTGGGCGTGACTTCACCATTGTGGCTGCTATTGCCTGCAACAAACTTCCACTTTCGCTGCGGACTACTGCTGGCCATCTCAGATTTCAGCGTAAACTTAAAATGCTAATATTCTAAACTGTCTGTCCTGTTTCTACCCATCCTCAGCCCGTAGCGCCATGATGCCTTTGGCGTACATGCACTTAATAAATCTGTATAACATGACTTAACATAACATAGTTAAAGGCGTGGAAGTGCTTTTGCCTGTCGAGGTGCTTTTGCAAAGAAGGAGTATGGCAGAAAAATCAGTAGTGGTAGGGAGGAGCAAAGTCAAAGTAGATAGTTGAGATGAGGGCGAGGGAGAGATAAGGTGCTCAGGAAGGCATGAGAAGGAAAAGGTGGAAGCGCTATGTTTACAATTGGACCAAATTTATCAAGGGACTCAACTGTATTGTATGGGGCGCAATATCAAGAGGAGAGATAGCTGGAGGAGAGATGTTCGCTGCGCCAGGAGGTATACGCCCGGAATCTACACACTGCATGGTGAGATGGGGCATGTTGAAGCCATGCCCAAAAATAAAAACACAGGTGGCAAAGCCATTCTACTTACTTCCTTATTGACCCCAACAACCATTTAGCAGGGTTTGCATGTCAGAAAACCGAATATGCCAATTTTGCAACAGCTCCCTGAAAAGCAAGCAAAAAAACCTCTCATTATTCCTCATTTATTTATGTCATGGTTGCGCAATGTGATTAAGAGCACCACGCGTGTCTAAGGCCAAGCTGTGGTCAGACCTCTGAGCCTTCCACAGTGTCATTGTGAGCCACGGGATGTAGACAACATACACCAGAAAACAGATCAGGCAAAGCCTCTCTATTCACTCACCTCAGCCACAAATGGCCACGCTCGATAGATGGAAAAGCTGCAAGGAGAAATTGGCAGATTTAACTGAGGGTAGGATTTCAAACAGGGCTTCTTGGAAGCAGATGGCGCAGGCTGGCCTTCGTGGAGGTCCCCGAGTCTTGCTAGGGCATTTAAGTAATGGTTATATTGGTGGGTGAGACAGGAATACTTTTAGGAATACATTTAGGGTGATACTGGGCACTTATGGGAGTTAATTTGCATAATCCTGTCTATGACTATCCTTTTCACAGTGGGCTTCAGATTCTGTATCCCGTTAATAGAGGGCATCATGCGAAGGTTCGCTGAAAACAGAGGGTATGATCGAGTTAGTATATTACATTTCCCAGTCTATTCTTCTGGTTTTTTTGTGTGTGTTTAGGGGGTTGCTACCAGCTGTTTTATGGCAGCTTCAAATGTGCTTGCATGTTAGACATTTGAAGCAAAATATTATAATGAAACCTCAACATAATGTAACATGACTTATCCAACTTGTATATAAGGTAAACAACATCATCCCCACCTCTCCCGAAGGAGTGAATGAGTACATATAATAGCACACAGATGCACTCTAGTCAACATGCATTTAGCTTTGTCAAAATAAGACATTGATCCCAGCAGAACAAGATATTACATAACATGATTCTACAGCTTAAATCATGAGATGGCATAACATAACAGAGTGTAGCATAGCAAATCTAGTATATCACTTCAAAACCAGGCATGGCATAGGAAATGTAGCTCAGTGCAGGGACAAAGCAAAACATGCATTGCTAAGCATCCCAAACAAATATTGATGCAACCCAGACAAACAAAAACACCACAAAGATAGCGAGTCACACACAGAAATGCACATGTACACACAAAGAGAAATGTGTGCAAACAGACAGCAACACACACACCCTGCTCCAGACTCACAGTTTCCTAATTTAAAGTCTTCTGCTGCTCTTGGGATTCACTGATTTGAAGATGGAAATGGCTGCACCTTTCTACTCCACTGCCATGGGTCTTCAAAGCGAAGGCCCTCCAGAACTCATACACTTCCTTCACTTTGCTGTTTCCTTTCCTCCAGAGGGACCATTCCTCCATTAATTAAGACATAATTATCTCTGTTGGCCAGAGAAAGGAACATGTGGGGGGAGTCATGGCTCAGTCTTTGAAACAACTCGTGGGTTGTAATAAATTGAGTTTTCTTTTAAATAAAATATTTATTTTACTTGACCAAATACTAAGCTTGTGGTTCTGTATAAAGTGCTTAAGGACACAAAGCATATCATGTGCTCCGCCTTGGTCAGACTTGTGAGACTGCCACAGTGTCATGGTGTGCTTGAGCATGCTGTAGCCCTAACCAGGAAAACACAGGCAGCAAAGCCCTTCTGTTTACTTCCCTATGTCTCCCAACAACCATTTGGCAGGGGTTTCATGTTATCAGAATTTAGCAATATATCAATCCTCATCCCATTCACCCAAACTAATGCATTTTACAGTTTGAGACCTCTCACAGGGGACAGCAGACACTACAGGAGGAAAACAAACCCACAGAGCCCAATTGTCCATCTGCAGCCACGTTTACTCTGTTACTTAACAATAGCATATGCTGAACTGTTTCTGTACATTTCATTAGTGGAAATATAGCCTTGGCAAAGAATTAAACATACAACCGTGCCTTGTCCCACTGGAGATCTGTAATGGACTGTGCTCTCTACCATTGATTACAATTGAAGTAGTATGTCCTTGATAATTATCCATGACCATATTTAAGTAGATAGGGCCAAAATGAAAAGCCTCAAAGGTACTTCTCAAGTAAGGCCAATCAACCCAGTCAAATGCCTTAGTCACATCTAAAGAGACCAGCCCGAGGTCCAGACCCTGCATCTTTGATACATCAATTAAATTCATTATTCCTCTGACATTGTCAAACATGGTCTTACAAGCAATGAACCCTGCCTGGCCCAAATCCACCAACGTCGGGATAACCTTGGCCAACCTGGAGGCAAGCACCTTTGAATATGTTATTACTTCCACATTCATCAAGATTATCGATCTATACAACACACAGTCACCTCGATCTTTACCTGCTTTCTAAAATAGGATGGTAGCAGATTCGCCCATGGTTGGTGTAGGTGCCCTCAAATTAAGATAGGAATTAAAAATAGACACTATGGGCCCGATTTTTGGAATTATTTGCCAGGTTCAAAGTGAATTTGCACTGCTGAAAAGTAACTTTGCCCTGCTGACACAAACCCTGATTCATGGAACTGTGCGACGTGTGTTTCTGCCGTGCAAAGTCAGGGCAAAGTAATTTTGCAGTGCAAAAATGGCTCTGCGCTGACTATGGGCCTCATCACGACTTCGGCGGTAACCCTTAAATCCGGCGGTAGCGCTAATACCACCGGATTTAAGGGTCCGCCAAATCAGGGCTTCGGCGGATTTCGCCAGAGCTCTGAGCTGGGGGGAAATCTGCCGAAAATTCGCGCTATTACCGCCGGCGGGAAATCCGCCGGCGGTAAGAGTGAAAAAATTCCCCATTGAGCCCAATGGGGAATGGGGCATTCCCGAATGGGCTCAATGGGGAATGGGGAATTACTTTACTGCCGAGTTCGTGATCTGGCGCCGGCGGTAACGGCTAAGTCGTGATCAGGCCCTTTGTCTGGACTTTGCACTGCAAAAATACACTTTGCACGGTTCCATGAATCAGGGTTTTTGTCGGCAGTGTAAAGTCACTTTTCAGCAGTGCAAATTCACTTTGGACCAGGAAAATATTCCATGAATCGGGCCCCATATGTTGTACCAAATGGGATTTATGTCTTATAAAATGATGCGGTAAAACTATCGGGACCAGGAGTCCTAGGCTTCAAAGAAGCAATCTCCTCATCAACCTCCTCTGTTGACAAAGGTTCATTCAGGAGTGCCCGATCCAAATCCAAGATATATGGTATGTCAGCATCCTGTTAATAATCCTTCTGCATCCAAAAACACAGCGGCTCCACTTTCATTAAGGTCCGAAAGAACTGTTGCACCACCTCCCCCTTTGCATCCTCCTCATAATGCATCACACCATTGACATCCCTCAGGCCCACTGTATTATTTCTTGTGTGTGCTTGCGGAAGTTTCTGTACTAATAGTTTGTTAACTTTGTTCCCATGGCCATAATAATATTGCCCAGTTTTAAGTGTGGCATGTGCAGTCCTGTCTGACACCAATGGCTTTAGGTATGCACGTGCCAATTTAAGATCTCCAAATGCTTTCCATGACACCATATATTTATGTCCGTATCACAAGCCTGAACCCTGTGTTTCTTCTGTGTTTTGCAAATGATGCAGTGTGTGCGATAATTTCCCCCCCTGACCACCGATTTCATTGCATCCAAAAGTATCAGCAGAGCACAATCGTCTGTCGAGTTTCCGGCAAAATAAAGGTCAATAACCGTTGCTACTTCATGTTTCATGACAGGGCCCCTCAGGAGTGAGTCATATCAGCATACTAACTGTTGGCGAGAGCCCTAACACTGCTAAATATCCCACTACAAGCATATGGTCTGAAAGCACACATGGGCCTATAGTCGCATTAGAGAAACATGGAACCAGAGTGGGAGAAACCAAAAAGAAAATCTATCCTTCAAAAACTCTTATGAACATGTGAGAAGTGTGTACAATCCTGCATGTCTTTATTAATTTATGTAATTATTTATTTATTTTAGATTTATTGTTGTTAGTCAATTTGTCTTTTTACAATCATAAATACATCAGGCATTCATTTCATATTAGACCATTAATAAATACACAACAGCCAATTCACACTATTTCAGTATAAATATACACACGAATAAAAGGAAAATGCTAGACATTAAAACGTGTACTAAAAACTAAGACAAAATCTAAAAACATGAGTCCCATCCATTGAGACTTGTCCCTCTATATATACCCATCTGCTGGCCATTTCATGGGTAGGACATTGGGCAGTTATAGATATGGGGTTGTGAAGATAATATAATAGAACTGTCAAAATACACAGTGGCAAAGTGCATGTGCTGAATTAGAATAAGGCAGAAGTTCTTTAATTAGAGGACAATTTAGCCATGTTTTAAAAAACACAATTGTTTCTGTTTCATATGGTGTCTAAGAGGGAACTAAGTCACTAGGTAACATCTTTAATATATAGTGCCAAACGCTGTACAACGCAAGGTGCACTGACACTGAGGGAGAGTTTAGGCAGTAGGCCCAGAATTCGTCAGATTTGATTGAATCATAATTGTGGACGAAGGGCTCATATATTGACATATATAATGTGTATTCATGTGGGCAATCATAGAATATGTTCTTAGATGTTTCCAAGCATTTACTTTTCCTGCATACACGGCAGCGTCTACCCTCCAACCGTATTTTCAACTGCGGACCCAAAATCGATAGCAACAGAAGTTTGTTTATTCAAAGGCACAACATAAGCTATTGCATTTCTAGGTTGGGACTTAGTGTGATGTAAGGTTGTGGTCTTTTATAACTGTACCACATTTGTAAAGTTGCTTAAACGTTTTAGGGTGGCAACATGTGTGTAGTTTTTATTCCAATAAGTGATTGAATTTGGTTTTGAATGCCAGTTTCAAGTTTTGATATCCACCCTAAATATTCCAATTTGGGAACCAGTTGATAGCGATGAAGGTAGACATCACAAGGTCATTGAAAGTATTGCTTAAAGTACCTCCACTTCTCCCACAATTTGTCCCCAAAATTTCAAATAGGGAGCATACTGGTGCCAGCTTAGCCTTCAAATAGATTTCTGCCCTTTTCCTTTCAACATGTCCTCCTAAGGAGATCAACCACAGTTCTAGTCGGACAACCTCCATGGGAACAGAAGGTCTTAGTCTCAGTGGCTTTCTCCAAAAGACAATTAAGCTTAGGTCCCGCCTCCTAAGCGCCTCTAGTCCGTATAAAATTGCCGGACATAAGCACTGTCCATAGAGGACCAGTATCCCCTTGAGGGAATATCCTGCCATTTGAATGGCAAAGGTGGCAAAGAGTTGGGTCAATTGTGCAGCTTTCCTTTTCTTGTTTGAGATTATGTAAGGGTATCATTTCCAGCCCAAGGTAAGGATAGCGATCAACGTAAGACACTTCACCCAGCGATGAATCTAACTTCACCCTGTTTACAATCTTCCCAGATATTAATAAGGTCCTAGTTTTTTCTATGTTCATTTCAAGGTCATTGTCCCATGCATATTCAGCCATGCAGTTCAGCATGGATTTACTGCCCCTGAGTGTATGGTCAAAAATTACTAGGTTGACTGCATGTAACATGCTCATGATCTTCACTTGACCAATCCTGGGTGGACAGTTGAAAGCGGTGAGCAACTTTGCTGGATGGTCAGTGATGTACATAATAAATAGCAGGGGAGCCAATACACAACCCTGCTTGACTTATTTAATCAAACTCGTGCTCTGGTCTCTTCATGTAGCTTCTTAATTATGTCCAGGAGCCACCTGGGACATCCCTTGAATTTCATTTTATTCCAGAGCCTAGCTCTGTTCATAAGGTCAACAGCTGACCTGAAGTCAACAAAGGCTATATACAAAGGAGGGGCATCTTTTTGTGTTGCTTCTAATATCAGTCGGTCCAGCAATCGAATGTTGTACGTGGTTGCTGATTTGTGCCGGAAACCTGACTGTAGATCGTACATGACATTCTCAGATGCAGCCCACGCCTGGATCTCAAACAGCTTGCCTGTTATGTCCAGCATGGAGAGCAGCCTATAATTTTCCAGCCTAGTCCTATCTCCCTTCTTATAGACCGGCACTAAGATTGACTACCTCCATGTGATTGGGATGGCATGCTCATAGCACACCCTGTCAAAAAAGGCCTATAACCAAGGTGCCCAGCTTTCAGGATCTTTTTTGAGGAATGTGTTTGCTAAACCATTAGGACCCGGGGCCCTAGATGCCTTTAGATTGTATATTGCCAGAATTATTGCCTCAGTAGAGAAACCTAATGGCCAGTGTTCCCATTAATCTACATCTTGTTCCGGTGATGGTGGTGACTTTGCGTTCATCTTTACATCCAAGAAGTGTAGCCATATTTTCTCACCAATTGGATTAATGATTGATTTTTCTTTATGACCCTTAACAGCACCCAGCACTTGCCATATAGTTTGTGTCTCTCCGCCACTGAAAGCTCCAATTATGTGTTGCCATTGTACATTTAACATCAAGCTCTTCCTATGCCTCAGCCACCAATTGTATCCGTTCTTAATTTGATTTATCTCAATATGTAGCTGGCGGCCTGGGATAACACTCTTACGTCCCTGCCCTCTTTGCGCTTGTAGCATTTGAAGTTAAAAATAGCGGTGTCAAATGGTTTTCCTGTACCTTTTCCAACGGTAAGTTCTCTTCTCGGGCCAATATATGTCACATCAGTGGTAAGGGCTTTAAACCACTTCTCCATCACTTCCAAGTTGGAGGCTGCAAGTGCTTTCCAACTATCCTTACCCGAGTTGTTTACAGCTGTCATAGCTCTGTCGGTACTAACCTCAGTACACCGAATTCGGTTACCTGAGTGGCTTGGTGTAAGACCCTTGGTACGGATATGATAAGCAGCTGCACCAGTAGCTGTAATGTCAGCCTTAGGGGTGAGTGGTCACTGTGGGGGCTCCAACCTATCTTCAGCACATAAATGCATTCTAAAATGGTGTTGCTGTCGAAAAGATAGTCTAGGGTTCGTTTCTTTTGTCCACTCCTCCAGTTCCATGGACCAGGCATGTCCCCAGTGGGTCGCTCATTAATCAATGCCAGTTCCCATTTGCTGAGAAAATAGACCGATAGCTAACCTTGCACATTTTCCCTTTGTTGCAGAAGTGTAGATACTGGGCAGATGTTCTCAAACCGAGGGCAATAGACCCTGTCATTGCAGTGTGCATTTAGGTCTCCTTAATATCTCCTCCTAATAGGATTAAATCATGGTCTATTCCACCTCCCCAATCTAGAAATTGTTCATCAATTCATCAATTCTTGTAAAAATGTCATTTGTACTAGATCCCCCCTCCCCCGGAATATATTTTTCCTACATTCTTGCCACCACCTGACCTCATGCATCATCACATTATCGTTGTTAGTACTGGTAAGAAGCAACTCAGACCCCATGGCTTGTTTCACAATGATCAGCAAGCCCCCAGATGGTCTACCCCATGTGCTGTTTTTTGCAAAAGACTGGTGCACTACAAAGCCAACTATCCGAAACTTGTCAGCCATGTCTCCTGACACATGATAATATTGTGTTCCAAGAGTAAGGGCAAAGAACCTGCTTTAGAAATCAGATGTTGATGTCCTCTGGTGTTCCAGCTTGGAAGCTTTAAACCTCATTTAGAGGCATGGCCCTGCTGAGGGAGAAAGCCCTTTATACCACCCCTGCTCATTTACGCTACACATATGTGGATGCACTGTTGTCACACTTTTCGCCTCAAACATTGCTTGATCGGTCTTGCATTTGTCGTAGCAGATAGAAGGCAGAAGGCAGGAACTTTGATGCAAAGATCGTAGCCCAGTTATACAAAGGTTGTCTTATGTTGGCGTATCATTGGAGCAGTATCCGGTAGACAGTAAGAGGAAGTGAGTTAGTTTCCCACCATTTGTATTTGACTGTTTGATGAATTTGAAGTCAGAAGAATTTAGAATCTGCATCGGCTGGTTAAGATGTTTTACAGCTGGATGTGGTTTCCTTGGATCAATTGTCAAAATGAGTGGGTCCAAAATGGGCACAGCAAAGTATCAATCTGATTAGGACTCTGTTCCTTAAGAGAGCTACTCACGGCCCTTGGTTCCCCACAGTCAGCTATAAGCTCCGTATTGCTGGTCTGCCGGGTCGTAGGGGCAGCTGTGGTCTTGTCTTTAGTAGGCAGTGTGACTTTTACCTCCCCTGCTGTTACCCGAGCTTGCTCTTTAGCTAACCAGCTTGTCAGTGTATCCACACTTCTTAATTGTCTCTCTTTCTGGTGGGACTCCCTTCTCTTCTGCTTTTTTTATTTGTGTACTGGTGCAACTGTTGTAGAATTCAAGGGAGCATCTGCCACATCTGTTTCTGCTGTCATTATTATGGAGGCAAGATTTTCAATATTTTGCCTTCTTTTCTTTAGGAAACACTGCTCCTTATGCATCTTTTAAGTAAGAGGTGAAGCCTTCAACTCAATAGCCTCCACTGAGATGCTAGAGCAGACCTGGGGAGCATTACTTATATTTATTTTATTTGTAAAGCGCTCCAAGCCCTGGATTGCTTCCTTGTTATTCACCACAGCTAGTCTGGGTAAGGGTGTTTGTTGTTCTGGCACCTGGTGTTGTTCCAGCAGTGATGTCAGATGCTGCACCATGGGACCCTGCTGTTTACGGTCCTCATGGATGTGGCTGCAGAGTTATAGCAGTATCCTTACTGCAAAATGGAGTGCACTGTTATTTAGGTCCACTATAGTACTCCCACTACAGCTACTCTGCGTCGTGCTGTGATCAATGTTTTCCGCTTCATCACTTGGTGGACCAGAAGTATTTGCAGGAAACATGTTTGGGGTCAAAGACATCCGGAAGGAGTGGTCTATGTATGGAAGCGGTGGAGAGGGAGAAGAGGAGGGGCCAGGCACCATCGGCCCCTCCTCGTTTGTTAGTGCAGCATCCTGCAGATCACTAGGTGGTTGTGTAGCCCCTTGCAGGGAGTAACAAAGGGCTAACAGGAAGTTGTTATTATCGATTTCAGCTGCTGAACAATTGCTGCTACTCAGAGGCTCTTCTTCTGTAATGGTGACATCAACCTATGTTTCAATGACACGCATGACCATAAAACCAACACCCTGCATGCCTCCCTCACGAATGTGAATTTCACCCAACTAGTGACCTCACCCCCACATGATAAGGGAAGAACTTTAGACTGGGTATTAACATCAAATGTCTATGTATCCATCAATTCCATCACAGCAATTAATTGGACTGACCACCACTTAATCTGCTTCAAACTACTAACTCAAGACATACTCACCTCCCTTCCTACCACACTCTGACCCATTGAAATTAGGAACACCCATAATCTTGCAGCCAACAACCTCACCCCAATTATGTTGGAGGCCCTCACCATCCAGATTACCACCAACACCAACCCTAACTGCCTTGCGAATATCTGCCACAACTGTCTCAAAAGTACTATTGATGCATTAGCTCCACTCACCACTAAAATACCACGGTCGGCCAAACATTCCAACTTTTGGTCTCCCGCGCAACAAAAGATCTTTAGAACACATTGATTGTTCATTCTGCCAAATCCTTCTTGGAAGCAAACAAATGCTACAAAGCCACCATTATGGCACATAAAGCAAATTCCCTAAACACCTGTATAAATAATGCATCCTCGAATTCCAAAGAACTCTTTACCATCCTCAGAGAGTTGGAAAATCCTGCCCCGTCTAACGCACCCATCAATACAAGCAAAGCATGGTGCGCCACTATATAGAATGCACATGCTTCTAAAATAGTCACACTCCAAAACAAGATCTCAGCCAAAAGAGAAGTACTGACTAGCAAAAGCGTAGCTCTCCTATCAATGAACACAGACCAGGAAAATATAGTAACACAATTCAAATTTGCACAGGTCAGCCAAGACCAAGTCCTGGACACCATAGCTAGGTTTAAACCATCCAATTGCAAAGGAGATTGCTTCCCTTTACAGTTAGTCAAACTCTGCAAATCTTCGCTAACTCCTATCATCACCAAATTTGTCAATGCATCTTTTCACGCCAATGTTGTCCCTGCCAGTATTAAAGAAACTTGGATCACCCCACTTCTCAAAAAACCATCACTAGATCATTCAGTACCCACAAACTACCGCCCCACAACTACAGTCCCTTTCCTGTTGAAAATAATCGATAACATTGCTTACTCACAAATACAATCTCACCTAGAGCAGAACCACCACCTAGGAGCGAGGCAACCTGGCTTCCGGCCCAGCCATGGTACAGAAACTCCCTTATTGGACCTAAAAATCCAGATAGATTCCATAAGAGATGTTTATCAGCTGTGCATCCTTCTTCTTTTAGATCTGTAAGCCGCAATTGATCTGGTAGACCATGAAAAATTGTGCAATACTCTGTCAAAAAATGTCTACTTTTTCCAGGAAGCCACCCTCTGGGTCAAATCTTTTCTCTCAGAACAGACTTCTAGAGTTTCTTTAGTAAAGGAAGCCACAAACCCTATACCAGTCCCCATAGGGGTTCTGCAAGGCTCATTTCTCTCGCCCACCCTCTATAATGCCTATAATAAGCTGCTATTCACAGCCCTTGATGCCATTGGTGTCATCTACACAAACTTTGTGGATGACTTTGTGGATGACACCCAGATTCTCATCCCCATCACTGGCAAGACATAATCACTGTAAATAAGATATATGCCATTATCCAAAACTGGATGGCTACTAACAGTCTATGGGCCTCATTATGAGTTAGCCAGTCCGGATTTAATGGTGCCGGTAAAACCGTACCGGCACCGTTTTCCAGACCGGCTAACTTCGAGTTCTGTGGTTGTGTGGTGTCACATCCACCAGGTCTGATCTGGTGGGCAGAATGCCACCGGCCGCAGACGGCGCAGAAACACCAGCACCATTACCGCATGTTGCCAGTGTTTCCGCGATCCCCATTCCCGTGGAGTCGAAATGGGGGTAACGGAATGCTGGTGGCAGATTTACCGTACTACCGGGCTGTAATGCCCCGGTAATTCTGGCAATTCTGGCATCAGTAAATTCCTATGAGTCCGGCGGCATCCTGCCGGTTAAACTGGCACGGCTACCGCCGGACTCGTAATGAGGGCCTATGTCTTAACGATGAAAAAACTGAGATTCTCATTGTGGGTTCCCCTGCAAAAAGGAAATCTCTCCATCCGACTATTCATCCATCATGATCGATGGATCACCCATTGCAGTTCTGAAACAGGTAAAAACGCTGGACGTCCTGTTAGATTCCAACGTAACAATGACCAAACAGGTCAACGTCCTCGCTTCAACAACCTCCTACCTGGCTAAACTCATTGTGCTAAGCCGTCAATTTCAGACTCCACAAAACTGTATCACACTTGCCTGTGTTCTCAATTTGACAAAAATAGACTACTGTAAAGTATTACTGCTATGTTCCTCAAATACTAATCTAGCCAAACTCCAACTATTGCAAAAAGAAAGCGCTGCAAGCAGCCCTAGGCATAAAATAATCTGACCACATATCCAAGACTAGGAGGGAAGCACACTGGCTACCTGTTAAAGCACGAATTATCTTTAAAATACACTTCATTACCCAAAACGTTTCATCAAGACGATGCCCAACTACCTCAATAATGCCATTATCCTTAACAGGGCCACAAGAACACTTAGATCCAACAACAGTATCCAAACTTTTGTCCCACAATTCAAATTCTCAAGGGCAGAGGGGAGCAGCTTCTGTTGATGGCACCCAAAACTTGGAACGTCCTCCCCATGCACATCAAAATCGAGCCCTCACACCAGAGATTAAAAACATTTTTTTAAACTTGGCTTTTCAACAAATACTAATCTGGGATAGGCACTCCAACAACGAGTGGCTGATCGGTAGTCGTTAAGCGAGATTGAGTATGAACTTTTTTATTGGGTTTGCCTTTACGAAGGTTGTAAGCCTTCGATCTGCTTACAGTCTTTCCTGGCATCACGCCTAATAGGATGTTATGTTGTGCTCTGTATTGGTAGCAACAGTAAGTATCCATATGAAGTTACTGTGGACAACAAGTTAGAGGACAGCGTTGCCTACCAACCACAATTTGACAATCAATGACGTGGTGATTTTCCCACTGAAGTGCATCTTCCCTCCAGCCGTGCAATCACCCCAAAGCACCAGACACAGAACTCTCTACAGACTCCACTGGGGGCCACATATCGGTATCATACAGGACCACACTTCTGAAAGGCAGAGGATGCAGAGGGACACCCAACATCTCGCACTGCAGACTGTAACACTGGCGAGACATTTCGCAGCTGCTTCGCGTTATAAAACAGTAATTTAAAGGCAGCACATGTGAGTGGGGAGGAGCTCCACAAGCAAGCACAGCAAGGGAAAAACAGACTGTGCAGACTGTAACACTCTTTGTGGGACACTTCGCCCGAAGCATCCATATATCCACTACATGCAATTGATGAAGTACTCTCACCGAGGACAATACCTTTCTTTTTCTTTTTTATTTCTTTATTGACATTTTTAACATGGAGAAGGTGGAAACAGCAACATTTTCTTACAAGTAAACATAATTTAGATGATATAACATTATATTTACACAGTTTTTTCAAATAGGGTACTATGCAGTAAAAGGAAAGTTAGAATCAGAGAAGGGGAGAGAAAAGAAGGAGCAAAAAGGAAAAGAGAGAAAGGGAGACAAAGAAGAAAAGAAAATCAACACAAGGAAACACATCTGATATATGAGTCATTAAAGATATTCCATATAGCAGAATATTATTTTTTTCTATCTCTGATAGGCTACTTTTTCTCTACTTGATAGAATGGTTAGATCATGCAACCAGCCATCTATGGAAGGCCTAGCATCACTCTTCCAGCATGTTAGGATCTGCTTCTTAGCTACCAACAGTGCTCTATATGCCCAAAGAGCTGGCCAACAATCAGCCGAATACCTACGGGAAACAAACCCAGCACACATAACAATGGAATATGAGGGAGTGATAAATATAGGACAAGTTCCATACGCTGAAGGACATTATCCCAAAAGTTAGTAATTTTCACGCAGGACCAGAACATATACAAACCCAGAACATATACAAACCAGTGTTAACATCTGACTTACATTTCCAGCATATATCATCTTGCACAAGCTTATAACGTTTCATTTTCAAAGGCATCCAATAAATACAATGCACAACCCGTTGTTAAGTATACCTCAGATTCAAGTCAACTTTGTATCTGCAGGGTCCTGCTCAAATACAATTCCAATCTCCATCCAATAAGTCAAAACCAATTCCAAGATCCAGGTAACCCTACCCTGCTCAGAAGGAACATTATCTTCAACCGGTGCACAATGTTTACACAGAGAAGAAGCCGAAAGAGGCGTACATTTGGATAAGGGCAGTATAGGTGGAACATTATGCAATGAGGCATTTAATGGTGCAAATAAATTCTCATAAACTTCGCAAAGGACACAATATCGACCATGTTTTGACATATGCAACTTATATTTACACCTAAGGAACTCAAATGTGAGCATTAAAACTCCATTGTGAATCTGTCCCAATGTCCAGATGCTAGCAGTCTGCCAAGATTATTACATTTGTTTCGAAGTTCCTCCAGATGGAAGATTCCGAACTCAGTAGATATTTAACCCCTGAGCTTTCACAACATTTCTTCCAATCTTTTTGGATGTGCTTAAGAAACGGTGTGGATTGGTCTGTAGCTATCTTTTTTTCCATACTAAGAAGGCAGTCCAAAGACTGGATGAACAGTGGTCTTCTCTATATTAACACAGTTTGGGCAATTCGCTGCACCTTCTCTTAACCAAAAATGTAGGGTGCATAAGGCGAAGGCTCTTTGATGTGAGACTATATTAGGGAAACCAAAATCCCCCAAGCATACTGGGTTCATTGGTACATCCATTGGGATCTTGGATCTACACCCTCTCCCCGTAGAAAGTTTTGTAAAACTCTATTAATATCACAAAGTAAATTACTTATTAGAGGAAGAGGAAGCATGCGAAAGACGTAAAATCAGTTTTGGAACAAGGGTCATCTTTATTACATGAACCTTTCCCCACCACCTTAGGTACAATCTTTTCCACTTCAAACATAGCTATCTCTGTGAGTTTGATCCAAATATTAGAAGCTAATAAACAATGAACTCGCCTAGAAATTATTATTCCCAGATATTTAAAAACCAATGCGTTTCTAAAGTCCAGTGACATAGGGGATTGTGACTTGTCCTGCATAAGATCAGGAACGATATTAAAATCTCCCCCTTGAATGACCTGTCCCTCTATGAAGGTTGCTACCACTGTCAGAAATTGCAATTGAAATTCCCCCTGTTTCTCGTTGGGAGCATACAGAGAAATCAATGTAAACAAGTGACCAAATAACGTTCCCTTTACAAAGATGTACCTCCCTAAGGGATGATTCCATATAACATGCTTCATGAATGGGACACCCCTTGCTACTAGAATCCCTGAGCACCCCTTTTTGCACCACTGGAAGTCAAGTATTGCATAGCAACTTTTCTACCAAACAACATACACTCATCCTGGGGACACATGTGCATTTCCTGAAGCATGACAATCACCAATTGTTTATCGGCTAACCTCTCCAATAAAGATTTCCATTTTGCCGGGGGGTTAAGGCCACACACAGTCTTGTAGCAACATGCAGCATATCCAAGCACATTATCACAGATTGAGAAGCATCCTCACATGTAATACCTGTATCTGCCATAAAGCATACATATTTTCTTCCTTATACGGTATGCAGTGATAAAATTGCGGCAAAAATGCTGTGGTTTGACCTGTTAAAGGTGTACCCCATTACACCATTTCAGGGGTTAAGGGGTTGTGGGGGTGTCCCCCTGCTACCCTTAAATGGTATAATGTGTCTCGGGGTTGTGGTGGGTCCCCCTGCTTCCTTTACATGGATTGCAGCAGCAAAACCACAGCATTTTTGCCACAATATTTTGTGTCCACAGCCATTGTTGCTGTGATTTTAACACATGGAACCCCCTATCAGTGTCCATCCCTAATCTGTTGCCTATCAATTAGATCACAAACTTAAAATTTTGAACAACTTTCCACTTCCCCAACCCTCCACCAACCACCCTAACTAACAACAAAAAACACATTGCCAAGAAAACCTCTCAGGCCCTACAGCCTGCAGGGAATCAGAGACATTCCACCCGATCACGCGCCCATCCCTATATGAAGTAAAAGTCCATGCCCACCTAAATAATAATAGAGCCAAAGCCCTGACCAACCCGCTATACAAAAGGCTGACAAGACATTAACATGATCCACACCTCCAAGAGGATCTGCACCAGGACGGAAGCTGAAATCAGCAAGTGCCTTTCTGTGATACAGTCTTACGCATCCCTTACCGCCCTACTACAAGGTCCCTTAGAGGGTCCCATCCCTAACACCTGGTTTTAACAGGCGTTATGGAAGGGACCCGTTGAGGGACTTCAGAACTAACAACGGGCCCGCTATTAGCTCCTTCCCCATTCCCATTGAGCCCTATGGGGGCTCAAATGGGAATGGGGAATGGTTCCCGGAATGGGGACTTACCGGGTCCTCCGAGGTCGGATTGACCTTGTAAGTCCCTATTCCGGGAACACGCACCCGGAATGTGGTAAGGGGGTAGACGTGGTGCTAATAGCAACATGGCTACCACCTACCATGTAATGAGGCCCAGTGTCTTTATAGGTGACAAATAAGATGAGATGGTTTACTTATACATCTATCACACATTGTTTATATTGTTTAAAGAAGAAAATCAATTCATGAGTGAAAGACTATGGCCCTCGAAAAAATAACTGGAAATTTAGGGGGAATAGGGATTAAGGCCTAAAATTAGAGCAACTCTTTATAATAAATCAAGTAGGGAAGTAATCTTTTGAAGGTCAACTGAGGTTAAATTGTACTGCAATCCTACTCTGACATAGTGAAGCTCTAATCGTTTAGATTTAGAATCTGTATCAGCGTTAAATCATACCAAATTGAGTTTTTGGAGTTGTACAAGGCTGGTTTTATTCTTGGCTTTCATCATATTAAAACATGGCTGATTAAATAAGCTGTCTTTAAATACAGAGGAATTTGGAAGGGTTAAACAAAACTAACAGGTAACCTCAAAGACTTCTACTGCAAGTCAGTGAACAATTGCAAACTGCCTACTATGAAAAGAACTCAAGAATTGTCTTTTACAGCAATATTGAACTAGAGACTTTTTTTTCCCTAAAAAATGTAAACATTGTGCCAATATGTGACTATAGTTTCTAAAAATTAAGCCAAACCACTTCTGTTTTTTCACAAACCTTTTTATAAATTCCAATGTGTTAATTTTCCATTTCACATGGATAGCATAGTTTTTGTAGGATTGATATATTCAAATTAATGTCTGGCCCTGTACACTCTTTACTGGTACCCAATATAAAAAGTTATTAGTGAACTTTGCTTTGTATGTTTTTATATGTACACTTTTAAGTATGTAATAAAAAAAGATAGCAACAGTACAAGAAACCTCCAAAACAAATGTTCAATAGTATGTATAGAAATTCCAATTATTCAGTAAAATGCAGTACAATGTACAGTGCACTTTAAAAACAATATATTCAGCATTATATAGCAGAAGAAAAACGGACTATGATTATATACATTGAAATAATCAAATGTTGACACAATATTTGTTATTTTCATATTGCTGATCTAAAATTGTGTAAACGGTCAAGTTTACAGTAAGATCATGGATAAGCATGAATTGAATAAAGGTGCTGCTAAAATATGTAAAGAGTCAATATTGTATAATGCACATTATAGTTTTCTGTATAACGTGACAATGCTGGCGACAAAAAAGAATAAAAAGTACATATTTGCTTTTAAATCACTAGGTCAAAAATGGTAACCCACTATCAATAGAATTTGAATAAACTTATGTTTCATGGTACTGATTTCTAGTTTTTGCATTTCAGAATGTTCTGTAGTTCTCAAATTAAAATGATGTAATAACGTTCTTACAAGAATACTGAACATGTCAGTGATAAGGTACAGTGTCAAATCATATACCTGAATTTAGCTTGCAGAGGTTGTCCTTCAAACATTTTAACCACATGGCTTTACTCAGTTGTTCACCTGCCTAAATATCAAGGATGATCATATGGATAGCTTAAGCAATGTTGTTTGAATAAATGAAGAAACGGAAGTACAGTGGTAGTACCATAAAAAAGTCAGAAATTCTACGATCAACTGCTCATTAACAGCAAAGACAGAAACTCATGGGGACAGTCCGAGATACATTGTGAAGAACTTACTTTCTGCTATTTGCATCCATGCTCAAAACCCCAAATACCTGTTCCATAAATACTGATATCCTAGGATTTGCCATTGCATACATGTAACAGTATGTCAAAGCAATTTTTCCAATAGCCTTTAGAAACATTTGAGATAGCCCAAATAGCCTGGCAGATTCTTCTTGATGGTCTACTTAAATGGGGGGAAACCCTCCTTTTCCTTGTGAATCCTACACACACAAAAGTAAATTCTCTAAGATATGCCCTCTCAAGAATCAAGTAATGAAGACAGTGGGCCTCATTATGGGTAAGGCGGCAATTCTACTGGTGATACGGGCGGGTTGCTGCCAGACCCGAAAGAAATTACCGGCATCTGACTTCCCGGTAATACTGGGGAATTACAACCCCGGCGGTCTGGGAATTCAGGTGGCGGTAATTTGTAAGTCCACATTCCTATATGGGACCACGGAAGGACCAACACTGTCATTAAAGGTGCCAGTGCTTCATGACGGCTTGACTTCCATGGCCGCTGTGTTCGCAGGGGCAGCCCTGCCGGGCACAACGGCTCTGGCAGGCAAACCCAAAGTGTTCTGGTCTGGAAAGAATGGTGCCAGTAGGCTTACCGGTGCCGTTATGTCCGGACCGGCACACTTGTTATGAGGCCCTATATACTGAATCCAAAAATCAACACCTAAGATTTTATTATGCTTCTTGTAAGATCTCTGGCATTTAAATAGTAGAAATGATAAATAGGCACACTACTTTGGGATTACCTTGCCATCTGCATAGCTCATAACTGGTATTAATCAGTTTCCCACTTTTGGGGCATAATTTGCTAGTTTGGTCAGTACATCCAAGAGGAACTGCACATTTATTTTAAAAAAGCTAGACTGCCATTATGCATTTCTAGCAAATGCCCATTAAGACAGCACAGTTGTACTTTCCCCATTGCCACATAGTTAATCCTAGCATAATTTCCTAAAAACAATCATCTTACCAAAAGAAGTAGATATCCAGGCACTTCAAAAACATGTAGAAAATATAATTATTAAATGCTTTTGACTAATCCATAAATGCCTGGTATATTGTACAAACCTTGTACTGAACATATTAGGAAATCAATGAGGCTAGGTACAATTTTTGCTCTGAGGTGCCCATCCGACGATTAATCCACATTGAATATCTGGTTAATTGTGGTACTTGATGACCCATTTGCTAAGACACTGGTATACAATTTGTCTGCATAATTTAAAGATAATGTCAAACAATGACTTTGGCCGATTAGATGTCAGCTAATCATCATTCTATTTATTGTATACAAAAACTATAACTGCTGCCAGACAATTTTCTGTCCATGTATTGTATGCACCAAAAGCATTCAAGAAAACTATGAGAATAGTTACCTAAAGTTCCATATTTATTTGAAAACTATCTATGACAGTTCCACCTGGTTTCATAAATGTGTGGAGCATGGGAGTTAAAAACCTTAATAGTTTGCTCTACCTGGAAATTCACAGTCCCTCTAATTGTGTTGCACCTCCAGTCTTGACACATCTCTGATTTATATGGGTTAACCCTACATATCTCCTAAACATGTTTAACCAAGATGGCATTAGCAATATGACCATCTGTTGCCTGACAGAATGAACCACTAGCCACCAATCTCTCAAAACACCATGTGACCGGTTTGGTGGCTGTTTTTTTTTTCTCCAACCTTCAAGCTTTCTTCACTTTATTACAGTTCTCCTCATATGTTCTATGATGCACTTGGATACATTACCTATTTTCAGTCTCATACTTTATTGATAGCAGTAGGATCTTCTTTGCCGATTTGAAACTGGTTTTGTACCATCCCAAACCCTTCATATTCATACCCTAGAAAATGTTGAATTGTCTTTAATATCCTGTAATATTTGTTGCATATATCTGTTGATGATAATGTCTCTAAAGCCACGTTACTCAGTTCTACCATTAACCATGTAACCAACTTAACGAAAATATCCTCTGATAGAAGTGCCTCCCATTTCAGCCATATGTCTCCATTGTAAAGTCTGGGTTTATCTCCAATGCATAGTTTGTTTCACATATTAAATATACCTTTATTTTTGTATTCACACACAGAGGGAATTTATCACTTTTTGCTTGACTTAACATTCTCATTTCAATTATGTATTCCTTTATCTCACTGGAAGCAAACATAATGGATTCTTGCATTTCCTCTACATCCCCTAACCTTGAATATCATATGTTTACAGTACATAGCATCAACCTTTGTGATCTTGTGCAAAACATGGTAAGACATTAGCTATATGCAATTCAAGATACATCCACAATCTTTCTTTCCTCCTTCCCTGGTCTGTCAAGAACAGAAAGGAAAATATGTTGCTGGAAAATATCCACAATCTCACAATAATGATTTCTGTGACTGCTTTCTACAGTATTTGGCAAGAATTTACTACAACCATTTTTTATGTAATTTTCTCTTTCTTAAGTGTCCATGGATATGTACAAACCTTTTAAACACTACTTAAAAATACATCACCAAAACATCCACAGTAATACCACCAATAACATTGTTCATTTATATAAAAGTGATACTTTCATTTTGGCTAAAGTCACAAAAATCTAATTAATAGTACTTAAACATGATTTGGTCATGCTATTGTCATAAAACATTTATGATCTTACATGAGAAATACATCAAGGTGTCTCATGCATGCAAATTTACTGACAATCAATCTTAGTAATTAATTCTTGCCAAATATAAAACAACATTAGAATTTAAAACAAGGTTCTCTCCAGAATATATATAACCATGACTGATCACTCTCAATGTACCTAATATGCATGGTGCCGAAAACTCCCTTGTTATATAATTCTTTCAATTTTTCGCAGCCAGTTTAAAGCTGTGGCAATGTCTCTAGCGCCTGTAAGGATATTTGGCGTGTTACAGCACAGAGTACAGCACTACTGCACAGGTAGCATTTTTATGCAGCACCACTACATGGGTGTGGTGCATTGCTATATGTCCATGTTACTCTGTATGTCATGCTGATAAGAGACTGAGACTCCCTCTAATACACTGACTGAACAGCTTCGCACACTTTCGCACAGCTCCCACTCGCTTCTGTAATTACCTTATCTGTTCAGCATGAGTTTTCTCCGGCTATTCTCTTTCTGAATTTGGCTCCCTTGAAGATCAACCCCAGTGAGAACAAGCGTCTGCCGTTCTCAAACCGGGGTTATTGCCTGGCGCTCTCAGCTTTTGCAGCAGGAATGCCCCAGCCAGGAAAGAGATCCTTCTCCCAGCTCTCCAAGATGTCCATTGTCTTCCCCCTCCTCTCAAGCTTCTCCAGCAAAGTTCTAATCACAGCCTCTAGCATGATACTTGCTATGACGCTGCTCCAATCAGAATCAATCATGTCATCTCCTCCTTCACTACACAATGGCTCACTTCTACAGTGGCAATTGTAACAAACTGATTTCCTGCTCCTTCGAGCTCTTTGCTTCCTGTAGTTATGTGGACAGAGCAGCAGAGAAAAAGAATGCATGTGCGTTTAAAAGTTCACTTTCAGAGTAGGCCTAATTCTGCAGTGGAGACACATTTTTATTAGTGGGTTATGTTAAATGAAGTTTTATTAGTCAGGTTAGTTGTTAATAAGGTTAGTTATTAATTTTCAAATGTGTCTCTTGCAACATAGGCATTTCAGGTGAAAAATAGTGTGCATTTTGAATGTGCATATGTGTTTTTAACTGTAAAAATGGATTTGCATCTTATATGTAAAAATCGTTTTTGACTGAATAGCCTGTCTTTACTTGTATGTCCATATTACTCTGGCAACACATATAGCAATGCACCACACCCATGTAGTGGTGTTGCATAAAAATGCTACCTGTGCAGTAGTGCTGTACTCTGTTCTTTAACACGCCAAATATCTTTACACATCTCTCTGCATGAACGGCGCAGTATGCTCTCAAATAGCACATTTGTCCATGTCCCTATCTGTCCAAATGTTGGAAGTTGTTTCAACCGTAACTGTAGCATGAATCTCTTTAACTCTTTAACAATAATATTTAAATGGTGCAATCACAGGAAACCCTAATTAACACAATCCCTGTATGCCCTTGTTTTGCTTAAATTTAACATATTGTTATTTGTGTCCCATAATAGTACATTGTGCTTGATTTCCCTAGTTGTAACACCTGCATTAATAGGATAGGTCACTTCATATCCTATTTTGTCGTAGAACAGTATGACTTATTGCAAACAGGGTTTAATGCCTATGGGCACCGAAAAAATAGGAAAACATTGATTTTTAATTTTCTTTCTCTAATAGCATCTTTAATCAATAAGCCCCAAACAGGGGGGCTTTACCACTTCAGGTAATGGCCCCGGCCCGTAGTTACAGGCCAGTGTGAAGTGAGGGCCTTAACGAAGGCCCCGGGGCATTACCTGTAGTGGTAATGCCCTGACTAGCTTATTGCCATTAGTACCCGGGCAGTACAAAAAGTACAAAAAATGGCCAACGGGGAAGGGAAAACAAAGTCTGTTTTCCCTTTTGATGGTGACCACTGGAAACAATAAAATAAAGTAAACAAACAAAATGGCTACCATGGAAAGGGAGAAGGGACTACACATAGGCCCTCATTAGGACCCTGGTATTAAGGGGTTAACAGCGCCGTAAAAAGTGTCGGCGCCGTTAAACCCTTAACGCCTGATGACGAGGTCCCTTTGCGGGACCTGACCTTAACGGCTGGTCTAGACCAGCCATTAAAATAGGGGCACGCAAAGGGACTGTCGAGGTAAGTACGGTACCACAATTTGCGGTACCGTACTTACTGCCTTTCCGATTCCCATTATGCCCTATGGGGCAAAAATGGGAATGGGGAAGGGCCATGGTGGCATGGGGAATTACCGCCCCGCCAACCTTGGAATGGGGTGGTAATTCCCCATTCCGCCATGGCGGACTCCGGCATCCACCATGGTGCTAATAGCACCAGGGTTTTCTGCCGGAGTCCTAATGAGGGCCATAGTGTTTCCATGGTGGCCATTAAAAAAAAAGGAAAACACCAAACAAAACAATGGCCACCATGTCGCAGATCTGGAGCAGAAGTGCTGCAGACAGAAGTGTTTCCAGCGCATCTGCTCCCGAAATGGACAGAAAAAAGGGTGGGGTGGAGGGCAGCCCGGGTGTGGAGGTAATTCTGTGGATGGGGTTTGGGGAGGGCGACCACTTACCTCGTTCCCCGGTGGGTGCAGCTGGCAGCCTCCAGCCGTGAGGAGGCTCAGAGCGGGTTGATTACCGTCTGGTAATTCCCCGACGGTAATCCCCCCATTCCAAGCCTCCTCATTGGCTGAGAGGCTGCCACCCCCACCGATTTAGAAAGCAGTCTTTCTAAATCAAACTGTCATGCCCGTGCCACAAACAAGTGCATGCAAGGGCTGATAGGCACATCAGTAGCAGGAAGAACCTTCACGTGAGAACAGGTACGTGTGTGTCTGTGTAAGTGTGTGTTTTTGTTTGCATGAGTGGGTATATGTGTTGTGTGCCTATGGGTAGGGAATATGTGTGTGTTGTGCCTAGAAGGGGGTGGCAGGTGACAAAAATTGGCAGTTTGAGGGGTTAAACCCCCTGATTAACAAGAGAATCAGCGGGACAGGGTGGAGGTGGGTAAAGAGGGTTGAAGCCAACACAAAACCAGCCCAAAAGAATCAGTCTTTTTTGTGTTTGGACTTTAAAATGTGGGAATATCACATAGAACCCTATCCATTGCTGGAAATGCCCAATGGGAGGAACAGTTCTAGTAAGGAAAAAGAGTGACGTGCATTAATGTCAGTGAGAGATACTGTATTCGTTTTTAACTGTTAACTGATTTTAGGTCATGTTCACTTAGTAAGTAAACAAATGTTGACACTTTTATGTATGTTTTAATGTCAAACATCACGACCTGTGGGATATGTCACAATAGAGCCTCATCAGGGCCTAATAAACCTTCTGGTAGAGTGATGTCCTTTCTTAAATTGATATCATCACCTGTGTCAAGGGGATAGATTTATGTGGGATTTCAGAGCTGTCCTGCAGGATAGTAGGAACAGTCTCCTTCCAGAGACTTTAAAGAATTAGGGGTTCAAGCCTTCTGGGAGAAATGTAAAAGTGAATGAGAGTAGGCTAATTCCACCCCTTCCTTTTCAGACCAATATACTGTAGGTTGTTGGAATTAAGATTTGAAGCATCTGGTAGTGCATCATATATTCACACTAATTTCCTAACCCCCAAATATCTAACATGATTTTTTTTTTTTTATCATTGGTTGCAAATATTTCAAAATTAACCAGACACGTAGGCTGAGGAGACTTAGCTTCTTGTAATTATAGTGCATCAAAGGTTTGAAAGAAGGGCACCAGTCCAGAGTCTTCTAATGTATTCCCAATTCTCTCTATATGTGAAGATAATATCTTGAGACAGGTGGGTTCACTTGTGATTATCGGACATACGAGTGCTACAAAACCAAAATCCTGCATTAAGGATGTCGCTAGTGAATCATTATTTGTCTTCGTGGAGTTTTAAGAAGCCACATTTATTGACTTTGCTAGGAATGCATGTGGAATATCTGTAAAAGTCTGTAAATAAATTTTATTCCCAAGGCACAAAATTATTATATCTCCAGTTTGACAACAATAACGTTGTTTATTAAAAATTAAAAACGCAATGATCTTTGAACTTTTAACTTGTGGCTAGAATGTTTTCAATGTACGGAAAAGTTAACTTCCTTGTGTACAAGGCTTTTTGGAACAAATGAATTTTACAAGAAAACTCTACCAGGCAAGACTTTTGGATAATTAAGAGAAAGAAATTCCCCCAACGACTATAATTTCTCCTTTCTTTGCGAAGACATGTGGAATCCGCAAACATATTGGATGGTGGTAGCTTGATAATATGGGATCATACCATTGCGCTGTTTTTATTGAGCCTACCGAAAATGTTGACTTTTTTATTTTCTACCCTCTTTTCACTACATTTATATGTGGGGGGTTGGGTAAAGTAAATAATCACATAGATCCGACAATGTCATTAATAACTGTACCTGGCATATCATACATCACTCAAACTCTCTCTTTCTCTCTCTCTCTCTCTCTCTTTCTCTCTCTCTCTCTCTCTCTCTCTCTCTCTCTCTCTCCTTCCCACCCTCTCTTTCTCTTTCTCTCTCTCTCTCTCTGTATCTGTTCTCTCTCTCTTTCACTCTCACGCTCCATTGGTTAGAATTCTAATGCACGGCATGCATTTGCTAGAGCCAACCCAGCCATTGCTGACATCAATGCCTTTAGAGGAATAGCTAAGATACCTAGGGGGTAATTCATAGATTTCAGCGCAGAAGCAGCGCACATGGACAGCGCAGAAAGGGAGCGCGCGTCAGCATGCGCCAGCCATGTGCACTAAACAGCATTCTGGTTCCCCCGCGTATTCATTAATTCCCGAAGCCATTTTGAGCCGTGGTGCAGCGAACATCCCGCAGCGCCAGTTACACCCCAAAGAACGGCCCTTGCGCAAGGAAAAGTCATCGAAATCCCGAATATGGCGCAACGGGCCGCGCTAACCCTGGGCCAGCTTACAGGGCAGCTACAGTGAAATCACGTAAAAAACTAGACGTACCCCTCTAGCAGCAGACAAAATGCGTGAAAATGTACTTGCGCACCCCTTCGATATGCGTAACCTGCTGGCGGCAGCCAAAACGTGTGCAAATCAACTCGCGCACCCCCTTGAATATGCATACTCCGCCTGTGCCAGGCAAATTGTGTGGAAAATGTCCCCACTGTGGTGTGGGTTGCCTGCGGATCATGGACTGTTGTGATGGGCTGTCTGTGGGGCATGCCTGTGGGTGTAGGGTGGTCCCCTGTGGTGTGGGGTACCTGCGGGGCATGGTCAGCAGTAATGGGCTGGCTGTGGGTGATGGTCAGGGGTGATGGGCTGCCTGTGTGTATTGAGGGGGTGTGCAGGGAGTTTTATACGTGATTGGCCTGGTGCGAGCGGGGTACGCGTATTCCGGGGTGCACAGGGAGTTTTACACGCAAATCACCTGACGCAAGCAGGGTACGTGTATTCCGGGGGTGCGCGGTGAGTTTTACACGCAATTTGCCTGGCGCAAGTGGGGTACGCCTATACTGGGGATGTGCGGGGAGTTTTACACGTGATTTGCCTGCTGCGAGCGGGGTACGCATATTCCGGGGGTGTGCTGGGAGTTTTAAATGCAAATCTCCTGGCGTGAGCGGGGTATGCATATTCCGTGGGTGCGTGCAGAGTTTTACACACGATTTGCCCTGCGCGAGCCAGGTATGTGTATTCCGGGGGTGCGTGGGGAGTTTCACACGTGATTTAGCTGGAGTGAGTGGGGTACGTGTATACCGGGGATTCGCGGGGAGTTTTACACGTGATCGGCCTGGTGCAAGCAGGGTACACATATTCCGGGGGTGCCTGGGGAGTTTTACATGCAATCGGCCTGGCGCGAGCGTGGTACGCATATTCTGGGGGTGCGCAGGGAATTTTAAATGCAAATCGCCCGTTGCAAGCAGGGTACACGTAATCTGGGGGTGCGCGGGGAGTTTTACACGCAATCGGCCTTGCACAAATGGGGTACTCGTATTCCGGGGGTGTGCGTGGAGTTTTACACGTGATTCGCCTGGCGCGAGTGGGGTAGGCATATTCCGGGGGAGCGAGGGGAGTTTTACACACGATCGCCCTTGCGCGAGCGGGGTACGCATATTCCGAGTCTGCGCGTGGATTTTCACACGCGATTCGCCTGTCGCGAGCGGGGTGCGCATATTCCGCGGTTGCGAAAGGGAGTTTCACACTGGATTGTCCTGGCATGAGCGGGGTACGCGGGGAGTTTCACGCGTGTTTTGGCAGTGTGGGCCAGCCCGGGAGTGCCCCTCCCCCTGCCCCTGGACTGCACCACTTGCACCAGTGGAACCTCCCCCACCAGGCCCCATGTGCAGTTTGGAAGCGGCCTCCTCCTCCTCTGTACACACCACCAACCTGGATGTCTCCGCACCATCTTCCGTTGTCGCCAGCCCCTGTGGGGGCTCACCCCCCCCTTCCGCTGCAGCCGTAGTGGCAGACGCAGCACCAGTCCCCTCGCTCCCAGATGATGGAATGACCTGGGAGGGTGACTGGGTCTTGCGTTGCCGGCCGGTGGAGGCATCCCTGCTGCTTTTCTCCACAGCACCGTCTCCGCCCTCTTCTTCACTCGCCGCTGTGCAAAGGAAAACAACTGAACACAAGCAACAGTATACTGTACAATAGTCCCTTAGACACAAAGCAATAGCACATGAGTGGCAATGTCAAACGTCACTTCCATCATGTCCCTCCACAACACATGGGTCAGTGCAGGTAACACACATGCAGGAACAGGCATGGCACATGCAAAAATCATTTGCATCCATGTCCAAGACACAGTAGAAACATCCAATGGTGGGCTGAAACTTACATGCATGATGGGACATGCTGATCACATGCACACACATCACCGGAGGGTCATGTATCTGGCCCTGTATACCCCCAGAGACAGTAGATACAAGGATGACTAGGCTGTATCAGTGAATCAACACATTGTCATGGACATGTGTCATGCATCCATGGTGTTTACCCGTCACTCACACACTACTCAGCCACACGGACATGTACAGCATGCATGTCCATGACAGCAGCACCGATCTCTCACACCCCAAACATGTCCAAGTACAGGCACAGGCATGCATACATGTGTGAATTCCGCATGCTGCTCCGCATGATGCACTGTGACACATACACCATCCATGTGGGTCACGCCTGACTGGACTCACATGCAGCACCATCATGTCCCTGCACACACACATATCCATACATGACCCATGTCACACATACAGCCAAGTAGCTAATTACCACCACACTGCAACATGCACTGTTTTAAAATGGAATGCATGGGCACTTAACGCTCGACTCCAGACGGGCCTGCATCCTGAGGATCTGGTGGTGAAGCACTGGGTGAATGCGCTCCAGGGCCCTCATCTGCTGGGTGGTAAGCTGCCCCCAGCGTCCCACTGCATCCGCTGCCTCCAAGAGGCTCCGGGCCTTCTTGAGGGCAGGCAGGCAGCAGCAGATGGCTTGTGGAGGCTCCCGGGTCTCTGGGGGGCAGGAATATGGCCTTATGGCCAGGAGTGTGGTCTTCCATGTGTTGTTGAGTGGCCAGCTTGATGCAGAGTGAATTGGCACATGAAGAAACCGCATGACAGCGTGTAATTCGAGGAAAGGGCCTTAGCGCGTAAGCGCGTAAGTGACGTGGCATGCATGGGCGTATCTGTGGGCAGGGGTTAAAGGTCTGTGTAGGACGCAATTTCCTTGTACGTGCTTTTTGTGGAGAATGAGCAGTTGATTCTTGTACACATGCGATTACTTCACAACGGTTGCAGTGTGTACTCCTTGTTTACTGAGACAGAGCTCAATTCTTCTTTTTGCGGGGGTGTTGCCTGCGTGCCCACGCATGTCTTTTTCACATTATTTTTCCAGGCAGACGGTGAGTCACGCACGTATTTTTCCACGGTGATTGCCCCCGTGTGTCGCGTACCCATTCAAAGTTCATTGTAGCCTGCGTATACCACGCATACGCTTATTTTTGTGTTTCTGGGTGCCACACTGTACTTCGGGTCCTTTATTCCACACACGTGGGCTACCGAGGGGTCGTGTGCACGTTAATTATTTTTTTGGGGTGCCTGAGCATTGCATGACATGTCATCTTCCCCCAGGAGTCCCAGACAGCCTTGCTAGAGCACAGGGGTACATATTGCATCTAGTACCCTGCACCCTTCGCCCCAATTGCCCAGGATAATTGTTTACTGCACCTCCCATTCGCACAAGAACATCAGTGCCATGGTTGGGAGGTGACCAGGTGCTAAGTGAGGCAAAGGTGGCTGACCTCCAAGAGGTGTCCGTGGTATGGGACGGGGCCAGGATGGGCAGGGTGGCCAGGGTAGCCAAGGTGGCAGTGGTGGGCAACATGGGAAGGATGGCCCAAGAGGCCAGTGTGTCAAGGACCAATCAGGGACACCTATGCCCCCCCAATGGGTCAGGGAGATGTAGCTGACACCATACCACCTCTGTCCCTGTTAACCCGGCCCAGATTGGTCACAGAACTGGCATGGGATGACTCATAGGCCGACTTCCGTGTCACAAAGTCAAAGCCACGTGTGGCGGTGAAAGTTGCTGTCACCAGGCCACGTGGATCTGAGGCAGCAATGTCATCTGCTGCCCCAAGTAGCGAGGGTGAAGGGCAGCTGCAGCTGAATCCACCCCAGCTCTGAGTCACCCAGCCGGGACAGTGTTGGTCCCAGACCATCACTCCAAGGTAGCTGTGCCGCTTGGTCCTGGCAACAGCACCCATCAGCCTATGCCTGCAGTGAGACCTTCGTGCCATTGCCTGCTTCCAGTGGCCAGTCCACCTGTGCTTCATCCCCTACCGACCAGAGCAGCATAAACCACTCATTGTCTGCATCAGCTCTCAAGAGGAAGAAGCGTGCTCTTGCGGAACAGGCTGGGACCCCAGACACGGCTCGCCCCTCCAGCACGTCAAGAAAGCAGAGTTTCAATGATGTGGAACTTGATGCACTTTTGGGCAATGTGTCGGCACATGGCTGCAACATGCTGGTGACTGCAGGGTGCAAGACTACGACTGCTTAATGTAGGGCCCACTGGCAGTGCATCGCGGACCAGATTAGTTCCCTTGGATTAGTGAAGCGCACAGCTGATGATTGCTCAAAGCCGAGCAAAAAACAAGCTGGCTTCCAATTATGCCTCTACTCTGGTTACTGGCGGTGGGTCTCCGCCAGAGGAAGATGAACTCACAGAACATGAGGCAGTCGCTGGAGGGTTCATCACAGAGGGTCAGATGCAAGGCGTGGGAGACCTACCAGATTTTGAGGCAATGTCCGGTGAGTAGCCATGCGTGTGTGTCCAGACCATGTGTATGTTGCTTGGGTGATGTGTTCTGATTGAGTGCCAGGTCAGGCTGTGTAGTCATGACTGCTATATGTTACCCATGTGATGCCTCCAAACCATCCTCTGCCCTTGGGTTTCGGTTTCACAGTATATTTACTGACCGCTGAAAACACTTTGCATATAATGACTGCACTTTCCCTTCAACTGGCATCATGCCACAACATTCTTAATACTGTTTTTCTTTTCATTCTATCTGATTGATGGAATCATTTGCATGATAAACACACATTTTTGTGCCATTCTGCCCCAAATTCACCATACTTCAGACATAGATTTCACCCCACAATGCCCCACATTTGTTAACTTTTTATGGAAATGATTTCATCAATCAGGCTGTTTGACTTTTGTGCATGTACACATGCACTGCACCCAATCACTTCGGAGCCCAGTTTTATTGTACAACATGACAATTGACTTGTGTCATGTCCAAGTGCCCTATTATTTATGTATCCATGTGCCTCCTATCACTGTTTTAGTAAACATTGGCGTTGTTGCAGCGTGTGACACGTGTGTTTTGTCACACTCTTTTGCATGTTCTGTTTCATGATGTGTGTCTCACATAGATGGAGGACAGTACTGATTTACTACCATCTGGGTGTTCTTGTCAATTCTGCCATGGCTATGCTATGTGCCATCTGTGTGCTGGCATGTGTCATGTTTGTGGATTGCCCATGCCACTCACAGGCTAATGTGTGATGCATGTGCTATGTACCATGCAGCACATGTGTTGCTTTTCCATTTTGGAGTCCTCAGTGTCTGCCTTTAGGGTCCCCTTCCACTTCATTTCCACTGCATGCATGCCAGAGTTAGTGCATGTTTGACATGTCTCATTAATGTATTCAATGTGTAGACTGTGATGCCTATGTGTGTCGGCTATGCTATTCATGCCTGTCTTCATTACTTTTGTTATTTTTGTGCAGGTGATGAGGCACTTGATGCTGTTAAGGAGGAGGAGATGGCGCAGGGGCAGGAGTACTCAGAGCACCAACCAGGCACCACTGGAGGATGTGGGGTGTTGGTGCAGGAAAATCCATTAGTCCTACAAACCATCCTGCCCACGGGTGTCTCTGGTACACCTCCATTGACCTCTATGGCTCAGATGCTGAATCAGACATTGAGAAAAATTTCCCGTCGCAGGTGAGGGTTTCTGGCAGGATGCTATTCTGTCCAATGCACCTGCACTGGGGGTAGACCCCAAAATTAGCCATTCAGTGTTGGAATGTCTGCCTGTGGCGGTCACGGATGCAGGGTCACACTCCACTATATTTGCTCCTGTTCCTGGGCCAGCAGATCAAAGGAGGAATGCAGTCCTGCAGCCTCAGGCAGTGCACATCACCTTGGGCCAAACAGGTGTGGTGTCCGCCAATGTGGTGGCCATGCCAACTGGGCAATACTGTGTGGGAGAACTCCATGTATACTATTGCAGCACAACAGGGGGTATTGCGTGAGATGATGGCTCAGCCCATGGATAGGGTGGCCACTTCCATTCTCCCCCCAGAAAGGCAGGTGGTGCTCCAGCAGCAGGCAACTGAGTCCACGTGCCACTCACACAGGGAGGACATGTTGGCCTCCAACAGGGACCGACGGGCTGAACTGGAGAATCTGTGCACAGCCATATCTGCAGAGTCACAGGCCCACAGGGATGCCCTGAGGGTAGAACACAGGTGCCTCAGAGATACTCTGGGTGCACTTGAGGTGTCCCAGAGTACAAGGTCAGAACAGCAGCTGGAGCAGCTAATACGACAATCTCAGCTGAGCTCCAGGCAACCCGTGAGGAGATCCGGGCATCACGTGAGGCCTTGCAGGCAGAAGTCTGTGCTACCCGTGAGGTGCTGCATGGGGATCTCTGGACCATCATCATGCAGAACCAAACCTTTCAGACCTGCATGCTTGCTGCCATGGAGGAGCATGCCAGGGCTTTGCGTGGTCTGCCTCCCATACCACGCACACCTTCTAATGTACCACCATAGGGAGACGACAGTGACAGCAGTTCTCCCATTATGGGGTGCCGTGCAGGCCATGAGCCCATGGAGGGTTTTTTTTCCTCAACATCGAAGCATGTGGGTGTTGGGGTGCACCCTGTGCCTCTTCCCTCCGGCGTGGCCCCCCACCCACTGGTCAACCCATGGCCATTTTTTCTTTTGATTTTTCTTTTTTTCTTTTTTCTTTTTCATTTTTCTTTTTCCATTTTCATTTTTCATGTTCAATGGTAATTTGTATATTTTCATTTTCATTTTTCTTTTTTTCTTTTTTTTCTTTTTTCATTTCTACTTCGAATTTTCATTTTTCATTTTTATTTTTAATTTTTAAATGTTTTTATTTTTTCCTTTTTTGATGAACATTCTTTTGCTTCTATTGTACATTCATGTTACAGTGTGTTGCTTTGTGGTGCACCCATAGGCATTAGCAACTTGGGGTCCTGATACATATGCCACTCCTGCTTCCCCTTCCCATGGGCTTGCAAGTGCGTCACCGTGTGACAGTAACCTACACAGATGAATTGGGCTTCCTTCAGTTGTGTGACCAGTCGGTAGTTCAAACTGTGTATACACCCCTAGTGGGGATTGCTAATGATTTCTCCACTGCATGGTTGATTTTTATATTGTATAACATACTGGCCATTATGCATATTTGGATGTAGCTTCTTCATGTGTTAACTTGCCTGTGTCCATTGCAGATGCAGTTCATGTTGTATACAGTAACCTGCCACATTTACCTGCCAACAGCACACTGGAGATTGAAGGGGTTGATGTGCTGCCTTTGTCAGATTGTAACACTTGCACTATTATCATTAGTTAATGTCATACATTGCCACTGTTGGGTCCTGTATTCATGTTTTCTCTTGCTGGTAAGTATTTGTTCATGTGTGCTGTTTATTTTTCATAGGTGAGAGGGAATTTTCTCTGCCCTTTTCAATTTGTGACGGTGCACTTTGTGAGACTTGTGTGACGTGCTGTGCATTCATTTGGTTGCTTTGACAGTGCATGCCATGCCATGGTGTAATGGCCAGATCAGATGTGGTTTGGGAGGGTTTGGGTGACATACCAGTTTTTGGGTGTGCTATTTTACAAGGGGGTAGTCCTTCATGCAGCATGAATGTGTGCCTTTTACTGAGACAGCATTGTTTTTTTTAAGTAGCTAGGGATGCACACAATGTAGCACTTTCAGGTTAACAATCTCAGGGTGGTATGGTTGTGACAGTTCACTGTCCCTTTTGTCATCATCAATTGTCAGGTGGTATGTGCCAGGCCTGTGTGCACACCGCAGGGGTAGGATTTTATGTGAAAAAATTTGCCACAAGCTGGGAACGGGCTGTCTCACCACGCGCCCTTTCTCCTCCCATGCGCAGGGGCCGTTCATGTGGTTGGGGTTGTGGGGGCACCACCATGTCCACTGGCATGCCCCGCCGGGTTGCAACGTTGTACAGGACACACGCTGCCACTATGATCCTGCACACTACTGGGGCCGCATATAGCAAGTGGCCACCAGAGCAGTCAAGGGAGTGGAAACTTGACTTCAGCACTCCGAATGTGCGATCCACTATGCCGCGGGTTGCAATATGGGCTGCATTGTATCTTACCTCGGGTGGTGTGGTGGGGTTCCGTATTGGCGTCATCATGTAGGTGCTCAGAGGGTAGGCAATGTCCCCTGGGGAGGTGATTATGGTTGTGATTAGTTGGGTTTTGCAATTTCTCTGTGTGTGACAGCATGCATGTGGGGAGGCATTTGTACTCACCTATGAGCCATGTGTTGCCATGCCTCCCAGCTTCCAGGTCCCAGTTTAGGAGTTGCATTCTGAATATGAAACTATCATGAATGGACCCCGGATAGTTGGCATATACAGAGGTGATGATTTCCTTGGCATCACATACAACCTGCACGTGATGGAATGCCAGTGCTTGCGGTTTCGGTAGATGTGGTCAGTGGCCCTAGGAGGACGTAGAGGCACGTGGGTGCAATCAATGGCACCTAGCACTTTGGGGAAGTGTGCGACCCCGTAAAAGTCTTGGACCACGGCCTGCCTTTCTGCAGGTGTTCTGGGCATGTATATGTGCCTGCAGACTGTGCAGTCATGATCGCCAACACATGGTGTAGGCAGCGTGACTGTGTGGCCTGTGAGATGCCCCCAACTATGGCACTTGTCCGCTGAAATGACCCAGTAGCCAAGAAATGGAGTCCATTGAGCACCTTTTCCAAGGGGCTCAGTGCTTGGGAGCACAGGGTGGGTGATGTGAGGTCATCCTCCCACTCAGCAACCAGTTCTAGGATGATATGGGGTGGAAACCTGTACCTTTCATAGACCTGGTCATCAGGCATCCCAAAAAGACTGGTCCTGGGTAAAAAAATGTGGGGCCTGGCTATCCTCCTCCTTCGGTGTCCCACAACCACTGCTGTGAGGAACTGTATATTTATCGTAGCGTTTTAGCTTCTTTGTTGTTTGCGCGCACTTTTATGTTGCGCAGGGATGCTTACACCTGCTTCTGCTTGGCGTACATGTTTCCGGATTAGCGCGTCTTTTGTGGCGCGCAGATTTCCCCTAATTTAATTCCATGAATATGTGTTGTTAGCGCACTTGTGGGCGCTGCAAGGATTTGGCAGCGGAACTTCCCCGTAACGCCCATATTTCCATGTGTTGTTCCCCATACCGCGTGTTCCGCCCACTGTTTAGGTGTGTGCGCTGACCTGTGTGCACCTTCACTGGCCATCTCGCGCACAGCCTTTGGGATGTCGCAATGACGTGTGCGCCACACGCGGATTCAGCGCACATCTCAGGTAAGCCAAGCACAGCGCATTCCATGAATCGACAAACGGCTGCATGTGTGGCTTTCGCACGTATGCGCTGTGATTTTAACATTTGCGCACCCCTTTTCAGCGCACATTTATTCCACAAATGACCCTGCTAGAGGCAGTAGGGTGGTATTTATGTTTAAGGTACACTGAGCATTGAAAGAGGCATCCCCATGGTCGGAAATTGTCTGGTGTTTGAATATGCATACATTGCCGGTGCAGATAGAGGCAAAGGGAGGGATGCACAAAGGTTCTGTGCAGAGTGTTGTAGACTAGAAAAAAAGAATATTAAACATGCCTTCTTGCTGACACAGATAATTTGTTTGAATCTGTACTTGAAACCTCTTCAATTAGAAAGGACATTTTGACAGAAAGAAATGTCTTGTGGTCACTCCAAAATAAGTTATTGAAAAGGTCATTATGTAAATGTAATAACATTGTGAAGTGTCTTCTTTTCAAAATGTGCCATGCTTATATCTAATAATTACTTCAAGGATAAGATGTAGTCATAATAAGAATGTTACAGTTGTCTCAGTGAGCAAAGGACATTATCAAAATGTGACATAACCACATATATCACTTTTAAAAGAATGATATAATTCCAAACTGAACAGTTTTTTACACTCACCGTTTTACTCTTTCAAAATACCCATAAGTGAAAAGGGATGGGGGCAAATAACACCAATGAGAGGTCTGCCTGTTTTACAAAAAATCCAAGCGCATTTTGAGAACATAAGAATGAAAACACATTTTTATGTTTACAAATATGTCTGGGATAAAATAGTTGTATTTGTGAATTGCTAAGTACATAATGCACCTTGTGCTGGGTGCTTACTTCATTTTTTACAACATTCACCTTAGCATTAAAGTGTTTATAACTATGAACCATACATACCTATGCAGACAATCCCAGAATTCGGATGTGGGAATAAAACGGCTCGGATATTTGTTGCACAATGGGGCCTAAGTGCCATTCTGGAGGTAATGTTTGCTCTCACCAAAGCCGGGGGCCTAACAGATATTTATTAAGAGAAGGAAGGGCTGAGAGCGAAAGCCATGATCCTGTGCTCATGTGAGTCCCCACATACATTTGCAGAACATTATGAGACTGATTTAGAAAACAAATGTTCATTGGGATTGCGCCATTATAAAATGGTTTTGTAAATGAGGCCAACATATATATATATATATATATATATACATACATATATATATATATATATATATATATATGTATATATATATATATATATATATATATTATAGGGCCTGCGGTAGCGGCCATGTTGTCATGGTTAAGGTGCTCAACCCATAGGAAGAGCAAATCTTTGGTGGCTTATAACTTCGTCCCCCAGGCGAATCCTCACAAAACTTTCCAAAATAAGTATATGGCCCCATCAGATGGATCCTGCAAAGTTTGATGAGGTTTCGTGAAGGGGGGGCAAAGTTATAGGAGGGCTCAAAATGTGTGGTTTTTCCCATAGATGCAATGGATGGATTTTTTCCAAATTTGTGGCAGGATTTGGATCCGAAAGTCCCGAAAGTGTACTTTTGTAAATTTGGTGTAAATGTGTCCAGTCATTTTTAAAAAACAATCAAAAAGTAGGCAACACAAAAATTGTGATATCTGGGTTCGGTCTGTGGACCCACTTCCCTATTCGGTTGGCAGATGGGCCTCAGATTGGCCTAGTCTTACTACTACCACACTTACCCCAATATGGCAACATTTTTCTCCAGTTTAGAAAGTTTCACCTTAAAGTTTCCCATTTCCCACCTTCTAGCATCCTTTTTAACACTTCTATACACTTTTTGCACTGTTTTTGCTTTCGTCCACATCCGCAAATGTCTCACCTCATCGCGGACCTTCCGGACCTTCCTGACAGTGCCACGTGACTGCACGCGTGCATTGTGACGTGTCTAAAACTGCGCCTGCACTTCGTGATTGGGTCTGTGCTTCACGGACAGTTTGGAACTGCACTTTCTACTGATCTGGCAACTTTTAACCTCAAAATGTATCCTCGCATAGCTCCTACAACCATTCTTACTCATTATCCATAAATAATTTAGCACACAGCACATCCTTGGAAAAATATTAGCAAAACTGCTATTTATTTTTAAAATGGCATCATCTACTGCCATCCCTCATCCTCAAGAGCCACCATCACCACTACCAGCTGAAATGCAAGCACAACAGAACAAATGCTGCACTTCCAAAGATAAAAGGACCAAGAAAATGAGATGGAGGAAATACATATCTCTACCACCAAGAAACAATCATGGATGTGGCAGTTCTTTAACACTGTTGGAAATATACCAAACGCTGAAGCTATCAAAGTGAAATGCATTGAGTGCAACAGGGGTCTCAGTCACGGTGCACCTGGCCAATACTCTTAAGGGACCACAACCATGTGCTGGCACACCCGATTCAACCACTGCAATACTTGCAGAAAAGGATCTTCCCTTCTTAGCAAGTAATAGCCTGTCTTCCTCCACCTCATCTTCGTCAACCAGTCCTATAACCACACAGCCTAGTTCTGTGGAACACAACATTCCACCAGGTACCTTGCATGCAATAAAAGAGGCTGTTGATCCTTATCTATCAAAGACAACAGTCCTCTGTATTTAGTGCAACAAACCACTCTGCAGGGGGAACAATTTCAAAGTTCTTTCAGGCTGTAATAAAAGAGCATGAAAAACGCTGTCCCCTACCTTACATGGAACATACGTGCTACATTTTCCCCTACCCACCTGCCCATCAATATTAGTGTGTTTTCCCTATTCCCACAATTCCTGTCTCATTTCACATTGCCTCCTTTTGTGGTGAAAAAAATATAAAAGAAAAAAACACCCAAAAAAAAAACGTTCCGGCAGGTACCACCTCTCACAGTTAAGAAATAAAACTAACAAAGTAATCTTACCGAATTCTTTTACTTTCCCTGTTCAATAAAGTATACAAACTCAATAAGATTCTATCGGGTGAACTTTAAAGAGCCAAGCAGCACTGATTACATTCGCCGGCCCCTAACGCAAACATCACTATACGCTCAAAATAAGCTCACCTACGTTAGTGGGCACAACAAGGAAGATAAACACAAACATCCACAACAAACACAAAACCTTGGTCTTTTTTTACTGAAATGATAGAAACATGTTATTTTGAATAAAACAGCAGTAGTGGGGCCGTAACAATTACTTTTCATTTTGACACAGCAATGAAAACATTCACTTAAGTCCACAAAATGTTTTTTAACTTTTTCAGACACAGTTCATATTTACTGAATGTTGCAGCATTTACATTTTCACTGAAACTCACAACTGTAATCTTCTACTGCCAAATCCAATCGATTCATCATTGCGTTCTCCAACAATTTTTTTTCTTCCATAAGCGACAAACAATCTGTGCACATGCCGCTCCATTATGCAGGACAAAGTACTGCTTTCCAATTTAAAAAAATGCAATATTTTCACATCCGCTGTTTTCTAGAACTTATATGCAACCATGTTGTTTCTATTGACTGCAAGGGCAAAAGGACAAATTGCTGTCCGGCGATCATCCCACACATTGTTGACGATACATCTGTTGTAGATAATTATTGTCCAAACACTGTTGAAAAAACTGTCTGCCGGTAGACTGAATTCAGGACACGCACACAGAGGGAGTACATAACTATGTGTAATAGAGGGCAAAAAACTTATTTCAGTAATGACTTTACAATTCATTCTACAAGTACATTAAAATGTTGGCTATAAATTAAAGTTTCATGTAACATGTACTACGTCTACTCTTTGCGGCAAATTCAACATTCATCCATCACAGCGCTCATCATATTGCAGACAGTTACTTTAAACACTTCAATAACTTTCATGTAAAATGTTCCTTAAATTGCGTTTTGTGAATGCATTTTTCCAATGTTGTACACAACAAACTGCTTCACAACACAGATTTCTAAAATACAAACTGTACTTTCCAATGTCTGTTTTTAACACAGTGAATCTTATCATTTCTTTGCAAACTGTCGACATATTTACTTCCACAAATGCTTAGTGCACTGTTTTGAAGGACACATAACGATACCACCATTCATGTACTTAACTCAACCACCAAGGCTACCGCCACAGTACTGTGCTCTGTACACGTTCAGCTTTTAGATACATGTTAGAGGAGAACTATAACAAGGACCAGCTCTGCAAAACAAGGCCATCATATGTAGCTAGAAGATGCAGGAACATAAGTGGGGGCTGAGGAGACCCATAGGGCAAGTAAAACGAGGCTAAAGCTGTACAACATTAGTACAGCACAATAAGTGCACAACATCGACCATGCATGTTATACCCATGTTTCCCGCCTAATTTTCCATTTTCATCTCTTCCCCTCACCTTTCCTTTAGCCACAATAGAAAAAAAGGACCAGCAGGGGCAGTGGTTGAAGTGTAAGAAAATAAGTAGTGGAACTATGTTCCCTGCTAGCCTGCCCCGTTCCTCACAAATCCCATTGACCTGCCCTCTCCCACACACAATACAAACCCCCAAACACATTTGTCTGCTGTTTAAGGGAATGCTCAGTGCAGTGCACTGAAAGTGCAAGTTTCAGTGTCTTCCTACGCTGTTATTTCAAAACAAAACCGCTCCGGAACGGTTTCTTTTTAAGATAAAAGTATAGGAGCTGTAAAACTTAATTTAAAAAAGTAGAGGAGCACTGCTCCCAACCGCCCCCCCCCTCACTTCGACCACTGACTAGGGGAAGCAGAAGGCAAGTTAGGATCTCACACCATGGTGCCAAAAGGGCCCAGGTGTCACTCTGCAGAAGAACAAAGGAAGGGAAGCAAGTACGGCATAGGAGGACGGTAGAGGGGTAAACAAATGCATATGCAAAGTTTCAGTGCCAGCCAGATGGCAAAGTCAGCAACACCACCACCAAACCAAAGGCCTGAGGCCACAAAAAGCGATGAAAAGGAGCCCTGCCAGCAACTGACTCCAAATCGCACATCGCTCCCAACGGAGCGCAAAGGAGACTTTCTGCAACTGCTGAACACTTCTACTTTTTCACCCAACCCACAAAAATAAGAATTGAAAAAAAGAAGCATGGACAGAATAACACACGTTGTCACACAGTCATATAAAAACAAAGTGGCATGGCCAGGGCTTACACCCACTACCCTCGTGCTCACAAGGACTTTTTCTTGTTTTTAATGCAAAATGTTTATCAATTAAAAGTTATTATCATATAAGTAATTCTGTATTAAAATCCATGTCCTTTTATTGCCAACACTGCCTACAATGTGTCAGTGGTCGTTGGAAAAACTACCCAACAAGCTTGGGAACACGAGGTAATAACACAAAACACAGCTGCCAATTTTCATTTATACTAGACGGTGGGTATGTAAGGGTAAGGTGACTGCCATACACCAATGCATGTGTTATTGCACACCACTATGTAACTATATGCTTATATGTTTGAACATGTACTGCACTTACAAAAGTGCCTCACAACTGTTTACCTGCAGCTACTTGTAATATTTGTATTTATGTTTCATTTTTGATCCAGTACTGTTTTTTCCCCAATCACTCCATTTCAAGATATTCCCCAATCACTCCATTTCAAGATACCTCATACTACAAACACGTTATACTCCCACAACATTATGAAAAATTACTTTACACATATTGCTACTATGATCATTCAAGCCTTACTGTTACTACATTACCTAACATTACAATGAACATACTACCACTGTAGTCATTGTGCCCAGTGCACATATTCTAGCCACTGACCACAACACAATTTACTGCATACCAAGTATGTATCATACACAGTGAACTAATGAAACTCACCCCACACCCCTGCAATCCAAATGATATCTGCAACATGTTACATGCCCGTTCATTTTACTTTATAAGGCCACATCACATCCTCATCACCCCTCGACTCCCCAGATATTGTTTCAATTGATTAACCAGTGAAATCTTGTGTTTCTTAATATTTTTGTACTGTGATGTTCACATCAGACGTGCCCACTGAATGGATGGTGAAAACCATGAGGTGCGTCAGATTTTTGGGAATGCCCTCCATGGATCCGCGAACAGCGGCCGTTGTCTGTCAACATCATTTGTGATATCATCTTTGATGTCCTGGGTGTTATTCTTAACAGTGCACGGTGGTGACACGAGTTATGGTTACTTAGCTTACCATAAATTGCACATTTCTCAGGTTTTTCAGTTTTTCTTGTAACGATAATGTCCCTTTAACCATGTTTTATCATTTAATTTCATGGCTTTTTACTAGTCCAACTTAACCATAATGTCCCTTTAACAAGGTTTTTTCAGTGAATATACATACATATATAGGTTGTGTGCATTTGCTCTGTCTTTGTTGGATGCACCTTGCAGAATAATATCTGTTTAGTTCAGGGCAGTAAAAAACATTCTCCATATTGCAGTATGTTGTAAAACCATGCTCTGTCCATAATTAAGTTTAGTTTACTTTAGTTTAATTTGTTTATTTATAAAGCGCGGCCAAACCCTCGGGTAGCTGGGCGATTTGTGCTTGGAGCAAGACATAGGTTACAGAAAGGTTGCACATACAAGATACATAAAAGGGTAATGTGATGGGTATCATAGGGACCAGGTTGCAGTATGGTCCATGTCAAAGTGCAGGCTAATAGGATACATTAGATATACAGGATTCAGTGTCGAGGAGCATGCAAGTATCTTATTCTTACTGAGTATTGAGCCAAGCTTTCACCATAGCTCTGAATTGCCAGAATGATTCCTCAGATCTGATTGTTATGTGGAGTGTGTTCCAGCACTTCGCTGATAGTACTGGGAAACTAGATCCCCCAGCTGTTGTCCGATTGAATTTAGGAATGTTCAGTCGGTGCGTGTAAGGTGTTCTGGTAGGTCTAGTGGTGCTATACATGGAGAAAGTGTCTGATAAGTATCTGGGGGAAGTCAGTGAAAGGCATTTGTGTGTGATGACAAGCGATCTTTGTTTAATTCTGTCCCAGATGGGGAGCCAGTGGACTTCCTTGCTGATGGTAGAGATGTGAGCCTTGCGTGGGAGGTTAAGGGCGCATCTAAGTGCATTGTTCTGCAAGACCTGGCGTCTATTCAGGTTGTTGTTGGCAGTGCCTAGGAAGAGACTATTGCAATAGTCTAGTTTAGATAATATCAGAGCTCTAGACAATGTGAGGCAGCTTGCGGTGGAGAGAAATGGTCTACAGGCATTAATGAGTTTATTTGTATAAGACGTAGATGCGATAGTTGCATTTAATTGTTTTTTTTAAGCGATAGTGTAGAGTCAAGATACACGCCCAGTGTTTTAACTTCTTTTGAGACTTTTATATTATTGCTGTCAATCATAAATGATTGGTACCAGGTGTCCAGTTTGTTGAGGCGTGCCTGGAAACCTACGATGAGCAGTTTTGTCTTGTCATCGTTCAAACAGAGGCTATGGGTGGCCATCCATGCTTGAATTTCAAGGTAGATTTCATTGAGCTTAGCAACATCTCTCTCATAGCACCCAGTGAGTGTGATGAGGATCTGGGTGTCATCAGCGTAATTGGTGTTTGTGACACCCAGATCGTCAAGTCGGTCAAAGAGGAGTTTGGCAAAGATGTTGTAAAGCGTAGGTGAGATACAAGAACCTTGGGGTACTCCACATTGGATTGGGACAGGGTCAGCTGCTGCTGAAGTAGCAAAGACCCTAGTCGAACTGTCGGACAGGAAGGATCGAATCCAATTGGTGGCATTCTGCGAGAATGCAGCAGCCGAGGAGAGATGATGAGGGAGAATTTGCGATCAACTAAGTCGAAGGCTGCAGATAGATCCAACAGGAGCAAGACTGCCAGATTGCCCTTGTCTTTGGCTTCATCCATTTGGATTTTTAGATCCAGGAGGGCAGTTTCTGTCCCGTGCCTTGGTCTAAAGCCAGATTGTCGCAGGCCTAGGAGATTGTTGTCTTCCAAATGACATTGTATTTGGAGATATGCTACTCTGTCTAGAATTTTGAGGAGAAAGGGGATGGTTGTGATGGACCTGTAATTAGTGGGTATATTGGGGTCTAGGTTGGGTTTTTTAAGGAGTGGAAGGACCCAGGCTTCTTTAAGGTTATTCGGTACAGAAGAGTATCTGAACGAAGAATTGATCAGCGAGGCGATGAAGGGGGCTAGGTCTTTGGCTCCATCCTTAATGACTGAGGCAGGGCTCAGGGCACCTTGGCAGTTTGATGGTTTGAGACTGGCAATTATGTTTACAACTTCGTCCTCGGTGACTGGGGAGAAGTGGAAGGAGGGGCAGTCTGGAGTAGAGGAGCTTTTTCTACTACTAGAGTGGTCTTTGGAGATAAGGCTGGCTTTTTTGGACTCTATTTTGGTTTGTTGGAGGGCTATTGCATTTGATAGTGCGAGTTGGATATTATTGCTCCATGCTTTATCCTTGATGCAGTCATCAGTAGGTGGTGCAGGGAATTTTAGTTCTGAAAGAATTGAGAATGGAAGGAAGGTAGCTATGGCAAGTGTCGCTCCTCTTAAAGAGTCCATGGTATGAAGCAGTGTACTGCTGATCTTATAAGCCTGAGGGATAGCGGAGGGGATAATTATGTGCAGGCATCTTGTATACAGCCTAATAAGGCGGCTAAATTGAATGGAGGCGATGTGATATAATGTGTTATGAACAATGAGCTATTTCAGCATCCCTGAAATGCACCAGTATATTATAACAGAGTCTGAACTTTCAGCAGTATGCTTCAAAGCATAAATGCACTAATGGGCTATTTAAAAGCATAAATGCAGCAGTGGGCTGTTTAAAAGCATGAGTACCCCAATAGGCTATTTCAACATGAATGCAGCAGTAGACTATTTAAAAACATGAGTAGCCCAAAAGGCTATTTCAACATGAATGCAGCAGTCGACTATTTAAAAACATGAGTACCCCAATAGGTTATTTCAAATGAATGCAGCAGTGGACTATTTAAAAACATGAGTAGCCCAAAAGGCTATTTCAACATGAATGCAGCAGTGTACTGTTTAACAGGATGAGTACCCCAATAGGTTATTTCAAATGAATGCAGCAGTGGGCTGTTTAAAAGCATACATTTTCTACCATAGGCTATCTCATGGGTGATGGTTTTTGTTGGACATTGTACATGGAGTGGAAAGGGCTTACCCAAGCGAGAGAGAGCAGGCAGCTCCATCAGCAGGGGGCCTTCTTTCTCTGGTCTTATTTCGTAGGATGGCTCACGCCCGCCGGCAAAATGTGATTGGTTAAGTAGGGGGCAGCCAATCCGCATGTTGATGTCAGCCAAGGAAGACAGGCAAGCGAATAGGACAAGGTCAGGTGCAGGCTGCACGCGAGGTGGCGGCCATCTTAGGACAGTGCATCCCATGATTTTCAAAGGCTGATATGAGCAGTGGACACAAGCAATATAAGGAATACAATCAACTTGTGTGCATCAAATGAAATTAAGAGTAAGGAAGGCTCATTTAAATCAGAAATCTAGCTCGCGGGACGGCAGAGTTTGGAGGTGGGAATCGATCCAACCAAAAAGTGAGTGCAGGGATTATTCTAGATGTGCTGCACTGCTGTATCTTTGGTCCTTTGCACACACACACACACTATTAAGTGCTGCGGCACTATCTTTCTCTTGACTGTCACATTTAATTCTTCTGCAACCGTTTATACAACTGATCTCAGTTCCTCATCTGAAGATCCAGCGCGCACTGCTTGTTCAATAACAAGTTAATGTCTTGTTACTGTGTTGTCTTAAGAAAATAAATAGCATGTTCATAAAATAATCCAACAGTTGTGTTCCTTCGAGAGATGACACGTACCTAATGGCAATAAACCTCTGTTGCCTTTGAACAGCTTGAACTGGAAAATAACTAATAAATTAGAACAACATGAACGTGCATAATGAAGCAATGTACCCTGAAAGACTTCATTAAATACTAAAAACTGTGTATATTGATGTAGACGTTTCAATATTTTTGTAGGCTCTGCAAAAACGAAAGACATAACTGTGTTTGGCTGTATGACAACATTGTTCTCATCATAATTATTTGTATGCTGTTAAACTGCATTTAGCGTTTTAGTCATTGTTTTAAACAAAGGAGAGGTTGTTCACGATCAGATATATTTATCAACTGCTAGTTGCTTAATGGATTATGGAAATGTCCACATGGTCTCACTTCAGTTCAGATATGTCTAATTCCGACAGAGCAATTTCACATCACTATTACAAATGTATGCTTATCCTTATTTTAATGCCAACCCTTTTGTCGGTAATGGTAGCTAAAATAACGTTTAGGTTATGGTGGCTTATTTTATGCTATGAGGAATTATTCTATAATGCTTGCGACCCATGAGCATTGGTGCACCAAGCAACAAGAGTGGAAGGGGGAAAGGGAAAGAGAAGGGGAAGCGGTGTGGCGTCCCAATGCAAAAGAGTTATAGTGAAGATACAGATTAAATTGTAGGGCTGTTTTCCCTTGGCTGAAATTTTGTTGAATCTGCCAAAATCGAACAGAGATCTGAGAGTCTGCTCCTTGTACTGAGAAGGCACTGCCTCTGGAGCCATGCATATTACATATAAGACTGGCCAGCATCAAGGAGGAGGGTGAGTGAAGTACACAGCTAGGAGAACATATGTTTAGCCTACTTGCTGCGTGACATGACGCCTTACCATAAATACATCTGTGTAGATTGCAGATTTAGGATTATTCTGACAGAAAGGAGGAGACACTTAAGATGGCACAAAATGAAGGTAATTGGTGATTGGAAAGGTACATTTGTCTTCGGAGGATAGCTCAGGGGCAATGTGCTTGCCTTGGAAACAAGGCAACACGGAGCAACACAGGTTCGATCCCCGGGTCCACGCTTAGAAACCTCTGGGTATTAAACGTGTTATAAATAACCTATCACATCATATCATTCATAGCAATACAGTTTCTGAGGTAGAGATGTGGGTAAACCAATGCAGGGAAAATTAGAATAATCTAAATTAGCAGATAGCATATAGCACTGGCAATATTTCATAGACAATCTTAATACAGGTAACGTATGATATATTTGAAAAATAAATTGTTCTGAGTAGAGAAATCCAAGCAAGAGTCAAAGTAAAATGCAAGAATGTTTGCTTTGCGTAAGAATGTAACAGGGTGTGAGTACAAATAAAAAAGTAACTCACCGTTGTGAGTACCTTACGCCTAGTTCATAGTCTGCTTTCCTCCATACTTTTGGGAAATTCTTGCCATCGGGACGGGACTGCAGCACTTTTGAAGCATCCAAAATAACATTTTGTCCTTCTTTTATTTTTACATGGGGCCACTGCACGTGACCGTGGCCACTCCTTCCTGAGCTCTGCCCCGCGCTGAACCCTTCAGTCCTTTTCTATCGCCAACGTCAGGGAACATTAGCAAAATAGAGGAAACTTCTTAGAGGGGACGGCGGGCGGGCGTATGGAGGAAAAGGGACTATGGTCTAGGAATAAGGTAGTCACTCCAATGAGTGACTTTGTTATGCTTCTACGGCCCAACCCCTTTCCTCCATACTTTTGGGAGATTCCCAAGCGCTGACCAAAGAAATGGGAGGATAGAAATGTCCATTACTGGAACAGGTTCTTAAGAACTTCCTGGCCAAACTGGGCATCAGCCCGGGAGCTCAGGTCAAGACAATAGTGTCTACAGAGGGAGAAGCCCATGTAGCAGCCTTGGCTATGGACTCCCAAGGAACATATTTATGGAAGGCAACAGCAGCCGCATTGTTACGCACCAAATGTGCATGAATGCCTCCTGGGGCTAAAGGTCTTGAATTGAATAAGCCTCTGAGATACGTGAAGCAATCTATCGTGAGACAGACACTTCTAAAGCCGGTTTCCATTTTGGGTACCCGAAAGCAACAAAGAGTTGTGAGGGGCTTCTAAGTTCACTTGTTCTGTCAAGGTAAAACTTCATATCTCTTCTTACATCCAGGTTATGTAGAACACTTTCCGCATTGGAGACCAGGTTCGGAAAGAAAACCTTATGGATATCAACTGATTTATGTGGAACTCTGAGACAAATTCTGGAAGGAAAGAAGGATGAGTATGAAGCACAATTTTATCGGGTGTTGTACAGAGAGAGCTTGATGCTTGATTATTCTCCTTGCCGATATTACTGCAATCAAGAAGGCCACTTCCCAGGAGAGAAACTTGAGCTCTGTAGTGTCCATTGGTTCAAATGGCTTGTGAAACAAAGCGATAAGGACCATGTTTAGCTTCCATTTTGGGTGAGGAGGCCTGGCGGGCAGAAAGAGATTAAGGAGACCTATGTAATGTCTCTTGATTACTGGATTTGTCAGAGAAAAGGAGCAATTATCTGTAGAAAGATAAGCTGCAATGGCTAACAGATATTTTCTGCACAATAAGACATGGATACCAGAGGCTGCAAGGTGCGATCTAAAAGACAAGACCCAGTCAACAAAAAGCCATTTACTTTTGTACTGCGCTCTTGTAGAAGGCTTACATGCCTCCAGCATTACTGCGTGAGTTGGACCGACATTTTGCCAATGCCTGAAGTGATTTGTGATGCAGGTTTTAGTGAGGCCATTGTCACCAGAAGGATTCTATGGGCTTTGAAATCAATTTTAGCCCTCTGACAGGGAACATCAGCAGAGCCAGTACTAGCAGAACTAGTTGCTTTTCAGCGCCTTTAGTCCATGCAGACAAATTAGCCCTCAGTGAGGGAACCTCAGCAGGGCCTGTACTTGAAGACTTAGGGCCCTTGCCCTCCTTCTTTGCCCCCTCAGCAGGACCGGTGCAACCCCAAGATTGTTTGTGGAAAAGCTTAGGGTGACATCTGCTAGCCAGAGTCCATAAATGGGGCCCTATGTTCCTGTTTTTGATTACAGCCCTGTTTGAGGATCCTCAGTACTAGCCCTGGTACTTTTAGTCACTTTACAGGAAAACACGAGACTAGGCTCGGTACATTTAGTCCCAGTCTGGGAAACCTCAGGAATAATGCTGGTTGAAGCAGCCCCATGGATTGTGCTGGACTGCACAATTCCAATTCTGGGTAGCTAGATCTACCAGAGGAGGCATCCTGGTGCCCCCCTGTTTGTTACCGTAGAACATAGCTACAGAATTGTCAGTGCAAATTGGCACCACCCTGTTGATGATGGAAGGCTTCCAAGGTTCAATGCCAGGGAGAGTGCGAAGAGTTCTAGGTAGTTGATATGAGACATCCTGTCTTGGGGTGTCCGCAGATCGTAGACCTCAAGATGACCCAACGTCGCTCCCCACCCTAAAAAGGAGGAGTTCACACTGAAGGTTGTTGGAGGTTGCCCACCATTGACGATGTGACATGGAAGATCGGATCGGCATCATTTTGGAGTCTGAGTCCAAGGCCTGGGACCAGCAGCTCCACAGCACTAGCAGTGTGTGCCTCATTTTCAGTCTTGTAAGAGTCAGGGATAGAACACATGAAGCCATCAGCCAAGCAGTCTGTGGTACCACCAGGCTTACCTGGTGGAAAAGAAGGCACGTGGTAGATACATCCACAATTCTGTCTGTTAGGAAAACTCAGGCACTGAGAGTATCCCAATGGAAACCTAGAAGTATCAGGTCATGAGCAACCATCATAGACAGCCCCAGTTGGAACAGCAGCTGGAGGAGTGGCTGAAGATTGGCTGTCACAGCCCGGGGCCAAGGACTCTGCAGAAGCCAATTGTCCAAATATGGATGGACATGAACTCCCTGTAATATGAGGAGCGTTGCAATGAAGGCCATCTTCTATGTGAAGATTTGCCGTGCCGAGCTGAGACCAAGCGGTGCCACTCTTTTTTGGGAAGTGTTCAGTTCCCACAGAAAACCGAAGGTATTTCTGATGTGGGGCCCAGATCAGGATGTGCATATAAGCGTCCTGGAGATCTACAACACTGAGCCAATCAGTGATGGCAGGGGTGATTTGGAGGAGGGTCCATGGGTGGGATAGGAAGTGTGGGTGTTTTTTTTTTCCTTTTTTCTTTTTTCATAAAATGGCAAAAATCAATGAAGTTGTGGAATAAGGGTTAGTTGGTTAAAATTAAGTGGATGTCAGTATTCATTAAATTAAGGGATGGGTCGGATTTAATTAACTAAAATGAAGGGCAAAGGGGTATGAATTAAATAATTAAAGTTAAGCGCAGTGGGGTCAGATTTAATTGATTAAATTAAGGGCAGAGGAGTCAGAAATTAAATAATTAAAATTAAGGAAAGAGGGGTTGGATTTAATAATGAAGAAAAGTGGGGCCAGGATAAAATAATTAAAATTATGGACAGAGGGGTCTTATTGAATTATTTAAAATGAAGAACAATGGGGTAAGTATAAAATTATTAAAATTAAGGGCGGAGGGGTTGGATTTAATTATTAAATTCAGGGCATATGGGTCTGAATTAAATCATTAAAATTAAGCACAGAGGGGTAGGATTTAATGAATTAAAATGAAGGGCAGTGGGGTCGGGAATAAATAATTACAATTAAGGGCAGAGGGGTGGATTTAATTAATTAAATTAAGGGCAGATGGGTGCAAATTAAATGATTAAAATGTAGGGCAGAGGGGTCAGATTTAATTAATTAAAATGAATGGGAGTGGGGTCGGGATTAAATAATTAAAATTAGTGGGAGGGAGGTTGAATTGAATTATTTAAAATTAAGAGCATGCAGGTGGGGATTAAATTATTAAGATTATGGAAAGATGGGACAGATTGAATGAATTAAAATTATGGGCCAGGGGATCGGGATATTTGCACTTACCTGCAGCCCATGGTCCTGGTGTCTTGCTGAAAGCAGAAATGATGCTGCCAGAGTGAATTGCTATCATCAAGTGTTCCAACCACTGGGTGCTAGATGACGGTATTAGCTGTGGGAATGATTTTGCTGATTGAACTGCCAAATTTTCTGCCACCAAAGTGGGAATGTTGTGTACATTTTTCCATTGCACAGTAATGGACAAAACCCCATATAAAACATTAGAAGACATTGCACATATGCACGAGAATGCATCATCTGTTGATAAAGACACATGGATCAGAAAGGGGTGACCAGCAATTTCCGGTAATGTCTAGAATATTGAATTTTCTAGACAAGGGCCACGACTTGACACATGCTGAACTAAGAGCTCAGCAAAATGTAAATACCAAAATACTTTCGAAACTTAATAAAATGGAGGGCCTACTTTTAGGTTCTCTAATGAATAAGAAAGTTGCTGATAAAGGCTTTGGGAGGTTAAAACAGCAACTACTGCCACAAATGTGTATGTTCAAACTGTTGATCCAATCTGTGTTACTAAAACTGCTAAAACACATTTGTCAGGCAATATAGCAGTAATAGGATGGCGTTCTTATGCTCATTCACTTCTGCCGCCTGTTTCATCTGAGTTAGTGATCACGAGGAGGCCTCATCGGCCTTCAATGAAGTCTCATGTGAGAAAGGTACTGGTTTGGGGAAATTGGAGGATATGTTGATGCATCTCTCCTGTGTAGTTGACTGATTGGCCTCCCATATATGTTTAAAATCTGAAGGAGATGAGTATGTCTCCCTTTTTGAGATGCCTCATACCCCAACTGCCCTTACCAATATTATAGAGGAACAACAGGCTGGCAGTTGATCCTGTTCTGTAGTCTTCCTGTCAAACTTCTAGTCAGAAGACATAGGGATCTCCTGAAGAGCATTCAGCTTGGGTGTTTCTTTCAAGTAAGCAACGGCGCCTGCACACTAGAGCATTGAATAAATTGGCTAAAGAGAAAGCTATTGTTAAACAATCTTTACAAAAATTCAAAAAGGGACTGGATCCTGTGACTGAATTATCACCTTTGGTGAATACCACTGAACATTCAAGTAATACACTGGTAGAGTATCCTACCCTTGATTTAGCTGAATTAAACGCTAAAGTAAATCTGCATTTCAAGTATTAGACACTTACTCTGATGAATCATCGGTCCATTTGTCTAAGGGGTCCTTGACCACAAACCAATTTATACAACCTGCACCCAAAAAGCTGTAGTAATGGCGAAAAAGACTCTCCCTCCACCCGTTAATTTTAAATCTACTCGGGATCCCTGTATGGGCTCAAATAAACTGGTGGTTGATGAAGCCATGCTTTGCAAGCAGTCACAGCTGTCATCATTCTATCCATTAACTCTTGGTAAGACTGGTTCTGCTAAAACAGCTGTCAAACCCGAGGTGCCGGAGAATAAATCTCTCCCATTGCAAGTGAATGATCCCAAATTACCACAATTTATCCTGTCTAATGAAGGAGTTGTACTGGAAGATGATCAAGATCAGTCTGGGCTGGTATGTCCTGAGTGATGTTCAGGGGATTCCTGTAAGGCGGTATTCAACACGCAAACAGGTCAGTCTCCTGAAAAGATGATGCTGGGAGAACACACCTCACCTATTTTTGGTTGGATTAGTAATCCTGAATGAAATGGAAAGGGACGTCTTAATCGCTCCTTTCTATTCAAAACTTTCAATAAGATTCCAATGTTGTGAAGTTTGCACTCAGATGACATTGAGTGGGTTAAGCTCTTTAATGAAAATAGCTTAAGGATGATTGCCCAATCTAACTCTTTAATTGTTCTGAGACAAATCTGGGACTATAGAGATGAACTTGAGATCTTGGGTATTCAGATGATCCTATTTAAAAACATAGATCAAGCTTATGTATGTTTTGAGTATCGGGTTCCCTTACCATTGTCCATCCCATTGCAGGCTTCTGATAATACATAAGGGGTAGCCAGTCCACCTGAGATGATTGCACAGTTGTCTCCCATAGCTGTGAACATTAAAGATTGGTCCTCGATTGGCACTATAGTGAAATCCATACTGGAAGGACAACCTCCAAAACCAGAATCCTAGCCTAAATGATCTAAATATTCACAGTTGGAATGTGTGTGGTTAAAAGAATTTGAATGCAGCATTACTTAACATCTTCGAGGTGCCATCGATTATCCTACTTTAGGAAACTATGCTCACTAGGGCATTATTTGTTGATGGTTATACAGTGTACTGTGCCGCTGCGACTTTGGGCGCAGGCCGGCTGAGTGGGGGGGTTGGCTATTATGGTAAATAACAACTTGAACTTCTCTTCCACTCTAATACATTGTTCCTCCGCTGTCCTAGCATTGGAAGTTGTCTTTCCCGACTCCCTAACTGAGACTTTTTTGTTGGTCTGAGTTTATGCAATTTACCATTCCAATAATCAGGATGCTATTATGAATATTCTTGATGACATTTTTGAAATTATTTGTATTTACAACTCCAATCGCACCTTGATAGTAGGAGGTGATTTTAATGTAAATTGTCTTACTAACGACCATCTTTGTAAATCTCAATCCCATAATCCCATAATCCTAGAGGCCAGAGATGGCTTCAATACTTTGCCTCTTGGGGTCTGGGCAGGGTGCACTTTAAAACGGATGCCATTAGGTACACTTGGCACAGGATAAACGCCTTTTCTACTATTGTTTTTTTTTGTCACAATTAATATTCTGAATTCTGGTTTAAATTGTGAAATAACTGACATAGGGATTAGTGATCATTGTGTTATTTATATTGCCCCCTGGTGTCTAGCTCGCACAAGCTATTGTGAGGCTTTGTCTGAACTTGCCCTGTTGGAAATACGGCACCCAGTGCACTCCATTAGCTGGAATAGAAGTTTGTGTGTCTGTTTGAATAATGCTTTACGTGCATCTGTAAGCTACAAACCCAACCAAAAATGCTCCTCTACAAACATCACTTGTATAGAAGCAGACAACACTTTTATTATCCGAGAGGAATTGGATAATCTTACCTCATGTAGAGCTATTATTCACACAGAACTCCCACGCGCTTATTCTGAACGAATTTCCACACTTAAGAGAGCAAAGAATAGTGATTCACGACTCTTAAAAGGGCGCGTTCTTCTATTTCAGGAATTTATTCTCCTAAAAAATAAACTCTTGATGCGTTATAGGAATGCCATCAAGATTGTTCGCCATCAGACTCACTTAGCCTTGAACCAAGCAGTGATCATGCGTTTATGCAAGCATGACACTAGAAACATCTGGCGTATGTTTAATGAGACATTCGCTTCTGCGTCTCACTGTATGAGTTCCTCTATTTCCTCAGAGAAGTGGTGTTAATTAATTTCATCCACCTACGCGCTGCCATTAAAATTTCAGTCATATGGATTTAAAAGTACTAAGTTGCAGTCTTTTTCCTTCACTCTTTGGCCAATTGACAAGATAGTTTCCGCAATTAACCACTTAAAATATACTAGGGTGCCTGGTCCATATGGGATTCCTGCCTGTGTTCTTAAGTCTGATCCATTATTCTGGGCTGGAATACTTCAACTTAAATTTGAAAATATTCTTCTTTCAGGTTGTATCCCGAGCTCGTGGCTAACCTCCCTGATTATCCCTATTTTTAAAAAGGGCAATCCATTAGAGCCGAGCAATTATCACCCGATTGCGCTTATGGACTCTGCTTATAAAGTATTTACTATTCTCATACTTCACATGGTGCAACAATTCATTTCGGAAAAGCATCTCCTATCCATTTACCAAACTGGCTTTAGAAAACATATGGGCACTGCCCTTAACGCCACTGCCTTGGCTTATGTATTGGCTAATGTGAAGAAAACTGCCAATGGCCCATTCTATATGGTCACCTTAGATCTTAGCTCTGCGTTTGACAGTATTATCCGGAACATTCTTTGGACTAAAATTGCTGTTTTAGGGTTTCCCGAATGTATTGTTCAAACTATCGCTCTTTTACATTCCAACACCTGTTATCGTGTGAGAATAAACCAGCAGGGTTTGCTTACTCCTGAAATTTTCACCTATACAGGAGTCAAACAAGGCTGCAACCATGTGGCTACCCTTTTTAATTTGTATTTGGCTGATCTACAAAACATATGGAGCCATATTGTTAGTTTCCTCATAATAATTGGTCTCTTGAAGGTAGATTGGCTTGCTTACGCAGACGATATTCTGCTTTTTGACAAAACTCCATTTGGCCTCCAAAACAAGCTTCAAGCATTTGCCTCTTATGCCGCTGTTAACAATCTTAGTGCAAATGCTACTAAGTCTAAGATCCTGGTTTTTACTGGGAAAGGGAAGCCTGTTCATTATACATGAAATCTAAATGGAGATATAATTGAACATGTATCTGCTTTGAAATATCTGGGTTACAACGTTTCTGACTGTCTGTCAATTGTCAACTGGCAAACTTTGATCCAAGCAAAGGCACTCCCATTAACTTCTTAATTGAAGATCATTCGCAGGAAATTTTGTAAGCTCTCCCTTGCTCCATTATTGCAGCTCTATTAGTATAAGGTGGAAGCAGTGCTAGTGTATGGTCTGGACCTCTGTCTTTTTTATATTACATACCATCTGAATTGTCTACAAGGTATGATGTGGAAACAGGCATTGGGATTAGCTAACTCCATTCCTAACTCTTGTATTCGGTCTGAACTGGGTATATCTAGTTTGGCGGCCCGTTTTCAATGGAGACAGCTTAATTCCTACTATAAAATGCTAAATCCTCCCTTGAATTCATTATATTTGGAATTGGCCCAAATGATCAACAATGCCAACCCTAGTTCGTTGATTAAGTTTAAAGAAAGGATGGAAGAGATTCTGCTAAAAATTGGTATAACCAGGGATGTTCTCTGGCAAAGTCCAGCTTACTTTAAAAGGAAACTGTATGATTACGATTGGTGGTTAACATTGGACGATATTTGTACTCATCGACTTTATACAGAATATGCGAGACATGCCCATAAACGTATGCCGAGATTAAGATATATTCTCTGTTTTCCTTGTGACAAGATCCGAGACATGTATATGAGGTTTAGACTGAACCAGTTTCATACCTTAGAACGTATACAATATTGGGCTATTACTCGTTCTGTCTCGTGTAGATTCTTTTAAAATGGGCAACAGCCTGGAACTTTAAAAAACCTTGTAATATACTGTTACTTTTTTGAAAATATGAGGATTGTCCATCTGGGTGCAAATAATGTTGGCCTTACTTGTCTGGCAAGGGAATCTCTATGGCAAAAGTGTATGATCAATCCTAATAACTCTTTCATAATCAAACTTTACGGATTTATTTCACTAATTCAAAACGAACTACATTGTTTAATGGTTTCAGATACTAGTGATGTTGACTCTTGTGGTTAGTAATATTATTATGTGGACTTAAAGTTTTGTTTCTGTCTATTTTAGGTAATGATTCTATACTATATAATTTGTTGTAAATTGTGTAATTGTCTGTTTTGTAAATTTGATTGAAACTTGTTTTGTAAATTGAACAGAAAAAATGAATGTGTATGTAATGTGTACTAAAATGCACATCTTTTAAGGGAAAAAAAGAAAAGAAAGGGGTGCCGGTTACATGAGGACTCTCTATGGTAAGATGAGCTGGGTCAGTTAGTGGCCCTAAAAATACTATTGTCATATTTCATCAGGATGTATTATGGACAGGCACATATTGGTAGGGATGGGATGACAATGCTAGTGGGACAATCCTGGTTTGCACCAGAGCTTACCACCATTGGTCAAGAATGCAGTCCCAGTTGCGTAATATGTTTGCAGAATAATATGGGGAAAAGTGTGCCAATTAGAACAGGGCCACCTCCTCCCCATTTGGCCCATTTGTGGGGTTACAGTTGATTTTCTCCAACTGTCAAAATATAATCAGTTGCAATACTTCGTAGTGACAGTGGACGTTTTTCAGGGTGGGAGAAGGCTCACTCTTGTAGAAAGGCAGATGCAGTGACTGTCAAAACAATATTGATTCGAGAATGTGTGCCTAAGTTTGGAATACCTGTATGCATTAACAGTGATCAGGGAAACCACTTTGTAAATAACATCATAAAAAAACTATCCACCGTGAAGTTTCAGCATAATTTGCATTGCCTCACTAACGCTAGTGAGCCAAAGCAGTTGAGAGACGAAATGGGGTTTTGAAGAATACATTGGCTACATTGTGCGAGGAGACATGGTTGAAGTGGCAAGCGCCCTCCCACTAGTTCTGTTTAGCATGATTAGTACACCAGCCAAGAAATCTGGGTGAAGTCCCTATCAAATACTCTATGGAAGACCCATGAGATTGCCTGTATCACCACCATTGAAAACTATTCCAAATAATCAGCCATTATCAGATGATGGATTTTTGGAATTTGTCAAGCCATTAATGTATTCTGTCAGTCTCATTCACAATCAGGTTCTAGCTGTGCTGCCAAGGCAACCAAATTCTCCAGGTCATTACTACCAGCCTGTTGACACTGTCTTGTTGAAGGTCAACCAAAGAAAGACAGCTTTGGCCCGCAGGTGGAAGGCACCCTACCTTGTCCTTCTCACCTCTAACTCAATTTAAAGGTTCTGGGGCAACCGACATGGGTGCATGCGATTCACTGCAAATGGGTGGCAGTCCCTAGAGTGTAGTTACTATTGACTGGCATCTGTCTGATGTACTTATTTGTGCTAGTGTGCACTTATCTAGTTGTGGGAGAACCTGACTCTGTTGTACAAATCATTCTAGCTGTTAAAATCTTGACTATCATTGTGACATAGATGGATGTCAGGGCCTGGCCGTGATATAAGAAATGATGGAAAGTAATTTGGCAAGGGGGAACATGTTATCTAAACGGAATCTGGGAATGTGGGGTAGACCTGTGGTTACAATTTTTACTACGGCCAGCAGACTGTCCATTAGGGGCTGTACCATCTCCCTATGTTGCTTTATTAAATTGGATGAGTGAGAACGATTATTTGAAAGTTCTGAACTCTAAATGTTAAGAGATCGCAGCGAGGCCCCAATGTAACCTGAGAAATACAGAAATGAGTACTGCTACAAGAATACACACTAGTGTAACTAAAAACTGTTGTTTGTGTATCCAGAACCTTCACATGTTTCTGATCTCATATATTACTGTCATTCTGTTCTTTTTGCTAGGCGGAGAAACAAAACAATTTATAAAATCATCTATTGATGTAAACAATGGACAGGAACCAAGGTGGAGTCAGCACAACGAAAACTTGGTGGTAATGGAAGTATAGTTACCGACTTGGTAAATCTGCCCATGGCTATGCACAGAGTGGTGGTACCAGGGTATTGTGAGATGAAGGATATCATGTTCATTTGCTGACAGGCTTTTTTTTTACAGTAATTTTCACACAAAATTACTTTGCAAAAAAAAAAAACATTGAAATATATGGTGGGGTAAAGTGTTAAAGTGTTTGGGGAGTGTTATTTACGAAAGATAGTGAATGGAAAAAATAGTAGCAGGTCATTGAAAGCGTGTTTGAATTCCACTGATGCCCAGAGTCATTTCACAGACAGTGTAGGCAATAGAATGTGTACTATGATTCTGCATTTGCAGTCACCAGAGATGGAGAATTAATGAAGTCTACCCAAGTGTATAATCAATGTTGGGACTTAACAGTGTGTGAAATCCAGACAGAGCTGGGTACAGATATATGGTATTAAATGCAACTGTAGATACAGTTTTCTTTACTTTTCCTTCGTCAGCTTTCTGGGTGACCACCCAGTACCCTAACTGCACCACAGTGGATGGAATTAATTTGGCTCAGCAACACGAAGGAAGTATTAGATACAATGTGGAGTAATGCTAATACTGTACTTGGAACCTTGGGTATTTATGAAGGCACACATTTGCAGGTTTGAATAGACCAACTTGAGAAGGCCACCAGGCTCATATCTGGGCTAGAGCTGGTAGGTAGCAAGGCTCAGATTGAAGAGCTCCATGTGATAGGCTCCTTGAGTCAGCTTACCAAACGGGCCCTGCAGAAACTGATGGATGGCGTGCTGGAAGCTGGAAAAAAACGTGGCGTGGGATATGGCGTGTGAAAAGGTGCGAGATTATCTGAATATCCAACTGATATCAGACAACATGTGGGCCACATAGCTGGCCACAGTTGTTGAAGAATGACTCTGGGGTACCTGAAGGCCTCTGGCAATAGAGAAACGTCTGGAAATACAGTGGTCGGTACTGTGAAGTTAAAGAGTGTTTGTTTACAGCACATGGTCCAATCAAAGGACTTTGGACACAGGCCAGTACAATACTGCCTGGGTCCTTGGCAGGATGCAACCGAGAATGGGTGGCTCACCACGACGTTTGGGGAATAAAACTACCCAACAGTGCCTTCAAATAACTGATCTCTGCCCCGGGGATCACCCCGGATCTGTGGTTTAGCCTTGGTTCAAATTGGTGATTATGGCCTTTATAACCCCTACCATTGCAGTGCTTGAGCAAATTAAGTAAGGGACAGATAGTGTTGGTTGGGGAAAGAGTGTGCTTGGAAGGTGAAGGAGCCAGATATAGCTTGAAGGGAGAAGGTTGTTTCAAGGAAAGGACGGATGTGTAAAACAGAAAGCTTCACTAGGGTCAGATGTGCACTTTACTATTCATACAAGTACTAAGCAGTTAACTGTTTTCTGCCCCACTACAGAGAGAGGAGGATGGTACAAGTGTATGTTGAGTTTCTGAAGGAATGGCCAAAGCTAGTGCCACAAAGATTTAAGCATTTATAGGAAGCAGAAGAAGTGGGAGGCCATGTGACTGATGTGACGAAGGGTTTGCAGGTGCTAGAGAATGTGTACAATAAAGAAAAGCAAGAGTTTGAAGTGGCCCATTGAACCACCACAATGTGTAGTGGGGAGATGCTTTATGTTCAGTTAATAAGGATGTGTTGAAATACCCTTACATTACCACCACAGAAAGTCTCAGAGTATTTTCTCTTCTATTGGCATGGGTATTTTGATGTTGTACGCTACGGTGCCCCATTGCAGAGCTATGATAATAGAAAGCAGACGCTCAAGCCCCTGACCTAAGCCCCTCCTTTGTCCTGCTAGAACTTCTGCATGAAAGTGTAATGCTGCAGCAGGCACTGGGAAATTGTTGCAATCCCATGATGATGGTTGTAGGTATTATGTGGTAGAGATTGATGGTTCACCTGCACAAATGAAAAGTAGGCATGGACAATATTTAGGGGAAGATTAGACTAGAATTCCCTGTGCAAATGAAAAAAAAAGTTAATTGGGGATATAGGGCAGGGGTATAAGTACATCAGCTAGATTATTTGCAGAGTGAGTGCAAAAGGAGGGTGGGTACAAGCTGATGACCCCAGGAAGGGAAATAAGATCCATGTTGTAATAATGCCTTGAGCCCAGGAAATAACCATGATCATAAAGAGTGTTTAATCATGATGTGGGAGGAGTCTGGGAGTAGGGTTAGATATCTGAAGTGTTATTCTTATTATATATGTAACAGAGTATTCATTCATTTTCTTTTTTACCGAAGCGGGGCAATGGATAGGGTATTCCTAATTTTGTGGCTTATGGCAATGCTTGCCCCAAGGGTTTGCTAAAGGGACATGCTCTGTAGGACTGCTAAGGCAATGCTTCCAGGAGCTCTTAGGGTATCAAGTGAAGGCCACCTGTACTTTCATCTTGGATCATGCCATCCTAAACCAGATCGAACTATGGTACTTTATTCTCTACCAGAAGTGCATCAGGGTGCGGTGGCCACACATCCCTCACAAAAGGAGGACCATGCCGAATATCGCCACACTAGAGTGACTGACCCAGATGATCATGGGATGACGGGAGACGAGGTGGAAACAGAAGATGGACTACAGATATAGAATCTATGTGATCACTGCGCTGCCCATAATGTCAACAATTAAATTGTCGACTCTCATTATGATGCGGCGATCACATAGATCACTGGCCTGCATTCCCATAACCGCCTCCCCCCATTACCCACTTACCTGTTTGGGGGAACACCGTGAAGTGTTGTGCCGTCTCTCCTACGACCCTACGGCATCAGTTCATCCGTTCTCGACCACTAACATGGGTCTGAAATAGTGTTGCAGGGTCTTTTTTTCTTTTTTTTTTTTACTGTCCCCTGCTACCATCTAATGGAAGCGGGGGACACCCCTGCAAACCCTGACCTCCAACTATACCAAAAAAGGGAGAGGGGGACACACCTGCAAACCCTACTCAAATTAGTCGGTGTAGTGAGGGTTGGCATTTCATTACCACGATAAAAGGCGTGGTAATGAGCAAGTCATATTTTCGGGGGTGACATTTTGGCATTATTCCCGGATAAATACAATGGACACTATTGTTGTGTCTTGGAGGTGGGGGAGGTCAAAAGCATGTGATGTGTATTATGAGGAGGCAGACAATGAGCGAATATAAGGGGAAGGAGAATTGGAGGTGGGTTGGGTTATTTTGGGCAGTAGGCTGATAGGGTGCTCTCTGTTTGTATGGTTTGCAAACCAACAATAAACAATGTATTTCTTTGTCCATTTCCAATACGACTGCTGAATCCTTTTGTTTGATTTTACTGTCATAATAGTGATCTCATGGAAGAAAGATTGCCTTCACTTTTACTATTGTGCTAGCAGAGAGATATATAGTTACTTGTGAGAAAGAGGCACAACCCTGTTTTATTTTGGCCTATAAGTAAGAAGGAGGCGTTTCTTTTAACTAATTTGTATGTTGCATAACAGGGCTTGCAAAGTACTGGTGTTTTCAGACTCAGTTCCTCGACTGTAATAGAGGCATGTTAACATGTATGTGAGAGCTATCTCTTTTCTTGGGAATAACATAGGATGAGGAATCTGTGTGAAACCTTACAAAGCCTCCATGTTGCACCCTAACTTTTAAGGTGTGTCAATCTGACCCACTTTATTGGGATTGGAGCTTACCTGTTTCCATATCGGGGACTGAAAACAACAAGTTACTGGGAAATAAAATACAGCAGGTTCAAGGATACTTTATAGGTTTGGCCTAACTTCATCCTGACACCACTAAGAGGCATTGAACAATATTAACTTTTGTTCAGAATATGCATATGAGTACTGCATGTGGGTAAATGTAAAATAAAAAAACCCAGGGGTGGAGTAAATTGAAAGTTATGTTTGTCGTTGCGACATGTAGAAGTTTAAGGCTGCCACTACATGTTTGAAAGTAGAAGCATATGGAAATTAAACTGCTGTGGAAACCCTTTTTTTAATTAATAATACAGTTTCAGGATGTGTATGTATGTTACGCTCACCTGCCTCCCACAGGGGCGTCGGTCGGATCCGGACAGCTGCGGTCTCCACCCACGTGATGCGTAGTGCAGCGATGATAGGATCTGCCCTCCTAATATTGTCTGCTTAACCCGTAGAAATATTCTCCAGCAAGTGGAGAGATGGATTTAGCCTCTTGTGGATTCAAGTGATGGCACCCCCACTGTCCTCCCCAACTAATCACCTCCGAAATGCCCTAACAGCAATCTCACCTTATATTCTTGGAAGATGAGCTCTCCATCCTGCGTGGATTTGCAGGGGTGCGTCGATTCCAGTTACTTCACTGGTTTAAAGGCTAGGGAGAGTTCCGGAGAGTATTGACTCTGAGGTTCCTGGTGAGGACCAGTAAGTATTAAGTTCATAGAGTTCAATATGTCCGATGTTCACTCTTGTTCCCTGCTTCCTTTCTTGTCTTGCAGCTGGCTCGTGAAAAGATGCTCTTGTGGCAGCTGGTGGCGCTCAGGTAAGAGTCTGTATTACCCGGCGCTGTCCGGTAAATGTTGCCCGAGGAAAACGTGTTGTTTTGTCTCTCTTTACAGATGCGGCATGTGAAAATATGGACAGGCACAAAAGGATGCCTTCGGTGGTAAATCAGGTAAGTCTATGTGGTAAGAATTATATTTGTTGCTTCCCTCGGCTCACCTTGTGGTTTTCTTTTGTCTCCTAGGTGCCGAAGTTCGGCGAAGAAATGATGGAGGCAGCGCCGACCCAAAGGATGCTGTGAAGACTGGTGAGTATGGCGCGGCGCTGCAGCTGGAGGTGCGGCGCGTGCAGAAATGATGTTCTTTACAGGTCCAGAGACAAGATGGATCCAGAATCAGGTGTGGAATAGAAATAAGTTTGTTTTCTAACCTTGTCCCTTTCTTTCCTCTTTGTTTTAGGAGCTAAGGATTTGAGGCAGGCATGGTAGAAGACTGGATGCAGGCTGCAGGCATGGTGAGTGTTACGCTGCTGGATGCAGAATAACACAAAGCGTGTGTTGCTGGTCGGGTGTGGTTTAAATAGCCTCAAAAGTAGTCCCAGGTAAGAAGTCCCTAGAACCATACCTGAGTAAAAAATAGTCCATGTAGAAAAATAGTCCCTTTCAGGCTTCATGTTGAATTGGAGTCATTTGCAGCATGGTCTGCCTGAGGTAAGTAATGATTATGAGCCTGGCGCCTTAGGCGCCAGGACTGATTCCTACTATGAGCCTGGCGCCTAAGGCACCAGGACTGAACCCAGATAGCCCCTAGCTGCTGGGGTTTTACTAAATGTCTAGATGCCTTCTCCCGGGGCTGATGGGCATGGCCCTGATGCCTGGGGGAAGGCATCATGACAGCACTCCCCCCCAAGGCCCCTCCTAAAGTTGTTCTTCCCCTGGGCCCTGGTTTGTCTGGGAAGTTCCGATGGAATCTTTTCACCAACCGAGGTGCATGGACGTGGTCACTAGGTTCCCATGACCTTTCTTGTGGTCCGTAGCCCTTCCAATCGATTAAATAAAAAAGTTTTGATTTAACCATCTTGGAGTCTAGGATATTTTTTACCTCGAATTCAGGTTCTCTATCTATCAAGATGGGGTCGGGTGGTTTGATTAATCTTGTTCCTGGTTGAACTGGTTTTAAAAGTGAAACATGAAAGACAGGATGAATGCGCTTATTAGAAGGTAATTCCAATTTGACGGCTATCGGGTTGATAATGGCCTTAATAGTGTAAGGTCCCAAATATCTAGGGTTAAAAGTCTGAGTTCCCTTCAGAGGTATGTGTTTTGTAGCCAGCCAAACTTGATCCCCAATCTGGTATTGTGGAGTTTCACTTCTATGTCGATCAGCATTTTTCTTATATTTCTCTTTTGCTTGTTTCAAATGTTCTGTTGCCTCTTTAAAGGCTTGTGTAATAGTAGAATGCAAATGACTAAATGCAGGCATTTCTAAATGCTGAGGCGAATCTAGTTCTGAGGTTCGAGGGTGATGTCCATATATGGTATAAAAGGGTCTTTGTCCGGTTCCTGAATGTACAGAGTTATTGTATGCATACTCGGAAATCCATAAAATATCTTTCCAATTACTTTCAGTCTGGTGTAGCATGCAACGTAGGTACTGTTCAAGGGTCTAATTGGTCCTCTCCATCTGACCATCGGTCTGGGGATGGTGACTGGTTGATAACCTCACGTCGATTAGCGCCAGTTGACAACATTTCTTCCAAAAATGTGAAATGAATTGACTACCTCGGTCAGAGACCAATACGGAAGGAAATCCGTGTATTCGAACAATGTTTTCGAGGAACTCCTTGGCCAGAATTGAAGCAGAAGGTAATCCCTTTATAGGAATAAAGTGGGCCATCTTGGAAAAAAGATCCACAATAACTAGAATGGTGTTAAATCCATTACATGGAGGTAGAACTGTAATAAAGTCTAACAATAAGGTGTGCCATGGTGTAGGTGGAATATCCAAAGGTTGTAAGAGGCCAGCTGTTTTTTTCTTCTGACTTTTGTTTTGGGCACAAATGCCACAAGAGATTACAAATGACTTTACGTCTTTTCGGCAGGTGGGCCACCAGGAATGTCTCTTAATTTTAGCTTCAGTTTTTGCGATACCTGGGTGTCCTTCCATCAGGGTGTCATGATAATTGGAGATGACTAGTTCTTGTAGTTCCTTGTGTGGTAGAAATAGTCGCCCTTGATAATAAGGTAGGTCATTGATGACTGAGTAGTCCGGGCCTTTCTTCACCCAGTCCAGCAGGGCTGTTGGATCGAAGAGTTGTTGGATCTTTACTTGAATATCCTCTAGTGTCTGTAGAGTGGTTATGCCAAGAATTCTTTGTTCTGAAATTATAGGCACCGGTTCCGGGTTCGCATATGCTTCTCCCATCCCTATTCAGGATAAGGCATCTGCCTTGCCATTTTTACAACCTGGTCGATAAGTGATCACGAAATCGAACTCGGCAAAGAACAATGCCCATCGAAGTTGACGTGACGATTGGGCCTTGGCTGTTTTTAAATACTGCAAGTTCCGGTGATCGGTGATTACCGTAATGGTATGCCTGGCACCGAGAAGATAATGCCGCCAAGCCTTGAAGGCGGATTTGATGGTTAATAATTCTTCATTGGTAACCGCATAGTTTAACTCGGGTGCCGAGAACTTTCTGGACCAAAATGCCACTGGGTGAAGTTGACCTGTTTCAGGATCCTTCTGGGCCAGGACAGCTCCCATGGCTAAACTGGATGCATCAGTTTCAACCATGTATGGAAGTTCGGGGCGTGGATGCTTTAAGACAGGTGCAGACGTAAGTTTCGCTTTCAGCTCTTGGAAGGCCTTTTCAGCTTCTTCGGTCCACAAGAAGCGTTTGTTTTTTCGCAAAAGTGCTGTGATAGGGTGTACAACATCTCGGAGGCCAGAAAACTAGCCCACTGGCTCCCAATTAAAGAAAGAATCGTCTTCAAAGCTCTTACACTGACCCACAAGTGCATTCACCTCACTGCTCCCGCTTACCTCTCCGAAAGGATCCACCCTGTCTCCTCCACAAGGCCAACCAGATCACCCTATACCAACATGCTCTATGTGCCACTAGTAAAAAGAGCCAGAGCGGGGGGTTCCAGCTTCCCATATCTTGCACCCACACACTGGTATGACCTACCTCCCACTATCCGAGGTGAGGCCTCCCTCATCGCCTTCCGTAAAGCTATGAAAACCATCCTCTTCACATAAGGTCCCTCACATCAGCATGAATACTATACACTTTGACCCACTGCATAAGCTGGAATGTAATGACCAATCGCAGAAGCTGTAAGTATTGTATTATGTCTGTAATACTTATAATGTACCAACAACTGCTACCATTCCTGTACCTCTGTAACTAAGCTCTCACAAGTAACAGCGCCTCAATGCCCGTGGGCTGCTTGCGCGCTATATAAATCTAAATAAATAAAATAAATAAAAAAAACATGTGAGAATCCGGAATGAATCTGTGGTAGAAATGAGCAAATCCAAGCATGCTTTGTACCCCTTTAACTGAACTGGGTGATGGCCACTTAAGGATTGCGTCCACCTTTCGAGAGTCCATTCTGACTCCTTTTGGAGTCAAGATAAATCCAAGGAATTCAACTTTCGTAGCATGAAAAACGCATTTTTCAAATTTTGCATATAACTTGTGCTGGCGTAGTTTCTCAAGGACTGCACGAACGTGCTTCACATGGTCTGATTCTGAAGAGGAGTACACTAGAATATCGTCTATGTATACAACAACACAGATGTGAATGAGTTCACGAAGGACATCGTTCATAAAATACTGGAAGGCTGCTGGTGCATTGCACAACCCGAAGGGCATCACCTGGTATTCGAACAACCCGTACTTAGTGCGAAAAGCAGTCTTCCATTCGTCGCCTTTCTTTACACGTACCAGATGATATGCCCCTCGGAGATCTAATTTAGTGTAGATGCAAGCGTCCTTTACTTGGTCTAGTAATTCAGGGATCAGAGGCAATGGGTATCGGTTCTTAACCGTGATCTGATTTAATGCGCAATAGTCAATGCACGTTCTGAGGTCACCTTCCTTTTTAGGCACGAAGAACAAAGCTGAAGATGCAGGAGACTTGGATGGACGAATTAAGCCATTAGCAAGGTATTGGTCCAAGTATGGTCGTAGGTGAAGGTTTTCGGGTTCCGTAAGGGCGTAGATCCTACTACATGGAGGTTGTGCACCGGGTATGAGATCGATTTGACAATCGTATGATCTGTCAGGTGGTAGGGTGTTTGCCTGTTCCTTTTGGAAAACATCGTGGAATTCTTGACATTCCTGGGGTAACTGCACGACTGGAGTAGCGACTGTGGCCAGGCCTTGGTTCAAGGGTTTTTTGGGGTAACAAGTATGTGCACAATCCGGAAAGGTTATTCTCTTCTCTCGCCAATAAATACAAGGATTATGTGTTTCCAACCAAGGTATCCCCAGTATTATTTGGAACTGCTGGGCTTTTATTAAATCAAACACAATAGTCTCTCGATGCCCATCCTGACCCAATAGTGTCATCTCAGCGGTGGAATGAGTTACAGGCCCAGAGGCAATTTCAGTTCCATCGACTGTGGTGATGACATCTGAAGTGGTCTTTTTGCAGAGAGATAGATTCATCCTAGAAGCCAACTCGTGGTCCACATAGTTTCCTATGGCACCGCTATCAATGTATGCCCTCACTGCGTGCATACGTGATGGCTGCCTTGGATCTATAAGGACCATTGGTATGATGAAGTGCGAGGTCTGAGTATCCTTCTTCAAGCTCGGCAAGCGGACCTCTACGTTTGTCGGCGTGGTCATTTCCCGAATCAGGCTCTGTTTGATTTTTATCAGCAACTCCGACTACTTTTTTAGATATTTTTATAGGGCAATCCCGTAGAAAATGTCCTGAGGCCCCACAGTACAGACACAATTGCATCTGCCGTCTTCTTTCTCTTTCCTTTTGAGATAAGGGTCCCTTGACCCCCCTGATCTGCATCGGTTCTGATACATCTGTTCCTTTGAGGGTAACATTGGGTTTAACCAATACCCGATTCTCGAACTTAGCTCGATCAGCCTTTCTATTCTGAAGTCGGTGGTCTAACTGGACCACTAAGTCTATGTATTCTGCACAATCCTGAGGTGGGTTCACAACTTGGGCCAAAACGTCTTTGAGTTCACCCCGAAGTCCACGATGAAATAATGTAATTTGTTTTACCTCTAGCCATCCGGTTTCCACCCCTAACCTATTGAAAGTGGCAATATAGGTTAGTAGATCCTGGTTACCTTGTTGTAATGATAAAAGTTTGTTATCTAGGGCCTGTCCCTGTGAATGTCTGGCAAATTGAAAACCTTGAAAATCCCGAAGAAGAGGGTCATCCTGGTTAACTAATGGAATTGATCAATCTGCTGCGCTGCCAATAAGATATGATAGTACAAAGGCTACTTTGGTTTGGTCATTCGGAAAAGCTCCAGGTCTGCATAAAAAGTGCAAGCGGCATTTGTTCATAAACACGGCAAACTTTTTTGGGTCCCCAGCAAAACGTTCGGGTGGAGCTAAAGGAATGCTCCCTGGTAGAACCACTTGCACAGGATTGCTCGATGAAACAGGAGTTGGATTCCCCCCCCCCCCCCGAGTCCAGGTAATGGTGTTTGCCCAGCTTGGTTTTGCAGTAATTGTCTAGCAAGATCATCAGTGCGCTCCTTTGACACAATCAGTTATCTCCTGAGGGCATTAGTCTCTTGGCACACGGAGTGCACTTCTGCCCTAAGTTCCCCTAACAATAGGGCTAGTTGGTCGGTTTCTGAGTTTTCCATAACGCCTGGGTGGGGATTTGTGGATGAGCTTCGTGTTCTGTTACGCTCACCTGGCCCCCACAGCGGCGTCGGTCGAACCCGGACAGCTGCGGTCTCCACCCACGTGATGCGTAGTGCAGCGATGACTGACTGGATCTGCCCTCCTAATCTTGTCTGCTTAACCCATAGAAATATTCTCCTGCAAGTGGAGAGATGGATTTAGCCTCTTGTGGATTCAAGTGATGGCACCCCCACAGTCCTCCCCAACTAATCACCTCCGAAATGCCCTAACAGCAATCTCACCTTATATTCTTGGAAGATGAGCTCTCCATCCTGCGTGTATTTGCAGGGGTGCGTCGATTCCAGTTACTTCACTGGTTTAAAGGCTAGGGAGAGTTCCGGAGAGTATTGACTCTGAGGTTCCTGGTGAGGACCAGTAAGTATTAAGTTCATAGAGTTCAATATGTCCGATGTTCACTCTTGTTCCCCCCTTCCTTTCTTGTCTTGCAGCTGGCTCGTGAAAAGATGCTCTTGTGGCAGCTGGTGGCGCTCAGGTAAGAGTCTGTATTACCCGGCGCTGTCCGGTAAATGTTGCACGAGGAAAACGTGTTGTTTTGTCTCTCTTTACAGATATGGCATGTGAAAATATGGAGAGTCATAAAAGGATGCCTCCGGTGGTAAATCAGGTAAGTCTATGGTGGTAAGAATTATATTTGTTGGTTCCCTCGGCTCGCCTTGTGGTTTTCTTTTGTCTCCTAGGTGCTGAAGTTCGGCGAAGAAATGATGGAGGCAGCGCCGACCCGAAGGATGCTGTGAAGACTGGTATGGCGCTGCGCTGCAGCTGGAGGTGCGGCGCGTGCAGAAATGATGTTCTTTATAGGTCCAGAGACAAGATGGATCCAGAATCAGGTGTGGAATAGAAATAAGTTTGTTTTCTAACCTTGTCCCTTTGTTTCCTCTTTGTTTTAGGAGCTCTGGATTCGAGGCGGGCGTGGCAGAAGACTGGATGCAGGCTGCAGGCACGGTGAGTGTTACTCTGCTGGATGCAGAATAACACAAAGCATGTGTTGCTGGTCGGGCGTGGTTTAAATAGCCTCAAAAGTAGTCCCAGGTAAGAAGTCCCTGGAACCATACACAAGTAAAAAATAGTCCCTGTAGAAAAATAGTCCCTTTCAGGCTTCATGTTGGATTGGAGTCATTTGCAGCATGGTCTGCCTGAGGTAAGTAATGACTATGAGCCTGGCGCCTTAGGCGCCAGGACTGATTCCTACTATGAGCCTGGCACCTAAGGCGCCAGGACTGAACCCAGATAGCCCCTAGCCGGGGCAGCTGGGGTTTTACTAAATGTCTAGATGGCTGCTCCCGGGGCTGATGGGCTTGGTCCAGATGCCTGGGTGTAGGCATCATGACAATGTATCAGATTTAGAAAGCTTGAACTTAGCTGTTGAGCTATGGAGCATTGTATGAAGCTCACACTCCAGGGAGTTACAAATAGGGTACATTGGTAGAGAAGGATTGGGAATGCGTGGGGTTAGGCGTTGCAGGGGAGCCACGAACACCAGGGCAAGAGAAATATGATTGAATTGATTTATAATTGATTTGGGAGGTGTGGCTGAATGTGCTTAGTTCAGTGAGGAATTGTCCTGCAGCATGTCAGGCGTACTTTCATAGGGGCAATGCTAGAATCTGGTACCCTTGCAAGTAAGGTGTTGTGAAATGACCTGGACTTAGAAAGGTGTTCTCAAACTTGGTGAAGGCATAAAAAGCTTGATTTTGTGTAAATTTGCAAGCTGGCTGTTTGAATCTTCTTAGAATTGCTTTGAATGAGAGGTCACAATTGATAGTACAGCTCAGATATTTGGAAATCGGTGCATGTTAATGCTTGTATCCATTGAGCTTCAGGTCAATCAGCAAATTCTGGACTCAAGCATGCTGTTAGAGTTTCCTAGGAGAATGAATTTGGTCTTTGTGGGTTGAGCTAGAGGTAGTAGCTTGATGTCAAGGCTTGGATTAGGGACAGGTATTACTTGGGTCAATATAATTGATACAGCAGATCTTTAAGTAAAGTTCTGTGTCTTCTGCATATTTATATATCTTGAGGTTGGTGTTAGTCGGAGCATCCCAGAGGTTCCATGTAAAGGTTAACAATGGTCAAGAAATCATGGAGCATTGTGAAATATGGAGGTTACTGGAAGGAGCTAGGTTTCTTTTTCAGAAAAACTGCGTTGTGTGGACTTTGCATGAAAAATGTCCTCTCAAAATCCTGCTGACATAGGTGTAATGTAATATAATGTAATGTGGCATTTGAAAAGCACCCTTGCCCATTGGTATGGCCTCAAAGCGCTGTACCTGAATGCACTTGAAGGACTGAAATCCAAGGTATGAGAGATTGGTGAGAGGAATTTACAATGCGTGTGTGCATTTTAGTCAGTACTCAGACCACATTTTTATCGTGGGACTTAGCTGCAGTTTAGTGGCAGAGGTGTTGTGGGCTGTGTCATCATGTGGCATATGATTGCATATGTGTGCAGGCTGATGGCCATGCTTGCAGCCATTTTACATCGACATGGAGTGTGATACGTACCCTTGAGTCCTGGGTCGTTTCTTATTTCGTTACATTTAATTTCTAGGATGGAGCTGGATTGAAAACAGTGGCTAAATTCTAAAAGCACAGCTAGATTCAAAACAGGGGCTACATTTCTAAAACACTGCTAGATTAAAAACAGTGTTAAAATACTAAAAAAAACAGCTATATTAAATCCTCCGGCTACATTTCTAAAGTGTAGCTAGGTTCAAAACAGAGGCTAAATACTAAAACACAGATAGATTCAAAACAGTGGCTAAATTCTAAAAGCACAGCTAGATTTAAAATTGTGGCTAAATTCTAATGACAAAGCTAGATTCAAAACAGTGGCTGGATTCTAAATGCAGCTAGATTCAACACAGTGGGCCTCATCACGACTTGGGCGGTAACGCTGGCGCTATTAGTGCTGGCGCTATCTGCCCTACCGCCGAACCCCCCAGCACTAATAGCGCCGGATCACGAGTTTGGCGGTAATGTAATTCCCCGTTGAGCCCATTCGGGAATGCCACATTCCCCTTTGGGCTCAATGAGGACATTTCGCGCTAATACCGCCGGCGGATTTCCCGCCGGCGGTATGAGCGCACATTTTCGGCGGATTTCCCCCAGGTCAGAGTTGGGGCGAAATCCGCCGAAAGTCCTGATTTGGTGGACCCGTAAAATCCGGCGGTAACAGTGCTACGCCTGATTTAAGGGTTACTGCCAAAGCCGTGATGAGGCCCAGTGTCTGGAGATTACATGCGGCTCTAATTAAAAAATGTGGCTTGTGTCCAAAGCGTGGTTGACTACAAAACAGTGGCAGGAATCTAGATGCAGCTGGATTCAAAATGGAGGCTATCTTTTCAACGCAGCTAGATTCAAAACAGTTGCTAGATTTCTAAAACACAGCAGTATTCAAAACAGTGGTAGTTTTCTAAATGCAGCTACAATTAAGAGTGGTTGATGTCAAAGGCGCAGCTAGATTCAAACCAGTGGCTAGATTCTAAATTCCACTAGATTTCAAAACAGTAGCTAGATTCTAAAAGTGCAGCTCGATTCAGAACAGTGGATAGATATTCAATTCAGCTAGATTCAAACCAGTAGCTACATTTCTAAAACACAGCTTGATTCAAAATAGGGGCTACATTTTAAAAGCGCAGCAGAATTCTAAACAATGGCAAGATTCCAAAGACAGCTAGAGTTTGTACATAATTACTACCAAGTGCGCATATATTCAGTACGGTTCAAACCGCCATTCACCTCTTTGTCAATAGCAATAAATTTAAAGTTTGACTTAAAGCCTCTTCAATGATAATAGATGCAATACATATTAAAGCTCAGTGTATGAAAGAGGAGAAAAACACCTAGCACAGAATTATGGCATGCTATTAGAAACAGATAAGAGGCAATGCATCTGGGATATTCTCAAAAGTTGAGTGCAGCAAATGCAAACAATTTTCAAACTAGGTTCTTCATTTGAGCAGAGACATTTAGGCTTCTCTTTGAGGAGGGCATTGCTTATTAATGCACATCATGGAAAAAACCTTTAACAAGTGGTAAACAAAGATAGCCAATGGAACATAGTGAAGGGAGTCATAATGAGTGCAAGGGTGCCCCAAATGAACAGGTGGCGGAATATGCAGGTAAATGATTCAGTAAAACGGTGGTGCGGGAATGTTAAGAATGGTGGTGGCTTGGGGTGGGGAAATAGTGAGACAAGTGGTTAGAGCAAAAAAATGGCAGACAGTGTTGAGGAACAGGCATTGTGTATGGAACAACAGCTTTCACTGTAAAATATACCTATGTTCCTGGTCACCTGATTGGCAGGTGGCAGGTGTGTTCATTGTGTATAACCTGAGAACTCTGGTACCAAATTCTTTTCAATTCCCACCTCAATTATTCTAGTAATCTTGCAGGAGTTTTAATCTTATTTTCTATCATACTTAAGCTCCTTAAATGTTGTCTCACCACTAGGACCACGGATATGTATCTGGCTACAGACAGCAATATACTTCTAGGCAGCTCCTGCAGCCGGTAAGCTCTCCCACCTCCAGGTGACTAATTTGATTGTGTTTTGCCTGTGAATTCTTATTTTAGCGATTCCTTTGTGATGGTTTATTTTGTCCTCCTCTGCCTCTCCTTCTTGGCCCTGATTGGTCCGTACATAGTGCACACGTTACCAGAAGAGTTTTCCTAGAACCTGAGTGCTTTTAAACATATGTTGAGAGCTCCTTGCTCCATTTGCCAAACGCTCCTGCAGCCGGTAAGCTCTCACGCCTTCAGGTGACACATTGGATTGCGTTTTTGAGCGTGCATTCTTATTTTGGTGATTCCTTTATATTGATGTATTTTGTCCTTCTCTCTCCTCCCTCCCTGGCCCTGTTTGTCCTGTGTGCAGTAAGCACATGACTGGAAGGCTGTAACTGCAGTTGGTACACTCTCCCACCCCCAGGTGACTAATCTGATTGTGTTTTTCCCGCACATTCTATTTTGGTGATTCTTTCATGTTGATTTATTTTTTCTTCCTCTGTGCGCCTTTTGCAATGCGCACATGACCGGAAACTCCCTAATCAGACAGCCTCCAAGGACAGCCTTGCCCGGGCAGCTAGCAAAGGGCTAGAGCAAAGGGAAGCTTCAATGTGTGCATCTCCCATTCCATGTTTGCCCCTGTTTGCCCAAGGATGCCCAGCCAGATCTGTGAATGCTGAGTAAATAAAGTATTCAGTAAACTCCATCGCTCAGCAGTGTTTCTTTACACTTGCTTCCCACTTAATGCTTTCTCCCTGAGTGACTCCCTTCTTGCTATACACACCAGCATGCAATCAAACTCCTTTACGGATTAGACACAACCCCCTACCTGCAAACGCTTTTTATCTAGGTGCATTGTTATTGATGCAAATGTTTTCAATATAGGTGCATTGTTATCACAGCTATAGTTCTGATTCTAGGTGCATTTGCATTACTGCAAACGTTTTTTAATCTAGGTGCACTGTTATTACCACAAACATTTTGAATATAGGTGAATTTTCATTACTGCAACAGTTCTGATTCTAGGTGCATTTTTATTACTGCAAAAGATTTGAATGTAGGTGCATTTTTATTACTGACATAGTTTTACATCTTGGTGTACTGTTATTACTTGAAACGTTTTTAATATAGTTGATTTTTTATTACTGAACAGGTTTACATTTAGGTGCATTGTTATTACTGCAAATGTTTTAAATCTAGGTGCATTTTCATTACTGCTATAGTTCTGCATTCTCATTACTGCTATAGTTCCAATTTCGGGTGCATTGTTATTACTGCTATAGTTTTGAATCTAGGTGTTTCTTTAATACTGCTACTGTTTTTGTTCGAGTACTTTCTTTTATCATTGTAATTTGTGCTGAATCTATATCCCTCTCAATAGTGCTTATGCATATAGGTTTAACCTCCTACATCACACTGCTAACACTCTCTAAATTCCCTGCTACTCTCTAAACTCAGCAGCATCCTCAGCACTGCAGCACCTTTATTTTAAACTACTCTCCTTCCACAACTCTCCCACCCCCTAGAAGCCTACAACACAGAATTCTCCCCCATCATGCCCAGCCACCACTCTGAAGTAAGAGGTGCTCTCTGGTGTTCCAGAAACCCTTCCACCACCCCTCCCTGACCCTCTTCACTCCTCCCTCCCTCCTTCACACCCATGCCTTGTCAGACACACCTTCATCCCTACCATCCAGTCATACCTCCTCAGCACGCACCCCACTCATCTCCACCATGCCAGTACTCCTACCTTCACCCTCCATCACCTTCCATCCCTCCTCTCATCCTCCCAATACCAAAGTGTAGCTTGCACAGCCCTAGCTAAGACTTCCCAAATCAGCAGCCCCGTAACCCTCACACATACACTTCAGGTAACCTCACACCACCCAAAATCAAAAAGACACACTCATCTCAACCTCACATCCTTCCATTCCTCTGGAATTCATTCTGCCCCACTCTCCTATACATCATTGACCCCCGTTCACGACCTCCTCCCCTAACTCTTCTCCTCCCCTGCAAACTCTCCAAGTTCTTCCCCTGTTCCCCCTCCAAATTCCAGTCCCCCCACCTTCAAGTGAACTTTTTCGTCACTGTCCCATTCCCCCTTCATCTTCTCCCCCAGCACCACCTTAACCTCTTACCTACCGCTATCCCCTCTTCCTACCCCTGACATCCCCCACCTCCTCTTTACACACCCTACCTGCCACTGTCCTCCCCTTCTATCCTCCAGCAGAATGTCCCCTCCCCTCCACACACCCCCTCCACACCTAGTCACACCTACCCGCCACCTTCCCCCCACGTTGCTGCTCACCCCACTCCCCCTCATGCATACTAATCAGTGCCAGATATCTTGCCAAACACAAACACATCATTTTTGATGTTATCTCATCCGAAAACATTGACATCCTCTTAATTACTGAAACTTGGTTCTCTGATGACTTCCTCCCCACTACACACAAGGCCAGGCCCTATGGATACTCTCTGGTCATACAGAATAGATCCAGCAAAGCAGGGGGGTTTAGCCATCCTCCACAAACTACACCTCACAGTCATACACACTGAGAATCAACTGTACAACTCTGACTGCAAATACCTGTTAGTTAAATTCCAACTCTCCCCCACCGTCAGTCACAGCTTCCTTTACAGACCCCCTTGGCTTTAACAGAAACTTCACAGGTTCACTTTGTGACTTCCTTGTGGACATCGTGATCTCCAACCCCTCACTGACCCTGGTAGGAGACCTCAAAATCTGGTTTGACATACTCTCCAATCCCATGATCCTTCCACTCATCGACAACTTGGAAGAGATCAACATAATAATAGAATAATAATATCATAACATGAACTTGTATCAGGACCCACCCACATAGCAGAGCACCCCCTGAATGCAGTTTTCAGCTCCATCGATTTGATCTCCCCTCCATCTTCCCACCCTTTAGTATGGACAGACCACTCTGTCATCTTCTTCTCACTTTTGAACCCCTCCCAGATCCTTCCCAGCTCTCTATATCCAACCCTTCTATTGGCAGCCCCCTTTGGAAAAAGGTCATTGTTTCCCCAGACCTGGCAAACTCCCTGCTCTCCCCCTTCCCACCCTTGTTCTCCAAGGAGGAACACCTTCTTAATACCTCTTTGAACTATAGCTCTCCATGCCCTCAGCCCTCGCACCCTTTTTAGATCCTCCTCTCACAGACCTAGCCTCTCTCCAAAGTGGTTCACCCACTCTCTCAAATCCCTCAAAACCCTCAATCACCACATGTAACGTAAACGCCAGGCAGACCCCCCCCCCCGCCACAATAAAGCCAACCTTATCAGGAAGATCAGAGCCTACAGGGCTGAAGTAAGGGAAGGCAAAGATCTTTCTATGGTTGCTGAATCTCCAATGCCCTCAACACCAGCAGGAAACACCATACAATCATTGCAGAATTCAAGACCCCCCTATACTCTTCACCCACCCCTCTCATTCCCAATCACATTGTGATGCCCTGTCATATCAATATTATAGAATTGTGATTGAAAGCATCCTCACCATCAGCACCAGGTTAGCAATTATCCCCACATCTCCTCCCCCAACCCACCTCTCCCTCTCACCCTCTTCTGCTCATGATCGTCCATCTTACATCCAGAATTACCGAAGCTAATGTTCAACAAATGCCCCTCAGGATCCCCTGGAGACCCCTGCTCCTCCCCCCTTACTCCTAAAGGAAATCCCCTCTTCCACCTGTGCAGGCAGCATCACCAGCTCAATCACTAGCCTTTCACTAACAACATGTGTTTTCCAGCAGTGTTCTAAATCTCTCACATCAAACCTCTACTTAAAAAGCCCTCCCTCAACAACATCCTCCCACCAAACTACTGCCCAATCTCCAACAGCCGCTTCATCGACAAACACTTAGATCACACTGCATACTCTCAACTCTGCCTCATCACAGAATCCTACAGCCTCCTCGATCCTGCCCAATCTGGATTCAGACCCATGAAGGAACCAAATCCTCCCTAGTCTCTCTCTGGGATGACATGAAAAGAACAGCTGACTTAGAAGGATGTGCTGCCCTCATCCTCCTTGGGCTCCCAGAAGCATTTGACACAATCCACAACACCACTCTCAGAGATAAACAGACCCCACTCTCTAGGTATCAGGGACGCTGCCCTAAAATGGATCTCGTCATTCCTCTGTAATCACTCACAAATCACCATCCTCCATCTTTTCTCCACCCCTCCCCACTCTGTCTCTCACAGGGTCTCACAGGGAGCATCCCTTCCCCCTTCCTCTTCAACCTGTATCTAAGCCCCCTCCTCATTCAGTCCTACAACTTTACCTGCTAAAACTATGCCAATGACACTCAGATCATTTCCAAGATTCCAAATTCCTTGGCCTCTCCCGTCCCAGACCTTGTCTCCTGCTTCACAGGTAATGATCACTGGATGACGGCCAACCTCCTCCTCCTCAATCCGGATGAAAACAAAATTCTCATTTGTGGCAAGACTTCACTCATCCTTCAACCTACCCACTGCCCCCCTCCTGCAGGATCCACCTCAGTAAATAACCTGGATGCACCCTCAGCTCGGACTTTCCACTGTCTCAGCACATCAACTCTGTCTCCAAATCATGCCACATTCACCTCAGCATTCTCAGGCAAAAATTCTTCTATCTCTCCTATCCCCACAGAACCTCTACAATCCTGGCCATTATCCTCTCTTGCCTAGATTATGCCAATTTAGGCACCACTGCTTTTCAGCTCAGAAAGCTCTGATGGATCAAAAACTCTGAAGCAAGTCTCCTCCTGGCCCTCCCCCCAAGAGAACACATATCCCCTGCACTCAGGGTACTTCACTGGCTCCCAATTAGCCATCAAGCTACTTTCAGAGCCATATATATCACCCATGTGCCCTCAATTAGAAAGGCCCCAAATTCCTCCCAAACAAACTCTCACGATATGTACCGAACATAAACCTCAAATCTGGCTATGCACACCTCCTGGTGATCCCACTTTTAATTTCAAGATTAGGCGGGTCCTCCTTCTCTGTCCAAGCTCCCACAATCTGGAACTCCCTCCCTCTCAACCTTCGCCTCCTAGAGCACCACCTCGCCTTCATAAAAGCCTTAAAAATGTGGCTTTTCCCTCCTGCAACCTGACGTTCCTGCTCCAATTCAACGCCACACTTGAATCCCAGCAAAAAGTAGAATCTAGCCTCGATAATGTTTCTGGGTGAACCAAGCATTTAGCCAGTGCTTTGATTCTAAGAATATGTAGCCAGCTAAGAAATCTAGAATTATGTGTATTACATTTCATACCAGTAGATAGTTTTTCTTTTTTTAAGCTATCTCATCCACTACTCAGGAACAGTAAATATAATTGACTGAGTTCCATTTGATGTAGGTAGAGTGTCCTCATCTCATAACCATTATAAACACTTAAATAAGATATGGAGTTTTCTTGTAATACATAGGGCCTCATTACACGGACGGCAGTGGACCAAGGTGCTGCTAGCACCTTGGTCCATGCCAGTAAAATACCGGCACCGCCTTGGTGGAAAGGGGAATTACCGCCCTATTCCAAGGTTGGTGGGTCGGTAATTCCCCCTTCCCCCATTGCCCTTCCCCATTCGCATTTTTGACCCCATAGGGCATAATGGGAATGGGGAAGGTGCTAATTACGGCACCGTAATTAGCTCCCTGGTCCCTTTGCGGGTTGGTTTTTAACGCCTGCAAAAAGCAGGCGTTAAATTCTCCAACCCGCAAAGGGACCTTGTAGTAAGGCGGTAAGGGTTAACGGTCACCGGTACCATTAACGGTGACCGTTAACCCTTACCGCCATCCATGTAATGCGGCCCATAGAATGCTGACTGTTTTCATTGACCACATTGACATGTAATCACCTCATATGATGCTTTCTGCATTATGCACATCATTTACATGAACAAATATTGCCTTTTACAGTCTTATTTTAAACTTTGATGCATTGGATTTTGCATTTTCTGTATCCTTTGTTAATAAATTGATCACATGTAATGCATCCTACATCTTTATATATTATTTTTTAAGTGTTTTTGTATGTTCAGGATTGGCTCCATCCACATAAAGGTTGGTGGGCTGAGATTTTGGCCCAAGGCCGGCATACCAGTCTGGGGTGAACTGCCGATAGTGAAATTTGACCAACCCCAATCATTCACCCTCCACAGGTCTGGGTCCGGCCCTGTGCTATCAGTATGGTCGATTTCGGGAGGTTGACGATTTTTTGTGATTGTTGGCTCCAGCTACATAATAGTTGTAGGGCTGAGGTTTTCGCCCAAGATCAGCATACCTGTCTGGGGTGTACTGGCGATAGTGAAATCTGACCAATCCCACCCTTTCACACTGCACAGGTCAGGGTCCAGCCCCGTGTTATGAGATTCATGAAAGTTTGTTTGCATGTTCGTGCTTGGCTCCAGCCCCATAACAGTTGGTGGGCTGACATTTTGGCCCATGGTCGGCATACCAGTCTGGGGTGTACTGGACATGGTGAAATTTGATCAACCCCACGGGGACCGGCCCTGTGCTATCAGCATATATAATTTCTGGAGATTGACGATTTTGCAATTTTTAAAAAATAGGAAATTAGGACACAATATAACATACATAAGGCTATAGCAGACCCCAACATGCATGTCAGCTACAGCCCCGTTCTACTCTGCGTGGTACTGCTAGTTATAAATAAAGGGCCTAATTATCAAAGTGTTTTTCCAAACTGTTTTTCCCACTGTAAATCAGACATGCAGTGTAATCTTTTTCTCGTTTTCAACTTTTATTTCTTCTATTTTCAAGAAAAAAATAAAAGTATATTAAAGATTATGGAACACCTTAATTTGAACACACATCTGAAGATCATGCTCTTAAAATGTGTGCTAAATATGGCGTCAGCAAGCCATCCCTAATTGAGACCATGTGGCATGCCTACCAAACGTCTGATCTGCCTGCTTTTCACCTCATAGTCCTAAACCAACATAATTCAGTCAATAAAGCTGATGAACTCTCACTGGCTATACATAATGGCTATACTATTTTAAGATCTGACAGAAATTATACACGAGGAGGAGGTATTGCCCTCATCTCTAAAGCTAAACTACCAATCAGATTAGCACCACCCCACGACATTAAATCATGTGAATTTCTCACAGCCAAGCTTACTATTAACAACTCCCAGACTCTTACGATCCATCTGATATACAGACCTCCAGGTCATATCAGTACTTTCGAGGAAGATATCTCCAACATCTTGTCCAACAACATAAAAAACTCCTCTCAAGTCCTATTACTAGGGGACATGAACTTAGGATTCAACGACCCTAAAGACTCACATGCAGCCAGCGTGACGAACACACTAACCGAACTAGGCTGTACCCAGAGAGTGCTTCACCTTACTCATAACAAAGGAAGAACACTGGACTGGGTAGCAGACTACAACTACAACACCTCAATCTCATCCATATCCCCCCTGATCTGGACATGCCACCACCATGTAACCTTCCCCTTAGCAACTGAAAAACCTATTTCCATGCCTATTTCGCCAGCTCCAACTATACCAACAAGAAATAAAAAGAATATTACCCATGACAACCTATTCTCTCTCATTCTCCCTACACTCAATGTGCTGCCTGATAATCTGGGACTTAACGCATTGGTTAAAAAATATAATCAAGTCATGTCCGCTTCCTTATATCTAATAGCGCCACTTAAAATAAGAGAAAACAAACTTAAAGCCCACCTTAATTCATGGTACACACCACGCCTGAAAACCTTACTTTAAAAAAAAAGACAATGCGAGGCAAACTGGAGATCACTACCATCCGAGGAAAATAAGACTAACCTCAGTTCCATAACTGCTCTCTATAAAAGTGAAATACTTCTAGCAAAGCATGACATTTATAACTCCAGAATATCACAGGCCAAAGCAAGTACAGAGGAACTCTTTGTTATCCTGAAAGAGCTAGAAGACCCCATCCCAGTACCGGACAACTGCATAAAAGATAAATCATGGTGCTCGAACATACAGCAACCACTAGCCAATAAAGTTACGACCTTGCTATGACACTCAGATCATTTTCAAGATTCCAAATTCCCTGGCCTCTCCCGTCCCAGACCTTGTCTCCTGCTTCACAGATAATGATCACTGGATGACGGCCAACCTCCTCCTCCTCAATCCAGATGAAAACAAAATTCTCATTTGTGGCAAGACTTCACTCATCCTTCAACCTACCCACTGCCCCCCCTCCTGCAGGATCCACCTCAGTAAATAACCTGGATGCACCCTCAGCTCGGACTTTCCACTGTCTCAGCACATCAACTCTGTCTCCAAATCATGCCACATTCACCTCAGCATTCTCAGGCAAAAATTCTTCTATCTCTCCTACTCCCACAGAACCTCTACAATCCTGGCCATTATCCTCTCTTGCCTAGATTATGCCAATTTAGGCACCACTGCTTTTCAGCTCAGAAAGCTCTGATGGATCAAAAACTCTGAAGCAAGTCTCCTCCTGGCCCTCCCCCCAAGAGAACACATATCCCCTGCACTCAGGGTACTCCACTGGCTCCCAATTAGCCATCAAGCTACTTTCAGAGCCATATATATCACCCATGTGCCCTCAATTAGAAAGGCCCCAAATTCCTCCCAAACAAACTCTCACGATATGTACCGAACATAAACCTCAAATCTGGCTATGCACACCTCCTGGTGATCCCACTTTTAATTTCAAGATTAGGCGGGTCCTCCTTCTCTGTCCAAGCTCGCACAATCTGGAACTCCCTCCCTCTCAACCTTCGCCTCCTAGAGCACCACCTCACCTTCATAAAAGCCTTAAAAATGTGGCTTTTCCCTCCTGCAACCTGACGTTCCTGCTCCAATTCAACGCCACACTTGAATCCCAGCAAAAAGTAGAATCTAGCCTCGATAATGTTTCGGGGTGAACCAAGCATTTAGCCAGTGCTTTGATTCTAAGAATATGTAGCCAGCTAAGAAATCTAGAATTATGTGTATTACATTTCATACCAGTAGATAGTTTTTCTTTTTTTAAGCTATCTCATCCACTACTCAGGAACAGTAAATATAATTGACTGAGTTCCATTTGATGTAGGTAGAGTGTCCTCATCTCATAACCATTATAAACACTTAAATAAGATATGGAGTTTCCTTGTAATACATAGGGCCTCATTACACGGACGGCAGTGGACCAAGGTGCTGCTAGCACCTTGGTCCATGCCGGTAAAATACCGGCACCGCCTTGGTGGAAAGGGGAATTACCGCCCTATTCCAAGGTTGGTGGGTCGGTAATTCCCCCTTCCCCCATTGCCCTTCCCCATTCGCATTTTTGACCCCATAGGGCATAATGGGAATGGGGAAGGTGCTAATTACGGCACCGTAATTAGCTCCCTGGTCCCTTTGCGGGTTGGTTTTTAACGCCTGCAAAAAGCAGGCGTTAAATTCTCCAACCCGCAAAGGGACCTTGTAGTAAGGCGGTAAGGGTTAACGGTCACCGGTACCATTAACGGTGACCGTTAACCCTTACCGCCATCCATGTAATGAGGCCCATAGAATGCTGACTGTTTTCATTGACCACATTGACATGTAATCACCTCATATGATGCTTTCTGCATTATGCACATCATTTACATGAACAAATATTGCCTTTTACAGTCTTATTTTAAACTTTGATGCCTTGGATTTTGCATTTTCTGTATCCTTTGTTAATAAATTGATCACATGTAATGCATCCTACATCTTTATATATTATTTTTTAAGTGTTTTTGTATGTTCAGGATTGGCTCCATCCACATAAAGGTTGGTGGGCTGAGATTTTGGCCCAAGGCCGGCATACCAGTCTGGGGTGAACTGCCGATAGTGAAATTTGACCAACCCCAATCATTCACCCTCCACAGGTCTGGGTCCGGCCCTGTGCTATCAGTATGGTCGATTTCGGGAGGTTGACGATTTTTTGTGATTGTTGGCTCCAGCTACATAATAGTTGTAGGGCTGAGGTTTTCGCCCAAGGTCAGCATACCTGTCTGGGGTGTACTGGCGATAGTGAAATCTGACCAATCCCACCCTTTCACACTGCACAGGTCAGGGTCCAGCCCCGTGTTATGAGATTCATGAAAGTTTGTTTGCATGTTCGTGCTTGGCTCCAGCCCCATAACAGTTGGTGGGCTGACATTTTGGCCCATGGTCGGCATACCAGTCTGGGGTGTACTGGAGATGGTGAAATTTGATCAACCCCACGGGGACCGGCCCTGTGCTATCAGCATATATAATTTCTGGAGATTGACGATTTTGCAATTTTTAAAAAATAGGAAATTAGGACACAATATAACATACATAAGGCTATAGCAGACCCCAACATGCATGTCAGCTACAGCCCCGTTCTACTCTGCGTGGTACTGCTAGTTATAAATAAAGGGCCTAATTATCAAAGTGTTTTTCCAAACTGTTTTTCCCACTGTAAATCAGACATGCAGTGTAATCTTTTTCTCGTTTTCAACTTTTATTTCTTCTATTTTCAAGAAAAAAATAAAAGTATATTAAAGATTATGGAACACCTTAATTTGAACACACATCTGAAGATCATGCTCTTAAAATGTGTGCTAAATATGGCGTCAGCAAGCCATCCCTAATTGAGACCATGTGGCATGCCTACCAAACGTCTGATCTGCCTGCTTTTCACCTCATAGTCCTAAACCAACATAATTCAGTCAATAAAGCTGATGAACTCTCACTGGCTATACATAATGGCTATACTATTTTAAGATCTGACAGAAATTATACACGAGGAGGAGGTATTGCCCTCATCTCTAAAGCTAAACTACCAATCAGATTAGCACCACCCCACGACATTAAATCATGTGAATTTCTCACAGCCAAGCTTACTATTAACAACTCCCAGACTCTTACGATCCATCTGATATACAGACCTCCAGGTCATATCAGTACTTTCGAGGAAGATATCTCCAACATCTTGTCCAACAACATAAAAAACTCCTCTCAAGTCCTATTACTAGGGGACATGAATTTAGGATTCAGCGACCCTAAAGACTCACATGCAGCCAGCATGACGAACACACTAACCGAACTAGGCTGTACCCAGAGAGTGCTTCACCTTACTCATAACAAAGGAAGAACACTGGACTGGGTAGCAGACTACAACTACAACACCTCAATCTCATCCATATCCCCCCTTATCTGGACATGCCACCACCATGTAACCTTCCCCTTAGCAACTGAAAAACCTATTTCCATGCCTATTTCGCCAGCTCCAACTATACCAACAAGAAATAAAAAGAATATTACCCATGACAACCTATTCTCTCTCATTCTCCCTACACTCAATGTGCTCCCTGATAATCTGGGACCTAACGCATTGGTTAAAAAATATAATCAAGTCATGTCCGCTTCCTTATATCTAATAGCGCCACTTAAAATAAGAGAAAACAAACTTAAAGCCCACCTTAATTCATGGTACACACCACGCCTGAAAACCTTACTTTAAAAAAAAAGACAATGCGAGGCAAACTGGAGATCACTACCATCCGAGGAAAATAAGACTAACCTCAGTTCCATAACTGCTCTTTATAAAAGTGAAATACTTCTAGCAAAGCATGACATTTATAACTCAAGAATATCACAGGCCAAAGCAAGTACAGAGGAACTCTTTGTTATCCTGAAAGAGCTAGAAGACCCCATCCCAGTACCGGACAACTGCATAAAAGATAAATCATGGTGCTCGAACATACAGCAAGCACTAGCCAATAAAGTTACGACCTTGCAAACAAAAATTGGCAAGAAAAAAGCTTCTCTAACTAGCACCACCCCCCATAACCACCCCCGTACCACCCAATAATTTCAATGTTCCCCCGCTTTAAGTTCTCTAAAGTTACCATAATTGAAACTGAAAAAATCATATTATCGCTTAAACCCTCTAACTGTCAGGGCATCAATGCCCTGCACAACTCATAAGGTTGTTGCCAGAGACCTGGCCCCTTTCATTCACGAAACTCATTAACTCCTCATTCTCATCAGGCAATATCTCATCCAACCTTAAGGAATCGTGGGTGCTCCCATTACTGAAAAAACAGACCTTAGACCCATCGATACCTACCACTTACCTACCGATTACCACAGTGCCATTTCTTCTGAAAATCATAGACAAAATGGCCTACTCACAAATTCAAAAACACTTGGAATCCAACCACTTACTAGGATCGCGTCAGTCTGGTTTTCGGCCTCAGCATGGGACTGAAACAGCTTTAATAGACCTGAAGGCCCAGATTGATGAACTTAGGGATAAAGGGAATTCAGCCCTTCTTCTTCCCCTGGACTGATCGGCTGCATTCGACCTGGTGGACCACGGGGTCTTATGTAGCCATCTGGACTCTGCCACTCACTTTTCAGCAGAAGCCATAGCATGGATACAATCCTTTCTAAGTAACTGGACTATGAGAGTCTTCTCACCCATTGCAGCTGCAGACCCTATCCCCATCACTTGTGGAGTGCCTCAGGGATCCTGCATCTCACCTACCCTATAAAATATCTTCACTAAGCCCCTTTTCGATGATCTGGATCATCTTGGTGTCACCTACACTAACTATGCAGGTGGCACTCAGATCCTATTACCACTTACTGGGGATTATGACAAGGATTTGGCCTTGGTGAATAGGATATACCTCATCATCCAGGCATGGATGGCCACTCATGGTCTATGCCTGAATGATGATAAGACTGAGATCATCATCCTAGGCACTACCTCAACTCTCAATAAACTGAGCCCCAAATACTCTGCCTTCAATATTGACAATAATACAATCACCGTCGCCAAGGAGGTGAAAACCCTGAGTTTCCACCTGGACTCCACCTTATCCCTCAATACGCATGTCAATGCCATGGTATCGGCCACCGCATATACGTGTAAATTGATCAGAGCAGGTAAACCTTCTCGTCGAATAATAGCTGTATTACCCTGGCCCAGGCACTCATTCTGTCAAAGTTAGACTACTGTAATGCGCTGTACATAGGTGCAAATAAACAAACCATTAAGAAAATCCAATTCCTGCAAAATAACGCCCTCAGAGCAGAACTTGGAATTGCCAGGAGAGAACATATCTCCGATATCAGAAGATCCAACAACTGGCTCTCAACACACGAAAAAATCAAACTGAAAGTCGCGTCACTCACATATAAATGCTTGAATAATGCTGCACCTTGTTATCTGACTGAAAGACTCACAAAGAAATCTTTGACAAGGACTACCAGACTATCCAATACTAACTACCTTGCTGCCCCCAGATTCAAGCTATCCAGAATCAGGGGTAGTAGCTTCCCGGTCAAGGCAGCCCAACTGTGGAACTCCTTACCACACCCACTAAGGGCAGATCAATGTTACCAAATCTTCCGCCAGAACATAATAAAATGGTTCAAAGACTCTGACAACTAGACACGAACCTGACACCCACAACTAACTGTCTCCGCTTCCATGTAAATATCTTAGCTATTAGATATACTATTTGACTGTCTTTGCGTATGTCCTCATGTCAAACCCACCATGAATCTGTTCTTACATGAGCTCTCTGCTTGCACATTGACTTTGTTCTGTTTATTTCAGATGCATTGTTTAACCTTGATGAATAACTAAGCTGTGAATTATCTTATGCTATGCGCCCTGAATACCACGGGTCTGGTGCGCAATACAAATAATAAAACAAACAAACAAACTTGAGTGAAATCAAAGTTACATCCCGTGTTGCATCAATGGCACATCCTGTGGACCCCACACTATTCACTCTCCCCTAGACGTCAGTATGTGGTGTGCACTTTTTAAATCAGCAGCCTTGCTGAGTATCTGGGATGCTGGGCATCTACCCGGGGTAACCCAGAAGCCCCCAGATGCTTACACAAATGGATACGGATCACCCAGATGCTGGGGTCAGGGTTCTTTTAACCTGTACCTGAAATGTCTTCAAATTAGAGGGTATGCCTGCCCCTCAACCAAACTATCTTAGGTAAAAATACTGTTTCAAAGCCATTAATAAGGGAAGAAAGAACAGACATTTCTACCACCTCGACTCATTCTAATAACTTTACCTGGACATTGCTTTTCCCAGGTGGAGAGAATACTAGGCTTGTGAGAAATCTAATGAATATTTCTGGAAAGTAGGACCTGGACCTATATAGATGAAGAAACGTGTGTGTTCTGTGTGCAGCATCGAAGGATGTGCCTTCCCACTTGGCTATTGATCCACGCGCTGTATAATATTATGAGGGTGTCCAGTTGAGTCTCAAAGTATAACATATTTTACAAAATGTGTTAGGATAATTTAGCAAGCAAACCATTACACCTTATAACTCAACCCACTCCAATTAGTATTGATCACTCACACCTTATTTTTAAGAATCGTCAAGATGCATTTCCAAATGGACTCAAAAAACACTAGTTAAATAAGTATTAATCACTTATAAAGATACATTTTCAAACTAATAAAATAATATAACGTAATTCTGTCAACTTTGCTTCACTGTTTTTGGTCATAGTTCGCAAATATTATATTGCCTGGTTTTGCAGAGGCAACCTCAATTAAGGTAATTAGAAAATTGGCAACTTATGGTGACCACAAACATTGCAACTAGAGAAAGTAATATAGGTCAACTCAGATATTTGATACTCTTCGATATCTGAGTTTACATTTAGAGCCTGACTCACAGAAGCGTTTTATAATGGTGCAATCCCATAGGAAAACACCATGTGAATCAGGCCCTTAATGTCCACATATATTTAAATGGTGATTTGAATAGCATTTTGCCTTTCTCCTTCTTTCTCAGGACATCATGATCACAATACACATGTGAGGTGGAACTTTATATTTTCCCTGCCACACACACATTTTGCTGAAATAAGAGACCTGATATATCTATACCACCCAGGGGATTGTTAATTGCAGCAAACAACATATTCCAAAAATAAATAAATATATCTCCTTGTGAAAAAACTACTGTCAGCCGATTGCAATATTTTACACCAGTTAGTTTATGTTCATTTTGGAAAGCTCAAACAAGTAATGATTTTCTATATCAGAAGAAAAATGCATAATTACTGGTTATTTTGTAGGTATGATTATCCCTAGCCACGTGGCAATACACATTTCAATGTGTTCTCCTGTGCACTGTTGCCATGGATTTCACCACATATGCTGACTACCAAGAAACTACCGCAGCAGTACTCCCAAATAATTTGTTGTGGCTGCAAGCACTCTATTGCAGCAAATAACATGATGTTGAACATGCAGTCTAAGGACTTAATTGATGGAACGTTTAGAGTGGAGTAAAGTGACTTCACACTGCCAATAAACACATTCCACCGGGCCTAATTTACAGAGCGGGAAAGTGTATTTTTGCAGACCAAAGTCACCTTGCACTGCAAAAGTATTCTTTGCACCGTGCTAAATGGCCTAATTAAAAAAAAAAAAATAGTAGCGCAGACTTAGTGCATTTCTTGTGAATTAGACCCATTTAGTGCAGTGCATAGAGTACTTTTGCAGTTCAAATTGACTTTGCTCTGCAAAAATACACTTTGCACTGCTCTGTGAATAAGGCCCGTTGGAAAGTGTTCAGGGGTGGACTGGGAACCAAAAGTGTCCCTGGAAAGTCAGTTTGCCGAATGAGTGAGCACAGCGCGTGAGCCCAACCCTTCTAAGAGGGAATTGGGAGTAACATCCAATAACATGCACTGCTGCATGCAACAACCATGTTGCACTTTAATTGGCAGTATTGAGCACACTCTTATGTATTTACTTTATGCCGATTTGCATTGCTCCTTTTGCCCAGAAATGATTTTATAAAGCAAGGAAGTTAGTTTTAGTTTATTTTTTTTTAACCTGACCCCAGTGGTTTCTAGTCATTGGGCCTCATTACGACCCTGGCGGAACGGGTTAAATGGCGCCGTAAAAGGTGACGGCACCGTTCAACCCGTTCTGTCACATTACGAGGTCCCCTCGCAGGACACGTTAAGCATGCCTGGGAAAACCAGGCGTGCTTACCGGGTCCCGCGAGGAGAAGAGGGAGCAAACAATGGGCCATCTCGTAATGGCCCGTTGTTTGCTCCCAATCCCATCCCCATTCTGCCCTGTGGGGCAGAATGGGGATGAGGAGCACGGCATTATCGCCACCCGCGAATGGGCACTTACCGGCCCATTCAACTCGTAATTCGCGGGTGACGGTGACGGATGCGAGTTCGGCGGTAGTCGTGCCTGTAATGCAGGCACGGCTACCGTTCAATCTCGTAATGAGGCCCATTGTATCGAATGCCAAAGCATCGAATGCCTTACCATAGAAAAAAAGCATCAGAAAAAAAGCATCAAATTCATTTTTTCCCCATTTTTTTAAATGGGGGGGTACCCCAAGCCCGCTTTTGTAACCTCAAAAACAAATTATGATTAAAATATACCCTTTACCATTGGAAAAAAGGCATGCAACGCTTTCTTTCCATGACTTTTTTTCATGGTAAGGTATCTGATGCTTTGGCATTTGATGCAAAGACTATATACCACCCCAGTAGTTACAGAAACTTCTTTTGTCTTAGTGTTTAGAGCAGTGGCACATTTCTCAGAATAAATGCTCTATTCCCAGGTTGATCTAGATAATGCAGAATAATTTTTCATATTGCATAGCAGAACCTACAACTAAGTTTAAATATTGGTGTGTAGCTGAGTCTCATAAAAGGTGGTTCTGCCACAACACGTTAAAAAGAGGCTGCAAACTGAAGCAGATGAGGTCTTAGAATGCCATTGGAGCAGAGCACTCAGCAAAGAAACCATTATTCTAGAAGTAAGTCTGCAAACATTTCAAGAAAAGTGACCATGATGGCATTGAAACGGAGCCCCAAGCATGGATGTCACACGTGGGCACAGCCAATTAAAGCGTAAAATGAAATGGCATGCACTGCTGAGTGCTGTTGACTACCTGGTACCTGCTGTGAACTTTCACTGCTGATCCGTGAACTACCGGTGAAGAGAACTTTGTCATTTATTGCTGGAGTTATTCCAAAAACTCTACTATTTGTTATGTGGCCACGCCCCCTTCCGGCCAACTTCCTTTAAAAAATGCCGGCCACGTGCACCAGCGCGCGTGCCCCAACGGAATGCACTCCTGAGTACTGTTGGATGTTGGGCGGCTGGGCGGTGAAGGATTTGGTTTCAGCTCTCCTACCGCAGAGCTGAGTATTACTATCATTAACATATTTAAATAAACAGCTGTTACCTCCGCAGTGGCTTCTCAATTCGGTTTTGTCACCTGATTTTTAATTATTTATTTGACAGATTTATTTTTTATTTTTTAAGCCCTACACTTACACTCTAAAAACTGCAATGCCCAGGAAAGCTGCCCTTCAGATACTTAAATAGAATCCTCCAGTGCCTCTTCTGCTGGGCATTGCAAGCGAGAATAAACGAACAGGAAAAAAGGAAAACCAAAGATTGCATTCTAAATCTTTAACCATGGACATACAAGGCTATTGGACAAAGTCCAAGGCCCCCAATGCAGGAAGGCAACCCAGCATTGAGCACTCACCAAAGCCAATAAATGTTAATCGATTTTTTACGGACATTCATGACTCGTGCATGGTAGCAGAATTATCCCAAATTGACAAAGTAGCACAGTCGTAATTACCCAGCAAACTGAGCTCTCCTGGAGTCCCGGGGTCAACGGCCAAATATGTTTTCCTCAGTTCGTGAAGGCTCAGATTCACTGCGGGGGGTGACATGGGGAGGGGATTAATCACCCCAACACGATCACCACAACATGGGAACAACAGAGGGAGGGAATCATGAACGGTGGATAAAACACCAGGCAAAGCGAAAACCTTGTCTCTATTGAGGGAAGGTGGTTACCTGGTAGGGGGAGTGGCTATGGGGGAGGAATAGATGCACCCCCCTTTTTCCCTCCTGGGTCCAGATGGATCTTTCTCAGTCACCTATTGTATATTCATATTCAATAGCTTCCTCCTCAGGATCCTCTGATTAATTTGCTAATCCCATACCTAGATAGTCTCTAGGTCCTAGTAAAGCCCATGCCCCCATGGTGGAACTGACATTAGTAGCAATGAATACTGCTTTTCTAGCCCTTGTGTAACTGTATGAGGGGCTGGATAGAAAGCTTGAAAAACAGACAGGAACTTTTTATTAAAACAAAGGAGGATTTAGTGGGAAAGGATACAAACGTTTACAATATAAGGCCACTGAAAGTGAGGAAAGAGGGCAGTGTTCCACAACTGTCACAACCAGCTCGTATCATTCTGCTCTCTTGTCCTACTAATCACACGTTTTTGTCTCCTCCTTTTTTTCTTCCTTTACATCCTGTCTCTTTGCCTGGTTCACTCCCTTCTTCTGTCCCTTCTCCTCCTCCAGTTTGGCTCCCCCAGAGACAATTGTTTAATTTTTTACACAAGGAAAGACGTGGCTAAATCAGAACAATTACTCAGAAAGGCCACAAACTATAGGCCATCCACAGAATCGATTGCTTTTGGCTCAAGGGCTTTCTTGTGTAACCTGTCCACTCTTCCAAAGGAGTTTTTCGAGCTAACACATGGGGAACAAGAAAACAGAAAGAAACAAATACTCACAAAGGAGAGGTAAACACACAAGTGTCTAATTTGGTTCCTGATACCCCAGCTGGTGAACCAGGCGCTCTGGATGGAGAGGAAGCTGGAGATCTATTACGCAAGTGGGCTTTGCTTAATTTATCAGTGTACATGGACCAAGAGGCCATGAGCACCGATATTCAATCTGCTGTCCTTGATGAAACCTGGGAATGTGACAATACAAAGGCGTCTGATGCAGAGGAGGAGGGGTCCAGTAATTATAGTTTTTCTCCTACATAAGAACCTAGTGTTCTAGAATGGAAAAGGAACCGATCATATAAACCAACACCAAAGACAAGGAAGATGTTTCCACCAAATCATACATTAGCACAACAAAGAAACTCAAAGGGGGCAAGCAAACATAGTACGAAGATGAAGTCACACTTAAATGAGATGACAAAACACAGGGAGAATAAAGAGAGGAGATGTGGTGCAGAGATCATTGGGGGTGAGAGGAGGAGGCTCTTTTTCACCCACAACCAGTAACAACCTAAGTTCTTTTATATTGGGGTGTCGGAAAGTGGTATTTCCCCAATATATCATGAACAGGTCAAGTGTACTGAATCTTATTTGATACCTCGGATTTAAAGGATATGCAATTGGCCGATATTGCTCAGGTGGAGTTCTTGAGGGAAGGGAATCTGGTAGGGTAATATTGTTTCTCCCCTCACAGCTGGTTGGCAAACATGCTGTGGAAAGCCAAGGGTAGTCTATCGAACTAAAGATTCGTCCTTGACGAGGATTGTGACCTGGAACCCCAAACGGATAGGAGGGGAGAGGTTACTCTGGTTCACGACAAGGGATTTCAGCCTCAGAAACCCCATCCAGCACTGTCAGCATGCACAAGGGGGCTGATTATGTGAGTCAGTTACGCAGGGTAACCACTAGAAAAAAGAGTACTAAAGAACACAAGAGATACAGGAAGATAGGAGAGAGCTCTTGGGTCAAGTACAATCACTGAGATCAGCAGGGGGAACCACAAAAAATTATAACCTGAAATTAGGATCCTGGAACACAGGAGGGTTCACACATCTTCTCAACAAAACCCATTGATGGACCTGGACATTGTCGTTTTGCAGGAGACATGGCTTATAAACCAACCCGTGTGGGATGGTTATGTTTGAGGGTAGTCCCACCAATTAAAGTCAGGAAAGTTAAGCCAGCGTCAGGGTTGTTATCAGTATGTAGGAAGAGTTTAGGTTAATCCCTTGTAGCCTGGGCCTCACCAAAGTCCTTTATCCAACTTTCTAAATAAGTATCCATTAATGTGCAAGTTGCGTTTTTAAACCTATATTGGAATCACATGGGTATTTCTGACAAAGAGTTTTTGAAAGGGGTGGAACAGATGCTGGACTTAATCTGTCAAGTTGCCATGTGATACCAACCTTGATCATGGTTGACTTGAACATTCAATGGATAGATTCTATAGACCATTCAGGTTGGAGTTCCATAAGACGTTGAGCACAACTAATGGAAGAGCATAATTTCATAATGCTCAACAGGACTTTAATTGGAGCTATCCCAATGAGACCTGCGTTGTCCTGTAAGGAGCAGTCGCTGACAATAGACTACATATATGTGGACAGTAAGAGGTTTTTCATGGGTAAAGGACTTACAAGGCATCCCGCAAACTCATAGTGACCACAGTCTATTACTGTTGCTTTGGAATGCACCACATTTTACCCCTAGAAGGTTAATTTGCAACCATAACCTGAAGGTTACAGGGACAAAATAGAGTTAGATGGACTTTTTCCTCTCTGGGTGAGCTCAACACCTGCATAAACAGGGTGCACCTATTGGGGGATCCACAGTTGAAGGAAGACAAGGTCCCTTATATGGCAGCCCTGGCAGCCCTGGATCATTTTAACGAGACAAAAAGCAAAGGTGGCAGATTGAGCTTAAAGTATAAGCATGTTATTTTCCCTGATCTAAAAAAACAGAAATACATAGTTTGAGTACACCAGAGTACTCAAGACTAAAAAATATAAGCTCCAATACAAAAACAGGCTGAAGTTTCGACAAGCTTATATGTACCAGGCAGATGGGGAAAGAATGCTGCGCACAATAGCTTCTAAAAATTGCACTCAGATCTGGTTGATTTGAACACAGGTATCAATGATGATCAGCTATCATTGCAGATTAATCCCATTCAGGAGAGAGTTTATTTTCTCTATTTTTATGGAGGTCATAAAATCAAGAAAGGTCCTGCATTCTTGGAAGAAATTAATAGTTGTACTGCGATCGGGAACTTCTGCAGAACTACAGGCCATCTGACCTTGTTGACATCCCTGGAAGATCTTTGCTCGCCTGCTACTTAGGGACCCCACTGCTTGGATGGCGCAGAGATCTCTGGGGGACAGGCGACAGTCAGGTTTTGTTCCAGGTTTGGGTACCTACGTAAATTTGTTGGTACTGACCCAGGTAAAGAATAGAGTAATTTAATTCGGAGAGGCTGTCTACATTGGTTGTATTCATTTTAAGGTACCGTTCGACTCCGTATCTAGGGAACTTCTGTTTTTAAAATTGAAAAAAGCAGCGTGCCTGACTCATATGCTGACTTTTATTGTTCAGCTTTATACAGACACCTCTTTGCAATAATAAGGCTGGGCTCTTGAAGCAATCAATCCCGACTGCAAGAGGATTAAAGTAAGTGTGCAATCTTGGTCTGGTGCTTTTTAATTACTTTATATCAGATATTGGGTATCTTTTGGAAAGTATCGTGGAAAACCTTTCTAAGTTGTGGAATTGTCCCTTACAATGGCTCCTCTACGCAGACAACTTGGTTATCATGGATAAGACAACAGTCGGCCTGCAAAGGTCATTTGCGGCCTTGGCGCAATATGTAAGTATAAACCAATTGACTTTTAATGTGAAGAAAATCAAAATGTTGATCTTAGCGCTAAAAACTGCAAAGAGGTGTCTGACGAAGTGGCACATCTATAAGATGCCCCTAGTGGTAATATACGATTACCCATACCTAGGAATGAGTATGACTAACAGTAACCAAGACGTTCCATACCTCTTAGACATTGGGAGGAAAACATTACTGGCGGTCGCTCTGGCCTCCATCATACACAGGAGGTACATTACATTTTCCTCTAGAGATCTTTTACAAACAAAAGGTGGCACCAATGATAATATATGGGGCTGAGACTAAGATGACAGACTGTGTGTCTGCCGGACTGGAAAAAAAGTTGAGGGTTTATTCTGGAGAATGGTTTTTTGTCACTCCCCTACTTACAAGTCATACGCTTTGAACTTGGGTTATTATCCCTGAACATTATGTATAAGTGGCGGCTAGTTTATATGGAAAATGTATTGTGTGTAACCCAAATCACAGGTCTATGTTACCAAAGATAGCCGCTCTATTGAGGTCTCCAGAAGACCGCACGGTCCTGGAGTGGAAGCAAATCTCTTGGAATGAGTGCAGCTTACATTCAGCTCGATCTCTTGATTGAAAACAGGCATAGAGCCGGAGTCAAGCTGTGGACTTGGGAAGAGTGTAGTAGGTAAGACATCTTTAAAAAAGGTCACTTTTACATAAAACTGATGAATACACTACAGGGATATTTGATGAAGTTCCCCGCACCAAAGATAAGGATGCTTTTTTTTAAATGTACGTTTTAATTTATGGCCTGCTAGAGACACACAAGGAAATGGGTTAAAGGCAACGAAGGAGGAAAAATGAAGGTTTTTAAAGAATATTAATGAACCGGAAACTTTGAAGTATTTAATGGTATTATGTCCACAATTCAACTCTCAATGAAAATCATTTTTACAAAATGTTTTTAAGGATTACAGAGACGTGAGATTGGATGTTCTTCAGGAAACTATTTTTAGGAGCCAGCAGCAGAGTGTGATTTTAGCAGCAGTTAGATATCTATTGTTTTTAGAGATTTTAGAACATGAATAGCAACATTGACGGCTTGGCGTAATTTTGATTTTACCAAACATGGATTTATGAGGAGGAAAGTGACATAACAGCTATGTCGCCTTTTGGTTTTGCTTTTGTTTTATGTGATGATATGTAAATAATTTGTATTGGAAAGTATTTCTATTTATTTGTATGTATTTATTGTGTCCTTTATATTGAAAGTTTGAATTATATATTCAACTAAACCAATACAATACAACAAAAAAAAAATGCTGGCCAATTGGCCCAGCACATGTGCAGCAATTAGCACACGCTTCTTGCTCGTTTTCAATCAGGCTGAGCAGACATAAGAGCTAAAGTGGGGTTGTGGCTGGAAGCTTGCAATGCATGGCAGCTTTAGCTTACTCTGTAAAGAAGCATGAGTTATCGTCTCATCCGTGCTGAGATGGCGCTGGGCCTTGGGGCATGGCTTTCAGGTATTGCTTTGGGCATAGGAGGGAAATGCAAAGTATTGGCACAGCTTGATCTGCAATGCTACTAGGAATACTTATTGATTTGTGAAGTGATAAGTTAACGATTTTGTTTTATGTGCAAAGTGACACCAGCCAGCTCAACACAGCGAAGTCGGCACACATTTAAAAAAGAAAGTGTCTTACTCCTTTGCATGGTGGGCAGCGGACACGTGGGTGACTTGGTCGTGACATGTTCTCGCTGTCGTGTTCCCACCAGAAGACAAAGGCTTCCTCGTCGAGCCTAAATGTAGAGGTTAATAGTTCCTCGTGCCATTCACAATCACATCCCGCGTATGAAGATGCAAACAGTGCAGCATGTTTGCTTGCAGCACTTACACAACAACAGCAAGCAACGGGAAGTGCGCCAACACGAGCCAAAACTAAAAGTAGAAGCGACCCACTCACCGTATTGAGGAGCAGAAAATTATAACCCCTCCCATCATCAAAAGGTCATTCTTTAATTCTGAAGCTGTCCTGTCTATAATGCATGCTCTACATTGATTGCAAAAACACGTCACACACACACAAACATATAGCAACAAATGTTTGTCTCCTCCCACCCTCCCTTTAATTGCCCCCCCCATTTCTCTAGCACTATCTGAAATGTCATCAGGCCTAGTACAATAGTCGCTTGTTTTGTTCCTCTCCTCCTTTCTCCTCCCCCCTGACCTCTTATTAATCTCCGCTCTACCAGAAATGTTGTCAGGCCTAGTACGGTAGTCACCTGTCTGTTTCCCATTTCCTTCATATCTGTGTTTTAGCTCTTGCACTATCTGAAATGTTGTCAGGCCGATTTTTACGATAGTTAATTTCACATTCTTGTTGTTTATGGCCTGTAAGAATGTCATTGTATTTTCCCTTGTTCCCTCCCTTGCCGTGAAGCGTTTTGAAACACATTGTATAAGCGCTAAATAAATAAACTATCATATCATATCATAAACAATCCAAAAAAGGGACATCACCATTCACAAATAAACATACAGTTACACAATAAGGTCTACTGCTGGGAAAACACATAGCAGCGGGATCAAGGTCAACAAGGATATGTCACAGGTGCACTCATAAGAACATTATACTGCATGTAATATTTCATTGCCTGCTGTGAACTTACACCAATTCCTTTGAACAGGACAAGGCATATTATTTAGCTGAAGGAGCTGTGCCCCATGCATAATCTCCAGGTACAGATTGGGATCTTCGAGTTCCAACAGCAGAGCTTGTTAAAAAGCTGTAGACAGCCCATGGATGGCCGATGCCATGCTCTATGTGGTGGACCATGACACTTCCACATGTAAATAGGGGGAATCTGACCCAATCGAGGCAGGGCACAACGGATGCACCTCGGCTGGGTGGTAGCGCCGCACATGTAGGGACCTTGACCAGAATGGGCCACTCTGCTCGCCTCGTCATCGCTGGAGGAGCTCTGCACTGGCAGGAGGTTGGGAGACTAAGCCATGTGAGGTTTCAATGTTGCCTAGGCGTTGCAGCCTACAATGCGCAGGCGTGAGCCACGGCAAATGCAGAATCACCGACATGCAGGCAGCAGGCTGGCCTGGATGCATCAGGTTCATGTCATTTTCCCATTGTATTTATGGATCCTTCCCCCAAGAAAACAGGCCTTATGTCCCAAGGAATACATGAACGTGTTGATTTTCAATGCAAAATCACTTTGCTCCACTCTGAACCTTCCATGAATCGGCCCTGAATGTTCCCAAGCGTCATTGAGGCTAAGTACAATCCTGCTATGGCCATTTCCGAATAAAGCCGCTGCAGTTTGTTGAAGAGAATATTGGGCTTGAAACAAGTGGAAATAGTTCCTTCTCTGAGGATACTACTAGTCAATTAAGAGGCACAGAGAATAACATCAACAGTCTGTTGCGCCAGGCAAGTGAGTAGATGCTCCCTTGACTGTTTACTGTATTTTAAAGGAGCTATGTGAGTAAAGCACTACTATTGTGTTCCTTGTGATAATTTCACATCTTAAACTTCTTAAACATATGTTCTTATACATAAACTCTTAAAGATATATTCTACACACTTTGTGGATGACCCATGTGTTACAAGCAGAAGAACTACAGAAAATAGTGCCTACTGAATCGCTAGACCAGTTATTCCCAAAGTGGAGCTAGTGAGCAGCATGTTGCTCACGGCACCCTAATATGTTGCTTGCCAGTTGTTCTTAGCCATGATGTGCAGGTCCAGAAGGAGAAGGCTGTGATGGTTCAACAATATCAGTGTATGCTAAGCCAGGACATTGTGTCAAAGCTAGCCAACCAGACTGCCCCGGCAGACAGACACAGCATATTACTTGCTTGGGCAGCATCACCCCAGTGGGCTGATGGGTGGAATTGTGAGGTGTTTATAGAGCAATAACATGCTCAAGTCTATCACAGTGGGTGGATTCTTGGGATTGCACTGCACAGGTTGAACGGGAGGAGACTCTGAGTGGAATGTTGAGTATACTGTTTAGGAAGTCCCATAAATACTACATTACTGTCACTGAAACCAGATGCAGACATCTTCAGCTGCAGCACCCACTGTGGGTGCATTCAAAGGCCTCAAACAGAAGTCCCTTTCACATGAACAGCAGGATTGTAAACACAAACAAAAACAGCTCGGCCTTTGTTTTCTTTTCAAGTTAAATTGAAGAAACATGTGGAAAAGGGGCCTACCTGTCATTATCAAAGGAAAAGCAGCATTATAATTTACAAAAGAAGGAGGAAAGAAAGATCCCTTTCACATGGACAACATGATGTTTTAAACAGTGACACAAAAACGGCTTGCACAGGTGTTTGCAAATAAAAGCAGTTTGAAGGTGAAAATGTAGCGTGCTAACAGAAAAATGTCAGGGAAAGACATGATGTGCGGGTTGACAAAAAGCAATGTATGTTATGCTTCACATAAAAAACTCCAGTGACCTTTGAAAAGCCACTTTGTTTTCCTGGAAAAATGGGAGCCCAAGACAAAACCTTTTGCTGGCTGTGGGACACTTCACAAAGATATCTCCCATACCCAGTCTGGATGTTACACCTCCCATCTAATTACCAACTGCAATAAAGTGTCCTGCTAAAGGTGTTGAAATGAATTCAGTGTTCTCTAAACCAGTTGGCTCTGAAGGCAAGAACTGCAGGAGAAGTTCCCCTTGGCTGGAGCATGACTAAAAAGTATGACAATGGGGCAAACAATTTAAAAGAGCAAGTTTCTAACACTAAGAAACTGATAAAAAAACTCTGGGTACAGGCTGACCCAGTGAAAACAGATGGGCGGAAGGCAGGAGAATGGCCATTTGTCCCACATAACTATTCATAATTAATTTTAAAAGACTATTATCATATCTGTGTGGATCCTCAGCCTAATTAACAAAAAATCTTAATTTAATAAATTCCCGATTTGGCAGAACACCATGTGGTGAAGTTTGTTAAAATTTGGAATTGGCAAAGCTCACTTCCCAGTGTGTTTAGGTATGCTTGGTACCTCTTGTGCACTCACAGTATGTTCGAAATAAGCCACTTTTAAGCTTGATTGCTATATTTGAATCTGATTTATTCCTGTTCTTTTTTGGAGGCTGCTTCCAATTGGTCAAATAAGTTCCTGAGTGAAGTGTAAGTTTGTGGAGATGATACATCTCCTATGGTTTGTCAGTGTCTTAGAAACAATTCTTCTGCTTCCCTTTTATCAAAGGTATTTGTTATGTCTTGTCTTTATTTGGATTCTGCCCTGAGAAGCCTTAAGATTCGTTTTTTATATGGATAACTGTCACTGGTGGCTTTCTTTCTCTTGGGCGATTCCTTTTTTAGTTATAGGTTTTTGTGCTGTGATCTGCACTATTGGTACCCTTATTGTGACTGTAGCAATAATTGGTTATAGTCTTTAGGTATGCTTGGTACCTCTTGTGCAAATTGTTGTACTTGTAATAACTTGTAACTTGTATTGTTATTCTAATTCTTTTTTGGAGGCTGCTTCCAATTGTTCGAATAAGTTCCTGAGTGAAGTGTAATTTTGTGGAGTTCATACATCTCTTATAGTTTGTCAGTGTCTTAGAAACAATTCTATTGCTTTTGCTTCCCTTTTATCAAAGGTATCCGTCATGAAGGCAGGAGAATGGCCATTTGTCCCACATGAAGATTCAAAATTAATTTAAAAAGACTAGTATCATTTAGGCCTTTTTTCTCAGGAATCATGAGACAGCTTTTCTTCATTTATGTACCATTGCTTAGGTCATTTCCAGGCAATTTTGGAGATATAAAATGCATCCACCTGCGACTCAGGAGACTGTAATGGCTGCCTAAGATGTGTTTCTGGCTAATCTGAACATGTACCAAAGGTGAGAGTTGGTGAGCAGCTGGGGAATACCATTAGGGATATGGGTAATAACTTACATATTCATAACTGTTGCTTTTTATGGAAATGGCAGAAAGTGCCACATGGCCGTGCAACATGGTACAGACTTGATGGTCGGCTTATCTAAATCCCTATGATTAGTTGATTCTGAATATATGCATATTATGGCAGGTGCTAGGAAAATTATGAAGTTGCGATACATAACTAGTTTTTGTCAAAAATATGAAAGGTGAGCAAATGTTGATTACAAATGGGAATTGCCCCAGCCGAGCAATCTCACAGCCTACAGTAAGTATATCTCACACCACAATTACGGCCAAACATCCATGCATGATAGAACATGTCCATGGCCTAGCATATCCAGTCCAGCCCACACACAGCCATCCAGACTGAAACACCTGACGTACCTCAACACCTCTGCTACTAGCATAAAGCGAGCACCGCTAAGAAGGAACTTGGTATAGCTGGCCTCACATAGACTCTCTCAACAATAGCCATCTATCTCGAACCCAAAACAGCCCCTGCCCATGTGTCTGACCTCTCTTGGGCTGCTTAGTCGAGCCTTGCCAGCCACCCAAGTCTTAGCATGGTAACATGCACACATGCATCTTCTAAGCGTAACTTCCTAGAATTTCACTCCACATCGACTACGGTTACCAAGGGCATTCCAACAGGAGGAAAAAAGAGATTGAGGTCACTGAAGTGGGGAAAGAGCGCTATATAAATAACCAATACAATACAATACAATACAATACAATACAATACAATACAATATGTTGCTCCAGGCCCTAAACAAATCCTCACTTGGAGGCTGGGTTTGGAAGGAGAAAGAAGGGTAACTGTCCAATCCTAGCTGCAGGAATTATTGCAGGGTATTTCTCCAAGATTGTAAAATTGGGGGTGTCATTGCTGCTATATAAGGGGGACTCTAATAAGAGGAAGGGACCCACACACACAGACAGAGAGATAGCGAGGGCTGCTGAAACTTACCATCTGACAGCTGTAAGGAAACACCAGAAGAGATTGCTGAGAGTGCATCTGGGTGGCACTGTCTATTTCAAAGCTGACTGTGGCCTATGGTGGGGAGTGGGAGGCCATCTTTGAAAGTGGAGTGACCAGAACACTGCCCTATCTTCCAGAGTGTACTGAGATGCAGCTGGCTTTCCTGAACTTTAAAAAGAAGCAATGTACGTAGAACTGAGCCCTGGGAAACCAAAAGGTGGGGGAGTCTGCTTGCCTTAAATCCTTTCTGTTTATAGTGGGTGCAGGGCAATCTGTGTGGATCCTCAACCTAATTAAAAAAAAACATCTTAATTTAATGAATTCTTGATTTGTCAGAACACCATGGGTGAAGTTTGTTAAAATTCAGAATTGCAAAGCTCACTTCCCAGTGTGCACTGATAACTATAGCCTACAATTCAATTGGGTAATCCTTTTTATCATGCTGACCCAGACTTCTTTAAGGAATATGGGTGTCTTTGTTCTTAAATCAGTCCAACCTTTTTATCCAGATTCCCCAACACAGGCCTTTCAGTGGAGGGGGGTCTGAAAACCAGAATTCCCCCAATCATTCCAAAGTTTCTGTCCTACTTCCCAACACAGACCAAAGTGGGGTGGAACTGACAAACACACTGCTAAATCACCCCGTGTTTATTTTAAACCAGAAGTGGGGGCAAAATCATAATTGCCATATTTAGGTGTACCAATCTTGGAATCCTACTGCTAGCCTTTTAAGCCTGCAGCAAAATCTCACAACACTACATGATAAATGCTTTAATTATTGATTAGCATAAATATTTCTTGAGGTGAAGTTTGCAGCAATTAAAGAATTGAGATAGTGTTCTTTCCAACTCACTTTTGTAATGAGAGAAGTTGATTGTTTTGTGCCACGGATAAAGTGGTGTGTGACATTTTCATGCTAATATCTATTACTTTTAATTTAAATAAATCCCAACATATTTCCTGTACACCGGCCTGGTTCTTGTCTCATTGTTATCTCAGGGGGAGGGATCCAATGGGCATGATATGTGTGAAAAGTAGGGCTTAATAAGATGATCCTTTAAACAGTTTGTTGCATCACACTGGCAAATTCATTAATGGGCAACCTAACCAACCCAGATACTGTGCTCGTGTCTTTGTGAGAGGTCTTTCTGTTCTCTTCTTTTGCACAGCTGGCAAGTGCAATATGGACAAATACGTGGCATGCATTCCCACATTTCCATTATTAAATGATGTGCATATGCCTATTTGTGTACGTTCAAGGTTTATTTACTATCACACCTAATATTTCTCTGCAATGTCCCATGCGCATGGCAGTATCCTGGTGAAAAAATGCCATTGTCTGTAATATGCCCATGTATGGTATGTTATGCATCATGGCGCTAGAGAGGAAAGGAGCCCATAGAAACAAGGCACAGAAAGAACTAGAGAAAAAGAGATGCTGAATCAAAACAGAAGGCTTTCCGGAAGATCAGATGATTAGACAGATTAGACTCGGACTACCCGGTAAATAAGTGGAATGTACGTCAAACTCGCCATGATTAACCTTTGAAAAAAGTCTAATGGCAATCAATTCCACCACACAAATCAAGGGAATAACCCCACGTTTCTAAGTAAACAGTTTTTTAAATGCTTCTTGGGACCAAAATGTTACTGGCATAATGTACCTTTGCACCACGTGCCATTACATTTCCCAATAATTCAAAGGGAAATAACCCCAAAGGCCCTAGTAAAGCAAACTGTGTATCCTTTTGTGTTTGACCACTGTTAATGTTCTTGTGTGCTTAAACATGCATCATTCGCTACTAGAGATCCTGAAGATTTCTTAAGGGAGAAGTCAAGCTTCACCTGTGCTATTTGTTGTGCACCTGCTCCAACTAATGAACAATGCTGCTGCCCAAATGTGCCAAAAATAAAACATGTAGTGTTTTTTAAATCTGCATGTATTTTTCACAAATGTACTGACCTCATGTGCTCTAAAAATGTGCACTTGCCATGTAAATTCAAACTATACACCACACCACATTTTTCTCAAACGAGTTTAAAAACGATTGCATATTTTTGACTAAATGTGCATCTGGTATAGATGACTGTAATTTTCTGCACATTAACATGTTCCATTTTAAAGATTGCTGCTAAGCCAAAGACAGTGCTCATATGCCCTTAAAACCTTTACAATAAAAGGAAGATGAGGTGTCCTGAGACTGAAGTGGTGGTGATTTAGTGCAGTATCACAACTGTGTAACATTACAAAGGGGAACGTTTAATATTTTGCACATTTTTTAGGGAGTTGCGAATATGGCAAGTTTGCATTTCTGACACAGAACTCTGAAATATAAAAAGAGTTTCACGGTGTTCAAGCTGCTCCGTTCACCATTTCTCTTTCCGGTGAGTGTATTTGGGAGCACATTAACATTCACATCCGTTTTATGTCCATTAGCTCCACTTTTGACTGGCTGAGTGGGCCCTTAGTGCTGATCTCGAGGTGCACTGGTGTTCATGTCCTTGGCCTGACATTTAAAAAAAAAGTTGCCCCCTGCTTCTCAGTTCTGTGAGGTGGCTTTACTGTAGAATAAACAGCTGTACAAGCAACAAAGCGTGTCATAGATTTAGGGTACCGTTCAAAGCATAGTAACATAACACAAGAGTACCATATTGTAACTGCATACAGGTTCTTGCACACCCATCTCTGCCCTTTCAACAGTCTGATGAACACAGACTCTAAAGGGCGCACAGGCTATTATTTTCTCACTGTAGATGGCAATGTATTGCTATACTCTGATAGCCTATTTCCAAGTAAGTAACCACCCTGTCTCACTGTGAACTAAAATAAAGTCTAGCATGACATGGAGCAAACTCTTAATATTGTACTTTTCTAGCATGAAGGTGTCACGCTTTTTCAATTTTACATACTTGTTTGACAACTCCATTCCTTTGCATTCTGTTACCAACAACATTCACCTTCATACTGTCAATTCTTCACTAAGCCACTCTGGGCTCAGGCTTGTCAGTCCCAGCATTAACAATCAGAATTTCACCTGGGTAAAATGTATAGATATGCCCAATGTGGGAGTGCTTGTGAGAGTGCTGTTTGTGCTGGAATGCTGGTTCCCCTTCGGCTTTTACGCTGTGAACTATTTGTGGATTTGGAGCCCGTATTTCTTTGACAGAGTCTGCCTGGATTTCTAAACATGTGACTATACTGTGCTGCTTGTGCGTAAGGCAAGCCCCGCCCACATCCATCTACTAGCTGTTCAAAATCAGAAGCCCCCGCGCAACGCGTGGGCACAACATGGCTGTGCTCGTGAAAGTGCTATTCATGCTGGAACGCTTGTTCCCCTTCGGCTCTTATGTTGTGAACTATTTGTGGATTTGGAGTCCGTATCTCTTTGACAGTCTCTGCTGGATTTCTAAACCTGTGACTACACTGTGCTGCTTGTGGTACGTTTCTCGCCAAACTACTTTGGAATTAGTGTTCTGTATGTAGATAATTCTAAAACTATTATCTTCCTTTGCAGTGGTAAGGCAAGCCCCGCCCACATCCATCAACAAGCTCTTTAAAATCAGGAGCCCGTGCGCTTTGCGCACAACATGGCTGTGCTCGTGAAAGTGCTATTCATGCTGGAACGCTTGTTCCCCTTCGGCTCTTATGTTGTGAACTATTTGTGGATTTGGAGTCCGTATCTCTTTGACAGTCTCTGCCTGGATTTCTAAACCCTTGACTACACTGTGCTGCTTGTGGTATGTTTCTCACCAAACTACTTTTGAATTAGTGTTCAGTATATGGATCATTCTACTAAAACTATTATCTTCTTTTGCATCTGTTAAGGCAAGCCCCATTCACACCCATCTATGAGCTCTTTAAAATAAGGAGGCTGCGTGCAATGAGTGCGCGCAATGTGGGAGTACTCATGAGCGTGCTGTTCTTGCTGGAATGCTGGTTCCCCCTTGGCTCTTACGCTGTTAACAATTTGTGGATCTGGAGTCTGTATCTCTTTGACTACACTGCTTGTGGTACGTTTCTCACCAAACTATTTTCGAATTAGTGTTCCGTGTATAGATCATTCTACTAAAACTATTATCTTCCTTTGCAGTGGTAAGGCAAGCCTCACCCACAACCATCTACAAGCTCTTTAAAATCAGGAGCCCACGCTCAAAGCGCGCAGGCAACGTCGGAGTCTTTGTGAGAGTGCTGTTCCACGCCGAGCCTCCCACCTTTCCTTAGCTCGTACCTCTGCCACTTTCCCTCTTGCTACTAGTATTATTTGTTTATTTATTTATTTCTCCCTTTTGGAATAGTGGTGTTTGCTAAAAGAACAAAAAATAGCAGCAAGGTTGCTTTGTACATGCTGAAATCAGCAATGCCAATCTCGACTGTCTCCCCTTTCATGAATCAAGGACACAAATTATGGATGCCGCCCCCGTGGCATGAAAGATACATGTTTCCAAAAAAATGAAACCCACACAATCCTTGATAGTGGATATTCAGAACGACTGCTGCCTTAAAACTACAGATCAAGGTAAATGCTTGATCTTAAATGACTCTTCTGTTACAACGCCTGCACCTGGGACCAAAGATGCCTTGCAAATAAGTGAATATGAGATAAATCAAATCACAAATTCTGAACTATTGGCGCAAAATCAGCAAGGCAGCCCACCACCACATCCTGTTGCAATAACACACTGGAGCAAAGACAGACGCCAAGTTGTCAAGAGGAAAGACCATTATGTCATGTACAAATAAATGAAAGTGCTAGCATTAATGTCTTTTGCTAGACCCACTCCAAGACCATCCTTTGGGCTTAAACAAATGCTGCTTCCAGTCCATGAAAACACGCTAACAGCCATGAACAACGGTCTACACACACAAACAAAAATGTACAAAGTCATGGAGAAAAAAAACGGATTGATGACCATACGATTATGGTACAGCTATTGAATGACAAAATAGATTGGCTTGTGGCTGAATTAATTTAAAAAAAATCTACCCTGTAGCCATGATACTTTCCCATGCCCCTCAATCCAAATAATGGATACTGTACATCAGTCCCTGTTGGCCCCACTGAGAGTAATTAGAGTGGATCTAGCAATGGAAGAACATGTTGCATCTGTAATGGTGGTGAATATTACACAAGTTGATAATGACCCTTAGCCTCCTATAATTGAATTACCTGACACCCAAGCACCTATATTTGAAGTTTTTCAAATGACAAAACGGAGGATGAAAAAACCAAGAAAAAATCCTATGCAAATTATTTTGAAAAATCAATTGACAACAAATAAGATCTCAAAGAATAAAGCGAAACAAATTATAGAAACTTTAACAACTCTGCCAAAAAAATGACAACTAATATCAAAGTAAACCCAAAGCAAAATCTACTCAAAGCTCAACGGAGACCAACCTTACCAACTTGCTCTGAAAATACTGTAATGCCAACATCTGAAAATGTGGCCACTGAGGAAAATGAGATCTTATCAGCAGAAGCTGAAGATCTCATGAACTACTCAACTTACTCAGTAGCATCACTTCAAATAGGCGGGTATAAATCTAACCACTTAGACCCGCCAGTGGAAATATCAAATCTTTCCATTTATCAGCAAAATGCTGGCCCCAAAAATGAATATGTCACACTATAGAGCAAGAAAGAGCCATACTTACTCTATGATCCCATAGCCAACAGGGAAGAGAAAACCATAGGAAAAATAATGCAAATTTGGAAACCAATAGTTGATCTCTTCAGAGGCATAAAACAAGTAGAAACAGATATGCCGAAACAACTGGACCAGATACGGATATATCTGCTGTCCCTCCCTACACGAGAGATAGGTAAAATTGCCAAGCTCTCCATCGCGATGATACATTAAATATAGTTATGTTTGATAGACAACTAAATGATCCCTCCCACAATTGAGCAACACTTAACAGTCCTGGCAACTATCCCTAATTTAAAATTAATTGAGTCTCATTATATTCAAGAAGTGTATATAGAAAGATCTTGCAAAATGGATACAGGAAGGATAACAATTCTGTCACAAATGGTTAAAGAAGCAATCTGGGGCAAAAAAGAAGCATTCGGAAATCTAGATTTTAATTTGACGATCAGCAGATATCTTGCTCTGAAAATACTGTAATGCCAACATCTGAAAATGTGGCCACTGAGGAAAATGAGATCTTATCAGCAGAAGCTGAAGATCTCATGAACTACTCAACTTACTCAGTAGCATCACTTCAAATAGGCGGGTATAAATCTAACCACTTAGACCCGCCAGTGGAAATATCAAATCTTTCCATTTATCAGCAAAATGCTGGCCCCAAAAATGAATATGTCACACTATAGAGCAAGAAAGAGCCATACTTACTCTATGATCCCATAGCCAACAGGGAAGAGAAAACCATAGGAAAAATAATGCAAATTTGGAAACCAATAGTTGATCTCTTCAGAGGCATAAAACAAGTAGAAACAGATATGCCGAAACAACTGGACCAGATACGGATATATCTGCTGTCCCTCCCTATACGAGAGATAAGTAAAATTGCCAAGCTCTCCATCGCGATGATACACTAAATATAGTTATGTTTGATAGACAACTAAATGATCCCTCCCACAATTGAGCAACACTTAACAGTCCTGGCAACTATCCCTAATTTAAAATTAATTGAGTCTCATAATATTCAAGCAGTGTATATAGAAAGATCTTGCAAAATGGATACAGGAAGGATAACAATTCTGTCACAAATGGTTAAAGAAGCAATCTGGGGCAAAAAAGAAGCATTCGGAAATCTAGATTTTAATTTGACGATCAGCAGATATCATGGCAATGATAGACCAACCCAAATACATTTAGAGAAATATGAAAGGGAAGGTAAACCCTTAACTCCTCAAATACTAAGACAATCCCCCTCAGGAAATTTTGAACCCCTGATTATAAACTGTGAAGGAATTTAAGGGAAACTCACACAAGTGGTCTACTTTGATAAACCTGTGCCTTTAGAGCGTAAAATAGTCATGGAATTGGTTAAAGAAAGTGATAAAAGACAATAAACATAATCCAAACTATTAATGCCAAATAAATAGACTGCCAAGTCTGTTAAGATAGCTGTATGGAACACTAAAGGGTTCAAACATTTATTGAATATGAATAACAATCACCATTTGTCAGTCTATGATATAATCATACTCCAAGAAACTTGGATAACAGCCAACCTATATGGCCAAACTACAATCTTATATGGACTCCTGCAATTAAACAGCCAAAAGACAGACTCATGGCTGACTTGATGATTATGATGAAATGTGATGTGAATGCCACCCTTACAATATGGGCCTCGCCACAGCCATGTAGTCAATTGGCTAAACTGAGGTTGTTGAATTCAAAAGACACACAAATTACCCATATAGCTATTTTGAATGTGTACTGGAACTAGGCACTAATCCCTGATGATGAATTGTTCAACTCTATAAATCAAATGCTCGATTTAATAGCAAATTAAACCATTCCTTATGTAACACTCATGGTAGGTGACATGAATATATCATGTATACCAAAAGATGGCGTCTTGATCAAACCAAAGGGCAGGAGGTGGTTTAACTGCCATGGGTCCCCTCCCCCCAGTGCCAAGGCCTTTTTGGTGATTTCGGTATTTCGCCATTCAATGTCTTCTAACTTTTTCTCTTTCATTAACCCCTTAAGTGCCAAGGACGAGGTGTCTCGTCCTTGGCAACAGGGAGGTAATCCCAAGGACGAGATACCTCGTCCTTGGCACTTATTTAATGCATGAAAGAGAGTTTATGGAACATTACAGGGAGACATTCCTCCACAACCAACCTGGAAAAGAAATCAGTCAACTTCAATACTAGATTCTGCCTTCATATCGACACAAGCGATAACTTTAATAGAACATTTCCAAATTGTGCCTATTAATTATAGTGAGCACAATATTCTGACCATTACTTGGCAGCAGACCTCTAATAATATGAGGCAATAATATACTCCGAAATGCCATCTGACGGAAGGTAGGAATGGAATTAAATTGAGGGCACTAAAACTATACCAGTTATTATCAAATCTTCAAACTAAAAACTACGTTGGAAAGGCGAATCTCCACCAGTATACACTCCGGATCTGATGTTTTCTGTCTGGAATTCAAAGCATCATTCTTGCCCAACGTTTCGACATAAATATTGCTATGGGTGGAAATAAAACTATATAAGGTCATTACATTTTAAGAAACATGTGCCAAGATACATAGCAAATATGTAAAAATGTCATAAAACAGCACAAAGCTCTGAAAGGACATAAATTAAATGAACATATGCTATCAGTCTTGACTTCTAAATCTAATGCAAATATCTGGAAACTATTGAAGGAAGGTATAAATACTGGTACTCAATCATTGCTGCTAAATATAATTACTGAAGAAACATGGATATCCCATTTCTCAAATCTCTTCGCCAAATTAGCGGCAAATATGATGAGGATAAATACACAAAGAAATATGTTTACCTCGCTTGACTTTAATCAGCTGGACATCCTGATCTTCATCAAGAAATTAAGTTCCTCCCGAGCTCTTCGACCAGATGGCCTTTCAAATGCCATCCTAAATGCCCACCCGGAAGATTGGGAAAAGATACTATTTGAATATTTCACAATGTGAGAAATTTTGGACTTATTCCAGAAACAAGCAAACAGTCCATTTTTATTCCTATATTCAAGAAAGGAAATCGGAGCTTACCAACCAACTATCATCTGATTGCCCTATTTGGAAACATTTTTTGAGACTGAGATTGAAAGATATAACCACCTGGCTTAATATAGAAAAGTTGAGGGACCCAATTTGTTGCCGGATTAGGCACAGCTGACAATCTTTTAACCCTAACAGCTATGAAAAGTCAACTATGGGAATCCAAACAAACCATATACTTAGCCTTTATTGACTTCCAACAGGCTATGGAAAAAAATATTAGAGACGGGATGCCCGTATTATATCTTTCAAGCAGTTTACCAGCTATATTCAAATACATTGGTCCAAGTAACAATTACTCAAGAAGGGCTTCTATCAAGAGAGATCCCTACTTCTAGGGATCTCTAAAAAGGTTGTTTATTTATCTGCTATGCTATTTAATTCTACATTAGAGGTATGTACATGGCTTTAAGTGAGCTGGGGCCAGCTGGGGCTGATCCCCGGCAGGCTCTGAAATCTCGTTGTGAGGCGGGACCCTGCCCGAGCTCACTAGTCTCCCCTGGCAGCCCTGGCCACTACATGAAGCTTTCGCTCGTGTGCGAGAGCTTCAGGCTTCATAAGAAAATGCCTTTCATCCATAATGGTGGCGCTGCACCTGCAAGGCATCCTTTCAAGCAAGAGATGCCCGTGGGCCGGAGCCACCATTATGGAGAGAAACCTGATGCCGCTGGATGCCTTGTTTTCTAAATCCTGAAGTTCCCACGCATTCGCAGGTGTTTTAGTCTTTAGGAAAAAGGCCTCAGCTTCCAGCGGCCTCACCCTTTCAGCATTAATGGTGATGCTGGCTCTCCCCAGCTGGCGAGGGGCAGTGCCACCATTAAGGATGAATAGGCAAGGTGCCGTCCCCTGCCAGCAAGCCTATAGAAAATAAATTGAGAGAAGGGGAGAGGCTGCTGATCTCTACAAAAGGCTGCCTGGCAGGGGTGCCAGTAGCCCATTGAGCTGTGGCTCGTCAACGGGGTGTGGTCTAACGGGCCAGCAGGTGACCCCCCACTGTTAGGCCATGCCCCTTGATGCGCCCCAGTTCATTTAGCAGTGCCACTTAAGGCACTGGATATGTATAAAAAAACGCACATTTATTTTATTCGCGGACACGAACACTGTCCGTAGGACACCCGCGCGCATACTTATCACACTCCTGGGTCCTACGAATATCACGCCTGTCCGTAACTGTCCTCTGCATGTGTGTCGCACTTTTAATTAGTTCAGGGACAGGAACACTGTCCGTAGAACACTTGCATGCATGCGCACAACAGACCGCGTGCATTTGCTGTCCTATGGACAGCCGTCCCATTCGTGAACGTGTGCACGGTGTCATCATGTGACCGCACCCCCGCTGAGCATGTGTTCTTGTTCACGGACAGCGTCCGGGCCCCCAAACTTGTATAAAGTGCTTTTTTGAGCAATCCAAGGTATTTTCCAGTAAAAGTTCACCATTGCACATGTCCCAGACAATGTACCTGGTGATCTACATACTTTTTGGAACTTTTTGAGCCCTTTCTTGCTGCTCAATGTGTCTGCAGACAGCGCGGCTGTCCGCGAAGTGCACACAGGCACCCCTATAAAAGGCCACACCCCAGAGCTGATACTCATTGTGCTTCTAGCTACCTGACAGAGCACTGCTCCTGACCTGCATTGCCTGCATTGCTGGTGACTTCTAGCTGCTGTTCTCGAGATTGCAACCATGGCTACATCGGCGTCATCAGCACCCCCACCACCTCCACCACCACCACATCCCCAAGGTCCTGCAGAGGGGAACAGTCGTGAGGATACAGAGGAGAGTGATGAAGAGGATGTAGAGGTTGAGGTAGTGGAAGTCCCTACTACAAGCACTCATCATGAGTCTTGGGTGTGGCATTTATTTACCACTCCTTATGGAGTACCAAACGCTTGTGCAAACAAGGTGGTCTGCACTCAGTGCAAGATGGCGCTGAGTCGTGGAAAGTCTGGTTCGTATAGCTATGGTACTACATCAATGAAGCAACACCTAAAGGCGTTCCACGGTGGGGCTATGCATAAGGTTGTAACTTGCAATAAACATAGTAGGTTGAGTTCCTGTGCAGCATCCTCCATTACTGCTCCTGCCACCACAAGAGACACTCCTGTGGGACAGCGCATCCCTCCAGCTGCCTCGCAGACCATTCATGATGATGTTGACCCTTACCTTTCGAGGGTCACAGTATTGTACATATACTGCGACACAGTACTCTGCAGGGGGGAAAACCTTCTGAGTGCTTTTGAGACTGCATTCAAGGAGCATGAGAAGAACTGGCCACTTCCTGAATAAGGCCCACCCTACATCTTCATCTCTCCACCTCCCTTCCTTATCCCTGTGGTGGATTTCCCTTCCTTACCCTTCCTTACCCTCATTTCCACTCCTTTCCATGTGTATCATGTTTAAAAAACAAAAACAAAAAACAAAAAAGGCCAGTCACCTTTCACAGTCTAAAAATAGAAGTACCAAATCAATGGTGCAGGGTCCTGTGCATTTTTTTAAATTCCGCGGACAGTCCGTGGACATTTACATTTTTAGGGTACTGCCCTGTCAGAACGATGCACTTTTCTGTGGGAGGAAATGGTGGCTCTGAAAAAGCCTCTTTGTGGTGTTTTTTTGTGTTTCAAAAACTACAAATGCTCAACACTTACTGCAAAATGAAGTGCTATAATTCCAAAAAGGGTTCCAAATCATTTTGTATATTTTGCAGAAAAATCTGATTGCCAGCATAATTAAGATGTACTCCATCTCTGCAAAAAATGTGTGTGCTACAAAACATAATATTTTCATTGTGAAAAGAGGACCTGCCAACATCTCTCAAAAAGGCACAAACAGCCTTATTGACATTGCGCCTCGCTTTCTCCATTTCTGGACCAAATGAAGAACAACGCAGCCACATTTGTCTCTGCGCAATATGAGAAAAAATTACTTGAGAATTTGGAAACATGTCCATGATCTTCCCAAATCCTTCTTTCATTGCAAATTGCATAGAGATTCCAGAGACATGTCCTAAACTGTTCACTCCACAATGAATAATAATAATGTCTGGATGACACTGTGCCACCAAAGCAGCACAAAGAGGTACCAAATCCAGCCACTTCATTCCACTTATTCCATGCCAGTGCACTTCCACATGAGGGAATCCAGATGTGCAGCCACTCCACAGCGATCTGCATGCACCTCCGACCAAATTATCCATGAGTCTCCCAAAATCCAGATAATCTGCTTTCTGAAACACACAGCTATAGCTATCTACTGTCCTGTTTAAAAAAAGACTTTCTGACAAACTCTCTCCTTACACATCACACCCAGTAAACCTTATTGACCAATCCCTTGCTCTGCTCAGTCTCATTTGCATGCCTCTCAACCCCAAAATCCCTGTATGTAATACGCGCAGTCCGCGGACAAATCGAAAAATCTGTGGGGAATGACAATTTAAATAGTGAGCCCCATTTCCCTTTTGAGGTTGGCTCTGAAAAGAGAATTTTTTTTTGTTTTTTATAAGATGCTTCGGAAACACCTTTTATTTTGTATTTTTTTTCTTTCTTATTTTCATCCAAAAATCCTCATATTAACTTCTCTAAAGCAATCCTTTCATTCCAAAACAGCATAGCATTTCCCAAAAAAGATAAACACATACCATCTTCTTTAAAATAATCAACATTAGCAGAGTCAATGTTGTCATTATTACAAAAGAACATGCCAGCTCTAAACATAAAAGCAAACATGCCTTACTTAATTACACACCTAGTTATATTTTGCTGAGGACAAAAAACAGAACTATTCTCCCATATTGCCCTAGGTACCAAACCTGAAAAAATTACCTTAGCATTTGGAAGTAATTTAATTACTGTCTCAAACAAGTTTTCTAAATCTTTCAACAAAGTAGGGGCACTGACATAGCCCAATTGCAAAGCACCACAGTTTAAAACAACCACATGTGGACTGTTCACCCTGCCTATATCTTCACAAACTTGTACAATTGCCTGCACATTGAAACCAGGCACAGTGCTCCACACCACCTCCACTCCTTTAATATCAAAATCGATTGCCACATTCCTGCATTTAGCATACTGCTTGCAAACCATGCACAAACATATCTCTAACCACCAACACCCTGACTTTCTCCAACTCTGCCATCTTCACTACACACAGCCTCTTTCAATACAAACCTCAACACCTGATTGGCTGATCCGTACAGTCTTATTTCCATGCCAGATATGTTGAGAAGTCCAGTATGTGGCACAACCTGTCCGCGGACAGCCGCGGTGTCTGCGGAGTGCGTAACAATGGGGTAGCCTTTCTACCCTTTCCACTTCACTCTCTGCACCATTTCCTCATTGGCTACTGTTAAGCAGTCACACAACCATCCACCAATCACATGCAAGAACTGTACATCTAACTCTATCATGACAGATCAGCACTTTAGATGTACTACTGATCACTCTCGGTACAATTTGGCTGTGACTGCAAAGGATCTACAGTAACAACTACTATAAAACTCTCCAAGATTTCTACTTGCAGATTCATCCACATCCACATGCATGAACACAAACTACAGGTATGAATATTTTCTGCACAGTACATGTACAGCTCTTGTATGAATGCATATAAACAGAATAACTGTCACTTACCCTGTCTAACCTGTAAAATAAACTTACTGTTATTTCTCCCTTCTGCTATCATCAAGTGTCACTTGCAAACATGTCTGTTCTCCAAATTTTTGTTTCCACACACAACTATCTAAAAAAGTGGAATTTCATATTAAATATTAAACGATGAGAGAAATAACAGCATAATTAGAAAGACTCCCAACTGAAACAACACCACTGCCTCTACATCAAATCCTTATGCTTTATTTCCCACACCTTCACAAATGCATACATTGCATGCTTTTTTGTACCATTCCTGCCATTTATCCTGTAAAAATAGCAAAAAAAACATATGATTATTTCTTCCATCTCCTAACATCCAATAACACAGCCTTAAGAAGCTAAGTGTGCTCTGTACATTTACTATTATACTCATTTGTAAAGCATGTTCAACTAACAGATTCTAAGTAAACTATACAGGATACACATAGGGAAAGGAAAGTGTGTGTACATACAATGCTCAGTTACCAGAAAACACTAATACTGCACAAACAAAAAAAATCAATGTCTACATTAACTACAGTGCTATATAAACACATATTTACTAACTTCTTTTTTTTACAATTACAGTGAAGAGCACTCTCCTGAAAAGCAGCAGCATCTAAAGTACGAACAAGAATTTAGAAGAAACCTACTATTTACATACAAAACCGTATATCAATACTATCATAATGTTTTAACTGTTACTCAAGCACACTAGATTTCTAGTATTGTAGAACGAAAAAGTGTATTCACCCTGTACCATTAGACTTAGTATTAGTGCTTCCCCTCACCAGCTACATACTTTGTATTGTCATCTGAACCCCAGTATAGTAACACACAAATACAAAAATAGCCTACCCACCTTGATGTAGCTGCCCATTGCACAATCACATACCTCCACATACATCCTTACATCATACTCAGACACTCATGCACATAGCACACATACACTGAACAACAGCCCAACCTGCACTTTCTTTTTTCTCCAACAGACCGCAAAGAATGCCTACCACAAAGCAACTCTGTAGAAAGCAATGGAGAAGTAGAGCAAATCAAAATATAAGTGTACAAAATAAGCATCCATCTCTAGCAGAATTTGTACAAAAAGTTCAAACAAAACAGCTAATACAGTCATTAAGCGAAACAAAACAAGCTTTCAGTACAGAAACTGTGCCTCCTCTTTCAAAATGTAAAACGAAACAGAAAGTGATTAACAAGACTTCAGCTACCACTACTGCGAACGCTGCACCTATAAATCGTGATGTAGTGACAAGTAACCATACCAAAATAAATATTATTTTACAAAAAATGTTCCGCCACAGAGTCCCTCAGAACCTTATAAAAACTGGAGAGAACTCATGCACAACCCTTAAAACCTACCGTAGAAAATGAATCCTAGAAGCACTCATAGACAGTGCAATCCTTCTCAAAAGGAAGTTATTTATTTTAGTTTTAAACAGAATGAAACCACTAGCAAAACTAACTACTAAACTAAAAACAAGACTTCTCAATAAATGGAATATCAACAAAAATAGCTTCTTAAGCATCTGTGGAGGTGAATGGAGTCACACCACGAGCACAGAACCATATTTTATTGAAGAAGCACACAAACAAAAGCAAACAAACCCAATTGCCATAAATAGCAGTGGGCGAGGGTATGAACAACTTAATAATACCATTATGGAACAAGAAACGCTGCTCACAAAAATATCCCCAGAAAATTCAGTATCACCTCTCCATTCCACTGAACCAAAACGTCTAGACTATAAATTGCTGTGCACATCAATGTGTAACATTGCCAAAAAAGCTTTCAAATCTTTACGCCAAATCCTCAATCAGTATGTAAAAAGCAAAGACAAATTCAAAATGAAACTATTACAAAATATGGATGCCTGTCCAGTGCACAAATACACAGGACTACCAGGACATTCATTAGCCTGCATTTCAGGACATATTTGCAAAACCACCTTCCATCATATCAAAATGATATCAACACATCATTCAACTATAAGAAATCTGGTCCATAAACTCTATGCTAAATGTCCCGCTTTAGCAGTAGCCAATTTAAATAACAATCTTCTACATGGTACAGCCAAACAACTACCTGAAGAAATAGAGCATATTCAGAGAAAATAGTTTGGAAGTGAAAGCCCCTTACAAAATGCAATAGCTTTACAACAAACTAGCAACTACTATACAAATAGCAACCTTCTAGTACACACATACAAAAAATAAATACTAAAGCTTAAGGGGTCGATTCATGGAAATAATGTGCGCCGAAAATTCCCGCGCAGAGGTGCCAAAACGTGCGAATCGCAGGAAAAGTGCGAAAATCGCAGTGCAAGTGCGAAAATCGCAGGGAAACCAGCGCACAGCGATTCATGGAAGTCTGTGCGCGAGAAAAACATTGGATGTGTGCTAAAAATGTGCGCCCTGCATGCCGGCGCACAGGTCATCCAACAGCGTGCGCCACGGCCACTGCGAAATCGCACATAGCGCGGCGCACATCACAAAAGTAGGCGTAACACGGGGCGTAACACTCGGAATGGGGAACAATGCGTGAAAATATGGGCGTCACGGGGGAAGTACAGGAGGCAAGTGCGCGGAACGCCCACACGCTCGCCTACAACCCGTATTCATGGAATCGAATAGGGCAAACCAGCGCACGGTCAAAGACGTGCACAGGGCCAAACAAGTACGCCACAAGAAAGCAGGTGGTAGCGCCCCTGCGACTGAAAAAAATGTGCGCCAAAATGTGCGCTAACAAAAAGCACCCATATCCAGCCATGATGAATGGGCCATACAGTGGCCCTCTAGGACAAATGAGGTGCAAAGGGGCACCGACAAACACGAACACCCGCTGTGTGAAAAATAGCGTGTGCGTGTGTTCCTGGGTGCGCGGGAAGTTCCACACGCGATTAGCCTGGGTACGTGTACTTCGGGGTGCGCGGGAAGTTCCACACGCGATTAGCCTGGGTACGTGTACTACGGGGTGCGCGGGAAGTTCCACACGTGATTGGCCTGGTTAGGTGGGGGTGCGCGGGAAGTTCCACATGCGATTGGCCTGGGTACGTGTACTTTGGGGTGCGCGGGAAGTTCCACACGCGATTAGCCTCGGTACGTGTACTACGGGGTGCGCGGGAAGTTCCACACGCGAATGGCCTGGGTAGGTGGGGGTGCGCGGGAAGTCCCACATGCGATTGGCCTGGGTACGTGTACTTCGGGGTGCGCGGGAAGTTCCACACGCGATTGGCCTGGGTAGGTGGGGGTGCGCAGGAACTTCCACACGCGATTGGCCTGGGTATGTGTACTTCGGGGTGCGCGGGAAGTTCCACACGCGATTAGCCTGGGTACGTGTACTACGGGGTGCGCGGGAAGTTCCACACGCGAATGGCCTGGGTAGGTGGGGGTGTGCGGGAAGTCCCACACGCGATTGGCCTGGGTACGTGTACTTCGGGGTGCGCGGGAAGTTCCACACGCGATTGGCCTGGGTAGGTGGGGGTGCGCGGGAACTTCCACACGCGATTGGCCTGGGTACGTGTACTTCGGGGTGCGCGGGAAGTTCCACACGCGATTGGCCTGGGTACGTGTATTCCGAGGTGCGCGGAAGATTCACCCGAGATTTCTGCAGGGTACGTGTATTTCGGTGGTGCCGGGGAACGCTACACGTGATTTGGCCATGTGGGTCCTCCCAGGTGTTCCCTCTACACCCTCCACGGCCCCTGCAGGCAGCCCACACCACAGGGTACTACCCTGCACCCCTGCTCATGTCCCACAGGCAAGCCATCCACCATGGCTATGCCCACCAGACAACCCACATGTCACCTTGCACTACTGATCACCAACACATGTCTCCCATCACCCCCACCCCCCCAGCAGCGCAGGGGCAGCCTCCACCAGGCCCCCACTCATGTCCAACTCTTGTCTCCCATCACCCCCACCCCCAGCAGTGCAGGGGCAGCCTCCACCAGTCCCCCACTCATGTCTCCCTGCACCCCCACCCCCCAGCAGTGCAGGGGCAGCCTCCACCAGGCCCCCACTCATTTCTCCCATCACCCCCACCCCCCAGCCACCAGGGGCAGCCTCCACCAGGCCCCCACCCATGTCTCCCTGCACCCTCACCCCCCAGCAGTGCAGGGGCAGCCTCCACCTGGCCCCCACTCATGTCTCCCACCACCCCCACCCCCAGCCACCAGGGGCAGCCTCCACCAGGCCCCCATTCATGTCTCCCACAACCCCCAGCCCCCAGCCACCAGGGGAAGCCTCCACCAGGCCCCCACTCATGACTCCCTGCACCCCCACCCCCCAGCAGTGCAGGGGCAGCCTCCACCAGGCCCCCACTCATGTCTCCCATCACCCCCACCCCCCAGCCACCAGGGGCAGCCTCCACCAGGCCCCCACTCATGTCTCCCATCACCCCCACCCCCCAGCAGTGCAGGGGCAGCCTCCACCAGGCCCCCACTCATGTCCAACTCATGTCTCCCATCACCCCACCCCCAGCAGTGCAGGGGCAGCCTCCACCAGGCCCCCACTCATGTCTCCCACCACCCCCACCCCCCAGCCACCAGGGGAAGCCTCCACCAGGCCCCCACTCATGTCTCCCATCACCCCCACCCCCCAGCAGTGCAGGGGCAGCCTCCACCAGGCCCCCACTCATGTCCAACTCTTGTCTCCCATCACCCCCACCCCCAGCAGTGCAGGGGCAGCCTCCACCAGTCCCCCACTCACGTCTCCCTGCACCCCTAACCCCCAGCAGTGCAGGGGCAGTCTCCACCAGGCCCCCACTCATGTCTCCCATCACCCCCACCCCCAGCAGTGCAGGGGCAGCCTCCACCAGGCCCCCACCCATGTCTCCCTGCACCCCCACCCCCCAGCAGTGCAGGGGCAGCCTCCACCAGGCCCCCACTCATGTCTCCCATCACCCCCACCCCCCAGCCACCAGGGGCAGCCTCCACCAGGCCCCCACCCATGTCTCCCTGCACCCCCACCCCCAGCAGTGCAGGGGCAGCCTCCACCAGGCCCCCACTCATGTCTCCCACCACCCCCACCCCCCAGCCACCAGGGGCAGCCTCCATCCAGGCCCCCACTCATGTCTCCCTGCACCCCCACCCCCCAGCAGTGCAGGGGCAGTCTCCACCAGGCCCCCACTCATGTCTCCCATGACCCCCCCTGCCCAGCCACCAGGGGGAGCCTCCACCAGGCCCCCACTCATGTCTCCCATCACCCCCACCCCCCAGCAGTGCAGGGGCAGCCTCCACCAGGCCCCCACTCATGTCCAACTCATGTCTCCCATCACCCCCACCCCCAGCAGTGCAGGGGCAGCCTCCACCAGGCCCCCACTCATGTCTCCCACCACCCCCACCCCTCAGCCACCAGGGGCAGTCTCCACCAGGCCCCCACTCATGTCTCCCATGACCCCCACCCCCCAGCCACCAGGGGCAGCCTCCACCAGGCCCCCACTCATGTCTCCCATCACCCCCACCCCCCAGCAGTGCAGGGGCAGCCTCCACCAGGCCCCCACTCATGTCCAACTCATGTATCCCATCACCCCCACCCCCAGCAGTGCAGGGGCAGCCTCCACCAGGCCCCCACTCATGTCTCCCACCACCCCCACCCCTCAGCCACCAGGGGCAGCCTCCACCAGGCCCCCACTCATGTCTCCCATCACCCCCACCCCCCAGCAGTGCAGGGGCAGCCTCCACCAGGCCCCCACTCATGTCCAACTCATGTCTCCCATCACCCCCACCCTCAGCAGTGCAGGGGCAGCCTCCACCAGGCCCCCACTCAAGTCTCCCTGCACCCCCACCCCCCAGCAGTGCAGGGGCAGCCTCCACCAGGCCCCCACTCATGTCTCCCTGCACCCCCACCCCCCAGCAGTGCAGGGGCAGCCTCCACCAGGCCCCCACTCATGTCTCCCATCACCCCCGTCCCCCAGCCACCAGGGGCAGCCTCCACCAGGCCCCCACTCATGTCTCCCACCACCCCACCCCCCAGCAGTGCAGGGGCAGCCTCCACCAGGCCCCCACTCATGTCTCCCTGCACCCCCACCCCCCAGCAGTGCAGAGGCAGCCTCCACCAGGCCCCCACTCATGTCTCCCATCACCCCCACCTCCCAGCCACCAGGGGCAGCCTCCACCAGGCCCCCACTCATGTCTCCCATTACCCCCACCCCCCAGCAGTGCAGGGGCAGCCTCCACCAGGCCCCCACTCATGTCCAACTCATGTCTCCCATCACCCCCATGCCCACCCCCAGCAGTGCAGGGGCAGCCTCCACCAGTCCCCCACTCATGTCTCCCACCACCCCCACCCCCCAGCCACCAGGGGCAGCCTCCACCAGGCCCCCACTCATGTCTCCCATCACCCCCACCCCCCAGCAGTGCAGGGGCAGCCTCCACCAGGCCCCCACTCATGTGCAACTCATGTCTCCCATCACCCCCACCCCCACCCAGCAGTGCAGGGGCAGCCTCCACCAGGCCCCCACTCATGTCTCCCAGCACCCCCACCTCCCAGCAGTGCAGGGGCAGCCTCCACCAGGCCCCCACTCATGTCTCCCATCACCCCCATTCCCAGCAGTGCAGGGGCAGCCTCCACCAGGCCCCCACCCATGTCTCCCTGCACCCCCACCCCACAGCAGTGCAGGGGCAGCCTCCACCAGGCCCCCACTCATATCTCCCATCACCCCCACCCCCCAGCCACCAGGGGCAGCCTCCACTAGACCCCCACCCATGTCTCCCTGCACCCCCACCCCCCAGCAGTGCAGGGGCAGCCTCCACCAGGCCCCCACTCATGTCTCCCACCACCCCCACCCCCCAGCCACCACGGGCAGCCTCCACCGGGCACCCACTCATGTCCAACTGATGTCTCCCATCACCCCCACCCCCAGCAGTGCAGGGGCAGCCTCCACCAGGCCCCCACTCATGTCTCCCACCACCCCCACCCCCCAGCCACCAGGGGCAGCCTCCACCAGGCCCCCACTCATTTCTCCCATCACCCCCACCCCCCAGCAGTGCAGAGGCAGCCTCCACCAGGCCCCCACTCATGTCCAACTCATGTCTCCCATCACCCCCACCCCGAGCAGTGCAGGGGCAGCCTCCACCAGGCCCCCACTCATGTCTCCCTGCACCCCCACCCCCCAGCAGTGCAGGGGCAGCCTCCACCAGGCCCCCACTCATGTCTCCCATCACCCCCACCCCCAGCAGTGCAGGGGTAGCCTCCACCAGGCCCCCACCCATGTCTCCCTGCACCCCCACCCCCCAGCAGTGCAGGGGCAGCCTCCACCAGGCCCCCACTCATGTCTCCCATCACCCCCACCCCCCAGCCACCAGGGGCAGCCTCCACCAGGCCCCCACCCATGTCTCCCTGCACCCCACCCCCCAGCAGTGCAGGGGCAGCCTCCACCAGGCCCCCACTCATGTCTCCCACCACCTCCACCCCCCAGCCACCAGGGGCAGCCTCCACCAGGCCCCCACTCATGTCTCCCTGCACCCCCACCCCCCAGCAGTGCAGGGGCAGCCTCCACCAGGCCCCCACTCATGTCTCCCACCACCTCCACCCCCCAGCCACCAGGGGCAGCCTCCACCAGGCCCCCACTCATGTCTCCCTGCACCCCCACCCCCCAGCAGTGCAGGGGCAGCCTCCACCAGGCCCCCACTCATGTCTCCCACCACCCCAACCCCCCAGCCACCAGGGGCAGACTCCACCAGGCCCCCACTCATGTCTTCCATGACCCCCACCCCCAGCCACCAGGGGCAGCCTCCACCAGGCCCCCACTCATGTCTCCCACCACCCCTACCCCCCAGCCACAAGCGGCAGCCTCCAGCAGGCCCCCACCCATGTCTCCCTGCACCCCCACCCCCCAGCAGTGCAGGGGCAGCCTCCACCATGCCCCCACTCATGTCTCCCATCACCCCCAACCCCCAGCCACCAGGGGCAGCCTCCACCAGGCCCCCACCCATGTCTCCCTGCACCCCCACCCCCCCAGCAGTGCAGGGGCAGCCTCCACCAGGCCCCCACTCATGTCTCCCACCACCCCTACCCCCCAGCCACCAGCGGCAGCCTCCAGCAGGCCCCCACCCATGTCTCCCTGCACCCCCACCCCCCAGCAGTGCAGGGGCAGCCTCCACCATGCCCCCACTCATGTCTCCCATCACCCCCACCCCCCAGCCACCAGGGGCAGCCTCCACCAGGCCCCCACCCATGTCTCCCTGCACCCCCACCCCCCAGCAGTGCAGGTGCAGCCTCCACCATGCCCTCACTCATGTCTCCCACCACCCCCACCCCCCAGCCACCAGGGGCAGCCTCCACCAGGCCCCCACTCATGTCTCCTTGCACCCCCACCCCCCAGCAGTGCAGGGGCAGCCTCCACCAGGCCCCCACCCATGTCTACCACCACCCCCACCCCACAGCAGTGCAGGGGCAGCCTCCACCAGGCCCCCACTCATGTCTCCCTGCACCCCCACCCCCCAGCAGTACAGGGGCAGCCTCCACCAGGCCCCCACCCATGTCTACCACCACCCCCACCCCCCAGCCACCAGGGGCAGCCTCCACCAGGCCCCCACCCATGTCTCCCTGCACCCCCACCCCCCAGCAGTGCAGGGGCAGCCTCCACCAGGCCCCCACTCATGTCTCCCACCACCCCCACCCCCCAGCCACCAGGGGCAGCCTCCACCAGGCCCCCCCTCATGTCTCCTTGCACCCCCACCCCCCAGCAGTGCAGGGGCAGCCTCCACCAGGCCCCCACCCATGTCTACCACCACCCCCACCCCCCAGCAGCGCAGGGGCAGCCTCCACCAGGCCCCCACTCATGTCTCCCTGCACCCCCACCCCCCAGCAGTGCAGGGGCAGCCTCCACCAGGCCCCCACTCATGTCTCCCATCACCCCCACCCCCCAGCAGTGCAGGGGCAGCCTCCACCAGGCCCCCACTCATGTCCAACTCATGTCTCCCATCACCCCCACCCCCAGCAGTGCAGGGGCAGCCTCCACCAGGCCCCCACTCATGTCTCCCATCACCCCCACCCCCCAGCCACCAGGGGCAGCCTCCACCAGGCCCCCACCCATGTCTACCACCACCCCCACACCCCAGCAGTGCGATTTGCCTGGGTACGTGTACTTCGGGGTGCACGGGAAGTTCCACACGCGAGTGGCCTGGGTACGTGTACTACGGGGTGCGCGGGAAGTTCCACACGCGATTGGCCTGGGTACATGTACTTCCTGGTGCACGTGAACTTCCACACGCGATTGGCCTGGGTACGTGTACTACGGGGTGCGCGGGAAGTTCCACACGCGATTGGCCTGGGTACGTGTACTTCGGGGTGCGCGTGAACTTCCACACGCGATTGGCCTGGGTACGTGTACTACGGGGTGCGCGTGAACTTCCACACGCGACTGGGCCTGTGAGAGTGGGGTACATGTATTCCAGGGGTGGGCGGGAATATTTACCCCCGACTGGGCCTGGGAGAGCGTGCTACGTGTATTCCTGGGGTGGGCGGGAAGAATCACACGTTCGCCTACGACGTGCCGAAAAATAAATGGTCCAATCCTGAGAAACGTACGCCAGCATGAAGCAGGCGTACGTCGACCCGCGCAGCATAAAAGTGCGCGCAAACAACAAACAAGCTCATACGCCAGGATGAATATACCATTCCTAGCAGCAGTGGCCGTGGGTTACCAAAGGAGGAGGAGGAGGATAGTGAGAGCCCGAATTTTCACTCCCAGAACCAACCTTTTTGGGATGCCTGATGACCAGGTGTATGGGAGGTACAGGTTTCCCCCACACATAATACTGGACCTGGTCAGTGAGTGGGAGGATGACTTCACATCACCCACCCTGTGCTCCCAAGCACTCAGCCCCCTGGAGAAGGTCCTCAATGTACTGCACTTCTTGGCCACAGGATCATTTCAGCGGACAAGTGCCATAGTGGGTGGGGTGTCACAGGCCACGCAGTCACGCTGCCTACACCAGGTCTTGCACATCATCACTGCACGCCCATCAGTCCGTAGGCACATATACCTGCCCAGGACACCTGCAGAAAGGCAGGCTGCCACCCTCGATTTCTACGGTGTGGCACAATTCCCAAAAGTGCTAGGTGCCATTGACTGCACCCATGTGGCACTGCGTCCCCCCAGGGCATCTGAGCACATCTATAGGAACCGCAAGCACTGGCATTCCATCAACGTGCAGGTAGTATGTAATGCTAAGGGAATCATCACCTCAGTATATGCCAACTATCCAGGGTCCACCCACGACAGCTTCATTTACCGAATGTCTACCCTAAGCCGGGACCTAGAAGCTGGGCGGCATGGCGATACATGGCTGCTTGGTGAGTATGAATGCCACTGCACATGCATGCATGTCAGATGCAGAGTTATGTCACTACCCCACTAATGATACCCATCACCTCCTCACCAGGGGACTGTGCCTACCCTCTGAGCACCCACATGATGACGCCAATTCGGAACCCCATCACGCCTCCAGAGGTAAGATACAACACAGCCCATATTGCAACCCGGGGCATAGTGGAGTACACATTCGGAGTGCTCAAGTCACGCTTTCGCTCCCTTGACCGTTCTGGCGAGCAGCTGTTATAAGCGCCCCCAGTAGTGTGCAGGATCATAGTGGCAGCATGTGTCCTGCACAATGTTGCAACACGCCGGGGCCTGGCTGTGGACATGGTGGTGCCCCCACATCCCCAACCACATGCACGGCCACTGTGCATGGGAGGGGAGAGGGCACGGGGTGAAGCAGCCCGTACGCAGCTGGTGGCTAATTATTTCACATAGAAATCACACCCCAGTGGAGTGCGCACAGGCCTGGCACATACCATCTGATAAGCAATGATGACTCAACCTGACAATTAAGACGAACAAAGGGACTGTCAACTGTCAGAACCATAGTAGCCTGAGATTGTTCATGTGGAAGTGTCACAATGTGTGCATCCCTACCTACACAAACACCACCAATGCAGTGTCATCAAAAGACACTTCCATGCTGCAGAAATGAATACCCACTTTCAAAATATTACATGAAAACAGTGCCATGTCACCCACCCCCTCCGCGGCACGGCCACACAACAAACCATGGCATGTCATGCAATGTGAGAGGAAAGAAATTAATCCCCACAACATGCCCCAAGTGTCAGCAGCTACAGTGTCCCTAATGGAAACATGTCCACACATGAAATGCTCACAGTAATGCAGGACCTACAACCCACATTACCAAATACTTACCAAGAATACCAATCACCTACACAACCTCCAACCTACCCTAAACATGACATTACAGACTTAAAAATTAGCTAGCCTCACCACCTGATGATGACAGCCCTCCAAACACTTCCAAGTATACAGTGTTAGCGCCACGCAAGAGTGTAGGTGCACTGCTTACAACATGGACTCCAGTTCCAAGGTGGACCGCATTGTGAAGACATGAGGAATGGACCTGCAAATATGGAGGATGAGATGGATGCAGAGGCACATATCAATACACCATGCAGTGTACAATACAACTACAATATGCACTATGAATGTATACACAGTATTGACTACAGACTGCCCACACAGCTCATGGGAGTCCAATGTCACCATGTACGCCAATGTCACTTGGGCACACCCTTTGCAAGCCCATGGAAACGGGAATCAGGAGGGGTGTGTGTGACAAAAACCCAAGCATCTGAACCAAATCCATGACAAGCCTGCATGTGCCCAGCCACAATGCAGCGTATGCCCACGGGGGCCACACAAGGCAACACACTGTCCCAAAAAAAAACAAAAATGGCCATTAATGGGCCCGGGGGGGGGGGCTTGGGGGAGGCCACCCAGGAGGTCCGAGGACAGGGTGCACACTAAAACCCACCTGTGTGGATCTTGCGGAAAAAAAACACCTCCATGGGCTCATGGCCTACACGGCTACCCTATTGTGGGAGTATCACTGCTGTCGCTATCCTCACCCTCTGCAGCTGCATCAGGAGGTGGTGGCACTATGGGAGGCAGCCCATGAAAAGCCCTAGTCTGTTCCTCCATGGCTGCAAGCATGTGGGTGTGGTAGGTCTCGTTCTGGAGGATAGGTGTGCGGAGGTCCCCATGCAACAACTCACGGGATGCCCGGAGCTCTGCCCTAGTTGCCTGCATCTCATCTGAGAGCGTACGGGTGAGACGCTCCAGCTGCTGTTCTGTACTTCGGTTTGTTGAAGCCTCAAGCTCAACAAGAGTCGTCCTGAGGTGAAGGAGTTCCAGCCTCAGGGCTTCCCTGTGGCCCTGGGACTCTATGGAGATGGCTTCCTGCAGAGTCGCCAGTGCCGCCCGCCTGTCCCTGTCGGACGCCAACATGTCCTCCCTGTGTAACTGGCAGATGGAGTCGGTTGCCTGCCGTAGTCGCTCCATCAGCCTTTCGGGGGGGACAATGGAAGTGGCCACCCTATCCATGGCCTGAGCCATCATCTCTGATGATGCTACCTGTTGGGTTGCCATACCGTAAATGGATTGCTCCCATGCGGTATTGCCAGGTGGCGTACGGCCACCACGTCGGCGGGCACCACACCTGTCTGGGGCAAGGCGAACTGCGCCTTGCTGTGCCGGCACTGCCTGAGGCTGCAGGACTGCATTCCCCCTCTGATCTGCTGGCCCAGGAACAGGATCAGATGTCCCGGAGTGTGACCCTGCATCCGTAACCACCAAAGGCATACCTGCCAACAATGACATCCCCATTGAGGGTTCTAACCCTGGTGCAGGTGGGTCGGACAAAACAGAATCCCTCCCAGGAACACTCACCTGCGACGGCACGTAGGTCTCATCATCCGAATCGACACCTGAATACAGCTCGGGGGAGGTGTAGCCAGAGACACCCTTTGTGAGCACGACCTGCAGCAGTTGTGGGTTCTCACCCACCACCACACCACGTCCCTCACTGGTGGTCGGTCGGCCCTCAGACCCCTCCTGGGTCTGCACCATCTCCACAACCCCAGCAGTATCAAGTGCGTCTTCCCCTGCAAAGACATAAAAGAAAACAAATTGAAACAGGCATTAGCACTATGGCACACAATTAGGGCTGAGAGGCTACAGAAACAGTACTTGATTTACACATGTCCCACATGACTAAAACACTCCCATGCATGCACTGTCACTGCGTGTGATGGGGAGGCAGATGGCACACATTGATGACACCAAGATGGAAGATGAACCCATTTGCTGCATGCTGCCTAGCAGTGGCATCACACATTGGCCAGTGATAGGCAGGTCAAATACACATGCCATCACACAATTGATTATTTTCATTGTAATGGTTCAAATGTTTAACCTGCAGCTGCCAGTCAAAAATGGTCCTATAGCACAGGGACATGTCTAAACTAATCATGTCCACGAAACTGAGCCATTCCACTGTACCATAGCCATGTCAGACATGTGACAATAGGACTGAGAAATCCTGAGTAAAAGTGGTGGTATGCAAACAATCTGCCTGAATGAACAGAGGTAAATAAGCAACAGTGTTGTGGCAAGATGACACTCCAAGGGCAATTGGCGTGGTGTTGGGCTGGATGTCTAATGTTGGCCGAAGGGATGCTGCTATACCCAAATGCTGGTGCCAAGAATGTATAGGAAGACGCACATGGGTGAGCCGAACCACTCAGGCACACACACCCTCCCCTGGCACCCAAACAGAAGCCCTCCCACACACACCATGCACATGGATGACACACACATGCATGTGCACTCACCGGACAATGCCTCGTAATCTGCCATTTCTCCCACGCCTTGGATCTGTTCCTCTGTGACGTAGGTCCCAGCAACCTGCTCATCTGGAGTGAGTTGCGGCACGACTTGAGGCAAGCTTATTTTTTGCCCTACGCTTCAGGTCATTCCAGCGCTTGTAGCATTCATTAGCTGTGCGCCTCACGATTCCAAGGGCACTTATGATGTCCGCAATGGTCTGCCAGTGTGCCTGACGTTGTGCAGGTGTGGTCTTGGATCCTGCGACAATCACCATTTCACGGTCATGTGCGGACACATACTCTACAAGTGCATTCAGTTCGACCTCATTGAAGCTGGGCTTCCTTGACGGGCCGGACTGTGTAGCCGTGTCTGGGGCATCAGCCTCTACTGGACGAGCCCTCTTCCTCTTCCGCTTGGAAGGTGGTGAGGATCCTGAGTGTCCTACGCCACTCTGGACACTAGGGGCAGGAGCGTGGGATTGCACACTCAGCATGGGAGTTGGTGCATGCATTACCTCAAGTGTGATGGTGTCAGGGGGAATGTCAGCATGATGGATTTGGACCGACACTGTCCTGGATGGGTGTGTGAGAGGTGGGGTGGATGGAGCCGCAGCTGCCCCTGCAGCCTCCCCAGCCTGCCTACGCGGGCAGCAGATGACCTAGCTGCCCCTGATCCACGTGGCCTGATGACACGAACGTTCACCGGCACACGTGGCCTAGACCTGCTGACCTGGAAGTCAGCCATGGAGTCACCCTGTGCCAGGTCTGGTTCCACAGTGGGCTGGTCCAACAAGGGCTGAGCATGGATGGTGTCAGCCACGGTAACCTCAACCAGGGGGGGGGCATGGGTGTCCCTGACTGCTCCTCCACACATGGGGGGCTAGGGGCACCCTGCAAGTCACGGCCACGTCCCCTACTGGATCCACCATGGCCACCACTTGGGGCTCGGCCACCTTTGCCACCCTTGCGGCTTGCTCGCCTCCCAGCCATGGCACTGATGTTATTGTGCGTATGGGAGTCGATGTGAACTATTGTCCTGGGCAATTGGGGGTCAAAGGGGTTGGGTACCAGATGGTAATCGTACCCTAGTGCTCTAGCAAGGCTGTATGTCACCCCTGGGGAAAGATGACAGGTCACGCAACGCACAGGCACCCCAGAAAAGCGAAGTAAGGTGCACGCAACCCCTCCTAGACCACGTGCGTGGAAAAATAAACCTGCACTACGCTGTGGCACCCAGAAACACAAGAATGAACGTATGCGTGTCACACGCAGCCTAGAATGACCTCTGAAGGGGTACGCGACACACGGGGCAAGCACAGATGTTAAATACGTGCGCGACTCACCGTCTGCCAGGAACAAAAGCGTGAAAAATATGCGCGTGTGCGCGTTGGCAACACCCCCGCCAAAAGAAGAATTGTACGCTGTCTGAGGAGACAGGACAACAGTAGAAGGGAACGCTGTTTGAGGAAACAGGCCCAGGAAAAAGAGGAAAAGAGAAAAAGCTGTCAGAGGTAACAGGGAGTACGAACTGGAAACGCTGTGAAGTAAATCGCGTGTGAACCGACAAGAAGTACAGATTTCACCCACTCGCTCTCCACGAAAAGCACGTACAAGGAAATGGCGTTCTACACGTACCTTTTATACACACGTCACAGACGCGCATACACGATGAGGACATTTCCACCAATTACGCGCTTTGACACTCGGATGTGTATCTCTTCATTTTTACACATGCCATTCTCTACGGCCATGCGCGTGACGTCACAGCTGCGCATGGTGGCCTTTGGGCCAATGAAATCGCATATGCGAGCACATGTGGTAAAACTGCACTTCCGAGTGTCATCGCGTGTAATCGGAGGGAAGTGAGTGTACACGCGATTGGCCTGGGTATGTGTATTTCTGGGGTGCTCAGGAAGTTCCACACACGATTGGTGGAAATCCACGTGTGCTCTGTCATCACGTGTAATGAGGCAAACACCCGCGCGCGTCACTTCACAGACGCGCTTACGCGTTAAGGGCCTTTGGTCCAATGAAATCGCATATGCATGCTGACATGCATACGCGCTAAGGCCCTTTCCTCGATTCACACGCAGACGTGCAGGATTTTCACGTGCCAAATCACTCCCTATCAAGCTGGCCACGCGTAAGCACACGGAAGACCACGCTCCTGCCCAGAAGGCCGAATTATTGCCCCCCAGAGACCCGAGCACGCTCCCACCTGCCATCTGCTGCTGCCTGACTGCCTGCTGCCCACGTGCCCTGCCATTTGCTGCCTGCACATCAGCCAGGGGTGCTGTTGCTGTGACCACCCCTGCTGGAACCGAAGACTCCTGACTGGGATTCCATCGCTCCACAGCCCAGCCCCAGGACCCAGTTGCCCACCCACTCCTGCCTCTGGGGTTGTCATGTCGGGCACTGCAACATCTGGCACCACTGACAACCCCCGGCCAGAGAGGCAGAGGGGCACCAGCTTCAGTGCCAGGGAAGTTGGTGTCCTGGTGGAGCAAGTCCTGGGGCAGTATGATGCCCTCTACGGAAGTGTGCGCGCCCACAAGGAAGGACGGACTCGGATCTGGACGGACATCGTGACTGCCATCAACGCGGAGGGGGTGGCAGTCCGCGACTTCCATCATGTCAAGAAGCGCTGGGAGGACTTCAGGTCCAGGACCCTGAACAAGGCCCGCGCCTCTTGAAGGCAGCGGATGCTAAGGGGCGCCGGGACCACTTGTCGGAAGATCAGATGAGGGTCCTGGAACGCATATCCCCAGCGCTCCATGTCCAGGTCCTTGAGAGGCAGACCCGTCTGGAGTCGAGCGGTAAGTGTACATGCATCATGATTGTAAGCTGTGCGTGTGGTGATGTGCCAGTAGTGTGCCGGTTGCACATCTGTTTGTATGGGGGCGAGTATGGGTGGGGGTGTACAGGGCTGTGAGGCTAACACATGCAAGGGCTGTCATGTGTGAGACATGGATGGTGCTTGTGTGTGTAGGCTTGCATGCCAAATGCAGTTGTGTGGGCACACATGTTTGGATGAATGTGTATGTAAGTGGGCATGTTCGTGATGTCACGCATGTATGTTGTTTTCAGCTGCATGTATCAGCACTGTGTACATGTGCATGTGTGTGTATTTGACAAGGGTGCAACAGTGATGCAACATGGATGCATGTGACAGCGGGATGTGGAAGCCTAATTGGCAGATGTGACATGGATGCCCATCGGACCACTGCGACAGTTGGCTGAGGTGTACACATGCATGCAAGTGTGGTGGTGTGTGTGCATGTGTAGTGTACTCCCTGTGTTGCATTTGATGTCTGGCTCATCTGTGCCTGCTCATGCTGTTGTATGTGTATGGATGGTGCTGGCAGTTGGGATGTGGCTGTGGTATGGCTCATGTGTGCAAGTTGAAATGACATGTGTGTTGCCGATTGTGATGCCATGTCTGAGGTTTGACAATGCCACTCATGTGCAACTGTCATGTGTGTATGTGTCCATTGTACAGTGCCCTGATGCCTGTGTTTAATTTCTCCCTGTCTGCAGCGTCAACTGATGAAGAGGGCGGAGAAGGTGCTGTGGAGCACAGCGGCGGGGATCGCACCGACAGCCGGAGACGCAAGGCCAGGCTCCCCTCCCATGTTGTGATCTCGTTTGGGAGTGAGGAGTCCGGTGCCGCATCCCAGGCCGCAGCTGCCGGGGGGAGGTCCAAGAGGCAGAGGACGGAGTTGGACTCCTCGGCAGCAGAAGGGGCAGCTGGGACCCCACAGGGCCCAACGGGGGAAGATGGCACGGAGTCATCCAGGTTGGTGGGGGGTTTGGTGGAGGAGGAGGCCGTGCAAGCAACAGAGACGGGGTCTGGAGGTGGGGATTCCACTGGTGCTAGTGGTGCAGTGCAGGACCAGGGACAGGAGGCAGCACAGGTCGCCGCGGAGGTGTCTGTGTGCAATCCTGTCCCTGATCCTGTCACTGCATCATCTTGCACCAGCAGGGATGCCTACGTCCAGACCCGTTTTCAGGCAGGGGATTAGCTCACGACAACTGGCCTTCCTCTGCCTGCGGACATGGCTATCCGGGTCCGGGTTGAGCCTGTCCTGACTGGTGTGGCGTTGCGTCAACGGGCCATGCGAGGTGACCTGCAGTCTTTTCATGAGGAGACTGCACGTCATCTTGAATAGCTCATTGACCGCGTTGGCCTACTGGGACAGGTCACCCAGGCCAGATTCCTCCGTTTGATGGGGCTTGCTCAGACCGCCTCCTCAACTGAACCCCCTATGCGCCAGTCGTCCTCCGTGCCATCTTCCCACCCATCAGTCACCTGGGTGCCCTGTGGAGCTGCCTCTGACGGTGCGGCCACGCGGTGGAGGAGGCATCCCTGCCACAGTCGGGAGTCAGACGTCCAGCAGGGGTGGCCACATCATCGACTGCACCCCAGCCAGCGGAGGATGTGCAGGCAGCAGGAGGCAGTGCACGGGCAGAGGCGTAGCAGCAGCAACGTGGTGGGAGCCATGATGGCTCAGGGCCTTCCACATCGGAGGGGCAGGCATCGGCCGGAGGGCAGGAGGACCCAGGACGGGAAGTGTCTTCCGTGTGGCAGCGGTTGGGCCACGCCATAGATGCGGAGCGGCAGCGGGCGGAAGAGGCACGGCTCACGATGGTCAGGGCAGAGAACTCCATGCAGAGGGCCCTGAGGCGTGCCGAGTGCCTTGAGGCAATCCGCAGGGAGTTTGGGGGGAACATGTGCAAGGCCCTGCGGACCCTCGGGGCCATGGAGGAGGAGCGCCTCCGGGACATTGAGCAGGAGTTCGAAGATGCCCTGGCCCGGAACATCCCGAAGTGAGCTGTCGGACTAGCCCGCTGCCCTTGTAAATAGTTATATAGTTAGTGTTAGGTTTCCTTTGGTTTGGCTTTATTTTGGCTTTTGGACAATGGGCCACATTTTTGTATATAGTTATTTTTTGTAGGTAGTGTTATTAGATAGGTTTCATTTCTTCGTTTGGGATCATGGACCCTGGATAGTTATCTGTACATAGTTGACTTTTGGAATTTCAATTTTTATTATGATTTCGCCATGGAGCAATGGTTTTCGATTTTAATTTGTGACTTTGGACACCTTTCCTTTGCATTATGATTTGTGGTTTAGCATTTTTTCACGGACCTGCTGTTTTTTTTTTGTTAAATTTCTATTATTGTTTGTTTATTTTTTATTCAATTTATGTTGCTTTTAATACATATTTTTTCTTCAAAGTTCAATGTGTAGTATCATCTCATTGGTTTCATGCATATCATGATATGGGTTTTGACATTCACTGACACCCATTGGGTGTATGTGAGGGACATATGTTCATTTCAAAACTTGCAATTGGGCTTCTGTCATGTTTTTGCAATTTCTAAGTGGGTGGATGCAATACTCGGGTGGGTGTTTGCCATTTGGAGGCTGACCATAAGGGCCAGGGATCTACATTGGTGTGACATGTTGGCTGGGAGATGTGAGTGGGGGCCTGGTGGAGGCTGCCCCTGGTGGCAGGGGGGTGGGGGTGATGGGAGACATGGGTGGGGGCCTGGTGGAGGCTGCCCCTGGTGGCTGGGGGTGGAGGTGCAGGGAGACATGAGTTGGACATGAGTGGGGGCCTGGTGGAGGCTGACCCTGCACTGCTGGGGGGTGGCGGTGATAGGGGACATGAGTGGGGGCCTGGTGGAGGCTCCCCCTGCACTGCTGGGGGGTGGGGGTGGTGGTAGACATGAGTGGGGACCTGGTGGAAGCTGCCCCTGGTGGCTGGGGGGTGGGGGTGGTGGGAGACATGAGTGGGGGCCTGGTGGAGGCTGCCCCTGCACTGCTGGGGGGTGGGGGTGCAGGGAGACATGAGTGGGGGCCTGCTGGAGGCTGCCCCTGGTGGCTGGGGGGTGGGGGTGGTGGGAGACATGAGTGGGGGCCTGGTGGAGGCTGCCCCTGCACTGCTGGGGGGTGGGGGTAATAGGGGACATGAGTGGGGGCCTGGTGGAGGCTGCCCCTGGTGACTGGGGGGTGGGGGTGGTGGTAGACATGAGTGGGGGCCTGGTGGAGGCTGCCCCTGGTGGCTGGGGGGTGGGGGTGGTGGGAGGCATGCGTGGGGGCCTGGTGGAGGCTGCCCCTGCACTGCTGGGGGGTGGGGGTGCAGGGAGACATGAGTGGGGGCCTGGTGGAGGCTGCCCCTGGTGGCTGGGGGGTGGGGGTGGTGGGAGACATGAGTGGGGGCCTGGTGGAGGCTGCCCCTGGTGGCTGGGGGGTGGGGGTGGTGGGAGACATGAGTGGGGGCCTGGTGGAGGCTGCCCCTGCACTTTTGGGGGGTGGGGGTAATAGGGAACATGAGTGGGGGCCTGGTGGAGGCTTCCCCTGGTGGCTGGGGGGTGGGGGTGATGGGAGACATGAGTGGGGGCCTGGTGGAGGCTGCCCCTGCACTGCTGGGGGGTGGGGGTGGTGGTAGACATGAGTGGGGGCCTGGTGGAGGCTGCCCCTGGTGGCTGGGGGTGGGGGTGGTGGGAGACATGAGTGGGGGCCTGGTGGAGGCTGCCCCTGGTGGCTGGGGGGTGAGGGTGCAGGGGGACATGTGTGGGAGCCTGGTGGAGGCTGCCCCTGCACTGCTGGGGAGTGGCAGTGGTGGGAGACATGAGTGGGGGCCTGGTGGAGGCTGCCCCTGGTGGCAGGGTGGTGGGGGTGATGGGAGACATGGGTGGGAGCCTGGTGGAGGCTGCCCCTGCACTGCTGGGGGGTGGGGGTTCAGGGGGACATGAGTGGGAGCTTGGTGGAGGCTGCCCCTGGTGGCTGGGGGGTGGGGGTGGTGGTGGACATGGGTGGGGGCCTGGTGGAGGCTGTCCCTGCACTGCTGGGGGGTGGCGGTGGTGGTAGACATGAGTGGGGGCCTGGTGGAGGCTGCCCCTGGTGGCAGGGGGGTGGCGGTGATGGGAGACATGGGTGGGAGCCTGGTGGAGGCTGCCCCTGCACTGCTGGGGGGTGGGGGTGCAGGGGGACATGTGTGGGAGCCTGGTGGAGGCTGCCCCTGGTGGCTGGGGGGTGGGGTGGTGGTAGACATGGGTGGGGGCCTGATGGAGGCTGCCCCTGCACTGCTGGGGGGTGGGGGTGGTGGTAGACATGAGTGGGGGCCTGGTGGAGGCTGCCCCTGGTGGCTGGTGGGTGGGGGTGGTGGGAGACATGAGTGGGGGCCTGGTGGAGGCTGCCCCTGCACTGCTGGGAGGTGGGGGTGCAGGGAGATATGAGTGGGGGCCTGGTGGAGGCTGCCCCTGGTGGCTGGGGGGTGGGGGTGGTGGGAGACATGAGTGGGGGCCTGGTGGAGGCTGCCCCTGCACTGCTGGGGGGTGGGGGTAATAGGGGACATGAGTGGGGGCCTGGTGGAGGCTGCCCCTGGTGGCTGGGGGGTGGGGGTGATGGGAGACATGAGTGGGGGCCTGGTGGAGGCTGCCCCTGCACTGCTGGGGGGTGGGGGTGATGGGAGACATGAGTGGGGGCCTGGTGGAGGCTTCCCCTGCACTGCTGGGGGTGGGGATGATGGGAGACATGAGTGGGGGCCTGGTGGAGGCTGCCCCTGGTGGCTGGGGGGTGGGGTGATTGGAGACATGAGTGGGGGCCTGGTGGAGGCTGCCCCTGGTGGCTGGGGGGTGGGGGTGCAGGGGGACATGTGTGGGAGCCTGGTGGAGGCTGCCCCTGGTGGCTGGGGGGTGGGGGTAGTAGTAGACATGGGTGGGGTCCTGGTGGAGGCTGCTCCTGCACTGCTGGGGGGTGGCGGTGGTGGTAGACATGAGTGGGGGCCTGGTGGAGGCTGCCCCTGGTGGCAGGGAGGTGGGGGTGATGGGAGACATGGGTGGGAGCCTGGTGGAGGCTGCCCCTGCACTGCTGGGGGGTGGGAGTGCAGGGGGACATGTGTGGGGGCCTGGTGGAGGCTGCCCCTGGTGGCTGGGGGGTGGGGGTAGTGGGAGACATGAGTGGGGGCCTGGTGGAGGCTCCCCCTGCACTGCTGGGGGGTGGGGGTAATAGGGGACATGAGTGGGGGCCTGGTGGAGGCTGCCCCTGGTGGCTGGGGGGTGGGGGTGATGGGAGACATGAGTGGGGGCCTGGTGGAGGCTGCCCCTGCACTGCTGGGGGGTGGGGGTGATGGGAGACATGAGTGGGGGACTGGTTGAGGCTTCCCCTTCACTGCTGGGGGGTGGGGGTGATGGGAGACATGAGTGGGGGCCTGGTGGAGGCTGCCCCTGGTGGCTGGGGGGTGGGGGTGATGGGAGACATGAGCGGGGGCCTGGTGGAGGCTGCCCCTGCACTGCTGGGGGGTGGGGGTGATGGGAGACATGAGTGGGGGCCTGGTGGAGGCTGCCCCTGGTGGCTAGGGGATGGGGGTTGTGGAAGACATGAGTGGGGGCCTGGGGGAGGCTGCCCCTGCACTGCTGGGGGGTAGGGGTGCAGGGAGACATGAGTGAGGGCCTGGTGGAGGCTGCCCCTGGTGGCTGGGGGGTGGGGGTGGTGGGAGACACGAGTGGGGGCCTGGTGGAGGCTGCCCCTGCACTGCTGGGGGGTGGGGGTAATAGGGGACATGAGTGGGGGCCTGGTGGAGGCTGCCCCTGGTGGCTGGGGGATGGGGGTGATGGGAGACATGAGTGGGGGCCTGGTGGAGGCTGCCCCTGCACTGCTGGGGGGTGGGGTGATTGGAGACATGAGTGGGGGCCTGGTGGAGGCTTCCCCTGCACTGCTGGGGGGTAGGGGTGATGGGAGACATGAGTGGGGGCCTGGTGGAGGCTGCCCCTGCACTGCTGGGGGGTGGGGGTGATGGGAGACATGAGTGGGGGCCTGGTGGAGGCTGCCCCTGGTGGCTGGGGGGTGGGGGTGATGGGAGACATGAGTGGGGGCCTGGTGGAGGCTGCCCCTGCACTGCTGGGGGGTGGGGGAGTGGTAGACATGAGTGGGGGCCTGGTGGAGGCTGCCCCTGGTGGCTGGGGGGTGGGGGTGGTGGGAGACATGGGTGGGGGCCTAGTGGAGGCTGCCCCTGCTCTGCTGGGGGGTGGGGGTGGTGGTAGACATGAGTGGGGGCCTGGTGGAGGCTCCCCCTGGTGGCTGGGGGGTGGGGGTGGTGGGAGACATGAGTTGGGGCCTGGTGGAGGCTGCCCCTGCACTGCTGGGGGGTGGGGGTGGAGGGAGACATGAGTGGGGGCCTGGTGGAGGCTGCCCCTGGTGGCTGGGGGATGGGGGTGATGGGAGACATGAGTGGGGGCCTGGTGGAGGCTGCCCCTGCACTGCTGGGGGTTGGGGGTAATAGGGGACATGAGTGGGGGCCTGGTGGAGGCTGCCCCTGGTGGCTGGGGGGTGGGGGTGATGGGAAACATGAGTGGGGGCCTGGTGGAGGCTGCCCCTGGTGGCTGGGGTTGGGGGTGATGGGAGACATGAGTGGGGGCCTGGTGGAGGCTGCCCCTGCACTGCTGGGGGGTGGGGTGATGGGAGACATGAGTGGGGGCCTGGTGGAGGCTTCCCCTGCACTGCTGGGGGGTGGGGGTGGTGGTAGACATGAGTGGGGGCCTGGTGGAGGCTGCCCCTGGTGGCTGGGGGGTGGGGGTGGTGGGAGACATGGGTGGGGGCCTGGTGGAGGCTGCCCCTGCACTGCTGGGGGGTGGGGGTGGTGGTAGACATGAGTGGGGGCCTGGTGGAGGCTGCCCCTGGTGGCTGAGGGGTGGGGGGGGTGGTAGACATGAGTGGGGGCCTGGTGGAGGCTGCCCCTGGTGGCTGGGGGTGGTGGGAGACATGAGTGGGGGCCTGGTGGAGGCTGCCCCTGCACTGCTGGGGGGTGGGGGTGGTGGTAGACATGAGTGGGGGCCTGGTGGAGGCTGCCCCTGGTGGCTGGGGGGTGGGGGTGGTGGTAGACATGGGTGGGGGCCTGGTGGAGGCTGCCCCTGCACTGCTGGGGGGTAGGGGGGGTGGTAGACATGAGTGGGGGCCTGGTGGAGGCTGCCCCTGGTGGCTGGGGGTGGTGGGAGACATGAGTGGGGGCCTGGTGGAGGCTGCCCCTGCACTGCTGGGGGGTGGGGGTGCAGGGAGACATGAGTGGGGGCCTGGTGGAGGCTGCCCCTGGTAGCTGGGGGTGGGGGTTGTGGGAGACATGAGTGGGGGCCTGGTGGAGGCTGCCCCTGCACTGCTGGGGGGTAGGGGTGGTGGTAGACATGAGTGGGGGCCTGCTGGAGGCTGCCCCTGGTGGCTGGGGGGTGGGGGTGGTGGGAGACATGAGTGGGGGCCTGGTGGAGGCTGCCCCTGCACTGCTGGGGGGTGGGGGTGCAGGGAGACTTGAGTGGGGGCCTGGTGGAGGCTGCCCCTGGTGGCTGGGGGGTGGGGGTGGTGGGAGACATGGGTGGGGGCCTGGTGGAGGCTGCCCCTGCACTGCTGGGGGTGGGGGTGGTGGTAGACATGAGTGGGGGCCTGGTGGAGGCTGCCCCTGGTGGCTGGGGGGTGGGGGTGGTGGTAGACATGGGTGGGGGCCTGGTGGAGGCTGCCCCTGCACTGCTGGGGGGTGGGGGGGTGGTAGACATGAGTGGGGGCCTGGTGGAGGCTGCCCCTGGTGGCTGGGGGTGGTGGGAGACATGAGTGGGGGCCTGGTGGAGGCTGCCCCTGGTAGCTGGGGGGTGGGGGTGGTGGTAGACATGAGTGGGGGCCTGGTGGAGGCTGCCCCTGGTGGCTGGGGGGTTGGGGTGGTGGTAGACATGGGTGGGGGCCTGGTGGAGGCTGCCCCTGCACTGCTGGGGGGTGGGGGTGCAGGGAGACATGAGTGGGGGCCTGGTGGAGGCTGCCCCTGGTGGCTGGGGGGTGGGGGTGGTGGGAGACATGAGTGGGGGCCTGGTGGAGGCTGCCCCTGCACTTTTGGGGGGTGGGGGTAATAGGGAACATGAGTGGGGGCCTGGTGGAGGCTTCCCCTGGTGGCTGGGGGGTGGGGGTGATGGGAGACATGAGTGGGGGCCTGGTGGAGGCTGCCCCTGGTGGCTGGGGGGTGGGGGTGATTGTAGACATGAGTGGGGGCCTGGTGGAGGCTGCCCCTGGTGGCTGGGGGGTGGGGGTGGTGGGAGACATGAGTGGGGGCCTGGTGAAGGCTGCCCCTGCACTGCTGGGGGGTGGGGGTGGTGGTAGACATGAGTGGGGGCCTGGTGGAGGCTGCCCCTGGTGGCTGGGGGTGGGGGTGGTGGGAGACATGAGTGGGGGCCTGGTGGAGGCTGCCCCTGGTGGCTGGGGGGTGAGGGTGCAGGGGGACATGTGTGGGAGCCTGGTGGAGGCTGCCCCTGCACTGCTGGGGAGTGGCAGTGGTGGGAGACATGAGTGGGGGCCTGGTGGAGGCTGCCCCTGGTGGCAGGGGGGTGGGGGTGATGGGAGACATGGGTGGGAGCCTGGTGGAGGCTGCCCCTGCACTGCTGGGGGGTGGGGGTGCAGGGGGACATGTGTGGGAGCTTGGTGGAGGCTGCCCCTGGTGGCTGGGGGGTGGGGGTGGTGGTAGACATGGGTGGGGGCCTGGTGGAGGCTGTCCCTGCACTGCTGGGGGGTGGCGGTGGTGGTAGACATGAGTGGGGGCCTGGTGGAGGCTGCCCCTGGTGGCAGGGGGGTGGCGGTGATGGGAGACATGGGTGGGAGCCTGGTGGAGGCTGCCCCTGCACTGCTGGGGGGTGGGGGTGCAGGGGGACATGTGTGGGAGCCTGGTGGAGGCTGCCCCTGGTGGCTGTGGGGTGGGGGTGGTGGTAGACATGGGTGGGGGCCTGATGGAGGCTGCCCCTGCACTGCTGGGGGGTGAGGGTGGTGGTAGACATGAGTGGGGGCCTGGTGGAGGCTGCCCCTGGTAGCTGGTGGGTGGGGGTGGTGGGAGACATGAGTGGGGCCCTGGTGGAGGCTGCCCCTGCACTGCTGGGGGGTGGGGGTGCAGGGAGACATGAGTGGGGGCCTGGTGGAGGCTGCCCCTGGTGGCTGGGGGGTGGGGGTGGTGGGAGACATGAGTGGGGGCCTGGTGGAGGCTGCCCCTGCACTGCTGGGGGGTGGGGGTAATAGGGGACATGAGTGGGGGCCTGGTGGAGGCTGCCCCTGGTGGCTGGGGGGTGGGGGTGATGGGAGACATGAGTGGGGGCCTGGTGGAGGCTGCCCCTGCACTGCTGGGGGGTGGGGGTGATGGGAGACATGAGTGGGGGCCTGGTGGAGGCTTCCCCTGCACTGCTGGGGGTGGGGATGATGGGAGACATGAGTGGGGGCCTGGTGGAGGCTGCCCCTTGTGGCTGGGGGGTGGGGTGATTGGAAACATGAGTGGGGGCCTGGTGGAGGCTGCCCCTGGTGGCTGGGGGGTGGGGGTGCAGGGGGACATGTGTGGGAGCCTGGTGGAGGCTGCCCCTGGTGGCTGGGGGGTGGGGGTGGTAGTAGACATGGGTGGGGTCCTGGTGGAGGCTGCCCCTGCACTGCTGGGGGGTGACTGCTGGGGGGTGGCGGTGGTGGTAGACATGAGTGGGGGCCTGGTGGAGGCTGCCCCTGGTGGCAGGGGGGTGGGGGTGATGGGAGACATGGGTGGGAGCCTGGTGGAGGCTGCCCCTGCACTGCTGGGGGGTGGGAGTGCAGGGGGACATGTGTGGGGGCCTGGTGGAGGCTGCCCCTGGTGGCTGGGGGGTGGGGGTGGTGGGAGACATGAGTGGGGGCCTGGTGGAGGCTCCCCCTGCACTGCTGGGGGGTGGGGGTAATAGGGGACATGAGTGGGGGCCTGGTGGAGGCTGCCCCTGGTGGCTGGGGGGTGGGGGTGATGGGAGACATGAGTGGGGGCCTGGTGGAGGCTGCCCCTGCACTGCTGGGGGGTGGGGGTGATGGGAGACATGAGTGGGGGACTGGTTGAGGCTTCCCCTTCACTGCTGGGGGGTGGGGGTGATGGGAGACATGAGTGGGGGCCTGGTGGAGGCTGCCCCTGGTGGCTGGGGGGTGGGGGTGATGGGAGACATGAGCGGGGGCCTGGTGGAGGCTGCCCCTGCACTGCTGGGGGGTGGGGGTGATGGGAGACATGAGTGGGGGCCTGGTGGAGGCTGCCCCTGGTGGCTAGGGGATGGGGGTTGTGGAAGACATGAGTGAGGGGCTGGGGGAGGCTGCCCCTGCACTGCTGGGGGGTAGGGGTGCAGGGAGACATGAGTGAGGGCCTGGTGGAGGCTGCCCCTGGTGGCTGGGGGGTGGGGGTGGTGGGAGACACGAGTGGGGGCCTGGTGGAGGCTGCCCCTGCACTGCTGGGGGGTGGGGGTAATAGGGGACATGAGTGGGGGCCTGGTGGAGGCTGCCCCTGCACTGCTGGGGGGTGGGGTGATGGGAGACATGAGTGGGGGCCTGGTGGAGGCTGCCCCTGCACTGCTGGGGGGTGGGGTGATGGGAGACATGAGTGGGGGCCTGGTGGAGGCTTCCCCTGCACTGCTGGGGGGGGGTGATGGGAGACATGAGTGGGGGCCTGGTGGAGGCTGCCCCTGGTGGCTGGGGGGTGGGGGTGATGGGAGACATGAGTGGGGGCCTGGTGGAGGCTGCCCCTGTACTGCTGGGGGGTGGGGGTGATGGGAGACATGAGTGGGGGCCTGGTGGAGGCTGCCCCTGGTGGCTGGGGGTGGGGGTGATGGGAGACATGAGTGGGGGCCTGGTGGAGGCTGCCCCTGCACTTCTGGGGGGTGGGGGAGTGGTAGACATGAGTGGGGGCCTGGTGGAGGCTGCCCCTGGTGGCTGGGGGGTGGGGGTGGTGGGAGACATGGGTGGGGGCCTGGTGGAGGCTGCCCCTGCTCTGCTGGGGGTGGGGATGGTGGTAGACATGAGTGGGGGCCTAGTGGAGGCTGCCCCTGGTGGCTGGGGGGTGGGGGTGGTGGGAGACATGAGTTGGGGCCTGGTGGAGGCTGCCCCTGCACTGCTGGGGGGTGGGGGTGGAGGGAGACATGAGTGGGGGCCTGGTGGAGGCTGCCCCTGGTGGCTGGGGGATGGGGGTGATGGGAGACATGAGTGGGGGCCTGGTGGAGGCTGCCCCTGCACTGCTGGGGGTTGGGGGTAATAGGGGACATGAGTGGGGGCCTGGTGGAGGCTGCCCCTGGTGGCTGGGGGGTGGGGGTGATGGGAAACATGAGTGGGGGCCTGGTGGAGGCTGCCCCTGGTGGCTGGGGTTGGGGGTGATGGGAGACATGAGTGGGGGCCTGGTGGAGGCTGCCCCTGCACTGCTGGGGGGTGGGGTGATGGGAGACATGAGTGGGGGCCTGGTGGAGGCTTCCCCTGCACTGCTGGGGGGTGGGGGTGGTGGTAGACATGAGTGGGGGCCTGGTGGAGGCTTCCCCTGGTGGCTGGGGGGTGGGGGTGGTGGGAGACATGGGTGGGGGCCTGGTGGAGGCTGCCCCTGCACTGCTGGGGGGTGGGGGTGGTGGTAGACATGAGTGGGGGCCTGGTGGAGGCTGCCCCTGGTGGCTGGGGGGTGGGGGTGGTGGGAGACATGAGTGGGGGCCTGGTAGAGGCTGCCCCTGGTGGCTGGGGGGTGGGGGGGTGGTAGACATGAGTGGGGGCCTGGTGGAGGCTGCCCCTGGTGGCTGGGGGTGGTGGGAGACATGAGTGGGGGCCTGGTGGAGGCTGCCCCTGCACTGCTGGGGGGTGGGGGTGGTGGTAGACATGAGTGGGGGCCTGGTGGAGGCTGCCCCTGGTGGCTGGGGGTGGTGGGAGACATGAGTGGGGGCCTGGTGGAGGCTGCCCCTGCACTGCTATGGGGTGGGGGTGCAGGGAGACATGAGTGGGGGCCTGGTGGAGGCTGCCCCTGGTAGCTGGGGGGTGGGGGTGGTGGGAGACATGAGTGGGGGCCTGGTGGAGGCTGCCCCTGCACTGCTGGGGGGTGGGGGTGGTGGTAGACATGAGTGGGGGCCTGCTGGAGGCTGCCCCTGGTGGCTGGGGGGTGGGGGTGGTGGGAGACATGAGTGGGGGCCTGGTGGAGGCTGCCCCTGCACTGCTGGGGGGTGGGGGTGCAGGGAGACATGAGTGGGGGCCTGGTGGAGGCTGCCCCTGGTGGCTGGGGGGTGGGGGTGGTGGGAGGCATGGGTGGGGGCCTGGTGGAGGCTGCCCCTGCACTGCTGGGGGGTGGGGGTGGTGGTAGACATGAGTGGGGGCCTGGTGGAGGCTGCCCCTGGTGGCTGGGGGGTGGGGTGGTGGTAGACATGGGTGGGGGCCTGGTGGAGGCTGCCCCTGGTGGCTGGGGGGTGGGGGTGGTGGGAGGCATGGGTGGGGGCCTGGTGGAGGCTGCCCCTGCACTGCTGGGGGGTGGGGGGGGTGGTAGACATGAGTGGGGGCCTGGTGGAGGCTGCCCCTGGTGGCTGGGGGTGGTGGGAGACATGAGTGGGGGCCTGGTGGAGGCTGCCCCTGCACTGCTGGGGGGTGGGGGTGCAGGGAGACATGAGTGGGGGCCTGGTGGAGGCTGCCCCTGGTAGCTGGGGGGTAGGGGTGGTGGGAGACATGAGTGGGGGCCTGGTGGAGGCTGCCCCTGCACTGCTGGGGGGTGGGGGTGGTGGTAGACATGAGTTGGGGCCTGCTGGAGGCTGCGCCTAGTGGCTGGGGGGTGGGGGTGGTGGGAGACATGAGTGGGGGCCTGGTGGAGGCTGCCCCTGCACTGCTGGGGGGTGGGGGTGCAGGGAGACATGAGTGGGGGCCTGGTGGAGGCTGCCCCTGGTGGCTGGGGGGTGGGGGTGGTGGGAGACATGAGTGGGGGCCTGGTGGAGGCTGCCCCTGCACTGCTGGGGGGTGGGGGTAATAGGGGACATGAGTGGGGGCCTGGTGGAGGCTGCCCCTGGTGGCTGGGGGTGGGGGTGATGGGAGACATGAGTGGGGGCCTGGTGGAGGCTGCCCCTGGTGGCTGGGGGTGGGGGTGATGGGAGACATGAGTGGGGGCCTGGTGGAGGCTGCCTCTGCACTGCTGGGGGGTGTGGGTGATGGGAGACATGGATGGGGGCCTGGTGGAGGCTTCCCCTGCACTGCTGGGGGTAGGGGTGATGGGGGACATGAGTGGGGGCCTGGTGGAGGCTGCCCCTGGTGGCTGGGGGGTGGGGGTGATGGGAGACATGAGTGGGGGCCTGGTGGAGGCTGCCCCTGCACTGCTGGGGGGTGGGGGTGATGGGAGACATGAGTGGGGGCCTGGTGGAGGCTGCCCCTGGTGGCTGGGGGGTGGGGTTGATGGGAGACATGAGTGGGGTCCTTGTGGAGGATACCCCTGCACTGCTGGGGGATGGGTATGATGAGAGACATGAGTGGGGGCCCGGTGGAGGCTGCCCCTGGTGGCTGGGGGGTGGAGGTGCAGGGAGACATGAGTTGGACATGAGTGGGGGCCTGGTGGAGGCTGCCCCTGGTGGCTGGGGGTGCAGGGGGACACGCATTGGTGGGCAGTAGTGCAAGGTGACATGTGGGTTGGCTGGGGGGCATGGCCATGGTGGATGGGGTGCCTGCAGGACATGTGCAGGGTAGGCCCCTGTGGTGTGGGACACCTGCAGGGGCCGTGGAGGGTGTAGAGGGAACACCTGGGAGGACCCACACGTGCAATTCACGTGTGGTGCTCCCCGCGCACCCCTGTAATACACGTACCCTGATGGAATTGCGTGTGATACTTCCCGCGCACCCCTGGAATACATGTACCCTGCTGTTTTTGCATGTGATACTTCCCGCGCACCCCTGGAATACGCGTACCCTGATGGGATCGCGTGTGATACTTCCCGCGCACCCCTGAAATGCACGTACTCTGCTGTTTTTGCGTGTGATACTTCCCGCGCACCCCTGAAATACACGTACCCTGCTGTTTTTGCGTGTGATGCTTCCCGCGCACCCCTGGAATACACGTACCCTGATGGAATCACGTGTGATACTTCCCACGCACCCCTGAGATACAAGTACCCTGCTGCTTTTGCATGTGATACTTCCCGTGCACCCCTGGAATACACGTACCCTGCTGTATTTGCGTGTGATACTTCCTGCGCACCCCTGGAATACACGTACCCTGATGGAATCGCGTGTGATACTTCCCGCGCACCCCTGAGATACGCGTACCCTGCTGCTTTTGCTTGTGATACTTCCCGCACACCCCTGAAATACACGTACCCTGCTGCTTTTGCGTGTGATACTTCCCGCGCACCCCTGGAATACACGTAACCTGCTGTTTTTGCGTGTGTTACTTCCCGCGCACCCCTGGAATACACGTACCCTGATGGAATCGCGTGTGATACTTCCCACGCACCCCTGAGATACACGTACCCTGCTGCTTTTGCATGTGATACTTCCCGTGCACCCCTGGAATACACGTACCCTGCTGTTTTTGCGTGTGATACTTCCTGCGCACCCCTGGAATACACGTACCCTGATGGAATCGCGTGTGATACTTCCCGCGCACCCCTGAGATACGCGTACCCTGCTGCTTTTGCTTGTGATACTTCCCGCACACCCCTGAAATACACGTACCCTGCTGCTTTTGCGTGTGATACTTCCCGCGCACCCCTGGAATACACGTAACCTGCTGCTTTTGCGTGTGTTACTTCCCACGCACCCCTGATGCACACGTACACAGGACAATCGCGTGTGGAACTTCCCGCGAACCACTGAAATACACGTTCCCCGCTTGGCGTTTGCTGTTTGCCAGCCCTGTGAACTGGTCCAGGGTTGGGGCAGCCCTTTGCAATTATTTGGGGATTTTGAAGGCTTTTCCTTGCGCGATGGCGTTGTTGGGGGCGTAACTGGTGCTGCTGCAGGGTCGCTGTGCCACGCTGCGCCACGACTGGTTTTGGATGCGTAAATCCATGAATACGCTGTGCGTGGAAATTGATTTTAGCGCACGCGGCTGGTGCAGACATTCGCACGGGCACGCTGTGCGCCAGCCGAGTGCGCCACTTTTGTGCGAATTTCTATGAATTACCCTGCAAAAGTGCATCCAGTGAAGTACCAAACCATATGTGCGTGTGTTGCCGCAGGACTTTTCTTTATAAAAGTAGCACAAAAACTGTAGACATAACATACAAAATAGAAGACAATGAAGATTCCAAATGGTTCCAATTAGCTCTCTACCTTATAGCAGAAAACAATTATGAAATTATTGACCCCTTAATACTTTGCAATTACTGCACTGCAAAACTTGACAATAACCAAACACCTTCATGTGCCATCACAAATAACTTGGAATTATTCCCACTACCAAAACCCCTGCAACAACTAAATTTATATGAGAGCATCATAATTCAAACAGTGCACCCATTTCAAGCAATAATATGCCTTCAACCAAAAACAGCAAAATTACCTCCCTCTGAATTTGTGAAAGGCATTTGTGGCAAAGTAGTTTATTTACGATTAGATCTCAAAGAAAATGTACACACTCTGGGAGTGCAATGTCCAATAGATCAATCTTTAATTGTCTTAGTAAATGGCGTACCTACAAAAGAAACAAATTTGGCAACAACGTGTGGACTTACATAAATTTAGACAAGCCCTGCAATATCTAAAAGACAACAATGAATACTACAAAGAAATTAATGTTGAAGAAGACCTGAGAGAAACCATTGAAATAATTCAAGAGCCAACAGAAACTGGTCAATTTCAACTTCTAGATCCTGCTACAGAATCCAATATTTTAGACCATTATACAATTCATCCATAACACTCTAAAGACACCATAGATGATGCACTGGAAACGTACCAAATGTGACAAGCCAAAGGATCTCCATTCAGCATATAGGGAAAAAGTATTAAAGCACAAGCCTTTCCTCTACTCTATAATACTGGGAAAGGAGGAAGGTATTATGATAGACTCACACAAATAACAGCACCAGAATATCGCTATTTATGAATGTATTCTGACGACCTCAGATTCAGACAAAATGTGGAATACTGATTTCACATTCTCTTTGAAAGTGAACTAGCGACTCTAGGCTATGGAGTTGCACACACATTAAAATCAGGTACCCATTTTCAAAATATGTCAGCTACGCAATTACTACAAAAATTGCAAGAAAAAGATGAAATTTTACAGTCAGGTATTACAAATCTTTTAGCAAACATGCGTGGTACAAAAGAATACTGGTTCCGACGTCACGGAGATGTACGCTGTGTGATAAGAAACCTTGCTCCACCCAGAATATGCATGGGAGGATTTACACGATTTCCTATGCATAGCAAACAAAACAAACATAGATATAAAAACACCAGGAGAACTCTGTTCTCTAGATCCTGTAAAAGTATCAAGATATTTCCATCATCGCTTCATTGCTATGCTACACTTTATTTGTAATAAAAATCTTCCTCCCCTCGGAGAAGTACAACACTTCTTTTGGAGAAAGGAATACCAAGCCAGAGGAGCACCACACATCCACATGCTTTTATGGATTAAAGATGCTCCTAAATTTGGTCAGGACAGTGATGCCACCGTTTTGCAGTTTATTCAAAAAGATGTCACTTATGAAATTCCTTCACAAACAACACATAGGGCCTCATCACGAGTTGGGCGGTAACGCCGGTAACGCCGGTGCTGATAGCGCTGGCGCTATCTGCCCTACCGCCAAACCCCCCAGCGCTATTAGCGTCGGATCACAGGTTTGGCAGTAATGGAAGTCCCCATTCCCCACTGAGCCCATTCGGGAATGCCCCATTCCCAATTGGGCTCAATGGGGAATTTTTGCACTCATACCACCGGCGGATTTCCCGCCGGTAGTATGAGCGCAAATTTTCAGCAGATTTACCCCCAGCTCAGAGCTGGGGAGAAATCCGCCAAAGCCTTATTTGGTGGACCCTTAAATCTGGCAGTAATAGCGCTACTGCCGGATTTAAGGGTTACCGCCAAACTCGTGATGATGCCCATATTGACCTGTGGGAAATATTGTTGTTACAAATATAAAAACAAAGGAAAATACTATACCAAATGCTGCTTTGGTTTCCCTAGAACAACAGGTCAAGTAAACAACTTTATGTCTTCAGTTAGACATAGTGTCAAAGGTAAATCACCTAAGAACACATATTACATAATAATAACAGAAGAGTCAAAATATATCAATGATTACAATGCAATCATCGCCCTCCTATGGAATGCAAACATAGATGTGCAGTACATTACAGACAATTCCACTGCAATTTCACGATATGTCATAGCCTACTTAACCAAAGCAGAAAAAAACGGAGCTTCAAGACATCTGGGACGACATATCATCTGACAAAACACTGTCATAGAAATTGTACAGTTTAGGCATAAAAATGCTCTCTCAGAGAATGTGGCTGCTATGAAGCTGCAGACCGTTTAACCGGTACTGCCTTGTATAGAAAATTTGAAAACATAGTGTGGCTATAGTCTTGGTCCTGCTAAATGTAGAAAAAGAGTTCTCAAATCATATGAGGACATAGAAACAATAGCTAAAAATGATCCCAGCAGCCAAGACATTTTAAAAAACAATTTACTAGACACATACTACCCAAACAGGAGTACCACTTTGGAAACTATGTGTCTCTACCATGTAGCCCAAAACTTCACATACAAAAATAATATAAAACCAGATGAAAAGAAAGGTAGATACAGAGTGGCAAATTGTGAAGGCAGCTTAGTGAAACTTACCAAACAAAGCTTAATAAATCATATCAAATTGTCATTAAAAACTCCTCAACATAAAGAACTGTATTAAATGTCTCTGCTATAATTTTTTAAACCATGAAGATAAGAAGAAGGGTTTCTAGATAGATATGACTCCTATGAAGATGATTTCAAAGCAAATGAAATTACTATAACAGATGTAAAGTTTACACACTACAAAACAAGCAACACAAAGAAGAACTCCAGGCCCAACTAGATGTGGACACTCCCGACAGTAGTCAACTTTCTGTAACAGGAAGCCAAGAACCACTTGGACAGCCACTAATAGCAAATGAGGCAGAATTAGCCATGACAGAAGTAGAAAACACCATGGGGTCATTAAGGGTTTGGAGGTAGCCATGGTGCTATTAGCGTCATGGCTGCCTCCAAACTCGTGTCTGGTCCGGGCTCTATGAATGGGGACTTACCAGGCCATTTCTACCTTGGAGGACCCAGTAAGTCCCCATTCAAAATACCCTTCCCCATTCCCATTCAAGCCCCATAGGACTCAATGGGAATGGGGAGGGAGCTAATAACAGGCCCGTTAATAACGGGCCCGTTAACAACGGGCCTGTTATTAGCTCCCTGGTCCATTAGCGGCTCCTGCTAAGGACGGTTGGTTTTACCAGCCGGCCTTAGTGGGACCCGCTAAGGGACCTCGGACTGCAGCAGTAAGGGGTTAATGGCACCGGCATCCCTACCGGCGCCGCTAACCCCTTACCGCTGTATTCGTAATGACCCGCCATGTGTCAGTATGAACAATCTACAGAAGACTTTGCTGTACTAAAATACCAACTCAATAATGAGCAGCGTAGCATTTTCCAAGAAATAACAGAACAAATTGAACATGGTCTGCAAGATGAAAATAAAAACTGTACCTGCCAAGACTACAAACATATACTGTTATACATCAGTGGTCAAGCTGGTTCAGGCAAAACATTCTTAATCAAAATCATCAGAAAGTTCCTCCAACAATTGACAAACAACAAACTGTCAGCTGTTGTAACTGCCCCCACAGGTTTAGCTGCCTACAACATAGGCGGTGTCACTTTACACCGATTACTACTCCTTCCAGTAGAACACCAAAACAAACTAGACTATTACAAACTTTCTACAGAAGCTGCAATGGAACTACGCAGTGATTTCAAACAAATGAAAATGCTACTAATAGATGAGGTGAGCATGGTCTCCAAAATAAAGTTGGCTTTGATTCACCTCAGATAACCAGAGGTCCCCAAAACAGATGAAGAAGAGCTCTTTTGAGGAAAACACATTATTGTTTTCAGAGATCTTCTTCAATTAACACCAGTGAAAGCTGAACCTATTTTTAAAGCCTTAGGGTACAAACTGTGCCCTAAAACTCTTGGCAGCATAGGAAATGTCAACCTTTGGCAATATTTCCAATACAGAGATTTAACTGAAAACATGCGCCAGTCTGCAGACCTGCAAACATAGAAAGTTTTTTTTTTTAATCCAGCATGGATTTTTTTTCCTGCAGACCCAATGATTTAATAAACAAAAACAGGAACTGAGCAAATTGCACAGTATACTGGTGAACGATCGTACTTCTAAAGTACTAAATATGAGGGTCAAAAAAATGCAGACATGTCTATTATGCAATGCAATAACTCATTATGAACTACCTACACTAACATATGATCTTTTCTTTTATCACAGAGATTGAAAAAGAATATCTGGTCCAATTACCCATGTCATGAAAACCCTGCAGACAACCACAAAAAGTCAAACATTAAGTATATAATAAATGGACTCACAAACACTGCTGCTTAACACACCCATTCAAGCAAACATCTAACCATACACCACAATCCAAAATGTTTACTTCCATGGGTTTTTTATGCTGCAGTGCGTGTTACCAAAATCTACAATCTTAACTGCATAGCCTAACCAAAACTTTACATACAGTTCCTATAAATAAACATTACACAAACTTTAGGGTGCTGGATATTTGATGGGTGTTTGATTGTATGAGTGTGTTATGCTGTGGTGCTTCATGAATCAAATACATTGTCTTCAGAGGCCAATTTACTCCACCAAAATGATAATGCAACTCAGCCACACACTTATATGCAAAGAAAGCTGGTTTAAGGAACTTTTGTGTGAATCCGCTCTCCTATCTCTGGAAGGCAAAGCATGGGCCCTGCTGCATGTATCATTTCACAGTCAAGTACGGTTTGCAGTCCAGTGCTGTTCGTGTACTGAATTTGTACTTCTGATTAGATAGACGGTCACATTTACAAATGTATGCCCTGGCCACAGCCACCACAGCATAACAACCCATGCTACCCAACATTTTTACTGTGGTATGTGGGTCGCTTATAGGTGATATTAATTACAATCAATACTCTCCTAACAACCCAAAACCAACATCATACTAAAGAAAAATGGCTAGTAGATCGACTGTATTTAGTATGTCCACGGACACCATGAACACATCAAGGGCTCCTACCACCTAAACAAATACAGCATTTCCCCATCTCTTACTCCCCCACCACCCCAAGCACTCCTACACACCAACACACTCTTCAAAATTGCATTTTTGCTCAGTTCCGCACTGCGCTGTCCGCGGACGACTGCAGATACAATATGGCAGATGCATCAAAACAATTGGACCCACCTCACGCCTCATCTCAGCCAATCAGAGAACACGTTGCATGTCCGTGGAGGATTAGCCAATCGGTGTTCTCTCCGCGGAGCGAACAGGGAAGTGTGTCCGCGCAGTGAACACAGATATCACAAATTATTTTAGACCTACTTTTTGGTTGTTTTAAAAAGAACTACTGGACGGATTTCCACCAAATTTACAAAAGCACGCTTTCGGACCAAGCCGCCACTCCTGCTGCAAATTTGGTGGAAATCTGTCCAGTGGTTTGAGCACCCCCTTATAACTTTGCCCCACCTGGAACAAACCTCACCAAACTTCCTATGGCATTAGCAACTTAACCGTAACTACATGGCAGCTACCGAAGGCCATTTAATATGTATATATATATATATACATATATATATATATATATTTTTTTTTTTTTTTCAGTAAAAAACTTTGTTAAAGGGACATTATGGTTAAGTTGCACTACTAAAAATCTATGAAAGTCAGTAAAAAAAACTTTGTGAAGTTCGCCAGTTATGGTAAGCTAAGCAACCATAACTCGGGCCACCACTGCGCATTGCTAAGACTAACACCCAGGACATCAAAGATGACATCACAAATGTCATTGATGACATCACTGATAACATCACATATGCATTTACTTTTCATGAAAACTCTGTACAAGGAATTCTTATTATAATGTTGACAGAAAAAGTGTCAAGGATAATTGGAATAGATATCTTGAGCTATGTAGTGCATTAGGCAATGCATTGATATAAATAGCATTCTATTATGAAGTTCTTTACAGTATACTAAGCTACTCAAGTATAAATATAAGAATTGTGTGCAGCATACATGAAAGAGGTGCAATATTCACAATCTTACTATGTTGAATAGTGAAATGATAAATGCTTTCTTAGAATTGTGTGTACTGTGCAACATGTAATAAGTAGCTAATAAAACTGCTTACTACATAATTTCATTATTACATACAAAACACAAAGACACAACAACACATACAAATATGAGTATATATAGAGAATGTGAAGTATGGAAAAAAGCAGCAGTAGAAGCAGAAAGTGTTCACAACCTAACTGTTTATCTTTATGCACATAAAGGGTTGCTCTGCTTCAAACCTACTACTTCCCTATGTACAAATATTACATTATGTGACTGCACCCTAAAGAAACTAATGCAAATACAAATATGAGCACATCCAGAGAAAGTACAGTAATAAAAAAACAGCAAAACAATAAGAATGTGTTGATAACCTTACTGATTGTGTATTTTTCCTTTGTATATGTTTTATATGCTGTGAGTGGACCCTAAGTGAATTATTGTAAGAACCTATTTGAAATATAAGTCTATAAATATACTACTTTTGATTTTTTTATTCTTAACTATTACTGTCTAAGATATATCACTAAAGGAAAAAACAGCGAGTCAGACATGTGATGTTATCAGTGATGTCATCAATGACATTTGTGATGTCATCTTTGATGTCCTGGGTGTTAGTCTTAGCAGTGCACGGTGGTGGCGCAAGTTATGGTTGCTTAGCTTACCATAACTGGCGAATTTCTGGTTTTTTTTGGTTTTACTTGGAACCATAACATCCCTTTAACAACGTTTTTTTACTGAATTTCATAGGTTTTTAGTAGCACAACTTAACCATAACGTCCCTTTAACAAAGTTTTTTTACTGAATTTGATAGGTTTTTAGTAGCGCAACTTAACCATAACATCCCTTTAACAAAGTTTCTTTTACTGAATTTCATAGGATTTTAGTAGTGCAACTTAACCATAACGTCCCTTTAACAACTTTTTTTACTGACTATACATTTTCATAGTGTGAATTTGATAGATGTTTACTAGGATTCCCTTACTTTATATACATGTAACAAAGAACATACTGAACCCCCTGCTAATGATGTTGATGTTCGCGGACTGTGCGTATGTCCGCGAACGTACGTGGACAACATCAACACTACCCAAACATTCAGGGGGTATCTTAAATTGTTCTAGCATGCCATATAAACACTGTAGAAGTTCAAAAAGCAGCACATAAACACATTATATGAAATAATAAATAAGAAGTGGAACCTATATATCTAACACATCAACCATCCATTTAAATACCACATGTACTAAAATAGAATATACCAAAGCAAAAACGATATGCTACCAACATAATTACCTCACAGAAACTGCACAGCTAGGGGCAACAGCAGACCAACACAACAGTAAGAATACAACTTACCAGAAACTAGTAAGTAAACTTTATTTTTTTTATATATTTCTAAACTTTTTGTATTACGTACACTAAAATAAATATATTTTTGTTTTTTACACAGAAATGTCCAGTACTTTGGAATGGCTTGAGGAACATTTCCCACGTGAGGAAATGTCTGAAGATGGTAGACACTTCTCTTTATAACCAAATTAATAATCATTACTTTATGTGCACTTGACATATATATTTTTTTAACAGAAAATACAAACATTGAAAATAATACACCAAAATACATATTGGAAAATACTCTGCAGCGCATGGAACAAAAAATGGACATGCTCATGGAAAATTTCAATCTTTTGAAACATTTTGTGGAGGACCACATAAAAGAAGAAATTAAATACCATTGTCCCATATGTACCTGTTCCCCCTCTCCATGTCCCAGTCAACTATCCCCAAACCCTCAACACCAAGAAAAATGTTATGATGAGACTTCCATCCCTTCATCCCCTCCCATCCATCCTTTCCAAACCCCTAATTCCCCTTTATTTGTATCAGTTTCTGCTTCCCCCTCTCTTTCATAAATTGTGTATCTGTATATAATAAAACAAAATGTTACGTGTCTTTTAATTCAATCCTTCGTGTCTTATTTTTTTTTAAAGTCAGTTGGGGTGTCCGCGGACAGCATGCCTGTCCGGGATGTTCGTAATCAGCCATTATGGGGGTGTCCTAAGGACACTATACCTGTCTGTACCGTTCACAAGCCAGATGGAACTGTTCCTTGAAAACACTTGGTGTCCGGGATGTCCGTAAATTGACAAAATGGAGATGTCCTAAGGACACTATACCTGTCCGTACCGTCAACAGGCAAGTTGAAACTGTCCTAAGAACACACGCGGGGTCCAGGATGTCCGTAATTAAACAAAATGGAGGTGTCCTAAGGACACTATACCTGTACTTACAGTCTGTAGAACATCTACGCACATGCGCACCACACCCATAAATCCTGCGAACATCGCGCCTGTCCGTAACTGTCCGGCTCACTTGTGTCACGCTTTTAATTTGTTTAGGACACAAACACTGTACGTAGAACACCTGCGCGCATGCGCATGACCATTCCCGTGCATTTGGTGTCCTGCAGACACCCGTTCCCTTCGCGGACGTGTGCCCGACGTCATCATGTGAAAGAACTTTTTCAGACAATCCAAATTATTTTACAGTAGAAATTCACCATTGCACATGTCCCAGACAATGACCCTGGCTTTCCACATACTTTTTGGAACTTTTTGAACCTTTTTGGGTGTGTTCGATCTGTCTGAGAAGCGCACCCCTCCACCCCTATAAAAGGCCACACCCCAGAGCTGATCTTCATTGTGCTTCTGGCTATTGCAGATTGGCTTTTGCTGCCTTTGCTGCTCTTGCTGAGATTATCACATCAACCCTGATGGCATCCATGGCTACTGTTGCTACATCTGCCTCAGCACCACCCCAAACCCTCCACCACCACCACCTCCCCAAGGACCTGCAGAGGGAAACAGGCATGAGGATGTAGAGGACGAGGATGAAGAGGATGAGGTAGAGGAACCCCCTACTACCAGCACTCGCCGAGAGTCTTGGGTGTGGCAGGTATTTACCATTCATGGTAACGTACCAAAAGCACGTGCGAACAAGGTCACCTGCAACCAGTGCAAAATGGTGCTGAGTCGTGGGAGACGTGGTTCGTACAGCTTTGGTACGCCATCCATGAAGCGACACCTGAAGACGTTCCACGGTGGGGCCATTCGCAAGGTTGTAGCTTGTGGTGAACGTCGTAGGTTGAGTTCCTCTACCACATGCTCCATTTTCACTCCTCTCACCACAAGAGACACTCCTGTGGGAAAGTGCATCCCTCCAGCTGCCTCACAGGCCATTCACGATGCTGTTGACCCTTACCTTTCGAGGGTCACAATATTGTGTATGTACTGCAACGCAGCACTCTGCAGGGGGGAGAGTCTTCGAAGTGCTTTTGAGACTGCGGTCACGGAGCACCAGAAGACCTGCTACCTACCTAATTAAGGCCCACCCTACATCTTCCTCTCTCCACCTGCCCTTTATTATCCCCGTGGTTGGTTCCCTTCATTACCCTCATTTCCCCTCCTCTCCTAGTGTGTTGTGTGTAAAAAAACAAAAAAAAATATAAAAGAACAAAAATAAAAAAAGGATCTTTTGAGAGCTGCCTTTCACAGTTTAAAAATAGAAATGGCAAATAAACAGGGCAGGGCCCTATAATTTTTTTAGAAGTCTGCGGACAGTTCTAGGACATATAAAGTTTTAGGGTGCTGCCTTAGCAAAACCAATGCACTTTTCTCTGGGAGGAAGTGGTGGCTCTAAAAAGAGCCTTTTGGTGGTGTTTTTGTGTGTTTGAAAAACTTGAAATCGTCAACATCTACTCCAAAATAGATGACTGTAATTCCAAAAAATGTTGCAATGCATTTTGAACATTTCTCAAAAAAATCTGATTGCCAGCATAAGTAAGATGGACTCCATCTCTATGAAAAATGTATGTGCTACGAAACATAATATTTTCATTGTGAAAAGAGGACATGCCAACATCTCGTAGAAAGGCACAAACAGCCTTATTGACATTGCGCCTCGCTTTCTCCATTTGTGGACCAAATGAAGAAGAACGCAGCCACATTTGTCTTTGCACAATATGAGAAAAATTACTTGGGAATTTGGAAACATGTCCATGACCTTCCCAAGTCCTTCTTTCATTGCAAATTGCAAAGAAATTCCAGACACATGTCCTAAACTGTTCCCTCCACAATTAATTATAATTATGTCTGGATGATCCTCTGTCTCTAAAGTAGCACTGAGAGGTACCAAGTCCAGCCACTTCATTCCATGCACTCCATGCCAGTGCACTTCCACATGAGGGAATCCAAGATCTGCAGCTACTCCACAGCGTTCTGCATGCACCTCCAACCAATGTATCCATGAGTCTCCCAAAATCCAGATAATCTGTTTTTAGAAACACACAGCCATAGCTATCTGTTCTTCTCTCAGGAAAAAGACGTTCTGACAAACTCTCTCGTTACACAACACACCTAGTAAACTTTACTGACCAATCCCTAGCTCTGCTCATTCTCATCTGCATGCCTCTCCACCCCAAAACCCCTGTATGTGATACACGCTGTCCGCGGACTACCACCATGTCCGCGGACATATCGAAAACCTGAGCATGGTGAATGTAAATTTAAATAGTGTGCCCCATTTCCCCTTTTAGGTTGGCTCTGAAAAGAACCATTTTTTTGGTTTTTTTGCAGATGCTTGACAGACACCTGTTATTTTGTATTTTTGGTTTTTTTTTTTCTTCTTACTTTACTACTAAAATCTTCACATAACCATCGCCAAAGCAACCGTTATATTCCAAAACAGCATAGCATTTCCCAAAAAGATAAAGAAATGCCATCTTCTTTAAAATAAACAGCATTACTGGAATCAATATTCTCATTATTACAGAAAAACATACCAGCTCTAAGCATGAGAGCACACATGCCTCGGTTGATTGCACACCTACCAATGTTTTGCTGAGGACAAAAAACAGAACTATTGTCCCATATTGCCGTAGGTAGTAATCCAGAAAAAATTACTTTGGCATTTGGAAGGATGTTCATTACTGCTTGAACCAAGTGTTCCAAGTCTGCCAACAAAGTAGGGGCACTGACGTAGCCCAAATGGAAAGCACCATAGTGCAAAACTACCAGATGCGGACTGTTCCTCCTGCCCATATCTTCACAAACTTGTACAATTCCCTGTACATTGCAATCAGACACAGTGCTCCACACCACCTCCACTCCTTTAACATGGAAATTGTTTGCCACATGCCTGAATTGAGCATACTGCTGTAAATCATGCACAAACATATCTCCAAGCACCAACACCCAACTTTCTCCACCTCTGCCATCTTCACTACACACACTCTCTTTCTACACAAATCCACAATGTCAACATCTGATTGGCTGATTCCTACAGTCCCCTTTCCATACTGGATTTGCTGAAAACCCCGGATGTGGTACGCCCTACCCGCAGACAGCTGCGGTGTCCGCGTGGCATGTAACTCTTAGCCAGCCTTTCTACCCTTTCCACATCACTCTCGGTGCCATTCCCTCATTGGATACAGCTAAGCAGTCACACAACCATACACCAATCACTTCCAAGACCTCTACATCTAACTCCATCATCAGAGTTCCCCACTTCAAATGTACTGTTGATCACTCTGAGTACAAGACTCATATCATTGGAAAGCACCTACTACAAAAACTACTGTACAAGTCTCGAAGATTTCTACTTACGGCTCCATGCATAGCCACATGCATGATTACAAACTACAGGTATGCATATTTTATTCAGAGTACATGTACAACTCTTATGAATGCATATAAACAGAGGAATGCCACTAAACCTGCATACCCTATACATACATGCCAATGCTCCCAATTTAAGCGTGAGACTCCCGATTTTTCATATAAAAATCACACTATTTTTTACTGTCTCCCGCAGAACCTATACATACATGCCAACCCTCCTGATTTAGGCGCGATATTCCTGATTTTTCATTGAAAAATCGCACAATTTTTTACTGTCTCACACCTAAATGAATGCTAATCCCAATGCAATCCTATGAGAAAAATAAATTTTCCTGATTGGTGTGCTGAATTTTCCGTCTCTAGGGCTCCCGATTGTTGGCATGTCTACCTATAAAAATGAATTTATTGAAATGTTTCCCATCTACTATAATCCACTATCACTTCCAAACTTGTCTGCTATCTACAACACAGCTTTAAAAAACCAAGTGAATTTCATGCACTTAAAATTTTACTCATTTGGAAAGCATGTTGAACTAACATATTGTAAATAAAATATAAATGCTGCACATAGTCAAATGAAACGCATGCATACACTATGTTCAGCTATCAAACAAGAATACTACCACAAAAACATAAAAATCAAAGGCTACATTAACATCAGTGCTATAAACACACAAAATTACAAACTTCTTTCTTTTATATATATATATATATATAGTGTGTAGTTATGGTTAAGTTGCTAATCCCATAGGAAGAGCACTTTTTGGGTGGTTTATAACTTCGCTCTCCCTGGACGAATCCTCACCAAACTCTTGGTGAGGTTTGGTCCGGGGGATTAAAGTTATAGGGGGGGTCACAAAATGTCTTTTATTTCCATAGACTAAATGGGGAAAAAACTTTGCGCACGCCTACAGCCCAAACCGCTGGACGGATTTTCACCAAATTCGTGGCAGGAGTAGCGGCTTGGTCTCGAAAGCGTGTTTTTGTAAATTTGGTGAAAATCCATCTAGTAGTTTTTTTAAAACAAACAAAAAGTAGGTCTAAAAAAATTAGTGATATCTATGTCCGATCTCCGGACACACTTCCCTATTTGCTCCACGGACAGGAAACCGATTGGCTGATCGGCTCGCGTCATGTTCGCAGACATGTGACGTGTTCGCTGATTGGATGGTGAAGAGCGTGAAGTGCGTCAGATTGTTCCAATGCGCCCACCATCTTGGATCCACTGACTATGCAGCGGCGAACAGAGGCAAAATTCAATTTTGGGGAGTGTTTTGGTGTGCAAGAGTGCTTGGGGAGGTTTGGGGAGTAAGAGATGGGTCAAATACTGTATTTGTTTAGGTGGCAGGTGCCTCTGATGTTATCGCCATGCCTGCGCTGTCCGGGATGTCCGTAATTAGTCAAAATGAGGGGTGTCCTAAGGACACTATTCCCGTCTGTGCTGTCCGGAGGCAAGTTGAAACTGTTCTAAGGACACGCGCGGTGCCCGAGGACATAAAAATGCCCATATGGCATAGTTAAAATGTTTGATTCTATGGGTATGATCTATGGGTGTGATCTGCTGCGGTGGTTGTGGCCAGAGCCTAGAGTCTTCTTTTGAGAAGGATTGCACTGTCTATCAAAACCTCTAAGATTAATGTTCTACTGTATGTTTTAAGGGTTGTGCATAATTTGTCTCCTGTTTTTATAAGATTCTGAAGGACTCTGTGGCAGAACATATTTGCTAAAATACTTTTTTGGTATGGTTGCTTGCTAGTACATCAAGATTTATAGAAGCAGTTTTACCAGTAGTGATAGCTGAATTGTTGTTAATCATTTTCTGTTTCGTTTTACATTTTGATAGAGGAGGCAAAGCTGTTTTGTTTGAACTTTTTGTACAAACTCTGCTAGAGATGGATGCTTATTTTGGACACTTTTATTTTCATTTGCTCTATTTCTGCGATGCTTTCTACGGACTTGCTTTTTGGTAGGCATTCTTTGGGGTCTGTTGAAAAAAAAAGAAGGTATGGGTTGGGCCGTTCTGCAATGTATGTGTGCTGTGTGCATGAGTGTCTGAGTATGATGGTAAAGATGTATGTGGTGGTGTGTGATTGTGCATTGAGCAGCTACAATTAGTTGGGAAGGCTATTCTTCTATTTGTTTGTTACTATACTGCAGTTCAGATGACAGTAGAAACTGAGCTAAAGGTGAGGAGAAGCATTAATAGTAAACATAATGGTGTAAAATTAAAACAGTTCTTTGTTTTTTAGTACTAACATTCTAAGGGTTGAGTATGTGATTTGTGTTCCAAAAAAACAGGGATTGTGTGCCATTCTGCCTGCTAATCCCTGTTTAATAAATGGGGATTTGTGGGCAGAATGGTTCAGAAATATCTGTTTTTTTGGTGTGCAAATTACATGAATGAACTACACAGTGTGTTTGAGTAACAGTAAGAATATTAAAGTAGTATTGTACTTAATCTTTTTTTGTGGAATGAGCAGGTTTATTCGTCTATGTTGTTTGTAGTTCAGATGCTGCTGATTTTCAGGAGCGTGGTCTTCACTGCAATTGTAAAAGAAAGAAGTTGTTAATTTTTTTGTTTATAGCACTGATGTTAATTTAGACTGTGATTTATATGGTATTGTAGTAGTATTCTTGTTTGATATCTGAACATAGTGTATGCATGCATTTCATTTGACTATATGCAGCTTTTATATTTTATTTACAATATGTTAGTTCAACATTGTTTGTAAATGAGTAGACTTTTAAGTGTATAAAATTCACTTGGTTTTTTAAAGCTGTGTTGTGGATAGCAGGCAGGTTTGGAAGTGAAAGTTGATTATAGTAGATGGGAAAAATTGCACTAAGTTCATTTTATAGGTTATGCAGGTTTAGTGGCATTACTCTGTTGATATGCATTCATAAGAGTTGTACATGTACTGTGAATAAAATGTGCATACCTGTAGTTTGTAGTCAAGCATGTGGATATGCATGCAGCTGTAAGTACAAATCTTGGAGACTTGTAGAGTAGTTTTTGTAGTAGGTGCTTTCCAATGATTTGAGACTTGTACTCAGAGTGATCAACAGTACATTTGAAGTGTGGAACTCTGAGGATGGAGTTAGATGTAGAGGTCTTGGATATGATTGGTGAATGGTTGTGTGACTGCTTAGCTCTATCCAATGAGGGAATGATACCGAGAGTGATGTGGAAAGGATTGAAGGGCTGGCTAAGAGTTGCGCGGTTCACGGACACCGCGGCTGTCCGCGGGCAGGACGTGCCACATCCGGGGTTTTCCAGCAAATCCAGCATGGAAAGGGGACTGTAGGGATCAGCCAATCAGATGTTGCGGTTGTGGATTTGTGTTGAGAGAGACTGTGTGTAGTGAAGATGGCAGAGGTGGAGAAAGTTGGGTGTTGGTGCTTGGAGATATGTTTGTGCATGATTTACAGCAGTATGCTCAATTCAGGCATGTGGCAAACAATTTCCATGTTAAAGGAGTGGAGGTGGTGTGGAGCACTGTGTCTGATTGCAATGTACAGGGAATTGTACAAGTTTGTGAAGATATGGGCAGGAGGAACAGTCCGCATCTGGTAGTTTTGCACTATGGTGCTTTCCATTTGGGCTACGTCCTTGAAATCCTGAAAAGTTGCTTGTTGGCCAAAAAAGGGTGGGGACCCCTGGTTTAACAGTTAACATCTTTTCAAATGGGGCATTTCACTGACTCCGACTCACTTTCATCAACATTAGTTAATAGGTAATTTTATTAAAAATGTTCTTTTAGCACCACTATCTTAAATGACAGTAGATAGTTGAGATTCTTTTTCCGTTGCTGGAGTTTCATTATTTCAATTTTTCTTTGCTTCTCTCCTGTGCCCCACTCCCAATTCACACTGTTTTAGTGGTCACTATCCAATATGTTTCTGCTATCTTCATATGTACTTTGCCATGCATTTTGAATCAGTTATTTCTTGCTGGTTTTTCACTGCTACTACTCTTTTCAGCATAGTCTGTTATCGCTTGTGGGGTAAGCCTTGAGAAACAGGTACCTCAATTATTCCTGAATAACTTCTCTGGTTGTAAGTGGCCCCAGATAGTAGTCCCTTTCACATGAACAGCAGGATTGTAAACACTAAAAAGAAATGGCTTGTGTAAAGACCGGAGGGGGGTCTGCACTTCCGCTCTCTATATGGTAGAGGGGAGGCACAGAGACCCCTGCCAAGATTCTCTATTATGGTAACGTAGTCATGCAATCAAGGCCTAGCTTCTCGCTAGGTGATGCGAGCTGGTTCTTAAGTACAGTGTAATCCCCAAGCACCCACGAAGGAATGTCCACACACTGTATCGGTTAAAACACAGTCTTTATATAATTAATATTCAAAGTCATATACACGATCACGATAACTCACTTTGTGCTCCGAAAATCAACAATGGTAAATATGTACAGTTCTAAAGTGGTACCACTAACGTTACTCGATCTTATTAAAGTGCATACGGTCAGAATGACACAAAGATCAAAATAAAGAGGAAACCAGCAGTAGAGAGAGGAAGGAAAGCAAGGTGGTTGAACAATAGGCAGAGTACTGGTAGCTACCATTAAAGACAGCTCTGTGTAGAGATCCCCACACCTGGGCAACCTTTAGAAGAAAGATACAAGCCCAGTCCATATACTGTTCACTCTTAGTCTTCCCAATAGTTCTGCAACCCCAAAGTACCTTGGTGTTGTAGCGTTCCGAGTCGGTGAAATCGACAACCCTTCTTGAGTGTCCTCCCTTTCAGGCAGGAGTCACGGGTTGTCGAACGTCCGACGGAGAACAGGTCGAGCTACGACGGTGAAGTGGCCGCGTCATTCCTAGCAGTGCTCGTTGACGGGGAAGCGTAAACGTCCCACAAGGAAGAGGCGTGCGGGGCACCTCGGTGTCGATAGTTCTGGACCGCAAAGAGTTGAAGAACTGTGGCACAGCAAGAGCGTCGAGTCTTCGGTGTCTCTGTGGTCTTTGGGTGGCGGGAAACCCACCCGTGGATGCTCCTCGGCACATCGACGGTCAGGCCTTCTCCAGCAGGATACAGCGGCGACAATGCGGACAAGAGCGTCCTTGGAGCACGGCGGCTCCAGTCGGCGATGGCGGTCGGCAACAGTGACGGACAACAGTCCGGGCGCTTCTCCTTGGAGTTCTGCAGCAATCCCCGTATCGGGTCGGCAGCTGTCGAAGGTCTATCTACTAGGGAGCTGTGCACGATGGTCCCTCATAGCTCGGGAAGAGGGCTCCTTACCAGGTCCTCTCTGGGTCAGTTCTTGAAGCACAGCAGCTTTCAGATGGCGAAGGAGAGCAACAGCAATTCTTCTCGTCCAGCAGGGCTCAAGGTTAAGCTTCCCTCCAGTTACTCGTCGTAGTGGAATTCCTAGCAGTGAGAGGTCCCCAGATATACCGTTGATCTCCCATTCATTCCGCTGGGTCGCACTCAATCACAACTACAGACATTCACGCAGGCAGGCAACCAATCAGGTACACGAGGTAGTCAGGCCATTCACTTCTCTCCAGTCACTCACAACAAGTTATGTGTATTGGGACAAGTACCGAGCCATTCAACACTCCAAACTGCATTCATACCGGTTTCGGTCAGGGCTGTCTCAACCATTGTGTCAAACACCAGATACTAGACATTCACAACATAGAATGTATATTTGTCACACACGCCATTCACCCAGGTCCCACCCACAGGCCTACCCACAACATACGGTCATTGAGACGGCTCCAGCCAGTCTGGTCGGCACTTCCCCCACACTACCATATACGGAACTTCCACTCAACAGCCAGTCAGGGGAAGAGACAGAGGCAGGGCTTCCCGGGACTTCGGGAAGAACAGGGTAACAGGTGATGGAAGGCAAGAGGCCATGGGGGCCATTTTGTCTCCATCAGGAATCTACTGATTCCAATGATAGGGCCTGGGCATCCCAAAATGGAGGACGCTCAGGGCATCAGTAATTTCAGCATGGAGCTGCCACCAGCCCGTACCCTGCTCCGTGGGTCACACACAGGTGCCCAAAAACATACACTAGGGGCACAGGGTTGTACCCCTACCCATGGGTGCCATAAGTGTATCCCATGAGTCTGTTCACCAAACCAAAAGAGAGAGAGCTGCACCGCCAGGAGTCCCACATGAACTCTTGTGCGGAAAACACAACAGAACGCACGATAAAAAAGTAGTAAAGGACAAGGATACGGAGGCCCTATCCCTCTGATGCATTTTCAGTATCACAGCTTGGATTTACGATAATAAAATTGAAGAGCCATGTGGAAAAGGGGCCTAGCTGTCATTGCCAAAGGAAAAACAGCATTTTAATTCACCAAAGAAGAATCAAAGATTCCTTTCACATGGAAAACAGGAGTTTTAAACAGCGACACAAAAACGGCTTACATAGGTGTATGCAAGTAAAAGCAATTTAAAGTGAAAATGTATCACTGCTCACAGAAAAATGTCAGGGAAAAGACATAATGTGCGGGTTGACAAAAAGCAATGTATATTATGCATTACATACAAAACACCAGTGACATTTGAAAAGCCACTTTGTTTTCAGCCCACAACAAACCCTTTTGCTGGCTGTCGGACACTTCACAAAGATATTCCACTCTGCCATTCTGGATATTACATCTCCCATCTAATTACCAACTGCAATACAGTGTCCTGCTAAATGTGTCCACATTCAGTGTTCTCCAGGCCTGCTGGCTCTGAAGGCATTGACTGCAGAAGTTCTCCTTGGCTGGTGCATGACCAATATGTGTGAAAATGGGGCAACAACTTCAAAGAGCAAGCTTCCAATACAAAGAGACTGATACAAAAAACTCTGGGTACAGGATGACCCAGTGAAAGCAAATGGCCAGAAGGCAGGAGAATGGCTATTTGTCCCACATGAAGATTCACAATTATTTTAAAAGGACTATTATCATTTAGGCCTTTTCCTCAGCAACCTTAAGCCAGATTTTCTTCATGTATGTACAATTTTTTAGGTAATTTCCAGGCGATTTTGGAAACATAAAATTCATCCACGACTCAGGGAACTGCAATGGCTATCTAAAATGTGTTTCTGGCTGGGCTGATCTGTACATGTTCCAAATACGAGAGTTAGTGAGTGGGTGGAGAATACAATTAGGGATATGGGTAATAACTTACATAGGGCCTCATCACGACTTGGGCGGTAACCCTTAAAATCGGCGGTAACGCACTTAGCGCCGATTTTAAGGGTCCGCGACTCCAAATACCGCCGGCGCAATAACAGCCAACGCAAGGACAGCCGGTTGTACAAGCACCGGTCATAACAGCGCCAGGAACCATTCGCGCTAAAACATCATCAATCACGAGTCCGGCGTAAGTGCTATTAGCGCCAGAAAAGCGGTGGATAATCTGCCGAAAATACCTCCAGCAAAAAGCTTGAGGTAACAGAACACAGGCCACAGCAATAAGGGCCCAGGTGGAAGCAATGCAAATCAGAGGCCTACAAAGGACCCACCCATGCACAACACACCCTCCCCAACCCCATTACACCAGCAGGAGCAGGGAGGAGACAGCAATGAGGGCCCAGGTGTAAGCAATGCAAATCAGAGGCCTACAAAGGACCCACCCATGCACAGCACACCCTCCCCAACCCCATTACACCAGCAGGGAGGAGACAGCAATGAGGGCCCAGGTGGAAGCAATGCAAATCAGAGGCCTACAAAGGACCCACCCATGCACAACACACCCTCCCCAACCCCATTACACCAGCAGGAGCAGGGAGGAGACAGCAATGAGGGCCCAGGTGGAAGCAATGCAAATCAGAGGCCTACAAAGGACCCACCCATGCACAACACACCCTCCCCAACACCATGCTGCCATTTGGAGCCGGGAGCCTTGATGTCGACTTCTACCAGCTGCGTCTGGAGCTACAGAGGCCAGTCAACCAGGCCAGGTCCCTGGGAGTGCAGGGGGCAGTGGGGATGAGGAGAATGAGGAGGAGAGCAGTACCAGCAAGGTGGCCAGCCATCCCCAGGGTCAGGCCAACACCCTGGGCCCTAACTGATGGTCAGTTGGTGACAGAATATCGGCTGGACAGGGCAACCATCACCCAGTTGCTGGACACAATCCAGGGTGACATATGCAGCCGCATAGCCACCAGCATGGCAGTACCTCCCCTAGTGAAGCTTGTGTCTGTGCTTCAATTACTTGGGACTGGCAGCTACCAACATACCGTTGCCATGATGCATGGAATGGCCCAGTACACATTCAGTGCCATGCTGGGACAGGTGCCTGATGCACTGTTGAATCATGTGAACGAACACATTGCATTGCCAGCCACACAGGCACAGGTGCACCAGGTTAAGGGTCAATTATATGCCATTGCCCAAGTCCCGAATGTGATAGCAGCCCTGGACTGCACACATGTGGCACTTGTACCACCCCAGGCACATGAGGCTGCCTACAGAAACCGTAAACAGTACCATTCCCTCAACGTGCAGATGACATGTGGCCCTGACCTCACCTTCAGCCACTGCTGTGCCCGCTACCCAGGATCCACCCACGACTCCATGGTCCTACGCAACAGTACCCTGCCAGCGTACATGGAAAGGCACTGAGGCCAAAACACATGGCCACTGGGTGAGTACAAATGTATCCCACAAAACATGTCAATCCACAACTGATGGTGCCTGTCACAGAATCCATCATTCCCAATAGTCAGCAGCATCACAGCAGCATACACATTCAAGCACCTTGCACGATGAACCTTGGATATGTCCTACACAGCAGAACACACCCATGCAGGATGTAAGACATGTGGTGGCACAGTGACATATGGAATCCCCACACAACAAAGCCTCCTGTGTGAGTAGCACCATGGCTCACAACACTGACACAGTCCAGATATCCCACCCTGGCCCGCCGACAGTAATGTAATTCCAAACCATGAGCTGGCACATCCACGAATGCCCCACACATAAGTAGGCCGAGTAATGACAATGCACATCCCACAGACACTGTCCCCAAAATGGCCATGGAAATGCATGGCGAACAGTACAGAATAGTGAAGAGCAGCAAATGCAACTGCAGCCAAATGGATTTGCAATGACACATGAGGCAGCCACTTCTGTCAAGCAGAAGTAGATGGAAGGGCCCCCTCATCCTGCGACAAGTGAATGAGTACTGTTACATACAGAAACATAGGCGTACCAAGTGGAGAGTACCCCATTGATTCAATTGTGCCCGTAGGACAGCACACTCCACAATGTTATAGGCCACATGCCAAATATGGCAAAATCACACTGATGACAGGGCTCTGTACATCCACTGGACTTACCTTGTCCCCATACCGGCTTACTCTCCCCTGCAGGTGATTCTGGATATCCCCAGTACACGTGGCAAATGACCCCTGTGCGTCACCCACACACGGCGGCGGAGTGGGTATCCAACCTTGGCCATGCCCGTACATGGATCTGCGTGGAGAGGGCATTTGGACTGCTGAAGGCACGCTTCCGGTGCCTCGACCGCACGGGAGGGGCAATGATGTATGCACCAGAAAAAGCTTGAAAAATTGTACTGACATGTGCCATGCTGCACAACATCTGTTGTCGCAGAAATGTGCCACTGCCCCCTGATACACATGTGCAGCCACCTGATGATGGTAGTGAGGGCGATGAAGTGCCAGAAGGTGTTGCCCATGCACAAAGGGTTGGGCAGAGGGAAGGGAGGTCGGCCAGACAGGGATTGATTGATGGATTCCATTAGAAATGGGTAATAGGTAAATTGTGAACATGTCACTTCAACATCAAATTGCATTTGTTACAATCACTACTGTTCATGCTTGTGTTTTTTGTAACGTGATTTATTTTCCCTCCAACAATCCCCCCTCCCCCAGTGAACACCCAACAATTCCCCCTCCCCCAGTGAACACCCAACAATCCCCCCTCCCCCCAGTGAACACCCAACTATCCACCCTCCCCCCAGTGAACACCCAACAATCCCCCCTACCCCCAGTGAACACCCATCAATCCCCCCTCCCCCCAGTGAACACCCAACTATCCCCCCTCCCCCAGTGAACACCCAACAATCCCCCCTCCCCCAGTGAACACCCAACAATCCCCCCTCCCCCCAGTGTACAACCCCCAACTGTGCAGTTGCCTCATCAGGCCAACAACAATGTTTCCATGCACCACTAGGATGGGCGCGGGCGCTTCCCTCTCCCAGGACCCTCCGGTGTGCGTGCCCTCAGCTGGCACATGGACCGGCGCCTCGGAGATGGGTCTAGTGAACCCACTGTGGGTGTTGTGGAAGTGGAGGGTATGGAAGCGCTGGCCATCATGTGCTGGTGCATGAGGTTATTGGCCTCGCGTTGCTGTTCTGCCAGTGCTGACACTGCCTCCGTGAATTCGCGGACTCGTTGCCCAAAGCCTGTCAGGGCAGCGGTGCATTGTTGCACAAATTGCCATGTGCGCGCATTGTCCCGCGCAATGTACCTGCACCCATGCCGGATGGATTTACTCACGGCCTTTATGTGCCGGCTCTGGACCCTTTCCATTCCTTCCACCCGGGCCTGTTTTGCCTCAATGATATCCAGTCGGCCCCTGACTGCTGCCCCAGTGACAAAGGGCTCTCCTGGTGCATCAGGTGGTGGACCGCAAATTGGGCGCTGTGGGGGTGGGTGGGCTGCATGGCAACATGCCACCAGACTGGACTGGGCTGCCTGGCTCAGATCGCTGGCCCTCTGGACTCCCATAGGACGGAGTGTCCACATCGGGCTGCAGTTTGCTGCAGCGACGCACAGGCACATGGCGACTCCCTGCCTGGTGTCTGCCTGGTCTTGGGCTTCCATGGGGTGTTGACACCCCTTCTCCATCACTACTGCTTTGCGAGTGTTGTGCGGCGGCATGATGCCCACGTGGAGGTGTTGTCCCACGTCGGTCTCCACTTCAGGCCTCTCTCCCTCGGCATCAGGGCTGTGGATGGTGGCTTCTGGTGAGCTGCCGGTCGTCTCCCTGCGGCCATGTGGCTGCCACTGCTGTCTGGCGGGGCTGCGTTGGAGTGAGGTGGGTGTTCCCCTGTGTTGTCTGCCATGGGTGCGGCGTCTTTGGGGGGTGCTGGTGCTGGTGGAGGCATGATGTTGTGGGCGCATTGTCGGTGTGGCCTCATCGCCATCATCACCAGGCTGTTGGGATCGACGTGTGCCTTTGGGGTGCATAGGGGGTGGTTTGAGTACAATGCTACATACATTTGTGTGATGCAGGTCATGCAAACAAGTGTGAATGAAGACAGTGACAATGACGCAGTCAACTTGCATTCCATTCAGTCACCATGTGGTGCTTGTTGTGGATGTGCATGGAGGTACACTGCATGGGAACGTGTGGTTGGGGTGGACTGCGCTCAGGCTTTTGTGGTTGTGTTGATGCACAGTACCACTCTACGTAGCTGTCCTATGGGTATGGGAGTCTATCCCCTGCCCCTGTCATTCATGCACTGCACGTACAGGGTCGTCTAGGCAGCACTACCATTCTAGGGATGTGGCCCTCACTTACGGGTGTATGCAGTACCTCAGACACATGTCTTCACTCTCATTCAGATGCATGTATTTGGGGATGGGACTCACCTGCCGTTGGATTTATGCCAGTCCCTGCCTCCGCTCCACCAATGCCCTCAATGGTTCCGATGTCGATGAGGCCCGTCAATTTCTCCTCCCATGGTGTGAGGTCGGGTGGGGGGGGTGGCCCTCCTCCTGTGCCCCTGCTTGCACTCCTGTGCTGGGACAGGATGCCTCACAGTCGCACGCACAGGTCATTCAGTCGCTTGCGGCAGTCCTCCCCATCCCGGGGCACGCGCCCCACTGCACTGACCCTTTGTGCAACGGATCTCCATATTTGGCCTCTGCGCTGGGTGCTGGTTTTACGCTGCTGCAGCTCATTGTGGTACGTCAGTGCCTCCTCCACAAGTACCTCAAGCTCCTGGTCACTGAACTTGGGTTTTCTGACCCTGTCCAGTGCAGACTTGCCCCTAGTGCGCACTTGACTCATTTTCAGGGTTCAGATCGCGTGGATGGCTTCCAGTGGCTGTGATATCCGACGGATTGTGATTTCCAAGATGGCCGCCGCTTTATTTCCTGTTCCGGCGGTGACGCGTTTCCCACACGCTATAAGTGCGAGGTGGCAGTAGCGCACAGTGCGCCGGATTTAAGGGTTCGCGCTAATCGCGCTAACCCCTTGGACCGGGGCGCTTGCACGATGACTCGTGATCTGGCGGATTATCCGCCGGGTGCCTTGGCATTAGCGCTATTTAGGTCCGGCGGATAATCCGCCACATTTACCGCCCAAGTCGTGATCAGGCCCATAGTCATAACTGTTATGCTTTTTATGGAAATGGCAGAAAGGTGCCAAATGGCTGTGCTACATGGTACTGACTTGGTGGTTCGCTTATCTAATTCCCCATGCTTAGTTGAATCAGAAAATATGTAGATTATGGCAGTTGCTAGGAAAATTGTTGTGCTATATAACTAGATTTATGCCAAAAATGTGAAAGGAGAACAAATGGCAATTACAAATGGGAATTGCCATGTGTTGCTCCAGGTCCCTAAATAAATCCTGACTTGGAGGCTGGGTTTGGGAGGAGAGAGAAGGGTAAATGTACAATTCTAGTTGTGGGAAACTGGGAAACGAGAATTGTGCGGGAGGTTAACTCGGTAAGCAATGATATTTGGGTTGAAAGTGGAATATTGCACAACGCACTTGAGGCATTTTATATAACCACAACTGCTTGTGATGAACAGAACTGCTTAGTTATATTTCCATTTGCTTTTAGTGGAAGAGGGTTGTCAAAATAGTGAGGCTAATAGGATGAATCAGGCTGGAGACCTGTCCCAGGCGTGGATCTTGTTCAACAACTAAAAGCTGAATTAAAAACACTGCAGCAACAGAGTACAGAGTGTGAAACACAGATTCTTCACCTAAAAATGCACATAAAGAGTGTGTAGAAAATCTGTATGCACAGCAACACAAGCTAAATAAACATGCTGCTCATAATACAGACTTTTTGGAGGACATTATCGCATTCCAAACAGAAATAGAGAACAATTGCAAATTGAAAATAGTCAATTCATTATCGAAGGGGATCATTCCCAAAATGACTTTGATCAGATACACCAGCAGTTAAGTACTATGGCCCTCATTACGACCTTGGCAGAGAACCATGGTGCTATTAGCACCATGGTCCATGGCGCTAAGTTGCCAACTCCGCCATGGTGGTTGGCGGACTTACCGCCCCATTCCGACCTTGGCGGGGCGGTAAGTCCCCAATCCCCATTTACCCTTCCCCATTCCCATTTTTGCCCCATAGGGCATAATGGGAGTGGGGAAGGCGTTAATTACGCCACCGTAAATTACGGTGGCGTAATTAACAACAAGGTCCCTTAGCGCCATGGATTTTAACACCTGCTAAAAGCAGGTGTTAGATCCGCCATGGCGCTAAGGGAACTCGTACTCAGGCGGTAAGGGTCGGCGATGTTTACGCCGGCGTAAACCCCTTACCGCCTGGGTCGTAATGAGGGCCTATGAAACAACCGACGATGCAGCTGGCTCAGGAAAAACACCTCTTGAATCAGCACAACACTGTCCTATTACAGAGGATAAATCAGTTGGAAATGGAGCTAAAAAAGAGTCAGTCAGGGTCTCCGGAACTGACCAGAATGAGAGAAGAAAGGAATGAGCTAGAAAGGCGTGTGAGACAAATAGAAGCTGAACTATGAGAGGCAGCGAATGGTAGGGATGAGCAAGAGAAATAGATCAGTCTCCTCAAGGAAAAGCACTTTGAATATGCATGCAGCATACAAGACTCACAGAGGCAGAATGAATCATTTCAGGATGAGATGCAGCAAACAAAGGATCGGCGGTAGCTCAGAGCAGGCTGCTTGATACTAATCAGGCCATAGGGCCTCATTACACGGTAGGCGGTAAGGGTTTACTGGTACCGGTATTTTACCGGTACCGGTAAATCCTTACCGCCTTACTACGAGGTCCCTTTGCGGGTTGGGGTATTTAACGGCTGCTTTTTTCAGGTGTTAAAAGCCAACCCGCAAAGGGACCCAGGGAGCTAATTACGGTACCGCAATTTGCAGTACCATAATTAGCATCTTCCCCATTCCCATTATGCCCTATGGGGCAAAAATGGGAATGGGGAAGGGCAATGGTGGAAGGGGGAATTACCGCCCCGCCAACCTTGGAATGGGGTGGTAATTCCCCTTTCCACCAAGGCGGTTTCGGTATTTTACCAGCATGAACCATGGCGCTAATAGCGCCATGGTTCTCCGCCTACCGTGTAATGAGGCCCATAGTGTCAGAATTAAAAAGCCAGCTCTCTGGCTAGCAACAGGTAATAAATAAAGAGAGACACAGGTCAGAAAGCCTCACCGAGGAAATTAAAAATGATACAGGCCCTGAGGCACCCTGATCAATCAGGTTATGGGACAAGGCCCACTGATCAAGGTGGGGCGCCCTTCCCAACAGGGGCCTCATGCCAGTCATTTGCAACCTCTCATTTACAAATGGGAACAAACCTCATGCAAGCCACCTATCAAGGACAGGGTGACATGAGGCAGTTAGACTTACCTAGACCTAGCCCAACCCATCAAGAAGGCCAGTCCCTGTCTGATATTGATGAGTATTCATCTCTACCATGCAAAAGGGAAAGCGGCTGTACCAGTGTGTCCTGGGAAGTAAGGAATAATAATGTAAGTACGTCAAACCATGAAAATCTACGAGGAGAAAGTGAGGGCGTTAGATTGGCTGAAAATATGACAACAAAGATAACACATTGCATGCTTTGCTGAATGAGAAAAGCCAGACCCTCATCCTAGGAAGGAAATTCTAAAAACATCTGTATACTCAGGGTAAGGGGGGCATTGCCCATACTCCCTATTAGGAGGGATGAAGAAACTGGGTTCTATCCTGTGCCAGAAAGGATCTCCAGGGAGAATGACCCTGACGGTTTACTTTAGCCCAGGTGAGAGGAGTCCAGAGCCCCTGGTTCTGGGAGATATTCTCATTGTCATACAGCTAGAGAAAGCCTAGAAGACAAGGAAGGGAATACCAGTAGCTGCAATGAGTCAGAAGTTGAATGGACTCATGTGCAGAGGAAGAAACAGATAGTGAAGCAGAGCAAGGTTTTTTTTAAAGACACCATAAAACAAATCAAGGCCATAAATATCTTCCTGACCCCATACCACAAGAATGCCATGTATTTGGTATGGAAGCATCTGGATCTTTATGAGTAGATGATGGCATCCTTCCAGATCAGGAATGGTGTGAATTGTGTAGCATTTGCTAAATGGACTTTCTCAACTGAGTGCTTCAGTTTCTTTGCAGGACTGGAGGACCAGGATCATTATAAATGGTCGAGCTATAAGGTAGCCATATTGAGAAAAAAAATTACACTCACCAGAACACACAAGGCCTGTAAGGCTGCATATAACTTGCAGTGTGGGGAAGATCAGGTCCTAGGGAGTTTGTGCAGGAGTGAAAGCAGGCATTTTCTCAGACTTCCCGGCGGGTGAACACCAATACTAGGGAGTTCATAATTGCATATTTCCATGCTCTCCCCAAATACCCCAAATACATAATGACTCAGTTTGTGCGTGACTTTCACGAGCATAGGACCCTGGATTGGGTGATTGAACAGGCCACCAGGATTTCTGAGGTCCAAAAGACTGCTGAGAGTAAAACCACTGCCAAAACCCCCAAACCATCTAACACCCCTGCTGCGGCAAAGGTGACAGAGGTAAAAACAACCCCTTATTGGATCTAGAGATGGGGGGGCTAAAAGTAACCCTCCTGCCAAAAAGCAAAATAGAAAGCAGAAAGGACCCCTCAACCCGGCCCAATCGAATGTTAGTCAGGTGGGGGCACAGAACAATGATCCTTCTGACCCTGCCACCTGCAAATGTCCCAGGTGCAAGGGTACTAAACCAATCCTAGGGTATGTCTACACTCCCCATGGCCCAAGAGGGGGAACTTTTAAGGTAAGTACTGCCCTGGGAAACTTCCCTCCAAACTTCCCTCAGGAGAGAAGTATCACTCCACCTCCCAATCTGAACTTTTTCCCCGATAACCCAAACCAGAACTTCCAAAACAATCCTCCTCTCTCTCTCTGGTTCCAGGACAATAGATCCCTGAACCCGGGAAAAGGGAGATTGAGGATGCAAACTTATTGGGGGAATTGCCAGTATCTGAGCTACTCCGGGAGAAGGGACAGTTACCTGTTTCGGGAGCAGCAGAGGTATGACTTGAGACTTCCCTACCACCCAGACAAAGTCTCACAACTGGAGCAACAAGTCCAGCAACTGACCGATGATCTGGGGCACATGCTGAGGGCCCAGCCCAGCTCTCAACCTAACCCTGCTTCGCAAAATTCTCCAACACCCAAGTTTGACGCCCCAGGGTGGAACTGATGGGAGGAAGCCTCTGACAAACCACTGGTTCTGGAGGAGGGAGACTGGGTGGAGGGGAAATGCGAAGCCCTAGACGAAGCTTTCCTTCTCACTCAAACAGAACCCCTAAAAACCTCTCAGCCTGAAAGAGTCTTATACCCCGAATTGTTAGAACCCAAAGAGCAAAAAGTAAGGGGGAGAGGCCAAAGAAGAACAGATTTTCTGGTGGAACTCCAGAGTATCCCCTTTGAAAGAGACAAATCCCTGGAGGATTCAGTTAAGCAGACCTCCTCTTTCAAAAATGGGGGTGGGGGTTCTCAGAAGGACAGGGTAAGTATGGAGACTGACTCAGAACCAGAAACTATTCAACCCCAAACATGTGAACCAGACAGAATGGAAAGGGAGGGGATGTCCTTTCTCCAAACAGATTCTGAGAACTATTTCCAGGTAATGGGGGACAGCCAAGGAGCCGGGGAAAGGGGGATTCCCCAACAAATGTTTTACTGATTCCCGAACTCCGACACAGAAAATTGGCCAAAATCACACAGTGTTGGAGTTCAATATTTAAAGAATTACCAGCGGGCTGTCAAATAACTCACACTTTCTTTGCACCTTAGAGGACAAGGAAGGCCGATTTTATACACCGGTCAAGGTGCAGGGTCAGTTTGAATTATCAGCTCTGGTGGATACTGGATCCTAAGCCACCCTCCTGTCAAAGTGAAGTTTTGGACCAACTAGGATGGGGGGAGGACCACCAAATTACACTCAGACCACTTCCCGGACAACTCGAAAATGTTGACATGAATGATATTTCCATCGAAGTAAGTGTGGATCTGAAAATAAAAATTGGACGGCACCGGCTGAAACATCCAGTGATAGTTGTGACTCCAGAGGGCACATCTTGTTTAGTGGGGAACAATCTCCTGTGTAATCTCCTGCATAAACAAGGTCCTCTGGACTCAGACTAACTGTCCTATCTGTTCTATCAAATTAAAAATAAGTACCAATTATATAAGCCTGAAGGGTACCTGTCATGTAATCGATCAATGTTCTGAGACTTTAGTGTTCCATTTCAAGAATAACCAAGTCCCTGACATCACTGTCATCTCTGTAGGAGAGCAAATTTGTCATGAGAACCCTTCTCCATTCTTGAAAAGTAACCTTTCTCCCACTTTTAAGTGGCAATCCACACTGGAAAGCAACACCCTAAAATGATACACCATTGAAAAATCAGAAGAAACCTTGAGTCCCGTGAGACCAGACAAGGAAGAACCTGCTCAAAATCTGGCGGATATTCAGAAAAAGGCTGAGCAGTTGTTTTTTCCCATTCAGTTAAATGAAGGGGAGGAACCGGTGCTCGCCAGAGTATTCCTGAATAATAGAAGGAGCATCATCAGTGAAGAATCATTGAGGAAACTCCCAAAAGATCAGACCATTCCCACATTTAAATTGATTGACAAATGGGAAGTAGTTCTGGAAACCCCCAATTCTCTTGCCTAGCAGGTGTATGCTAAAATATACATTTGCAACAAAAGCATAGACTATAATTGTTGGGTCATGAGAGATGTCCCTTCCACCTTTTATCTGGGAAGTAACATTCTCAACCGATTTGCAATCAATTTGGATCTAATTAATCATATAACCTGGTCCTGACTTGGCGAAATCCTATGGGCTTTGACAACATTGATAAAGCATTCAAGTCAGCTCAATTGATGCTTTATGCGGTTGAAGTTCAAGTGCGAGAAGAGCTTACCCTCCCAGGACATGTACGACAATGTATTCTTCCCCTCAAAATTAAGTGAGGATAGAATCTCAAACATCAGGACGCATATATAAATCTTCATTCCCATCTCCAACAACAAGGTTTGTATTTACACCCAACACCTCTAGTAGACCTAGAACACAACACCATTTGAATATTGGTGGATAACAGTGACCCTCGAAGTATCACGTTAGGCACAGACACCTTTATTAGAATGGTGGTTGATTCCCAAAGTTATTCTATTGATTTAGGTAATGAAATCCTGGGACCAATCCCAAACGACTGTTTCGACATCAGCGACAGTATTCCGCCAAAAAAGATTTTACTAGCCATGGGGGAAATTTCCTGTCGTACTCCTCAGGCCCCCATGCTGTGAAAGAGGTGACCTGTGACATTAGGACGGAGGAGGTAGTGTTCAGAGGCAACGACCACTACCTCGAATCCCCTGTCCGGGTCAACACCATCAAAAGTGATCTCTCCACCCAACTGGAGAATACCGCTGAAATTGCAAATCTTGAGGTCCTTCCAGGTTACAACCAGATGGTTGATGAAAGGATTAATCTTGCGATTGCCTGTGAGTCCAAGGAGCAAAGACAAAAGCTAAAACAGGTCTTCCTGGAGTTTCAAGATATCTTTTCAGTGGACTCATACGACTGTGGACACGCATCCATTCATTCAACCACAAATCCCACGGACCCCAAGATGGATCCAGTATTTGTCATACAATACCAGTTTCATCTCATGTTCATGAAGTAACTCACAGAGATTATTAAGAATTTAGAATCCTGTGTGATAATTTGTCTGATCCACAGTACCTTCAACAACCTGGTAATGGGGTTCCTCAAACCAAACAGCCAATGGAGACTATGTGCCGACCCAAGGGAGTTGAACAAACGGGTACACATGTCAAGATGGCCCCTTCCCTACATCGATCAGGGACTGGCCCAGATCCAAGAGTCAAAGGTGTGCCCCGCCATTGACCTAACCAACAATTATTGAACAGTACCCATGAGTAGGGAAGACCAGTACAAACCTGCCTTTACCTTCAGGGGCAGCAGTACATATGGACCTGATCCTCCTTTTGATATATAAACTCCGGCAATGAGTTCAACATATTCCTACATAGGGTTATGCCATATTTGTGCAGAAAAACCTGGCCTGTGTGGATGATGTTTTGATCAAGAGCTCAACTGTGGAGGAACATGTAGCAGAAATCTGCTATGTTCTAACACAGTTGAAGAAAACTGGAGCAAACTGTCCTTTCAGAAGGCACAGTGGTGTAAGACCTGAGTGACCTTCTTAGGACACAAGATCACCCCTGAGGGTCCTAATCCCCAGCTGAAGAAGGCGGAAGCCTTATTGAAATTCAAAGACCCTACAACTCAACGAGAATTAAGAAGCCTTCTTGTACTCACTAATTATACTTGGGAGTTAATTGAAGACTACATAGAGGTCACTTGACCCTTGGTCTGCCTCCAAACTCGGAATGACCCCCTTTGTCTTCAGTGGTGGAAACATTCAATGACTGTGAGAAGGCACTCCTGGCAACAGTGTGGGTGTTGAAAGATTACATACCATTCATACAGGGGGAGCACATCATTGTCGAGACTCCTCGCCAACCCTTGCAATATCTACAAAGTGAGAGAATCCGGGCAGGGAACGTTAGTAATTCCAGAATTACTTCCTGGATTCGGTCCATGCAAGGCTTTCCTGTGGAGGTCAGATATAGCCAAAACAAGAAGAGTCCCATAGTGCAAGGGTTGGCCAACTTGCATGATTGTACTCAAGTAAACTGTCTCGAGGACGAAAGTCTAATGACCAACAACAACATGGAGGCGTACCTAACATCCCCACACAAGGTCTATGAAGAAGACATTTGTCAGGGGATCCCCACAGTTGATGTGGATGGGTGCTCCTACGATTTTGATAGCAACACGGAAAAATAACTGGTGGCTGGCATTTGGAATGCCTGGGTGATTGATACACTGGAACCCTCCGCTGGTTATGAAACAGGACCACAAAGTAGTCATGTTGTAGAGTTGATTGCCATTTATCAAGCCATCCTCACTGCAATGCAACACAAACTCAATGAACTGTTCATAACCACTGACTCTGATTATGTCAGGAATGAGTTTGTGGAGCACCTTGAAGAATCAAGGCATGCTTTGTGCCAACAACAAACCCCTAAAGCATGACAAACTGATCCAGTCAATCAACAATCTGGTGATCTACAATCAGATGACAATCTATTGAAGAAGATAAGAGGTCATTCCAAGATAAAGGGGCCAGATAAGACTGGGAATTACCTGGCTGACAATCTGGCTAAAAACTGAGCTATGAATGGGGATTTCAAAGAAACAGAATCCCTGCTGGGTGAACTCCAGATGGTAGCTGTCACCAGGTCACAAACTCAGGCTAACAGTGAACTCTAGACAGGCCAGTGAAGTAAAGATACCCCAGATCCAGAACTGATCACTGCACACAAAGAGGGCCGATCATTGAGAAATGTTATCGACACATTGAAAAACCTGGAAGCTTTTCTTTAACAGAGTCTGATTGTACTGGCAACGAGGATCTCTGGGTGTTGATGAAGTTCTCCAAGATGTTCCAGGTCCAAGACAGTTTGTTGGTAAGGAGAACCCTATTTGGATGTGACCAGTGGGTGGTACATATCTCATTCTGAAGCCCGATGATGCAGCAACTGCTGGTCATAGGGGGTTTCATATGACATTGGAAATCTTGCGCATGGTTGCCTACTGGACACACATGGGCCAGGACCATGACCTTTGCCTAAAGGGTTTATTGTGTGTGCTCAATTTCAAACCCAGTTCACTCACAGACAGAGCTCCCCTACAAAAAAGGTGAATGACACTGCCTTGGTCAGATTTGCAAGTCGATTTCATCAGGCCAGTGATTCACTCCTCTACAGGAAACAAGTGCATGTTGACTGTGATATGCTTGTTCACAAAGTGGGTAGAATGTCTTCCAGATCCGAATTGTAAGGCAGAGACAGCTGCTGCACTAATGATCAATAACATGTCTTCCAGCCCCAAATTGAAAGGCAGAGACAACTGCTGCACTAATGATCAACCACATGTTCTCTTGTTGTGGCCTCCCGCAAAGGATTGAGTCGGACCGAGGAAGCCATTTTACCAGTGTGGTGATGGTGAAGATTTGGGAGATTCTACGGGTAAAAAGAAAACTCCACATTGTCCACTACCTGGCATCAAGTGGGGAGAGGTAGAAAGATACAACAAAACAATTGTGAGTATCTTAAAAAAGTTTGTGGCAGACTCTGGGCCCATTTGGGACATTTTATTGCTACTTGTCCTGATGGCTATTAGGTCTACACTACCTTCTGCAAATGTCTCCATTTGAGCTTATGATCGTAAGAAAAATGGTGTTACCGCAGCATCTGCTCTATGGGACTCAGGAGCAGGCACTAATAAATGCATCCACTACTCATGAGTACATTGAAACTTTTAGGAACCACCTCCAGCATGCTTTTGCTTATGCTCAGCGCAATTTAGATAAGTTGGCTGAAGGAATGAAGACCTACTATGATCTAAAGACTACCAAGAAAGAGTATGAAGTAGGTGACAAGGTTTACCTGTACAATTGTCAAATGAATCGGGCCAATGAGCGGACATTCCTCCCATCTTGGCGTGGTGCCTTTGAAATTGTAGATACAATATCACCTGTTGCTTACAAGATCTGCATCCCCAAAGAAGAAAAATGGGTCCACATCAATCAGTTGAAAAGCTGTCACCCCAGACACACTTTATGACTGATTGATTAACCAAATGAAAGTTCAGCAGAACCATCTGAAGAATGAAAAGGAAGGATGAAAAATTGGATGGAAACTAAGAAAAAAAAAAAAAAAAATATATATATATATATATATATATATATATATATATATATTCAGTGAAAAAAACTTTGTTAAAGGGACGTTATGGTTAAGTTGTGCTACTAAAAACCTATGAAATTCAGTGAAAAAACTTTGTTAAAGGGAAGTTATGGTTAAGTTGTACTACTAAAAACATATGAAATTCAGTGAAAAAAACTTTGTTAAAGGGACGTTATGGTTAAGTTGCGCTACTAAAAACCTATGAAATTCAGTGAAAAAACTTTGTTAAAGGGACGGTATGGTTAAGTTGTGCTACTAAAAACCTATGAAATTCAGTGAAAAAAACTTTGTTAAAGGGACGGTATGGTTAAGTTGTGCTACTAAAAACCTATGAAATTTAGTGAAAAAACTTTGTTAAAGGGACGTTATGGTTCCAAGTAAAACCGAAAAACCCTTGAAATTCTCCAGTTATGGTAAGCTAAGCAACCATAACTCGCACCACCACCGTGCACTGCTAAGACTAACACCCGGGACATCAAAGATGACATCACAAATGTCATTGATGACATTACTGATGACATCACATGTCTGGCCCCCCCTTTTTTCCTTAACTGACATATCTAGGCCACATGGTTTTCTTCAGTAACAGTCAGGAATTAAAAGTGGAAAAGGTAGTATATTTGTAGACTTATCCTTCAAGTATGTTCTTACAATAATTCCCTTAGGGTCCAGTCATATCATATGAAACATATATATAGGGGAAGACACAAATTTGAAAGAAAGCAATCCTTTCTGTGCATTAAAATAATCAGTAGAGTTGTCAGCACTTTCTGATAGTTCTGTTGTTTTTTATTACTGTACTTTCCCTGTATATGTTCCTATTTTTATATCTTGTATTCACACTACTTTCCTTAGAGTCCAGGCACATCATGTGATATATATATATATATATATATATATATACATAGGGTAAGTAGCACGTTTGAAACAGAGCAATCATTTCTCTGCATAAAGGTAATCTGTTAGGTTATGAACACTTTTTGCTACTACTGCTGTTTTTTTTTCTTACTTCAATGTCCTTGTATATACTCATATTTGTATGTGGTGTTGTCTCTTTGTGTTTTGTCTATAATAATGCAATTATGTAGTAGGTGGGTTTTATTATCTACTTATCACATGTTTCACAGTATGCAAAAGTCTAATAAGAAAACAGTTATCATTTCACTATTCAACATGGCAAGTTTATGAATATTGCATCTCCATCATGTATGCTGCACACAATGCCTATGTTTCTACATGAGCACCTTAGTATACTGGATGGACAAATTAGCACTTGATATTTATTCCAATGATCCTTGACACTTTGTTTAATTAACACTACAATAAGAAACCCTTGTACAGACTTTTCATGAAAGATAAATGCACATGTGATGTCATCAGTGATGTCATCAATGACATTTGTGATGTCATCTTTGATGTCCTGGGTGTTAGTCTTAGCAGTGCACAGTGGTGGCGCGAGTTATGGATGCTTAGCTTACCATAACTGGTGAATTTCAAGGGTTTTCGGTTTTACTTGGAACCGTAACGTCCCTTTAACAACGTTTTTTCACTGAATTTCATAGGTTTTTAGTAGCGCAACTTAACCATAACGTCCCTTTAACAAAGTTTTTTCACTGAATTTCATAGGTTTTTAGTAGCGCAACTTAACCATAACGTCCCTTTAACAAAGTTTTTTCACTGAATTTCATAGGTTTTTAGTAGTGCAACTTAACCATAACGTCCCTTTAACAAAGTTTTTTAACTGAATTTCATAGGTTTTTAATAGCAAAGCTTAACAATGGTAACTTTGACTTTATGTACATGCAATATGGAACATACTGAACCACTTCCACTGAATATAATGTCCGCGAACATTTTTGATGTCCGCAGACATATTCGGACAACAGTACCACTACCTAAAAAGTCTGGGGGGGTTTGTTTAATTGTTATATTACAACATGATAACATTTAAAAAATTCACAAAGTAGTACACATACATATTATATGTAGTAATACATAAGAAATGTAACCCATATATGTACCGCACTAAACATTCATTTAAATACAATATATTCTAAAATGGAATATACCAAGAGAAGATAAATAGGATTCCAACATAATTACCTCACAGACACTCCACAACTAAGACCAAGACCAGACCTACAGACTACTCAGAACATATCTTACCTGAAATAGTAAGTCTACATCATGTTACTCATATCTTTATAAACTTTCTGTATTAGATTAAAAAAAAGATATTATATATTTTTTTTCTCACAGAAATGTCTAGTACTCTGGAATGGCTAGAGGAGCACTTCCCACATGACGAAATGTCAGAAATAGTGAAGCTCATGGTACACACTTTACAATATAAACCATTTAATTGTTATTATTTTATATATATATTTAACATATATATTTCTTTTTGTACAGAGCATACCAAAATAGAAAATATGTCTGAAGAAACTGTTATGGAAAACACGCTTGACAGCTTAAAAGAAAAAAAATGATTTATTATTGAGCAATTTTAATAATTTGAAAACGTTTGTTGAGGATCATTTTAAAACAAAAACCTCATACCATTGTCCCACATGTACGTGTCCCTCCTCGCCATATCCCAGTCAATTATCCCCAAACCCTCTCCACAATCCAAAACGTTTTGATGAGACTTCCATCCCTTCTTCACCTGATACCATTCATGTTGAAACCCCTAATTCTCCTGTTTTTGTTTATGTTTCTGCCTCACCTTCTCTGTCATAAATTATTAATATATGTGAAATAAAGTTACATTTTCATATTGTGTTGTAATTACTTCCCATGTTTTATTTTTTTTAAAACAATGTAGATGTCCGCGGACAGCGCGGGTGTTCTGAAATGTTCATAAATAAACGAAAATGGAGGTGTCCTGAAGAACAATATACCTGTCCGTATTGTTCGCTAGAAAGTTGGAACTGTTCTAAGAACCCAATTGGTGTCCTGAAATGTTCGTAATTAAACGAAAATGGAGGTGTCCTAATAAAGAACACTATACCTGTCCGTACTGTTCGCTACCAAGTTGAAACTGTTCTAAGAACACAAACGGTGTCCTGAAATGTTCGTAAATAAACGAAAATGGAGGTGTCCTAAAGAACACTATACCTGTCCGTACTGTTCACTAGCAAGTTGAAACTGTTCAAAGAACACAAGCAGTGTCCTGAAATGTTCGTAATTAAACAAAAATGGAGGTGTCCTAAAGAACACTATACCTGTCCGTACTGTTCGCTAGCAAGTTGAAACTGTTCTAAGAAGACAAGCGGTGTCCTGAAATGTTCGTAATTAAATGAAAATGGAGGTGTCCTAAAGAACACTATACCTGTCCGTACTGTTCGCTAGCAAGTTCAAACTGTTCTAATAACCCAATTGGTGTCCTGAAATGTTCTTAATTAAATGAAAATGGAGGTGTCCTAAAGAACACTATACCTGTCCCTAATGTTCGCTAGCAAGTAAAATGTTCTGAGAACACAATTGATGTCCTGAAAAGTTTGTAATCAAACGAAAATGGAAGTGTCCTAAAGAACACTATATCTGTCCGTAGTGTTCGCTAGCAACTTTAAACTGTTCTAAGAACATACGCAATGTCCAGAAATGTTCGTTTGATGTGTGACGCACTTTTAATTAATTCAGGACCCGAACACTGTCTGTAGAACATCAACACGCATGCGCAAACCAATGTCCGTGCATTTGGTGTCCTGCGGATAGGAGCTTCCTTCGCGGACCTGTTCTGAAGGGATCATGTGACCACGCCCATGCTGATCGCGTGCTCTGAATGCGGACACTGTTTGTGTCCCCGAACAATTTAAAAGTACATTTGCGAGTAATCCACAATATTTTTCCATAAAAACTCATCATGGCACAAGTCCCACATAGTAATCCTGAGTTTCTACATATCTTTTGAAACTTTTTTAACCCTTTTTTGTGTTCGATCTGTCCGCGGACAGCGCGCATGTCCGCGAACTGCGTACAAGCACCCCTATAAAAGAACACGCCCTAGAGCTTATACTAATTGTGTTTCTGGCTATTCTTCAGAGCACAGCTATTTCTCCAGCAACTTGCTGATTCCACCATCGAGATGGCATCCCTGGCTGCAGAACTGCCACCTGGTGCTGCACCTGCTTCAGCACCACCCCCAACCCCTCCACCACCACCACCTTCCCAAGGGCCTGAAGAGGGGAACAGGAGTGAGGATGCAGAGGAGGAAGAAGAGGATGATGAGAATGAGGTAGAGGAAATCCCTACTACCCGCACTAGACGTGAGTCTTGGGTGTGGCGGTTATTTTCCATTTATGGGAATGGTCCTAAGGCTCGTGCGAACCGTGTTATCTGCAATGAGTGCAAAATTATACTCAGTCGCGGGAAGCACGGTTTGTACAGCTTTGGGACCACGACCATGAAGCGACACCTGAGGTCATTTCACTCTGGGGCTATTCGCAAGGTTGTACCTTGCGAAGAACGTAGTAGGTTGATTTCCTCTACTTCATCCTCCGTTTCTGATCCTGTCACCACAAGGACCACCTCTTTGGGACAGCGTCTTCCTCAAGCTGCCTCACAGGCCATACATAATTCTGATGACCCTTACCTTTCGAGGGTCACAGTTGTATGTATGTACTGTGACACAGTACTCTGCAGGGGGGAGCGACTTCGGAGTGCTTTTGAGACTATTGTGTCAGAGCACGAGAAGACCTGCTCACTACCCAAATAAAACCCACTCTACATCTTTCTCTCTCAGCTCGCCATTTCTTATCCCTGTGGTTGGTGTCCCCCCTTTACCCTCCTTTCCCCTCCTCTCCTAGTGTGTCGTGTCTAAAAAACAAACAAAAAATACAAAATTACAAAAATCTAAAAAAATAAGGCTCTTTTCAGAGCCGCATTTCACAGTTAAAAAATAGAAGTGAAGATAAATAAAGCAGGGCCCTTTGTATTTCTTAAAAGTCCACGGACAGTTTGCGAACATTAACAAAATTGGGGTGCTACCCTATTGTTACCATTGCATTTTTCTCTGGGAGGAAGTGGTGGCTCTGAAAAGAGCCTTTGGGGGGGGGGGTTTATGTCAAAAATTATAAATTCTTAACACCTACTTCAAAATGGATGCTGTATTTCTAAAAAAGGTCGCAATGCATTTTGTACATTTCTCAGAAAAATCTGATTGCCAGCATAAGTGAGATGGACTCCATCTCTGTGAAAAATGTATGTACTACGAAACATAATATTTTCATTGTGAAAAGAGGACATGCCAAAATCTCTTAGAAATGCACAAACAGCCTTATTAACATTGCGCCTTGCTTTTTCCATTTGTGGACCAAATGAAGAAGAACGAAGCCACATTTGTCTCTGCGCAATCCGTGAAAATATTACTTGAGAATTAGGAAACATGTCCATGACTTTCCCAAGTCCTTCTTTCATAGCAAATTGCAAAGAAATTCCAGACACATGTCCTAAACTGACTTCTGAAACCAAAAATCCCCGGATGTAACTCCTGATGTCCGTGAACTACCGCCATGTCCGCGGACATATCGTAACATGAACAGCCCTTCTACCATTTCCACTTCACTCTCTGTGCCATTCCCTCATTGGATGTAGCTAAGAAATCACATGACCATGCACCAATCACATTCAAGACCTCTACATCTAACTGCATCATCATAGATCAGCACTGCAAATGTACTGTGAATCTCTCTGAGTACAAGTGTCATATCATTGGCAAGCACCATCTACAAGAAATACTGTACAAGTCTCCAAGATTTCTACTTGCAGCTCCATGCATATCCATATGCATGAACACAAACTACAGGTATGCATATTTTCTGTACAGTACATGAACACATTTTCAAACTGACTTTTAGCTTGTGTAATCTGTAAAATGAATTTATTGTCTTTTTTCCAATTTCCTAAAATCAACTATCACTTATAAACCTTTATACTATTTACTTTCTTTATACACACACTATCAAATCATATTAAACTAACATTTTTTAAATGAAATTTATAGACTATATATATTCAAACAAAATTGCATGCATGCACACTCTATGTTCCAATCTCAAAAAATAATACGTATACAATTACATTTATTTATTTATTTGATTACTTTAATTTAAGCATGACATTATGGCACTATTACCTAGAACAGCTTAGTTACAGAAATGGTGGTATTCAGTGGTACATTGTGAATTTCACAAGAAATACTAAAGATATTTTGTTTGTTACAGTTACTCATTGCAATACAATTTGTTCATTAAGAACATATCATATGTATTGAACTGATGCGACGTATCTTATGTGAATAAGATAGTTTAAATGGTTTTAAGGAAGGCGCTGAAGATTTCAATTAAAAAAATCAATATCTAAATTAAAATCAATGCTACATACAAACAAAATTACTAATTTATTTCTTTTACAATTGCAGTGAAGACCATTCTCCTGAAAAGAAGCAGCCGAATTTCAAGAACAAAGAAGAACTAAGAATTAAACTGCTCATTTTAGAAAAAAAGAAAGTAGAATATCACCATAATATTTGTATTATCACTCAAACATACTGTAAAGTTAATTCATGCTATTTCTGTGCCTAAAAATAGAGATTGTGCACCATTCTGTCCAAAAATCCCCATGTCTTAAACAGCGATTTACAGCCAGAATGGCGCACACATTCCTACTTTTGGACACACAAATTACCCAACTGAACCGCTAGAATGTTTATATTATAGAACAAACAACTGTTTTTATTATATACATTAGATTTACTATTTGTACTTCTCCACACCACTAGCTTATTTTTTTCTGTCATCTGAACCTGAGTTTAGTAACATATTAATTGAAGAATACACATCCCTACATCATCTTACTCAAACACTCATGCACACAGCACACATACATTGCACAACACCCCAACCCAAACCTTCTTTATTTTTTTCAACAGACCCTAAAGAATGCCTACCAAAAGTCAAGTCTGTAGAAAGCAACGCAGAAGTAGAGCAAATGAAAATAAAAGTGTCCAACATAAGTATCCATCTCTAGCAGAATTTGTAAAAAAAGTTCAAACAAAACAGCTAATACAGTCATTTAGTGAAACACAAGAAGTTTCAAGTACAAAAACATTGCCTTCTCTATCAAAATGTAAAACAAACCAAAAAACAACAGAAATTCAGCTATCACTACAGATGAAACTACTTCTTTAAATTTTAATATAGTGCAAAGTAAGCATACCAAGAAAAGTATTTTGCCAAAATGTTCCGTCACAAAGTCCTTCAAAATCTTATAAAAACAGGAGAGAAATCAGGTTCAATGCTTAAAACCTATCGTAGGAAATTAATTTTAGAAGCGTTGATAGATAGTGCAATTCTTCTCAAAAGAAAGTTATTTATTTTAGTGTTAAACAAAATGAAACCACAAACAAAACTAATAACTAAATTACAAAAAAGACTTCTCAATAAACGAAATGTCAACAGAAAGGACTTCTTAAGTATCTGCGGCGGTGAATGGAGTCACACTACGAGCACAGAACCATACTTTAATGAAGAAGCGTACAAACAAAAGCAAACAAATACAATTGCAATACATAGCAGTGGTCGAGGTTATGAAAAAGTTAATAATACCATAATGGAAAAAGAAGTACTCCTTACAGAAATATGCCCTGAAAACTTAGAATTACCCCTCCATTCAACTGAATCAGAATGTCTAATGTACAAATGGCCATGCACGTCAATATGTAACATTCCTAAACAATTTTTCAAGTCTTTACACCAATTCCTCAATCAATATGTAAAAAGCAAAGACAAAATAAAAATTAAACTACTGCAAAATATGGATACCTGTCCAGTGCGCAAATACACAGGACTACAAGGACATTCATTGGCCTGCATTACAGGACCTGCTTGCAAAACCACCTTCCATGATATTAAAATAATATCAACACATCATTCTACTATAAGAAATCTAGTCTATAAACTGTACCATGCTAAAAGTCCTGCTTTAGCACTAGCAAATTTAAATAACATTCTTCTACATGGTACAGCAAAAGACCTACTTCAAGAAATTGACTATATCCAGAAAAAATATTTTGGAAGTGAAAGCCATTTACAGAATGAAATAATTCTAAACATGGCAACCTTTTGCTAAACACATACAAAAAAGAAATACTAACATTTAAAAGTACGTGTCATGACGCGCGCTCCATGGAAGCTATGGAGCCGATGGAAGGGCTGATTCCGTTCCTCCACCAGCGGTCTAGTTTCCCACGTACTGCACGTTACCGTCATGACGCATTAATGTCATGACGCATATATATAGGCGTCATTCGCGGTAATCGTTGCGTTGCAACCTTGCTTTCCTCGCCAGGTTTTGTACGCTAGTGCTCCTCCCTGACTCCCCTTGTATTTTCCCGCTTGAGCCTTTGTTCTCTCTTGGTGATTCCTTTACTCCTCAGTTCCTCCCACTTTGTCGTCCTTGATCCGTCCACCACTTAAATGCTCTTTACTAACTTGTTGTACATACATCTACGATTGTATGCTCCTTCCCATCGCAGCCTTCTGCAGACCTCTTCCTCGGTCCTCGACTACGGCCTCCAGCAGTGTCTTCTGGGAAGTGAAGTCCTCTCTTCTACATCAACGGAAAGCCTTCAGCCTCAATATTCGTAGTGCTACTACATCCAAGCACACCAGGGTTTTTCAGCCACGCTTTTCCCTGGTATTGGGGGCGGACTCCCGGAGGGTCCCTTCTGCCTTGCTGTTTGACAGCGGGCAGGGTGGCTTCCAGTGGAGCTCGTCCCAAACTCAACAGGAAAGGACTGGACCTTTGGAGAGAAAGGAGAGCCATAGACACAGACAGTTCCTCAGAAGAACCGAGTGCAGGTGAAGAGAAGGAGGAGGGAACCAAAGAGGGTATTTGTCAAGCTACTACTACTTCATCGCATGACAGTTTGCAACGCCAAAGGATGGCTAGCTTAGAGCAGTATCAAGAATTGGTCAATGCTATACAGGGGATAACTGCTGAGCTCCAAACCATGAGGGTAGAAAATACCGCCCTTAAGGCTGACAATGCCACTCTAAGACAACAAATGATTCTGAGAGAAGAAGTTCGGGGAGATCTCCCACCTATGCCCTTACCTTGTGGGAAATATGAAGGGAACCCCAAGAAGATTAAGGAATTCCTCGATGCCTGTAGAGTATACTACACTTTTCGCCCAAGGATGTATGAATCCGACAAAGCAAAAGTAGGCTTCCTCATCTCAAACCTTGGGGGTAACGCTCTAGCATGGGCTACCCCGTTAGTTACAGAAACTGATCCTGTTCTGAATGATTACAATGCCTTTGTACTACAATTCAGAGAACGCTTTGAAAGGACCGAGACCTTGTACGCGTCCTATGAAAACATGCTAGACCTCAAACAAGGTCTTGTTGATGTTCAAACCTATGCCTCAAACTTCCAGAGGATAGCATTGGAGACAGGATGGCCTGACTCAGTTAAGCAGACTCTCTTTAGGAGAGGACTACATGAAGACTTGAAGGATGAACTCTCTCGAGTTTCAAGACCCTCCTCCTTCCAAGAACTGGTCGCCCTGACCCTCCAGATGGAATTTCGAATTTCCGAGAGACGAGCAGAAAGAAGGAAGACCAGAGCCAATCCGCCTTTTACACCATCCTCATACACGCCTACCACTACAGACAGATCTCTTTCCCAGACTGAAGAGCCCATGCAAATAGGTGCAGCGAGGGGTCCCCTCAGCGCAGCAGAAAGAAAGAGACGAAAAGACCTGCACTTGTGTATGTATTGCGGTTCTGAGAAGCACCTTCTAAGAGATTGTCCGGAAGTACCTCCCCGAAGATCGGGAAACGACAGACCCCGACCCTGAGCAGGGACACGGAAGGGGCTTCTCTTGCTAATCCCTGTGTTACAAATCCACCTATACCATGTACTCCCTCAAACCAACTTATGGTCCTAAAGATCGTTCTGGAATGGACCTCTACCCAAGCAGTTGAGTGTCTGGCAATGCTTGACTGTGGTGCAGCGGGGAACTTTATGGACGACCAATGGGCCAGTAAATACGCTATTCCTAGGAGAGAAAAGCCTCAACCCATACCGGTAGAAGGAGTGGATGGTACACCCTTGTCTTCCGGTCTTATCCGACAAGAAACCACAGAAGTCATGGTTAAGACGAAGACTCACCACGAAACCGTGATATTCGATCTGATTAAGGCTGCCCACTTTCCCGTGATACTCGGGATACCCTGGTTAAGAAAACACAATCCGGGAATCGACTGGGTAACTAACATTATAGAGTTCAGGTCTGACCTTTGTATGCAGTCCTGTTTGAAGGAGGAAGGGCAACATTCACATCAGGGTGACACAGTGCCAGCGAGGAGTATTAACTCCATTCCTATAGCCTATCAAGAATTTACCGACATATTTGCTGACACTCTTCCTAGACCTCTTCCTCCACATCGAGCCGAGGACTGTAAGATCGACCTTATACCTAATGCGGTAGTTCCATTTGGGAGAATGTATCCCTTATCCCTTCCGGAGAAGGAAGCATTAAGAGACTACCTAGCCAGCAATCTACAGAATGGCTTGATACAAGAATCTACTTCCTCAGCCGGAGCTTCCCTGTTCTTTATACCAAAGAGGGGAACCAAGGAACTCCGACCTTGTATTGACTTCAGGGGCCTGAATAGTCAAACCATCCGAGATCGATACCCGATGCCTCTGATAAAAGAAATCATGGAAGCAGTACAAGGGGCAAGATGGTTCACCAAACTAGACCTCAGAGGGGCTTATCATCTCCTACGAATCAAACAAGGGGACGAATGGAAGACCGCCTTTCGTACTCCGTTAGGTCATTTTGAGTACAAGGTAATGCCCTTTGGTTTGGTTAACGCGCCAGCCCAGTTCCAAAGATTTATGGACAAGGTCTTTTGTGATCTTCTGTTCAAGTCCACGGTAGTCTACTTGGATGACATCTTAGTGTACTCTCACACTATTGAACAACATCGTCTACACGTTATAGAAGTGCTCAAGAGACTTCGAGACCACCACCTATTAGTCAAACCAGAGAAATGTCTTTTTGAGGTTTCTACAGTTTCATATCTGGGCTTTATACTGTCAGAAAACCGCATTGAGATGGACCCTAACAAGACTACATCTATTAACGATTGGCCTGTTCCCAACTCTGTCAAGGACATCCAGAGGTTCTTGGGGCTGACAAATTTCTATCGTAAATTCATCACAGGCTTCTCCAACATAGTCCTACCTATCACAGCTTTGCTAAAGAAAGGGGTGAAGTTCTGTTGGACGTCAGAAGCAGATTACGCTTTTCATCAGCTCAAACAAGCATTTACCTCAGCACCTATCCTCAGGCAACCTGATCAGTCTCAACCCTTTATCGTAGAAGCCGACGCCTCACAAGGGGCTATCGGAGCAGCTCTGCTACAAAGGAAGGAGGATCAACTTGAACATCCCATTGCCTATTATTCCAGGACACTCACCTCCAGTGAAAGAAACTATTCGGTGATCGAAAAGGAACTGTTAGCAATTAAGCAGGCTTGTGAGGAATGGCGCCATTTGTTGCAAGGAGCGAAATACCCGTTTCAGGTACGAACAGACCACAAGAACCTAAGTATTCTCCAACAGATGGAATGCAAGAACTCACGTCATGCTCGTTGGGCTTACTACTTCTCCCAATTTGATTTCATACTCACATACCTACCGGGTAAAGACAATCACTTAGCTGATGCACTCTCCCGCAGCCATCAAGAAGGTTCAGGGAATCACCCCGAACAGGAATGGCTGCTCAATGGGAAGAGATTCATAGGAACAGTAGATAATTATTTTCAACAAGTTCTGCAAGCCCAAAAAACCAATTCTCTTCCAAGAGACCCCTCTCTATCCTACAAAGGAGAATACCTGTTTAAAAATGACTTGCTTTACCTACCCACCCAAGAACTCCAGAACCAAGCTCTTTCGTGGTGCCATGATCTTCCCATGGCTGGTCACAAGGGCCGTACTGCTACACTAGAACTATTGAAGAGGAATTTCTGGTGGCCAAAGATGAATAAGGATGTTGTGGAGTACGTCTCTTCCTGTCCAGTTTGTGCTCAAAGCAAACACAGTTCGGCTAAACCATTGGGACTGCTACAACAAGAGGAACCACCTGCTGGACCTTGGCAACATATATCTATGGATTTTATAGTTGAGTTACCCAGATCGGGAGGATGTTCTGCCATCATGGTAGTGGTCGACTCCTTCAGTAAGCTGGCTCATTTCATTCCTCTTAAAGGCACTCCTTCTGCCACTACCACAGCTGACGTGTTCTTAAAGGAGGTAGTCCGTCTCCATGGTCTGCCTTCCTCAATTGTGTCCGATCGAGGAACCCAGTTCACCTCCAAGTTCTGGACAACCTTGTGTAAACAGTTACAGATTCAGAGAGCGTTGTCTTCTGGCTTTCACCCAGAAACAAACGGACAGACCGAACGCCTCAACGCGACACTTGAACAGTACCTAAGATGTTACTGCAACCAGACTCAGGATAACTGGTATCATCTCTTATCGGTTGCAGAATTCTCGTATAACAACACCAAGCATACTGCAATAGGAATGAGTCCTTTCAAATGTACATATGGGTACGAACCCAAACACATCCCATTTCCTGCTATTCAACCCACTAATGTCCCTACTATAGACCTACTACTGGACACTCTGAAACAAACTCATAGGTCTGCTCAAGAAACCCTGTTAGCCAGTCGCCAGAATTACAAGAGATGGGCTGACAGAAACAGAAGACCTAATCCTGATTGGAAGAAAGGAAGCAAGGTATGGTTATCCACTAAATACCTTCCCCGGAGAGTCCACTCAGGTAAATTCACTCAAAGATATATTGGACCGTTTTCCATAAATCAACGGATCAATCCTGTGGCCTTTCGGCTAAACCTCCCGTACTCTCTTCGAAGAATACATCCAGTGTTCCATACCTCGCTTCTTAAGGAATATATACCTGATCCTTTTCTGAGAACCTCTAGAAGAAGGATACCCAGTGTGGATGATGACACCAAAGAGTATGAGGTTTCACACATCTTAGACTCACGTTACAAACACGGAGTCCTACAATAGCTCGTACTGTGGAAAGGATACCCTTGGACAGAAAGATCTTGGGAACCAGCCAAAAATCTACATGCCTCCAGACTCCTACGCATATTCCACAGACACCATCCGGGCAAGCCTGGAGGAAGGCCTTGGCGAAGGGGTTATACTGTCATGACGCGCGCTCCATGGAAGCTATGGAGCCGATGGAAGGGCTGATTCCGTTCCTCCACCAGCGGTCTAGTTTCCCACGTACTGCACGTTACCGTCATGACGCATTAACGTCATGACGCATATATATAGGCGTCATTCGCGGTAATCGTTGCGTTGCAACCTTGCTTTCCTCGCCAGGTTTTGTACGCTAGTGCTCCTCCCTGACTCCCCTTGTATTTTCCCGCTTGAGCCTTTGTTCTCTCTTGGTGATTCCTTTACTCCTCAGTTCCTCCCACTTTGTCGTCCTTGATCCGTCCACCACTTAAATGCTCTTTACTAACTTGTTGTACATACATCTACGATTGTATGCTCCTTCCCATCGCAGCCTTCTGCAGACCTCTTCCTCGGTCCTCGACTACGGCCTCCAGCAGTGTCTTCTGGGAAGTGAAGTCCTCTCTTCTACATCAACGGAAAGCCTTCAGCCTCAATATTCGTAGTGCTACTACATCCAAGCACACCAGGGTTTTTCAGCCACGCTTTTCCCTGGTATTGGGGGCGGACTCCCGGAGGGTCCCTTCTGCCTTGCTGTTTGACAGCGGGCAGGGTGGCTTCCAGTGGAGCTCGTCCCAAACTCAACAGGAAAGGACTGGACCTTTGGAGAGAAAGGAGAGCCATAGACACAGACAGTTCCTCAGAAGAACCGAGTGCAGGTGAGGAGAAGGAGGAGGGAACCAAAGAGGGTATTTGTCAAGCTACTACTACTTCATCGCATGACAGTACGTCAGCTGAAGTACCAAACCATGTATGTGTATTTTGCCGCAGAACGTTTTATAAATGTAACACGAAAACTGTAGACTTATCATATAAAATAGAAGACAATGAAGATTCTAAATGGTTTGAATTAGCTCTCTACCTTGTAGCAGAAAACAAATACGAAATAAGTGACCCCTTAATACTTTGCAGTTACTGCACTACAAAACTTGACAACAACCAAACTCCTTCATGTGCTATCACAAATAATTTGGAATTATACACACTACCAAAACCCCTACAACAACTTAATTTATATTAGAGCATCATAATTCAAACAGTACACCCATTTCAAGCAATAATACGCCTTCAACCAAAAACAGTCAAATTACCTCCCTCTGAATTGGTAAAAGGCATTCATGGAAAAGTAGTTTATTTACCATTAGATCTAAAAGAACATTTGCATACTCTAGGAGTGCAACGTCCAATGTAGCAATCTTTAATTATCTTAGTAAATTGAGTACCTACAAAAAAAAAAAAATATGACAGGAGCTGGTAGATTTATATAAAGTTAAACAATTCAACAATTGTTTAACCTTTGTTGAATAAAGTTAAACAAGCCTTACAATATCTTAAAGAGAATAATGAATATTACAAAGAAATTAATATTAAAGAAAACTTGAAAGATACAACTGAAATAATTCAAGAAACACAAGAAGCTGGTCAATTTGAGCTACTAGATCCTGCTACAATATCAAATACTTTAGACCATTATACAATTCATCCTTTGCACTCTAATGACACCATAGAAGATGCACTGGAAACATACCAAATGCGTCAAACAAAAGGATCACCAATCAGCATATGGGGAAAAAGTATAGAAGCACGTGCTTTTCCTCTACTCTTTCCTACTGGCAAAGGAGGAAGGTATGATGATAGACCTATTCAAATATCAGCTTCAGAATACCGCTCATTACGGATGTATTCTGAAGATCCCAGATTTAGACAAAATGTGGAATACATATTCCACCTACTCTTTGAAAGTGAACTAGCAACTTTATGTTACGGAGTTGCACACATATTAAAATCAGGATCCCACTTTCAAAATATGACAGCTACAAAATTATTACAAAAAGTGCAACAAAAGGATGAGGTTTTACAATCAAATATTACAAATCTATTAGCAAATATGCGTGGTACGAAAGAGTACTGGTTTCGACGTCATGGAGATGTATGTTGTATGATCAGAAACCTTGGCCCACCCACTTGGTTTGTTACATTAAGTTGTGAAGAATATGCATGGGAAGATTTACATGATTTCCTACGCATTTCAAATAAAAACAAAACAAACATAGATATACTAGCACCAGGAGAACTTTGTTCTTTGGATCCTGTTAATGTTTCAAGATATTTTCACCATGGCTTCATTGCTATACTACATTTTATTTGTAATAAAAATTTTCCTCCCCCTGGAGAAGTGCAACACTTCTTTTGGAGAAAAGACTACCAAGCCAGAGGAGCACCACATATCCACATGCTTTCATGGATTAAAGATGCTCCTAAATTTGGTCAAGACAGTGATGCCACTGTTTTACAGTTTATTTAAAAAATATGTCACTTGCGAAATTCCATCAGAATCCACAAACAGTGATCTTCATGCACACATTTTACAATTTCAAAGACACAAATGTGGGAAATATTGTCGTCGCAAATACAAAAACAAAGGGAAATACTACACGAAATGCCGATTTGGTTTCCCTAGACCAGTTACAAATACAGGTCAAGTGAACAACCTCATGTCTTCAGTTATACATAGTGTTAAAGGTAAGTCACCTAAAAATACATAAAAAGAAAAGAAGAAAAATATATCAATGATTATAATGCAAGCATTGCCCACTTATGGAATGCAAACATAGATGTGCAGTACATTGCAGACAATTCTACTGCAGTTGCACGATATGTCACAGCATACTTAACTAAAGCAGAAAAGACAGAGCTCCAAGACCTCTGGAATGACCTGTCATCAGATAAAACAGTGTCTCAGAAATTATACAGCTTGGGCATAAAAATGCTCTCCCATAGAGAACGTGGATCATATGAAGCAGCTGATCGTTTAACTGGTACTGCATTGTATGGTAAATCTGAAAATATAGTATGGCTAAGTCTTGGTCCAGCTAAATCTAGAAAAAGAGTTCTAAAAAGATACGAAGATATAGAAACAATAGCCAAACATGATCCCAACAGCCAAGACATTTTAAAAAAACTATTTATTGGACACATACTACCCAAACAGAAGTAATACTTTGGAAACCATGTGTCTATACCACATAGCCCAAAACTACACATCTAAAAATAATATGAAACCTGATGAAAAAAAAGGTAAATACAGAGTGACAAACTGTGAAGGCAGCTTAGTTGAACTCACTAAACCAAATTTAATTAATCATATCAAATTGTCATTGAAGACTCCTAAACATAAAGAAATATATTACATGTCCCTGCTACAACTCTTTAAACCATGGAGAAAAGAAGAAGAAATACTAGAAAACTATGACTCATATGAAGATGCTTTCAAAGCAAATGAAAGCACTATAACTGATGTAAACTTTACACAATACAAAACAATGTTGCGCAATGAACAGCAACACGAAGAAGAACTCAAGGCCCAACTAGATAAAGACACTCCTGACAGTAGTCAACCTTCTGTAACAGAAAGCCAAGAACCACTGGGAGAACCACTAATTATAAATGAGGCAGAATTAGCTATGATAGAAGTAGAAAACATCAGTATGAAGATAAAGAAGACTTAACTATACTACAATCAAAACTAAACAACGAACAACGTAGAATTTTTGAAGAAGTAACAAAACAAATTGCACATGGTGTTTGTAAAGGTAGCGGGCGCCCCTCTCTCGACAGAACAAGGCATGATAACCTGTTCAGTGGTTATTAACCACTTGAGAGTTCGCAGCCACTGCTTTTACTCACTGTGCCTTTCACAGATGGGAAATATCCATTTGCATATCAGTCTTTGTCCTGCCCAGGGGCAGTCCAGCACCGAAATGCAATGGCAATTCCAACCTGAACGAGAGTAGCACCAGCAACCCCATACACGTGTTTCACCCTTGTTGGGGATCATCAGTGAGGTGAAGCTGATGCCTCTCTAAGCACAGTGAGAGGGAGACCACGTCTGGTTGCCCCCAGGAGACCTAGGGTTACCAATCCCAGGTTCCTTGAAATTTAGTTTGTAAAGGTAGCGGGCGCCCCTCTCTCGACAGAACAAGGCATGATAACCTGTTCAGTGGTTATTAACCACTTGAGAGTTCGCAGCCACTGCTTTTACTCACTGTGCCTTTCACAGATGGGAAATATCCATTTGCATATCAGTCTTTGTCCTGCCCAGGGGCAGTCCAGCACCGAAATGCAATGGCAATTCCAACCTGAACGAGAGTACCACCAGCAACCCCATACACGTGTTTCACCCTTGTTGGGGATCATCAGTGAGGTGAAGCTGATGCCTCTCTAAGCACAGTGAGAGGGAGACCACGTCTGGTTGCCCCCAGGAGACCTAGGGTTACCAATCCCAGGTTCCTTGAAATTTAGTTTGTAAAGGTAGCGGGCGCCCCTCTCTCGACAGAACAAGGCATGATAACCTGTTCAGTGGTTATTAACCACTTGAGAGTTCGCAGCCACTGCTTTTACTCACTGTGCCTTTCACAGATGGGAAATATCCATTTGCATATCAGTCTTTGTCCTGCCCAGGGGCAGTCCAGCACCGAAATGCAATGGCAATTCCAACCTGAACGAGAGTACCACCAGCAACCCCATACACGTGTTTCACCCTTGTTGGGGATCATCAGTGAGGTGAAGCTGATGCCTCTCTAAGCAAAGTGAGAGGGAGACCACGTCTGGTTGCCCCCAGGAGACCTAGGGTTACCAATCCCAGGTTCCTTGAAATTTAGTTTGTAAAGGTAGCGGGCGCCCCTCTCTCGACAGAACAAGGCATGATAACCTGTTCAGTGGTTATTAACCACTTGAGAGTTCGCAGCCACTGCTTTTACTCACTGTGCCTTTCACAGATGGGAAATATCCATTTGCATATCAGTCTTTGTCCTGCCCAGGGGCAGTCCAGCACCGAAATGCAATGGCAATTCCAACCTGAACGAGAGTACCACCAGCAACCCCATACACGTGTTTCACCCTTGTTGGGGATCATCAGTGAGGTGAAGCTGATGCCTCTCTAAGCACAGTGAGAGGGAGACCACGTCTGGTTGCCCCCAGGAGACCTAGGGTTACCAATCCCAGGTTCCTTGAAATTTAGTTTGTAAAGGTAGCGGGCGCCCCTCTCTCGACAGAACAAGGCATGATAACCTGTTCAGTGGTTATTAACCACTTGAGAGTTCGCAGCCACTGCTTTTACTCACTGTGCCTTTCACAGATGGGAAATACCCATTTGCATATCAGTCTTTGTCCTGCCCAGGGGCAGTCCAGCACCGAAATGCAATGGCAATTCCAACCTGAACGAGAGTACCACCAGCAACCCCATACACGTGTTTCACCCTTGTTGGGGATCATCAGTGAGGTGAAGCTGATGCCTCTCTAAGCACAGTGAGAGGGAGACCACGTCTGATTGCCCCCAGGAGACCTTGGGTTACCAATCCCAGGTTCCTTGAAATTTAGTTTGTAAAGGTAGCGGGCGCCCCTCTCTCGACAGAACAAGGCATGATAACCTGTTCAGTGGCTATTAACCACTTGAGAGTTCGCAGCCACTGCTTTTACTCACTGTGCCTTTCACAGATGGGAAATATCCATTTGCATATCAGTCTTTGTCCTGCCCAGGGGCAGTTCAGCACCGAAATGCAATGGCAATTCCAACCTGAACGAGAGTACCACCAGCAACCCCATACACGTGTTTCACCCTTGTTGGGGATCATCAGTGAGGTGAAGCTGATGCCTCTCTAAGCACAGTGAGAGGGAGACCACGTCTGGTTGCCCCCAGGAGACCTAGGGTTACCAATCCCAGGTTCCTTGAAATTTAGTTTGTAAAGGTAGCGGGCGCCCCTCTCTCGACAGAACAAGGCATGATAACCTGTTCAGTGGTTATTAACCACTTGAGAGTTCGCAGCCACTGCTTTTACTCACTGTGCCTTTCACAGATGGGAAATATCCATTTGCATATCAGTCTTTGTCCTGCCCAGGGGCAGTCCAGCACCGAAATGCAATGGCAATTCCAACCTGAACGAGAGTACCACCAGCAACCCCATACACGTGTTTCACCCTTGTTGGGGATCATCAGTGAGGTGAAGCTGATGCCTCTCTAAGCACAGTGAGAGGGAGACCACGTCTGGTTGCCCCCAGGAGACCTAGGGTTACCAATCCCAGGTTCCTTGAAATTTAGTTTGTAAAGGTAGCGGGCGCCCCTCTCTCGACAGAACAAGGCATGATAACCTGTTCAGTGGTTATTAACCACTTGAGAGTTCACAGCCACTGCTTTTACTCACTGTGCCTTTCACAGATGGGAAATATCCATTTGCTTATCAGTCTTTGTCCTGCCCAGGGGCAGTCCAGCACCGAAATGCAATGGCAATTCCAACCTGAACGAGAGTACCACCAGCAACCCCATACACGTGTTTCACCCTTGTTGGGGATCATCAGTGAGGTGAAGCTGATGCCTCTCTAAGCACAGTGAGAGGGAGACCAAGTCTGGTTGCCCCCAGGAGACCTAGGGTTACCAATCCCAGGTTCCTTGAAATTTAGTTTGTAAAGGTAGCGGGGATTGGTAACCCTAGGTTTCAAGGAACCTGGGATTGGTAACCCTAGGTCTCCTGGGGGCAACCAGACGTGGTCTCCCTCTCACTGTGCTTAGAGAGACATCAGCTTCACCTCACTGATGATCCCCAACAAGGGTGAAACATGTGTATGGGGTTGCTGGTGGTACTCTCGTTCAGGTTGGAATTGCCATTTCATTTCGGTGCTGGACTGCCCCTGGGCAGGACAAAGACTGATATGCAAATGGATATTTCCCATCTGTGAAAGGCACAGTGAGTAAAAGCAGTGGCTGCGAACTCTCAAGTGGTTAATAACCACTGAACAGGTTATCAGGCCTTGTTCTGTCGAGAGAGGGGCGCCCGCTACCTTTGCAAACTAAATTTCAAGGAACCTGGGATTGGTAACCCTAGGTCTCCTGGGGGCAACCAGACGTGGTCTCCCTCTCACTGTGCTTAGAGAGGCATCAGCTTCACCTCACTGATGATCCCCAACAAGGGTGAAACATGTGTATGGGGTTGCTGGTGGTACTCTCGTTCAGGTTGGAATTTCCATTGCATTTCGGTGCTGGACTGCCCCTGGGCAGGACAAAGACTGATATGCAAATGGATATTTCCCATCTGTGAAAGGCACAGTGAATAAAAGCAGTGGCTGCGAACTCTCAAGTGGTTAATAACCACTGAACAGGTTATCAGGCCTTGTTCTGTCGAGAGAGGGGCGCCCGCTACCTTTGCAAACTAAATTTCAAGGAACCTGGGATTGGTAACCCTAGGTCTCCTGGGGGCAACCAGACGTGGTCTCCCTCTCACTGTGCTTAGAGAGGCATCAGCTTCACCTCACTGATGATCCCCAACAAGGGTGAAACATGTGTATGGGGTTGCTGGTGGTACTCTCGTTCAGGTTGGAATTGCCATTGCATTTCGGTGCTGGACTGCCCCTGGGCAGGACAAAGACTGATATGCAAATGGATATTTCCCATCTGTGAAAGGCACAGTGAGTAAAAGCAGTGGCTGCGAACTCTCAAGTGGTTAATAACCACTGAACAGGTTATCAGGCCTTGGTTTGTCGAGAGAGGGGCGCCCGCTACCTTTGCAAACTAAATTTCAAGGAACCTGGGATTGGTAACCCTAGGTCTCCTGGGGGCAACCAGACGTGGTCTCCCTCTCACTGTGCTTAGAGAGGCATCAGCTTCACCTCACTGATGATCCCCAACAAGGGTGAAACATGTGTATGGGGTTGCTGGTGGTACTCTCGTTCAGGTTGGAATTGCCATTGCATTTTGGTGCTGGACTGCCCCTGGGCAGGACAAAGACTGATATGCAAATGGATATTTCCCATCTGTGAAAGGCACAGTGAGTAAAAGCAGTGGCTGCGAACTCTCAAGTGGTTAATAACCACTGAACAGGTTATCAGGCCTTGTTCTGTCGAGAGAGGGGCGCCCGCTACCTTTGCAAACTAAATTTCAAGGAACCTGGGATTGGTAACCCCAGGTCTCCTGGGGGCAACCAGACGTGGTCTCCCTCTCACTGTGCTTAGAGAGGCATCAGCTTCACCTCACTGATGATCCCCAACAAGGGTGAAACATGTGTATGGGGTTGTTGGTGGTACTCTCGTTCAGGTTGGAATTGCCATTGCATTTCGGTGCTGGACTGCCCCTGGGCAGGACAAAGACTGATATGCCAATGGATATTTCCCATCTGTGAAAGGCACAGTGAGTAAAAGCAGTGGCTGCGAACTCTCAAGTGGTTAATAACCACTGAACAGGTTATCAGGCCTTGTTCTGTCAAGAGAGGGGCGCCCGCTACCTTTGCAAATTAAATTTTAAGGAACCTGGGATTGGTAACCCTAGGTCTCCTGGGGGCAACCAGACGTGGTCTCCCTCTCACTGTGCTTAGAGAGGCATCAGCTTCACCTCACTGATGATCCCCAACAAGAGTGAAACATGTGTATGGGGTTGCTGGTGGTACTCTCGTTCAGGTTGGAATTGCCATTGCATTACGGTGCTGGACTGCCCTTGGGCAGGACAAAGACTGATATGCAAATGGATATTTCCCATCTGTGAAAGGCACAGTGAGTAAAAGCAGTGGCTGCGAACTCTCAAGTGGTTAATAACCACTGAACAGGTTATCAGGCCTTGTTCTGTCGAGAGAGGGGCGCCCGCTACCTTTGCAAACTAAATTGCACATGGTGTACAACATGAAAATAAAGAATGTTCCTGCCATAATCATAAACCTATACTACTGTACGACAGTGGTGAAGCTGGTTCTGGCAAAACATTCCTAATCAAAATCATCAGTAAATTCCTTCAACGATTGACAAACAGCAAACTGTCAGCTGTTGTCACTGCCCCCACAGGTTTAGCTGCCTACAACATAGGTGGTGTCACTTTACACCGATTACTACTATTGCCAGTAGAACACCAGAACAAATTAGACTATTACAAACTTTCTGCAGAAGCTGCAATGGAACTACGCAGAGTATTAAAACAAATTAAAATGCTACTAATAGATGAAGTGAGCATGGTCTCCAACCTAATGTTGGCTTTGATTCACCTTAGATTACAAGAAGTACTGAAAACAAACTATGAAGAGCTCTTTGCAGGAAAACACATTATTGTTTTCAGAGATCTTCTTCAATTAACACCAGTAAAAGGTGAGCCTATTTTTAAAACATTAGGACACAAACTCTGCCGTAAAACTGTTGGCGGCATTGGAAATGTGAACCTTTAACAACATTTCCAATACAGAGAATTAACAGAAAACATGCGGCAATCTGCAGATCTCACTTATGCCAACATCTTAAAAAGTATCAGAGTTGGTATACTCTCTAAAGAAGCAGAAACAATATTGAAAACCCGGCAAATTAATGCACTTATGGTGATAATGCATGTGCTACAGATGTTATGGAACAATTAGCCCACACAAATGTCAATTGTATGGCCTTAATGCCAACTCTTGCAAGCTGTTTCAAATTCAATGAAATAATGTTAATTAAAGAAATGCAACCAATAATGGAAATTAGCGCCACAGACAAACTAGATGTACAAGGTATGACACTACTTATGTGTGACCAAGCCACAACAAGACTAAATAGTTTATAAAAATCAATCTCAAACACAGCAGGCTTAGAAAAGATATTAAAATTATCCTTAAATTGCAGAGTAATGCTTAAACGAAACCTTGACATGGACCAAGGACTAGTTAATGGAGCACTGTGTACAGTTGTTGGCTTTCAAACATACCCACGTGACAACAAAATTCAGTTTGTCAATATACTCTTTGACAAACTTTCAGAAGTTAAAAGGATAGGACGCTCAACAGCTCGATTCCTTCTCTTCAAAGAGATGTATGTACGCAGAGAACAATTTTCTCTAACTCTTGCATACGCAGTCACAATTCATAAATCACAAGGTCTTACCCTAGACAAAGCAATGATAGATATTGGTAGCACAGTCTTTAAAAGAAGGCATGAACTACGTAGCACTATCATGCTTTCGTACACTTGACGGTCTATTTCTAATCAACTTTGATGCAAGTAAAATAAACGCTGATATTCCTTGCATTTTAGAATACAATAGACTTTGCTCACTATACACTCCCCATCTAAACACATATTCTGTTCCACAAAAAGTAAAACATTATAAAAGAAAAATAAATCAAACAGAAAAGCAACAGGATGTCACTGCAAATCCTCCAAAGAGAGTAAAAGAAAGTAATACTTCATCAAGTACCACAAGCAAAAAAGAATCAATTAGGGAAAGTAAACCAGGTACTTCTTCAAAGAAGGAAGACAGACTCCAAAAAAAACAGTCAGATACAGAAAGAACTACCTGGTCCATTTAAACTCTCAAATATAGTTGGTGTAAGTTGCTACGCAAATGTATCAATGAATATTCTATTTCAATTACCACCAATTGCTGAGAACATTTACTTACACAGTGCAGACCCATTGTGTTTGCAAATGTTAGTACTTCACAGAAATGCAGCAAACAATCCTGACAACACGTATAGTGTTTATGGAATAAGACAACAATTGGACTACTGTGCTGGAATGGTGAAATTCACTATAAACTCACAGGAAGATCCACAAGAATTTCTAATGTACTTACTACAAGTACTGGAAAACAAAACCATACCTATAAATGAAATCTTCCAGATTTCATACATGTGGAAACATACATGCACTCTCTGCAACAATGTGACACAAGAAGAAATCCCCAATGAACGCTTTGTATATATATATCAATACCTAATTGTGAATCCATTCCATTTCAGCAACTTGTACAAAATGCAAACCATGGTAGATTATGTTCTACCTGCAATTCAGATAATCGCTCCACGTTAGTAATACAAACACATAGTAAACACGTAATACTAATCCTTCTACGTTACAATGCAGATGGTACCAAAAAAAACTGCAACCTGACTGGATTCACACATGGTCAAATATCACTTGGTAAGAAAACCTTCACAACAATAGGTATAATCTACCACACAGGAGCCACAACCAATTCAGGGCACTACACTGCATATATAAAAAAGAAATGTGGATGGTTTCAATGTAATGATAATACCATTACTCTAAAGCAGAGATTACCAGCAAATCTTACAAATGCTTATTTAATGTTCTTAAAACCAAAATTTGATAACTAAACTGTACTTAAACCTCAAGTAAACTTGTAGTAAAAAATATAAACTGTTAGAATATTCCAAAAGCTATCTAACTGCCCAAAGTTTCTACAACAATTAATCACATAAATGAATACCACTAAATTAGAGCAAAAAATAGACAATAAGAATACGCCAATTGGTATCTAACTGTCCCAAAATTTAACAATATCCAAACAGATAAATCAATACCACTAAAATATATAAAAATATAGATAGTTAGAATACGCCAATTGGTATCTAACTGTCCCAAAATTTAACAATATCCAAACAGATAAATCAATACAACTAAAATATATAAAACAATAGACAGTTAGAATAGGCCTACTGGTATCTAACTGCTCCAAAATGTCATAATATCCAAACAAATAAATAATATGTTACTGCTCCAAAAAAAATGCAAGAACCCAATGTATAAAGCATTAGCCAAAAACAACAAATGAACACTGAAAACAAACAAACAAATAAACTGTAGCATAAGAGAAAAAGTTTTTTTTTTAATCCAACATGGATTTTTTTTTCTCCCACAGATCCAATGATTTTATCAACGAACACAGAAACTGAGCAAATTGTACAGTACTCTGGTTTGTAATCTACTAAATATGAGGGTCCAAAAAAAAAAATGTTGATTATACAATGTAAAAAGTCATTACAAAATACTAATAATAACATGCTATTTTCTTTTATCACAGAAATTAACAAGAAATACATGTACTCCAGTTACTAAACCAAACAGTAAGTATATTATACACTCTATGCCCTGGCCACAACCATCACAGCATATCACACCCATAGTATCTTATAACTTTGTTCCTTATAAATGTGTTTTTGACCCAAAGTTATAAGCAACTATAAATGTGATATGCTGCGGTGGTTGTGGCCAAATGGCCATGCACTCAACACTCTATGCCCTGGCCACAACCACCGCAGCATATCACACCCATAGAGTAAAACATTTCAACTATGGCCTATTTGCCAGCGAACAATACGGACAGCGTCTTCAGAACACCCCCTGCGAACATTTCAGGACAACACAAACGTTCTTAGAACACTTTCAACTTGCCATCGAACAATACAGACAGTGTTTTCAGGACACCCCCTACGAACATTTCAGGACACCGCGAGAGTTCTTAGAACACTTTCAACTCGACAACGAACAATACGCACAGCGTCATCAGAACACCCCCATTTTGTCTATTTGCACATTTTTCAGGACACCCCAGTGTTCTTAGAACACATTCAACTTGCCACAGAACAATATGGACAGCGTCCCCAGAACACCCCAATTTGTTTATTTACGAACATTTCAGGATACCGCGAGTGTTCTTAGAGCGTCTTCAGGACAACCCCTACGAACATTTCTGGACACCGCGAGAGTTCTTAGAACACTTCAGGACAACGCGTGTGTTCTTAGAACACACCCCCATTTTGTTTATGTATGGACATTTCAGGACAACGCGAGAGTCCCTAGAACACTTTCAACTTAACAACGAACAATACGGACAGCGTCCTCAGAACACCCCCATTTTGTTTCTTTGCAAACATTTCAGGACACCCCGAGTGTTCTTAGAACACTTTCAACTTGCCATCGAACAATACGGACAGCGTCTTCAGGACACCCCCTGCGAACATTTCAGGACACCAAGACAGTTCTTAGAACACTTTCAACTTGCCATCGAACAATACGGACAGCGTCTTCAATACACCGCCTACGAACATTTCAGGACAACACGAGAGTTCTTAGAACACTTTCAACTTCACAATGAACAATACGGACAGCGTCATCAGAACACCCCCATTTTGTTTATTTGCGAACATTTCAGGACACCCCGAGTGTTCTTAGAACACTTTCAACTTGCCATCGAACAATACGGACAGTGTCTTCAGGACACCCCCTACGAACATTTCAGGACACCGCGAGAGTTCTGAGAACACTTTCAACTCGACAACGAACAATACGCACAGCGTCATCAGAACAACCCCATTTTGTCTATTTGCGAACATTTCAGGACACCCCGAGTGTTCTTAGAACACATTCAACTTGCCACAGAACAATACGGACAGCGTCCCCAGAACACCCCTATTTTGTTTATTTGCGAACATTTCAGGACACCGCAAGTGTTCTTAGAACAGTTTCAGCTTGCTTGCGAACAAAACGGACACATATTGAGTCCTCAGAACACCCCCCATTCAGTTTATTTAGAACATTTCAGAACACCCGTGATGTCCGCAGACAAATCGAACACAAAAAGAATGTCTACCACATAAAAAAGCACAACATTTAACCTATCTCATGCCCTTCCATCCTCCCCAAACACTCCTACACACCAACACACTCTACTAAATAAACATTTTGAACAAACTTTCACCGCACTGTCCGCGGACGTCCGTGAATCCAAGATGGCGGGCGCTACCGAAAATGTAACGCGCTTCACGCTTAACATTGTCCAATCAGCGAACACATCGCATGTCCGCGGACATCACGCAAGCCGATTGGCCAATCAGGACACTGTCCGCGGAGCGAACAGGGAAGTGTGTCTGCGGACCGAACACAGATATCACTAATTTTTTTTTACCTACTTTTTGGTCATTCAAAAAAAAAACTACTTGACGGATTTTCACCAAAATTCGTCCAGCGGTTTGGGCTGTAGGCGCGAGCAAAAATAAATTCCCATTCAGTCTATGGGAAAAAAAAAAAGTTTTGGGACCCCCCTTATAACTTTGCCCCCCCTGGAGGAATCCTCACCAAACTTTGGAAAGAAATTCAGAGTGGCCCATATACTTTTTTCGCAAAGTTTGATGAGGATTCGTCCAGGGGGAGCAAAGTTATAAGCCGCCCAAAAAGTGCTCTTCCTATGGAAACAGCAACTTAACCATAACTACATGGCCACTACCGTGGCAATGTAATATATATATATATAACAGGAAGTAATTTACTTGGTGTTATTTTACAAATGAAGAAAAAGAAATATGTTTTATGAAATTATGAAAATGTCATGTTATAATTATATGTTGTTGTTGTAAAGTCTATGGAAATCTCCTGTGGAAATACGTGTATAAAAAGTACTGAAACTTTTTTTCTATCTTTTATTAGAGATCTAACCTCCTTAACTTCTAGCCTGGACGAGAGACTGGAATCTGCTGAGAACCCCAGAGACGTGGAAAGGAAGGAAGAAAGGGGGTGTCATGCTATGCCCTCCAAACCAAAGATGGAAGGGGAGGCTGGAGTGCCCACTCCCAAAAGAAGGAAGAAAAGGGGGTGTTGTGCCATAGCACCAACCCAGAGATGGAAGGGAAGAATGGAGTGCCCACTACCCGATGAAGGAAATTACGTATAATTAAACCCCACTCTGCCCTGCTTTTCCTCAACAAAGCATCATGGAAGAAAAGGGTGTGGGGCATGTGGGGTGCATTCAAAGGCCCCAAAAAGAAGTCAATTTCACATGAACTCAGGATTTTAAACACTGAAACAAAAATGGCTAAGTAAAATGTGGTAAAGGGTCCCAGCTGTTATTACCAAAGGAAAAGCAGCATTTTACTTCACAAAAGAAGGAGGAATCACAGATCCCTTTCACATGGAAAACAGGAGTTTTAAACAAAAATACAGCTTGCATAGGTTTGTGCAAGTAAAAGCAGTTTCAATGTGAAAATGCATCACTGCTCGCAGAAAATTGTCAGGGAAAAGGAATGATGTGTGGCCAGAGAAAAATCAATGTATATTATGCGTCACATACAAAACACCAGTGACATTTGAAAAGCCACTTTGTTTTCATGGAAAATTTCAGCCCACAACAAACCCTTTTGCTAGCTTTGGGACACTTCCCAAAGAAATCCCACTCTGCCATTCTGGATGTCAGATTTCCCATCTAATTACCAACTGCAATAAAGTGTCCTTCAAGTGCGAACAAGTTGTAGGTTCTCACTTTTATTTGGTCATTACATAACCTGTTTTATTGAATTGATAACTTGGATTATCTTTTATCAACATCATCACACAATAGATTAGCACTACAGGTCATCGAAATAGTATACTTACCGTGAGTAGGCTGACCTAATGTGTGTGTTTTCTAACAGTGTTTTCTGACATTGTTTATATCACTGCCTGTATTGTCTTACCTTGCGTGCAATACGCAGTGTGTATGACAATGTCCTGCCAACAGGCGACTTTCCCAGCCTCTGAATACTAATTGGTTCCGGTTGCATACTAGAATTTTGGTAATTAATTCCATTCAGTTTCCTGTCTACTTTTAGATAAGTGGCACATCAGCGCAAACCTACCAGTAGAGGTGTTTTAGGTAGTGGTAGATAGAACTTTACCCTATCCTTCTGTCTCCTTTGTATGCACTCCTAACTCTGGGTTCTCTCCTGCTGCATTCTGACCGGTGCTCCTTAGAGGGCCTTTGTGGAATAGCGTGTTTAATGTTGTTACTGTCAACCTATTTGGAGTACTGTTCCCTTATTGTGTTATAACTTTGTTGCTGGAATGAATCCCACAGAACTATTAGCATCCGAGTGTGTGTTTAGAATGCACAGGAGACAAGATTTGGGACAAAAGCAGTATTTCTCACCCGTGTAAGCAACTTGTGGTGGCAACAGTAAAGATAGACACAAATGATGACAATTCAAGGGTGTTTATTAAACTGTATATGCAGGTTGGAAAAACACCTAATCTAAACCTAAATCTAAGATGAGAGCAAGCTACGGCCATCAAACAATAATGAGGCAGTCCTAGTCTTGTCAAATAATAATAAAAGGGGTCTATACTAAAAAAAGAACAATATTGCCAATCCTTACAATTAAATACAAAAAGAGTTTGGGATACTGTTCACTAGAAAGAAAGTAGTGTTCAAAAATGATAAATCAGGCTTTGGTAGCCAGGGGTCTCCCTTCCCCATGTTTTGAGCACTGGACAAGGTGGGACTCCTGAGCGCAGCACACTCTCGAGCTTTCCCAGCACCAGACGACAGTTCCATTCTCAGTTATCAGGACCTTCGGTGGTTAAGTCTCTTTTCTACAAAAAGTCTCTTGCCTCTGAGGACCTGATGTGTTCAAAGTAACAAACAAAAAGTTAATTTCTGTATGTACGCTAGGTGATGACTTTTCACCCCTGGGCCTCCCTCTTCCGGGCTCACATCCAAAAAAGGTCCTAGCGATATCAGGACCTTCGGTGGTTAGATCTCTTGCTTCCAAAGGCCTGGTATGTTCAAAATTATAAACAAGAGTTCTTTTCTCATTGTGCTTGGGTGATGATTCATCACCTGTGGATGCCCCTCTTCAGGGCTCAGACCCCTCCAAATATCAGCCTTCCTCTGTCGGGTTCACTACAGCTTTTTCTCAAAATAATTTCACCTGTGGCATTCACAAGTCTTGATATCTTTTTAACAATTTTACTGTGGACATCCCTCTGTCGGGTTTGCTCTTGTCAACACACTGTTCATTGGGACTTCAGATTTTGCCTCTTTCCATCAGCATACCTCTGTCAGGTTCACTCCTGCCAACTCTTGCCAATCACACAGTTCTTTCTCTTTTATCACTATGCAGGATTCATCTCCCTTAGCTTTTCAATTATGTGCAGGTCAAAGACTTTCAACTGTACAGGGGTTTTTGCAAGACCGCTGTATGACCACTTTGACCTATTCCTTCTGCTCACCTAACGTCTTCTGGTATCAGTAGTTTCAAAAACGTGGCATCAACCAGAGTCTCTCGAATGAGCACGCATGTGGTGCTTGACCCATCTGTAGCTGGTTTTCCATTAATGTTAACAGTTCTTTGAACCGTCCTTAATTTGCCATTTGCGACTTTCATTCAACACAGTTCGGTTTCTAATTGGCTCTCCCCTCAACTCACCAGCTGTGATGAACCGCTTGGCTTTTCTTGTCTCTAGAGTCAGGACCAGTACCACAGTAGCAAGCGTCTCTCCCTGTTCTGATTATCAGTGTAGGAATGCTCTGTGTACCGTTGACATCTGCTGCAACACACACTAGCTATAATGTGTGGTTTTAAGATTCCTTCCACAGAGGCTTCACGGGTCTGGGTAGGAAAAGGCAAGGTTGCTTCTCTCCTTGGCACCCTTTTGGTTCTAACCATCTTTCTCCTCCTTGTGAACTGCCGTGCATGGATAGCTCTCTTGTCATGCGGTTTGCCTTGCTTATAATGGGCTCTCTTGCTCCTCCTTTTAACCCTGTGGGGAAGGGAAAGTTCCTTCAGGTGTGTGTGTGATTCTGGTAAATTGCCTGACTTTGCCTGACCCTTGTGTTGGGACATGTCAGGTAAACGGCTTTGGTTTTAGTCTGTTGTTTTTCATGGTGTGCAAAAGTGTTTGTGTTGGAAAGGGGGGGGGCTTATATTCAATTATCCTACAGAGTAGGATGGGGTAAAGATGGTATGTGGAATTACAGCCCTCATACTAGGGAGGTTGGTAAAATCAGAAGGGTGAGATTGGTAGGGTTTGTGAAACAAACAGGAATGACCGGATTATTACAGTGAAATGAACAAGGGGGTTTGTGGGAATGGTAGTGTTTTGTCAAAGTAGAAAGGGAGTTTGGGAAAGATGAATCAGATGGCAGTGGAGAAGAAGGATTGGGAGTATTCGGGTAGGGAACTGGAAAACAGGGATTCTGCGAATTGTGGTTTTTGAGAGCAACAGGGTTTGGGCTCCTGTGGGATTTACTAGATATGGATGGGGTCATTGGAGTTTCTTTGGGTGGAAGGGAGGTAGATGTGGAACAACCTACAAAGCCTCAGGGACTTAGTCCACCTCGCCTTCATCCCTCGTATAGTACCGTGTCTCACTTGGGGTATTCCCCCGAGCATAACCCTGGTCTTCCCTACCTAGGTGATCCTCACTCGCTCGTCCACCCCCAGGGTTGGGATCTGAGAGTGCCAGCCCTTCCCTGGCCACCTAAATAAGTGGTTCTCGAAATCTACTTGGGGAATACCCTCAGGTTTCTTACACCCTCCTCCTACCACGTATGCCCTAGTATTTTTTTTAACTGGGATTAGTTTATAATTTTCATTGCACTGTATATACCTGGAGTGTTTTTACTGAATTATGTACCTGCAACAGATGATCCGTACATTTACCTTCTTTATTATTGTTATAATAATCCATTTCTCTCTAATGTGTACATCAGCCTATGCATGATTTATTTATTTGTGAAATACATCTTTTGGGGGCAAACTTAATATATTCAAATGTAAATGACCCTATAATAGGAGTGCAATGGGCTTCATCACGAGTTTAATGGAATTTCTGTCACCGCCACTCGTTTTGGTGCTAAATCAGCCATAGTTCAAGTGGGGGCAGGTGGTGTTATTCTGTCATGAGCAAATATTCACATTTTATGGAGAAATTACCTCAAGACAAGTGCAGAAGGAATTTCTTCATGCCTTCCAAATTTGGAATAGGATGGTCAGTTAAAAATATTATTACATCCATTACTGCCATTTCTTTACAGCTAGCACCATATGTATTTACTGAGGCACAAGGAGTTCCTTTGTTTGGAATTTCAAGTGGCTTCATTTTGCAAGGTCCACAGACCTGCAATACAACCTAGTCCTCATTACTCACAAAGATTGTGGGTTAGCTTCATAGTGAAGCCTATGAAGGCAATCTGGATTTTTAGGTTACATGTCAAGACAAAGTCGTGACTGGATCTTTAAAAAAATGATGTGAGAATGGGGAAACTAGAGTACAAGAGGACTGCTAAGGGCTCGCAACAATCAGTATTGCCCAGAGGTCCAGGCAAAAATGTTATTATCACCTCGCCCTGGAGCCAGGTGCTACTGGCAAGCCGTGAAATGATGGAGCGTAAGTTGAGAATAAACAACATGACCGCAAAGATATAGATGCAGGAGGCAGCCTGGCAGTGGCAGTCTTTTTTTTTGCATACATGCCTTTGGAGGGGACTGGTGGCGTGGATATGCATGAGGGTGAGTGGTGATGAGGGATCAAAGTGGCAAGAATGAAGAGGGGAAATGGCCATCACCCAGTGTGGTAGGCGGCATCCTGATAGCCAGCAGCATCCAAATCTACAACAGTGATATTGCCTGGAAGATATGGCTCCTGATTCGCTCTCAGGAAACCATGCTTTCATTCTGGCTGTTATTTATTTTTTTATTTTTATTTGTATGGTTGTGTGATGTGGAAGCAGTGGCAGCCGACATGGATACTGGGAGAAAGGTGTGGATTGCGGAAGGGGCCCGGCAAGTGCTGGCCATCAATGAAGAGAGACAGACTACAGTTCCCAGAATGCACCACGAAATACTGCATCAGGGAGGGGGCACACAGATAGGAAAGGAAAGGATAAATACTACAGATCACAGAATGCCCCACGAAATACTGCATCAGGGAGGGGGCACACCGATGGGTAAAGAAAGGAAAAAGAGGAAAGGGAGAACTGGGTTTCCTTATGTTAGAACTGCCCGAACACAAGCAAAGTACAGGGTTAACCCACAGTGGACGGAGCAGGGAGGAGGTGGGGAATCAGAATCAGGTGTGTTAAAACCGTTGCTGAAAACACATGGGGCTGATTACGGGGGTGGGGCAGGGCAGGGGTTAAATGCAACTCCAAGAGACTCAGGGGGCGTCTTATCTTGCAGGAGCAGCGCGTGGCGAGAGGCGCCGCACCCGAGTGAAGTGAGACCAGCATAGAATACGAGTGGGCTTACTAATAATAAACGGAAAGCCCACAGATTGACGCTGTACTTGGTCCGAGGCTCAAGGCATTCCCGTGGAGAGAAACAGCCACGAAAGAAGAAGGATTCTGACGAGTGAAGTGTGGACTATTGCCATTTGTTATTTTTGTCGTTTTCATGGCCGGCAGACAGGTTTGAAGGGTGAAAGCCTGTAATCGCCTGGTTGTTGTAAAGACTATTTTGGGAAGTAATTAAGCCCAGCAGCAGAATGTGCGGGTAAAGCAAGGCACAGCGCCTGTGCTTATGAGGTGAAAGGAACCATCATCAGTTGGCTGAAGTTATTGATCTGTGACAAGTATTTGTTGTGCAATAAACCGCTGTGAAAAGAAAACCTTGTTGTCTCCAGCTGACTACTTAACAGGTTGATAAAATCAACCTTTCAAATTTCACAACATGTTCAAAACAAAACAATACAATATGTTAAAACTATCTTGCATAGTTGGTATTACATGATCGACAAAAAAACACAAAGTATGAATTATGACAGATAAAATAAAATTCCAAAAATGGTGGTTTCACCTCAAAACTCACTACATTCAAGAAAAAAGCAGAATACTGGATGTATAATAATAAGCGCAATGCATTACTGCTTCTAGTCAAGGAAAACTGCATCCAAAAACTGTACAGTAGCTATCTTGGTTGATAGCAAAGAAGACGAAAAGATGCATTTCCACATGTTTTACTGAGTGTACACAAACTGATCTTCAAAGACATTTTTGAAACACTTCTTCTGAATAATAGACAATAGTGGACAATAGATTAAACAATGTTCCAGTGTTTCTTTTTGGGCAGAGGTTTTACAAAATCGACATTGGTTTTCAACATTCGGAATTTGCTTCCTGCGAGCCAAAACATCAAGGTTTGGCCAGAGATTCAGGCAGAAGCGAAGAAACTTCTGGCGAAGCTTTGGACAAGGAGATTTGGACAAAAAGTCAGCCATAACTCTAGAGCGTTTATGACCAAATACATTTCGATCAAAGTCCTTGTAGTTTAAGCATTTGTTTTGTGTTATCATGTTGATGAATTTTCATTTTCGCTCGAGCTTCATTGGATAAGAACAACTGTAAATCAACAGAAGCATCAGATAAAGCATTCATGGTGAACTCACACCAATTCCGAGAAAATGTCTGATTTTGCTTGAGTAAGTGTGCTGCCACCTTTCCCAAGATATCTGAGTGCTCCAATGACAAAAGACATTTTCAAAAAAATACACAGTATTTCCAGGTGACATAGGAAAACATTGATAGGGAACCCAGTTCAAAACGAATCAGGGGTAAGGGTGTGCACATAGGTTAGTGTAAAACTTGCTTCCAAAAAGATGATTCTAGTTTGTCCCACCATGCTGCAGTTTTAGGAGTAAGAGCTTCAGACCCATAGGTTAGAATTGGAAGTACTTTCTGGAGATCAAATGTTAACACATGTTTGATTGTACATTTTCCAAATTTGCCCATAAGCATTCTCGCTTGGGCAACTAGGGACCGCAGCTTACCAGTGATTTCTGAGTCAAACCCAGGGTTTGATAGAGTATCTGCACCTAGAGTTCCCAAAAATGTATAGCTAGACACCCGTTCAAGCGTAACATTATGTAAACTCCACCTGAAAGATTTAACTTTGCAACCCAAGCGCCATTTACAGACCATTGTTTGAGTTTTGTTAACATTAATTTTTAGATGATTTAAATCTACATAAGACTCTAGGCCATCCAAGAGATTCTGTAGTCCAGTGTGTGTTTTAGAGATAAGAACTAAATAATCTGCATAAAAGAGGTATGGAATTCTGTGTATGCCCAGGCTGGGAGGATCACTCAAGATTTTTCTGAGATTAACTCCAAGATCATATATAAAGAGATTGAAGATTGATGAAGCCAAAATACACCCTTGCTTCAAACCTCTGTACGTGTGAAATTTTGAGGTCATGTTATCACCCAAATCTAGTCTAGTCTAGTCTATTCCGGCTGTTATTTATTTGTATTTCTTTAATTTAATATCATTTAGTTATAAATTATAACTTTTCACATTACACACATATAAAGGAAAACAAAATAAAATTGTTTCCATCACATCATAATAATACATCAAATACAATTATTCATCAAAAAAAGCCCTAATATAAAATAATACCCACAGAACATGTTACTACTCTGTATTATTAATCTGATGATTACAACACATTGGTATTCAACAATGAGCTGTTTCAGAAGATAAACAAGGGGGAATTCTCTATTACTAAACTGATTGCCACAGAATGCAACAAGCAATCTGCTCATAGCATCCTCAAAATCCCTAGAACTGCACACAGGCCTGTTTATTCGATAAGTGGACCTGCATTCAGTGGGGGGGAGGAGTGCCCTGTGAGCATACCGCTGCACAGCCCGGTTCCCCCACCTTGCATATGAGTGTCAGACATGCACCTAGTACTGATAGTCATGGATCATCAGGATCCATTGGGGTTGAGGGCTGATGACCGCTTGTTCAGCGCCTGGATCTTGAATAGACACACCTGTATGAAGTTTCTGGTATTTAGAGGACTAGATTATTCAAGAACCCTTCCTCTGACGAAATGCACGCTGGACTTTTAAACAATATATAAGGAAAGGAAATGAGGAAACCTAATAGAACATGTCACACACATTAACATTATGGGTACAGTCAGCTAGGCAGATGTCCAAAAGGACCACTGCCTATTGTTGCTTTTCCCTGATCTGTTTAAGGAAAGACAAGTGCATTGGGTGGATGGTGACAGAGGAAGAGGGTTGCATTGTGGAGAAGTGCAATAGGTGATGCATGTGTTTCCCTGGACCATTGCCAGGAGCTCTAGCCATTGTCTTCAGTGACTCACTGTAGTGTGTCCAGACAAAGAGAACATTGACTCCTTGTTCATATGTGTGTGTAGTTGACTTTCAGAAATATGGAAACAGTGATTGTGTGAATTAGCCCTTACTCACCCTGCACCAACAAGTTGGCCTATTCGAAAAGATTAATTAAGGTGCAATGATGATGTAAGCATCTTCAGGTAACTTGCTATCGTAAAGGCAATTTTTCTCTGTTTCTTCTGATAATATGATTAACCCAAGGGAACTAGCAGGACACCTTAGATGGTGTTACGGTACATTTGCCCAAGTGCAAACATTTCATAGACACATTATGCAATCACATTACCTACCACACGGGTGAATGTAGTTTGCTCTTATTTATGCTGGCCCCGATGTGATAGTGCATTGTCAAACTGCAGGTGTGCAATTTACAAATGTACCATATTGGCGTAAGTGGCAGTCGTGCTTGTGTAATATGGGGATTGCGGAAAACCTGTGTGCGCTTTAAACATTCTAGGGTCTCTCTGGTCAAAAGTCTGCTGTATATGACATAGCATTAGACGGCAGCATGAAACATTGAAGGAATGCACTCCACATCTGCCAATTATTCTACTGTGGATCTGCCTGGCTCTCTGATTAAGGCGCCGGTGCCTGGGAATAAGAAACCCCTAGAAGATATAATGTTATCAGCGTTTTCTAGAAAAGCAAGGCTACAGTGTCTGCCTATCAAGACATATCGTGCTGTCATTTCAAAGGCTGCTGATAGGCATTGGATCAGGACTGACAATGTGTGCACATATTTTAAAAGGGGTGAAAAGGCTAATTTGGTTGGCAAAACTTCAATATGAGTACTACCCCCGTTTTCCCCAATGGCCAGACAGCATGAATGCAATTGTGCTGCAAGACAGATCAAAGAGGCTCTGATAATGGGCCGCAGAGCTTTGGTCTGGAAAACTCCTCTTCAGTGGCAGTTTTATAAAAGCAGCCTTTGATTTTCGTTCCATAATTATATTCTGTGTTCACATTTTATTTAAATTGAATAAAGTTAGCATTGCTTTGAGATGTGTCCCCGTTTAACTGTATTTTTTGCAAACATTGCATATGCAAAGTGTTAGAAAACTGAATGTGTTCATGTCTATATTTTGCTAGTAACAACGGTAAATGCAGTGTCTTTAATGATGAGGGATCGGAAAAAAACAGAACTGATGTCAGTTTCTACTGTTTCTATGAACAGGCTTTTCCTATTGATCTAGATTGAAATGCCACAGCAGGATGTATGAGAAAGGCATGGCAAAAGACATTGGGTAGCTTTTTAAAAAAAAACATTTCCATATGTCATATCCTATAGGATCATTCCAAATCGTCTAACTCTTATTTTAAAGCAAACAAAAAAAAATGTTAGGGGCATAAAACATTTGGGTGAAAGTAGAATCTGTACGTTACTGTAAGCAAACAATTAATTATTTAATTAAACATAATAAACAGGGTTGCACACACATTGGCAATTTCTCTTTTGGATGTCAGAACAGGTACATTACCCGACAGAAGAAAACACAGTTAAGGAAGTGTTAAGAGGGTGTGTTATGCATATTTATCCTGAAGGGTGTTAGGAAGGCATAGAATTGAATAATCTACTAATCATAAAGGTATTGGGTAAAGATAGTGGGTACAATTATGAAAGACAACATATCAAGAACAGAAGAGGTTCCACAGTGACAAGTGTGGTTACATCCCCTGGTCTTCAAACCTTTCCAGGGCCAACAATTAAACAAACTGAGGAAAAACCCTCTAAGCCAACTCCAGTTCATAGACATGCGTCACAGACAGGCAACTCTTCGACCTACCTAAAGACCAGCAGATCTGCATGGATGTCCAGGCAAATTCCCATTTCAATAAGAAACAAAGGGTCTAACCCATGTGGCTCTTAGTCATTAGGACCGTAGGTCACCGGTACCCATGCTATTGGGCTTAGTTCCATATCGTAGGTGGTCATAGATAGGGGCTGGGCATACATAGTGTGAAAATAAAAAACAGATCATTTATCACTTGCGGATAAATGACAAGAATGTGCCACCCCTAGTCACAGATGTGCCAGGTAAAATCATACAACATAACCAAGCCCTGAGGAACCATATAAGTCTGTTTGGGTGTATGTCAATGCATCAAATTCCTTGCATCGACATGCGTTTGCATCACATTTTTTCTATCTAAAAAATGTGCATCGAATGCAATTATTTTTCTTTTTTTGGGGGGTCAACCCCCGTTTTTTACCCTTTTTAATGCACGGAAACACAAATTAACCCTTTACTCCCCAAAATATGCATTCGATGGACATTGTTTAGATGGACATTTTTTGATGGAGTGGCATTAGATGCAATGTCATTAGATGCATTGACCAGATACCGTCTATAGTTGTACGTATTACTTAAATTAGCATGCTTGAGTCCTACGTGTGTCTTAATTCACAGTCATAATCTCACCCACGGCAATACAATACAATGTCCTTACATTTGAACAATGAAGCACAAATTGAATGTTGCTGAACATTTTGCATATGACCAATAAGTACCCAGGGAACCTGTCAGCAACCGCATTACTCACAAAGCCATCTCAGCACTATGAAAGCATACATCCCAAAACCGAAGTTGCATTTAGGTACCTCATGGCCACTACTACAACATGCATGTGCATGATTCACACTCCCGCTCCACCAATCACGAAATCAGATTCAATGGCAAATGCTATGTCATTGGCCCATCATTGTAGCACTGGCACTTTAGGCGTAACTTCATGAGAGCATGCTTACTAACCTAGAGCAGAACCAAGTGCATCTAACAAATACACAATTATTTAATTTTGTAAGACAAACAAGGGGGGCAGGGAATTGTCCAATAACTAGACAAAAATATAGCTGGCTTTGTTTTTAAAAAGAAACACAACATATATGTTTTGCCATTTAGTCTACATCACAGTGCTAGGCTTAGAGCTTTCAAGATCACATAACTCAATTCCTCAAGCTGTAGGTTCGGTTTGTCTTTAATGCTGGGAGCGAAAACAGTAACTTGGTGGAATAAATCTATTATCGCTGCAAGATCTCTTTATGTTGCTTTCCCCTTTTCAAACAAATCTAGACATCTGAGTCTCAAGGTAAGAAGATGCACAGATGTGCACAAATGTCCAGGCTTCTATTTGAAAATAGACCCAAAAATATATAGAGAAAATGCACATTGTGTAGAGAGTGTACTTTCTGACCTATATTGCTTGACTAAAATAGAGATGTCAAAATGTGCATCAACTTTCACGTTGCTTCCTATACCTCCATAACATGTAAAGCAGAGAGAATAGAGCCCTCCCATGCCTCATTAGCACTAGGCTGTAAAATGACATTTAGTAACAACTATTAGAATATGTGGATTGTTATTGTCTGCTCCACTGACATACAGAATGCTTTTAATGCAGTCTATACTTCTTGAGAACTGTCACAGGCATGAGAGTGAAAGAAATAATTCTTACAAAGATATCACAGTTTCTATTTTATTTTGTATTTTTATTTTATTTTTTAAAGCCAGACCTAGCTTGAGAGCAGCCGAGCGCTGTACATGGTGTGGGTAGCCCGTGTTTGGGCTGGCATCTTTTAACACATACGCAATACTGTGAATTGTGGTCTGTGTGTTCATTGTGATTACCCATGGTCAGGTGTTGCTGAAAATACAACGCTTTGAGAGCTTTGCAAAATTGCAGAAGTATTGGTGTATTCTGAGCACTGCGAGGCACAAAGTAGCGTGAAGCTGGTTCCATATACAAGCTTGTAAGTTCAAACAGTTAGATCGAGTGACAAAGACAGCACTGCTGGGTCCTGTGGTTTGGGATGTGGCATAGCAAAGGGTTTAGATAGAAGTGCACACCTATGGTAAGTAAGTTTAGTAAAGAAATTCGAGGATTATTTTAAATACATTTTTAGGTGCGGGGGAGGAACTGGGGTCATGGCACAAGACCCCACAATAAACATAAAAAGAAAGAGGATTCAACTTGGGAACCCTCCCGTCCCCTGCACACTTTCAAATGTTTGGATTAATCCAATACAGTTGTTCAAATTGAGTTATAGGCATTGTACATATTTTTGTTTCTTCAGAAACAGAAGTGTGAGATAAACAAATATATATTTATAGCCAAGCTATATTATTTTCAGCAAGAATTAGTTCAGAGAGAAATTATTTACAGTGCATAGAAACAAAATGGAATCAATTGATGAAGCTCAAATTGAGGAAAAATTGAGTCCAAATTAAATAGCGACGCGTATCGAGGAAGTTCTCCTCTTCTTCATAAGGCCAAACTTGGACTCTTAATGTAAAAGGAAAAACACAAATTCAGTAAAGAAAATATTGTAGGCACAATTCATAGATTGTTCATAACATATACAATTTTACAATTTAGAAAATTAGGTGACGTTAGTTGTAACATGTCATAATATGCGTTGTAATACATGCAACATTATAAGGTGAATTATGTGGTCCATGTTTGAGCGAGAAACTGAAGGTCAATTAATACACCCCTTCCTGTAAAATAGACAGTAAAACGTACAACATATTATAGTTCAGTGGAATGATCCCTATAGAGGGACCTATCAAGTGGATGGTGAAACATAAGCTAAAGTGAATATATAGGGAAAAAAAGCTAGTAGTTCCTAAGCTCTATCAATCTAGTGGGAAAGAAATGCGAAAGTCGTTACCTTTGTGTGTAGAAAGGGTTGGGAAATCAAAGAATCCAACGAAGCAGGAAAAAAGTAAACAGAGTGTCTTTGTGTATCAGTTAGTTCCTAGAGACACGGCCAATTCCCAAAAAGATACTAGAAATCTGTAAATAACAGAGCCTGATCAATGTCAAGCTCATTGTTTAAAAGTAACGGACATTAGTATGAAATATATAAAAATCGAATAACTTACCTAGCCAGAATGTGGATTGCGGTAAATAATCAATAGAAGAGCCCATGTAAAGTGTGGACCTCAAATATCTCGCTGTCGCTGCAGGTGTGCCTCAGAATGTAGGAGTTCTGTCACGCAAATAAACAAGCTGAACAGGAATGGAGTCCTGATTAGTATAAAAAACTCAGCAATCTAAAATGGAGTAGTGAAAACGTAACGTGATGTTTAATAAAGGCAAACTGAAATGTTAAAAATTACCATGATTAGGATGTGCACAAGGCACAATTCTTGAAGCTGATGTGAAACTGATGTCAAGATTGTGCGGCCGGTCTACAACTGAAGAATCCGGCAGTAATGGATTAGGTAGAGTATCAACTAAAGAAAGTGTAAGGAAAAAAAGAATAATGAGACTAAGGAACTTTATCCCTGGTCCCTAGATAGACAAATGCTAATGCATTAGCACTTACCTGGAGCGTAGGGGGACAATCCTGAACAAGGTCTGTTCAGCCGAGCAGCTTGTTGTTCACAAACCATGCAAACAGCATTTGACCATGGAGATAAATAGAGGACTAGAGTTATAGATAAAGAAGAAGGACTAAGGAGGAATCAGGCCAAAAGATCAGCCATCTTGAAACAAGGTTATATGGTTATATGTTGTGATAGAGTATGGACCTCTAGATATTCACAAAACTAGAAGTCATTTGAATCAAGAAGCGGAAAAGTGCGAAATAAGATTGATTGATAAGAAAAATTCATGCGGTGCAGATACCTAGTGTAAAATGTAAATCGGGCATAACAAATACTAGTCCGCACATAGTAGAACGGGGAGAGGAAAGCTAAGAAAAATAATTTACCGTGTGAAATAGAATTGAAATAAGCAATGAGAAAAAGGTTGTAAATTGGACAGAACGCTCTGATATAAGAGGGGGAAAATAAATATAATTATCAAATCATCAGGGTAAGGTCACTGAATGACTGCGTGTAACCTCTCAGTCTATAATAGGTGGAGAAACTAACCCTAGATCTCTCTTTTTCACATGGAAGACATAGTACAATGTGACAGTCTCAGTTGGGTAAACGCATTTAATTTACAGAAGATCAAAATTAAATGTAATAAGTTTAACAAAAATGACATAAATAAAAGTAAACAATAAGAACAATTTTTACATTGAATTTACAGGCAATGATTTTTATGGCAACCATCTATTAGTCTCAACAAAGTAGTGCCTTAGATCACAGTCAGACACTGGAATAGTAATGTAACTTTCAAGTTTATGTTGTTGAAGATCAAGAATTCCTTATTGACAAATTCAAATCACAAAAAACAGTTCAATGTGAAATCTTCCTTTAAACCCCAGGGCTGTAAAGAGCTTAACTTGTCAATCCAATACGCCTCTCTTTGTAGTAAGAGTGACTGGTAGTCACCTCCTCTTGTAGGTCGTTTGACAACTTCTAGCACCTGGTATTTTAATTGGGCAATTGAATGTTTCTGCATGTTGAAGTGACGGGCTACCGGTGAGTATTGGTTATTACATCTTATGTTCGACTTGTGTTCAGACAGTCTTGATTTGACAGGTCTTTTGGTCTGTCCTACATACACTTTGCTACAAGGGCACTTCAACATATATATGACACCTGATGTCAGACACGTGGAGTAGTCTCTTAATTTGATTTTTTGACCATTCCTGGGGTGAGTCACTACATTAACTTTGATTGTGTTATTACAGTGTATACACCCTAAACAAGGGAAGGTGCCTAGTTTTTTGGTGGCTAGGAAAAGTTGTTTCTCCTTTGGTACTCTTTCAGTTTTCACCAGCTTGTCTCTTATATTTTTACCCCGTTTAAAACACATCATTGGAGGTGTGGGGAACAATTCTAATAGAGTTTGATCATTGTGAAGGATATTCCAATGTTTCTTTATACTTTTTGTGATCTGAAAACTCTGTCTTGAGGATTTTGATATGTCTAGAAGTGGGGTATCTTTAACAACAGATTTAGGTTTCAATAAATCTTTACGAGAGATCTCTGAAGCTCTATCTTTGGCAATTTCCAAAGTTTCCGGTGGGTAGCCTCTGTTCTGAAATTTACCAACAAGATTTGTGCATTCCTTATCTAGAACTTCTGGGTCAGAAATTATTCTTTTCAAGCGTAAAATTGACTATATGGTAGACTTTGGAGCATCACCCTCGGGTGGAAGCTAGAATAGTGAAGCAAATTGTTAACATCAGTCGGTTTATGGTATACAGACGTAGCAATCTTTTTGTTAACAATGCTCAAGTTAACGTCAAGAAAATGTAGATAAGGGTTACCAATCTCAATAGTAAATTTGATCCTGGGGTGCACTGAATTAAGGTATTCAAAAAACTGATCTAGGTCATCTCGTGTGCCACAACAAATGCAGAAAATGTCATCAATAAACCTCTTCCAGGTTTAAATGTATGCTGCCCATGTGGGGTGTTCCAGTACATGTTGACTTTCGAACTGAAACATAAAAGTATTAGCGTACACTAGCGCTATCGATGATCCCATCGAGGTACCCGATGTTTGTAAAAAGTATTTGCCCTGATGTCTAAAATAGCTATTGTAAAGGATTAAGTTGAGTAGCTCCAGAATGAATTGAGGATTACCTTTCACGCCTGGATTGTTAAGTAGCAACCATTCAACAGAATCTATGCCTTCACTATAGGGTATTGAGGTATATAAACTACATACATCAAGGCTGAATGGTATGCAGTATTCACTGAAAGCTGAGAAATCTTTAAGTCCATTAAGAAAGTCTGTTGTGTCCTTTAGGTATGTGGATGATGCCTGTATAAGTGGTTGTAGTAATCTGTCAATGTAGACTGCCAGTGGGTCGAAGACACTCTCTGTCCCAGCAACAATCGGTCTGAGGGGTGGATTTTGTTTATCTTTGTGAATTTTAGGGAGCCCATAGAAGACTGGTGTAACGGATGGGAATTAGTGAGATATTTATGTGTTTTATCATTAATCCATTTGTTCTCTTTGGCTTTTAACAGAGGATTGTTAATCAGTTTTCTGATTTCTGGTAGTGGGTCCCTATCTAATATAGCATATGTGTCTGTGTCGTTAAGGAGTTCAATGCATCTTTTAACATAGAAGGATGTATCCATGATAACAATTGCTCCACCTTTGTCAGCTGGTTTAATGGTAATGTCATCACATTTCGCCAGTTCATCTATCAGATCTAGTTGGCGGTTTTTGATATTAATGGGTGTTTTTCTTCTATAATCAATTCTGCTTAAATCTTGTAGGACACTCTTCTCAAATAAATTCAGAATTGAATTTTGTACATGTGGGTCAAATGTACTCTTGGGACGTATTTCCAGTAAGTCACTTTGTGGTGGTCTAGATTCCATTTCAGGTTGCGAACCAAAGAAAATTTGGAGTCTTAATTTTCACATCAATCTTTGTAGACAGATATTTTCTTTAAATAATGAAGTATTGCACGTTGGAACAAACGATAATCCTTTGTTCAAAATGTTAAGTTGTTCTGCTGAAAGGATCTGCTGAAAGGATCTTGCTCGAAATATTCACCACTAGATTGTTGTCCTTTATTTGTTTCTCTTTTTTGTTTGTGGCTTTCTTCCCTCTTCATGTGAAAAAGAGAGATCTAGGTTTAGTTTCTATACCTAGTATAGACTGAGAGGTTACACGCAGTCATTCAGTGACCTTGCCCTGATGATTTGATAATTGTATTTATTTTTCCCCCTCTTAGATCAGAGCGTTCTGTCCAATTTACGACCTTTTTCTCATTGCTTATTTCAATTCTATTTCACACGGTAAACTATTTTTCTTAGCTTTCCTCTCCCCGTTCTACTATGTGCAGACTAGTATTTGTTATGCCCGATTTACATTTTACACTAGGTATCTGCACCGCATTAATTTTTGGTATCAATCAATCTTATTTCGCACTTTTGCGCTTCTTGATTCAAATGACTTCAAGTTTATTGAATATCTAGAGGTCCATACTCTATCACAACATATAACCTTGTTTCAAGATGGCCGATCTTTCGGCCTGATTACTCCTTAGTCCTTCTTCTTTATCTATAACTCTAGTCCTCTTTTTATCTCCATGGTCACATGGTGTTTCCATGGTTTGTGAACAACAAGCTGCTCGGCTGAACAGACCCTGTTCAGGATATTCCCCCTACGCTCCAGGTAAGCGCTACTGCATTAGCATTTGTCTATCTAGGGACCAGGGATAAAGTTCCTTAGTCTCATTATTCTTTTTTCCTTACACTTCCTTTAGTTGATACTCTACCTAATCCATTACTGCTGGATTCTTCAGCTGTAGACCGGCCGCACAATCTTGACATCAGTTTCACATCAGTTTCAAGAACTGTGCCTTGTGCACATCCTAATCATGGTATTTTTTTACATTTCAGTTTGCCTTTATTAAACATCACGTTACGTTTTCACTACTCCATTTTAGATTGCTGAGTTTTTTATACTAATCAGGACTCCATTCCTGTTCAGCTTCTTTATTTGCGTGACAGAACTCCTACATTCTGAGGCACTCCTGCAGCAACAGCGGGATATTTGATGTCCACACTTTATGTGGGCTCTTCTATTGATTATTTACCACCATCCACATTCTGGCTAGGTATGTTATTCGATTTTTATATATTTCATACTAATGTCCGTTACTTTTAAACAATGAGCTTGACATTGATCAGGCTCTGTTATTTACAGATTTCTAGTATCTTTTTGGGAATTGGCAGTGTCTCTAGGAACTAACTGATAAACGAAGACAGTCTGTTTACTTATTTTTCCTGCTTCGTCGGATTCTTTATTTCCGACACTTTCTACAGACAAAGGTTACGACTTTCACATTTCTTCCCCAGTAGATCGATAGAGCTTAGGAACTACTAGCTTTTTTTCCCTATATATTCACTTTAGCTTATTTTTCACCATCCACTTGATAGGTCCCATTAGAGGGATCATTCCACTGAACTATAATATGTTGTACGTTTTACTATTTTACAGGAAGGGGTGTATTAATTGACCTTCAGTTTCTCTCTCAAACATGGACCACATAATTCACCTTATAATGTTGCATGTATTACAATGCATATTATGACATGTTACAACTAACGTCACCAAATTTTCTAAATTGTAAAATTGAATATGTTATGAACAAACTATGAATTGTGCCTACAATATTTTCTTTACTGAATTTGTGTTTTTCCTTTTACATTAAGAGTCCAAGTTTGGCCTTATGAAGAAGAGGAGAACTTCCTCGAAACGCATCACTATTTAATTTGGACTCAATTTTTCCTCAATTTGAGCTTCATCTATTGATTCCATTTTGTTTCTATGCACTGTAAACAATTTCTTTCTGAACTATAATTCTTGCTGAAAATAATATAGCTTGGCTATAAATATATATTTGTTTATCTCACACTTCTGTGTCTGACCATATTTGTTAGAAACAAAAATATGTAGAATGCCTATAACTCAATTTGAACAACTGTATTGGATTAATCCAAACATTTGAAAGTGTGCAGGGGACGGGAGGGTTCCCAAGTTGAATCCTCTTTCTTTTTATTGGGATGTGGCATACCCAGATTGAGGCAGCTCAACTGGATCGTTCTGCAGAAAGCAGGCTTCCTGGCTGCCCTGATCCTCAGGTTGCTGAAAATTCCAATCCAGGGATTCAGTGTGAGATTGTCCTTGTTCTCAGGCTCTCAAAACCAGGGGAGGCTAGCACACACCTGGTGATGACCTTCAACATGGTGAGGTCCTGGATACAGCTGTAGCTGGTAAAGAGGCAGATCTTGTTCAAACAGCAATTCACCCCCAGTGGTTTCTGGGGATGGTGAGAGGACAGAGTGTAACAGTTTTTAAACACAGCACACTCCAGCCAGGGACTCTTTCAACTGACAATGAAAGCGGCGCACAATAAAAACACTTTTTATCTTTATTTATCCTCGGATTCTACTTTGAGAAGGCACCCAACCTGTCTCGCACCCACCTTAACAAATCCCCCATGTCGCAATGGACTATGAACCAGGCCGGTGTGTAACAATGAAATATTTATTAATTTTTAGAATTCAAAGACAATCAAGCAAATCAAAATTAGGACAGCAGCCACTAGTGTGTGGCTATACAATGCAACAATCCTACTACACAATTCATTCAAATTCCTAGCATCATCTACATAAACCCTCAATAGAAATCTGAAGCAAAATCAATCATCAAAATGACAGATGGCACACAGGTTATGCACTCCCCCTGCAACACTTCCCACAAACACCTACTAACGAAAGTCTTTGTGGCTGGAAAGTAGTGGCAAGGAGGCAGTATGAAGATGGAAAAATCGATTTTTAAATTTAACCCACCACCCCAGGATGGGAGGTTAGAAACGAATTGAAAACCTTCAAAAGGAGCAAAATGGCATACTCAAATTTAACTTCTTTGTATCTCAATGTACAGTTGCAGTGGGATAACTATGACAGAAATGTGTGTGGCTGCACTTAAGAAACTAGGAAGCTTACAGACTACTGAACAGGGTACCAAAGCAACGTGACACAGGTAAGAAAAATCATTTTGGGAGGAAAACAATTCAGAATAAAATAGATGCAGCAGAATTTCAATTTCTTATTTTACACATGCTCTAAAATAACAAGCAGCTAAGAAAAGGGGTATAGCTGTTAAAATCAGAAATCGGTTTTGGGATAGGAAACAAAGGCATAACAGACAGGGTTCTGATGGGAAGGGATTACTCTTTATGGGATTGTGTTTGGGTTTTTCTATGGGGTGAAATACAAATCAGAATGTATAGAAAAGCAAAATGCACATGCAAATTTGTTTTTTGTTATACTAGACTATTTCTGTTGAGACTATATTTTAATGTCTATACTTAGTAAAAAACACTTAACAACATTGTTACTTTCGAAAGGCAACAATAATTAATGTGAATTTTCAATGGGGACATTAATTTAGTTACTTCAAATAATACTAGAGACTTACATAGATAACTGGAAGAATTGTCATAAGGAATATACAAGCAGACATAGACTAACACAGATTATTCTATGGAAAAGGTGAACAGATGATACTAGCAATCTGCAATTTGACTGGATTTTCTAAAGATGCAGGATTCAAAAGAGAGGGGCATGCAATATGGGACTTTCAATGGGGTTTTCTGGAGTATGCAAAATTAAAAGAGTGGGATATGCAGTTTGGAACAGGGTGAGGTGATACTTACAAGGTAAGCTTGAGTTTTGGACTTTGGACAGCCAGCAAGGTCTCTGGTCAGCAGGGCCTAGGGATCTAGGCACTGGGACAGCGGGGTCAAGAGATTTGGTCACTGGGACAGCTAGGCTCTCCTGGAGGGGATCAGCTGGGCAAGGTCTGGTCACTGTGGACAGCGGGATGGGTTAGCTGTCTTTCCTCTTTTCTCCCTGGATTATTGGGTATGGCTGGATCTGGAGGGGTGGTTCTGCCTGGATCTGGATCAGCTGCTTCTGGAAATGGTTTTTGAGTTTTTTAATCTTTGAATAGTGGGATGCATCTCTGCTTCCCTAGATCTTGGGGTCTGGTTTTCAGTTGCTTGTCCCTAGGGTTTCACTGTCTCCTGCCTATATAAGCAAAGTGACATCAGAGAATTTCACAATCTGGGTGGAAGTACTCTACCCTCTACCGGGATAGGCCATGCTACTGGTGTTCCCTCCTCCTTCCGGGCTGATTGGTTCAGGGGAAATTACATCATTTTATGTGTGCGCATTTATGACTTCCTTTGTCTCACACAGTTACTTTTTACCAAAATAAGTTATGGAGCAAATATTCTAACCTATGCTAGTCACCATCATAAGAAACATATATGCAGATCCCATATTTCACAGGGAAACAGACAGTCCGATCGCCAACTCTGTGTGATGTTACATCACCCTTTAGCACAATTTTGTCATTTTTAGGAGAAACATAATATTTTAAATTCTGCAAATGGCCACACATATGCCCACTTCTATTTTGCATATTTTCACTATGTTTTATATCGGTATCATTTATACTTCACCGAAAAATGAATTTTTCCTGCCATTACAGTTCCTCAGGTGCCAGGAACACATGCTTAGTCTCTTAGGATTTGTCCATTACTCACATAAAATGCCAGCATAATATAACATTACACCTTATTCAGCGCATTGGGAGAAATGTCTTAATATAAAAAGTTCTTTAAAGTCAATGGGCTAGATTAGTCACAAGTGTGGGCGGTCTTTCCAACCCCCAGAGCAAAATTGTCTTCCCCTGGGTCGGTTTGGACAACGGGTTTCCATGACACCCTTTGAAGCCAAGCAGTTGGGCTGGGGAGGGGTATCAAAGGAAATTGCACCTCTTGGTGAAAATGCTAGTTCCCATTGAGTCCTTTGTTGGTTTCTCTGGAAATGCCAGACAGTCTGACGAGGTCACAAACTTCCACACTTTGGCCCTTTCATATGCCCATGGGGGCTGGTTCACTTGTGGAGTTAAATATTTTCCCATGGAAGGCAGGGCACCTTTGAAGTAAGTTCCTGGGCAAAACCTGTTCTGCTGGTTTCAAGGTTTTTTTCTTTTTCTTTCTTTCAACAGAAACCAAGTCTTTTTGGGAATAAATATAATGTCCTTGCAAATCCCCCATATAAACACTGTTTCTATGGGAGCAACATTGTGATTTCACTTTTAAACATCATTTTCCTGATTTTCAGGAGAGCAAATTCACACGTGTGTTTATTTCAGTTCATTTTGAGTTTACCAATGCAGTTTCTGCAGCACACAGTTTCGTGTTAGTTAACCTTCTGGAGTGCTTTTACAGATAAGGTCAGTTTCTGTACACATAGAGATATACAGCCAAGCATTTCTTTGAAATTGACATGAGAAGAAGAAACACTTTCTTTCATTTACAGCAGTTTGTGCAATGGTTTATAGAAAAAGAAAACACAAGCCGTGTTTAAATGGAAAACCAAATTCTTTGCCTTTCAAGTGATTTCCCAGTACATCAGCTGTTCTGCAAATGTATTGCCTCACGTCTTGGTAATCAGCAGAAGTAAAGCATGCCACGATGGGTTTCCATGAAGGGCACAACTTTGTGATGTTTTAAAATGAAATCAAGAGCAAATTGCAAAGTTGTCTTGGATGTAATGTGTGCAGCTTAAGTATTCAGAAAACAGAACAGCACATGTGGTGCTGTTCTGCATGTAGGTCATTTTCAGATGTTTTAAATGGAGGTAAAACAATGCAGAGCACTTCTTTTGGTGGCATTCTTGTGTTTAGTGCTTGTCACACATATGCGCCATGGAAAGAAAAGTGGTGTTGTTTTTCTGCATTATTTCCATACGGTTTTTGCTTGAAGGGGATTTCTGCAAGGGCTTTAAATGTACCCCACAGAATCCCACCTTCTCTCCCATGACTTTTTGTTGAGGGAGAGTAGGGCAGAGTGGGGTTCATTCGATGGAATTCTCCTTCATCAGGGCGCGGCACTCCAGGATCCCCCCCGTCTTTGAGTTGGAGGGTATGGAGCGGCACCCTCTTTCCTTACTTTCCTTTCCAGGTCATTGGGGAGGTCCTCACCAGGCTAGGAGGTAATGGAGTTAACTATCTAATAGGAGATAGATAAAAACAGGTTTTAGAATTTTTTCAATGACAGCATTCCCGGAAGATTTACAATAGCGGAACATTGATTATAGTTACGATTTTCCTGTGATCTCTTCCTTATGTTGTGACAATAACATCACACATATTACTCAACAGGGCAAGGACACCATTTGACTTTAAAAACATCTTTTTTCATTTTCACAATAGCACTAAACAAAAATGCTCCATGTTATTTAAATATACCTATAGATCTAAATACTTCCTTCTGCTTTTTCTTTTCCTTTCTTCTCATTATTCTGATGGTTCCTCTGTTTGGGTTTCCTTTGGCTCATCAATCAGCTGCAAAGTGTGTCTTGGATGACACCTTTTTTACTGATTGATGTGGACCCATTTCTCTTCTGATAGCTCCCCTTTGGGGATGCATATCCTGTAGGCGACAGGTGAAATTTTGTCTACAATTTCAAAGGGACCGCGTCAGGATGGTGAGGAAATTAAGCTCCTTAATCTGGTTCCTCTGAAAATTGTACAGGTAGACCCTGTCTCCAATTCAATTATTTGAACTTTCGAGGATCCAAAGAACTTATGAATTAAATATAGGAAAGGATTCCAATGTACTATATTTAAGTGCAATAAAAAATCAATAGTCCAAATACCACAATTGCAAATACTGTCATCTTTTATTGTGACCATACAGAAAGCGCAACATAATAGGATTCTAACTATTGTTCCCTGTCTCCAACTTGGTATTCTTTTTTAATTGGTTTTAATTTGTAGTGGGTTTTCAAAACCCTCTGCCGATTTCTCCAGATTTCGTTGAACGTACACAAAAGCATGCTGAATGTGTTTTCTTAGATTCTCAACATGTTCATGTGTTGTGGAGGCATTAATCAGTGTCTGCTCTTGTGTACTATAGAGCAGATGCTGGAGTAGCACCATTCTCCATCTAGTCATTAGCTCAAATGGAGACATTTTTGGTACATAAGATGGTGTAGAACTGATGGCCATCAGGACAACCGATAATTGGATGTCCCAACTAGGCCCAGATTCTGCCACAAACTTCTTAACAATGCTCATAATGGTTTTATTGTACGTCTCACTCTCCCACTAGAGGAGCCGGTATGCAATATGGAGTTTTCTCTTTACCCCAAGTATCTCCCACATCATTTTCATCACTTCACTGGTGAAGTGACTTCCTCGGTCTGACTCAATCCTTTGGGGAAGGCTGAAAAGCGAGAAGATGTGGTTGATCATCAGGGCAGTTGCTGTTTCTGCCTTTCAATTTGGGGCTGGGAGGCATTCCACCCATTTGGTAAAAAAGCATGTTACTGTTAACATGTACTTGTTCCCCCTATCTAAGAGAATCACAGGCCCGATTAAATCTATTTATAAATCTGACCAAGCCAGTGTCATCCCCTCTTCTGGAGGGGAGCTTGGCTTGTTAGTGAACTGTTGACTGAAATTGGGCACACAAGACATCCCTTCAAATATTGGTTGAGGTCCTGCCCCATGTACGGCCAGTATGCAACCTCCCGCAAGATTTTGCAAGATTTCTAAAGTAGTGTGAAACCCCCGATGAACGGATATGGCCGCATCATTGGCGTGATTTAGCATCAGGCTTTGGAATGAGGTAGGGACCACCCACTGGTCACATCCAGAGATGGATCTCCTTACCAACAAACCGTCTTGGATTCAGAACATTTTGGGAAACGTCATCAACACTCAGAGATCTTCTTTCACAATGTAATCGGTTTCCATCAGAGGAAAGTTTGCAGGGTCCTCAATGTGTTTGTAAAATGTCCCAATAATTGAATCCCCTTTTTTGTCATGATTAAATCAGCATCTGGGGTCTCCTTACACCACTGGGCAGTTGAGAGTTCATTGAGAGCAAGTGTCTGGTACCAGGTGACAGCAGTGACCTGGATTTCCCCCAACAGGGACTCATTCTCAAGGAGATCACCCTGGACAGCTCTGATTTTGGACAACTGATCAGCCAGTTTGTTTCCAGTTTTGTCTGGTACCTCTACTCTGGAATGACCCTGAATCTTTTTCCAATACATTGTCATCCCATTAGAGGTGACCAGATCATTAATATTTTGTATGAGCTTGCCATGCTTGAGTGGTTTATTATTTGCACACAGCATGCCTCTGATTTTCCAATTAATCAGGTGCTCCACGACCCGTTCCGGACATAATCTGAATCAGTGATTATGACCAGTTTGTGGAGTCCGTGTTGCATGGCAGTGAGGATGGGCTTGTGAACTGCCATCAACTCCACCACCTGACTACTGCGAGGACCATTCTTGTACCCAACGGAGGGTTCCGGGGCATCATCCACCCGGCATTCCCCATGCCGGCCACCAGTTCCTTTTCCCCGTTGTTGTGAACATGTTGCTAGCAAGTCAGCTATACCTTGCGCGAGGGTACTCTTCTTGTTTTGGCCATATCTGACCTGCACAGTAAAGCCTTGCATGGACAAAATCCAGGAAGTATTTCTGGAATTACTTACATTTCCTGCCTGGATTCTGTCACTTTGGAGGTATTGCAAAGGCTGGTGCGGAGTCTCCACAATGATGTGCTCCCCCTGGATGAACGGGCGGTCATTTTTCAATGTCCACACCATTGCCAGGAGTGCCTTCTCACAATCGTTGAAATTTTCCTTCACAGAGGATAACGCTTTACTCGCTTTGGATATGACGTTATTGACCTTGTCATGCTTTTGATATAATACTGTGGTCAAGAATGTATTCGAGAACCCCGTCTCCAAGAAGAGCTCCCTGTTTTTGATGGTGTGAGCTAGACAAGGAGCTTGTGAGAGGCTTCTTTTGAGTTATTTCACTGCCTCTGCTTGTTCTGGTCCCCTCTCTCACTTGACCCCCCTTTAACAAAATGGACCAGGGGTCTTGTGACCTCTGTGTAATCCTCAAAGAACTTCCTACTGTAATTAGTCAGTACAAGAAGGCTTCGTAGTTCACGTACAGTTGTTGGGTCTTTTAGTTTTAGTAGTGCTTCCACTTTCTTCGCCTGTGGACAGAGACCCTCAGGGGTGATTTCATGTCCCAAGAAGTTTACACAGGTCCTACACCACTGTGCCTTCTGGAAGGACAGTTTTACTCTGGCAACTTTCAACTGGGTAAGAACATAGCAAATTACAGCTATGTGTTCCTACACAGTTGCGCTTTTAATCAGGACATCATCCACATAGGCCAGGTTACCCCTTTCTCCTAAGTCGGGCATGGCCTTATGTAGAAAGATGTTGAATTAATTGCCAGAGTTTATGTATCCGAAGGCAGTTCGGGTCCATATGTACTGCAGCCCTCCAAAAGGTAAAGGCCAGCTTGTACTGGTTCTCCCTACTGACGGGTACGGTCCAGTGTACATTGGTCAGGTCAATGGCAGTGTACACCTTTGACCCCTGGATCTGGGCCTGTCCCTGGTCAATGTAGGGAAGAGGCCATCGGGACATGTGGACCCATTTGTTCAGCTCCCTAAGGTCTGGACAAAGTCTCCATTGGCCATTCAGTTTAAAAATCCCCAGTACTGGATTATTAAAGGTACTGTAGACTGGACGAATTATCCCATGGCACTCTAGGTTTTTGATGATTTCTGTAAGGGACTCCATAGATGCGAGTGGCAAGCGATATTGCCTCACGAATACAGGAGTCATTCCAGGGTCCGTAGGCATTGTGGTAGAATGTATCTCGGTGCGACCGCAGCAAAGATATCTTTCAACTTTTGCTTTCGTTTCTCGGTGTCACAGGCATCAGCAAGCTCGACCCGTTCTTCAACCATCTGTCTGAAGCCTGGGAAGACATTGGGCTTTGCGATCTCAGCGGCCTCCTCCAGCTGTGTGGAAAGATCTCTGGTGAGGGTATTGACCTGGACAGAGGGATTCAGGTAGGAGAGGCAATCATGGTGGACCTGGAATATCACCTCATCCTTCCTGATGTCAAAGGTCACCTCTTCCCACCTGTAAGGGCAGGAAGAGTACACCAGGAAATTCCCCCTTGCTGAATGAAGACCCTTTCTGGTGGTATGTCATTGTCACCGTCATAGCAGTCATTGGGGATTGGTCCTATGATTTCATTTCCTAAATCCATGGAAAAATTCTGGTCATCAACCGCCATTCCAATAAAGGTGCCTGTGCACAGAGTGATACTCCTAGGGTTGCTGTTATCCACCAATTTGGAATGGTGTTGGGTTCTAAGTCAACTAATGGTGTTGGGATTAACCCCAATCCCTGCTGTTGCAGATGGGAATTAAAGTGTACATAAGCATCCAGGTTTCGGAGTTTCTGTCCTCTCTTAATTTTTAAGTAAAGTGGGAATTGTTGGGTCCGTCCTGGGATGGTGACCTCCTCTCCAATTTGAATTTCAACTGCACATGGTAGCAATTGAGCTGACAGAAATGCTTTTTTCAGAATCATCAAAGCCCATAGGGTTGCCCCTTAGTCGGGACCAGTCCTTGTAATTCATGAGATCCAAATTAATTGCGAACCGATTGAGAATGTCACTCCCTAAGTAGAATGCAGAATGGACATCTCGCACAACCCAACAGTTATGCTCTATGCTTTTATCACCTATGGAAATTTTTATCATGCACCTGCTAGGCAGGAGATGTTTGGAAATGGAAGTTTCCAGGCCCATTTCCCACTTATCAACCAATTTAAATGTGGGAATGGTCGGATCTTTTGTGAGTTTCCTGAACAATGCTTTGCTGATGAAGCTTTTTCCTTTATTCAGGCATACTCTGGCGCGAACAGGCTCCTTCCCCTCATTTAACTAATAGGGAGGAACAGTTGTTTAACCATTTTCTGAATATTAGCCAAGCTTTGAGCTGATTTTTCATCAATTTTTTACTTCCGGACTTGGATTTTCAAATTGTGAATCAGTGTAAAATTTCAAGGTATTTCCTTCCAGTGCGCAATGCCACGTGAAACTGGAAGCAACGTTGATTTCAGTGCACTTTTAAAGACCATATGGGGAAGAGATCTTATGTATAATATTCCTTCTGCACCTCAAATTCATTCTAAGTGTACCTCCATGGCTCCATGATTCCCATAAATAAATATAATATAATATTAATAATAATAATAATAATAATAATAATAATAATAATAATAATAATAATAATAATAATAATATAATGCCCCATTTTCCCAATGCTGCTTAATGCCAGATACTATATGTTTCTAACTAATGTTGTAATATGTGAAATTGTCCAAACTGATGATACTCTATATACACCAGCACTCCATGGCGCTCTAGGTACCTTATTCCCAAACACTGTATACACCATCCTCAGATATTCTGGCTAAGCATGGGAAAACAAATTGTTAATCAGCACAGTACATCTTCAGAACTAGACTTACACAGGAGCTAGCACATATGCTCCACTCTTTCACAAATTCCCAGCCTAGAAATCTGACTGCCAGCTTGCTGCTCCTGACAGCATAGATCCTGTTCTACCTAGCTTCAGATCTGCCATTCCCCTTATCTGCTCCATCCTTGCACCAGGAATCAATCCAATGCCTGTTTCCTGGTTTTGGGCACCATGACACCCATTCTATACAGTGCTCTCCCCTATCTATTTGCCAGAGAATATTTATTTATTTGTTATTTTTATTGATTTGGGTTTTTGAAACATTGTAAACAAGCGTGGTAGAAGCTTCTGAGCACGACCGTCACAACTTCCCCACTTGACCATTCATTACATTCTAAGTGTGGTTGTTCCTGGACTCCATAAACATCCTTTCTCTGACTTCAATACTATTTTAATAGGCCAACACTTCTCAGGTAGCCAGTTTTCATTTCCTTCATGTCTCCATTTTCGAATTAGAGCAATACCAACTACCTCAGTCACTCCCTTGCTAAACTTCTGACAGAATCCCCGGCTTTCGCAGGCCTCCAGCTAAAATTATTTGCCCTCCCACTAGTTAAGTCCCAGCGTGTAAATAGTATGAATATTCTGCCTTGCAGATAGAGTACAGTGTTGTTTTGCATGTTGCCAGCCCTGGTGTGCCTACATTTGACATTTCTCAGCATGCTGGTTTCTTTCAACAAAAAAATCAGTCCGTAGACTCTATACAACTTAAACATTTTCACACGTATTCACCAAATCCCATTTGCCTTTCCTCCATTTTTCTGTGGCCCTGATTCTCATCCTGGTGTTAAGTACCGAAAAGGTTGTTAAAAGGGTTAACAACCTTTTCTGTACTGAGCACCTATTCTGAACGTGACACATTCTTCCGAAGTCAGAAGGAATGCACCACTTTCGGAATATATGTGACGGTTGCTAGGATGGGTTGGAAACCAACCAAGCAACCGCCACATTCGTAACCTGGCTTTTTTTAAGGGTATTCTTGTGGCACTCCTCCAGTTTAATATATGCGCTATAATAGCGCGCACATACGCTACCATTTTGGTGCCGTTAGACAGAAGGAGTGTCACAAGAAGCCGGTGCCAGTGCAGGGTGTATTTGAACACGTTCATATACACCAAAGCAAGCAGCTTCAACGTCATTGAAGCTGCTTGCCTTGGTGTATATGAAAGTGCTCATATCCACCCGTGTGGTGCATATGAACACTTTCATACACACCAAAGCAAGCAGCTTCAACGTTACAGAATACAACGTGGAAGCTGCTTGCTTTGGTGTATTTGAAGGTGTTCATATACACCACTGTATATGAACACTTTCATACACACCAAAGCAAGCAGCTTCAACGTTGCTGAATACAACCGTGGAAGCTGCTTGCTTTGGTGTATATGAAGGTGTTCATATACACCACACGGGTGTATATGAACACTTTCACATACACCAAAGCAAACAACTTCACCGTTGTATTCTGCAACGGTGAAGCTGCTTACTTTTCTCTGCAGCATTTTTGTAAAATAACGAATATGTTGTTATTTTACAAAAATGCTGCCGAGTTTTCAGGATTGTACCCGTTATGACAAAAACAGGCACAATCCTGAAGGTGCACTGTTGTGCAACGCGAGGACACCCAGGCCCACTTGAGAATACTGGGGGAGCCTGGGCGACCCGGTTTGGAGCAGTGAATAGTGCTCTTTAGCACGTTCACTGTGCCAAGTTAATAATCGGGACTTCATACGGAAACATTAGACCCCTATCAAGATTCAAAGGCCTACCCTTTTGCCACTGAAAAACTATTACCTGTCAAGTTCCTTTGACCTCTCATAACATCTTTCATAATAAAATAGACAAGTGTGACAGGTGTTCTGGAGTGCCCTACACTGTTGTACAAAGTCTTACATTTAGTCATATTAATTTGACTACCAGTGTATGGTGTGCACCGCAACAGTTATGATGAACAACAAATTAATCAAAATTACGCTGTTAAAAAAGATATGTATGTGTTTGTTATGTCTTTCAAGTAATAAAATGACTACAAAGTTACAGGCTGGTTTTAACATTTTTGCACCAATAAACATGTATGTTCCAACAATATTTTATGCCTCGGTTACTACAGAATATCTATACATTAAATTAAGTAGTTGTTGGTTAGCTTCAGTAATGTGCATGCAGTTCCTAGGTCACCGAGTATTTCACACTCATTGTTAATATTTGTTGTGTATTTGCACAAAAAGTACATTCACACAAAAGTATACACACATATATAATAAAATAAAACAAGAAGAAATATAAAATATAAAATCAGAAAAACAAAGAGGCGGAGAAACCCACTAAAAATGCATTCCAGCAAACATTTGCCATGTCATTTTCATCCAGCTAATTTAAAATATTCAAAATTATGTACGAGGCTCACAAATTAGACCACATCAGTGTTAATTGTGTTCACACTGGATGTACTTCCTCAGGACCTACAAGGAAGCATGCACACATTTGCAATGAATTTCTTATAATTATCTATTTGCAGAGTGTGAATTTTGTTAGCACACCAAATATTAATAGATGTACCTTGGTGGTTAATTTATATCTATATCAAATCTTACTTCTGTTCCTATCAAATTCAATCGTCCAGTAATATAATTTGCATCAAATCTGAAAAACAAGATGGATGTCATGTTTTATCATACAATTAACTATGTGTATTGATAAAATACCTGTATTAGAATAACAGGATTGTTTTTCAACTGATTAAAACATTGAATTAGCTCAATAGCATTTTTCTTTCAATCCTGTCCTCATGAACACTCCATAGTCCAAGTTACGTTTGAATATGATATGAAAGTTCTCCTTAATGGGACTTGTAGGTATTAAAATAATACGTTAGGTCTTCTCTTTTGCTCTCCTCTCAAATTACAAACATATATGTAAAACAATATATTACTAGATATGAAAAGAAGCCATGTGCAAGCTGCCACACAATAACCATATGAAGAACTCACCTCAATGCATTGGGATTCCGGCTGTACACTTGCCACATGGTGTTGGCGTTCCTCTGAGTTATGGCTCCATATTTGATTGTTATAAATAAGGACATCATTTTAGCAACATAGATGAATGACTCAGATATTCGATAGAGATCTCATATTTTGAAATTTTCGGAAGGTTTTTTATAATATGCAACACAATACTTTGAAGTTCCCACTGCGCATATGATGCATGGTATTAATACGTGTCTAAGTTACGGACAATATTGAATTGAATTGATTTGAAGTAGGGCAGCATTTTAGCAACATAGATGACACACTAAGAACTTCTACAGAGACCCACCATCACATGAATGTTCTGTAAATCATTAATAGTAACAATCTGTCTGTTACAGTTAAGTACCCACAGTGTTGAAAATTCCTGTATTGTTTAAATGTACTTATAGCAAATAATACCGTTACTCAACTTTGTCCCATATTTATTATTATATAAATTGCTGTCAATGTATCACCAATATATAATCTCCAAATTTAGATAATAAGGTGGGTATCCATTTTGTTGCTCAGACCTATTTAAGCTACGATGAGCTTTGATGGTGACCCTGACATTTCTGTTCTCCTTTCCATCACCCTTGCACTATCATACGACATCTTACTGTCTCGTTCACAATATGTCACTGAGTAGCACTGCACTGCTTATCATCTTCAATTCCTCCAAGAATTCCTCAACTGTTGTATCTTCCTTCATCTTTTAATCGCACACCTAAACCTTAAATAAAAAAATATCTCCTTAGTTTCCACACCCTGGCCTTCATTACAAGTCAGGCATTAAGGGGTTAACGACGCCGTAAAGAGAGTCGGCGCTGTTAAACCCTTAACGCCTGATTCACACTTTAACTCCTGCTTTTTGCAGGCGTTAAAGTCCAAGGCGCTAAGCGACCTTGGTGCTAATTACGGCACCGTAATTTACGGTGCCGTAATTAGCGCCTTCCCCATCCCCATTACGCCCTATGGGGCAAAAATGGGAATGGGGAAGGGCAAATGGTGAATGGGGAATTACCGCCCCACTCACCTTGGCATGGGGCGGTAATTCCGCCATTCACCATGGCGGAATCCGGCATGGACCATGGTGCTAATAGCACCATGGTCCACCGCCTGCCTTGTAATGAGGGCCCCTGTCTCCCAAGGATTGCAACTTGTGTCCCCCTTAACAGCAACCTCGAACTTCAGCAGTTCACAATTCTCCTGCTATGGTGGCTAAGCTGAATCTCCTAAACATCTTTTAGATTCAACCAGACTTCAATTACTATGCCCATGAAGCACTGGTAACCACTGGAGTCCTCAGCAGGTTGAGATGATGTTGGTGCCTTATCATCAAGTCCCTTACAGTTCCTTTGGTACTTGTAATACGTTATTGAACTCTGACATCTCCACCTTCCACATTCTCCCAACATTCTCCTACAAATCAACTAACTGTCCCTGTGTGGCTGGAGTCATCAAACAAAATCCTTGTCTATCAAATATCTTCCCCTCTTGTTTAAACATTACCAAAGACAAGCGTACACCTGGTTACCTAGGTACATCTCTTGCTGTATTCCTGCCAGCTCATGTCAATCCCAAGCCACCCCCAAATCTTCTGCATCCTCCTCCAACTTGTGCTCATTCCCACTCAATCCCTTCTAGCCTCCTGGGACCTGGCCAATATTGTGGAGCTCCTTGCCACCAGACTGAAGTTCCTCTTAACAATGATGTTCTTAAACCTCACCTTTTATCAATTAAAGGATTCTCTGAGCGTTACATGAGCATTGCTATCCACCTTTCCTCCTTGATTCCAAATTCAGTGTGTAACTGTTGCTCCCTGTAAAGGGTATTAATTGGTCTCTACTGACTGAACACATGACACCTGTGTCGCTTTGCCGTCCCCACATGACATTTCCATTTAACTCCTCCCCATCCAGTTTAACTACAATCAGTTACGCCAATGCACCAATATTGGAAAGGACCCGGCATGCAATTGCTCCTGTCACTAGTGGACCTTTGCAAAGTGTGTCTGATCGAAATAGAATGTGTCTGCTTCTATTGAAAAATGCCAGTAAATAAAAGGATGGTTTATTGCATAACCAGTTTGAAATATACATTAAAATGAATAGAAAACGCTCAACGCGTTTTGAAATAATCGTGTAATAATTTAACGAACGGAGGACAGATGATACAGTCATATCTGAGCACGCAGATTGATGGCAACCGGAGGAAAATGACAGCCTTTCCACATTTTGGCAAACGCCTGAGAGTTCAGACAGTGGAATAAGAACTGGCAAGGCTGAAAGGCATCACAAAAAGAAAACTAGATAAATGTATGCCCCAAAGCCATGCAGGAAAGAGCCAACTGTGATTGTTAGGAGGTGTCGTGAAGGGTATGGCAGACACACCAAGGGCAGACGTGGCTTTCCAGACAGGCGAGTGCTATTGGGAGTTGTATATACAATTGCTGAAGTAGAGGGGCGAGGGAGGGTATTCGCAGGCTAACATGCGTGGTGTGGTAATTATAACCCACAATGTCCGTATGCAGATAAAAAGACAATTTGGAGAGTGAAACGGGCAGTTTGTCTCCAATCAGGGAACATATGCGTGCCAATAATATAATTGAAGATGGTGAGGTAGCTAAGCACACTTGTGGTGCTTCACAGCAGAGGCAACGGAGGGAGGGGATGGACCGGTGCCAGTCTCTAAAAGGTTTGCCACAAGGGAAGATGAAGCTAGATTACCTAAAACGAAAATAACAATGTAAGTGCTTAAGTAGCATTTACAAATCGAATAAAATGATTGGAGCGCCAGTGAGATAGCAGCAGCATGGCGGGCAGCGTGTTCCTCTGTTGTCTGCTTTTACAGCTGATGGATGAATGGCTGAAAGGCACGGTCTTCCACAATACATTCCACGGCAAGTAAATCCGTAATTATGACGTTACTAAAATCGCCCTGACCGTTGAAGAAAATAATCTGTCCACTGTTACACGGTAGCAAACATGCTCGCTCCTCAGAAAGAAAAGATATGTGATAACGAGAGGCATCGAATGCATTTAGCGCTGGGATGTGACTTATGTATTTAATCAATAAAAGCGAATCAACTTAATTCAACATCACTCAGTACATATTTCAGTGAGTTATATTATTCGTGAATTCAGGGCACTGCAAAGAATTAACCTATGAAGATATTTTTGCGAACATGCCGATAGCTATTCTGTAAATTGTAGCATTCCTGGGCTTGTGTTCAATGCTGTGTTCAAGGGCATAGGATAGCCCATTGAGTTAAGCACTCGCCGCAGAGAAATAATCTGTTCACTTTTAGACGGTACCAAACATGCTCGTTCCTCGAAAGGAAATATATGTGATAACGAGAGAGGCATCGAATGCATTTAGCGCTGGGGTGTGACTTATGTATTTAATCACTAAAAGCGAAGCAACTTATTTCAACATGGCTCTGTACATATTTCAATGAGTTATATTATTTGTGAATTCACGGGCACTGCAAAGATTTAACCTATGATGATATTTTTGTGAAAATGCCGACAGCTTTTCTGTCAATTGTAGCATTCCTGGGGTTGTGTTAAATGCTGTGTTCAAGGGCATAAGATAGCCCATTGAGTTAAGCACTCGCTGCAGAGATGTACCTGGGGGATCATAGAATCAGCCCAACCTTTCTTTCTTCCAAGACTGAGAACCTGTCGAATAATAGGAACACTTAAACATTATCTCCTATCAGATTCCTCCCACTTAAACGTTTTATAATAATAGATATGGTTCTGAACAAACTGAATGGTACTTCATTTTGTTTTTGCAGCAGTCCTAAAGTAGTAAAAGTGGAGTCAGTCTTAGAGTAAACCTCAACAAAGAGGCTATTATTCCATCATGGTGCTAGGGTTATGATTCTAAGGTGAGGGAGAAGTGAAGCAAAATCCAATGGAATTCTGCATAATGTATTAGATTACAGCATTACATTTTCCAATCTCTGAAGCAGCAAAGCCTGAGCCACCCTAACCTGAAATTAAACTTGTGAAGGCAAATCTTAAGCAGATTTTCAAAGCAAGGTCCTAACCGGTAGAGCTATCATACCAGCTTCATGGGTAAATGTAACAGTTAAATTGGGTTTGTGGTTTGGTTAAGCATTGCTCCTTATACAATTTCACACTGTTTGACCAATCTGCACCAAATGCTGCATAGTTACCTATTAGGACCTTCCAGACATTACTGGCTACATTACATATGGACACCTGCCCCCCTTCCCTGGATTTCAGCAAAACTCTTAATTTGTTTGTGGGTTTATGGCTTAGTGAAGCATTGTCCCTCAGACAATTCCACACCGTTTCATCAATCTGCACCAACTTGTGCATAGTTACCACTTAGGACCCTGCAGACATTACTGGCTACATGCTTTTTGGACACCCTACTTCTTTTCTGGTGTCGAGCAAAACTCTAAATCTGTTTGTGGCTTGTGGCTTTGCGAAGCGTTGTTCCTAATACAATTTGGACACCACACTCAATTCTCCGGATTTCAGCACCTTCACATATGAGACGATTGCCGGAAATCAGCAAAACATCAATGTGGTTATAGAAGAACCGGTCCTCAACCCTAGAATGCACGGTTTCTGGGACATTTGCACTGCAATGTACAGAAAATAACTGCCCCACACCAGAGTGAGACAACAGGTAGGGAGAGAACACAGTAAGTCCCAGAATACAGCAGCATGCCAACTCGTGCCTCCCTCCAACTTCTGCTCTGGGATATGTCAGCCAGCCACACACACACATAATCTCAGTGCAGTTTACTTCAGAGTGCAAAGCACATCAAGCGATAAGCAAATCGGAACAGCGACCTACGGGATCATTGACTTTCAACATTTGATGAGTGTTGTCATGTCTGTCCACAGAACCCGTTCGGAGAATAATGGGTACTTTTTACTAGTATATTAGTAAAATAATCACATATTTCAGATATATATATCACTGGTATAACATAAGATATTATTACTACTATGAATCAATATCCGTGCAATTGTCTCCAACTATTGTTTGGATAAAAATAGGCCAACAAAAACAGCGTTTCAATTTCCACAAATTAATTTTGTGGGAGGTAGGAGGCCTTTATCAGTCACCATGTATGAAATGTTATCCTTTTCTCGCTTGTTTGAATATATTCACTCATATACCTGAACCCTTATGGTCCTTTTAATTAAGGTAACACATTGTACGATGGACGAGATGCAGGATAACTCTTACACCAATAATAAGACAGACTCAGGAAGTTGGCAAAATGTCTCTGTTTTATTCTGAATTATCTAAAACAGGGAGTTACAAAGGACATCAAAGGACATCACACAGCATGGTCTCAAAACATTTAATAGAAAACAGTACTTTTATAGCAAAACCTCATCACACGTGACGTGATACTACATGCCAAACTAAAAAAACCTATGCGGGATTGTGATAAGACTAAGGGGAGTATCTAAGTATACTTTATTTAAGGGAATCGATTGTGATTGGGTCTGTATAATCAGGTAGGGAACGTACACCCTCCTTTAGTGCAAGTCATCAAGTTATTAGAAACACAATACATCATTGGCTCCCAAACTATAAGGCCCTTTGTTATATGGCCCTCTGCAATTGGTTGGCATGCTTGTATCCTTCTGGAACATTTGATTCTCTAGCAGCACGAAAGCTGGTACCCCAGGTTCTGGTGAGTGAACTTGACCGTACCTCACCACCAATTAGCCCAACATCTCTCATCGCTCATGCCTTCTGCCATACAGATTGTCTTTGAAGTTGGCCTTGCAGTAGTTCCCGTCTCTGGGAATATAAGGGAGTGTGAGCATGTTCTTATCAAGGCTCAGGTTTACATGCCCACTTCTATTTCCATCCTGGACTCACGTGACAGGAGACTGTGAATCGGCCCATTTTATAGCATTTAATTGTCTCGAATAAAGAAACTTGGCACTCATGGTGTTCTCTCTTTGCAACTTAACAAGGGATGCCTCTGCGTCTCACATTCACTGTTCTTCAAGGATTGATAACCAGTTTTGGCTGCCTTAGCCTTTGACACCAGGCCAAGCAGTCTTCCTTTGGTCCATCTTCGAGCCTCAGCTTATTTCCTTGCTGTGACACACACACAGCTATCAATCCTATTTTCTCCATGGGTGAAGCTTACTAAAATTATGACATTGAATGTCCAGATTCTACTGGTGCCACCATCTGCTGTCTATTTATGATGTATAGCCAGCCTTTATGATTACTTAGTCTACTTGCGTTATGACATTTGTACAGTTATAAAACAACTTGCATTTTCTGCAGTGTTTCTTCAAATGTGCAATCTTCATTCCGCACATGAAAGTCTTCTTGATTCTTTACTTCGCTATCAGATTCTATAAGGTCTATGCCTTCTCTTCTGTATTCATCCTTCTCAGTGCATCACGCTTATTTCTTGTGACGTCACCAGCCTCTTCTTTTCACATCTTCACACTTCTTAAAAGACCTCTCTCAGGAGACTGTCATCTCTTCAGGGATACGTCACATAGGGTTTTCACAGTGGATACCTTGTCTCAAAGGCTTTTCGTGTAATCACTGATGTTGCACATGTCACAATTTCCAGTTTCCAACATATAGGCAGAATAGGAGACGGACCTCCTGCAGAGGCATTCAACTGCTCCTCTATATACCAAGCATTAAATATTATGGTATCCATTCTAGTGTCATGGCTGCTGTCTATTTTGTCAGGGGTGGCTAGTCCACAATGGGTGATGGGGAGACTGCCCATAACCCATTAAGGAAGAGCCAAGCCAGCCCAGGGAGGGCAATCCCAATCCTTGCTGGGCTGGCTTTTATCTGTCAAAGATAAACATGTTTTCCAGTCCACAATTTAATTCCCCTAGCATGTATGCCCAATTGACGAACCAAGGCCGGGGGTGTTTTGCTTCCCAAGCCTTGCACAGCCCATTGGGGACACAGGCTGGGGTACTGCAGGTCAACATTTGATTGAGAGGCATTCCTGCACCTCTTTGCACATTTTAGCCTTCGGAGGAGTGGAAAGGAGGAACTCAAGCTCTCCCCTGCATGCCCTCGGGTACCAGGAACCCCCCTTTGCTTCCCGGTTCTTCCTGGTTCTCATTAAATGTAAACATGTGCATGCAAGTATTTGTAGCTGTAAGTGTGTTTGAGTGAATGAGAGAGTAGCTGTTGTATGTGTGTGTGTGTGTGTGTGTGTGTGTGTGAGTGTGTGTGTGTGTATGTGTGAGAATGAGAGAAATGAATGCACGATGAATGTGTATGAATGCCTGCATGTGTGCCAGGGAGGGGCCCTGCCCCTGATTGTGTGCAGGATGTGGAAAGGAATGGGCTAAGGGTGTTGGGGGGGGGCATTTTCCAGGACATGACATGCTTTCATAGACATCAAGAGTAAAGCAAAAATGATCAATGTTATTACATGACAAAACTGGCCTACCTTGGGGCAACCAGTCTGAATATATATTCTGTTGTGGCATTGCATTTATTACTGACATCAATGGTAAAGGCAGTATGCTAAATGTTGCATATATTGGCAGAGACAACAGGGGCATGTTTATATAGCATCATTACTGGCATTATGCACAGAGCAAATATGAGTATGCTCTTATATGGGAAAGCTACTAGATATTGGTGCAGCCAGCATGACATTTGTTTTGTGGGAAAAGACATTTTGAAACCGTGTTTTCGAAAATCCTTCTGTGCAATGATTGTGACTTGCATCTATTGAATTTTTTTCATGAGTTACCCTGCAAAACCATTTTCAAGTTGTGTGATTTTTTACATATTTTTCAAAAAAGTGTAGTGTAAAATGCAACATTCTCGGGTGGAGAACTCCCAAGAATCAACCTGGGTTAATTCTGGATCCCTCACTATGCTCAATCCCCCATTTTTGTAGTAAACATTTCATAGAGAGCTTTGCTCCAACTTTCAAGGGGATGTGGCATATGTGCAACAGTTTATTGAGAGGCCACCCTCAACACAGGAAGTTCCTTCCCTCCCAAAGGAAGTTGTTACACAACAAACTGTTTAATGTACATTTTCTGTACAGCCCTATGTCCGATTCATATCATGAACCTTGGATCCCTCCCCCTGTGCCACCAATAAACCAGGAACCAGGCCAGTGTACAGGAAATATATTTTTATTTATTTGAAATATAGGTAATGGAGATCACACTAAAATGACACACGCCACCTTCTTTGTGGCAAATAATGACACTTCTTTTTACATAAATAATCACACAAGTTGGTTTGCAAAAAAAACACAAATCACAGTACTTTAATGTATACCGATTTCACTTCAAGAAATAATCAACACTGGCCAATGAACAAAATCAATTTACATATGCAGTGCTGTGCAATTTCGATTTTCCTGCATGCTTAAAAGTCTGGCAATTTGGTGTACAGATGTGTCCAAATGCATATGGCAATTTTTAATTCACCCACACTTTTTCTTTAAAATAAACACAGGGTGATTTAGCAGTTTGTTCTTCAGATCCCGACCCATACTTTGGTCTGTGTTGGAGAAGTCCGACAGAAACATTGGAATGATTTAGGAATTTTGGATTTCAGACCACCCTCCACTTAAAAGCCTGTGTTGGGAAGTTGGACAGAAACATTGGGATGATTTAGGAATTTTGGATTTCAGACCTGTTTCCACTTATAGGCCGGTGTTGGGAAAGCTAGACAGAAAAAATGTGATGATTTAGGAATCTTGGGTTTCAAACTCCCCTCCACTTAAAGGCCTATGCAGGGAAGCTGGACAGAAAAAATGAGATGATTTAGGAATTTTGGTTTTCAGACATGTTTCCACTTAAAGGCTGGTGTTGGGGAAGCAGAAAAATTGGGATGGTTCAGGAATTTTGGCTTTCAGACCCTCTCCACTTAGAGGCTTGTGTTGGGGAAGCTGGACAGAAAATTTGGGATCATTTTTTAATTTTGGATTTCAGGCACTACTCCGCTTACAGGCCTGGCTGGAGAAGCTGGACAGAAACATTGGGATGATTTAGGAATTTTGGATTTCAGACCCCCACCACATAAAGGTCTGTGCTGGGGAAACTGGATGGAAACATTGGGATGATTTAGGAATTTTGGATTTTTGACCTGTTTCCACTTAAAAGCCGGTGTCAGGGAAGCTGGACAGAAAAATTGGGATGATTTAGCAATTTTGGGTTTCAGAGCCCCCTCCACTTAAAGGCCTGTGTTGTGGAAGCTGGACAGAAAAATTGGGATGATTTAGGAATTTTGGTTTCAAGCCTGTTTCCACTTAAAGGCCTTTGTGGGGAAACTGAACAGAAAAATTGGGATGATTTAGGAATTTTGGATTTCAGACACCCCTCTGCTTAAAGGCCTTTGTTGGGGAAACTAGACAGAAACATTGGGATGATTAAGGAATGTTGTATTTCAGAACTGTTTCCACTTAAAGGCCTGGTGTTGGGAATGTTTGACAGAAAAATTGGGATGATTTAGGAATTTTGGATTTCAGACACCCCTCTGCTTAAAGGCCTTTGTTGGGGAAACTAGACAGAAACATTGGGATGATTTAGGAATTTTGAATTTCAGACCCATCTCTACTGAAAGCCCTGGTGTTGGGGAAGCTGGATAGACAAAATGGCATGATTTAGGAATTTTGGGTTTCAACCCCCCCCCCCTCCACTTAAAGGCCTGTGTTGGGAAAGCTGGACAGAAAGCATTGGGATGATTTAAGAATCTTGGGTTTCAAACCCCCCTGCACAGCCTGTGCAAGGAAGCTGGACAGAAAAATTGGGATGATTTAGGAATTTTGGATTTCAGACACCCCTCTGCTTAAAGGCCTGTGTTGGGGAAACTGCACAGAAACATTGAGATGATTTAGGAATTATGAATTTCAGACCCATTTCTACTGAAAGCCCTGGTGTTGGGGAAGCTGGATAGACAAAATGGCATGATTTAGGAATTTTGGGTTTCAACCCCCCCCCCCTCCACTTAAAGGCCTGTGTTGGGGAAGATGGACAGAAAAATTGGGATGATTTAGTAATTTTGGATTTCAGACCCCCCTGCACAGCCTGTGCAAGGAAGCTGGACAGAAAAATTGGGATGATTTAGGAATTTTGGATTTCAGACACCCCTCTGCTTAAAGGCCTGTGTTGGGGAAACTGCACAGAAACATTGAGATGATTTAGGAATTTTGAATTTCAGACCCATTTCTACTGAAAGCCCTGGTGTTGGGGAAGCTGGATAGACAAAATGGCATGATTTAGGAATTTTGGGTTTCAGACGCCCCCTCCACTTAAAGGCCTGTGTTGGGGAAGATGGACAGAAAAATTGGGATGATTTAGGAATGTCAGATTTCAGGCACCCCTCCACTTACAGGCCTGGTTGGAGAAGCTGGACAAAAAAATTGGGATGATTTAGGAATTTTGGATTTTCAGACCCCCTCCACTTAAAGGTCTGTGATCGGGAAGTCAGAGTCAGACAGAAAAATTAGATTTTAGTTTAGGGACCAGGACTTCCCTCTTCCGTAAAGAAGTTGGGGTCACAGGACAAATAGGATTACCCAATTAAGTTACAGGCTATGGTTTTCAGTGTACCCTGGGAATGAGTTTTGTTAATGTCAAATGTTAGCAACAAATCAGTGTTTGGCTAAACGGAATTCATTACATTATATTCAGTCAAAGAGCCTAAGGATCTACACAGTTTTGCCCCCCACCCACTATAAAGGGAAAGGATTTTAGGCAAGCAGATCCCCCCACCCTTTGGTTTCAAATGGCTTACTTTTACTTATATTGAAAACCTCTGTATAAAGTTCAGGAAAGCCAGAAGCATTTCAGGACCCTCTTTGAGGACAGGGCAGGCATCTGGTCACACAACTCTCTGGGATGGTCCCCAGCTCTTCACCTTAGGGGCCAGTAATCTTGTAGGCCTCCTCAGCAATAGACAGCTCCACCCAGATTCAATTACCTTGCCTTAAAATAATTAAGATTAAAAATAAATGTGCATAGGTGTAAGAGGTGCCAAGTCACACACCACTGCCCACTAAGGAGCACAGTGCCTAAAAGGAACCCAACATGTGATTAACCTAAGTAAAATCAAGCCAAATCAGAATAAAATGAGTAAGAAAACAGACGGAGGCATACAAGGTAGACAAGGAGAAGTTACAATTCTGCCAGAAAGAAGTATTGTACCTAGGGCAGATACTCTCTGCAGCATGGAGGAAAGTAACACCAGACAGAGCCACAGCAGTCAGAAACACACCACAGCTAAAAACAGTGAACGAAATGCAGCAATTCTTATTTGACTACTCAACATATGTAAAGGCCTTATTACAAGGACTTAAATATGCCCAGAAAAAGAAAGAATCACTTCAGTGGACAGATGATATGACATAATGTTTTGATGACCTGAAGATGGCCATCAGCAATGTACTAGCAACATTAGACTATAACAGTTTTATCTGTTTTCACATGCAAATGGACAGGTAATGACAGCAGTACTCACACAGAAAGCATCTCAGAAACACAAACCCCTAGCCTACTATAGCGGACTCTTGGACCCAGTTATGCAGGGACATTTCCCTTGTGAACAGGCTTTAGCAGCCTCTGCATTCGCAATCCAAAATCTGCCACCATCACAATGGGTTGCACCATAACTCTGTACATTGAACATGCAGTTTCCACCATATTGGAAAGAGGCACACACAGAGAGCACCAGGATATGAAATAATATTGTCCAACTCACCCATTAACATAGCAAGATGTCACATTATAAACCCAGCAACATTTGTGGCCCAGTCAGTAGAGCCACAAGACCAGGTACATGATTGTGCAGTGAAGAATGTGAATCAGAAGACAGAAGCAGTGTGAGCAAAGATGCAAGTGAGACAGGAGAAACAGTTTATGTAGACAAGTTCTCAACAATAAACCAGGAGGATGGTCAAAGACATACAAGTGCAGCAAGCAGTGGTGAGGTATGCACAAAAGCAGGCAGAAGAATTCCAAATAGTTATGCAAAAAAGATTGTCCTCACACATGTCAGCACAAGCAGCAGAACATGTTGCACTCATAGATGTACTTGAGGGGTCATCAGAAGATGATGTCATCATATACACAGATTCAGCCTATGTAACCTCCACAGTTCATTCAGTGTTATCAAGATGGAAGAGAAGAGGCTACAGGAGGTCTGACGGATCACCAGTTTAACATGCTGGATTGCTTGCCAGACTAATAGATGCACTGCAATGTACCCTAAATGTCACGATCACAAAGTGTGCCACTCACACTAAATGGAAAGATATAATGTTGTTTGGAAATGTGGCTGTGGATGCACCTGCCAAACAGGTAGTTTATGTTCCCTTTCCAATGGAAAATAATGTATATGTTATAGCAGTGCAACAGGAACAGCTATCAGATACATACAGTTCAGTGTATATGTCACAGATAGTAGAGTTTCAGGAAAACGCACTAGGAGAGGAAAACGCACCCTGGATGAAGAGAGAAAGCTCCTTGTCACCCACTGACATGTAAAGGAGACAAAACCATGCAGGTAAGTAGTAATGTCATTAGAGCTGCTAAATATTGCCTTGGTACAGCTCCATTATCCAACCCACTCACCCAAACAGCACATTGCTGCTGACATTAGTGAGGATTGGTTTGTTCCGAACCTCTCAGAACAAGTGGATAAGTATGTGGCCAACTGTTCAACATCCCACATGTACCATGCAGGTTATACTATTAAAACATTACAAGGAATATTGTCACGTCCAACAGGACCTTTCAAAGAACTTCACCTCAACTTTATAGACATGGTGAACTGGTGCAGCACCTACTGATACATGATTGTGGCAATATGCAGATTTTCGCATTGGATTGAGGCTGGTCCCTGTGAGAATGCTGATGCAAAATCTACTGCCAAATTTCTGGTGACAGAGGTCTTTCCAAGGTGGGGAATATGCATTTTTCTGAGGTCTGACAATGGTTCCCATTTCACAAATGAGTTCTTCAATGAGGTAACCAAATTACTGGGAATAATACACAAGCCGTGCACAGCGTACCACCTACAAGCCAATGGAATAGTAGAAACACTCAGTGTCCTACTTAAGAATACATTGGACAAAATGGGTGCCATGCACAGGAAGAACTGGCTTTATTGTTTGCCCCGGGCCCTGTTCAGTTTGCATAACCAGCCAAGGAAAGACCACCACTTGTCACTGCATGAGGTGGAGACAGGGATGCGGATGCGTAGGCTGGAGGCTCACACTCAAACACTGACAGACGCTCACATGAGCGCAGACATTCTCAGGCCATAGTTCAATCTATATCTTAGGGATTTGTCAACATGTGCAAATGTTTTGTCTCATCAGGTGATTGTCAAGACACAGCCTAGGGCCCCAATGAGCTTGAGTGACACAGCAAAAATGACAATACAACTGCATCGAGGAGAAAAGGTTTACATGTGAAAACACAACCACAAGTGTCACCAACACAAGTACACAGGACCGTACAAAATCTTCCAAGTCAATCCCAAAGCAGTCAAGCTCAAGAACCACAAAGCCTGCATCCATATATCCAACATCAAGAATGACACCAGCATAGCAACAGAGCTCCATTGAGATGCCAACACTGAGACAAGCACCCTTATCCAAATTTGATTAGAATAAGTATGAAACTCATGTTTTAAGAGAGTAAGAGAGTACAACAATTTGGCTAAACAAAGATTGACAGGTCAACTCAATCTTTAGAGACTTAAATGATAGAAAGCAGCAGAATGAAGAAACTGTTCAAGGGGATTTGTTGCTTATATTCTATTTGTTAATTACATTATTGACAGTTGGAGCTTGAGGTAGTAATTGAAATGAAACAAAAGTAATGAATGTAACAAAAATAAACTAGTTACCAGACGTAAAAGAAATATACAAATGGAAGAAAGTATAAATGCTAGAATAATTGAAGAACATCCCTCTGAAGTGAATAATGTTCAGTATCTGACCATGAAAGCCATCAGAATATAATGATTCATGTTTTGTGTGTTGGCTTATTCCACATGCTGCTGGCACCCCAAGATTGTTCATCCCCTGACAAATTTCAGGGTTAAAATCACAGTGCTTAGAACAATGAGTACTTTGCAAGGTGAAAGGGCAGTTCCATAAACACACAGTTCTAATAAGGCTCAAAGGAAGGCTCAAAGAAATAGATGAAAGCCATTGCGAAGGTAAGAAAGAACGAGCCTACAAAACATGTGCAATCAAACCCTAGATGTATATTGAAAGAAAAATGTACTGGAATAAACAATAGGTCAATGGGCAAACAGTCTGCAAAGCAGTGGGACTGGTGGGGTACGAAGAAGACGTTGTACAGCATATTGATGGGAAATGTTGAAAAGTTTGGGCATCAAATGTGAATATGTTAACAAATTTGCAGCAGCGTGAGCAACCAGTAAAAGCAGAGATACTCACTCAATCTTCATTCTGTTTCAGAGGCAAAGTAAATGTGCCCGTGGTGCAAAATAAAGACTATAACCAGACGATCATGATGCCCGCATTACAAGAAGGAATGTCTCTCATCAAGGACTTGTACTGGCAATGTGAATCTAGCATCGTCCTGGAATGGGGTGTGCTCCCTTGTGAACCTGCACACCCCGGTGCTCTTGATCCCTGAGGTGCACATAATGGTCACCAAGAAGAAACCTCAGTCCACTACTGTGCCCCCTACAATGTCAACGCTTAATAACTAACACACACTGATTCACAGAAAACATAAAAAGTACCTAAGCAACAATGTCGACAAAGTCCTTGAGGAAGTCCCAACCCAATATCAGCTAATCACTAAGACTGAGACCTTCCTTGCCTCATTCCTAACCCTTGAAATCCAAGCAGCCACCAATGCAAAATGGCTGCAGATTACCCACTGGAACCTGGTCCAGCTGGCCAATGTAACTGAACATGGACTTAATGCTACAAGGGAGGAGTTGAGTGTGATTATGATTATGACCGTCCAAAGCAGAATGGTTCTCGACTTTCTCAATGACATGTATGGCGGCGTGTGTAAAAAGATTGTCAGCTCTTGCTGCCCTTCCATTCGATTACTTGAAAGTGCAAATGGGAAATGAGGGGGTGCATTAAACAAGAGAGTGACTGGTTATCCAATATTTTTGCATGAATGACAAACTGGCTTACAAATGCCTACAGAATAATTCTGCCAATCGTGATCTTCTTTATTTTGAAATGGACCATTATTCAAATTGCTGGATACTGTTGTGTGTCCTATGGAGATGGAGCAAAATTGCTTTCAGTTAAGGTAGAAGAGGCCACTTCTCTTTGGAAACATGAGAACACACAAACAGACGAGGTAGAAATAAAGCCCATACCCAAGATTGTATGGGTAGATCAACCCATAGGCCCACCATAAACTCTCTGGTCACCACCTCCAGACCCCAAAAATTACCTCAAATGTTATATAGACCCCGCAGGAGATGGGTATTGCAGCTTTTCGGGATGTAGCCCTTGGGATTATTCAAAGGGTGCAGGAACTTGAGAAATGTCAGTAAGATTTGGGTTCCAAAAGATATATATGTTTGGACACATGAACAAGAATTAAGAGAGGAGGAGTTCATGAGGGCACTCGTTCCGGAAGGAATGAAAGTGGGGAATGTTGGGACAAATGTACTACATCACACACTTCAGAGGAAATATAAACTAAGAAAACCCATGAAGCGCAAGTCAGGATAAACCCCAACAACCAAAGGTACAACCGCAAGTAGATTACCCTGTCATTCCCCCATTTCCCTTCACTGCGACACACACATGCACAGTAGGTATAGATGTGCAAATTATGAAAGACATCATACATCAACAAGTATACGCTATAGGCCCATATGACATGCTCGTAGGTATAAATGCAGCAAGTAGGCCCATGAGACAAGAAGCGCAATCAAAGCTAGAACAGCCATTATTAGACAAGCATGCTGCGATAGATTTAGGAACATAACTTGCCAGTAGTGGGGATAGTTCTCGCTGGCACACAAGAAATGACAGTAATCACCAAAGGAGCATACACAGAGAGAAACATACATAGACAAAACCATGCAAGTAATGGCAAAGACAGAAAAACAGGGATAGATGCTAGGGCAAAACCAAAACACATATACACACAGTAGCATAGATAACATGAACTAAGAAATACACTAGGCAGAGAGGAGTGTGTGATAACAACAGTAAGCAATCGAAAATATGACACAAAATACAGTTGTACACATTTGCAGGCACTCATCAACACTCCATCGGTGCCTGAACTTTAGTAGGCTTCAAGATTGAAGACAAGGCCTAAGTAATTTGAATAATAGTCCTCGGAGAATCAGAAATTGTTTTACACAGACAGAGGCAGTAAGTTTAGGACATCACAAAGGAATGCAGTGGCAAGGTTGGCAGCCTTGAGCACAGTGTAAAATCATGCAGCGATGCGTCAAGAGAATGAGGTGAAGTCCTTTCCCAGCCAAACGTACAAGGAAGCATGACCTAAACCAAATGCTGCTAAGGGAAGCAGGGTTGGCAGTGGAAGCAGTAAAATGTTGCGCAGTGATTGACTGCAAAAGAGAAAGTTCAATCCAGTCCCAAACATTCAGCAAGTGAAATACATAACAAATAGAAGTTCTGCCCATGTTCCCAAAACTAATCAAGACAAGGTCACATCCCTGGTGAGAATCAGATCTCGTGGATTGACAGACACAGGAACAAGACAATCAGACAGAAGGAACACATCACCCCTGTCTGAAAATCTCTGGCTGAGATTCTAAGCACATTGACACTGAGAGGACAGCTTCCCACCCAGGTAAAATTCTATATACAAAGTCCCAAAAGCCAAGACCAATACATGATGGTTGTCCATTGTGAAGGAATATTTAACAAATATAGGAATGGTTTAGGTTGCCATGTCACTTGTTCATATAGAAGTAGAATATAAACACACACATAGGGCCTCATTACACGGATGGCGGTAACGATTTACCGGTAACGGTAAAATACCGGTACCGGTAAATCCTTACCGCCTTACTACGAGGTCCCTTTGCGGTTTGGGGGATTTAACGCCTGCTTTTTGCAGGCGTTAAAAACCAACCCGCAAAGGGACCCAGGGAGCTAATTACGGTACAGCAATTTGCGGTACCGTAATTAGCGCCTTCCCCATTCCCATTGAGCCCTATGGGGCAAAAATGGGAATGGGGAAGGGCAATGGTGGAAGGGGGAATTACCGCCCCACCAACCTTGGAATGGGGCGGTAATTCCCCTTTCCGCCAAGGCGGTGCCGGTATTTTACCGGCATGAACCATGGCGCTAATAGCGCCATGGTTCTCTGCCATCCGTGTAATGAGGCCCATAATCTTGACAAGTGCTCAGACCAGAGCAACAGACCTGAGAACACAGCTCATCAGGTCATGCGCACCAGCCACGAGAAGGGATGGAACAGTGTTAAATGTTTCCAATCAGATGTTGCAATAGTATGATGCCTGATGACACAGCAGGAAGGGAACAGAAAGGTAAGATGTTGTAGGTTAATTCTCATGAGAACAGGATGCCCACATGAGCACCACCAATCAAACACCAAGGACCAAATTAAACAAAATGACAGATTTGCATGTCCAACAGCAAATCTGGGAAAGTAGATGAAATGAATAGGAAGTCATTTTTACTAATTAATTATCAGTACAGTGACGAGGGTTAGGATGAACCAATAGGGAAATACATCGTATAGATTCACCTATAGAGCAACCCTGAACAACCAATCAAAAACTGATTTTGCTTAAGCATTCCGTATCTTTGTTAATGTTGAAACTCTGCCCTTCACTGTAAAACAATACCCTTTTGTAATGTTGATTTGAATTATCTCTTTTTAATAATTCCCGGCCATGATCATTTTTAGAGTGTGCTGAGTACTACAATTCTTTTGTTGATTGAGAATGGCAGCCCCTTTAAATATGATTCATTGTAGAGGAGGGAAATGTGTTGTCCTTGTATGAGGTAGGTTCTAGTAACACAAGGGTATGAGCATTATCCTTCTGGTTGAGGGTTGTAAAGGATATCCTGGAGTGTGTTTGAGAGGTGGAATTGTGAACCCCTGGGAGACCAGTTTCGAGGCATTATTATGTTGTCTGATTTCCTCTATTTTGGTGATAAAGATATATTAATTGCATTCCATTTTCCAGCTGACTAGGGTATTACCTGGTCGGGTAATGGGTTTTCAGCAGTGTTTCACTGCCACAAATAGGGCTTTTCTCCTGTTAGCAACTGCAATGACAGTTGTGGGGTAATACACTGATTTTCTTTCTGTGATAAGTACCTGGAAAGTTCTGCATATTGGCTTTTAGGTGAGGAGGACATTTGCTTATGAATTTTGTATCAGTGTTTTTCTTATGTTCATTGTCATTCATTTCTTTTGTATTACATGGTTGGCAGATTAATCCCTGATGCAAACTGTTTTAGGAGGAATGTACTTTGAAGGCATCATGGGTAAGTCACTGACAACAGGTTCAAGTTTGGTTCTCAAAGGTTATATTAATTTAAAAGGCAGGATGGGTTAAGACCTAACTTGCCCTATGCTAAGGTGGGATTTTCCTACCTTAAGAAAACAATGGATAGTCTATGTCAGTAAGTCCAAATAAAAAAATTGTCTGTGTCCGAAACCTATAAATATATATTTTTTTTATTGAACGATTTACTTTGAAAACAAACTTTTTCACTCATATTAACATTTCATGATTAGAAAAATAAATTTGAACTTATGGCAGGTTCCTTCTCATATAATAAAAAAAGTTCTCAATATCTATGCATTCTTTACAAGAAAGATCCAATGTGTCTCTATTCTATGCCATCATTTCTTGTTATAAGTTCCCAGAATTAAATAATTATATAGATTAATTTGTTTTGGGATCCTGACAAAATACTATACCAGCGTTCTATTGGTTCCAGCGAGGTTGACTGTCGCAGCCACCTTCTTTGGAGTGGTTGTCTTTTATTTCTCAATGCAGGGCACTCCATGATGACATGGTATAAGGTCTCTACTTGATTTCTGTTTTGGCAGAATCGACAATAGAAAAGATCTTCTGAGAGTTATTTAATTATCATCAGCCTTTCTCTAGTCGGTAGTAAATTCAGGCGTAGTCTCAGAAATTGATTTCTAAGTCTACAATCCGGGAACTGTTGGAAATACTGTGGGAGTTGGTAGAGTGCACGAGCATCAATGTCATGGGTTATTGACAGTTTGTATGTCGCATTTTGTTGTATTGTGCGTAACTAGTCATTTCTTTGCAGAAGGCTTTTAGCTTTTTGTGGTCTGTTTAAGAGCATCTCAAGCTTAATTTCTTCACGCTCTAGGAGATTCTGGCAAGCGGCTTTCCATGTTTGTAGGACTGTGGCATGTGTTGTCTGTGATTTTGTACGGAGGATGTCGATTCGAGGAAGAGTATCTGTCAGTTGAGTCTTTCTGAATAGCATTAAAGTTTTCCAGTTTTTTGATGCTTCTACCGATAAGAGACCTAATTAATGGCTTATTCGCAGAACCGGAAAGCTTGATGGTAAAGACAAGATTTTCTGCCATATCACTCCCTCTAGCATCAGCCAGATGTCTTGGTATACGTTCAACATAGATTCTGAGCCGTATGTTAGGATGGCTGTAATTTTTTGTTTGTAGAATGCTATCACTGATTTCAGTGAGTAGGTCCCATATTTGGTGTGGAGCATCTTCGCTTGCCGAGCTAATGATAGGGCTTTTTCCTTTGTTTTCTCCACCCATTGTTTTTCCGTTGGTGATTGATTTATGATTCCACCCAAGTATTTGACTGATGTTACAGTTTCGAGTTTGGTCCGGTTCAGGAAGAGGGCTTGGGAACTTTGTTTCTTGTTTGTTGTTATTTGTTAGCATCATTACTTTAGTTTTTTCTATATTTACTTTTAGATAATTATTTTGAATGTATGTTGCAAGATGATTGATGGTCCTTTGGAGCCAACTTTTGTTTTTTCAAAGCATACCAGATCATCTGCATGAAATATATGAGAGGCCTTTGTTTGATTCATTTGCAGAGGTTTTGGTACAATTGTGGATTGATGTCCGTGAAAGTCAGAGATGTACAGGTTAAATAGAAAGGCTGCAAGTGGGCAGCCTTGTTTCAGGTCATTTAGAATTGTTATTTTGCTATAGAGGTGACCAGCTTGTGAAAGTCTTACTTTGATTGAGGTGTTGATGTATAGTGCTTTTATTGGTTTTAGTGTATCACTTGGACAGTTCCATAAGGTGAGTTTTTTCCCAAGGTTTGTGTCTTTTTTTTGTGTCAAACGCAAGTTCTAAGTCAAAGAAGACTGCATATCTTGTTGTTTTGTCTTTAATGGCTTCCAGTTTAATTAAATTTAGCGGGATCAAGTTGATGTTTGTTCCTGCCTTTTTTACAAATCCCGTTTGTCGAATGTCAAACCTCCCTTTATCATTGGCCCATTTTGGCAATTTCTGTAAAAGCAATGATTCGAAGACTTTGCCTATCGGGTCCAGCAAGGCCATGGGTTGGTAGTTTCTTGCCAAATGTCTTTCACCACACTTCTAGATAAGGATCAGGATGGCGGTCTTCCATGACAGGGTTATTGTATTAGTGCTCTGAATTGCTTGAAAGATTTCTAAGCAGATTTTGGTCCAGATTTCTGGATTTTGCCTGAGATGGGCATTACTAAGGCTGTCGGTACCTGATGCGTGCGAAGGGTTACATTTTTTTTCTTTTCTAGCACATCCGAGTAGTCCTATTCCAGACCCCACTGTCACTTTGAAGAGGGCATTGTGGGGTGCATTTAAAGGCCCCAAACAGATGTCCCTTTCACATGAATGGCAGGCATTTAAACACAAACAAAAATGGCCTGGTTGTTGCTTTTGTTTTTTAAGTAAAGTTAAAGAGCCACGTGGAAAAGGGCCTACCTGTCATTACCAATGGACAAGCTGCAGTTTAATTTACAAAAGAAGGAGGAATCAAAGATCCCTGTGACATGTAAAACATTGAAAGCAAAAACGACTGGCAGATGTGTGTGCAAATAAAAAAAATGTCTTTAAAAAGCCAAAGTGGAAAATAAATATCACTGCAGACAGAAACATTTCAGGAAAACAAAACATGATGTGTGGGTTGACAAAAGCAATGTGTATTATGTTTTACCTACAAAACTCCAGTGACATTTGAAGAGCCACTTTGACTTCATGAAAAACATGTTTCTGGCTGTGGTCAAAACTTCACAAAGGAGATCTCCCACTTCCAGCCTGGATGTCACATCTCCCATCTAATGACCCCCGTAATAAAATGTGCTGCTGAAGGTGTTGAAAGCCCAGTGCCCTCCAGACTTGCTTGCTCTGAAAGCAGAGACTTCAAGGAACTTCTCACTTGGCTGAAGCACAACTAATTTGTGTGAAAATGGGGGCACCCACTTCACAGAGCAAACTACTAACTTCAAAGAGTCTCATAAAAAACCTCTGGTCACAGGCTGGCCCAGGCAGACAGATGTCTGTGCTGGATGAATCAGACCCCCCATTTGCTGAACATGAACATTTACAATTCATTTAAACAGACTATTATAATTGAGGCCTTTTTAGCAGCAACCATACTATGGATCGATTTCATTTTGGTACCATTTTTTATGTAATTTCCAGATGATTTTGTGACTCTGGGAACTGTAATGGCCAGTTAGACTAGGTGTCTAGCTGATCTGAACATGTTCCAAATGTGAGAGTTGGGAAAAGGTGGAAAATTAAATTGGGGATATGCTTAATAACTTACATTTCATAACTGCTTTGCTTTTTATGGAATTGACAGAAATGTGCCACATGGCCATGCTACATTGTACAGATTTGGTGGTTGGCTTATCTAATTCTCCATGCTTAGCTAAAACAAAAAATATGTTTGGTATGTGTAAAGACTGTAGGGGGGTGTCTGTACTTCCGCTCTCTATATGGTAGAGGAGAGGCACAGAGGACCCCAGGCAAGATTCTCTATGATTGGTAACGCAGTCGAGAAATCAAGGCCTATTTTCTCAGGAGGTGATGCAGGCGGGTTCCTAAGTACAGTGTAGTCCCCAAACCCCCACAAAGGAATGTCCACACACTGTATTACTGAAAACACAGTCTTTATATAATTAATATTCAAAGGTATGTACACGATCACAATAACGCACTTTGTACTCGGAAATCAACAATGATAAATATATACAATTCTAAAGTGGTACCACCAATGTTATCGAATCTCACTAAAGTGCATCAACTGTATGGTTAAAATGTCACATGGATCAATAACGCAGAAACCAACAATAGAGATAGGAAGGAAAGCAAGATGGTTGAATCTGTAGGCAGAATACTGGCCCCTACTACTAGGTGCAGCTCTGTGTGGAGATCCCCCCACCTGGGCAACCTGTAAAATAAAGATATATAGCACAAGCCCAGTCCATATATTGTTCAATAGCCTTATTTCCTCCTATTAAGGTTTTACCCCCCCCCAATGTACCTGGTGGAGTAGAGTTCTTCGAAGATGCGTCAAAGGATCCTTGTTGAGTGACTCCCTTTAAAGCAGGAGCCACGGATCTTTGAGAGGCGTCGAAGATGGTGAACTTGGCGTTGACAGCGGCGATGAGAAATTCAAGGGTGCCAAGACCCCAATGTCGATCCAGGCGGTGCTCGTCAGCGACGTCCTGCGAGGATGAGGTGTGCGGTGCACCTCGGCGATGGATTGTTCAGGAACGCAAAGAGTTTCAGAAGAACTGTGGCCCAACAAGGGAGTCGAGTCATCGAAGTCTTGGTGGTCTTCAGGTGGCGGGAAAACCACCGGCGGATTCTCCTCGGCATGTTGGTCGTCCTCGACTTTCTCCCACTGGACAAAGCGGTCGATGTTGCGGGCAAGGGAGTCCTTGGATTCAAATGTTCCTAGGCAAAGGAGCGGGCGGCTCCGGTCGTCGGCGGCACGGCGTCAAGTGGTCCCCACGGCTGGGAAACACAAATTCAACGGGCCTCCAGCAGTTACACAAACCTGCGAACCCTGGTCGACGGCAATAGACTTCGACAGCGGCGAAGTCCGGGTGGTTTGCTTCGTTCTCCTCAGTGGTCCCGTCTCGGGTCGGCAGCCTTTCGGGGGTCTGACTTCCAGGGAGCTTCGGCGAAGGTTAGCGGTGCTCGATGGTCCCTCGGAGCATGAGAAGAGGGCGCCTTACCAGGTCCTCTCTCGGATCAGTCCTTGACGAGTTTGTCAGCTTTCAGAACAGGTCAAAGCAAATGCAACAGCAAGTCTTCGTCTTCCAGCTGGGCGTCGAGGATCAGCAGTTCCAGTTACTCTTCAAGTGTAGACAGAGCTTCTGAACAATTTCCAGTGGTGAGAGGTCCCCATATATACTATCTTGTCTCTCATCCACACTGCTGGGTCACTCTCAGCAGCCAATTATACAGAAGGGCATTCATGCAGTCAGTCAGCCAATCAGGCACACAGTGCATTCAGGCCATCCGCCTCCCTCTCAGACACTCACAACAAGGAATGTGTATTGGGACAAGTACCCAGCCATTCAACACTACACACTGCATTCAGGCCAGTTTCGGGCAGGGCTGTCCCAGTCTTTGTCTCTCATACCAGAAACTAGACAGCCACAACAAGAAGTGCATATTGGTCACACACTCCATTCACCCAGATCCCACCCACAGGGCGTACCCACAACATACAGTCACTGGGAAGGCTCCAGTCAGTCTGGACTGGACTTCACAACAACCCCACATGGAACTTCCACCCAACAGCCAGTCAGGGGGAAGGGACAGAGACAGGGCTTCCAAGGACTTTGGGAAAACAAGGTAATAGGTAATAGAAAGCAAGAAGCCACAGGGGCCATCTTGTTTTCCATCCGGAATCAACTGATTCCAATGGCAGGGCCTGGGTATCCCAAAATGGAGGATACTCAGCGCACCTGTCAAATTCAGCATGGAGCTGCCACCAGCCCATACCCTGCTCTGCGGGCCACCCACAGGTGCCCATAAACATACACTAGGGGCACAGGGTTGTACCCCCTCCCATGGGTGTCATAAGAGTATCCCACAGGTCTGTTCACCAAACCAAAGGAGAGAGAGCTGCACTGCCAGGAGTCCCACATAAACTCCTGCACGGAAAATATGACAGAACACACGATACAAAGGCAGTAAAGGACAAGGATACGGAGACCCTGTCCCTCCGATGCATTTCCAGCATCCCAGTCGCCCCCCCCCAGACTGAGGTGGAGGGTGCCTAATCTCCCACGGATAGACACCCTCATCCAGACGGTCAACATACCGTCTGGAAAGGCCATCTGCATTATCGTGACTCTTCCCTGGTCTGTGCTCCATGGTGAAGTCTAGCCCTTGCAGGCTAATGGACCACCTGAGCAGTTTCGGGTTTTCACTCTTCATCTGCATAAGCCACTTCAGGGGCTTATGATCTGTTTTGACCTTGAAAGTAGACCCCGTAAGGAAGGGTCTAAAACGCCTAAGGCTCCAAACTATACTGAAACACTCCTTCTCAAAAGTAGCCCACCTGAGTTCTCTACCCTTGAGTTGTCTACTGATGAAGATGATAGGATGTTCCCTCCCTTTGTCATCTAACTGGGACAAGACAGCTCCAATTCCGGTGTCGCAGGCATCCATCTGGATGATAAAGGGTCGGCTGTAGTCAGGCGCACACAACACAGGTGCCCTACACAGACTTTCTTTCAAGCCATCAAAGGCCCTCTGACAGTCTTCCATCCAATTAACCTTCCTAGGTTGTTTGGGGGAAGTCAGAGCTGTCAGTGGTGCAGCTATGGTTCCACAGTCCGCCATGAAATTGCGATAATACCCAGTGAGGCCCAAAAAGGCTCTCACCTGGGTTTGAGTATTGGGAGTCTCCCAGTCCTGTACATCCTGTACCTTACTGGGGAGAGGTTGGATTTGACCCCCTCCCACCTCATGACCAAGATATGTGACTTTCCCCTGAGCTATCTGGCACTTGGTGGCCTTGATAGTGAGGTTAGCCCTTTTCAAGGCCTTCAACACTTTACCCAGATGTGTCAAATGCTCTTCCCAAGTGGAACTGTAGACGGCAATGTTGTCTAAAAAAGCCACACAAAAGTCTTCCAGCCCACTGAGAACATGATTGACCAATCTCTGGAAGGTGGCAGGGGCATTCTTCAACCCAAAAGTCATAACCCTAAACTGGTAGAGTCCCTCTCTTGTTGAGAACGCCGTCTTTTCCTTGGCATGGTCCGTCAGAGCTATTTGCCAATAGCCTGAGGTGAGGTCAAAGGTGCTCACAAACTTGGCAGCACCTATGGTGTCCACGAGCTCATCAGCCCTGGGCAATGGGTGCGCGTCAGTTTTGGTGACGGCATTGACTCCTCGGTAGTCCACACAGAACCTCCAATCCTTGGTACCTGCCCGGGAACTTGCCTTGGGGACAAGGACCACGGGACTGGACCAGGGACTGGTTGAGGGTTCAATAACACCCAGATCCAACATCTTGGCGACCTCAGCCTGGATGTGGTTCTTAACAGTGTCTGACATACGGTAGCTCCTGCTCTTGACAGGCACATTGTCACCAGTGTCAATATCGTGCTTACACCATGGTGTAAGGCCTGGCGTCAGCGAAAACAGAGAGGCATACTGCTGGAGCAAAGTCCTGCAGGCCCTCTGCTTCTCTGTTGTCAAATCTGGAGAGAGATGCACTCCCTCCACTGAGCCATCCTGAGGGTTGCTATACAGCAAATCAGGAAGGGGCTCACTCTCATCCTCTTCTTGCTCTTAAGCCTGCAAGAGACATGAGACTTTGGCTCGCCTGTGGAAAGGCTTGAGCCTATTAACATGGAATACCTGAGGGGCTACCCCTGGGATTCCCATGTCAACCAGATAATTGACCTCGCCCATCTTGGAGATTTTCCTGAAGGGTCCAGTCCATTTATCTGCCAATGCCCGAGGCTTGGTAGGCTCCATCATGAGGACCACCTGTCCTGGAGTCCAATCCACTTGCGATGCTTTAAGGTCATGCCAGTATTTGTTCAATTCCTGGCTGGCTTTGAGATTCGCTGTTGCCTGACCCATCATCTGTTTCATCCTCCGTCCGTCTGAGGCCTAACACATAGTCCCCCACTTGCTTGGCAGGACCTGGAGGGGTGGCTTCCAAACCTTCTCTGATCAAGGCAAGGGGCCCTCTCACGGGATGTCCAAAGAGTAACTCAAAGGGGCTGAAACCAACACCCTCTTGAGGTACCTCTCTGTTATAAAACAGCAGGCATGGCAGGAGGAGATCCCATTTCCTCCTTAGGGACTCTTCCAAAGCCCTATCATGCCCTTGAGAGTTTTATTAAATCTCTCAACCATTGGTCTGGGGGTGGTAAGAGGTGGAGAACTTATAGGTTACTCCGCACTCTTTCCACATGGTCTTCATGTAACTAGACATGAAGTTGGATCCTCGGTCAGAGACAACCTCCTTGGGGAATCCAATACGGGTGAAAATGCCAAGGGGAGCCCTGGCAACCACCTTGGCAGTTACAGTACAAAGTGGTATAGCCTCTGGCTACCTGGTGGCATGATCTACCAAATCCAGGATGAACCGATGTCCACCTGAAGTGGGAGGGTCCAGGGGACCGACAATGTTGATGCCCACCCTCTCAAATGGTGTGCCAACCACTGGCAATGGCTGCAGTGGGGCAATGACACCGCCTCCAGTCTTGCCAGACAACTGACAAGTTGGGCAGGTCCTGCAGTGGGACTCCACTTCTACTCCCATCCGGGGCCAGTAGAAGTGGGCAGAGAGCCTCTGCTTAGTCTTCTTGGTACCAAGATGACCAGCCAAGGACACCTCATGCGCCAACTGCAATAGGAAGGGCCTGTAAACCTGGGGTACCACCAACCTCTTGAGGGCACCAGGTTCAGGTTTAGTGGGCTCACTAACAAGGAGCTCACCCTCCCAATAAATCCGGAATGTCCTAGGCACTTCTCCTCGGGCCTGGGACAGGGCCTGTTTCCTCAGACCCTCGAGAGAGTGGCACTCTCTCTGTCCTTTACAGAAGTCTGCCCGGGAGGGCCCCCCTTCAGCTAACAAGCATTGAAGATCGGGATGATCCTCTGGGTTGCGAACCTCTCCCACAGGTGAGTCTTCTGGCTCTTCTCCCACAGGAGTTGAGACTGGGTTTACCACTGGACCCAGCCCGTCCGGAGCCATCTTGTTCTTCCTTCGTCTTGCCTTAGGCCGCGCCCTTGGCTCGGGTACCTGACTCACAGCCAGACCCGGGGTCACCTGTGACCTAGTGACTGCAGCCGCAGTCATGGGAAGACCATCCGAGATCTATCCCAACTCTACTAGATCATTACCTAACAGAATGTTAGCAGGGACATTGTTCTGAACCAGGACAGGAAGCTTTGCTGTCTTGTCTCCAATTACAAGTGTGACTAAGGCTACAGGCGATAATTTGGGAGGCCCACCAGCTAACCTGGTGGTTCTCAGAGGAGCACCTACATAGTCCTCTGGCTTGAGCAGGGTCCTGTCCACCACTGTCATGCTTGCCCCAGTGTCTCTCAAACCAGTAGAAGGCTGGCCGTTCAGGAGGACACTTCTCAAAAATCTACGGGTGTTCTGTGGGATAATCGCCAGTACTTCTGCGTACTGGTCCCAGGCCCCAAGGGACACTAAGAAAATCTCTACAGGAGCACCAAATGTGATCCTGGTAGAGGAGGGGAGGGCAGTGGCCTCCACCTCAGACATGGGGTAAGGGTAGGTCAGGCTGACAGCCTGCACTCCAAGTGCCTTACCTCTACACTTGGAGTCACCCCTCTTGTGATCCAGAGCTCCACAATCCCAACAAGTGCCGGGAGTGCGGGGTACGGTACTGGATCCACTGGGAGCCTGCTTTGCAGCAGGTGGACCACTACTCTTATTCCCATCCACAGATGACTTATCCCCACTAGATGTTTGGGTCTTCGGAGAGGAGGGTTTAGGTTTACCCGACTGTGACTGCTTTTGGGACTCCTCAGCTTTCTGAGAGGCCCCCTTTTCTTTGTCCTTGTCCTTGTCACTGGAGTCCTTAAGGGACACCAGGTGGGAGACCCACTTGTCAGCCAGCCTAGCCAGCTAAAAGGGATCCAAAATGTTCTGGTCAGCAACATACTGATGCAGCTCCGGTGAACAGGCTTCAGAAAAATGCTCAAAAAACAACAGGTGGGACAATTCAACAAAAGTTTTCACCTTGTAACCATCAATCCACCCCATCATGTTCATGTGCGCAGCACTCACCCAGTCAACCCAAGACACATTCTCTCTTTTCTTAAAATCTCTGAACCTTTTAAGGTATTGGGTAGGTGTCTTGCCAAACTTGACAATTAAAGTAGACTTCATAAACTCATACTGACCCCTGTCTTTCACACTCAGCTTCAGAATACAGTCATACCCAGTCTGAGGCACTCTGCTTAACAAAAACCTAGCCCAATCTCTTTTGTCAACATCATGGATTGCACAAGCTATTTCAAACGCTTCAATCCATTGGAGGATATCAGAACTCTCCACAAACACACCAACCAAATCTTTCATAAACTTGGTGGCTGAGGACCTGCCACTCTCAACTGGTTTAGCTGAAGTCTCCACTCTAGCTTTCTCTAGCTGGATTCTTTGGTGCTCAGTGTCCCTATCTTTGAGTATCACTTGCTGTGCCAACTCCTCTTTCTTCAACTCAGCTTCGGTTGCCAACTTTTTGTATTGAAAGGCTAACTGTTCCCGTTGTAGCTCCAATTTTAAAAGTTCAATCTTCAGGGCTTCCCCCTGAAGAGCAGTGCTGGGGTTCTGAACAGAGGCAGCAGGAATGGTGGCATTACCAGAAACAGATTCAGTGGAACCCCAAGGGGCAGAGTCCTCATTGGTTGCATTCCCCCCTCATCAAGAGTTTCACCATCAGTCTGGTAGTCCACCAGGGCAGCTATCAGCTTAGCCCTTGAATTATCCACAAAGTCTAACTCCCTGTCTTAACAGAGCACTCTGGAGAGCCTCTAAGCTCATCCTAGTCAATTTACCATTTGCAATAGACTCCATTGCTCGTAATGCAGTTATTTTGTACACAACCAAACCTTAATTTAATAAAGTGCAGATATTTTGTAAGTGGCACGGTTATACACTGATTCTTAAAACCATAAGCATCCCACCGCTGCTGAAAGGGGCCCTTAGGGGTCCCTCGCGATATGGAAACAAGGCAATAACCATACATGAAAGGATGTGCCAGACACGAGGTTCAAATTCCCAATGCTAGGGTTTATTGCAAGCAAAAATAGTCCCAATTGGCCAACTGTGGTCTCACGCCCCGCGACTTGTATTCTCTAGACCTCGAGGGACGCAAGAGACCGAATTACGTACATCAGTTACATATATACAAAATGCATATCATACAATCAGCTATGTCATGTTTAACACCCCCCTTTTATTAAGTTTCTTTGAACTCGGGATGATGATGGACATTTCCGACGAGTATGACAATTATGACACTTTCGATGTCTATTCTAGTAACAATGTGCAATTTAGAAAGTGCAGAGGCATCTTCTAGTTGTTGAACAGAACACGGTGCTTCTGTTCTTAGAAGCAAGCTGCACACGGAGGAAGAGCCACATTCCAAGCTTTGCTATCTATGAGGTGCTATTCGTGTCCTGGGAGCCGACACGCTCTAAAGGGTTTTGTGAGGGGGGGCTGTAAGAAGAGCATAATTCAAGCCTTTAGCTGCTTTATTCTAACATATTCTACCACAGTGCGAGACTGGCTGGCAGCTGTGAAATGATTAAATGCCCTGCAGCTCTCCCTCAAGGCTAAATAGAGGGAGCGTGGGCATTCCTTTCTGGGCTACTCATGAGGAGTTTCAACGAAATCCTCAGTCCCGCGACCTTGCCCTTTCATATTCAGACAACAATGTTAACAGTTGAGCAGAGTAAGCAGAATTCGCAAGAATTGCAAGCTGCAAAGCAGTTTTAGACCGAAAGCAATGAGCAATGGTTAACAAGCAAAATGGTGATTCTTGCTACGTTTAAAATGGCCGCTTGTTGGTCGAACATAACAGTCTGTATTTCTATAATTCTGTGCATAAGACGGTTGGCCTTCGGCCATCAAGATACGTTTATCATTCAAATGAAGGGTATTCACTTTTCCAGATTGACACTGCCACCAGTGTAAAGACTGGAGGGGGGTGTCTGTACTTCTGCTCTCTATATGGTAGAGGAGAGGCACAGAGGACCCCAGCCAAGATTCTCTATTATTGGTAACGTAGTCGAGCAATCAAGGCCTAGCTTCTCAGGAGGTGATGGAGGCTGGCTCTTAAGTACAGTGTAGTCCCCGAACCCCCACAAAGGAATGTCCACACACTGTATTACTGAAAACACAGTCTTTATATAATTAATATTCAAAGGTATGTACACGATCACAATAATGCACTTTGTACTCGGAAATCAACAATGATAAATATATACAATTCTAAAGTGGTACCACCAATGTTATTGAATCTCATTAAAGTGCATCAACTGTACGGTTAAAATGTCACACAGATCAATAACGCGGAAACCAGCAATAGAGATAGGAAGGGAAGCAAGATGGTTGAAACGGTAGGCAGAATACTGGCCCCTACTACTAGGTGCAGTTCTGTGTGGAATCCCCCCACCTGGGCAACCTGTAAAATAAAGATATATAGCACAAGCCCAGTCCATATATTGTTCAATAGCCTTATTTCCTCCTATTAAGGTTTTACCCCCCCAATGTACCTGGTGGAGTAGAGTTCTTCAAAGACGCGTTGAAGGATCCTTCTTGAGTGACTCCTTTTAAAGCAGGAACCACGGATCGTCAAGAAGCGTCAAAAGATGGTGAACTTGGCGTCGACAGCGGCGATTAGAAGTTCAAGGGTGCCGAGACCCTGATGTCGATCCAGGTGGTGCTCGTCAGCGACGTCCTGCGAGGATGAGGTGTGCGGGGCACCTCGGCGATGGATTGTTCAGGACCACAAAGAGTTTCAGAAGAACTGTGGCCCAACAAGGGCATCGAGTCGTCAAAGTCTTGGTGGTCTTCAGGTGGCGGGAAACCCACCGGCGGATTCTCCTCGGCGCGTTGGTCGTCCTCGACTTTCTCCGGCGGGACAAATCGGTCGATGTTGCGGGCAAGGGAGTCCTTGGATTCAAATGTTCTTAGGCAAAGGAGCGGGCGGCTCCGGTCGTCGGCGGCACAGCGTCAAGTGGTCCCCATGGCTGGGCAACACAACTTCGATGGGCCTCCAGCGGTTACATAAATCTGCGAACCCTGGTCGACGGCAATAGACTTCGACAGCGGCGAAGTCCGGGTGCTTTGCTTCGTTCTCCTCAGCGGTCCCGTCTCGGGTCGGCAGCCTTTCGAGGGTCTGACTTCCAGGGAGCTTCTGCGAAGGTTAGCGGTGCTGGATGGTCCCTCGGAGCACGGGAAGAGGGCGCCTTACCAGGTCCTCTCTCGGATCAGTCCTTGACGAGTTCAGCAGCTTTCAGATCAGGTCGAAGCAAATGCAACAGCAAGTCTTCGTCTTCCAGCTGGGCGTCGAGGATCAGCAGTTCCAGTTACTCTTCAAGTGTAGACACAGCTTCTGAACAATTTCCAGTGGTGAGAGGTCCCCAGATATACTATCTTGTCTCTCATCAACACTGCTGGGTCACTCTCAGCAGCCAATCATACAGAAGGGCATTCATGCAGTCAGTCAGCCAATCAGGCACACAGTGCATTCAGGTCATCCTCCTCCCTCTCAGACACTCACAACAAGGAATGTGGATTGGGCCAAGTACCCAGCCATTCAACACTACACACTGCATTCAGGCCAATTTCAGGCAGGGCTGTCCCAGTCTTTGTCTCTCATACCAGAAACCAGACAGCCACAACAAGAAGTGCATATTGGTCACACACTCCATTCACCCAGGTCCCACCCACAAGGCCTACCCACAACATACAGTCACTGGGAAGGCTACAGTCTGTCTGGACTGGACTTCACAACAACACCATATGGAACTTCCACCCAACAGCCAGTCAGGGGGAAGGGACAGAGTCAGGGCTTCCCAGGACTTTGGGAAAACAAGTTAATAGGTAATAGAAAGCAAGAGGCCACAGGGGCCATCTTGTTTTCCATCCTGAATCAACTGATTCCAATGGCAGGGCCTGGGTATCCCAAAATGGAGGATACTCAGCGCACCTGTCAAATTCAGCATGGAGCTGCCACCAGCCCATACCCTGCTCTGCGGGCCACCCGCAGTTGCCCAAAAACATACACTAGGGGCACAGGGTTGTACACCCACCTATGGGTACAATAAGGGTATCCCACAGGTCTGTTCACCAAACAAAAGGAGAGAGAGCTGCACCGTCAGGAGTCCCACATGAACTCCTGCGTGGAAAATATGACACAAAACACAATAAAAAGGCAGTAAAGGACAAGAATACGGACGCCCTGTCACTCAATGCATTTCCAGCATCACAGTATGGCAGTTGCTAGTAGAATTATGAAGTTGTGATACATAACTAGTTTTTGCCAAAAAGATGAAAGGAGGACAAAAGGGCGATTACAAATAGCAATTCCAAACCTCTAAAACAATCCTGACTTGGAGGCGGGGTTGAGAGGAGTAACTGCCCAATCCTAGCGGCAGGGATTATTGCAGGGTACTTCCCCAAGATTGTAAAATTGGTGATGTCATTTCTGCTACATAAGGGGGACTGCACTAGGACAGGAGACACACAAAAAGCAGGGAGACAGAAAAAGGAGAAAGACAGGAGGACAGAGAGAAAAGACAGATCCTCAGGAAGGCTGCTAAAACTTACCATTCTGACAGCTGTAAGGAGTCACCAGAGGAGCTTTCTGAGAGTGCATCTGGGTGGAGCTGTCTATTTCTAGGAAGGCCTTAAAGCTGACTGGGTTCTGTGGTGGAGTGCGGGAGGCCATCTTGAGAGTGGAGTGACCAGACCCCTGCCCTAACTTTTCAGAGTGTCCTCAGATGTAGCTGGCTTTCCTGCACCTTAATAAGAGACTTGCTAGGTAAGTAGAACTAAGCCCTGGAAACCCAAAATGTGGGGGGTGTCTGCATGCCCTGAATCCTTTCCCTTTATAGTGGGTGAGGTGCAAAACTGTGTAGATCCTTATCCCGTATAACTAAATATATGTATTTAAATAATTCCCCATTGGGCAAAACACTACAGGGTGAATTTTGTTAAAATTCAAAACGAGCAAAGCTCACTTCGAAGTGTGTGCTGAAAACTATATATCATTTAATTGGGTAATCCTTGTTGTCCAGTGGACCCTGACTTTCACAAGGAAGAGGGGTGTCTTTGTTCTTAAATCAGTCCAACCTTTTTATCCAGCTTCCCCAACACAGGGCTTTTAGTAAGTGGGGTCTGAAATTCAAAATTCACCAAAGCATACACATTTTTCTGTCTGACTTCCCAACACAGACCAAAGCAAGGGGGTCTGAAAAACAACGCAATAAATCACCCTGTGTTTATTTTAAACCAAAAGGTTGGGCAAAATGATCTTATTGATCAGTGTAATTATTTCGTGGAGTGAAATTTGCAGAAAAATTCAACTGTGTGTTCTTTTGAGCTCACGTTTGTGATTTATTTATGCTGAGAGAAGTTCATGGTGTTTTGCCATGGATGAAGTGGTGTTTAGCATTTTTGTGAAAATGTTGATTGTTTAATTTAAATAAATACCAATATATTTCCTGTACACCGGCCTGGTTCTTGGCTCATTGTTAGCTCTGGGAGAGAGATCCAAGGGGCATGATATGTGCCTGAGATAGGGCTAAAAAAAGAACTTGTCAAACTCTTTAACAACCACTTGAATGGGGAAGGAAGGGACTCCCTGTATTGAGGGTGGTATCTCAATAAACCTTTACAGCATGGCCTTCAACCATCCTCCAGGACATTCCAAGCAATCTGAAGTGGCCATTGGATCTGCCCTGTGGTCATGCCCAGAAGCTACTTTGCCCCTTCCACACTACTGGGTCACTGAATGTTCCACCATTGCCATTGGCCACTTTGCCCAGAGTGTTGCCCCCAGTCATGCCCCAGGTACTGACAAGCAACACCTAAACCAATGCCCTGGTGTCTGACAAGATCAGTGTCCTTTTTCTCCATTGCAGTCATGACCCTTAAGGGTATTCAGGCTACCAATATTCCTCTGCATCTTGTTTGCGTGTTCCAGTTCAGTTCACAGAAATTAGCTGGGTGTAATTGCCCCACATACCCAAATTTACTGGTCCACTGATTTACATTTGGGTCTGCAACCCCTGCAAATAAGAATCCTTTGATATTTTGGACAATATGTGTGAGATAATTAGAGAGATCGCTCACAGGTTGTTTGGCTCATAATAGATGTGCCCATAGATAGACAGCTAGATACATAGGCCCAAAGTTAGATATGCTCATAGATATTCCCATAGGTAGTCAGATAGACAACAAGATAGATAGATCGATAGATAGATAGATAGATAGATAGATAGATAGATAGATAGATAGATAGATAGATAGATAGATAGATAGATAGATAGATAGATATGAGGATAGCTATTTAGGAAAATACAAAGGCAAGCAGCACACTCGTAAACTGTAATATTAGGACACATTATCAAAAGAATAAATAGAAGACTTGTAATGTGTGATATTAAAATCAACATAAAGGCTTCTGAGTATGAAGGGGGTGCCTTTCACTTGAGTCAAACATTAACGCATGTGAAATTCCAATTGGTAGAGGGCAATGCCATTGAGTTTTAAGTAATGTGTAATATCACAAACAAGCACAAATCGACATACAGGCATGTGAGCATGCAGGGGCGTCTTTCACTTGAGCCAGACATGAATTTGTGAAAGCGAAATTACTGTTGCAGTCGTCACTGTCGCTGCTTTCCTTCAAAAATTCGAAATGTACTATCATTAAAAAGACCACTCCAAACCAAGAACTTGCTCTGTAAATGTAGGATTTGTGAACCTGCCCAAGCACTTTATAGATCGTGGTTAGCAATATGTGCTTCATCGAAATGTGCACCGTGAATTCAGCCTGGGTGCTGTATTTGCCAAAATGGAAATTCACATGCACAAACCTTGACTTCCAGTAGGCAATGTTTTATGTATTACACTCAGCTGATCTGATATGTACTGAAATCCTCATGGATTGTACATGAAAAGTTGCCAGTCAACAAATAATAGCCTATGATGGAAATTAAACATTAACTTAAAATCTGACATGAAAAACATTGTTGTTGCGTGCCTGTTGTGAAAATAAGGACTACAATGGAATAAGGAAGATGGAGAACATACGAATAAGAAGAGATGATGGAATCAACGTTTAGACTTTATTGTCAACATTTGCTTTCATATTTTTATTTCCCACTATGCACCTTGTGTTCTTTTGAGCTCTTTCAGGAACAGAGCATTCCCAAGGACTGTATACAATGTCTGATAATGGGGAACCCTCTTTGAGGATTTTTCCTCCAGTTGTGTGTAGTCTCAAACTGCAATTCCTTAAATATGCTTAAGGTGCAAAAACAGAAAGTGGTTTTAGGTCAAGAAATGCTGCTTATTTATACCCATTTCAGTCCTATTGAAACCATTCAGACACTCATTTACAAAAGCAATGAATACAAAGCATCGCTATTAATTATAAAAGCATGTGCTTAAAAGTGATTGTCGAACATCAGATAACACAACATTTAATTACCAGTTTCCAAAAGATGCTTCCATCAAATTAGCTTAGACAATTAATTACACTCCACGCTGGATAACGTGTCACTAATATATTTCCACATGTTTACCAGGGCAAAGACAGCAACATTTGTTCTACAGGCCATTAATATTCGCAAGGATCTCTCAAAAGAGAAAGCGTTGATATTCACTAAACATGGAAATAAAACAAGTGCCTGGTAAATGTTAAACTAAGGCCAGTCGAGCTTCAGATGCAGCCGGCTGTCCACGTCATGGTAAATGACGGGCTGTCTTGTTACCACACACCAACATGATTTCACGTGAAGAGACGGGTCTTGCACTTCAAAGTTTCAACTGAATCATTGCAAGAGATGGGATTCGTGGGACATGCATCAGTGGGCCAAACAGCAACCCCAAATACCCCCCAGTGCTTTATCGGTCCAATCAGAGCTTCTGAATCTCTGGGCTGGTTTAGTAGGCACGTAAAAGGTCTAGTTTATTTTCCAGTTCTCTGCGGGTGGGTTGTGTTCGGCAGTTAGAGGGTGGAACAAGATTTATCAAGAAAGGGAGTGCAGGGAGTAAAGTGCTGGAGCCACAGAGATCTTTTGTGTGCACGTTTTTGACATTGTGTTCTGTTTGTGACATTTTACTGTGCACTGCTCTTGTGTTGTGGTGTTCCTTCAAGTCTGACCCCCTCTATGAGAAACCTTTTCTGAAGGCAGTTCTAGGGGAAGCAATGAAAAAGAAGAAAGGAAATGTAAACATATACCATTTATGAAACTCTTTGTGTAGTTAAAGAGAATTTTGCCTTGAAACTCTTTGTACTAGTAAATCCCATGTGAATACCATTTTCCTAGTCCCCCCTGGTTCCCAGGATTGTTGTGGGACCAGTGGATATCTTTGATTGAAGAGTGGGGTCAGTAGCAGAAGACTCAGAGGAAATGGAGGATCAGCACTCTGTGGAAGATAAGAAGAAGCTAAGAGTAGGGCAGCAAGAGGTATAACATAAGAAGGAAGACATGCAAGGCAGCAGTAGGGGGATCAGGAGGATGTAGAGGCTGATGTGCAGCATTAGTTGGAACACAAAGGGGAAGAACATGAGGGTTAAGAGGAGGTGGGACATGAAGAGTTGCATGAGGGGATGTCCGTTGTACATGAGGTGGTAGAGGAGTAGGAGCCAGATGCAAGGCAGATGAAGGCAGCAAGGCAAGTGGCAGTAGGAGAACAGAAAATCCAGGAGGAGGCTTGGTGGCCAGGCATACAGGGCTGATGCTGTTGGCTCTGAATGTATGAAGGGGTGGGCAGGCCAGAAGAGGGTTGAATTGAAAAAGTAGCGCTCAATACTTTTTATTCCTGGACCCACGTAGGTGTGGCAGTACTTCCACCTGATGAAGAGAAGGTAAAGGCGAAGGCATGTGCAGTTGTGAGCAAACTCTCCAGTAAGAACGTGTAGCATGGCTTGACTACTAAGAAAAATGCTATGGGTACAGCATCGATGAGTACAAAACATGTTTCTTCAGCCTAGGTAGACTGGCCTATATTGGTGCAGCCAGACTTGACATGTTTTCTTATTGTGGCATAGTATTTTTACTGGCACAACTAGTAGGAACTTGTTCTTACATGGGAATACTGACATATATTGCCATTTACTGATACCACAGTCATGATAAGCAGAAAGCATCTATCAGTATGTCTGGTTTTGCATGCTGTGACGAACTGGATTCTGTCCTGAAGGAGTACAAGGATGAGTAGGGGCTAAAATGCCCACTCAACCCTCACACTGTCACAAACCAAGAGCAAACATAATCATAAGGGCAGAAAAGGCAACGTTAAGAGATATACCTCATTTTTCTTTTGTGGTAATGGGGACGATGGAAGGCTATGCTCTCAAGAGGGGTGTGAATGTTATTCTATAGTGAACCAAACAGCAAAGCATAACTATCCAAAATACAAGGAATGTCCAAGGAAGATTAGATAAAAATAGATATACTTTAATAAAACACAACAACTGCAAAATAACTAAAGTTAAACACACTACACAAAACACACCACTGAGGAAGGAACAGAGATTAAGCATGGATAGCTCAATGCAGCACTCTGGGTAATTAATCAGGTGTGTAAGGCAAGTAAAAACCACAATGTTCTTTAAAAAGGATATGTTTCTTGAATGTAAAAAGGGAACGAATGACCTAACCAGTCTCTACGGCCAAGAATTGGACTAAGGGGGCAGTTATTAGTCAATAGTATGTTAGTAGTCCACAAGAATAGTATATTATATATATAGTTCTGGGTGGTTCACCTGCACAGAACCAAACTACTTAGCTATGTGTGGGCGAATTGAAGATCAGGAGAATGAAAAAGGTAGCACCGGAGAGTCCTGTAGGTTGGAATGTGTTGAATGGTTCCTGAAAACACAGCTCCAAGTAGTTCAATGGGAAAACACTATGACACCCAGTGCCCTGGCACCCAGGGTGCTGTGAGTCCCGTTCCGAGGGATAAGTGGCAAGATGAGTCATGTTCTTGTGCTCCCAAACACAGGGAGGTTAGCACACAACTGCAAGGGTCCTTCGACATTGTGAGGTCCTGGGTATCACTGTGGCTGGCAGAGAGGCAGTTGCTTGTACCAGTGGTCAGTTAACCCCCGCTGGCCATTTGGGATGGTTAGGGGACAGACATTCTCTCTGCATTCAACACTCAGTCTTCACCTCACTGGTAGAGGAATTTGGAAAGATCAACTCTTCCAAAGGAGGTCCAATTAAATCTTCTTGAAAAGTTGGAGTCCAAAAACGATTCAAAGATAATTCAAAGAAAAGTTGGAAGACCCCTTATTTTACATGCAAAATCCTGCATGCGATTGGATTAAAACTAGCATGCCTTATGAGTCCAATCCCTGTTCTTGAAATGAGTGGACTTTGCTCTTCGGACATCACACCCAAAGTGCTTTGCTCTAGAGTAATAGGAGGGGATAGGAAGGAGAGACAGAAAGGCATAGTGAAACAAGATGGTGGAAGTCTTCACTGTACAGAGCCCTCCTGTCTACTCTAACCCAACCTCTTCCCTTCTCACCAGGAACAAAGGCCTTTAGAAATGCAGCACCCTGGTGTGAGGCTTATCCCTCTGAATGGGGGTGCTACTTTGATGCTTGGGTCCAGAACAGCTGCCTGTTTATTTATTTTATTTTTTGATTATTTATAACATTGTCTGGCTTTCTCTATGTGAGGGTGTCAACTGCTCACATACAGAGATCAACCAAGAGGCATGGCCATTCGAATTCCTGTCCTGAAATTTGGCAGGCTCAGCCCATCTGGCCAGAATACACATCACCTTCTACAGCTGAGCGACTCAAAGCAGCTGACACATATGTGATATCAAATTGGTTGAGGCTGTAATAATTATTAGAATACCAAGCACCATACCCTAACTCATGTATGGCTTATATTTAAAGATTATTCTGCCACTAGGAGGTAGACTCATAATTATAGGGTTTTGGAACAGGGGTGCATATCTTAAATGATGTTCCTGCACTACAGAGTCTTGGCTGTCACTGCAGCTGTCAGATGGACAGCTGTGACCTCTGAACCTGCTCTGTGCCACTGGTAGGACTGATGCTGCAAATCAGTATACTGTTGCAGCAGGATAAAGGTGCACACTATAGTTTTTGGGATGGAGCTTATAAAATGGAGTCTGGTCAGCAGATTTCCATTTCAGAGATGCAATTACCCTAATCATTTTATTAAATGTATTACATAAAAATATATATTTTTAAAGCCAATGCTCCTTCACCCTTGCCTAATGTCAATCTATCATACATGTCACACATGTCAAAACCTACAAGAATGTAGTACTATTTCAGCATGCAACCACACATTGCCTTCATCGTGCGGTGATATTGGATGGCTTGGAAGACACTGATGCTCTATAGTCTCAACTGCATGCCAGTCTCTCTAAGGTACCCACTAAATAAATCAAGAAGGACAATAAAAACAAACCTTCTTACTTTTTAAATGCCGAGGCATCCATTCACATGTTCTCCTTCACACTCTTTGCTCACACCAAACAATTGGATATTATAGACCTCGACTTCAAAAACACCAACATCATATTTGCTTTCTACTCAGTACTCCAACTTTCTCTCCTAAACTTGAAGGGGGCTCACAGATTTTCCAAGCACATCCTTGCTCCCCTCAGTCCCGTTACACCAAGTGCCACTGTCTGTATGTTTGCTGGCATCTCCCTGCAGATATTCTCTCCACAATTCATGTTTTTGTTCATCAACCATCATCACTTGGGAGACCCTGAGAAAAATGAAGTGTATCGGTTCCATCCTTTAATTTGGGAAGAACTCAAAAAAAGTCTCATGTTGGAGCGTCTGAGGAAGTAGTGCAAATCCCAGAAAAGTCTTTTTGGCAGCTTTCAGCTAAGGAGAAGAACCTGAATGATGATATGGTGTCCGGGCTTCATTAGCAGCAGAACCCAACCAATTCTGATGCTTGCTGCTCAAAGGTAGTATAGAGACCCCATACATTCTAATTTTAGATTCTCTCATGTAACAGGTAAAACCTTAAAAAATGATCATGTTGATACCTCCTCTGCACCAGCATTCAATCACTAAAGCAATTATATTCACAACCACAGGCTCCAGTGAACAATTCCTCTCCACTTTTTAGAGACTTCAAGTGGACAAAAAACCTTCATCCTTCGAGCTGATGTATTGAAAATCACTAGATGCCTTGCTATCGTCTTCTTCAATGTAGTGCTACTACATTTTAGTGATTGTTCATTGTTTATACTGGGACACGTCCAAGCTTTACCCGCAGCTATCTGCAATAGCCCTGGCAAAACTAAAAACTCTCTCAGACTGTACACTGGCATGGGGCAATTAGGGGATTCTACACTTAAATGCGTTTGTGGCTAGACGACCACTTACTGAACCAGTACTGTGTTGTATCATAATCTCTACTCATGTAAGATGCAATAAGTAGGTATACTTTCACTTAGCAGCTTAAGGACTGCTGTATATACCTTCAGACTGGTCCACATTGAAGATTCCCAACTAAGTACGTTTAACGCGTAGGATTTCCATTTAAAGCCTATCACCAGCAGTAGTGTTCTCTGAAAGGGTGTCAGATTTGTTAGGAGACAAGAGCAAATTACACCCTGATGAAAAAGAAGACAATGTTCTTGACATCTCTGCTGGTGCTGTGTTGTTTCATTTTCTTCCTGGCTCTGCCTCTTTCAAAGCCACTGATTAAGTGCGTCTGTGAACTGAGGCTCATTCGGCTGGCTTCTCAGAGTTCTCATGCAGCTGAAAAGCAGCCACTCTGATATTGAAACGTGGGTCATGATCCTGGATTGATGCTTGTTGACGAAAATGTTTACATTTTTAAAACAAGAACATTCATGGTCTTGTCAATGTATCAGCAATAAGGAGATCTGACCATTGTCAACAGCAACAACACAAAGCTATAGGTGGTGTTGTTTCAGCCATGACAATAACACCTCCTCCACCTTCTCCCAGTCATGAACTCCCCTGTGGTATTCCAAATCCTGCATACACAATTGGCTCCATGAATGCACTTGCTGCTCTCTGTTATTACTTGGGGATCCATACCCTATGGCTGGTAGGGAAAGACAAGGTCAGCAAGTGTGTGGTCATAGCTAGTTAGTTGATCCTCTGTCAACTGGTCCACATGTCCAAGGTGAAGTTCACATACTGTCCCTTGGGAAGATCTTGTGCTTTACCAGATGCATACAAAAACCTCGTTGCAGAACTTTCATGCAGCCTTGTGTAACATGTAACATGGCTTGGAACGTCCCAGTGCTGCTTGACATTATTCATAAACTTTCAGAAATCTCTTTTTTTGAAAAAAAAAAACATAGAGCAAGAGGTCAATAGAAAACATCACCACCAGGTTAACAGAGAGCAAGCAACACTTTCATGTGGTCGGTTTTATTTTGTTGATGCTCAAACATATTCATTACACTGACATGGCATTTTTGGGTAACCGTGCAAAAAGCAGAACTGGGGCTCAGTTCATGGTACAGTATGTCCACACCAGCAATGTTTTCTGAGATAACAGTAGGTGAAAGAGGCTGAATGGTGATTGACCTGTCAGGGTATTGGCTGCAGTTGAAGCATATTGTGCATACTAATCATAGCCTTGGTGCCAACACATGGGGAATCACAAAGATGTCACACCCAGGTTGATCCCATTCTTCCACTAGCAAACAGTTTTCTTGAGCATATTCTGGGCGGCAAGATATGTTCATCCTTATCCTGGTTGACATAATGTTACACTTTGGGCTTTCATAGTGGTCTATGATCTGGCCTCCCGTGTACATCTAATGGTGAAGGGCATGGTGGTGGAAGTGGCTTCAGCCTTAGTGGTCTGGCTCCCACATATTTATGTTATGAATTCCAGATTCTTCAGATTGTGTATGAAAGACAATGTGCACATGTATCTGAATAGCTTTTTTCTTTCCCTCGCGTCAGTGGTTACCAAAGTTCTGTCTTGTTGCTATGTACACTCACAAAGGCCATAATCCTTATGTAGTTCACCATCATCATTACTTTTAGAGTCACCTGGTGTGACTGCTGAAGACCACATGCTTCCTGTATTATGCTCCTCTAAACTCCAAAGAATTTTAGGACCTTTCTTAGCAAGCAACAAGTACTTGGCATGGCCCTAAAAAGACAAGGCTTCCAGTTAGAGTCACAGAATGCATTCTACTCCCTGTAAATATTTAAAAGAATTTAATTTACAAAAATATTTGTAAGACGTTTTATTCACTAAAAGAACTATAAGACTTTTAATTTCAACTTCACAAACATCAGTGTTTTTGTTCTTGTCACGTGCAATTACAGTAACTGAAAATGATGGACCACTAAAGAAGTTTAAGCCTTTTCTATTCTAGCAACATTTGTTTGGATTGTCCATAAGAAGCTAAGCAGGTGGTGGTGAGAGAAGCTAAGATGCAGGTTGGGATAAAACCTATGGAAAGGGGTGCAGATGACACCCCTCAATTTAGAGGGGGCCTTAGAAGGATACATCTAAGATACACCTATAGATAGTAAACAGTAAGTAGATGATTAAAAAGAAATAAGATCAGAGTGGAGAGGCGAAGTTTAGGATATCCGGAATTAGGAGAGAAGATGAGGAATAAAGAAAGACCATGTGTAGACTAGAAGAGCATGAGAAGGAGAATACTGAGATAACATGCAAGGGGAATCTTGGAAAGTATGAAGAAATAAGAAGGAGGTGAAGCATTGAGAAGGTGAAGTAGGACCACAAGGATACAAATAGACAGAAAGAAGGAACAAGCGACAGTCTTCCAGGAACGACATTGTGGCAGGACATTGAGGACTAGCAAGATATTAGGTTGGAAGGCCTTAAAACCAGGATCCTGAGACAGGCAGGTAGTGATAGGTTGCTGCAAATACACAAGGGTGTTCCTCCTGCCTTCCAATGGATTCAGCTCTTATTTTAAGACCAGCCCTCATTCTCCACCAAGGAGAGTACCATAGACTGTGACTTTGCTATGAGCTGAAAAACAAGCTTCTGAGAGATGTAATTTTTAGAAATTCTTCATTTTGCTTGGGCACTAAACATAACACCCCTGCATTTTATTTTGTTATGATAAGGCAATGAAAGGACTAGGACCCAGCCCTAACATGAATTGAAAGAACTTTGATTTGGACCTTTTTGAACTTTCATGAAGGACCCTTATGCTTACCTTGGTGCACAATTGTCCTGATAGCAATTGAGTGAACTATTCTACACATTCTTCATTCTAAGAAAATACATTTGCTTTGACTTGGTAAGTTAATAAACACCCATTGAGAAAGGTATACCACATCTGGCTTATGTCATAGTATATATGATTTGGGGCACACCTCTGAGGCATGGTGATCCCCAATCATAGTATTTGAGATATCTTAGCTTTCTTTTGGCTCTGGTGATATCCCTCTCTTATATCGATTCTCCACCTATTATGTATGTCTCTGCAAGTGCGTTAGCCTCCGAAACCCATCCTGGCTCTACAGCACACCATTAATTCAACAAGTTTGCCTTTGTATGATGCAAAGCTTCTGTCCATGTCTTTCAACAGTGTTTGTTCACTAAACTTCTGAAAGAATATGTATTTTTAGCATCAATATGTACTTGGCCTCTCAGACTAACATCACTGTAACCTCTCTGCAATCTATCGCAATGACAGCCTAGGAGCTATCCTCTTCTCTTCTGTGCTGCCCTCATTTTCAACAGTAAGTACCACATCTTCTAAATGTTAGCACAATTCACGTGTGGCGTTCACGCTGTTTAATTTGCATTACTTTGAAATGGATATAGGTCATAGTACCGAATCAAAAGGATCGAATGACACAAGGGGGAGGGGGTCCCCATCAAACCCTTGCTTTTGGTGTAAAAACACCCTTTTAAAGCTAAACTAGAGCAAAAAAATACATTTTAAAAAAAATTGGATCCTTTGGATTTCAGTCAAATGCACTCTCACCTTTTGCCTTCGATCCTTTTGTTGTCGAAACTTTAACTGGACACCCTTTGGAATGTATCTTTTTTATTGTGCATTATAGTTAAAATAAAAACCATAAGCACAAACTTCAAAAAACGTACAATCATTTGAAAAAATACATCTACATAGAAATAAAGCTTCAATCTTAATATCAACAATATTCATCACAGCATACATAATTAAAATTACAATATTCATTAAAAAAGTACATGTTCAAAAAAGCTTTTCTAATTCTATCTAAATGAAATGTGCAGCAGCAGACATTACCAGAGACTCCTCGGAATATCTACTACTCCAAAGTTGATCAGTGCAAATTGATTCTATGTTACTAAAACATGTGTGGTAACCATTGGCATACCCTCCCTGTAGTCTCTGACAGCCAGTCAATAAATATTGAAAGTCATGTACCACCTTTTTCCACAGCTACTGTAAATCATGTGTATAGCAGGGCAATTTGAATTACTATCTAGGTATGATGTACTGTCACAGTGATAAATTATCTTTCTAGAAATCCATCCATGCCTCTCTGGGTAATGCTCAGGATTGCCTTTACTGAACCCCACTGTCCATTACTTCCCGGTGCCTTCCTATCTGGAATTATATTTGGAGGCATTTACAGCTTGGGTGTCTCATTTCCATGTCTTCTATTTCTACTAGAATGTTGCTCATAGAATTAATTATATTGTCCACCAATTATCTGCCATCATTTCAACCTACAAGTTCAGCAACTGCTTTTGCATTACTCTCTTTCAGTGCGCAATGCACTAGTTTTGTAAACGTTCATCAAGTGTAGCCCCAAAGTTGCAGGAGAAAGCTATCCACTTCAAAACCACCATAATAGGACTGTCAACGTTAGGCATAGAATGGAGCACATTCTGCGTGGTTGAACCTGTATAGATCTCTACATGGGTGCTAATGGTGTCTTTGAGAAAAAAAGGAGGAACAAAAACCCTTGCTTGCATGTCCCGTGGCTGGCAGTGCGGTCCGAAGTGAAAAGATCTTTTCATAAAGATCTTTTCAATAAAAGACCGATTTAGAAAGACCGCTCTGTGCTTGCACAAAGCGGTTTTTCAAAATGAAACTGTCACTTCCCTGCAGCCCATGAGTGCGCGCCGGGGCTGACAGGCTCGGCCGGACCCGAAAGCAGAGTGCGAGGAGAACAGGTAAGTGTGTATGTGGGTGTGTGTGTATGTGTTGGTGTGTGTGTGTTGTGTGCATGTATGTGTTTTGATTTGGGCGTGGGGTGTGGGGCTGTAGCTGGTGCTGAAATTCCATGGGAGACGGTGGCTCCGGGGCTCAAATCCTGTGGGAGAGGGTGTGGCGTGATATTGGAAGAATGGGGGGCTTGGGGAGGTGAAACCGCCCGAATATTTTTTTTTAAAGCATTTTAAAGGTCTCAATAGAAAAGACCTTTACAATGCTGTTTTTATGATCAAAAGAAAATTGGGCATTGCAAATCAGTCTTTTTCTCTTGAGAGCTTTAAAATGAGGTCTTTTCACATTGAACTGGCAGTGCTGCTGTTCCTGAAGTCCGTTTCTCATGTGGATAACTGTGTCGTTTTCAACATGAAAACAGACTTCGCAGATAGAAGCACTGAACGGCACCTGGCCGCAAAACAAAGGTAAGGAGCTACATGGGTGCTAAAATGAACGGGGAGCGGGAAAGGGAAGGGAAGCACCGGGCACCAATGAAAATGCTGGGGATGCAGGCTTTCCTTAATGAATACAGTCCGCATTCTGAGTATTCTCGTTCGTTGATGGCACCTCTCAGGATGCTAATGGTCAACCTTTCTTCCTTGAGAACTAGAGAGCAATGGTGGGTGAACTTCCTATTCTCTGACCCCATGAGCTGAACTGCATCACTTTGTGTGCTCTGAACTGCTTGTGATATTTGGCAGCAGGCTGAAGTCTTGCATAAACCTGCATGCAAGTCCAGTGGGTGGCCTTGAGTTTGGCAGGATGAGTAAGTGTTGCAGCCGTTTAAAACATTGTGTTTTTTTAACACTGCGCTGTGTTTTTGTGACAGTTTATATTTTATTATGATTAATTTGCAAAGGTCTTCAAATTCTTCCCCTTTGACACGCTGGGACATGGTGAGAGGTCCATCCCTCTCTAGTCTCTGAGTCAGCGAGCAGACGAGTACTCTTTGTGAAGTGGGTTGCGAAATGCGAGAAACAGAAACGTGGATCCCCCGAGACCTAGCAGCATGGTACCAGTGGAGGCACTGCCCTCCCTAATCATCCGATCATGGTGGTGCTCCATGGCCCTGCCTGTGGCCTTGTTTGAGGAGCCTTAGGAGCCTGCAGCTTGCAACTGTGGCAAGGTGAGACCATGAGATTGTGTCCAGCTGATTGTTGCTCTGCGAGTCGCTGGTCAGATACAGGCTCTCCCGTTGGTAATAATATTCAGATTGTAATAGTGATTGGCTTCCTACTTGGATCTTTCGATCCTATTTGATCACGGGTGCCATGTTTGAAATTTCACTGTACGCTGTACTCAGCATACTTGTGGATTAAAAAATGGGAGGTGCAGCAACTGTGGGTCATGCCCCTTGAGCCAATCCTCCCTACCATCTTGCAACTGATTAACCGTCTGTTTGCCTGGCCCGTTTGGACAACACTAACCGAGCAGTAAGAAGCGGAGTGTGATTGGTACCTGATCTAACACGACATTTATTTGCAGCTGTGGGGTAGTGGTGCCTGCAGGGCTTGCCCTTTGAGACACTTAACCCACTGAGTTGTTGGTTGTTTACAGCCTGCTGAGATACTGTTGATATACTGCCATAGAAGTGAAAATAATTTTTCTCGACCTCTCTTAAACAGTTCTAATCTCAACAACCAATTGTAGCAGACAGGCTGGGGTGAGTGTGGGAGGTCTGCCTTGCACCGCCCTGTATTTGAACCAACTTTGCTGACATTGTGGTAAAATCAAATCCGCGTGCTAATGGAGCACCTGCCCCGCGTGCTGCTAAGCACGTATCTGTCTCCCAACAGAGATCTATGGAATCCAGCTCAGTAATGCTGGCTCCTACATGCTATGTGTGAGGAAGACACATGTTTAAGTAACACAGCCGTTATTTCCAACCAGGCGCTTGTGGAAAGCGATCCACTGAAGGCAGCAAAGCCTACCAGTATAGAGGAAAACAACCATCTCTTCCGCTCATTAAATACTTGCCCACAAAAAACCTTCCGATTCGGTGATGTCAGGGAAACATGAAGGGAAATATGAACGCTGCAAAGATTACAAATTGTTTTCCAAACATGAAGTGAGGTCCCCCAAGCAAGATTTTCGTGAGGTAACTGAAAATGCATTCCGCTCTGTACTTTTGGCAGAACTGACAGCTTCTCTACTGTGGGTAGGGTAGAGAATGATCAAATCTGTCGTTAACGCCCTGCTGCCTGGCCACCCGGTGCGGGGCTGAGGCCCTCCCCGGGGTCGCTGGGAGTGGAGGAGAAAGGTAGTTGTTGGTCCCCAATTTGTTTGAGTCCGGTGGCTCCCACAGCAGCATTGGGCCGGGTAGAACAGGTAATAACCTAGTCAAACAGGGAGCCACCTAACTCAAATGCATCAAATTTAGTGGAGGCATGTGTAGAAGTTCACACACTGCTATGGACAATTGTTAATGTGTCTTTGTCACGGGACCATTCTTTAACCATGGCAATCACCTAGGAGGGCCCGCCATATCAGCTTAATTAGTCATCTTTGGTTTGCTCCGCTAGTTGTGCATCAGCTGCAATGTTTAATGTTTTGGAAAACATGTTGTCACAGGTTATTGTTAACAGGAATGCTCAGGCAATTAGGCTCGAGAGCCAGGAAACAATACTCAGGAATGTAATTGGCTCATTAAGCCACATTGCTGACACAACCAAGGAGTAAGCTTCTAGAATGGGAAAAATTCAAGATCACTTTGGAGCATTGATGGAAGCTGTACAACCCCTAGCTAATGGAGCCGGGATACCTCCTCTAACCAATGGAGGTTGGGGGGATCTCAACTCAATGGTTTGGTACAAAACATAAACGAAAATCTAGGAAAGTCAACAGTCAAGCTTTTACGAAATAAGACCTACATTCTGGGCGGAAAAGGCAGGTTTTACAACCTGCCTTACAGACCACTCCCTGTCACACTCCAAGACCACTAACAAAAGTTAGGAATAATGAGGGAATATCTCAAACTACTTCCCTGTACAACTGGGGTGCATTGCCAAGAAAAAGTGTGCTAGGGCTAAGGCTGTACACTCATCACCGTGTGTGGTTGAGAACTATTTTGTTGTGGAAGATGGGCGTGTGTGAATATTGTGAATGTTAAACTTAACAGCAACATTGTCAAGAAACATTTGAAAGAATCCATCAACATCGGTAGCCCATTAATACATCTGTGGATGTGTCTTTGAGGGAGATTTTGTATAAACTTGAGGGATTATTTGTCACTCCCGATGCAGAGGTAAAGGTGTTCTGTCCTGCTAACAATGTATTGACACAGACCGACCATTGCAGGTTTGAACTAAGCTTGATAACCCCTCCCAATGTCTTGGCACAAAACAGCAAAGTAAGGGCGCTCAGAATCTGTGGTTTATTCTGTGATGGGAAAAGTAACCATCTGAATAGATCCAGGTTGCTGGAGTTTTTATTTTATTTTATTGGACATTTGTAAGGTGCTCATACATCAAGCAATTTGTTATTCACGGCACCCACAGAGCGGTCCTACTAGGCCTTGTGAACATTGGATTGTGCAAGTGCAGGGAGAAGAAGGCAAAGGAGAAGGAGATAACTGCCATGGTTCCCACAGAGGGTTGAAGTTCCAGGCAACAGGTAAGTGCAAGGTTTGGATTTGTAGGCAATAAGTAAGTGGCAACTAGTGATCACAAGATGGCGATGGGGTGTCCATCCCAACAAATAAGTGCGGACCCATGAGGCAACAGGCAGAGTGGTGCCCGAAGGCAAGTTCAGAGGGAGGGCGGGTGATGGAGGCGATTGGACAGAGGACCAGGACCTAGTGTGCACATAATGGTCCAGGCCTCCAACCAACAGCTACTGTGTAGGTTAGCACGGGAGGGGGAGAGGGAAGGAGGAGGAAAAGAGGAAAGTCATGAGGAGTTTGCAGAATTGAAAATGTCATAAATGAAACCTCAATTGTCCACTTTCAGGTAGAAAATACCATTGATTACAATGTTGTATATTGCCCAGCGCTATTGAAGATGGGGTATGGTATGTTGGGTTATGGAGGTTGATGAGTGGGAAAGCCATCATATGGCTAACTCTTGTGCTAGCTGCCCAAGGTCCTCAAAGCAATCTCATCCATAGTGTGCTATTACTATGCCCCAACAGTCTCACTGCAAGAAACCCTGTAGTGCTTAATTAACTTTAAGTAGGGTACAAGGAACTGCAGGACAATCAATACTAAGATAAGCATTGATTGTCCTGTCTGACTATGGTAGGCTCCCTCCAAAGCCCAGGGTGGGCTTGAACTAGGCGGCTCACAAGGTGGGGATTCAGAGGAGGAGTGCCATTCGGATTGGCTTGTCAATGTGTTAGATACGCACAGAAAGCAGGGTTCCTAGCCTTCCATTTTTGATGATCAGATTGAACACTCAACAACGCTTGCATCTGTATGAGTAGGATGGTTTATTGAAGAACATAGACAACTTTAGTGTCATGGCCCTGCATGAATCTTGACACACAGATTCACTTGCAATCGATGGCCGTAACATCATATCCAAATGCACTGATGGGTATGATCATTCTCCCTGGACTGCCAAATAAGGGAAATGCAAAGGAAATAATTATCATCAATATCTATGATCCTCTCTATCTATGATCCTCCATACCGAGTCCACCAGGTATTTTTACATTAGGAACTGGAGAAAATAGTTTCTTCCTTATCTATAAAGGTACTGTACTCTTGTGTGGTGACGTTGACTCCAGGGTTCTGAGAGATATACCTTGGAGGGAATGGGACTGCGACTGTAGGGCCCTGCAACTCACAGAGGTAGACTAGATAAGGCTTGCTTGCAGAGAACTAGTTGGACTACTATGCTTTACCCCACAGGTTTCAGCATGGTTAATGGAGCCTATCCTTCTGACCGACAACCTCATTTTACCAGAACCAGTCACAAGAGCTCTAGTGTTATTGCTTACATCTTTATTGCTAATGCTCCTTCTCATTCTCCTTCTCTTGTTGTAGATGTGTCTGTGTTCCAGCGAAAGGAGAGTGATCATCACCCTAATGTTGTCAGTCTTACCATAGAGTGTAACAATACTGGTAGGGATTCAACTGGGACACTCATGGTTAGTTCTAATCTTAATCAGATTTTGAGTTTGAACAATATTGAGGTGTATCAAGGGTGACCAAGAACCTCCTTAGTAGCTACATCTTAGAGAATGAGATTATTGAGTCACACATGACCTTTGACCATGCTCACTTGGCTATGATGAAATATGAGACTTGTATGGAGAACATACAATCCAGTATTTTTCCCACTGCTGGTGGTCTCTCTAGAGTAGGCATTGGCCCTAGGAAGAAACACTGCCATGCTTTTGAGAAGATATTTCAACGGAAAAGAAGGCAGTTTGTAGAGATCTTCATAGATTAACTAAATTACAGCTCAACCCAGGAGTTCACACACCCTGGTTAAAATAATTAAGAGTAAATATCTTAAATGGTTAAACCGGCAAAGGTTCAATGTAGCCCTTTCCAATGGGCATAAACTGGTGCACTCATCCTTCACTAACAACACCAACGAGTTCTGCAGAATCAATTATGCAAACAACTCCCATGCTATTGATGTTAATGGTGTCTCTGAATAGGATTGTGTCACTCATTTACATCAGGCATAGGTGGGAAAGATTCTGAAATTCATGGGATTGATCTAACTCCTTACATGTGGCCCCAATCGATATTGCCAACTTAATCTCGGGTACCAAGTCTTCCAAAGTTCCTTGCTCTAATGGCCTTTGCAACCACCTAATAAAAACTGATCTGAAAACATGAGCAGTTGCACTCCATTGGGTGTTTCATTGGATCACTGTGATGCAGTGCATGCCATCTTCCTGGAGGGAGAATAATATTGTCCCTGTATTTAAAAAAGGCTGTCGTACTGACCTGTGAAATTATAGGCTTCTGGCAATGCTAGACAGCCCGGCTTAAGAATTAGCCAAGGTGCTTCTTGCGGAATTGAAACAATGGATTGAGGCTAAGAACATTATTCCATTCAACCAAACAGGGTTTAGGAAGGGTTACACCACTACCATCAATGACCTTGCTCTGGTTACAAGTGTACAGCTGGCATGGTTGATTCGTAAAATGAGAGTGTATGTGGCGTTTATTAATTTCAGCACAGTGTTTGACACTGTGAATAGGGAACGGCTGTGAATGAAGCTGCACAGCTGGAATAGCCCTTTGGGACTACTAAAAATATTCATGCTCCTACATTATCAAACCAGAGTTAAGGTCAGCTTGGATCAATATGGTGCAATGTTTTGCTGGATCACTAGCATGGATGGGCGCAAGCAAGGCTGCATTCTTGCACCTACGTTGTTCAACCTGTACTTTTCTTACTTGGGTGGAGCAATTTCAGACTCTAACATCATCCCTCCTAAATTGACTGCAATCCCCCTGCAGTGGCTGGTCAATGCAGATGACTCAGCCTTTCTAGATCTTATGACTAGGGGCCTGCAGGTGGCCTTAAGTCTTTTGTATTCTTACTGCAATACCAACGCCTTAAAAGTCAAACATTTTCAAAAACTAAAATAATGGTCTTTAGGCCACAACACTCTAAAGGGAAGACAATAATGTAGACTTTGGAGGTGGAGGATATTGATGTTGTCTCTGAATATAAATGTTTGGGGATTATTTTAGACTCAAAACTGTGGGGGGCATCCCATCTGGATCAAATAAAAATTAAGACCTCAAAGGTAGCGGGTGCAATTTGCTCCTTTGCTCACAAGGGAGTTGGAAACTCGGTAGGTGTTCTGATCAAGCTGTTCCAAGTTAAAATCTCATCTGTCATGCTGTATGGAGTAGCAGTTTGGGCTCTAACAAGGTTTTTGGAGGTATCAATATTAGAGCCCGCTACCTTAAAGAGCCTGTTGAGATGATCCTCTTACACTTTACCTACAATTCAACATTGAGCCAATTCTGGTGAAATTGGCTATGAATTGTTTGATCACTTATTGGAAGTTGGTGTACACTCTGGACAATTTGCTGAATCGGTTGATGTTCCATACTTTGAGTTCTAGGCAGAGATGTATGTCTATGTTCCATTGTGCAGATCACACTCTTGGCTGATAGATGGCTTAATATGATCCCAATGAATGTACTCCTCTTGCCACTTTCTCATTTTAAGTCAACCATGAAAACGTATTTCTACCTACAGAGCAGGGAGCATTTGACAGTAAATTTAGCCACCAAATCTAATGCTGCCTTGTTCTATACATATATTAGTGAATGAGAGGAAATCCCAAGCTACATTAGCATTTTTCTGGGTAACATTAATTTGGGGATTTTTGGAAACTTAAATTCAACTGTGCGAGGATGCTTAAAATTACTGGCGCATGATCAAACATTTCAAAAGAGGATAGACAATTCTGCTTTTTGTGGGGAGGATTGCTTGGAGTCTGCTAAACACCTATTGACTGTTTGCCCCTCTCTAATACATGTATGACTGCAAGCGTTAAAATCAGCAGACATTGAGGTGCTGTTCCTCTGAGCACCTCTGGAATATATTCATGGGTGGTAACTATGAAGCTTGTATTTTGTATTGGACGACCTTTTGGAAAAGGATTGTTGTAATCCATGCGAGTTTAGAATAATCTGGAGAATTCTCGTGTCTATTTATTCTGGATCCAAAAGTGTGTAAAAATGAAGCTGGCACTTTGTATTTGGAAATGAATTGAAATTAACATTGCCAGCATTAAATGTATTGATTGTTTTATTAAATTATGTGCCCCTACCCTCACCCCTATATCACCAATTTTGTTAACTCTTCTTTCAATTCTAATTTGGTCCCAGCCTGCATCAAAGAAGCTTGGGTCACGCCATTATTGAGAAAAGGCCACGCTGGATCCACTAGTTTCTACTAATTACCAGCCCATAATCACAGTCCCCTTCCTTCTCAAAATTAGCGATAAATAGCAAACAACCAAATACAAACCCACCTTGAACAGAACAAACTCTTAGGAGCTAGACAATCTGGGTTTAGGCCCAACAACAGTACTGAGACCGCACTCACGGATTTGAAAATCCAAATAGATGTAATCAGAGATTCAGGAAGAAAGGCGATACTGCTGCTGCTAGACCTATCAGCAGCTTTCGACCTTGTAGACCAATGACAGACTTTAATGTCTCCAACAATGCCACACTGTGGATTAAATCATTCTTAGCTGAACGAACATCCAGAGTTGCCATTGGGAATGATGCTGCTGATCCCATAGCGGTCTCCATACGAGTCCCCCAGAGTTCATGCCTTTACCCCATCCTCTATAATGCCTATAAAAAACTCCTATTCTCAACACTAGATGATATGGGTGTCATCTACACAAACTTTGCATATGACACCCAGATCCTCACCCCCATCACGGGGGACTACACCCAAGACACCCAGACCATCAACAAAGTTTACGCCATCATTCAAAACTGGATGGCAATGAACAGCCTTTGCCTCAACGATGATCGTGGGTTCCCAAACAAGATTAGGTACCCCCCACCCAGACTATTCACATATCACTATTGACGGTACTCTAATCCCACTACTTAAGCAAGTCAAAACTCTAGGGGTATATATAGATGCCAATCTCACCATGAACAAACATATCTCAGCCCTCTCATCCTTCACAGCATACACCGCCAAACCCATCGCCCTAATCCGCCAATTCCTCACACTGACCAAGTGTATTACATCGGCCAGAGCTTTGATTCTAACCAAGCTCAACTACTGTAATGCCCTTCTACGAGGAACTTCCAAAACTAATATCAGTAAACTGTTAAAAAAAGCAGGGGAGAGGCGCGCACTCCAATTCCTGACCAATATATTACCTGAAGAAGTATCCAAAAACAATCACAGGGTTAAATCCCAAAGTGTCCAAAATATTCATGGCTTAAATCCCAATAAAGTTCACAGGGTTAATTCCCTTCTTGCACTGTTGTACTCCTCCAAGCGCTTTCATATCTGCAATACTCATCAGGGAGGCTGAGTTTCCATTCAATTCAGGTGAAACCAATATAAATGCCGTTGCAGTCTCTAGGAATTATGGTGCATGTAGAGGACCCATTTAAACAATTTAGGTGGCCAGTGAAAGACTCCCCTCCAACACACACATCATAACCTTAGCAGGGGGAGGGGGAAAACCATGATTATGGCTCTCCAGTGTAGTGCAAAATAACCCTGGTGCTGCAGCCTCTGGAGTCCGTGATTGTTTTTGGACACTTGTTCAGGTAATATATTGGCCAGGAATTGGAGTGTGTGCCTCGCCCCTGCTTTTTTGAACATTTACTTGTGGAGATCCGGACTCCAGAGGCTGCAACACCAGGGTTATTTTGCCCTGCACTGGAGGGCCTTAATCATGGTTTTCCCTCCTCCCCCTGCTAAGGGTATGATGTGTGTGTTGGAGCGGAGTCTTTCACTGGTCACCTGAATTGTTTAAATGGGTTCACTACATTGACCATAATTCCAAGAGACTGCAACTGCATTTATATTGGTTTCACCTGAATTGAATGGCAACTCAGCCTCCTTGATGAGTATTTCAGATACGAAAGCGCTTGGAGAAGTACAACAGTGCAAGAAGGGAATCAACCCTGTGAACTATTGGGCCGCAAATTGGGATTTAACCCTGTGAACTTTTTGGACACTTGGAGCACAACAGTGCAAAAAGGGAATAAACCCTCTGAACTATTGGACTGTAATTGGGATTTAACCCTGTGAATATTTTGGACACTTTGGGATTTAACCCTGTGATTGTTTTTGGACACTTGTTCAGGTAATATATTGGGCAGGAAATGGAGTGCGCGCCTCGCCCCTGCTTTTTTTAACTAATATCAGTAAGCTACAACTACTGCAGAATAAAGCCCTTAGAGCGGCACTAGGTATAAAGAAATCAGAACACATCTCCAACATTGGGCGAGAAAACCACTGGCTGTCTATCAAAGCCAGACCATTTTCAAAACTTTATGTGTTCTACATAAATGTCTCATGTATAATACAATATTAAGAAAAAGAATCCCAGCAGGACCCTCAGATCCAATAACCAGATTATTTTGGAAATCCTTCAATACAAATACAACAGAGCAGTAGGAAGAAGATTCAGAGTCCTCGCCCCTACTCATTGGAATGCCTTACCACTTAGAATCAAAAACGAGGAAACCATTTTAGGCTTTAAAAAACCTTTGAAAACTTGCCTGTTCAACCATTATTGATATATTATGATATACTGGCAGGTACCAACTAACCTTGACACTAGGGTGCTTTCAACCTGTTGATCTGTAACAATAAATGATTGTCCTACATTCCTTTATGTATGTTAACTTTTTGTTGTACTATGCTGTAGTGAGAGTCATCGGGCGAAATGCCATTTTTTTCGTTTGACTGTAACACTGTATAAGAAACATTATAAGCTGGCTGTAACCTTGCCGTGATACCCATGGGTCTGTTCGTGTAACAACTGCAATACATTTAAAAACAAATAAGAATGCACTTTCTTTGTTCCTTTGATGATGGTTAGCTCAATTCTAAGGAAGAACACAAACCTTTGTGCATTGGTCTATGTTGTTAGAATGTTTTCGTTTAAAATTGTAGAAAGTATTTAAAATGTTGACTCTGTTAACTATATAATGCTATAACAAATAAAAAAATAAAAAAATCCTTACCCTTTAATTCTTCTTTTTACTGAAAACAGCTAAGAAACCCTTTTTGAAACCCATGTGAAAACCATAGTGTGATTTTCCTGTAACTTTTTCCCTAATCCTTCCTTGCAGAACCCTTTGCAAAAACTACTTTCGAAGCCTTTCTTGGACCTTCCATTTATGACATTTTTAAATTCTTAACCTTTCTCTTTCGACAAAAATAGAAAGAAAATAAAAAATTAAAACCTTTGGGACATCCTTTTCTTTTCACCACAACACAAATTACACTAAATAAAGTAAAACAAAAGCATATGTGGCTCAATCAAGTTGTAGGAGGGGATATGTCTGTGTTAAATATAGATAACAAGAACAGTGGCAGCTGGTGACTTTGAAAGGTGGTGGGGCATAAATCTAGCAGGGTGAATTTTGAAGCGAGCGAGCAAGCCAGCCCATCCCCCATCAAGGGTGGTCCATGGAGTTTGTCCCCCCTTACACACCCATCCACATCAAAGTTCTGTGTTGACAAACTTCTATGACATTTCAGACATGGAGCTGAAACCCTAAGATCTTTGAATGAAATATTGATATGCATGGATGAATTACAAGAGAGAGGCCCTAATTGTATGCTTGTTCTAGGTGTTCTTAAAATTGAAGATATGAATATGCTTAGTCTTCTATGTAAGGAAGAGTAGGCAGGGAAGATAGCTCGGGAAACGTGTTTGTCGTGGAAGCAAGACGTGCAGCATCACAGGTTTGAACCCCGGTCCTATGCTTAGAGGCTGGCTTTCGGTATGACACGTGATGTTAAAGCTCAATTTATTTGTATGAATTTTATTTTGAGAGGATGAGTGTGGACTGCCTCTGTCCTTGTAATACCAAAGTTAAGATCCGGTCCCCAACAACCCTGCAACTTGCTAAACAACTAGCAGTACAAGTTGCAAAGCTTGCAACAGGCATTTTAGTAGGGAAATACCGTCCCACTCTACTTTTAGAACATACAATACAAAATCACAATTAGATTTCACCTTGATTAGCACAGAGAACTGGTTTGTAGTCTGGAAAATGATCATGATCTTGGGTATGCCCTGATCAGTTTACCTTCAGGTCAGCCAAGATTGCGTACTCTAATTAAAATCATATACTAATAACCCTGTCGAAAAATACAAGGCATTTCAGATGAGTTATTATTGATAAAGATTGTATTATTCTTGCTTTGTATAAGGAATGACCTCTTAAAATTTGCCTCAATATTACTCCTAGAGAGTTAATTAAACGTTGTAAAACCTTGAGGAAAAATCTTGCTACTAATTCATAGCTTGATTCAGGAATGTAGAAATGGAAAAACGGAATTGGTCCAGGTGCTGAAATTTTGCCAAGGGGGAATTTAATGAATTAGTCATGTGTTGGTAAAAGAAATATAAAGTACATAAAGGAGAAGGAAAGAGGGAGCAGGGGACTGTTAATTAAGGCTTTTGTAAGCAAATACAGTGGAGCCTTTTGGGAGATTTCAATGAAGCAGGAAATAAAGGATTATTTTTTTTTTTTTTTTTTTTTTTTTTATTACTTGTATATAATCAGAACTAGATTTTTACAAGAACTCAGATGAAGAAGCAGCTTCCACCCATAGAGGTATGCTATCTCAAGTAATAGTGGGCAAAGTCATTTTTTGGAATGCTAGATTCAGCAATTTAGCTGATGCCGTATGCCATCTTGTCTTGTCCCCGGTTATCAAGCGATTCCACCAGATACTTTCATTACTTGCAAACGAGTTAGCGGTCAGGGTACTGAAAAAGGCCATCCTTTCTTGGTTCAATAAAGGATTATTTATCTCCTAAAGATCACATCTCAGGTAAGGTATCAAAAGAAGACTTTGGGACATTTTATAATAAACTGTTATGGCAAAGTAGTAAACATTGTGCACGTGGCTTACAGTCTAAATCCTCAATATTTCTATAGACAAAGTTTTAGATGCACTTAATGTTCAGTGTCCTGGCATATCCCAAAGTCTTCTAATGGCCAGGTAGATTTTTACATACTGGAACCATTTGTGTGGGTCCTACTCTTGTGCATGTCATTTTTACATTTTTACCTCTTGTAATGATATCTCACTAACATCATATAAAATGCAATCCTGAACTGATCATTCTATGTCCTTGCTAAAATTGGCATGAAAAATCTGTGGACAATTTTTACAAACAAGATTAGAACACAGTGGTCAAATGAGAATGGCATTCTCTCGGACTACCACGCAGGTTTTCACCCTGGTGTGGGTCCGATAGACTAGATATTCAGACTGCATAAGTAGGTTCCATCAACCAATATATTTAGTATGTATAGATCTGCACACAGCTTTTCATGGTTTTCCCAGCTTTCATGCTGTACCCCAATAAAATCTCTCGAATCAAGGAGTTCCCACTAATTTGTTGTCAGCAATCTGCAATCGCCACATGAATAGCAGCGCTTGTAATCGATATGGGGCAGGAGGGGAGTGCACTTATGATTTTAAAATAACAAGGGGAGTTAGACAAGGGTGCATGTTGGCGTCCGTCTGTTCTCCTTATACATGAATGATTTATTTGAAAAAATACAGAATACACAGAATAATAATACTCTGGATACTCTGTGCTCTGCAATCTTACCTGGGAAGCACAAAGGTACACCTCCAGCGCATAGCACGCTTGTGTCGGGCGAATTGTCTGCAAAGTGTTGCAGTCTGACAGAACAGAACGTCTAGAAGTCGTGAAGGCTGAAGTCTGCTCTCAACTATGCTTAAACGAAATAAAAGGAGGTAAGTTATTCAAGGTCTCCCAGTCCTTTATTGACTGCTTTTGTGTTTTTGCCAGCATTCTGCAGTGGGACAGAATATATTTGACAAGCCGTTGGTGAAGCATTCATATGTGCGCAAAAAGACTGTGAAGCGCGAGTCTTTGGAGACATACAGTGGGCATATCATGCTATAAATCCTCTGAGCTGCTTCGTTTACAGTTTGTTAGGTGAACATGTGTCTCTGTTCACAAAAACATGGAAGCACGGGTCTCTGTAAGCTCAGAGCTGGGATAGCAGGACATTAATACTCTGCGCTGTTTTGATTACAGCTTGCAACTTGAACGTGTCTGTTTCTCACAAAGAAAGGGAAGTACGAGTCTTTTGGAACCTACAGTGGGGAGAGCAGGTCATACATCATTTTAGCTGCTTTGAGTGCAGTTTGTAATGTGAACATATTTTTAGTACACTGCATTCTTGTGACTGAACTCAAAAACGGTGGTCTGTAGATTATAGTAGTACACCAGGGCATTGTGATCTTTGAGCCACAATTTGCTGAATTCGTTCTCTTTGCTTGTTGTATTATTACATTTCTACACACTTATGGTGAAGTGCGAAGTGTGTAAGATTCTATTTAGTAAGAGTGACTGTAGGGCATTGGCTCTTTGATCCGCTGGCAGAAATGTAATGTCGCCAGGACTGGCAATACTAATGTGTTTGGGATCTTATATGGTGGAGGATGTGTGAGTACTACCTGCAGTGGTTACTGCAGGGCATTGGCCCTTTGAGACGCTAGTAGGAATTCGTATTTTTGGAATTGTTGACTCGTTTGACGATCTGGCAAGTCATTTGTGAGGTCTGAGGTGGCAAAGTATTTGGTCAATATGACTTTGCAAATAGAAGAGAAGGATGGGCCCTGGCAAAAGTCTAGAGAGATACCTGATGAAGACCTCTTGAAAGTTGTGGCAAATGGGGAGAGCCCCAGTTGCATATATCCACTGCTCCAGCCAAGAACCTGCCACTATACATACTGACATCAATAATAGTAATTCGAAGAAAGTGACTAAAATTACAAATTGTTTTTCAAAAAGAGATGTCTTGGATGTTGTTGAGGAAGCAATCCTTCTGAACAAATGTGTGTCTGAGCTTAACACCTTGTTGCAATGTTTTGTATCTAAACTAATTGAGAGGGTTATGTTTCCAACACAAATGTTGACACATGAGCGTGGAATGTGGAATCAAAACAATGGTGAACGGGGATCTAACCAAACTGTACTAGTGGTGGTAGAAGGTAAACATAGCAAGGGGCATAGAATGAGGCAAGGACTATTTGACACAGCCAATCAGAGTTGCCCTTTAATCACTGGGGTATGGAATGTCAAAAATATTATATTTTGTAATGTTAATGTAAAAACTCCCAAAAGATTGTCGGTAACCCAAATGAAGATGATATCTTTAAACATGGCTTTCATTGTTCCCTGGTAAACCTTCTGGCAAATAAACATGGCAAAGTACATCCAACACAAAACCAAAGTAATGCCCAAGAGATGCCTACAACTTTAGTGCCAAGGAAAGTTAGTAGTTTCATAGATGAGAACACGCCCCTACCAAATTGAGTACAACAAAATATGGAATCGAATAATGTAAATGAAAGAGCAGAGAGGTATTGGTAATTACTCCCAAAGGTATTGCAGGCTTATTTTTTCAATGTGTCGCAGTGACAAAATAATGATATGCTCATGGAATACCAGGGGCTTTGCACATCTCACAGCTAAGGAAGGTCTGGTGGACAATATTAATATGTTCAGCATAGTGTTGCTGCCAGAGACATGGATGGTCGAGACTATTGAACTGTTGAAATCGGCATTTCTGTAGTAGTCCATGTATGGTGTACTGAGGAGAGAATGCCCCCTTTAGGTCTCCCTTTGGGGCATTTCGCCACCAGAGACTGCAAAGTAGACCTTTGACTACTAAAGAAATGCCAATTTCAACACTCGAGATAGTGATGAGTAGTATTGACCCTTTTATTCCTCTAATCATAGCTGGGCATTTCATTGCTAAAATTCCTTTATCTCTCGGACATCGAGACGTCTACATGCATTAACTTGAAAGACTGCAATAGACAGGGTAAAGCACAGGCACATTATGGTAAATGGACAGTGTACAGGGGATGCCCAAAAAGTATTTACACGCATACGTGGGAAGAGTGCCAGCATAAAGATAATGGGCCTCATTACGAGCCAGGCAGAAGGGGGTTAACAGCGTCGTTAACCCCCTACCAACTCATTACAAGGTCTGCCCGCGGGACCCGCTAAGTACGCCTGGTAAAACTGTGAGGCTTGCACTAAGAGAGTTTGGATTCAGTTGGCACATTATGCAAGGGTGAATAATAATAATGGGATATGGTTAGTCATTAAAGGAGAGGAGAGAAGACCTTACCGATCAATAGTGTATGTGATAAGGACTGGTACACTTGTGAAAGCAAAAAGAAAATATCGAGGCTGAGTACCCCAAAAGGAAATACACCAAACACGGGCTTACAAAGATACACAGATCTTTATTCTATAACTGAATAGTTTTCAAAGAAACAAAGTATCAGATAGCTATCTGGCCACAGTACATCACAGCGGATACCAGCCCGTTCGGTGTGAGAAGTGAGTGGGGCTGTACATCAGAACATTAACTCTTTTTATACAATTTGTAACATGATGTCCAGCCCATCTACAGGTTAATCATTCCTTGGGTTAGGGGTTTGTGCCGAGTTTGCTTCTAATTTATTCATCTATATGCATACGGATTATTCCTAGTATATACTCCAATAGGTTATAATGGCAACAGTGTATCTTTTGGTTTAACATTAAGCCTTAGTACATTTTTAATACAATGTAGTTCAACAAGTGTTCACGTTCAGTATTTAAACAACATTGTGCTTAATATATGCTCGCAGATCAGTATTGTTGGCACAGGTAATCCTCGATCTACAGGTCAACGAAGGACAAGGTCTCATTACATGACCCTAACATTTGTCCTACGGGCAGTTTAGACATTAACTTGCATGCAGAGGTCAGGACGGCCAAGTTACAAACAGAAGAACACTGTCCACCATTTTAGAACACATGGTGACTTTGGAGTGAGAATCAAAATGGTGGACGAACCTAAAATGGCGGCTAAATCGATCTAAGATCGGAAATTTGCAACACAGATTTCTTCACAAAGTGACTGGGCTTAGGCCAATATATACAATAAAGGAGGCACAATATGATATCCCGTTTAACAAACCCTCCTTTTGGCCTAAGCCAAGCGCTAAACTACTTCTAGTCACTTTACGAGTAACTCCACGTCTCAATGTCCATACATCCTCAATCACTATCGGAAACATAAATTGCCATAAGATCAGATACTAAAATTTCTTTCAGCACATATTCATTGGAGGCCTTCTATTGGGCATATACGTTATGCCCTAATGTACCTATCGCTTGTGCGCAACATCCCTCTAGCATCGAACACATACCAGGAAGAGATTGTATACAACAACAAAGAAACAACAGAATACCCAAAATAATCAGAAAGACCGAAAGTAGTTTCCATCCCCAAGATCTCAAGAAGTCCCAGAACCAAGCGCTAAGATCTCAGTTTCCCTCGGGAACATGCACTTCTAAACTAAGGACATGCAGATTCTGTATTGCCTTAAATATATTTGGGGAGGAATCCAGCACGAAAACACAGCAAGCGGACCCCACTAATTTACATACCCCACCACGTTCAGCCAGGATGACATCTAATGCCATCCGGTTCTGAAGTGCTACTAGCCTTATTGCTTTCTGTTCTAGAGTCATATTATAGAGTATGTCAGTGGTCCGGTTGATGGTCCTCTCCAGTACTCTCGCTAGTCTTCTGATATCTTCAGAGTTCATTATTTGCCCCCAAAATGGCACAACGGATTTATCTACATTGCCTAGAACTTGTGCTGAAGTGTCACCATTCTCGTCTCGTTGAGGACAAGCATTTGAGATTTCTATGGTACTAGTAATGAATACCCCAGGTAACAGAATCCCTAAATAACAAGTTCCCTGCCAATTCCTGGGTAACCATGGAAATGCTACATCAAAGCAAACAAAATAGACGGGTTCGCCTACATACAAAGATCTGTCCTCGCTAGTCAAATTCGCAACATTGACGCAACCTTCAAAATCACCCATTGACTGAGTACCATTCCTTTGTATGCAGAAAGAAACTGAATCAGGGCTGTGGTTAACAGTATAGGAAGGAGGCGTGGCATCCTTATTGCCTATAGGAGCCATCTTGAAAGAGATCAGAGAATGAAAAGGACGGGACAGTCTATCCGAAGGCCTAATAGAAGCAACATTAAGCTTACTCCTATTTGCAAAGAGCGAGCATCCCAGGGGAGTAAGAACACATTTTTCAAACTCGTTCAGGTTAGTTCCATCAAAGTTCCCTGAGATGTTATTGTTCCATCGGCCAAAAAATAGTGGTCTAAGAGAAGCGTAGCATGCAATTGTCAAAGGTAAAGGATAAATATATCAACCTAGCCTGTTATCCCTGTGTTGCGGTAAGTGTGAACAGACCCAACAATTAGACTTGTTAAAAATGGCATGTGTAGCATTCATGATGAGTACTAGTATGTTGTTGTGATAACTCTGTCTGTGCTGAAAGTCTCTAGGAAATAGAGTGTGCAGATGCATGAAAGGAGTAGAAACAGTAGGTACATTTTCAGTAGGTAACAAATTCTCAAATGGATGTACTTCTTCTAGATACCAGAAACCTAAGACAATGACTATTGTAAAACCAATTAACGTTATCACAAGACAGCAATACGTCTTCGGGGCCCACACATTGGATTGTCTGTTTTCGCAGCTGGTCACACATTCTCTTATCTGTTCCGTGCGAGTGGGAGCGGTTGCAGGCATTGTATTCTTCAAATGAGAGCACCAATGTTATTTGCTGGCGTCTTCTTAGTCCTTCCACAACCCTAGCCAACAGTATCCCCTTATGTACAAATGATTGGGCCAAAAAGACAAGCCCTTTGATGATTTTCCTTGATGGCACAGCCAAACCGTGCAGTAACTCTACTTCCTCGGAAGCAGATCGTACCTTGTGATCCCTGGTACTAAGCGATCTGTGAACAACGTGTCGTCACTTCCCACTGGAAGTGGCGAATGATCAGAAGCAAGATCAGAAACAAGATTCGGAACAGCTTCCGGAAACAAAACTGTTGGAGAGTGTGGAGATGAAATGGCTGTTTCCCCAGGCCTCACGGGCTCAGGGAGAGTCTCCGATGCACTCTCGATGCTGGTTGCTGCTTCGTGATCGTTGGTTACAGCATTGGTGAGGGGTTCTGTATCTTCTGTATCGTGTGGCACTGGGTGTGGAATCCTCTTGGTGTGCGAGACGTGTATCCAATGCTTCAGGTCTGCTACCCGCTCTGCAGTCTGTGTGACCAGCAAAACTTGGAAGGGGCCCCAACAACGAGGTGCGAGGCAAGAAGATCGCTCAAACGATTTCTTGAGGATCCAATCTCCCGGTCGTATGCTGTGAACGGGGCCCTCATACCGTACAGGTAAAGCCTCTCGCACCTGGTGATAAATCAAATTCAGGTTTTTATTTAACTGGCCACAATAGTCAGAGAGAAGTATATTTTTGACGTCTCGTAAAGAACAAGAATTCGGAACATTCCAAATATTAGCTGGCCTACCCATAACCACCTCAAAGAGAGAGAGCCCAGTCTTAGTTTGAGGGGTTGTTCTCATAGATAACAACACGATCGGTAAGGCGTCCGGACATTTTAGTTTGGTGCCGGCACACGTCTTAGCGAGCTTGATCTTGATGATGCCGTTGTGTCTTTCTACTAGTCCAGCACTCTGAGCGTGTCTAGCCGAATGGAACGTTTATCGATCTGTAATCCTGCGCATATCTGCAAAATTACTGCAGCGATAAAATGTGGACCATTGTCCGACCTGATGACTCTCTGCAAACCAAATCTTGGGAAATATTCCTTCAACATGTTCTTCGCCGTAGTCATAGCAGTGGCATCTTTAACAGGATAGGTTTCAACCCATTTGCTAAAAGCGCAAATGATGACTAATACATACTTGAAATTGTGGCAACGCTCCATCTCAATAAAATCAAAATGAATAACCTTGAAGGGGACAGAAGGTGGACCTAAACTACCCCTAGGAGTTGATGTGCCCTTTCCCACATTATGCTGTAGACAAATCATGCACCCCTGAACGAAGTGTTCAGCTACTTTAAGGATTTTGTCATTTACCCACACATTTTGCCACATTTTAGTAATTTTCAAGCACATATATGGGTGGGGCCTTGAGCCATAACAACCATCATCATAATATATGCGTCAGGCAGTAACCACTTTCCTTCAACTTTGTCAACCCAACACCCATCATCATCCAGTTTCCCCAAACCCTCAGCCCATTTCTTAGCTTCTTCTAATGTTGCATCGGCTTGGATATCCCTTATGGAGTCAATACCCTCATCCAAAGTACAGGCATTTGTGGCTTCCCTTGAAGTATACATTTCTGAAGAGAGATCAGTGGTAGTCTGTTTGGCTATCTGGTTAGCAAAAGCGTTCCCTTTTCCTACATTATCTACAATCTTCTGATCCGCTGTGCATTTTATGATAGCTAGCTGAGTAGGGAGTGCAAGCGCTGAGAGTAACGGTACTATCTAGGAACCATGTTGAATTTTTGTACCATGTGAAGTCAAGAAACCTCTTTCTGCCCAAAGTCTACCGAAGTTGTGAACCACCCCAAAGGCATACTGACTGTCAGTATATATATTTACTCTGAGCCCTTCGGAAAGTTCACAAGCTCGGGTCAATGGGGCCTGCGCAGAGTTATGCGTGATTCTCTTGTTTTCCACGACCGTGCTCAATGTAGTGATTGCATAAGCAGCTGTGGATGTACCATCTGGGAATTTGAAGCAGGAGCCATCACAAAACAGCTCCCCTCGTGGATTGTTCAAAGCAGTATCCTTCAGATAGATTCTACCCTGTGTCTCTTGTTCGGTAGTGTAAAGGCAGTCATGTAACTCTTTGTCACTGCAAGCAGTACCTTGTGGGAAAGGTAAAAGTTCAGCCGGATTAAGAACACAAAACCTCTGGATTTTGATGTGCGGTGCGAACAAGATCAATTGATATCTTGTTAATCATGCGGAGGTGAGGTGTGGAGGGGTTCCTCCCACTTGGAAGGAGAGTACTATGCTTCCTATATATAAAAAAGGGTGCTTGAAGAACCCGGCCAACTAACGCCTGTTAGCGATGTTAGACATTCCTGCTAAACTGCTTGAGAGAGTTTTACTGGATGAGCTGAATCAATGGATTGATCTCAGGTAAATCCTCCTGCCAAATCAGACGGGTTTTAGATGTCAATCCAGTACTATTCACAACTTGAAACCTGCTTTCCTTGGTGCTGGTAGTGGAGTATGGCTGGCAAAGATGCAATCTGCCATTGTATGCTGCTTTTATCGACTTCAGTGCAGCGTTCAACATGGTAATGAGAAATCATCTGTGGCTGAAACTGGTGTCATGGAAAATTCGGCATGGCCTGTTAATGATTATTATGCAGCTGCACTCAGACACCAGGGCTTAAGCAGGGTCTTGTATTGGCCCCAACCCTCTTTAACTTATACCTTGCCGATCAGGTCTAACCACATCGACAGCTGTAAAGTTGGTGCTCTGAAAATGTGTTTGCTGGCATATGCAGATGATCTGCTCGTCCTAGAATATACCCCGAGAAGGCTCCAACTTTTATTTGATGCATTTAGTAAATATGCCCCCATAAATTGTCTTCCTATTAACATCGAGAAAACTAAAATCATGACATTCGCATTGCCGAAGAAGTCAGTTTCAAAGTTTGGTTGGAGGCTTGATTCTAAACCAATCAAACAGGTCTTTTTCTATAAATATCTGGGTGTTATGAATGATGATACATTAAAATAGACCTTGCATTATGAATACACTTATTCTAATTGCGTGAGACACACAAGAGTGCTGAGTCAATTTCTTGGCAGACAGGGAGTCTAAATTGGCTGAATAGAGCTAAAATTGTGTCTAGCATGTCATACAGTGCAGAAGTATGGGGACACAACTACAAGAATTAATTGGTAAAATTAGAGGGTAAAATCCTACATCTCCTTTTAAGAATACCTAAATCGCTACCATTGGAGTATATCCGCTTGCAGTTCAACACCTTCTGAGCTAAACTATAAATCTGCCATGTGCTATCAGAAGTTATTGCATTTGGACCATAATACAATAATGGTAAATGTCGTTTGGGCCTTCCAGGAGATGTATGAATGTGAGTGATTTGATAGCCTTGGGAAACTGTTGGGAATACATATGAAATTGGTGCCTCGTCATGGACTTCGGTCAATTGGGTCGATAAACCGATCCCTGAAGAGAGCTGTAAAGCATAGACTAAAGGAGTATAGCTATGACACTGGCATTGTAAAATTGGCATCAAATACGAATAGCAGACCCTTTATTCACTACAGGCTAGATTGGAGACAATTCCCAAAATATACTGAGGCTTTTCCAAACAGCAATACTGTAAAACAGCATTTAAGGGCTGATTCATGGAATTATTTGTGCCGAAAAACAGGGATTTGTGCGCCATTTTGCCCGCAAATCCCTGTTTAACAGAAGGGATTTGCAGGCAGAATGGTGCACAAATCCCTGTTTTCAGGGCAAATAATTCCACAAATCAGCCCCCTAATTGTCACATTTAACAATACATCTGCCTTGGAGATTGAGGGTACAAAATTGGGAATTCCAAAACAAGAACGTCTCTGCGGGTTATGTGGGCAGGCCATCACCGAAACTACAAAACATATATGTGCTAGCCTGGAAATTATTAGATATACATTTATGAAGTCATATAATAACAGGATGAATTGTGATGAACCTATGTTTTTTTGGCACATTTTTAGCGAAGGAAATTATTTAAATGTTATGTATCACATGGTAACATTTTATAATGTATGTGTGGCTATTTAAGGTGACTTATTGCAGGAGATTTTATATTTATGAAATGATGTATATCCTATTAAGAACTTTCTATGGTGGTTATTTATTGATTGAATTATGTGATGGATTGATGTGATGTGTATATGCAAAGCAAATTTAGACTATCAGTATATTACAATAAATACAAATTCAGCACAAATTAAGGTCATGTTGTGGCACGAGAAAAGAGTGAAGAAGAGCATAGACATTAAACACTGAGGTCTTTGTATTAAAAAGGTACCAATTTTGTATTATCTTTGTGTGTCTCCAAATAAAAATGAGCGCATTTGTTTTGAAAAGGTTGGCAGGTACTGTCAACAAACATTCACTGTGATATGGAGACAGAGCTATTGGCCAGACTCTGGAAATATACCAAGCACAAGTAATCCAATCATCACAATATGGCTCAGACATATGGGTGAAACTGTTGTTTAAACAAAAGTCATTACATTCTTTCTCATGCTACCACAAAGTGCCCACTTTACGTGAATCTAGGACACCACTGAAAAAAAACTATTGAGGGTCACTCAATATTATTTTTAGCCCACTATCCTACACTTTGCCCAAATATTCTGGGACTGGAGTTTGTTTACATACTTGCACCAATCCTAAAATATGTTGGGAAGGGTGTTTCGTGGGTTAAGAACAATATCAAGTACCCCTCAATGTCTTTTTTCAGTGATGAAATCTCATATAACCGAGTTGAGATATAACAAACCCATTTTGAAAATCTTAAAGACATTTCTGATTGACTTGAGATTACCACTCATTCCGATGGCTCTGAGATATACTCCTTCCCCTACTAACATACCCCCTATGGAACTCATGACAGGTAGAACAATGGTATTACCTCAGCAATTATTGTAATGAAACCAAGAGTAGACATTGATTAATGCCTCTTATACTCAATAATACATTGACCATCACCACAAACACCTTTAACATCCATTCACCTATGCCCAACGAAACCTGGAGAAATCTGTTGTCATTATGGAAACATATTATGACCTCAGGAACTCAAGAACGGATATGAAATAGGTGACTGAGTCCACCTCTTTAAATTCCAAAGGAACCAAACTGAGGAGCAGATGGTGTTGTCTTCTAGGAAGCAGTCTTTGAAATTATAGACAAGATATTTCTGAATGCCTACAAAATACAAATTTACAAACGGGATCAGACAGAAGAAGATTGGATAATTAACAAACCGATGATCTGTCATCTCCGTCCAACCCGCGGACAAATAAAGAAATCATCAGAGCCCATAGTTAAAATGGCCTTTGAATAAAATTAGAATATGATCAGATAGAACAGTGACTTGCAATCTGCATTAGAAAGCTAAGTAAGGATGTTTAGGTGAAAGGAAAATGATGTTGATGCTAAGAAAATAAATAAAACAGCAAAATGGAGGGTAGGAACCACATATGTCCTTTGTATTTGTGCCCTATACTAAATAAATCTTTCTACCCCACTCTAATAGCAGAAACATTAACGTGTTTCCATCTTTTTCTTTGTAGCATGGAAATGCTGAGAGTAGTTGGATAATAATAAAAAAGGTCACAGCAACCAGATCTGGTGGGACCCAACTAATGGAAGAAACTACCATTCTGGAGTTCATTGTGGAGGAGTAAGAAGGACACTAAGGAATGAACAAGAAATAAAGAGGGTTTTGCACGAAGAAACCCTATCCATGTGGAAAAGTTTATCTTCAACTGCATGAGATGAAGACAAGATATTAGCATATAAATACTCAGCACATTTGTATCTGTAATTCAACTGGGTTTCAGAGAATGTCATGTCCATAATGTGTTTTCCTCCAGAAACGTGGGCACAGGGGAACATTGTAAGGTATTATTGATTGAATGTGGTGGTTTTTGTTGAATGGAGTAGAGTCTGAGTGATTAATTCTGCTGAAATATTAGCTTTACTCAGACATAATCAGTACAAAAACTAAACTTACCTGTTAGTCTTTTTTCAGAAAAGCATGCTGCATGGTATGCTTTCATGTGATTAAAATTACATTGTTAAAGGTGTTTCTGCAAATTTGCTGCCGTGTGAAAGGGGAGCATGGTGAACCGTGCTATAAAAGACAATGATAGGCAGAATGTTTAATAGAAATTGCAGGTGAGATAAAGTTATATCTGTTGAAAGACCAATTTATCATCAGATCATTTTTATAGATAAAAGCCATTTAAATTGCACATTTCTATTACACAGGATAGAATATATTTGATCACGCTGCCAATTAAGATATGAACTCTAAGTAAACCAAAATGTTAGTTTCTGCAGAAGTCAGCTTTTCGGAAAAGAATGAATTTACTGATCTCATTATCCTTAATTTTGAAAAACGAATATAAGATTCATTGAGCCTATCTGTGTATCCTTAAGACAAAGAACCTGTCATTTTTAAATTTCAGAAAATAAATACACATGCTATATTTTGCCTCCAAAACCACACACCCATATTTTTATATTTTTAAACTAATATGAAATTCAACAATTACTGTGTCTATTTGAACAGTAAGCACATTTCTAATAGTACATTCTTAGGTATAGTAATCAACCCATATCCTTACCGAACCTTTACGCTTCACGACAAATGTGTCTGGTGCTTAAGGACTTATTAATTCCTGCTTTTGTTAAGTTAAATGACTAAAGGTCAGAGCACCAAATGTTCTATTGATTTTGATTCAAGCCATACTAAAATTTATTGAAAGTCAGCTGAAATGTTAAACACGAAGGGGCTGATTTTTGTGTTTCCGCCTCAATTGTGCGGAGGGAGTTGCTATGTTTACAGTTTTGCTTTGGCAGGTCCACTCTGCACAATGTTCAACATTTGCAAGGTAGGGTGCATAATTAAAGAGCAAAAGGGTAGCGTCCATGCTTGCACACCACCCTTTTGCACTCCAGTGTGCAAATTGAGTAAAAGCAGTTTGTCATGTATGCATGCCAGTGCATTAAAGAAATGTGGATCACACATATGTAATCATGATATATTATAATGAATGATTTATTAATAATTCAAACATTATAAAACCTTTTGTATGCATGAAATGACAGAAATGTAACTGATAGCTCTAGATTCAGAATATTACTACAATTCTCAATATATAACTCTCAATCTTGACACATGTCTACATAGATAACTATTTGAAAGATGAATATTCCAGTGCAATAGTGGTTCCTCATTCCTGCTCAAATGGCTATTTTGTTGTTAACCCACCCCCTAATGACTCATCAACATTCACTGTGCCAGTCGAAGCCAGAAGTATGGTCCAGGTGAATGTGAGAAAGCTAAGGGAACTGCTAACAGACTCTCTTCTAGCCAAAATGATGTGTGAAATGATGCTTCATGGTTTAAACCCAAACACATTGGTAGAAGAGAGGGTTTTCCAGGAGCAGAAAAGCAAGAGAGTGTGTCTGACAGGAAAGTAAGAAAGTTGGATTTCAACTGGAACTACTGATTTAAAAATCTTTTTAAAGTTGCTTTTCCCACATTGGATCAAATAAAGAAACCTTTCCCATGGCAGAAAAATATATCCTGAAAGTAATTTTGGGATAGATTGGACAGATTGAAAGGAAGAGCTTAGCTGATGGAGTTGTCTCAGGCCTTTTACAGATAGAAAAAAAAACGAGTACTTTGTCTCCAGATGATTTAGACATAATTTCCAAGCATTAATGTAACCCCAGCAAGCAATGAAAAGGATTTTGGGGAACCCCGAATAAAAGCTATATCCATGAAAGGGATAACATTGTGCAAGATGCATGCACTTTGTGAGTTATACTTAAACGTTAAACATGGCCACACATGGATAATAATAATGTAATAAAAACACTACCGGCACTCACAGCTGGGGAGGGAAAGTGGATCTGTACATTTGAGAAGCAGACAGCAGGTGTAACCTTGGCTGTGGGTGACATGAAGAGTATGTTTGTCTCGATCTTGGGAGATCAGGCAGATGCAATTTGGGCAAAATCAGGGTATCCTGAGGTACGATTAGTGATCGGTCTTCATGACAGTACCCATTTAAATGATATCAGGGCCCAGGTGTGGGTAGCGCTGTGGCATGTATACCCCGATACACATGATCTCCAATCAATAACGCAATGTACAATGTGGCATGACGAGGACCCAGCTCAGTACATTTTACTAATACAAGAGATGTGGAGGGCATAAATGGGTGAGCCATGGGATTAATGAATTGTAATTTTCTATTTTGTGATCAAGAATGGACTCCCCAAAGAGGTGCAGAAGGCACTTGATAAGATAAGGGAGATTGAAGCAAAGGGGTGGTCAGATATACAGTCTATAATTGTTCACCTCTGCAAGCGGGTAAAAGAGAATGAAAAGTAAACTGCACAGAGGGTCCAAACTGAGGCTGGTGCAAAAGAAGTTGATGGAATTGTCAGTAGAGGGGGTGGAGGTAGCCACACACCAGGAAGGACAAACAGAACAGAGTGTGATTTTGGGTGAGGTGTGGACATCTCGTACATGGGGAGATGAAAACGGTTGGAATGTGAATTTCAGCCACAGTATCAGGGATGGCCCCTGAGAGGGTATTGCAGAGGGAGAGGGGGTGGTGCAGGCCCGCAGGGAGGAGAGGGGGTTTGGAGGAATGGGGCAATGTTGGACATGTGGGGAATAGGTCATTTTTCACATGAGTGTAGGAGCAGACAAGCGGCTCCATACAATCAGCAAAAGGCCCTGAAAATGCAAGGCGCTCCTGCCCTGTACCTATAGCCCTGTGCCCAACTACCCCCAAGTGGTCCGTGTGGTACACACCTGCCCGCTGCCCCGCCTGCTCACTCAGCACAGTTTCCTTAGCTACATGCCGCGGTGCCTAGTGGCACACCTTCATATATGGTACATCCTGTGCAGCAACAGGCCGTTCAGGTGCCCAACAGTAATGCAGTGCCTCATGGCACAGTGGCACACTATGAAGGGGCCAGCGTGATCAGAGGAAATCCTTTTGTCTTTCCAGGGACAAACACTTAGATTAGGACAGCCAAAAGAGAACTTTAGAGTGCCCAGTCCTATCAGTCACGGCCGACTCAGAAGAGGAATCATTGCTGGGCGTGGAGATAGGGAACACACTATTCATCTTTATGGTTGACACAGGAGCCACAAAATCAAGTATCAGGGAGGTGTTGTTCCCTTTGTCAGGTGAGGTAATGGACATGCAGAGGTTCTATTGGGCAATAACATTGGTTCCGTTCACAGAGGAACTGCTTAATAAGGTAGGCAATAGGGTAGTACGAGCACCATTGATCTTGTCGTTGGCATCTCCTATCAATTGTTGGGGAAGCACATGCTTAGTAAACTGAATAGGACCCTCTTGTTCACTGAGGGAGGGGTGGCGTGCTCCACCGCAGGCATATGTTATGTAAGGTCAATGATGATCATACATGCACTGTGGACTGAAGCAGCAACTAGGGGAATACCACTGGTCCCAGACCTGCTAATATACAGGGCTACAGTATTGCTGAATGCAGTAACGAATGTAGCCAGCCGTTCTTGGGGAGTGCCATCTGAGTACTTGTTCAGATCAGGCCAGCCCCAGGAACACGTTGCGGGATCCATCCTTATGCTCGATTTAGAAGGGGTGGTAGTGTCAAAAGAGAAGGTTTTTGTGATAGGGAGAGTTAGCAAGGGAGGTGAATGGTGCACAGTCCTATGCATTGACCTGACTCAGCATTTAAGAGGAGTTACAGACAGCAAGGTGTTCGAAGATATGGACAATTAGGGAAAATAATACTGGAAATTTGTGTCCCCTGTGAGATAATGGTGCAATACAGACAACTACCATGCCCCATGTGGTTAGAAGGTAGTATCCTATCCTTTGCCAAAAGCGATCTAGCTCAAGTACCTGATAATTTGTGGACAAGTAATCCCCATGATGTGGGGCTCATACATCGTGATGCACCAGTTCACATCACACTCAATCCAGGTGCGGTATTGCCCAGAGTTGAACAGTCCCCATTGTCCAAGGAAGCTGAGCAAAGGATATACGACACCATCTCAGCCCTCTTACACCAAGGCGTCATTTTGCCATCCAATTCTCCCTGAAGTATGGCTATATACCCCTAAAGAAATCAAAGGGATCAAGTTGGAGGATGATTCAGGATCTGTGAATACAATGTAGTACAGGATGAGTATCCCATTGTGCACAACCCTGTGACAATATTGTATAACATACCCACCACAGCAACCCATTTCACAGACATTGATTAGAACAACTCTTTCTTCTCTGTCCCATTGCACCCTGACTCTCAATACCACACTGCGTTTACATATGGCGGTAGGAGGTTCCAGCATATGAGGCTCCCACAAGGGTACTGTGAGACTCCCAGTATTTTTAACAGTGTCCTACATGAGGATGTGGTCAATATATATGTTTCAAGTACAATTATTCAGGATGTTGATGATTTGCTAGCATGTAGCACCAATGGACCGAAGTGTAGTGAGGACTCCATTAAGTTGTTGAGATTACTGGCCGACGAAGGGTAAAAGGTGGACAAAGCCATGCTGCAGAACTGTCAATAAGAAGTACTAGTTTTAGGAAGGCTCATTTATGTTAATTGCAAAAAGGTATCACCTTCAACATGCTGCAGCAGTGCCTAGCACACCCTGACCAATGATGGTTAAAGACACGCAAACGTTTCTGGGGTTATGTAATCACTGTAGGGTGTGGATATTTTACTGCATGCCATACACACAACCATTACTTCAAGTAGTTAAAGAAGCCCAAAAGACTAAAAGTACCCTCACATGGACTGCAGAGATGATCGCTGTGTCCGTGTAGCACTGCTGCCGGAATCTACGTGAGATTCCGAGTCAGCGTGCATGTGCATTCTGGCATGCCGGAAACGGTAGCACTGGCATGCTGGTAACGGCTCCAAATCCCCGATATCAGTATCCTCGATGGCACAGGCACTGACACTAGCACCAGCAATGCCGTAATTACCAGTACCCCAATGCCAGTAATCCCGTCACCGGAAACATCATCGTGCCGGAACGGGAAATGCACCAGCGGCCATCTTTAAAAACGCAATCCATTGCAATCCTCAGTCTACAGCAGTCCAACAGTATAACTGAGTAGACAGCAACAAAGCAGATCATCATGACATCTAGGCAAGGCACCGTCCGTCGTCAGAAACCACGTTTTAGTGAGCATGAGCTAAACATGTTGGCGGACACACTCCTGGAACATGCCAACATGGTCATCTGTGCTAACCTACGGCGGTCAGCCCAACTACACAAAAAGGCCATACAGGAGGAAGTGGCCCGCCATATATCGGCACTGGGGACAACACCCCAGACTGTCCGAGATTGCCGTAAGCGCTGGGACGATCTACGTGTCCGGGTCTGCAACTTCCTTGCTGCAGTTTGCAGCCAGGGGCTGGCCACAGGAGGCGGACCGCCATCCCCCATCAAACTCATGTCCTGGGAGAAGACCTGCAGCACCGTTATCCACATGGAGAGTATTGAGGGTGTAGGAAATGCGGAGATGGGAGCAGCAACATTGGATGATGACGGTGAGTGTCCCTTACCGTAATCCCAAAGTCACACCTTCATTCCCAATGGCAAAGTCCAAATGCCAAGTAGGTGGCACCAGATTCCTGCTGCATTTGCACCCACCGAAAGCCACCTCCCACACAACTACAATGTACCTGCCACAAACAAAATCAGCAAACCCCACTGACACACCCCACATGACCCCTGTATTGCTGACTCAAGTACCATCTGCATGCGCACGCACACACACACACATCACTGTACCACTGCAGCCGTCAACACCGTGTCACCTCATGGCAAAATGCACGCATCACCAGCACCAGTTGCACACCTGTCGCACCCACAATGTCCATACATGCAGCGTAACCATCAATGCATCAACGTACAGAATGTGAGCACATCAGTTCCACAATGAAACACCACAAGGCACACAGGCCCTGTGGCATGGCCACAACTCCCAAACTACTAGACACCTGTACCCCACCCAACAGACACTGTGCATAACATGGCCACACCAGAAGGATGCTCCAACACTGCATCCCCCCCACATTCTTGTGTGCACCATGCCAGGCCCTCCAACATTTCCATGACAATGTGCATGACTCGGAATGTACTAGCATTGATGTATGTCAGATGGATGCACACTCATAACTCATGCCCTGCCTCACTGTCCCCCACAAGTACAGGATCTGACAGTGAGGATGAACATGCCACAACACCCCGGACAGCCACTGCACGTCGGCGCGGCAGTGAAGACACTGCCTCCAGCCAGGAGCCGTCTACCTTCACAGCAAGGCACAAGCATGCCACACCATCCATGGCACATCCCCCCCGCCACCAGGAAACACAGCATCCTGAGCAGCCACCATCAACTCCCAGCAAGGCTCCCTGGCAAACATGAACTCCTGCCAGCAAGGCCCCCTGGCAAACATCAACTTCTGCCATAAAGGCCCCCGGCACACATCAACATCTATGGCACAGCAGGCACTTCAGCTGGAAGACCCGGAATCCCCCATGGCGAGCAAGCAGGAGGAGGCAAAATCTGCTGTGCACAACTAGCAGGGTGAAGAGGTTCAATCCACAGTGCACAGTGAGGAGGAGGAGGCAGACTCCCCAGGCCACAGCCAGCAGGCAGAGGTAGACTCCCCAGGCCACAGCCAGCAGAAGAAGGTAGAATCAATGCCACCAAGGAAGGCAAGCACACATGGTACACCTGTAGATGGCTCAGGTGCACAGTGCGCAGTGGAGGCCAGTGACCCTGACACCCACAGTAATGACACTGTGTTCAATCCCACAATCCCTAGGAGCCCACCTCCCCTGCCAGTACCAGGTCTACACCACATCAGGGACATTGAGGGGGCGACCCTCTCACATGGAAGGTCAGCAGCAGGCAATGCAGGCCCTGGTCACACAGTATGTGACAGAGGCAGAACAGACATGGCAGACCATGCAGGATGCTCTGCAAATCACTGCAAGAATGGTGAGCAGAGCTGTGTACCCTGTGGCCAAGTGTGTGCCTGATGGAAATACTGTCATGTCTGCCATGGCCCAGCCCATCACCCAGTTGGAAACTGCTATAGCGGAACAACGGAACATCACCACAACTCCCCAACCCGGTCCATCGTCCAGCACAACACCTGCCAGTTCGACTCAAATGAGCCCTGTCCATCACTCACAGCTGCTCGTTCGCCACCCAGACGCTCAACCCCCTCCTCCAAAAAGGGGCATGATTAGGACAACTTACAAGGTCATGTGGGGAGGGAGAACTTGTGAAGGTGTTGTGGGGGTAATCGGGGAGGGGGTGTTGGGGTATTGGCTGTCAGGCTATTGAGGGAGGGGGTGTTGGGGTATTGGGTGTGATGTTAGTGGGGCAGGGGTAGTTAAATAATGCAAATCTGTAAATAGTTATTCATTATTCAATACAGCTGGTGTGTAAAAGAAAAACACATTATTGGACATTGCTTCTTGAGTGTGTGGCTATTTAATGATGTACAGTGCCCAGTGTCCAGTGTGACCCATGCCCAGAGCCTGGCCTTTTCCAGTCCATTCCATCAGAAGTAGTGAGCAATTAAATCTTGCAGTGTCCTAAGTCCTTCATTTACATTGTGCCACTGAGGAATTCCACCATCTTCCTCATCATCATCCTCATCCTCAGATGCCATCATGTCCATGTCAGGGGCCACGGGGACGTTGCGCCGGATGCACATGTTGTGTAGCATGGCATATACTAAGGCAATTTTTCCCACCTTCTCTGGCCCGTAAATGAGTGCCCCCCACGACCTGCTGAGGCAGCAGAACCGGGCCTTCAACAGGTCAAATGTCTGCTCAATGGTGACACGAGTGCATGCATGTGCACGGTTGTAGTCCTCTTTGTGCCTGTTGACTGGTTGCCTGATGGAGGTTATGATCCAGCCCTTCAGGGGATACCCGGCATCACCTGCATGGGAGCAAGAGAAAGGGTACTTGTGATTAAATTGGTAGTTCCATGTTAGCACTGCCTGCACAGTGATCATGATTAAATGCAACTAAGTATTCATAACTGCACATGACATGTTCCATTTTTAATGACCCGGGTAAGTGTACTTACTGCTGATGCATGGGTGGGGGTGCAGTTGCCGTCCCAAGGACCATTCAATGTGAACCTGCACTCTCACAAATCAAGTCCAAATGTCCATGATGGCCTCAGATTTCATTGATGTGTTACCAATGGAAATGGACTGTGCATGTACAGTGGATCATCACACATTTGCCTAATTGGGTTCGTGTACCACAGTGGTATCCCCAGTATGCATACTACTTATTCATGTCTCCATGTACATGTCCATCAACACCATCACCCATATGACTAGGTGAGATTTACATTGGTGGTATGGGCCACGGGTGAAGGGTTACATTTCTGTGATATGGATGGGTGGGGGTTGGCATGGTGGAACTAAGGTACTTTGGATGAGTCCTGCTCTTCTGAATCATATCTTGGTGGTGGTCAATGATTTCTGATTTTAATTGTTTTCATGCTTGACCCATTGTGCTTGGAGGTGTCCCTTAAGGTGAAATGACAGGCATACTGATCTGCAGTGTACCTGTGGACTGAGTGCAGTGACTGATATTTTTCAGTGTGGCCGATGGGTTTCCCTCAGGCAGGGTAGCATGACTCTGGATTTCCTTTGCTGAGATCATGTATTTTATGCTTTGTCACTACAGGGTGGTGCATTGTGGTATATGTGGTTCATGTTTTCTGATGTTCCTGATACATGTGCTGGTGTGTGCACTGTGTCTGTTGATTGCATGTACACACAGCTGTGTATGCCTTGCACATCTGCAAGCATGGCTGTGTTGCACATTCTGCTTAATTTACTAAGGTAACAGTTGAAGGCACCCAGGACTCTGTGTGTGGTCTTTTTACATTCTGTATGTGTGGTTTAGCATTGTGCATGTTGGGAATGTAGAGGCTGCTAGGTCTGATTCCTCATCCACCTTTGCCTTCTATTGCCCGACCCAGTCTCTCTGCACTTCATTGTATACCTGGTAATGTTTACGGCTATTTGCAGGAGTGATGATGGATTAATGCATGCAGTGTGCACTTGCGGTCTTCATGCATGTAATGCTATGCTATGCTCCGACTCCCCTCATGGCCCAGCCAGAAGACACGTTGCCTACACTTATGATTCCCCCTACAATCAACACCCCTCATGGCCCAGCCAGGAGGCACGTTGCCTAAGCTTGTGATTCCCCCCCAATCAACACACCTCATGGCCCAGACAGCAGACACGTTGCCTATGCTTGTGATTCCCCCCCAAAATCAACACCCCTCATGGTGTACGTTGTGCACCATGTCTTACCATGTAGCGGGGAAGCGTGGAGTTGTGCAGCACCATGGCGTCATGTGTGGAGCCAGGGAATCTTGCACAGCAATGCGTGATGATTTTGTGTGCATTGCACACCATCTGTACATTCAGGGAATGGTACAGTTTCCTGTTGCGGTACACTACCTACACAGCATGCCGGACAACCCGCTCCACATTTGTACAGTCGAGAGCACCAATTATATTTGGCATGCCTGCCAGTGCATGGAATGCTATTTTGGTTGCATTCACCCCCACCGCAGTCTGTGGTAACTTCATGTGGTCGCTTGCGTGTTTCAGGAGTACAATTAGCACCTGGTTGAGCACATGGGGGAAAAAGGGTTGTGAGATTCCATGACCTGTGGCAACAAAGTGTTGCAGAGATGCTACCTTCAGGAAGGGGGGAGTGGCTGTCCAGGAATTGATCAGGCTCACTAGGTCAAGAAGTTTGATAATCACCATGCACACCTATATTTTGAGTGTATATAGTAATGATTCAAAGTAGTTAAATCAGGAATAATAAGTAATTTGAGGTGCAGGGGAGAGGTGCTCAGCCTTGGTATCTAGGCTGGAATACATACATGGAACAATAGTTTCCTATTTAAGGAAACCCGCGTCCCCTGCACACTATCAACAAGAGGCTAAAAGCCTGTATAGAAGTTTTAATAGGTACAGTCAGTAAGCTAGTAGTTTTCACAGTTTTTAAATAAATTTCATTGCTTTGTTTAGCTCACAAAGTTATTCTTAAATCATCCAATTATTTCTTGACAACTTTTCTGTTTATCCAACAAACAGTAGTTTATTCATTTTATAACAACAAATCATAAATCACAATTTAATGTGGCCCAACGCGTTTCGAGTATCAATTTTCACTCTTCATCAGGGGCAATGTGTTCTGTATTCTTAACATTCAATACAATTTCTGTAGAAAAAAGTAATACATTAATTATCTAATAATATGTATTCATGTTTATACTTTTGAACCAAAACAAGGTACTTCATTAGTTAGATAGGAGTACAAAAAATGGCATCATCGCATGTTTTCAACCAATAACATTAGTTTAAGAGATTTAGTCTTGTAACAAAGGATGAACTTATTCACCAAATGCTTGGGAGCCTATTGAGTGTGTAGACAATACCATCAATAGAATCGGAGTGTGATTGGTAACCTATTAAGAAAAAAAGTGGGGAATGGTGTAACAAGATCCTGTTCCTGTGCTATTTAGACATGTAAGAACTACAATGGTGACAAATGCCAAGCACCCGTGGTGATTTATGAAGTGTAGAATAAAACCTAGACTCACTTCACGATGTCATGTAGGACACCCCCAGTAGTCTTTTAAAGGCATCAGTGTGAACTGGTTGTAGTATTCTAAAAAAGAGAAATAGCATGGCTATAGTATAAAGAAAAGGTCAAGCCGCCTAAGAAAAGGTAGCCTTAAAGGATACTTACAGTACAAGAAGGTGACTGCTGGTAAGAGGTAGAGTATGGGCATTCTCCATCCGCACCCGAATGCCGGATAAGAGTGGTATGTATATTTATAGTCGCGAGTGACGTCACCCGCGCATGCGCGAGATGACGTCACGTCGCGAGCTCCAATTCTGATTGGATTTAAGTGTAAACATGGTTGCGAGGGAAGTCACCCGTGCGTGTTGCGTGATGACGTCGACGCGACCAACCTCACACGAAATAATCGCGTAGAGGGAATCATGGGAATTGAAGTTTGTTTTCCCATCGTACTGTATGTCAGACGGCAGCATCTGCTAGAACGCAGAATATGTTTTCCTATTGGGAGGCAAAAGGTGGTAATCTGCCTCGTTTGTCTGTAGATGAATCTGTATATGTATGGACGCTCCCTAGATGCACTAAATGATCGTGTATGAGTGTTTCTGTGTGTTACTCAAGGCTTGAAATAGTTGAAAAAAAGTGTTGAAAAAAAGTGTTATTGCACATAATAAATGTCACTGTGACCAGTGGGAGAGTGGGCAATAAATGTCCACAACCTAACTAAGTGTTGTTAGTGAGATAGAATAAATATTCAACAAAATAATAATAATTTGGTGAGCAAGTAATAAAAACAAAATAAGATAAATCGTCTTAAATACAAAAGAGACTCCCATGCATTTTTCAAAAAATGGTATCAGAACACAAATAAAACTGTGTATCTATATGAATCTGACCCATGAATGGGTGTACATTCTAAAAATCAAAGTATACACTTGTAATAATTTTATATGTCTATTATATTCCATTTGAACCCAGAATTTGAAGGGTTTTCATCCTCTTTGGTAACAACGTGTAGTTGGACATGCTACAATTTAGGGAACTTATTGAAAATCAATAATATTAAAAAACTGTATGGTATTAAAAATCAGGGGTGGTCAAAGGAATCAACAAATAAGAGAAGAGGTACCATGGCTGTGTTTCCAGATAAGTATACCAGCTCACAAGAATGGACCCAAATAGTATTCCTCATTTAACCCTAAGGGGTACATGGCGTCTAGCCTTAATAGGAAAACATATTCTGCGTTCTAGCAGATGCTGCCGTCTGACATACAGTACGATGGGAAAACAAACTTCAATTCCCATGATTCCCTCTACACGATTATTTTGTGTGAGGTTGGTCGCGTCGACGTCATCACGCAACACGCGCGGGTGACTTCACTCGCGACCATGTTTACACTTAAATCCAATCAGAATTGGAGCTCACGACGTGACGTCATCACACGCATGCGCGGGTGACGTCACTCGCGACTATAAATATACATACCACTCTTATCCGGCATTCGGGTGCGGATGGAGAATGCCCATACTCTACCTCTTACCAGCAGTCACCTTCTTGTACTGTAAGTATCCTTTAAGGCTACCTTTTCTTAGGCGGCTTGACCTTTTCTTTATACTATAGCCATGCTATTTCTCTTTTTTAGAATACTACAACCAGTTCACACTGATGCCTTTAAAAGACTACTGGGGGTGTCCTACATGACATCGTGAAGTGAGTCTAGGTTTTATTCTACACTTCATAAATCACCACGGGTGCTTGGCATTTGTCACCATTGTAGTTCTTACATGTCTAAATAGCACAGGAACAGGATCTTGTTACACCATTCCCCACTTTTCTTCTTAATAGGTTACCAATCACACTCCGATTCTATTGATGGTATTGTCTACAAACTCAATAGGCTCCCAAGCATTTGGTGAATAAGTTCATCCTTTGTTACAAGACTAAATCTCTTAAACTAATGTTATTGGTTGAAAACATGCGATGATGCCATTTTTTGTACTCCTATCTAACTAATGAAGTACCTTGTTTTGGTTCAAAAGTATAAACATGAATACATATTATTAGATAATTAATGTATTACTTTTTTCTACAGAAATTGTATTGAATGTTAAGAATACAGAACACATTGCCCCTGATGAAGAGTGAAAATTGATACTCGAAACGCGTTGGGCCACATTAAATTGTGATTTATGATTTGTTGTTATAAAATGAATAAACTACTGTTTGTTGGATAAACAGAAAAGTTGTCAAGAAATAATTGGATGATTTAAGAATAACTTTGTGAGCTAAACAAAGCAATGAAATTTATTTAAAAACTGTGAAAACTACTAGGTTACTGACTGTACCTATTAAAACTTCTATACAGGATTTTAGCCTCTTGTTGATAGTGTGCCGGGGACGCGGGTTTCCTTAAATAGGAAACTATTGTTCCAGGCTCACTAGGTCATCATGAATGAGGTCCACTATTGTGGCGATGGCGTCCCTGTCCAGCCTGTACAGGGTGTGGATCTGAGCAGGGGTTAGGTTGAATGGGCTGCCTTCGGGGAACAACTGCCTGCACAATGGGTATGTGCTGGCCCAATCTTGCCTTCCTTCTCGTCCTTCACCTCCGCTGCATTCTCTGGCTGACTGCCTCCTGAAAGAGTAGTAGTGCATGCATGTCCACCAGCTCCAGTACTGCATGTGCTAATAGTAGCATTGTGGATTTGGCAGGGGTGTGGTGTGTGGGTGTGCTCCTTTTGTGCTTTGCCAGACTCCATTGCCTGCACCTGTGTAGATTGTGTGCACCTGTGGCAGGTTTCTACACACCAGATTCCTATTAACGCCTGCACCGCGATGCCGGTGTTAACGGCATAATTGTATCCATCATTAACGGCATGTCCATGCCGGTAATTGCAACCCGTGCACCTCTTAAAGTGCACTTAACTGCGGCATGCCGGTGTCACTGGCATGGTGGCCGCCTGTCGACGCTCATACCGGCAAGTGTGAGGATGGTCACTGCGGGTCCCTGCCGATGCGGGGGACACCAGCATCATCGCTCCTAATACTCCGGTCTGGTAAACGATGCCGTTATGATAATACCAGAATCGATTTTACTGGACCGGCAACCTTGTAATGAGGCTCAGTGTCTCTCTGGCTGGTCCCCAGGAACCTGTAATCCAGGTGGCCAGGACACGTCTATCACTATTGGATCCAGTTCCTGGGGGTGGACCAGTGAGGGAGGATCACCTGGATGGGGGGTCCTTGGGAAGTGGGAGTGGGACACAGACAGGTGAAACGTGGTATCCCCCTTCTTTCAACACCTTTTCACCATCCTACCAAGTAGGATTTTCTAAAATATTGCCCACCCCTTTCCGACACAAAAACCTTTCGCAACACTCAAGACAACGGACTAACACCAGAGGACACCTGACATGTCCCAATACAAGGGTCAGGTAGAGTCAGGCAATTGACCAGAATCACACACACCTTACAACCCCTTCCCTTCCCCACAGGGATAAAGGTGGAGCACAAGAACACAGGACAAGCAAGGCAGATTGCACAACATGAGAGCTAACTCAGCACATCAGTTCAAGAGGAGGAGAAAGACAGTGCATGCCAAGGGGGTGACAAAGAAAGAGCAACCTTGCCCTATCTGACCAAGGGTGTGAATCCTCCACAGACGGAATCATAAGACCGCAAACAATAGCTAGCGTGTGTTGCAGAAAATGTCTACAGTACACAAGACCCTCCTCCGCTGATAACCAAGCCAGGGACAGATGCTGGTCTCCGTGGTGCCAACCTTGACTCGAGCGAGAAAGAAAGCCAAGCGGTTCATCATAGCCGCTGAGTCGAGGGGAGAGTTGATAAGAAATCAAACTGTGTTGAACGAAAAGAAGCCAACGGCTAATTTGAACTCTGACAAGCTTGAAGATACTATTGATGGAAAAAGGGGAAAACCAGTAACAGAGAAATCCGGCATCACGTGGGTGCTCACACAGGAAACTCTGGGCAATTACCCAACAGTAGGAACTACCGTAACCAGAAGGCTTTGGAAAGAAGTGAAAAGAGGTCAAAGTGGTCATGCAGCGTCTTGTAAAATCCTCTGTACCATGGAAAGTCTTTGACCTGCAGATGATTGTGAAGGAAAGGGAGATGAATCCTGCTTGTTAAAACTAGCGTATGAACTGTGCGTCGTAAAGGGACAAAGTCTAAAGTCCATAATTCATTGTTTGGTAAAAGTTAGCAAGAGTGAACCCGGCAGAGGGATGCTAATGAAAAGGCGTGTGGCCTGAAGTCCCTATGAACAGTGTGTTGACAGGATTGAACCCGACTGAGGGCTGTCCACAGTGAACTGTTTTGCAAAAGGTGGCCAGAGTGAACCCGGCAGAGAGATGCTGACAAACAGGGGTGAACCCTGAGGAACTGTTTAAAAAGGCATTAAGACTTGTGAAAGTAAGAAAAGCCATAGTGAACCCAAAGGAGGGGAGGGAGGCTGATGTCTGAAAGGGGTCCGAGCCCAAAAGAGGGAGATCCAGGGGTGGAACGTCATCACCCCAAAGCTCATTTTGGAAAGGAACTTTTGGTTTATTCATTTGTTTGAACCCATCAGGCCCCGGTGGCAAGAGACGTTTTGACAGAAAAGAGACTTAACCACCGGATGCAGTGATTGTGGAAAGTGGAACTGTTAGCTCATGCTGGGGAAGCTCGAGCGTGTGCTGTGCTCCAAAGTCTAACCTTGTCCCATGCTGAAAACGTGGGGAAGGGAGACCTCAAGTATTGAATCCTGACTTATCATTTTGTGAACACTTCTTTCTTTCTTAAAGAACATTATCCCATATTTCCTTTCGGATTGGCAATTTTTCTTTTTTTTGTATATGCCCTTTTTATATGACATGACGCCACTAGCACTGCTTTATTATTATTTGATTTTCTAAGCTTCCTCCCATCTTAGATTAAGGTTTAGATTAGCAGTTTTTCCATCCTGCATTTCCAGTTTAATAAACACTCTTGAACTCTAATCACTTGTGTCTGTCTTTGCTGTCGCCACCATGAGTTCCTCACAATCCCAAGGGTGTCGAGTCACCATCTACTCTGATTCGGCATATATTACCACACTGGCGAGCATTGCTGACAAGAATCAAGCCGCACTACTGATGCTTCTTGACCTCTCTGCAGACTTTGATCTGGTAGATCACAGCTTACTAGTGACAAGGCTCGGAGAGGTCGCTAATTGTTCCTCGATGGCATCTAACTGGATCGCCGCCTTTCTGGGCCCTCGCATGGTTAGGGTTTGTGTAGGGAGTCACCACTCCACTCCTCTCTCTCAAACCTGTGGTGTCCCACAAGGCTCCTGCCTGTCGCCACTGCTTTTTAATTTGTACATTCGCCCTCTCCTGGACCTCTTAAACAAACTTGGTGTTCAGTAAACCAACTATGCACATGACACACAGGTGGTCATGCAGCTTAGTGGTCAGTACAGAAATGATGTTGAGGCCATCAATAACATCTACAAAGCCATCCAGCATTGGATGGCTTGTAACTCTCTAGTCTTAAACAACAATAAAACCAAACTAATGATAGTATCCTCCAAGAACAACGGGAGCAAACTAGATACTGATTACTCCAACTTCCTTATTGCAAGCAACATCATCACAGTCCAGAGGAACTGCTGAAAGAGATCCCAGACAAATACCATTTTAACACCAAAACGGATGTGTTCTTCTCCTCCCTGCCGATAACTGGAATCCAGGCTGCAGCCAGTGCCTAGTGGCTGCAGATTGTGAAGTGGGAAATGATCCAGTTGGCAAACGAAAGGGAGCATGGTCTGAACGTGGTCAAGAGTGATCTGCGTTCAATCTGGTTGATGACTCTCCGGAACCAGTATGTCCTCGATCTGTTGATGGTCATGGAAGGGGGCATGTGAAAACAAATTGGGCTATCATGTTGCACATACGGTCCCCCCTGAAACAATGCAGAAAACCGGTCCCTGTCACACATCATAGGGGCCCACCACAAGCTAAAGACAGGAATAGAAACTGAAGCAGGAGTGGAAGCTGAAGATTGGTTCGATACATTGTTCTTGTGGGCGCCAACATGGCTCAGAGCAGTGGTGAAGATATTGGTGCCTCTCGTGGTGCTCTTGCTGGTGATGTTCTGCATGTGCGCAGTGATAGTCTGTTGCTGCATAAAGACACTCCTGAACAGTGTCATGATGGTCTTGATAGGTGCAAGTATAGCTCCTCCTAGTACAAGGAATGGGCCTGATCAAGTAGATGATTTCAAAAATACATTGTATGGTGAGAATAGAATGGCTTATAGATGCCCCTGGGACCATGACATCACACTCACTGGACCCAGAAAATTATATATAGCACTGGGTTGATCTAGAAGGCAATAGGGAGTGTGTTTATCTTACATGTACCCCAAAGAATTATGCTAGGCAAGGGGGGAGTTTACATCACATGTGCAGGGTGAAGGTACCCAAGGAGGGCGATTATAGGGAACAAGAAGCAGCAGGGTAAGAGAATGGAGGATTAACAAAATGGGGGAATGGTGGGATGCACGTTCAGGTCCCATGATCATCAACATTATTTAGATTGAGGAAAATATATTAGGGTGTGTGGAAATGCATGTGTGTGACTGCATGGGGGGTGGGCCATACAACATGGGAATAATAAATGTAGTATTTTCCAATAGTCATGGAAACATAGGTAGACCCCAGCGTAGAGCATGAGTGACATTAAAGTATGATAGGGGAAATGTAGTGTATAACAATGCGACGAAAGAAATACTGAGGTACCACCATATTTAAAGTGAGGCCTAGTTTGCTGCAGACCATGGTGAAAGTGGCAGCGTGACAATGCAATGAGGTAAAAAATCACTTTCCCATACCAAGCCCCTACAGGGAACCTCATGTAGAGGCCAACAGGCCAGACACATGAAATACAGTTGTCTTGTGTTGCAGACCTGCAAAACCTGCAAGGAATGTGAATGGCTGTGCACAGACAGGGCTGCGCCTGTCCCCAAAGTACTAGCCCATGGGACCCGAGACAGAGGTTTTGAGCTGCCAAAGGTCCGGTCTAGATTTTGGAACCTAGTGCCCCGCAGAATATTGCATGTCCCTTTTGGACTGTCAGATGCCCACACGCAAGGCCCCTAAATCCTTCAGAATGTGTCTGATTAGTGAGGTCTGCAAGAGACCCCGCAGCAGGGTAGCCAATAAAGGGGGAGCAAGAAGTGAAACATCCTGTGGTTTTTACTGCGAGGAACATGAGTTGAGGCCAACCAATCTAGTCCTGTGACGGGGAGGCATGATGGGGGCAGCCGTGTGTCTGGGATCAAGAGAAGCTCTTATTTAGTCTTAAGGGCAAAGTTGACCTCAAGAGTATCCGTTGAGCTCCTGTTAATGACCAGGTGCACACCATGTGACTATGCCCACAGGTAGGGTAACATATCACCTAACCTGCCAATCACATATTGGGGAATCAAGGTGACGGTGAGAAGACCATGTGTTATAGAGCCAGGGTAGTTGTAGATGCGGCCAATTGGTCAAGGAACTATAGGAGACGGGTAGTATGTATGTAGATGGTAGCCAATGAGGGTGGTGGGATAGCACTGTATGCTGGTTGCATCACGAGTGACGATTATTTTGAATTGAACTGCTTGTATTCATAGAACTAACCCGCAGCTCCGTGGCAGTTGTGTTCTATGGCACCCTCTGTCACCTTTTTTCCTTTTTTAATCAAAATAAATCTTGTTTTCCTTGCAGAGAGATACACCAAGCTTTTTCCTTAGAGGATTGTTTTTATTGGTTGGTTGTCAGGAGGTTTACCGTACAGGTTCTACTGTCTGGACTTAGTTTAAGAGTGCAGTGTTCCCTCTCTGTTTCTGTAGTATCCTTTAGCTTGATCTGGAGAGTTGCATTGAGTATGAGTGACAACATATGTTTCACATTAGCAGCTATCAGGACCTCTTGAACCCTAAGGATATACATATTATTCATTTTCTCACATGATTCAACTTCCTCTAGACAGTGAAGGCCATATTTTCACAAAAATTGCCAATTAAGCAAAGATGTGCTTGATTGATTGCACATTTTAATACAAGGTGTGTATTCAGAAAGCTAGAGGCCATGATTGTGATTCAGGTGATGTTACAGAGTGGCTCATTAACAACCCATGTTGCACAACCACCACAAAGAATGGCAGGGGAAGGCAGGAATTAGGGCAGTAGTGTTGATCTGTAGGCCAAAAGGAAGAAATGATTTAACGCGTAGGAATTAGATGTGCTGGTGGATTTCATGGAGGATGGTGTTCTCTTTCAAGAGGTTTCACATAGCATAAATCCTCTCTGTCCTCTCCACATAATTAAAGATGGGAAAAATGTTGGGATGAGACCAATTACTGCATTAAACCAAAACCTGGTCAATATAGAAGGGGAGCTTTTGCCACCAAAGGGCATCCAAACCAACAATTATTTTGACATTGGAGAACTTACCTTCATGTATCCATGAGAATGCTGCTACTGACATTGGAGGAATGGACACAGGAGACCAAAAAACAGTTATTTGTCACTCTGCACTGTCACCAAAATTGTAAATAGCAATGTAAATCGGTGCAGAAATTGCACTGTGTTGTGGACAGATAAGTGTTTAAGTGGATTTAGCAGTAAACACAGCATATAGGATGAAGAGTATGTCACACAAAAATGTGAAAACCGCCATTATTGACTCATGCATCTCAGCAGGGACACACGTGCAGGACAGCCAATTTAGCCATGCCCAGACATTTATTTGTTTGAGGGGCCAAAAATAAGGACTGGGATACATTCAGGACTAAATCATGGAAAAATAGCCCATCAAGGAATGACAAACTATGACAGTGTCATTAGTTCGACATATCTTAGGCCTTTAGTGTGACACCCAACAGCAAGTTCCCCACTATGGGCATGAAGTATGTGTGCCGAAGAGATGCAAGCCAGGTCATAGGGTTGGCCGGGTGTAATGGGGTTGATGAGGTTTGGACTGGACCATACAATTGTCTCGGTCACTAATGAAAAAGTGGCCCACATTGCAAATGGCAATTAATTCCTTTTATGACACTGTTCGAATAGTACCCAAGGGTGATTTTTTTGATAACATGTGATGCAAATTGTGCATTTCAAAGACTATTCAGCAACACTGGTCAAAACTACTAGCCGTATAGTAATGTAACTCATCAAATGGCCCCACATTGGCCAAAAGGTGGGCCACTTTGACCCCAAAAAACTGGCCCAAACCAGCATTTTGCATTTTTGGTTCGGCTAAAGGCCTATTGCCCTATTGGCTAGTCCAATCCTGGGGTTGATAAACATGATTGAATGCAAATAGTATGAGAAAGCATGACTGTATTGCCAAAAAGGCAAAAATTTAGCCAGGATTGATGGGAAGGGAAAATGAAAGTGATTGGACAGATGGGGGAATAGAAGGGTTAACAAAAATATGCAAAATGTTTCAGATTCAGAAACCAGTACACAGCTGTTGAACTTTCTTTTCATGTTGAAATAACAACACATACTTACCGTATATCAATTAAGACTCCTCTTTCAATAATTTCACCATTCACAGAGATTGATGAGGATGATGATGAGCATGCTGACATTCCAACAAATGAGAATGAGGAGAGGAAGAAGCATTATTTATTATTATTATTATTATTATTATTATTATTATTATTATTATTATTATAGTTTTCAATTAAGTACAGACCTAGCTTTGAGAAGCAATGGATTGCTTTACAGAGGTATACACCAATACAGATACATAACAGAGTGATTTACAGAGGTGTACAAAATTACAGATGCATAACGGAGTGCGTTTCGGTGGTAATAACAGACCAGATATACAGCGGGGGGTAGGATACAGAGGAGGACAGAGGAGTGGTACAACTGCACTAGGTGGTGGGGAGTACTATGCTTGGTGGCGTCTAGCAAGTCAGGTGGTGCAAGGGGCATTTGTGATGGCCTAGGAGTTGAGGAGTTGAGGCTCCTTGAAGAGGTGGGTCTTGAGTTATTTTCTAAATTGTAGGAGCGTGTATGTGAGTCTGATGCCGATGGGGAGGAGGTTCCATAGGCTTGTGGCATAGGCAGAGAAGGCTTGTTTTCTGGTATTTTTCTTTTTGCAGTGGTGGATTTCAAGTCTGCACATTTCCTGGCATCTGGGGGTGCACTGTCCACCAGAGATGCAGAGTTTCTCTTTGAGGTAGCTGGGTGACTTGTGGGCGACTGCCTTATAGATGATGCAGCATGACTTGAAGGTGATTCATGCATGCAGTGGGAGCCAGTGAAGGTCGATGAGGGCCAGGGCGATGTGGCTGTATCTGCATAGACCCTTGATGAGGCGTGCAGCATGTGTAGAAAACTTCTCAGGGGCACAAGGGAGGAGGATGGGAGGCCTTCGAGGAATGCATTTCCCCCATCCAGGTGAGATGGGAACATTGCTTGAATGGCGGATCCAATGCTGCCCGGAAGGAGGAAGGGCTTGACTTTACGCCGGAGGGAGAGCTGATAACAAGCTGTCTGAGATTTCTTAGCTATGTGTGTCTTAAAGAAGAGGTGGTTGTCGATGTGGAACCCGAGGGACATGGCGCAGGAGGTGAACTTGAGTGTGAAGCCCTCAGAGTTCATGGTTGATAGCCAGGTCTGTATATCTGGGTGTTTGTTGTTGTTAGTGAGGAGTAGGAATTTAGTCTTTGAGGGGTTGAGCTTCAAGTATGCACTGGATAGCCAAGACTGGATCCGCGAGAGGCATGTTTTGAACCTATGGATGTCCTTGATGGAGTTGATCTTGAGGTATAGCTGTGTGTCTTTGCCATATTGGTGGATGTGGATGTGGATGTTGTATGTGGCTAGGATGGCTCCAAGCTGCTCCATGCATAGATTTAAAATCACTGCGGAGAGGATGGAACCCGGCGGGACTCCACAGGCAACGGGTATCATAGGCAATCTATAGGAGTCCATCTGAACAGACTGGTTGGCGAGGTAAGACTTGAACAAGCATAGGAGAAGGTTGCTGATCCCCACGCACCGATGTAGGGTGTCCCTAAGTGCCTAGTGGCCTACTGTGTTACAAGTAGCCAAGACTTTGAATAGAACCAGGAGGCAGGGGTGGCTGTCAACAAGGATGTTGAGATCATTGTCGACCACCGGTATGGTTGCTGTCTCGATTCTGCATTTGAGTCTGAATCCCGATTGGTAGGTTTGGAGGAGATTGTCGGTGTTGAGGTATTGCTGCAATTGTGCAGCTACCACTTTCTCAATTATATTACCTAGGAAGGAAAGATGAGTGATGGGGCGATAGTCACCTAGGTTATCCCTAGACATAGAGACTTCTTCCGAGATGGGACATCTGCTGCAGATGACTTGCCCAGGAAATGGGTACCACCAACACAAATCATGAAAGGTAACTCCCAATCCCCTCCTGCACCATCATGCCAGATAATGGGATCCCATGCATGCCCCGGGAACTGCTCATCCTGTTCAGGAATATGTATCAAGTGCTCAGGTGCATACAGACACCTTGCCATGGCCTGGATAACCATGAATAACCTAAGCCCATTTTGAAGAGATATCTTAGTGGCATATGAGGCGGTCTGCAGTGGTTTCACCTTCATCATTTAACTATCTGGCTGAGCCATAGTTACCATAATGATTATGTTTATGCAGAGGCATAGGGGCAGTGGTTATGCAGGGGCCACATGAGTTTGTAGGGGATTGCTCAAGTGGGTGAATGGGTGTGTTTGCGAACCCCTGCATAGTAGTAAACAGATGAAGGGGAAAGTACATAGAAACAATGAGCTTCCACCAAGATGGCATTTCAACCTTCTTCGCCAACTCCAAGGCTACACAATAGGAAGGACTAGATTATAATAAAGGCCAGCAGCCACACATGACAATCTCAAACAATTTCTTAATATAGCTGACACACAACAAAACCAACAAAAGAACTGGATCAGTGTTGAAGTGTGCAAGGGGAAATACATTTTGTACTCCAGAATCACAGTATAAACATATCTTTATTTAATATCTTACAATACACAGAAATATGCAAAAATGTCTATTTTAAAACATGACAATAATTTCATCAGTCATATATTTTCTGAAAACTACCACACATGTGCATTCAGACACTCCTCATACTCAGATCAATCAGTGCAATTAGGAAACAATTAGTTTGAGCATGAATACAGTCCATCAAACATTCCTTTTGACAAAACATGAAATTGTGAATACAATATCAATCAATAATCATAACTCCAAAAAATGCATTGAGTATGGACGCCTCCCGGGAAATCAACAATCTGTAAAGATTAACACAATTTGTATATATGCAGACAATATTGTATGCATAGATGGCCAACATAAAATGCCATGCTTCTGTACATGTTGCTCCAAATGCTGAACATTCAACAGGGGCTGGAATTAGATGCTCAAATCAATAGCATGGAGACAAGCACACATTTGCATGTCTCAGGGGAGATCTCTGGTAGGTTAATGTCCCCATCTGCAACACAAATCAAACATAGCAATTATGTTATGTGTATGTAGTTCTGTTAAAATGTTTATTTATGTTTGTTAATATGTAAAAACATTTCTTGTGACGGTTTCCACATCACTCCTTAAAACCATCTCTTACCTCCAGTTTTAATAAGAACCTATGAAACAGAGTAAATTTGAAAATAACACATTTGAAATGTAAAAAATAAATCTACACTTTACATCTGTATAATAGCTGTTTTGAAACATACCAACTAAAGGTTCTTCGAGTTTTAATAAAAATACTTTTAAGTACGTGTTCAATTTGTTCTGGGTATCATTATGAAAATTATGTAAAGTGTTTAAAAGTAGACTTACATGTTATTAATATTTAAGCAAATATATTTGTTTGGCTTTAATTTCTTTATTCATGTTTTTAGTTAGGAACAACTGGTTTTATTGTTAAAATGTTTCCATAGCATGAAGTACTATTAAAAAACTATATAATGTGTTGTGTGCATTTTTAATACTAACTGATTATTTTAAATTGATACAGAATGTAGGTTTGCTTTCAATAATTATTTACTTTATCAAAACTTGTCTTAATTGATGATGATATTAACATTTTTGTAGAAGAGTAGCTGCATTTGTTAATCCTTCTACAATTATTGTTCCATATTTTAAGCCGCCTAAAAAAGAATAAGCATACTCTGGATCAATACTTGGCACATTTGGAAGTGATGCACAATTATCAGCTTCATATCTTTTAGAAACTTTTGAAGGTTAGAGGTTAATTTCCTTTTTCTACAGTTACAGTTACCATATGTTTTCTTTTAGTATTTTGAGTTTCAGTTGTACTAACTACAGTGTAGCTGGGTTTTTTATTGGAGTTTGTTCTGTAGTTTGATTTTTATAAACATCTTTTAAACATTTGCATAAATATGTTTATTTGGCCATATGCTAACATCGCCAAATTACCCCTTTTAATTTTTGATTTGCAGATGGTGCAAATTACTTAGGTTACATTTCACACATCATTTGGGGTAGGAGTTTCAAAGTGGCCCAAATCGAAGATCTTAATTTGCTAAATTGAATTGTTGCAGAGGAAGTTATCACTGTGCGATGTTGCTTTTTGATTTTACTACTAGTGGCACTTGAAATGCATTGACTAATGTCAGTACTATGAATGGTTACTTTTGATATTGGTTAAGTTGTTGAGGTTTTTGATGTAGAAGTTAAAAGACTAGTAGTAACAGGTAAATTATGTTTTTTGTTTTGTGTGCCATGCCAGTTTTACTTTTTAAAAGTGATGAAGTGTTAAGGAATTCTTATTGTGACATTACTTGATTTAATTTTAGTTATATCAGAGGTTTTCTTTTTAGAAATAGAAGTAGTAGAATTGCTAAGATTTGTTTTGTTTTTGAGGTTCAATAAAAGTAGTTTGCACAATTGTACTAGTAGTAGTAATAGTAGTAGTAATTGGCAAAGGCATTTGTATTATCTTTTTGGTTGTGGGGACTTTCAACTGTTGGAATTGTAGTATGTTTATTATTAAGTGTGGTATGTTTTATTTTTTGTGATGCACTTTCAATTATTAAAAGACTGCTAGAGGTGGAGTTTGTATTATTGGAATACATTTGAATTTATGTTGTGTGCTTTTTAGTCCTTTTAATTGTTGTGAACTTTAGGTGTGTCACATGGCAAATGTTATTAATGAAATGTGGTGGAACTAGCCTCAGTGGTAACATTGGGAGTCCTTAAAAGTGTATTGGTAGAAGGTGGAGTCGGGGAGCATATGACGCTTCAGATAACAGTGGGAACCTGGATAACACGGAAAGGAATCTAATGCTTTCTTATGATCTTGAATGTGAGAACATACAGGGGGAATCATGGCAATGGCTTGCTAAAGCTTTGCGGTTAATACGAAAAGAGCCTAACCACAAGAGGAACAGGATCCAGACAAGTGGTCATTGGCTAGTTGGAATATTAGAGGTTTCAACCACTTCTGTGGTAAAGAGAGGATCACATGCGATAAACATGAAATAATTTGGCTGCAGGAAACGTGGATATGAGAGAGCCCCAGCCTTGATGAATTTACTTCCCTGCTTAACCCTGCTACAAAGGGTGATAAGGGAAGACAAACTTCAGATCACCTAATGTTGGAAAAATTGGAGCCTTTTTTGAAATTGTGGATTCATGGAATCTTAATCCATATATACAAATGACAAAGCTGAGATGTAATGGAATAAGGTCCGGCATACCAAAGTGAATGGTACTTTGGAATATATATACTGGAACTCGGCAAGCATTGGGAACTCTGACTTTGTTAAAGCTTTATTTGGAAAGCTGGATACATTGAAAGAAGATCTGGGAGACTCAATGGTCATCATTTGTGGAGACTTTAATATGGCAGCTGCAGCAGAAGCAGAGAATACCCCATTACATGGAAAAGAACATCTTCCTGCAAAAATTAGCAAGGGTTGACGCTGGATGGAGGAAACCACACAGCAAGATCTACACTTGTTAAATGGACAAAAGGAGGGGGTTATCCCAGCACATTATACTTGGTCTTGAGGTGCATCAAGCACGGTGCTGGATTATGTGTTCGCCTCTGGAAACCTTTAAACTTGGATTTCCTTTCTCCATGTTATCACAAAAACCAACAGTGACCACAACATAGTCATCCTAATTACTACTAAGATAGCAGGACTTTCACAAGCCAAATGTCTATGCCCTTTAACAATCACACAGGAGCGTAATCATCTAAAAATGGATGCTGGAAAAATCTAAACATTATAATGTTTCTTTCGTCAATAAGTTGGAAAATGAAAATGAGGGAAACATCGGGGAATACTCTAAACTCCTAAAGGCCGTTGTAGAAACAAGAAGAACTGGTACAAACCCATCCTTTAAGCATAATCTTTGCAATGATAATGCCATAGTAGTGGAAAAGTGACAACTGAGAAGAGATCTTTGAAAGTAAAAATGGCCAATAGTATGAATATATCTGGGTTATTGAGAAGCAGGAAACAATACTACAATAATTGGATAAAGGGTACCAAAGCATAAATGTTCCAGGAGGACTCCAAAATGATGATAAGGAATATAGCAGATAAGCAAATTGGGGAAATCTGGAAACAGCTCAACACCCTTGACACCCCACTGGATGCTATCCCAGAAAATACAATGAATGAGCACGATTGGGTGAAACATTATGGAAGAGTGTTTAACCCAGACGAACACAAGTTTACTAAATGGGGAAATATAGGAGGCCCAGAATGGTCATTTGAAACTAAGGAAGAAGATATTTTGGGAATAATCCGGAAATCAAGTGGTTTCTCTGGAGGAAATCCCGCCCTCCTACCTCCTATATGTTAGAAGCCTGAATTTGTGCCATGATTGACAACTGCTTTTGTAACCATACCACAGCGAGTATTTGAAAGAAGGTACCCACTGAGAAAACCATATCAAATGTATCCCCGAAGAGATGACAATCTGAGGGAGGAACTCTCTGAAGGAATATGAAAAAGAGTGAAAGAGAAGCCAGTGCCATCACAAAAGACAAGCCTGATACCCTGAGAATACTGGCTGAAGAGAATGTATAGATCGTATAGCAACCGTGACAAAGTTAAGAATCGAGTAAACTTTCATATTCGAAAAGAAGATTTCACATTTGCAAAGTACTGCAGAAAAAGTAGAAATTGCAAACCGTTCAATAACGGTACAGATGCTGTAACGCAAGTAGACGTGATCATAGAAGCTGTCTATATGTAGTCTATATGTAGTGAATAGATTGCAGGCAAATTTGCTATTGTATAGGAACTGGATATGGTGTCATGAATTTTAGTAAGCCCGGACCCACAGAGAGGAAAGGCCGAGCACTGTGTTGCAGCAAGAATTAGCTGAGATCGTAGATGAGCATGGCAAGGCTGTCTGGCCTGGTACCAAAGTTGAAGTAGCCACGTTCTGTTATCTATTCTTAAAGATGGTGAACATGAGAAGCTGAATCATCCCTTGTTAAGGTGCAAAGAAAGAACACCAAGCGTGCCACGTTTTATTAATTTAAGACATTGAAATGCTGCAAAATTGACAAAATCGTGGCCTCCTGTCACGTGATCCAAGGATGGAAATAGAGTTGAGCTTGGAGTCCTAGAACAACGATAGTGTGTGCTTGCACTCCCATATATTCCCAGAGACAAGAATACTTTGCAAGGCAAAGTTCAAAGACAATATTCATGGCAGAAGGCATGGGTGATGAGAGATGTTGGTCTAATAGGGTGCAGAGTTAAAGTCAAGTCCACCTCCTGACACCTGGGTCTGAGCTGACGTGCTGCTAAGAGAACCGAATGTTCAAGGCATGGCACAAGCGTACTAACCAATTCCAGAGGGCTGTATAATTAAGGGTGTTATAGTTTGAAGACCAATGATATACTGTGTACTTAACATTTTAGGGGTAAGCATACGTTGTCCACCTGACAGTGGGCAAACAATCATAATCCCACCACTTATAGAAAGTATATTTAAATGTTCCCCTTGCATTTATCACAACCCCTCATAGGTTTTTCTCATTTTCCACGTAGTATGATATGATATGATATGCCATTTATAACGTCACGTCTGATGTATTTTTTGTATAAAAGGCTGGGTTTATGTGAAATTCACTGAGCGCTCAAGCAAACGTCTGTTGATGTCTGATGTTTTAGAGAATTGTTAATAAAACAGCAACCTTTGCCATCTTCCTGAGTTGGTTTGATTATTTGGTGTCAGAGTTATTCTGCATCCCAATCCATTGCATGCACGATATCCAAAGGGCCATATGCTCATATGCTTGAGAATGGACTGAAAGTCAATGTGAAGAAGTCTACAATTGTAACTTTGGGTTATTGCAGTGGGAGAAGACCAAGAGGGAAAACAAGGATCCTGGAAAAGCAAAAACTCTTGGAAGTATCCTCAATGGTATACCTGGTAGATATATAAACACTGCTTTAAGAAATTGCCCCCATGAAAGTATGCTGAAAACCAAAATTAAAGCCAAAATTAAAGCATTAACCTCCCAAGGAAGACTGATCCAAAGGAAATATGGTATAACTTCCATATTCCCCACAGTAACATTCTACAGGCAGAAGTGGTACCAATAGTAACGTATGGAGAATAAGCTTTCCAGGACCACCCTCCAAGACTCTGGAAATTATTGGAAAGCATGTACTGGAAAACCTTGCTGAACCTTCCTAAATGTGTCCCAATAGCGATAGTGAGACTAGAGCTGGGCCTAATCTCACTTGAAGTGCATATCATCTGGAAAAATCGTGCACTCTTTCGGAGTGTCGTAGCAACAGACCTGACACTTTGGGAGACTACAGAAGGCTATGCATGGAGATAATGGGTTTTAGGACTGGTTGAGAACTTGCAGGGGCACTTTGGACCTTGTTGCTCCATACGAAGACCAACTGATGACTAATCCTGATTGAGATATAACTGGGCCATTAAATAAATAATAATAGTAAACGTGTATTGCTTATTTCTGTAGTTTATTTTAAATTTTTTAAATGAATTGTGAATGCAGATGTTGAGATTTCAATTGGTGCAATTCATGTTGTTTTTTGTGCTGTAAGTTGTTCTTTTCAAAATACATTTTTGACTACTTGTGTAATATTACCATTAGTTGGTAAAGTTGTAATGTCATCAGTTAGAATGTTTATGTGAATATCCTGTTGGGTAGTTGTATGTTTGCTTTTATGTTCTTTTTTGTGTACTAATTTTGAGGAATGTTTGTGGCATTTTGGTTCATGTTTTTGTTTTTGCTTTTGTTTTACAGCTTTCTTTTCATGCTTGTGTTTTGATGCTGCAAAACATTAACAATGAATAAATAAATGAACACAAGGTTTTATTTTTTTAATGAATGTTTACATTATTACATTAAAATACAATTGTGTTTGTGTCGTTTGTGAAAAACAAACATTTTGTTAATGCGTCTATGTGCTTTTATGCTCACAAGATTTATGAGGCTATGTTCTTCTTTTTTCATCCTGTTCCTCCTCTGGCTGATTGTCCACTTCTGGGTATTCATCCCAATCACTGTCTCTCAAATACTATGCTCCTGCCCTCCAGCACCGTGTTCCAATTCTGTTTGCTCCACAACCACTGCTGGGTTCAGTTCCAGCCTCTCTCTAACATTACAGTTGTGTCCGAGTCTAACAGCTCCAGAACTAGGTCTCTGTATGGTAAGGGCCCCAATTGAAGGTGCTCCACCACCTCCAAGGTGCTTTGAATCTAGGGATTGCTAGGGGTAGCTAGCAGAAAATAGAAAGCTACCCATAAATTGTCACTGCTCTAATAACCTGAGGAGTGTAGACTCCTCACGGACAGCCGAAAGGGTAAGACAACCTAAAGTGTGCATTCAGAAACCACCCCCAGCTCTGCCCACTTTAGTCCCCCCATCCAACCCAATCTGCTAGCTATCAGACCCAAAGACCCCTCCTCAATTGTGCCCCCGATAATAACCATAGACCACAAAAATCTCAAAGAAACCAGGCAATAAATGAATTGTAGAACTGTGCTTTGGGGTATTCAGGGAGCATATCACTGCAACATGGTAGCTTTTGTTTGAATCTTTGAGTCAATTTGCAAAGATGGATTGCTCAAAATCTTCTACTCACCCCAATGGTATATAACTTTGTTTCTTGTAATTGGTGGTTCTGTTTTGTGTCTTTTCATTTTCTTTTTCTCTTTTCTTTGATTTCTCATTTCTTCAAACCTTATAATCTTCCTCTGCTCCAATCCCCTTTTTCTGTCTTACACACACATATTAATTTGTTGCCTAATGCTTATGTTTATCTAGCTCATGTTTGGTTTTGAAAAAAGCCCCAAGGCCGAAACAGGTGTATACCAAGGGACATAATTAGCAATACAAATGAATGGCACATCATGCCAAGTGTTGCTTAAATCTTATTTACCAGAAAATAAATGAATCAAACAACAATAAAAGGACAACACGCCCAAATCAAATCAGAAAAGTGCTGTAGATGGACAAGGTTCCCTGTGCTCCAAACACATTAACACAAACCCCATAAACTAGAAGATTTTAAGGGACTAGAATATGCCATGCCAGAGAACAGAATGATGTGAGAGAAAATTTGGAGAAAGAATAAACAAACTGGAACCACATCATGCCCCCATGCCAACACACACAGACATGGCAACGGAACACACAACCATATGCACAACATAAAATAGAACAAACTCCAAAACAAGACAAAAATCATTATACCTAACACCAAACCTTGCGACAGACCCCCCCACAATAGCAATTTACGACCACCAATAATGCTAGACACACCAGCAAGATACCAGGACTGCACAGTAAAAGAGCAGAAACATCCAGAAGGAGAAAGAGTGAAAACAACAACTTCACGCCATACATCACCAAAACTCAAGGGCACCTACAGAAACAGTAATGAGATACAGTAGAGGAACAAGAAGACGTCATACACCCATTGGTGAAAGAGACTCTACTGAACACCCCCCACATCCTGAGAGTAATGAGGAAACTGACCAGAAAGACCACTCAAAGACTAGAACAAGAACACTATAAAGAGAAGAATATACTCCAATCTAATCAACGCAAGATTAATGTCCAAACACAAAACAGAGGTCTACGATCTACTCTACAATGGTAGAATAGATGTACTGCTCATCACAGAAATCTGGTTAGATGACAACTACAAAGTTACACTACAAAGATGTCTACCCAACAACTTCAAATGCACACAAGTAAACAGAAAAGAAGGAAGAGGAGGAGTAGTTGCAGTAGCCTACAAAGAACACTTCAAAATAAAAACAGCTGACCTGCTGAACGTCAGTAACTGCATCCCTAATCCTTCACCTGACAGTGGACCCACAAACAAACCTCACATTCATACTCATCTATAGAATACTGATCTAAGATGCTACCTTATTTTTAAAAAGGACATCCTGGTCTCCAACCCAGGCCTCCCTAGTGCTGACACCTATACCAGTGCCGCCTCCAGGCAAACTTTCACCAACATGTTCTTTGTCGTCCCCTCTCATGACCTATGGACCCTAAATATGGTCTCTGTGCTCTCTCCTTTCTCTCCTTCTCCCATTAATGGTGGCACCTGGTGGGAGGCCTTCCTGGCCTCCTTCCACTCCTCTAAGGTCATCATTAATGTTTATGTGAATGGCACATCTTGGTCCTAGGCCCCGAGGCCAACCTCCTCCTCTTCAATAGGTGCTTCCCACGCCTCATCAATTTCCTCTCTTCTCCTGCTGTCCCCTCTCCCGCCTCTTCGGCTCCCCCTGCTGCCTCCTCCTTGGCCACCCTGACCTCACCTCCTTCCCTCTCTGCCCCCATCAGGAAATTCTACGCCTCTGCAGGGCGTACCTCTGATGTGTACCCCTCCCCGGAAGTCTTTCAAGGATGGCAACCTTCACCATATTGATATTCTTAACTGTTGCTCAGCTGTCAAACACTCCTCTGACATCTGCTGCCTTTTTGAGGAACTCGACCTTGATGTCCTCGGTCTCACCGAGGCATGGTTCACAGCCAGCTCTGTCACGAGCTTTGACACTCTCCTCCCTGACAGATACAAGATCCTCTCCATGCCCAGGTGCAACCGCTCTGGAGGGGGTGCAGCACTGATCTTCCATTAGTGGATTCCTGCCTTCGTCATTCCTACGCAGGCCTACTCCTCCTTTGAATGCCTCATCTGCAGGCTCTCTCCTAGACACTCCCTTATTGTGGCTACTATCTATCGGCCACCTGGTCAGATCTCCACCTTCCTCTCTGAGTGGGCGGACCTCTCCTCTTCCCTCCTGGTCTCGACCACTCAACTCCTCCTTCTGGGAGACTTCAACATCCACCTGGATGCTTCCTGTCCTTCCTCAGGACTCTTTTGCGACCTCTGCGACTCTCACTCTCTATTCTCCCCTCTGGCCCGACTCACGATGCAGGGCATACTCTGGATGTTCTGATCTCCTCAGACCTTCCCCTCTCTATCACTCTCACCACTCTTCTCTCCTGGAGGGATCACTTTCTACTTTCCTCCCAGCTCACCCTCTCTACCCCTCAGGCCAAGCCGACTCCATCATTGCCACCCACCTTCTCGGTCATTCGACACATGAAGCGTGTGTCTTTTGAGTCTTTCGCCACCACTTTCTCACCCCCCTACCCCATTTGGCTGACTCACACCCTGACACAGCCCTTTCCATGCGACAGTCTGCTATATCTGACACTCTCGATGTTCTTGCCCCTGTCATGTTGATCCATCTGAAGCCTAAAGCCAAGTGCAATTCCTGGTATGACTCAGACCTCTTCCACCTGAAGCGCAAGTGCAGGGTGGCTGAGAGGAAATGGCATGCTAAATTTTCATCCTCTGACAAACTGGCCTGCCGCCTGTTCCAAAGGCAATACCGGCTCTCTGTCCACACTAAGAAGAGAGCCCACATCCAAGCCCGTGTCTCTGTGGCATCCAACAACTCGTCTGAACTCTTTAAAATCTGCAAGGAACTGGCCAATTCTGCCACAGTCTCTACCTCTCCTGTCCCTTCCCAGGCCCTTTGCATGGCACTGGCTTCTCATATCATCTCTAAAGCCCAGGACAACCTGTCCTCTCTCTCCTCCTCTCCCCTTCCTTCTTCTATTCCCTACTCTTCCTCTGACCCTTCTTCGGCCTCCTCCCCTCTCCCTTCTCAGCCTTTCCCCTGTTCTCCGCGGACAAGGTTTCTAGACAAGCCTGATCTATGAAAGTCTCATCAAAACAGGTGCACCCCTGTTACTCCAAAACTATCAAGGACCACATTGACTCCCTGGTTCCTGCCCTGGCCGACTTCTGCAACCATTCTTTTGCCACTGGAGTCTTCCCTTCCCCTCTGAAGCACTCCTTTGTGCACCCCCTTCTTAAGAAACCCTCTGCCGACCTATCCTGTCTGGCTAACTATCGCCCAATCTCCATTACTCCTTTCCTGGGCAAACTTTTGGAAAAGCTGGCCTTCTCCCAGCTCTATCTTCACACTGAAACTGCTCTCCTGAACATTCGTGAAAACCTGCTCTCCAACCTTGATTCCACACCCCTTGTGTCCTCATCTTACTTGATCTCTCCTCTGCCTTCGACATGGTCAACCATGCCATCCTGCTCAACCCTCTCAGTGATAACCTGGGGATCACCAGTCAGGCCCTGGCGTGGCTGACTTCTTTTCTCTCTGATCGACCCTCCTAGGTTAAACTTGGGTCATTCTTCTCCTCTATCTCCATCTCTACCTGTGGTGTCCCCCAGGGGTCTAACCTCTCTCCCTGGCTGTTCAACCAATACCTGGCACTTCTTGCCTACCACATTGCCGTGCTCTGTCCCAACTTCCAGTGCTATGCGGATGACACTGAGCTCATTTTCAGGCTACCCTCAGCCACCTCTTCTCCCTCGCTCATTTCTGATTGTCTTTCCACCATCCAGGAGTGGTGCGCCACCAACGAGCTCTGCCTTAATGCCAGTAAGACCGAGATTCTCCTCATCGGCACACCCACCGCCTCCTTTCCAGTAACTCTCTGGCCGGCCTCTCTTGGCCCTCTTCCTCCTCTCACCTGTGAGGCAAACAAACCTTGGTGTCATCTTCGACTCCACACTCTCCTGCTCTCCTCATATCTCCGACGTCTCCAAGAAGTCACACTACCAGCTGCACCTCCTGAGGGGTATTCTTCCCTTCCTCTCCTTCCCCCAGAAGGTCACTGTCTCCAGAGCCCTGGTTCTCTCTAGGCTGGACTATTGCAACAGTCTTTTTCTTAATCTGCCTGCTTCCACCCTCCGCCCTCTGCAACTCATCCAGAACAGGACTGCAAAACTTGTCCTTGGCCTCAAGCCCAGGGATTGTATCACTCCAGGACTGAAATCTCTGCACTGGCTCCCAGTGGATGCAAGGATTAAGTTAAAAACCCTCTGCATTGTCCATAAGGCCTTCTGGGGCCTGGGGCCTCAATATCTTCAACTGTCTCTACCTAAATATCTTCCTTCTCGAGCTATTGGCTCTCCCGCCAACAACTCCCTCTGGGTCAGTCGCTTCTCCAAGCAACAAGTTGGTGGTAGATCTCTTTCTTCGGCAGGGGCCTCACTCTGAACAGCCTTCCTGCCCCCCTGAAACTTGAGGAGAACCATCTCCGGTTCCGGAAGCACCTCAAAACCTCTCTCTTTGCTTCTGCTTTCTCTCATCCTCTCCCCTGCTGATTTCCTGGCTGAAAATGACTTGCACTGGCTACCTGGCCACCCTCTGATCTCGGGCCCAGGTCCCCTCCCCGCCAATTGCACACCTGTGCTGCCTTCCTTGCAACCCTGCACTTGGGGACAGTTTTTTCTGTATCCCTACAGTCCCTTTACCAGCACTTGACACTTGATGCCTGCACTTACCCTTTACCCTTGCACTTGCCAGCTGCTGGCTGCACTTTACTTATTGTTATTTATTCTGTCATCCCTTTACTGCACTGTCCCCTCCCTCGTCCCCTCGCACTCTCCCCTTCCCTCTTCCTATGCACTTGCGCAATCTGAATGACACCTGGCCTAGTAGGATCGTTGTGTCTTTCCTCTGTTCCCTCTCCCTTGCCTTGTTGCGCCTTGAAACACTTGTGTATAGGCGCGTTATAAATGCCATATCATATCATACCTTCGTAGACACCTTCATAGAAGCCATCACAAACCTGGCCATCAAACATGATCAATTGATAAACCCCGGGACTTCAACATATGGTTTGAAGAAGAGATTGCAAACTCACAAAAATCGCAAATTTACCAGCTTGAGACAAGGAAACTACACCAGATTGTGAAGGCAGCGGCAAACACAGCAGGACACACTCTCAATGCAATCTTTGCCAACAAATTAATGATCTCAATTGCGCCACCAAAACAAATATTATGTATCGACCAACTCATTATACCATTCGTGATCCAACTACCATCTAAAGCATCCAAACAGCCCCAAAAGTTCCACCCGATCTGGAAAAGAAACTTGAATACCATCAAAAGCAGTAGCTTAGAAGAACAACTGGAATCCTCAAAATCATTGAGCGCAACCCTGGACGGAACAGACTTAGATGAAAAAGCAGACATAATCCATAAACGGATCACTGAAATAATAGACAGCATCTCCCTGGAAAAAGCTGTCATCTCATCATGAAAGAAATCAATGGCAAGATGGTTTGTGCCCCATCTCAATGCAATGAAAAAACCAAACCAGAAACTTGAAGTAGAATGGACGAAAAATTACATCAAAGCCAAAAGAATAATTTATCAAAATCAAATCCGAGCATACAAAGAGGAAACTCTGAAAGCCTAAAAGGAATACTACAATAACTGAATAATAAAATGCCATCAGCACTCAGAAAGAACGGTTCAACATTGTAAATGAGATGAGAAATTCCCCTGTATGAAACAACACACCAGTACCTTTGCAAAAACTATGCGAATATCTCACAGACCACTTTAAGAATAAAATCACCAAGATACATTAGATCATGAAAAGTAGCCCTATAAACCAAACTGTGCACCATCGCTTACCTACCCCGGGACTGTGCAAGCTGCAAAGCTTCACTCAAATGCCAAGAGTGAAATTTCTCAAGCTGGTGAAACAAAGCAACAAAGCAGACTCCCCAATGGACCCCTGCCCACCTGACATCTATAAATCAATTTGGCACACCATTGGAATGCTACATAAACCTCTTCAACCTATCACTCTCAATGGGGAAAGTACCGCAAAACTTCAAATCTGCGTACATCAAACCACTCCTCAAGGATACAATGGACAATGTATAAGACTTCTCAAACTACAGACCAATCTCAAACATTCCCTATTGTGCAAAACTATTAGAGACCTATATATATGAACAAACACTGGAACATGTAGAAAATCACCAACTATTGGACCAGGCACAAGTCAGCTTCAGATCCATGAGAGGGACTGAGATGGCACCTCTCTCTTTTTGGGACGTCCTAAAGACCAACACAGACTATAATACAAACTCAGCACTGATGCTATTCGACCTCTCTGCAGCATTTTACACAGTCAGCTACAACATTCTCACCAAGAGATTGGAAGAAATTGGGATCACTGATATAGTGCTGCTCTGGATTAAATCTTTCTTCTCTGAAAGAACAGAAACACCATGGATTCAACTATTCAAATCCACAGCGCGGGACACCACCTGTGGAGTACCACAAGGATCCCCCCTATCCCCACTCCTCTTCAACATCTACATGGCACCACTAATCAACCCCATTAAAAGACACATCTTCACTTGCTACAACTATGAGGTTGACACCCAAATCATCTACAGAATCGGTGATGAAAAAGAGGAGAACGCAACAATAATAGACTGTCTCAAAGAACTCTAAGAACTCTACGAATGGATGAACACTAACCACCTTAAAATCAACCCAGGAAAGACAGAAATCATGATTATATCTAACAACCAAGGGAGCAACTAGTACATCTCATGGCCCACAGAACTGGGAACAGCACCCACACCATCCAAAATTGTCAAAAACCTTGACATCGAATGGACAACAAGCTAACCCTAGAACCGCAAGTAAATGCGATAATCAAGAAAAGCGTCTTCCACCTACACACGATCAAAAGAATGTTACCATTCCTCTCCTTCATGCAAAAACCTTGGCCATCATCTCCGTTATCGTATGCAGGATAGCCTATGCCAACAGGCTATAAGTCGGAATGCCAGATTACTTACTGAAAAAACTGCAATTTATACAGATTGCAGTAGCCAGACTTCTTCTCAAACTATCACAAAGGGGCCGTATTACTGGAGCGCTAAAGATGCTACATTGGCTGCCATTCAAAAAAAGAATTACTTTCAAAATAATGTGAATAACACACAGAGTAACCCAAGACTAGGAGCAGAATTCATACAAAACAAAATCACCATTTACCAGCCGGCCACAACACTCAGATCCAGCGACAACATCCACCTAGAAACTATAGGTACACAAGGAAAAAGCTTGGTGGATCAGCATTCTATTACCTATCCATTTACCTGCCTCCCCAGAGAAATACAAACCATGAAGGACCATCAGAAATTCAGAAAACCTATAATAACCTGGCTCTTCTATGAAAAGGAACTAGAATGCCCATGCCCCATTGATTGAAATCACATCTGGAAAGACGGAGGAAGTAGGCTGGACCATAGGGAGGTAGACGCAGATACCTGTTTCTATAGAGGGTCCTACCAGAAACTAAGGAGAGAGAGATGGGACCAACCTAGTACAACCACAGATATGGGGCATTAGAATTAAAGTGGAGCGAGAGGCGACCCACACTTGGAACTGATAGGGCACAGAGAGCTCAAGAGCACAGGGAGTAGGTGCCCCCATCACTACATCGCAACAGCAAAACTAACCATAAACAGCCTTGGACAACGGCACATGACGGCTACCGACTGTAAATCACACCTACGCTCTGCAAATGGTGTAAACTGAACTGAAGCTGCCAACAGCACGTCACAGCTCTCTTGCTCTTTTCTCCCCCTCAGTCTGACTAACTTACCCCTCTTACCCTCTTGTTTTACAGATCCGCCATAGTGCCAAGGGAACACACAGGTGGTGATAGTGCATGGTATAAGAACCTTTAACCTAACATCCTCTTCATATATTCTTTCAATTTTGATGCTTCACCTAAACAAAAGCAGACATGACAACATGTTAAATGTTGTGCTAGTGTTAAGTATAATATGCTAGTGCCTACTGCCGTAGCTACATTTTATTTATTGTGCTATTAACAGTACAGTAGTGGCTTTATGCGTATTCATATTTATTTAGCATTAGAAACATCCACACTTTGCATACACATTTATTGCAGCTTTGCAACATAAGAAGCATATTGACTTGTATCACTGTTTACTGTACAATTCTGTACATTATAATTGTAAGTAGATTAAATGCTACTGCTTACATTTGCATTAACAGTTTTATTTAATACTATTTATAGTACACTAGCACCTGTATTAGTATTTACCTTTGTCTTCTCTTAATGTTGATGTTTCACTTATACTAAAGAAGACACGTTACAATATAAAATGTTGCACTGTTTACTCTATACACCTGTATGTTTTAATTTTGAGGACATTTAATGCTACAATTTACATTCTTATTAACATTTTGTACATATTGGTATGTATAGTACGCTAGTGCCTAGAGTGGTATTTACATATTAGGTATATTGTTAATAATACTCTAGTAGCTACCTGTGTGATTGTTTGCAAAATATTTATATAGCATTAAAAACATTGTACACAGCTTTCCCATCCTCTATTAATGTTTATGTTTCACCTATAAAAAGACACCTTACAATATAATTTACTGTATAGACCCATATGTTTTTTTGTGAGGACATGTAATGCTACAGCTTACATTCATATTAACAAGTTGTATACATTGGTATGTATATCATGCTAGTGCCTAGAGTGGTATTTACATATTAGCTATAGTGCTATGAATGATATGCTAGTAGGTACATGCATATTATGATTTATTACATAGTGTTATTAAAACTTCTCTAGTGCCTACATTTGTATTAACATTTTGAATATCGTTGTATGTCCAGTACCCAATTGGAAACATTTGTAAAGATGGCGTTATATGCTACTGCTTATATTAGAATTCAGATTTTCTAACTAGTAATATTTATAGTACGGTAGTGCCTACATTCATATTGACATTTTGTGAGTTGTGCTACTAGTATTACGCTAGTGCATACGTTTGTATTAATATTTTGCATGTCGTGTTGTCACCAGAACACAAGGGTCTACATTTGTATTGATGACATTATAAGCTACATCTTACATGTGTATAACATTTTCTATCTACTGCTATTCATAGAACATAGTGTAATATATTCATAATTTAATTTTGTAGATGGTGATATTAATGATATGCTTGTGCTGTATTGTTGTACTGCATTATGAAATATGCAAGTACTTGTGCAGGTTTTAATATTCACAATATTCACATTTAAACAATAGTTGCATTCAGTAGTAAAAGTCGAATTTATACAAACAATATTTACTAACCTAGCTCTGTTTCAGGCTCAAAAACAGAAGGTGCTGACATTTTCAAATATGCTTCAATGAAATAGTTTTACATTATTTATTTGAAAGCATATAATTGTAAAATGATAAGCTTTACTTTATTTTAAAAGTGTATACATTTGTAAAGGATACTTACTTTGCATCCATACTGGTCACTGTCTTCAATTGAAGTGATTTATATTTGGAATAGGCTTGTCCGATTAGGTTGCACGTTTGGGGAAAATGGCACGTGCATTTGTTGTAATGTAAGTACAGTGGGGTGTTTTATTTGCACATGTTGTTTGTTCGAGTAGATGTGCTTTTATTGAAGAGTTTAATGGTGCATGTTTTTGAAAATGGAACCCCGAGTAAGTTAGTAAGCAAAAGTGTTGTGCATGTATTATGTGCATTTGTCAAAAGTGAGTTGTGAATGTTTGGTTTCTAAATATTGGTCAATATCCAAAATGAAAGTGTATTTTGCATTATACAAGTGTGCATAATTGTCATCTTGCTGCGTTATTCAAGCCATGTGATTATAAGATAGGTGCAGCGTTACCACTGTGTGCATTCACACAATGTAATCTACGCTTAACACGAATATATTCATATTTGTATGCACATGATTATTATTGCATTACGCCTGCATTGTTAAATGTATTTTTAACGTGCATGTGGTTATTTTAAACATTGCATTTAAATGTAGGTGGAAACGGTGTTAATTAATGAGATTTGTGGGTCCATTAGCTGAAGCATTACATTTGGCAAGTGCTGTCTGTTTCACCAATTGATGATATGAAGGTGGAAGGGCTTGCTTTTTGAGGTGTCAATTATGGATAACGCTTTTGTTTATTGTAACACTGTTGTCAAGCCACCTCATTTAATTTTAATACACAATGCTGGTAACAGTCTTGGCTACAAAAGAGAAACCAACATGTGTCTTAACATTGACATGGATTTGCTACAACTAGCAGAATGATTTCCAGCAACGAAAATAATGTTTTCATGTTTGCAGCAGTTAAAGTGTGGAGTTTGGGAAATGCGATCACAGAAAAAGTAATCGTGCTTGCACAATTGTAAATGTATGTATATATACATTTTCAGTTGAGCATGGACTACATTTTATTTTTCACTAAAACATTAAGAGACAAATTTACACTATTTTTCGGATGGTTTGAGTACATTTGACTGATGAAGGGAATAGTATTCTTGAATGTCTACATTATGTGTGATGGTAATGTGCTCCTTTACTTTTAATATTTTATAATATATACTTTTTTGTGAAAAATTTGGTATGTTTTTCCTTGGCTAAATGATGTATTTCCTTGCGTATCTGTGTTTTGTTGCTTGAGTGTATGTTGTAATGTGTGGGCTGTGGGGTTTACTGTATGTTGTAAAGATTTTGCAGTGGGGGTAAGTGTGTATGCTGTGTATGGTTATGCTAATGTTGGCTGAATATTATTAATCTAATTATGACTTTTCTTGCTTGAGTGTATGTTGGACTGTGTACACAGGTGGTTGTTTATGTTGTGTGTGTATTATTCATATTTTTACTGGAATTATGAGTTTTGGTGTTTGATTGTATGTTGGGATCTGTACGCTATGGGTTTTGGATGTATGTTGTAATGTGTATGCAGTGGGGGTAAGGGTGTATGCTGTTTGGTTATGCTAATGGTGGCTGACTATTGTTCCACTAATTATGGGGCTCATTACAAGTTTGGCGGTGTGGGAAAAAATTGCAGTAAAGGAATTACCACCACTTTTCCTGTACCGTCATCATTTGAGTAAGGCCCTGGAGTGTGGTATTTACATCCCGAATCTTGCTGGAGGTAAATCCTCCCACTTTCAGCCAGAAAGCAGCAAAATTGTCAGAATTACCATGATGGTAATTCTGCCAGCGGTAAATTCACCAAAAACGCCCCATAGAGTCCAATGGATTTCTCTGCCACCACCACTTCAATTTGGCTAGCAGTAATGATAATTCCATTAGGCAGCATTCTGGTGGATGTACCACCACAATACCACCCAGCTGGTAAAGAGGCCTATGTATTTTTCGCTTGAGTGTATGTGCACAGTGTGGGTAGGTGTGTATGTTGTGTGTGTTTGTGGTGTGAATTCTGTATTTCCTACTCAAGTATATGTTGGACTGTGTATGCAGTGTGGCTGCAAATGGTGTGTGTGTGTTGTGTATGTGTATGTTTTGTGTGGCTAAGGTAATGTTGGCTGAATATTATTACTGCAATTGTGAGTTTTTTTGTTTGAGTGTATGTTGGAATGAGTATGCTGTGGGTCTTTATTGTATATTGGAATGTGTTTGCGGTGGGGGTATGTGTGTGTGCTTTGCATGGTATTCTAATATTGGCTGAATATTGTTCCTCTAATTATGTCTTTTCTTGCTTAACTGTATGTTGGGCTGTGTACGCAGTGTGGGCAGGTGCTTAAGTTACACAATACCACCCAGCTGGTAATGAGGCCCATGTCTTTTTCGCTTGAGTTTATGTGCACAGTGTGGGTAGGTGTGTATGTTGTGTGTGTTTGTGGTGTGAATTCTGTATTTCCTACTCAAGTATATGTTGGACTGTGTATGCAGTGTGGCTGAAAATGGTGTGTGTGTGTTGTGTATGTGTATGTTTTGTGTGGCTAAGGTAATGTTGGCTGAATATTATTACTGCAATTGTGAGTTTTTTTGTTTGAGTGTATGTTGGAATGTGTATGCTGTGGGTCTTTATTGTATATTGGAATGTGTTTGCGGTGGGGGTATGTGTGTGTGCTTTGCATGGTTATTCTAATATTGGCTGAATATTGTTCCTCTAATTATGTCTTTTCTTGCTTAACTGTATGTTGGGCTGTGTACGCAGTGTGGGCAGGTGCTTAAGTTATGTGTGTATGTGTTGTGTGTGAATTCTGTATTTCTTGCTTAAGTGCATGTTAGACTGTACGCAGTGTGTGTGGTTGTGCATGTTGTGTGTATGTTGTTTCACACTATGTAGAGCGCATACGAAATATGTGCATTCATTCTGCTCATGAAGCATATATAGATACATTTCAAATGACAATATCTCAAAGTTGGCAGAGTCCATTTTCAAAATTCGTTTTCAGTGCAATACGTCAAGCTAAAATATAGGCACCTGCAAAATATTACGAAATTTGAAGTGGCCAATGTAGAGATAATTGGCCGAATTATTTTTGTTTTCTTCATATTGGAATACCCCCTGTTAAAAGCTGTTCAAAACTTGCTCAAAGTAAACAAACTAATCTTATTATGTAGTTGTTAATGTTGACATCTGAAATTGTACATGCACAGACTGCTGCCTCGAAAATGTAAAGTTATAGAGACAAGTAATTTTCTGAAATGCCAGAGACTTTGTTGCAACCTTAACTATGTCTTGCACTTGCACGAAGGCATATATGCATGACCCTACATGTTTCTGTCTTTTATCTACTTCATTTAAACCCATCTGTAATCCCATAGGGGCCATATAACTATAGGAGACAAATTGAAGAAGACCCATCAGGAAAGTTCAACATTAAGAGGATAAAGGACAGAAACATGCAGGGTTGAATACTGTGGAATGTATCTTAATGGGTGGCATGTCTGCTCTTTCCATCATATTGTGACATTATGGTCTGTTGAATTGGTATTGGGATTCACATGAATTAGCCGTTTTCTACCTCTGATTGTATCCTTTTACATTGGGTGTTGTGTCTCGTAGTGAATATACATGTTTTTGTGTGGTCAGTTTTCTTGCATGGTGTGGTTAGGTACCACTTGTTAATGTATTTGCACAACTGTTGTGTAATATATTTGCAAAGAAGAAAATCGCCTGTATATGTCACCATGTAAAATCATTGTGAATCATCTTGTTAAATAATTCATGACTATGTGGATTCTTAGAATTCTTATTTGTTTAAAGATATTTTTGTTTCGTGTATTTTTTGTGAAATAAATACTTTCTCAGTAGTCACTAACGGTTGTGGCATTAGACCCTCCATGAGTAACCCTCCTTGATTGGTTTGTTCTGACTAATAAAATGTAACTGCTTTTAACATTAGCACTACTGGTCACACTTCAGATGGACTGTTGTCATCACTGCAGAGCCAGTCTTCATAGACTATGAAGGCTACAAATGTTAATGTGATACCGTGAAACTACGTTCATGTAAGTCGCTCAGCCTACGCAGTTGACACTCGTTCTGTTCCCCACTGAGGGTCGAAACGTACATCTAAAGAAGTCATACCGTAATGGCAAAGGTCAATCTTAGTTAGCAAAGGGAATGTTCTCAGGCAACCCTTAGGTGAAATACTGGTTTCCAGGTGAAATTGATTAAACTGCTAAAAGTCATGCTACAAATTAGATCTTGCAAAAAGATAAAATTCAATTACACGTGTGAAAAAAACATGTTTTCTCTGTTGATTTGTGCACAGAGGTCATGTTTATGCCACTAGCAAGATGTTTTTAATCAAGACTTGAAAAGAAAATAGTTTAAAAGCATTCCTGTAAGCGCATGTTTGCATGTTCTTGTTCAAACTACAATTAGTGGATTTTTAAATAACCAGTTTAAACCTATTGCGATTGTGAACACAATCCAAAAGCCCATCAATAAACTAATACCCAAGTTTGCAAGTGCATTGAAACGCATGTAGAATATTTACTTTAGTGGGCCCCTTGCAAAGGAAATGTAACGCCCAGGATTCTCTCAGGGTAAAACCGGATCGCAAAAGACCTTCAACTCATCCAAAAACTCTCTGCGTGCAAAATCATTGGGTTTTCATTAGGCAATATTATGGCTTATGCATGGGAAATGCTATGACTTACATCTACAATAGCTTGTCTTAGGTGTGCTTTGTGAGATTTTTACGTTCGTGGTGGCAATGAGTTAATGTGGTACACTTGCATAATTATTATTGGGGGGGCACGGTGCATGTATGTTATAGTTTATTACACAAGAATGTAATCCTGCACGCTGGAGCGTGTATTATGGTAATGAAAAGGGCCTTACTAATCTGAGGCCATAATAATTAAGTCAGTACTCTCAGATCCAGGACTGATTTTAACAGGGAAAATCCATATGAGGAATCTCTCTTATCCAAGGTTCATGTGAGCTATAGAAATCCCTGGAGCTGAACCTGACTAGTCACCAATTGAGTAGTCATAGACAGAAAAGATATATCATGCTGCTTTGGAGGTGCTAATTGGGCTGTTTAAGCAAACCTCACAATGAAACAATTAAACTGCAATCAGGCCTAGAGACTTTGCGTAAGAGGGCTGCTACTGATAGTAGATTTTCTGGGATGGCTTTGAGCACAGAATGCTGCTCCATTTTTTTTAAATCAGAAATTGGCCATTTTGCTCCGAGATTTTAGTCCCTTTTTTATAGATAAGGCTGCTTGTCTGAATTGTTTAGTTTTAATGAATGGAGAGTGTTTATTATAACATTTGTTACTGGGTTGCCTGTTCTTATCATGATGATGTGTGTAGATAACTCACAACCTTGGTCCTAGATGAGTGAGGCATTTTTGGTCCCTGTTGGGACATTCTGCTCATAATCACTCCTGTGGGATAAGTATGAGCTTCTGGCCCATGCTAATATACGGTCTGTATGTGTAATTTATAAGTGATTTTGATGTGGTGAATTTCTGATCTGTGTATTTGTTTTATGATTTCATTCATCAGAATACATGTATTGATGATGATGATGAGACTATTGCCATGTCTCTAAAGACCTCTGAAGGAGGGTGTAGTGCCTCGGATGTGAAAAAAATAGTAACTTAACTCATAAAAAAAAAAAATCCTTGACCCTCAAATACTAGAGAATTATTATCATCCAGTGGCATGTCTTACTTGGTTCAGCTACAATCCCAGTTAGAGAGGTACCACATTTTAGATACCTACAATCTGAGTTTCAGTCATTGCATGGGATGGTCGTGGTGTGGGATGATGTACTGAAGAATGCTGACAAAGTGGTATTAATGCTATTAATTATGCACGACCTCTCTGCGGCATTCAATATTGTGGATCCTGACATCCTACTCAACAGGCTTTCACATGTTGCAGGGGTATCAAATGAAACACTGTTGTGGTTTCTGTCCTTTCCGATGAATCAGCTGCAAAGTGTTAAACTATGTAATTACATTCCCCCTGAAATGAATGTAGGATGCTGAGTACCACAGGTAGTTTCTCTTTCCCCATTTCTCTTCAATATCTATATGCTGAAGATACTCAGCTATATATGGAGATCAAAGCCCTCCACGTACCACTAGATAGAATCATTAACTGCTTTGAAGAGTTTGCACAATGGGTGTCTTTAAGTAGACTCCAACTTAATACCACAAAGACAGAGATTATACTTCTGGGCCCAAAGGATATATTAAAGAAACCAGAAGTTTGGCCTGCCCTTGACATATGCCTCTAAGCTTAAAGACCTGGGCTGCTATTAGTAGTCTGATTTGAGCTCTAATCAGCAAATGAATACTACCATTCAAATAGTGTATTACAGTTTGTGGCTACTTTTGGGAGCCCTCTCATTTCTGGATAGTAGTGATATCCTGTTAGTTGTGCGATCATGAGTTAACTCTAAGATGGATTATGCTAATGCTCTGTAAATAGGATTACCTAAGTAGCAGCTTCAGAATTTGTAGGTTGCCCAAAATGCAGCTGTTAGACTGATCTATAAAATATCAAAATGTACTTCTGTCACTAATCACCAAATCTCCCTACATTGGGTGGTGGTTAGTCAACAGATTGATTTTAAGGTCCTCTTTCTGATGTTCAAGTTTGTGAACAAACTGGCTACACAGTACCTCGCTAATAGGATCTCTGCTTATCTGCCTATAACATCACTCAGATCGAAAGAAAACAAATTGGTTAAGGTACCACCATCCCGTTTTGCCCAAAGAGGAGATAGATTCTTTTCAGTCTACGGGCTGCAACTTTCATTGTTTCTATTCCGTAAAGCAATCAACATGAATTTATTTCAATAATTTGATCAATGTCACATCATTCAGATCTTACCTTGAAACCTAATTTAAGACCAGCGCCCAAATGCAGTTTGGACTGCCATGTGTGCATTCTATATCACAAATTGTATACCATTAGAGATATTATCGTCACTCGTTTCTTCTTTTGGGAAGTTCTCCTATGACCACTCAAGTGTGTTTGTCAAAATGCTTCGGTCTTATAACAAATGTGTATATAATGAATGCTAATAATAGAGAAATAAATACAATGCACTTAGTATGAATGTGTTGTCCAATAAGCACCTGGTGTTTCTCAATGTGTATGCAGAGTTGTAGTGAGGAGATTATATGAAGTGTACAGTTATGGTTCTGGTTGGAGCATTCCATTATAATGTGTGCTAAATGAAAAAAATAATTAGATTTTTTTAAAGTAATTGTAGAAACAGGTATATTTTCATGTCGTAAACGTTAGTAATGATGTTATGTACATCTGTTTGTTGGTTGATGGGTAAAACGTTTTTGGGGCTCCCCTATGATTCTAGGCTTTGTAAATGCTGTCCGACGTCCGTGAACTACTGCACTGTCAACAGACTCCATATCTGGCACTCAGGGTGAGTATTTTTATAAAGAACTTGTAGCAGATTAAGGGTGCACTAGTACAAACCGATACAATTCAGTGAAACAGTGAAAACATTTGTAATAGGGACGTTATGGTTAAGTTGAACTAATAAAAACCTATAGAATTCACTGAAAAACCTTTGTTAAAGGGACATTATGGTTAAGTTGCACTAACAAAAGCCCATGAAATTCATTGATAACACGTTGTTAAAGAGACGTTGAGGTTACAAGTAAAACTGAAAATAAAATCTTGAAATTCACCAGTTTTGGTAAGCTAAGCAGCCATATTAGAGCCACCTCTGTGCACTGCTAAGACTAACACCCAAGACATCACAGATGTCATCAATGTCATCTTTTGTGTCCTAGTTGTTAGTCTTAGCAGTGCACAGACATTGCACGATTTAGGGTTGCTTAGATTGCCATAACTGGCGAAATACATGGGTTTTTCAGTTATACTTGTAACCTTACCGTCTCTTTAACAAAACAATTTAATTGAATTTCATGGGTTTTTGTTAGTGCAACTTAACCATAACGTCCCTTTAACAAGGTTCTTTCAGTGAATATGTATATATACTTATTGTGTTATTTGTATAGCCTCAGACATGATGTGCAGGCATTTCCACATTACTTGGCAAGAACGGTAGACGAGAGGAAGTAAGTAAGCACGTCTATAGGCACTGGCGAAAAGATGGGTTTCAAGAGTTATTTTGAAAACAAGGTTTTTAAGGGTTGAAGGTAGATTGGCCAGCAGTCAGTGCCAAAGGGAGGGTCTATGTTTGGAGTGTGCATGTACTACATGGCTAGATGTTCAGATTGTCTGGTAGAAGGTTAGGCTTAATTAAGATGATCTGAGGTTGCAAGAAGGATGGTGCACAGACTATTTATTTTTGAGGTAGTTGGTTGGGAAATGTGCCTCATAGAGCATTGTGGCCATGGCAGAGGTATTTATATTGTCAACGAGACCAGGTTTGATGTGATGCTGTTTAATCCATGAAGATCAATCCAGTCATGCATTGGACGATTTGAAATTTGAGATTGAAGAAACAGTCCGACTAGTGAAGAGAACATTGCAATAGTTCAAACTAGCCAAAATAGTAGATAGAACAATTGTGAATGTTTTATGTAACAATATTTACTGAACAATGGCGTTATGCATTTTAAAAGAAAAACAAAGGCTAAAAAGTGTACAAATGGGTTTTTAAATTGTATACATTGGTTTCAAACTAGTTACTATATTTCTAAAAACTGAATTCTTAAAAAGCTTCAGATAGAATCCGATAGACAGTTCATTATGGGTGCTGTCACAACACCTCATACAAATGTGCACATTGCAAAAGAAATTAGTGGTAAACAAGTATTTTATTTTCATAAAGGCCTAAGCATATATTTAGAATATATTTCACTCTAACATTACCTTTGTATTAAAGAGCTTATCTATTTCAAATAACTTCAATTGAGAAAAAACACAAACTTCTTTTACTTAGTTCTGTTTCCTCATTGTTGCCATGGATATTTTCTTAGCTGTAAGGATTTATATATTGCCATCAATGTTGGTTTAGAAATCAAACAATGTGGTTTCATTCGAAATACTTTGATTTCTTTTTTGCTACAGTGTTTAGAATTCTTGATCAGAGCTGATTTCTGTGGGTTTCCGAAGATGAATTGTTTCCAAGTTTTGTATTTTCTTTTTGTATTTAAATGTGTTTATTGACATTTTACAATGGGAATCAGACACTGTGACAGCAAAATGTTATACTGTGCACTGATTTACTGGCAATTGGAATAAACCAAAATACAAACACACACACATGTGGGAATCAATCGTTACGGATGCCAGGTTTGAATTCCCACAGATCGCCAAGTCCTGGGCGAGAAAGCAAGATAAGGAGAAGTGGCTGGGGCGCATCTGGAGCAGTCCAGGAGGCAAAGCAACCTCATCCTCACGAGGCATGTTAAGTCCTTGTTGTGCCTTTTTCGACATGACAGCATACAGCTCCAGTTCCCAAAATACTCCTGTAACCTATCCGGCACTGTGAAGTCAATATTCTCAATCAGAAACAGAGACCACATACATTAATACCAATCTTCCACTGATGGGATAGCTGCCCCCTTCCTACATGCCCCGAGAGCTCCCTTGGCCACTAAAAGCAATGTGTGCAGGATAAGTATATTGTAATGAAGCCCCCATATCTCTTACCCCGAAAGACACACAAGAGACAGACTGCTCGATCCATCAGGAGGGAAACCCCTGTGACACCCTTAATCATGGACAATAATTTCAACCAGTAGAGGACCAGTTTAGGACAACACCACCAGATAAGTATATACTTCCTAGTGCTACCACAACCCCACTGGCATTTGCCATCACCTACTTGGGGTCCCATGTGCCTCGTCCTGTCTGGCGTAATATAGTCACATGCTATAAATCTAAAACCCATTGCAGCATATTGCACACTTTGTGTGGCCATCTTCGGTCCCCTCCATGCTTCCGTCCAACACTCCTATAGAATCTCATCTCCAAGTTCCCTATGCCAGGCATGAACATATGTCTGCACTTTAATGCACTGTTCGGCCCCTAAGCCTCCATATAGCCAGGATATCAACCCTCTCGAGTCAGTCACGAAAAAGGTCACTCTTTCAAACTCTGTGAGATCCCTAATGGCAGCAGCTTTATTACACGGCTGCAATGTCCAGTGCCGCAGCTGCCAATAATTAAAAACCTCCATTTCACCCACCTCAATTGCGGACTTACATTACACCAATGTCTGAATTTGCCCTTTATCAAACAGGTGTACCAGGAATTCTCAACCTGCTGCCTTCCACGTGGAACCCCTATTATTCGCTGGTTGGAAGTCACGGTTACCAAGCATTGGAGTGACCAGAGACGGGAACGAGGACAAGCCCTGTCTGGAGACCGCCCCATACCACACAAGAAAAGTCATCCTCAAAGGCAGCAGCTCATACATGCTCAATGGCCTACCTGATCCAGGAAAGAAGGACATATACCGTAGTGGTTTATCCCCATCTCTTCTTCCAGGTAGTACCACCCTTCAGTAGTGTTCAAGTTGACCCAGACATGTATCACTCTCAGCTGGGCAGTTTGACAGTAATGTTTCAGGTTTGGAAGTGCTAACCCTCTCCTTTCCCTTGGTCTGTAGAAGGTTGCCCTGCCTATCTTCACCCTCCCTCCCCTTCGCACAAAGGATTCAAGGTCTCATTGACCTCTCTGCATAGCCAGGGGCTGGGGGATACAACCACTGGTAGTCTTTGGAAAACATATAGGAGCATCGAAAGAAAATTGAGCTTGACCGAAGCAATTCTCCCAAACCATAATATTGCTTGCAGGCTCCAAATCTGCAGGTCTGCTCTGATGGCAGAAAACAGTTTCGGGTAGTTAGCCTGGTACATACCCTTGCATCGTGCTGTAATGTGAATCCCAAGGTATTTAAGTGACTCCTTTGTCTATCGGAACAGGGTCGGCCGCTCTAGGATTTCTATCAAGCCCTGTCTACAGTTAAGAATGAGCACCTCACTTTTATCCAGGTTAACCTTAAACCCCCAACCCTTCTCAAAGCCCTCCAGTAATCTCAGAGGAAGAGGTACAGAGGATCCACAGTCCAACAGTAATAGAATGATGTCATCTGCAAAAAGGGCTATTTCATGGGCCACTCCCATAGGGTATGCCCCTAATCCCCTCCTCCCTAATCCTCACCACCAGGGGCTCAACTGCTAATGCAAAAAGCAACAGCGAGAGAGAGGCACCACTGTCTCGTCCTCTTAGTGAGGGCAAAACCTTGAGAGAGCAATCCACTGACCACCACCTTAGCCAAATATAGAGAAAATATACCAGTTATGTAGTCTTTCCCCAGACCAAACCTGGCTAGAACTTCCTCCAGAAAAAGCCAATCGAACGGTCCAATGCCTCTCTGCAACTAGCCCCAGTACATAACCTGGACATGTGTTTTATGGGCAAAGTCAATAAGGAAATCCAGCTTCATAACATTGTCCACACCCTGCTGCCCCCTCACAAAACCCACCTGTTCCACACCCACCCGGTGCGGGAAGACCATGTCCAACCTGTTTGCTAGTATTTATTTCATGTATTTTAATGTCTGCATTCAGCACCACAATAGGGTGTATGAAGTACAGATCTCCTGGTTCCTACTCTCTTTTGGGATCAGTGAGATTTTGGCCTCCCCTGTGGAGGAAGAGGCCCTTCCCTGCACAAACATCCCATTAAATAGGGTGTGGAGCTGAACCAGCAGGTTACCTGGTAACTGCTTGTAAAAAGAAGCCATGAAGCTGTCGATATCTCTTCCCTTGTGATTTCCCTTTTGAAAAGGGCCCAGTGATCCTCTGCAAGCTGAGGGAGGGTGCAGCAATCTGGAAATCTTGCTAGCTTTCTGGGCATGGGATTTTTTGTCGCATAAAGTGCTCTTTAGTACCCATCAAATTCCCCTGCAATGTCTGCCTTGGAGTACAATAACACATCCCTTGGACCACAAACCCCCACTATTTTCCCTTCATTAACCCTCTGCCTCAACTTCCACACTAGAATCTTCCCAACTTTATTGCCCAACTCAAAATAAAATAGATCTTCTTTGTACCTGTCATTGCAAATTCTGCCTTATAACTCTAACATATTCAGTTGCCTCCTTGCTGAATGAAGTTCCCTGAACACTTTCCAGGAGCCCATATCAATACATTCTTCTTCTTTTGCTGCAACTTCCTGGGACAGGAGTAATAACTGACCCTGTCTAGCCTTGTTGAGCATCACAGCCTTCCAAATGAGGACCCCCTGAATATACGCCTTAAAGGTGTCCTGCCCGACCATCTCCTCCACCTGCCCCTCCTGGTTAAGGACATTGAAGTCAGTAATGGCTTCCTCGACCTCTGCACATACCACCATATCCTTCAAGAGAATGTGATATAGCTTCCACTGTCTATGCCTATGTGTAATGGATGCATGCGTGAGGGAGATAGACAAAGAGCCATGGTCCGAAAATAAATCAATAGTGTCCATTTCGGGCCATTCAACATGCAGGAGGAAAGCCCATTTTTTTTTTCTACAGTAGACCCATTAGAAGTGTGAAAGGAACATATAGTCCTTGGACCCCAGATGTGTGTGCCGCCATACATCCACCAGGTAAGAATCTACCAATTGCTTCAGCAACGCATCTGAGGGCCACATACCCAATTATAATCCATGGGCAAATGACTGTGCCCACCTGACACTAATTACCCAGAAGTGAACACCCCCAGGCTCCCCCAAGGTAGCCAAAAGGAATTCATTTTGCCCTGTGTTGGAACCATAGATTGAAACCAAGGTGAACCTTCCCCCATTGATGGCCAGAGATGACAAGAAACCTCCCCTCAACGTCACCCCCCCAGAAGGGGACCCCCCTACTCATCAGGATACGCTCCTCTTAAATCTACAGGAGGTCAAATACTTGTGTGGGTGGTTGTGAGATCACAGTCTAGTGGTATCTCCAGCATTCAGGCGGGTCTTCTGCAGGCCTGCCACATCAACCTGCAGGTTCCTCAGTTTTTGTAAGAGGATCATTATCTCCTAGTGGAGTTGAGGCCCCTGATGTTATGTGTTAGAAGCTTCCATCCCATTCCCTGATAACAGGTCTGGCTTCTAGATGGTGCAACCCCGCCTCTGCTGCACCAAGCCACCTTGGATGACCCCATCCTGTCACAGTAAATCAGAGCTTCGACCATCCCAGCAGTGCCATAGACCAACCAAAAATGACATAGGATTTCCCCCAACAAACAAACAAGCAAACAAAGGCTCAAAACAAAAAACAAACACTAGCTACATGAAATGTACAGAATATATGTTCCCTGGGCGTACTGAGGCAGTCCAACACCCCCACTATTGGCAGATTGGTAGATTTGTGGGTCTCCACTCAGGACAACTACCGCCTCACCTATTCTCTGGTGCATCACAGTTACTTTAGGTATCTTCAGCAGTCCCAGAGTGGACCTGCATCTCATGCTGACTGCAGGGTCCCCGCTTGCCCGGACCCCGCCTGCGGTTGGTCCTGTCTGCATCTCTGCAAACCTCACTGGCCACCTTCACTCCACTCTTGGGCCAGATTTGCTTCTTCTACACAGGGATCCTCCTTGCTACAGCTAGTCCTTCATCTGGCTGGGGTCCTGTGCCCCGCCACTCTCCTGGAACCAGGGGGCACTACACCTCGTTGCAGCCCCCCAGCAGCGGTCCACCGTCTGGCTCAGATTATTCTCTGCTTTCCTCAGTTTGTCGCCGACTTCCACACTGCGGGCCAATCCAGCTGGATGTCAGTGGACCTAGTGTTGCCCACGCTGCTCCTTAGAAGCGCTGGCCCTCTAGGCAGTACTCAGCACTGGAGGCTGCAATTCTGGGAACCGGCAGGTCAGATACTATTCCTGTGGAAACTGGGAGCACTGAGACGGCAGAGGCCTGGCAGCGGTGGGGCGCCAACTCCTACCTCAGTGTCGCCACAGTCACTCAGCTCCTTTCTATGAGGTGGCCTGGTGCTCTTCCCATCCAGGCCACTCTGCTGTGCACTAGCCTGCACTCTTCCTGGGAGGACCCAGCCCCAGGATGCGGTCCGGAGTTAGGCCAGCACGTTTAAACCAGCCGTGCGCCACTCCGGGCATGCTTCAGGCACAATGACAACCGGATCCGATGGAGATCTACAAGACTGCTGGCATTACAGACACCTTCGGCCACACCCCACCAGGTTTTTCATTTTATGGTCTATCTATATTTAGTTTGCTCATTAGATAGATTACTTTTCTTTTATAGCTTTTAATTTAAAAATGTGGAAAGGGTATTCTAGGTGTTCTGCCAATGGAAAATATATTTGTTTATTTACCTTTAGAAATGCGTTGCGGTTAGAGTCACTGATTGATATTTTCAGGTAAAAGAAAAATTCAACGTTTTCATGTTGAAATGTAAAAAGTTATAGTGAAAATATCTGCTCCAGTAGAGTAAACCTGTAGTAGTGACTACTGAATCGGTGAACATGTGCGAATGTTTCATGCCAGTAAAATGTGCTTGCTAAACAAATATAGAATGTTGCAATTCAGAACTATGAATGCAATTAAGTACCAATCATCTAAAAACCGCAGGCTCTGAGTCCAACAACTACCACATCATCAACATAATAGACCAATTAAATGAAAAAAACAGAATGTTGCCTTTCACACTTAGCACAAAGGGGGCATACCTCCCACAAGGCTGATTGTCTATATGCTAGGAACATATATAATGCTCCTCAGTGGTTGAATATTCTGAAATGTCTCCGCTCCGATGAAAGCAGAAACAACTAGTTACTACCTGTCGGATGCCTAGAAGAGATGTATTGTTCAGCTAATTGTGGCTTTGAGACTACTCAGCAGTTGGCGGTGAAAGAGAGAAAAGGGGGACAGACAAAGTTCTATCTAGACCTCCCTCGCTATACCGCTATCCCTAAGTAAGGCTGGTGGGCCATCTATCTAATAGTGGATAGGTGAAGAAAAATAGAGCAAAACACCTTAATTTGTAATTTCTCAATTGCATGCATTCTCTGTATGATTATACTTGAAGCACCAACTGCTTATTTCCTTGTTTGTTTGTTAGTAGTCATGGTGTTGGGCTTTGCGTATTTGTAACTAAAGAACTAAAAAAGGAGGGAGAGAAAGTGGAGGCAAGTCTCCACCAGTGCTTTATTGGCCAGCACTGAGGGTGAGTGTGCGTAGTTACAAGAAAAATACTCTCATATGAGTGGTTAAAATTAACTCTTCTGTGAAGACTCAACTAGTGAGGATTGACCCCTTGATTTAAGGATCTCCCTGCTGCTGAAAGAAGTGGAATGCAGCCGGAAGCCTCCCGTTGTCTCCACGTATTGGGTCAACCGTTTTCGGTGGACTGTCTACTTTGTGCCACCTTCTTCAGGACTGTCTTCTTAGTAGGTTGCGAGTGCTGTCTGTGTATATTGAGTAACCATATTACTGGAACTCCTGATACATTTCCAACATCTATTTATTTGGAAAGATCTCACCTGAGTACTGGATTGGCGGAGGCATTCAGAATGACCCGGTTGGGAATCACAGGAGACAGTATCACTACTTTTAAAACTAATGTACACTATTATTGCAAATTTATTTCAGTGTTCTGGAGCATACAGACACATGAAATAGGATACTGCCAGGTCACCATGTGACTTAAGTGCAGGAAGTCGTGTTGGGATTTTAGAGGGGTGTTTTTGCCCTTCCGTGATACCTGTAAAAACTAAATGGGGTGTGCCAGGTCAAGAAAAAAATCCACTATTTGTTGGACAATATGCATGTAGTGGTAATATCATTTAATTAAAACAAATGTATTATCAAAAAGCAATATAGAGGGGCCCTGTGTGGGAATTACTGGCCATAGTGGGAATATGGGGTGCAATGCCTGACGGGCAACCCCCTTCCTCCTAATTCCCCATAGAGTAGATGTGAGTCAGTAACTAAGCCACTTTTCTAATGTGGAATGAAAACCTAATTTGTGGCTTTTGGTTATGCTGTGATTCAAAACAGTTGAAAGCCTTTGATTACCATGGACATTTCCCCATCATCTGTGCTGAGCAGCGCCCCTTGCCAGGCAAAGAAAAACAAGCGTGCACTGGTGATGGCATCACTCAGAATCATGGATTGGAACCAATGTTCCAACAGCGCGCCTGTTCACCTGTGGTATTTAGTTTGAGTGAATGAGACGCTGTGCACGTTGGGCATGTGCAGTGGGGAAATCAAACGAGAGGGAGAACCTTACCCGAAAGAGCAGAACCTTCCTGTCGATCGCAACCATCTCATGAACAAAGCAGCGTGTAATCTGCTACGGCGGGGCCATGTTGATGTTATCGCTACCTGTTGCCAAGGGAGCAACGTTCATGGCACACACGGCTAGGAATGCCGGTTCACTAGAGCCACCATCTTGGAGCAGTCACATCTGCTAGTGCTGTGGGGCCGGACGGGGGTAGAACCCCATGTATAGAGTGCATATGTACTCATAGTATACATGGGGCCGCTCAACAAGTACAGCGAAAAAGTATAGAATCCATTGTCAGTGCCTAAAGAAATCTGGTTTATTTGACATTGTCGCTCCAAACAAGCCCTTATCCAGGTTTAGATATCTGCGTGGTGCGCTAAGGGTGATATAGGGATGTTTCTAATCTTACCCATAACTGGCTCCCGGTACGAAAGGCACAGATGTGTTCTATCATGTTGCCAGTTGTCGGGTTTAGCAGTATGGGCAGAACATAGCGCTGTGGCCAATGGGTTTAGAGGCCGCATCTCTTAAGGCATGGGGATGCATATTAGGGTTATCTTACTGGCTGGTCTCATAAAAAACATTCATGCTGCTGACATATGTCAATAGGGGAAATGAGGCAATGAGCAATGAAGTCTCATTAGTCAGTTGTATTGTCATTACTAAAAGTCCATGGTGTGGTGGGAAATATACTCATTCAGACGAGTGTCGTAAGGCTACATTCAGGCTTGCTGGTCAGTTTTCAGTCTGAAAATCCACCTATATTCTATTTTTGTTAACAGGGTATGTATGTATCCCCCTCTAGGTCGTATAATCACCTTCTCAACAACAGACCAGGTTAGATCATTTTCTTTATGTCCTTTTTGTATAAAATGTTCCACCAATGGGGCATTCAGTCTTTTAGTGTGTATACAATATTGGTGTTCCTGTATTCTTTTCTTGATTGGCCTGGCCATCATCCCGATGTATTTGAAATTACAGGGACATATAATAACGTAAATCATGCTACTTGTGTTGCAATTTGTAAATGAGAGTTGCTGGCGGAGGCCCGAATCTAATGTGATGGACCTGGCGGTAAATGGGCATACTGAGCACAGGCTGCATGTTCATTGCTCGACTGGACTTGTCGTGTTCCATAATTAGGTTGCAGCTGGGATGTAGGCCCTGGATAGTAGGATCTCACCAAGGAGTCCCTAATATTCCTTCTTCATTTAATGGCCAATTGTGCTGGTGGTAGTTTTGTACTACCCACATTAAGGATTGGCCATAGTCTGAGAATTTCTTTTTTTTCACCCTATTGAACTGAGAGGAATAGCTGAGTACTGCTATTATGCAGTTCTCCTGTCTAAACCTACTATTTAGCTCAACAGTATTTGCTCGTGGGATATTCCATGCCCGTTTCCTAGCGTTCTTAAGGTGTTTTCTTTCCTTTAGTCTCTGTGTCAGGGCCAGTGTTTGTCTGTCATATTCTGAATGTCAAGGAGGTTACAGCGTAATTGCAAAACTGGCAAAAAAGCAAATTAGATATCACTGTTTTAGGATGAAAGCTATCGAACTGTAACAGAGAGTTTCTGTCTGTGGGTTTTCTGAAAACGGTGCGGCAGAGGGATACATCTCTTGCTGTAATCTTCAAGTCCAGAAAAGGGACTTCATCTTCACTGCTCGAGTAGGTAAACTTGCTGTTAAGCCAGGCAATGAATGCTTCCAATTGTTCTTGATCTCCCGTATAGATCAACAAGATTGCATCCATGTATCTCCGCCAGAAGGTAATTTTCCCTTTGTGTTGGTTGTTACTATAGATGTGTGCCCTCTCAAGGTCTGCCCCATACAAATTGGCTAAAGTGGGACAAACATGGCCCCCACCGTGGTGCCTGACATTTGTTCGAAGAATACTTCTTTTTACATTAAGAAGTTCTTGGTCAGCGCAATTTCGGCAAGTTGCAGTAGTACAATGTGGGGGATCTCCAGGTGGGGCGTTTGTTCTTCTAAAATTTTGTCATTCACCAGCAGTTTCTCCATCTGTGGAATCAAGGTATGATATGATATAATAGGTTATTTATAACGCGCTTAATACCAAGAAGTTTCTAAGCACAGACCCAGGAATCGAACCTTTGTTGCTCTGTGTTGTCTGGCTTTCAAGGTGAGTATGTTGCCCCTGAGCTATCCTACAGAGAGGTTTAAAGAGATTCTATGTCTTGGACCACTGGAAACTGTTCTTCAGTGTTGAAAGCTATATCCTTGATGAGGTGAAGCACGGAAGTGATGTCCTTAATATAGAACCTCATTCTTGGTGTTTCTGGCTGTAAGAAGAAGTCCACACATTTTGATAAAGGTCTGAGAATCAAGTTGATGGCTGCCACAATAGGTCAGCCAGGCGGAGGGGAGACACCCTTGTGGATCTTAGGGAGTGCATAAAATCTTGAATGCACGGAAAAGAGGGACACACACATTCTGCCTCCTTTTTACTGATGTGTCCCTCACTGGCTGCTTCCTCTACTAATAGTAGAGATGCAGATTCACAAGTTCTCAGTAGGATCTAGCGCTAAGCGCAGATAGTGTAGTTAGTTATTCAAAGATAGATATTCAAGAATGTTGTGACCATTTGTTCATACAACAGTGTGTTTCCATGAGTACAATCGCATCCCCCTTGTCTGCTGGCTCAATGACAATATTGGGGTTCTTGCCTAAGTCGTCTAATGCTGCTCTTTCTAGCCTGGACAGATTTTGGAAATTGGGATGGTTCTCCAGTTTGATTTCTTCTAATTTCTTTGTCAGAGCCTTTTCGAAGGTGATTGATTCTGGTGTAATGTTAGTCGGATAGAATTTAGACTTGGCATGGAGACCTGTGGTGTCACTGGGGTTGGAAGTGGTGTCGGAGCAGTCGAGGTCCCCAAAAAACCGAGTACTAAAGGAGTCATATTTTGCCACAGATACAAAGCGGAGGCCTTTTTGCAGTACTGCTGTTCCGTGTTTCGTAACGACATGGTATATATCATGCTCCTCAGTGGTTGAATATTCTGAAATGTCTCCACTTCGATGAAAGCAGAAACAACTCGTTACTACCTGTCGGATGCCTAGAAGATATGTATTCTTCAGCTAATAGTGGCTTTGAGACTACTCAGCAGTTGGCCGTGAAAGAGAGAACAGGAGTCCAGAGAAGGTTCTATGTAGCTCTGAACAATACATCTCTTTTAAGCATTCGACAGATAGCAACTAGTGGTTTCTGCACATATAGACAATTGGGTTGTGGGTGGTATGTCCACCGTCTCTTTAGTGTTAAAAAACATTGCTTGGGCATAACCCAGTTTCAATTACTGATAAGCAACTACAATCCCCAATTTTGTGTTTAATTACACTTAGCACAAACCCAATTCCCCAAAAATAATTATCCCCAAAGCACATTTACAAAAGGAACACACAGAGATACAACACATTTTTTAAAATAAGAATACAAACACAGAATTCACTCATTTAACTCACCAGAAATGAATGGCACATGTGATTTATTTAGAAAATGAACTCTAAATTAGCACAAATATGAAATATATGTTCTCGTGCTATAGATCACAACTAAAAAGATACGTGCTTGTGACACTTCTGCCCACTCTATACCATGGTACAATTATCTGGGCATCAGACTTTTGGCAAAGCGTTCCTGCTCAATCCAGAGTGAGTAGAGGCACAACCCTTTTGATGTGGAGTTTAGAGGATGTTCAACAATTCAATCAGAGGCATGTGCAGCATTTCGATAAAATGTGCTTTAGCAGTTTATTATGATAAGTCAGTTGCAGTTAACTTTGTAACAATGTGCTTCAAGGGAACTATAACTGAAGTTTTATGTGGGTAGCTACACATGTATGTATTAAGTCCTTAAGGCACATGCCCATGCAGACATCAACTTTAGTTGGGCAGAATGAGATGGGAATTAAATCAATAGGTGCAGACGCTAATGTAAGACCTGCCCTTTTGTGGATTCATATTTTGTACCCACCATAATCATCAGTAAATTGTGAACATCTTGATGATGTAATCCACCTGGACAGAATGGAACCTCCCACGTCTCACCCACCCACGGTAGATTTAGTTTGTTACAAGTGAACATGGATTATCCAAGGGAATACTCCAAGAGGCTGGATATAGATAATATTAATGTTGCCAAGCTGCACTAGTGGGAGGTTGTAATAGGGAATGTGTTGTCCTCAGTAGTCTCTTAACCTATACCTATATTGAATTTTGAGAGCAAGGATAAATGGGTCATGGAAATCTTTCTTGAGAAAATGTACAATCCAGAGATGTGTGTCTTGTACCTGCAGTTTTGGTTGGATATGCTACAGTTAACAACTCTAATAGCTGAGACATTGCCATGTGAGATCCCTATGCATTTGGAGAAGCTGCATGTGTGAGACTAAAGTCATTGTGGTTTATTTGGCCATTATATTTGTATTTACTAGGTTTATATAGTGCTTTAAGCCAAAACGCTTTACAATACAACAACAATAAACCATTGCAATACACAAGAAGCATAACATTACAGAGACATGAAACAAACAATCAAAAACAGTATATAGATCAATTGACCAGTTCTAAAGATAAGAGGAAGAAGAAAGGGAAGTAGAGGGGAAGTAGGAAGGAGGGAAATAATGTGAGAAGGAAGGGAGTCAGGGCGGGGGGGTGAAGAAGGAAAGATTTCAAGGAGGCACGGAAAGAGGACTAAGCGGAAATGGAACGGATGGAGAGAGGTAAAGAGTTCCAGTGATGGGGGGCTAGGAGCTGAAACAAACGGAAATGAGAGAAAGAACAAGGGGATAGGGGAAAAGTGAGTCAGAAGAGATCAGCGGATCGGAGGGAGTGAGAAGGAGAGTAGAAAGAAAGGAGGGAGGAAAGGTAAGGGTGAGCAAGATCATGAAGAGATTTAAAAATGAGACAGAGGAAGTTAAATTAAAGTTGGGAGTGAAAGGGAAGCCAGCCAAGAAAAGAAAGCGAGGAGAAAATGGAATCATGTGGTGCAAGAAGACAGAGGGAAAATGCTACATTTAGAGTGAAATGATTAAAATCTGACTTGGTTAGCTCTGGCAGTGGTTCTATACAGGAAGTTCTGGCTTGCATGAAGTACACCACTTTCCCATTGATGGTATTGTATATGGCAAATTGAATCTAGCAAGCCTCAAGGAACAGATCAAGAATAATCAGACAAGTCCATCTTCTGTGAATTGATGACTTACAATCTCTTCATATCTTTTTGTTGTATTGGAGATTGTGTAGTGTTCCTCTTCCCCTTTGAAAATGAGGGCTTTTAACAATGATAATGATGTGTTATTTATATAGCGCCTTAATCCAAAACGCTTTACAGAGCACACATTTACATACAATATCACCCAACCGAAATTGGTACTCATTTATCAACCTCGGAAGGATGAAAGGCTGAGTTGGCCTTGCCGGGATTTGAACCTGCGACCTGCAGATCACACTCAGATTCCAGCTGTGAGCGCTCAACCCGCTGAGCTATCTAACCGGTATTCCTCTTTGTTTAATCAAATGTCTAAAAGCAAATTATTGTATTAGTCACAGAGGATAGCTAACGGGCAATATACTTATCTTGGAAACAAGAATGCAGAGTAGAGCAGGTTCAATACCCCGCCTGCCCTTAGAGGGGCAGGCTATGAAACTCAATATCAAGAAACAATTTGAATTTTAAAATAAAATGATTATTCTTATGTGTTATCTTTTATTTGTAGTGTTGCAGTTACTAGTGTTCTATGGAATGTTTTTTCTAATCTTTGCTAGCTTTTTTCCCTCTCTTGCTGATAAAATGCTAATATAGTTTCTTGCATGAGACAGCATATTCTGCTGACCAATACAGAATTGAATACAATTAAATACATTGGAATGTTGAAAAAAACTAAACAAATCTCTGATGTACACAAAGGAAGTGAGAGAACATATAGAGCATGATTAATAAAGTAACATGAGGGATGCCAAACAATAAATACAGCCAGATCCAAATCCTGCTTTGCAACCACACCCAATTCCTGCTATGCAAATAAGTAAAACTATGCATGTGTATCCCTACGATGTATTTAATCTACTGATACCGTTGTTTGCTGTATTTGATGATTTATAAGAATATCTAATATCCTGCATTACATTCTGGTCTGTATGACTTGGGGCAGTTCTACTCAGATGCATTGTCAATATTCTGGGATATGTGCCATTTATTAAGGGTTCACTGTGAAGGTTTGAAGGTATAGCTGGATGGTGTCTTCACAACACCTGCATGGGGAAAGTGCATGTTCAGTTAGGCAGGCATGTCGGTTATATATTGGATTGCCATTGGACTTGATCAGCATTCAAATGTGGGTTTGAATGCAAGTGTTTTCTCCTGTGTGGACCTGATTGCTGATAAACAGGTAATAGGGTTTTACTTGAGTTGCTCAGAATCTGGTAATAGATGTTTTACTGGAGGCCTTACAAGTAGGGCACCTTCCATATGTTCCCTACCAATGCTTCTGTGACCTCCAACCTTTCCAGCCAAGCGATCCCACTGATGGCTTTGATACAAGGGATATTACAATGCAGAGTTTGAAATTGAGATTCAATGAGCAGGAGGTAAGACCAGCTCCTGGGTGTTAGGCGACACCCTGTAGGCAGGAGCTACTACAGGTAAACCAGGAGCTACCAGAGATGCTCCTTTAACCTTTTGCCCATTTTCGATGAAACATTTTGTTCACATTCGTATTAGATGTGTTCTAATTCTTCATTAACATTCTAAAATACTCAATGTTAACTTCACATTTACATGTTTGGAAGGCACCAGTGTGCCCTAGCAGCCAAGGGGAGCTCCTGGTAGCTGTTGGTTTCAAGCTAACCAGGCTCTAATATGCTAGACGCAGGAGCTAAATGGCTCCTAGCTTCCCTTCCTTTGATACATTGAGTCAGGAAATGGCATGCTGTTTCAATACATTTTGAGCAGTATCTACATATTCGCTGTTCCTTAGGTATATCTCTCCAAGCACCAGTATTCCCCAAGACCCGTAAAATGTTGAATCTTAATTCTAATATAAATTGGATAAGCTCTGGTGAGCGGGTTTTAGTTAGATAACTACGGGGACTCACCGTGCTGAGAGTATGTAAGGTATTTAGGTTGTTGGCCCAGATGAACCAAGGATTTAAGTCGATCAAAGTGTCTGGTTTTCTTTTCAAATTCAGGTAAATAGAAATCAACTGCTGTTATGGGAGCTTTTCTTTTGCGCACATTCCAATTAAGGTCCAAGTAGAGAGGTTTAGGTTGGGTAGCTGAATGTGTTCTTGGCCCAGAACCTACAGACTGTGAACCTCCAGAGGGAGAACAAATACTGCATACCTTCCAGCACAAAGGAAGAGAATATCTTTCCAGTCACGTCTAGCATTGATAATAATCTATAATTTTCCGGTAACATCCTTTTCCCCTTTTTGTAAACCGGTAAGAGTACCGCCTGCTGCCATGATTCGGAAATATGCTGGGTGTTACAGACCTTCTCAAATAGTGCCCTTAGTATAATAGCTCACTGATCTGGATTATTCTTAATGACAACATTGGCCAGTCCATTTGGTCCTGCTGGATCTTGAATTTTTCAATTTAAGGATTGCCTTTTTAAATATCTCAATAGTAAATGTAGGTGGCCAACCTCCAGACACAAAATCTGGGCTCAAATTCTGTGTTTGCTCACCTGCACCAACCTCCAAATAGGCCTTCCATGTTGTTCCCTGTATAAGGTTTTCTGTTAATTTTCTAACCTCACCTTTTGCTTTGACAGTTTTGCCCATATTGTTCGAGGGCAATTGCACCATATGACTTTAATTGTGACCTTCCAGTCTACATTATGAATAGACAATTTCCAGCGTATTAGCCATAATTGATATTTACTTCTGATCTCTTTGCTTAGTGTAGCCAGCTCCAAACACTTACCGCCCCTTACTGCGTAGCTTACGTATTTCTCTGCGCATAACACATTTCACATCCCGGATAGTCTTGACAAATCCATACCTGGATTTATTACAAATAAGTGTCCCTGTGTTTATTTTCAGTCCACCGAACTATGTTACCGGAATGGTTTACCGTAACATTCTTACACCCGCTAACCCTCCCCTCCTGGGTATATATATATTAATTTTCAATGCCAGCAAACTGTGGTCACTATGGTCGGTGTGTAATTTTCACCAACTGTAGGCAGGCATTGTTGCCGAATAGGTAGTCCAGCGTGGCAACACTATTGCTCCCCATCCAGGTGTATGCTCCCGGAATGTCTCCCATTGTTCTACCCTTCAGCATCCACATGAACCACTGACTTAGGAAAGAGATCCATTTAGCACCTTTATTATTCCCTCTGTCTTGCCACATCACACTTCATGGAAAGAATGTTATTATAGGTTGCTCTAGAATTGGTGTCGACACATAGAGAATTCAGATCACCACCCACTATTATCTGATGTGTCTCACCCGCACCCTCTGTTGTTAACAGTATATCTTCTATGCTGTTTTGAATGTCCTGCAGGTCCTTTGTCCCAGGGGAGGGGGCATATACATTTATAAGAAGCAAATCCCAATCAGTGGTCCCCTCTTTGTCTACCACAACCTCTGTAAGGCTTCCATTTACTGAATCAAATGACACCCGTCTAGAACAATATTTCTGGCCTACTGCTATTGTGAGGCCACCGTAGGGTCTATCTCGTTCACCCTTATCTGCCAATTCTTGATGAATGTGGTAGCCCTCTACTGACAGATGTCAAAGGATTTTAATTGCTGCAATGAGCCGGCGTTATTCAGCAAATTACTATATCCTTGTGTGTTCCAGCTTGGGAGACTCAGAGGTCAATAAGCAGGAGTAACCCTGCTTGGATACGTAACATTGTTCTTTTGTGCTTCCAAGGTCAGGGCGTCGTAATTTAATGTGAAATGACCAGTGTTTTGTCTTAATTCATGTCTAACATATAGCAATCTCTGCAATTCTGCCCGAGTCAGGACACCCAATTTCAGGCCTTTTTGGTCATTTTAATTTATATTATTGCTTTATTGCTTCCCATGCTCTGGGATCGTGCTTGACATGCCGTTAATTTAAGGCCAGTTCTTAATAATTACTGAGCATTTGCACATAATAAAGACACAGCAATAGAAAAATGTATCAGTGCTCAATTAGTTGAACTTCCATTTTTGGGCACCTTAATCTGTGCTATATCTTTATTTGTTATTAATGATAACCATGGCATGGTGGGCCATAGTCGCAACAAGTACAATCTAGTCAGAAAGGGGCTCGCGTGTGAAGTGTTAATTTCATCCAGTCTGATCAACAAACCCAATTTATTTGAGTCATATGTTAGTGATGTATGTATCTTGCCCATTTCACTAGCCATGAGAGGGTCTTGGATCATACTCGTCTGGTCTAATGAGTATCCGTGTTGGCTCTTTGATATTATCTTGGGATTTCCAACCCTAGTTTGCATTTCAGTCTTTGATATCCAACAGGGTCAATCCGCCAATACTTCTCAACTGTTACCCCTTTGTTGTTGGGGCATTTTTAATGACCCCACCATGCGACCCATGTGGCCCAGTCTTAGCGCTGCCATGGACTGATCCATTTTACTGTGGCTCCCTGTGTTTGGCATAGTTAGTTGGGATTCATGTGGCTTCACAGTATCTGGAATTTGAAAATGGACCCATTTATTTGGGGGCCATTTAATGTTACAGTTCTTTTAAATACATCCTGCTGTATCCTTGTTATTACCTGTTGTCTCTTTGCTCTAGCAGGTCCTGGAATTGTGTGGTGTTTGTTGCTCTTGCAATCTTCCTTAGTATTACCATACTCTGCTTGTGAGGAATAATGCATATCTCCATTTTGTAGAGCCTTTACATCATTAGGGGAGGCTGCCTCCATCATGGAGATCTTGGCACATAGGGCATCTATGGCATCTTCCTCTGATGCTGCCACAATGTTCACCGAGTCTTGGGATTTCCATGTGGTGTTTGAAGTATCCGGTACCATGATAACATCCAGATCTACTTCAGGCATATCTAATAACAGGCTTCTAATTGGGGTGGACCATCTACTTTGTCCATCATCGTAGATGGCCGAGAGCAAATATTGCTGGGTTTAATAGACTGAAAATTTGGCGATCTACCTGGGTCATTGTTAAGTATCAGTTTTGTTGTGAGTGAATACAGTATTAGGCTGGTCGGAGACCATTACTGAACATAGTGAGAAAAGGGCTTCCACCTTCTTCATCAATGACTCAATCATAGCCTGGGTGGAATTTTCTACGCTGAAGGCCCATCTATCTCTGTCACTACTTTCTGTTGCAGGACCCTCCTGTCGGGACTCCAAATTGGACATTGGCAGGGTCAATAGGTCCAAATTAGGGCTTGCCGACAAGTTAGAAAATTGCATCTCCCTGCGATTTGCTTGTAATCCTGATCCCAGGCAATTCCTTCTAACATTTGCACAAAGGGCCAATAATGACCCATTGTTATCCAGTGAGCACTCATTGAATAATGATTGCTCACCCTCCCCATTGTTTTGTTGTCCCCCTCTGGAGCTTGCATCTGCTCGTGTAGTGTCTCTTTTCCTTGTTCCACATTAATGGAAGGATCTTTATATACATTTCCTACACCAGAGAAGAATCTTGATATCCTTGTTTGCTGTTTCCGGTTGTCTGCATTATTTTCCTTTTTGCCTTTTTTTCTTCTTGGGCCATTGCAGGTATTTTTAGTGGCATCTACCGGATTTCGGGCCCGTTTACCCTTTCCTAAGGCCACACTGCGTAGACCGGATATCTTCATCTGTTTTAGTTTCATAATAAGTCAGACGTGAACTTCAAAGGTATTTATCTTTTAAAATCTTGCAAAAGTCTTTTAGCAATCTTATAAAAACAACTATAGCAAATACTGTCTCTGACGGTTAAAATATCACGCTGAGCAACGTAGACCCCCCCGTCTCAGCACGTAATGAGAGTGTGATTTCCTTCTTTGTGCCTCGCGACAAACGTTTCAATATATAGCAGTCTGAATTTGAATAATGGCACATATTTCCGTATTTACAAGTCTGCTTTCCTGTATTTTCTGAAGTTTGTCGATGCTTCCACAGAATAAGAAATTATCCCAGAGGCACCATGGAGGCGAGGGGGCAAGGAGCCCTGATGAGATAGGGCGCTAACCCTCCACCCCCTACCAAACATTAAACACTCCTGCACTCTTCGCTACGCTTTGCTTCTCTGAAGGGTTTTAACCCTTTGAAGCTAGCGAGAGACGCGAGCTGCTGGAAATAGACAGGGGACTGCAAAATCCAATTGGAGAAACGTTCAGGCAGCACAGTTCCTCCTCAACACGAAACACTCCTGCACTCTTCGCTACACTTTGCTTCTCTGAAGGGTTTTAACCCTTTGAAGATAGCGAGAGACATGGGCTGCTGGAAATAGACAGGGGACTGCCAAATCCAGTCAGGGGAAACCTTCAGGCAGCACAGTTCCTCCTCAACACGAAACACTCCCGCACTCTTCGCACCCCCGCATATCTTGCCTATTGCCCTTCTTGACTATTGGGATTATTTTGGCTTGTTGGCAGCTACTTGGTACACAGTCATTTCGATTGAGGTTATAAAAAAAAATCAAGTAAGAATTGCTATCCAGATAATAGGTTCTCTTTTGAATATGTTGATCGGATGCCTATCTAAGCCAGTGGCTTTACCATTCTTTTGCAGGAGTACATTACAAATCTGTTAGTCTTTAAAAAGGAGACAGGATCTGGATGATATTAAAAGTTTTCTTAATGGCATTAGCCCAGTTTGGTCAAACATTATATTGGTTGCCTTGTGTAAGTAAGATCCAGCGTTCTTATTTGTGATATTCTTTTGATCTTAAAAGGCCTGAAAACGTATCCCAAAAGCTTTTTGGGTCATTTTGGAGTGTCCCAGCTTTCTTGTTCCACCTGTTTTTTCTTACGATGAATTAAAAAGTTGTGAGTCTTTCTGAGCTGTGTAATAGTACCCACTTGGTTATCATTGTTTATCTCTTTAATGAGATCTAATAGGTTTTGTGAGTTTTTATCAGGGGAATGATCTTAGATACATTGATAGTGATCTTTCCACCAACTTACTATCTCTGCGCTTGACGGAGATATTGTCAGACATTGGATGTTTACATTTCTGACCATATTGTCTCTAGGTGTCCACAATATCCTCTTTAATAATAGATAGGCAACCCTTTTTTGTGTCACAGCCACTGAATAACCTTGTTGATCAGAGAATCTATAATTTCTCTAGCCCCATCATTGAGTTTAGGAACATATGTCATTCAAAATCTGTCCAGCACGGGTGAGTGTATTGTTAGGCTGAGCAATGGTTGGGTGGGAGAGGCTGTGGGGGCATTAAGATTGTCAAGGCTCTTTCAAGAGCTCTCTGTTAGTGAATGTGCTTTCCCTCTCATATCTTGTGTTCAGGGAGTGTTGTGATTTAGATGACTGGAAACCATTGATAACCCTCAAGACCAGTGTGATGAAATCATTTGTGGACTCTTCATATCGACTATTTATCCCTTTCTTAAGTCAAATTCCATGCTTATGAGTTTCAGAGGTTTTTCGGGTAGCTTAACTGCCTCATTAATGCTATTTGGTAAAAGTGGAGTAATGTTAGGGTCTCCTTGTGAAGAAGGATAAGTACATTATTATGGGAGTTGAGAGTGAGTAATAGAGCTAGTTAAATCTTTCAGAACTTCTTTTAACTCAGCAATAGCAATGTTTAATGGGCCTCATTATAAGTTAGTTTTTTTCCTACCGGTAAATCCAGTGAAATACTACCAAATGGTAATACCGTTCCCGCCACTTGGTCTGCCGGAATTACCGGCCGATTACAAGTGGCGCGAAGGGTGGACATTTCCCATTTTATGGACGAATTACCAGTATTACCGCCACTGGTAAAACTGGTGCTGGTAATACCGGCTCTTGGCTGGAGGCAAATCAGGCCCTGCATCGGCAAACTTGTAATTTGCTGATGCGGAAACATGCTGGTAAACGTTATTACCTGCATGTTATTTTCACACTGGCAAATTTGTATTGAGGCCCAATGTCTTGAACTTTTTCAAATAAAATCTTCTTTTGCCTTTCTCATATGGCCACAATGGCAAACAGGGGAGCCTGTTGTACTAGGCCTGTCTTCTGAACTTGTTTGTGTTTTGGGATTACAACGATAACAATGTGGCTTGTGTTGAAAACCTGCACCATCATTGCATGTAAGTGTTGTGCTATGGGGGGAAGATACTTTTGACAGTGGGGGGTGCATTAACATCAGATGATTTAGTAAAAGGAGGTGACTCAGTGCAAGTATGAAGACCAGAGAACCTGTTTACAAGCAGAATATCATGTGCTACTATTATCGATACATTTGGATCGATAATAGTATGTCTCAGTCTAGCCTTGGTCTGCCTAGACATATTGTACACCATAACTGGCAGATGGAAATGTTTTCCCCCCTTCTTGCAAAGAACCTTAGGCAATTTCATAGGCTAAGCCCTCAGCATCTACAGATGTCAGCCAGAGGATATTTTCCCTCTGTGTAGGTAGTGTTGTCCTATGTTTTTTATTTCAATTTTGGTCGAATTAAAATACAGCCATTGTTAGAAGTATGGTTATGCACTCTCATAGACGGATGTGTACTACAATCATGTATTTCGTCATACTTAGAAGTGGAATCAGCAGTTTCCCCTGTTGAATGAAATAGCCTCATTACAAGTTTGATGCTATCTCAGCAGTAAATCCGCAGAGACACCACCAAATAGTTTTACCATTGTCATCACTTGGTCCGGTGGAAATACCACCAGAATACAAGTTGTGATAGGCAGTGTTAATCCCCATTAATTGGAGTCCATTGGGCTCCATGGGGGATTTTGGTGGTAATTTACTGGTGGTAATTCCACCAGTGGTAATAGCGCTGATTCGGCTGTTTTTGGGCAGTAAGGTGGAGGAACTACCACCAGCTTCTTCCTGGAAGTTTTTCCTCCAGTTTAGCACCTAACGTGTAGTTTGACGGTGCAGTAATGCAGTGGTAATGGTATTAACGTTGCATTACTTCCAATTTTTACCGCACCACTCAACTGGTAATGAGGCCCAAAAATACTTTTACAAGCAATTCATTGTCAGATAGAAGTTAATTCTCCTCTTTCATTGGAAATAAGATAGTGTCTTGCCTTTTATATCCTATCTGGCAAAAACAAGCCAGTTTGCAGCTTCCCTTTAGTTGCCATACTGTACATTGGGGTATGCCCGACTGACTTGAGGAGTACTCCTAGGCCATCTCCCCTCCCTGGGGATATGCCTTAGCTTTGCTCATGCCCATTGCGGATGGTATAGATGCTCTAGTATCTCAGGATTCTCTGATTACTAAGGATTTCAAAATGCCAAAGTGGGCCGGCGATGGCCCAACACTGTCCAACACCCGAAAAAGCCTCATCAGCAGCACCCTTAGTGGGGGCTTCACTGCCTGGGTGAAAAGGGTCTGGTTTTAATCTAGCAGCCTGCACTGGACCAGCTGCTGTGATGCTGTTGTGAGGGCGGGGACAAACGATTGAGCTGCTAAGAAAGGGAAAACAGATGCGGCACCCCAACAGTTGCACCCTTAACAGCTGCTACGCCACAAGGGTGAAGGGTACTAGAGTGCAGATTAAGACATATTCTGTTGAATACCATATTATATATGATACCATAGTAGGATGAGTCTGACTGAAAGGTACCCACTGTCATGGCAGCACCCAGCAGTATCCAGCTGTGAGCCGGCATGAATAAATGAAGGCACGGAGCCACGGAATGGATACAGCTTTCTTTATTCACTGGGCGCGAAGAATGCCCTCAAGCATCCAGCCTGCAGCGCATGCGCTACATCCCATGCCTCCTGTAGGCCATCAGCATTAATGACATCAGGAGCCTAGCTCTATGAACTGTGTCCTCACCAGACACAACATCTTCCCTCTCTGACAAAATTAACAAAATGTTCACTTACAGTTCTATGGTCACATCTCTTCAATGAGACGTAGTGGATGCATCACACATCTCCCAGATCTTGTGGACACTGCTAGTCTTGCTTCAACTTCTTGTTCCACTCCATCACCCCCTGGCACAGACCCTTCGCTTTCTTTCTCCTCAGTGTGCTGCTCACCTTATTTGTACAACTTGAAGTGCAAAGCTTTTCTCATGATGACCGTGTGTGGAAATCTGGCAGTGATCATTGGAGCCTTAATGTGAGAGATTACCTGAGGTGTGGGATCAAACTCACAGTATGATTTCTTGCTTTGCCTCTGGCGCTCGAGCACTTTGTCACTGCACTGAAGATTTGACTTGGGGGAATGACTCCGGACGTCAGCGTATTGCTTCATGGTCCTTTTTTTTCCTGCATCCACTATTCGTTGCTCACCTTCTCCTCTCACCGGCACAGCCGAATTGTATGGCAATCTGGTTTGTGTCGTTCAGCCAAACATTAGTTCCAATGGGCACCGTCCTCTCGTCCCATGCAGGGAGTTAGTCTAGTCTCTCAACATGTTGTAAACAGCCTGATTGATTGACATGGAGCACAGTTCATTTTGCTGCAGTACCTTCTTTAGGCTCTTCAAGAACCTTTTGACCATGCTGCTTGCTTGAGGCCATAACAGTATGATCGTCCTGTGTTGTATGCCCATGTGTTGCATAAATCGAGCAAACTCAAAGCTGCTGAATAGGTGGTCCATTGTCTGAATTTAACGCCTCTGGAATGCCCCATGCTGAAATTATGTTATCCAGCTTGGGTATTACTGAACTGGCTTTGGTGGGGTCAGCAACTGAACAAGAGGTATTCATGAGAATTCATCCATGATCACCATCCTGTATTTGTTTTCACCAAATGGTCTGAAAAAGTAAATGGCGAGATGTGTCCAGGGTCGTTCTGGCAGTTGAGACATTTGAAGTGGTTCAGGAGAGTTTGCTCTCAAAGTGCTTTGACAAATGTGGCATGTGTTGATGATGCGTTCCACCATCTCATCAAGACCTGGGAACCACATTGTGTCCCTAATCTGTTGCTTGGTGACTACACCACCTTCGTGCCTTTCACGATGACGTATTCTTCTGACATAGATGTTTCCAGAGTGTTGTCGGGCAACGGATGACGTGACATGACACCCGCCGGATTGTACTCCTTGGCTGGCTTGTGTATTATGGTAAAATCAAAGTCCTGTAAGTGAAGGCCCCATCTTTCTATGCAATGAGACATTTTGCAATGGAGATTTCCATAGATAGTCACTAGCGATTGATGATCCGTGGCAACAGTGTACACCTTCCCCAAGAGAAACATTTGAAAGTACTCACAGGCACACACAACTGCTAGCCCTTCCTTTTCTGGCTGTGAGCATTTCATTTCCATGTCTGACAGCATTTTGCGTTTCTTATCCTGGTCAATGATGTGCTAGAATGGTGCCTAATCCTACCGGACTGGCATCCACTGTCAATTCTGTACATAGCTCAGGATTGAAATAGCCTATGTGTTCCGCAGATGCTTTGTCCTGCTTGATCTGCCTGAATTTTTCCTGACACTCTGAGGTCCACTGAAAAGCACGTACCTGTTTGGTGAGTTCGCCGAGTGGGGCGCTGACAGTGGCAAAATCGTGTGGATACCCGCTGCAACAGCTTGCCATTATCTGACATCGCTGACGTCTTCCGGTGGCGAGATTCTCATTATGGGAGCAACCTTGCTTGCGTCCGGACCCATCCCTTTTTGTGAGAATACATGCCTGAAAAATGTAAGGTGTTCCTTGTGAAACGTGCATTTCTCACGATTTAGAGTCAGCCCTGCTTCTATCAGTGCAGTACATACTTTTTGTAGCGCATCAACATGTTCTTCCATAGTAGTTCCAAATACCAGGATAGCATCACTGTAATTGATACAGTTTTTAACATGTCGAATGACCTTGTGTATGCACTCCTGACATATCTCTGCTGACAATGAGATTCCAAAACTGAGCCTTTTGTATCTGAAGACCCCAACCTGGGTGGTAAAAGTAGTAATGTATCTTGACTGCTCATCTATCTTTATCTGGTGGTATCTGTTGTTGAGATTGAGTTTTGAGAAGGTCCGGGATCCGTTCAACAGGTTGATCTTGTCATCCAGGTGAATTCCGGGATGCCTGTTGCATCCAGTTGCTCTGTTTGCCTGTCTCATGCGAACACATATGCGTATTGCATCGGGTGTGTCCCTTTTTGGAACTGCTACTGTGTGAGACACCCATGGGGTAGGGCCGCTGGCAGGCTCAATTATGTCTTGTTCGAGGAGGCTGTTTTATTCTTTCTCCACCTGTGCTTGGAGGTGAAACGGTATCTTCCTGGGGTGTTGAGCAACTGGAGTGACAGATTCATCAATGTGTAATGTTATGGGACCACCTTTGAGGCACGCCAGGCCAGTAAACAATGACGGAAAGCTCTGTGTGATGGAGTCATCTTGCCGCATGTGATAGGTTATTGCTGCAATCTCCATTTTGAGGGCGGTAGGTCGACCCAACAGATTGCTTCCGGGGACTTCACCCGGTAGTACATGTAGTTCTGTATCCGTGTGTCTGCCCTTGAGTCATGGGAAATTTCCTTTGATTGCATAAAGGGCCCTTTGCTCCCCTCTGGAATTTCTTCAGTTCAGATCGAACCAGGCGTGGAGGGTTCAACATTTTCTGAAACTCAGATATGCATATAATGTTAAATGTGTCTCCAGTATCAATCACAAAGTTGGCCGGATGGTTCCCTAGGTTGTATACCAATTGACCTTTTCACAACTGACCTCGGGAGAATTGACCTCGGGAGAACTTGCCTAATTTAGAAGGTCAATTAGGACATATATGCGGGGGGAAACCCCCCGCATTCCCCCACCCAATCCAAACCCCCCCACAACCCTCCACGAAATCCCCTTATATTATTTATAATCCAAATCCAACCCAATACATATATAAAATAACTAAAATAATATAAAGGTCAATTGTGCAGAAGATCAATTAGGACCACTATAATTAGGTCAATTGTGCAAAAGGTCAATTGTAAAAGGTCAATTTGGGTAATACCATTCCCTATCCTAATCCTGACATCACCCTCGCCTGTTGTTGTCGTCGCCTTCATCATGTATGCGTAGTCGCTGGGTTTATTTTCTGCCAATGACCAGGGTGAGGGAGACCTTCCTGTGATTTGACTTATATGCCTCATGACATCTTATCTATTAGTGGTGTCTCTCCTCGGAATCGTGGAGTTGGTTCTTGCCTCACTGCATCATAAGTAGACCCCTGAGGTCGAGATGGCAGTGCATTGCATACAATGGCCAAGTGTTTTTCTCGCCCACAGATTTCTGTCCAAATGCCAGACATTTCATGATGGGATCCTGAGGAAATGTCAGCCCACACCGATAGCACATGCTTGTGGAGACATGATTTTGTGTTAGGTTGCCAACCAGGTATTGAGTATGTCCTCCTGGTGTCACCTGATATATCTGTTCCTTTGTATATCATTTGAGTCACTTGCATGTCGGCGCATGCCTCTGTCCTGGCCATCTGGAGAATGGTGGTCAGCGAGAGTGGTTCTCGTAGTAACTTCTTTCTGAAGGATGACGACAAACGTCCAGAAATGATCCTGAGGCGTATTGATTCTTCATTTGAAAACTTGTGAAGTTCAAAATGAGCTACCAGCTTGCAGAGCTTAATCTGAAATACATCCATGCTCTCACCTGTGAGTTGGCAGGCAGTATTGAAGGTGTGCCTTTCGTGCTCGATGTTTCTTTGTGGGTCAAAGTAAGTACATAAGGATTCTTTCAGCCCAGGGGAAGTTTTCACCTCTTCTGACGGGAAAGTAGGGATGAGGTCCTCTACGTCATCTCCCATGAGATTTATGAGCAATCTTTTTGCAAAACGATCAGCTGCCTGTTCATCATGAACCACACAATAATGTTCAAAATGTCGTAGCCATCTCTCCCATCTTGATCCAATGGATTGTTGATCTTGCATGTTGAATGGCGCAGGTCTGCCGAAGGCGCTTGCTTCTGGCATATGATCATCATGACCATCTTGTTAATCTTGTCCTCCCTCTGACATTTTGCAAGTGTAGTGGGAAGCATCTTTTATGGAGCGCACTCCCAAAAGTGAGAAGGGAGGGAGAGAAGAAAAACATTCTTATTTTTTTTTATTTGGGAATGTGGGAGGCGGTCACCCAAACTCACCCCATCTTCGTCGCCATTTTTGTGTCGGCACGCAGCAGTATCCAGCTGTGAGCCGACGTGAATAAATGAAGGCACAGAGCCACGGATTGGAAACAGCTTTCTTTATTCAAAGCACACAAAGAATTCCCTCAAGCATCCGGCCTGCAGTGAATGCGCTTCAACCGCCTGGCCTCCTATAGGCCATCAGCATGAATGACGTTGGGGGCCTAGCTCCATTAACTGTATCCTCACCGGACACTTCATCCTGGTGTGTGGCGTCACCTGGAGGCCCCCTGTGCAGCTCTGAAGCAGGGAGGTGTTGGTGAGGGGATGAGGGAAAACATATAACGACATTAAGTGCAACTGAAACACCATTGCGTAGTAATTGAAAACGAATGTTTTTAATTTCTTGTGATCACACTACTGTAGGTATTTGGTGCACTGGTGCAAATGGTGTAGTATCCAATGTTGTCCCATGTTTTCTGGCATGTGACAATGCTTTAGCCACCACGATAATTCTTTCAGCTGATGGTGGAATGCCACCCTGTCCAGAAGAGGTTTTCCCAGTAATAACCAATACTACTATCAGACCGCTCTCAGCATTACCAAATGCCTACAGCATCCCTTGCAACACACAGTATAGTGTCATTAAGTGGCCAGTGGCTACTGTAGCACTGTCTTACATTCTGCATCACGCATATAATAAAAAGTATAATAAAATGCCTGAACAATCTCTTGCATTCTATTGCTTCCCTGACATTCTGCCCGTTTTGAGATACTTGAGTTTGGAGAGTGTTTTGTAATTTGAACACTCACACCCGGGAAATGTCTCATGCTTTATAAAAGCACAAAAATACATCTATAAATAAATTGCTGCCGTGCCGCGCGTTTCTTCACTCCAGCCCCCCCAAATTTTAGAGACAATCTTGAGTTCAAATTGAATTCATGTAGAGGCGGGGAAGGCTGATGGCTTAGGCTTAGACATATGAACAATACAGTGGGGCATGTTTGCACACATACTGCATTCTGGTACATCTACTTGATCATTGATGTGTTTTTGGAAATGTAACTGAGGTGCAGGAATGTATGGATTATTGTGCGCATTACAATTTAAGTTGGTAGTGGGCATATCCACAATACAGCACATTTACGTTACAGTAAAGTGACATACACATGTACTGTTCAGTAAGCTCAACATGCAATACACTATAAGGTTGCACCCTCTTTTATGGGGACCAGACCCAACGCCCCTCCTAAAAGAAAAATCATGGTTCCAAAAATTAAACAAGTATGCTAAATATATCTGCATACTGTAGAGTAGGAAGTCCTTAGGACGACATGCCCACTGTGTGAATTATCTATAAAAGTAAATAAAAAACAATTTTAAAAAAGGTGACTGTGGTTGGGGGCATCAGCCACTGTGAACATTTGGTCTGGGTCACCCAAATCATTGGCGAGCAGCAGACCCAAGCCCTTTCTCCAAAATCTATTGCAGTGCACAAGGTAGCTGTAACACAAAGCCACCACCCCTGCCATCACCCAGCGTGCAGGCCATCTGATTACCTATGTGCTTACATGGATGCCTAAATCACACTCTCCTCCCGCTTGCACTATCTCTCGGGCGAGCCCATGAATGCACAGGCACTCAGACGCCTTTCATTGGTAAGCAGCCACCCATTGGTGAAACTGACGCACAAAAGGTTGTGCATGGCCAGTGTCACCGATAGATTGGGGGACAAAGTATCAACCATAGAAGAGCCCAATGTGGCTTTCGTAGCCGATAAATACAGTGAGATTTTAAGGACTCGATGACATGAATTATGTTGTGCAGGTAGTATACAGTGGCAGCTAGCGATTGCTGTAGCTAGATAAGTTTAACAGTTACTAAGCAAAGTATAAACAAAGGAAACAAAGGTCATAGTTGTATTCAAGTAGTAAAGGGATGACTTTTACAGGTATCTGGAAGAGCAGGGTACTCAATTGCAGAAGCATTAAGGCATTTGAAAGGTGCCCTTAAGAAGATTGCTTTTATGATGGTCACCACAATGCTTCACCAGTTAGATTGTACAAGATCTTGCCATTAACAGCTTTTTTACCACTTTCAGCAATTCAGTAAGGTGTCCAAGTAATTCGAAATCTTGGTTTTGGAGTAAATAGAGTGGGGTATATATTCATAAGCTAATTAACTAAAGTGTTTTTTCTTCTATATTCTCTTATTGTGTAGATATCTGAGGAATCAAAATAATAGTTTTTCTTATTGTATGTGCCCAATGAGCTTTCGTGTGGGTGCATGTTGGTTTCAACAGTAACTACAGGCTTTCGTAGGTTTAATATTCAGGGTGGTTTGAAGAACTGCCAGCTTCCGTGGTTCTGCTTCCTCTTGATCATGTGTTCATGCATTGACAGCCACCGCCCCGCAGCAAGGCTACAGGCGTTCCTGTAAAGGTTCCCTAGACCATCAGGTGGAAGACATGCTTGAGTTTACACGGTCTCCTTTATGAAAGGGAGCAGGGTTGTTCGAAGTTACCTATTAATACATCATAACATTCAATGAATGACACATAGTGATGCTTTTAAAAAGTGCTTTGTTACCTTGATAGGTAGCAACACATTGTGCAACTTACATGTGTGTATACTTGCTTTGTAAAATTGACTTTTATGAGTTCTGTGTTGCAGCACTACCGATTTGGTCCATGTTCTGCAGGTACTATCTTTTTTTTTGTTTATTTATGTATATAGTTCGAATGAACACACATGTAAATATTAAAAGAGAAATATATATTTTTTAAACACATTTATTCAATACAATTCATTTCTAAATACATATAAATTCAAATATAAAATACAAAATAAATGTTATACGATGATATATTTACTCACAAATACCTAAGTGACGAAGATGATAGACATTGGAAGGCCAAATAGCTTTAGCATGCAGTGCCCATATTAAGGCATAATACTGGCCAATCAAGTTTCCCAGTGGCGCTTACTCCATTCTAAACCTGAAAGAGTGTGATGTGGAGTTTTCTATGATCAGTATTTAAACAATATCTCCTGAATCAATCTCCTTTAATACTCTCTACTTTTGCAAAATATAGTCTGAAAAAACAAATATACAGGTGGCCATATTGAATGCATTCTGTGAGTACATGACAAGCCAATTCCCTTTTTTCTTTGATCCCACATAGCCGGCAAGTTCGATCTTCCCTGGCGATATTCGATTCGGGGCCAATTGTCTCTGGTACCAGTAGTTTATTTAATCTAAGGAGCAATAGGAACCGACGAAAAGAGATTTGAAGGGCAGATCTCCAGATAAGGTTTGTGGGATTTGTATTTGTGCGCTAGTTTCAGCATCAGAGTGTTATAGCTGCTTATGGTGGGCCATATCAAATATGCCAGCTTTCACCACTGGGTACTAACAGGGTTCGAAATGGCTTGATTCGGAATTAGTCTGTCATTCCAATCAATGGGAGAGAAGGACCAGCTTGAGACTGGCTGAGTGGTATCGTGCCAATGGTACTGTGCATGATGTTGTCCACACAATGTTAGTTATGAGACAGAATAAGAGATGGTGCTTTGCTTTCAAATTATCTGGATTCCTCTTCAGAAAGATTCAAATGGGGAGACACCTCACAAATGGGGAACTTTGAATGTTTCCGAGGCCAGTTGTTAATTGTTTCAGTTCTTTCAAGGCAAGGATCCAACAGTGATAGTTATTTTTATCCAATAGTTCAGTGGTGTCTCTTTCAGTGACAATGGATATATTCAGGCTTAGTGTGCTGCTAAAGGGCCTTGGGAGAAGGTCCAGCATGGCAGTGGAAGCAAACTACTTAGGCTGAGGATTGCAGAAGATTTTTTTAGGAGTCAGAAACACAGCTCTGATTTCCAAAAGATTCACCAATAGTGCAGCATTCACAGTTCAGGTACAATCAGATGTTGTTATCTCCACCTATATCACAGATCATTGTTAATTTGTTGATTTTCGTACTCACAGTCCTTAATAGGGCTGGGTGAAATTGTGAAATTCCCTTTGGGCAGCAGCGGAAGTTAAATCTGAAAGAGTAGGATCTGTTTGCCCGAAATCCTCCATTCTGCCAGCCCCTGCCTATTGAAAAGAGTGTAATGAAGTTTCTTGTGTCGCTGCGAGAACCTAACACAGATCAAAAAGAGTGGTACAAAGCTTCTTGTGCCGGTGTGTGAACCTACCATGAATCAAATAAAAAAGCTACAAGAATTTTCTCATGCACCTGCGCGAACCTAGCACAGTTTGACAAAACATGCAATGTTTTTCATACCACTGCGCAAACCTAGCACAGTTAAAAACAAGTGGAAGTTTCTCATACCGCAATGCAAACTAGTACGGATCTAAAATAAGCCTGCACAAAGTTTCTCTTCTCGTTGTGCGGAACTAGCACAGATGGTGGAAAAGCATGCAACGTTTCTTGTGCCGCTGCATGAAACTACCATGGATCAAAAGAGACCCACCGAATGTTTCTTGTGCGGCTGCACGAAACTAGTACAGATCAAAAATAGACCCACACAAGGTTGCGCTGTAGAGCACCCCAAGATGGCTGCCTAGTTTTTCAGCTCCGTGCGGCCTCGGCGTTCATCTGCCCAAATCTGCGGTCCCCTACATTGTGAAGCACCAACGGCAGGCTGTGCTGCTTTCGCCACTGCATTCGACATTTTGTGCAATTTTGGACTCGATTGGTCCTCCCGGGACCCGGCTGGCACCTTTGTTGGAGTTGGGCCTCGCATTCCACCCTGCCCCGGTGGTTGCCTAACATCCGGCCCTTCCGCCTAGCCTGCCTGACTCCCGGATCCCCCCTTGGCCCTGGGGCAGCGGTGGCCTCCTGTTTCCCGCCGCTCTGAGGGGTTGCTGCGGCCGCCGGAGAGTCCCGCTGCAGATATCGCGACACTGTGAATTCTACCTGCTGCGTCGGCAATCTTCGTGGCCTTCCCCGGCGCCGACAACACAGAGGATTTATTCGCCCCGCGCCGCGGCAGACCAAGTGAGCGGGGGCTGGAGTGCGTGGGCGGCGAGGCCTCCGCCTGCTGCGGGCAACTTTGCGGGCCCCTGCTGGGTGCCAGAACTACCATAAGGAAGTGTCCCTTACCGTACTGTTTGCGGCCTGCCCGCCTACCCGACGAACCAATCGACTCCCCCCCCAGCTGCTACGGCGTGCCTTGCATTGTACACTCCATCATAACCATGCTGCTCCCAGCCCTGGGGGGCCTGAGCGGGCCGCTGACACTGGGGCATCAAATTGACATCCCTAAACCAGGCTGCGCCGTGGGATTGCTTCATTTCCACGCATCCTTCCTATGAGCCTGCGCTACGCCTGGACTTCTCCCGCCTGAGGGCGTCGATGACCCCACTTTCCTGCTGGCATTGTCGCCGCCTCCGCACGGGCCCCCCCTGAGACAGATCCCGCTGGCCCCCGTGCAACCTGAACACATGTGGAAGCCGTGCACACCAGCCATCACGGCTTTGCTGCTCCGCCGGTAACTCTCTGCTATCTGAGCCGGTCCCCCAGCCGCCTTGTGGCACCTGCCGGCAAAAAATACACTACGGTTGCTCCTGTCGGTCCCTGCCTTCCCCATTTCTTCATCCTACTCATAAGCGGGCCCTCTCTGCACCCGAGTCCACTACAGTAACAATGACTAGCAGACCCAAGGCAGGGGCCCAAGGGGGCATGATGGACAAGTACGCTAAAGCGGTCCCTCGAGATGAGCCAGCCTACACATCATCGCCTCAGGACGAGCCAGACTTGACCTCGCACCAAGTGGTCAGAGCACCTGACCTCACCCTATTAATGGAGTCTATGGCTAAAACCTTCGCCTCCTTTCATGAAAAACTAGACAACATCAATGCTAATGTTGCCTCTCTAAAAACTCGAGTAGACCAGGCAGGATCGAGGTTCACCGAGGCCGAAAATAGAATCTCGGTAAACGAAGATGGTATTCACGTGCTCCAAGACACTGTGGCCTCCCTAGCGCGTGACATGAAAAGTGTCAAGGCGAAATGTGACGATTTGGAATCTCGCTCTCGCAGGAACAACCTGCGCATCATTGGGGTCCCTGAGAATGCCCTCAAGGGGCGGATGGAAGATGCCGTGGGGAAACTACTTAAAGACCTTCTGGATAACCCTGCCCTCTCACCATATTTAAATGTCGAGCGGGCTCACCGGGCCCTATTGCCACGCCCCAGACCCGGCGACATCCCCAGACCCATTATCGGCAAGATACTCAACTACCGCGACAGAGATCTCATCCTCTGCCTGTCACAGGAAAAGGCAGACCTGCGATTTGAGGCCCATACCATCAGAATCTTCCCGGACTTCTCGCTGGTGGTGCAGCAGGAGAGGCACCACTGCTTAGGTGTCAAGAAGCTGCTCAGGGAGCGCAACATCCCCTATGCCATCTTGTTCCCGGCATGGCTAAAGACCACTCACGATGGCAAGATCTTTTTCTTCACTGTCCCAGACGAAGCGGTGAAGTTCATTGAGCTACATATACCTCTTCCTGGGATGAGAGGCGACCACGCGCCATAGGCGGCACAGCCCACGATGTTATAAAGTGTCCACTAATCCTTGGCTTATGATGTGTTGATGGCAACCTCATCGTGTCCACTCAGCAACTGCGGCGTCTTATCATATGTATGCGGGCCACAGGCTAGCTCCTAAACTGTTTACTTTGCCTTCCCCCCCACATGTCTTTCGGAGCTATCCCTGTGTCCTACTCTTTCCTGCGATGTCAACCGACCAGAGGGCACTCTCTGGTCTCAGAGGCTGTCTTTGATACCCGTTTACCACAGCAACACATTCTGGACAGCATATGCTGCCCCGCACCAAGTTCCAGATGCTAGCCGCACGGCACCAGCGCCCCCCGTTGCAGTTGTAATGTTTGCTTTCAATTTCATTTTGTTCCTTTTAATGACTGGCCCCTGTTGGGCTGGGATGTGGCCCTATCCACGTTGGATCTGGTCCTCTGACCTTTGTTTTCCGGTTGGAGCAGGCCCAAAGGGCGACTTGTGTGTTCTGGGGTGGGAGGTCTGCACTGCATGTTGGGGTTGGGCAGTGAGGGTGGGGGGTGGCGAAGTTGGGGCTGGGTTAACAGTTAGAAACATGGCTGAGAGATACATGACTTCGACTCAACATAACTGTGCACACAGCAAATGCAAAAGGTGGAAAGCTAATGAATAATACCACTGGGATGTTCCATAATGTGACACTATGGCTCTGAACATTATGACATGGAATATCCGTGGTCTGAGCAATTTCACTAAGGCCCGCAGGATAACTGCCTATGCCCAGCGGCATGGCGCCAAAATCCTCTTTCTACAAGAAACCCATGCCCTTGGGCGCCTAGCAACATGCCTCGACCCCACGTGGGACAACAACAGATACTATACGAAGTACTCCACCCAGTCCAGGGGGGTCCTAACTTTAATCCATAAGTCAGTCCAGTTTTCCCTGCGTTCCAGCCACATTGACCCCAAGGGCAGATACGTGATCCTCCATTGCTCACTCGCTAATATGGAATGCCTCCTAGTGAACACATATGCCCCTAACTTTGACGCCCCTGAGTTCTTTGATGCCATCACCACCACACTTCTGAAATATATTGGTATTCCCATCATATGGGGTGGGGACATGAATTTGATCCTAGATAAAGACCTGGATAGGTCCGGGACGGCCCGCAGAGCCCCATCACGTGTGGCCCACAGGTTACACGCCCACATGGACACACTTGATCTCAGGGATGTATGGAGAGCTCTCAACCTACAGGCTAGAGAGTACACATTCTACTCATCGGTACACAATAGCCTCTCCAGGATCGACCTTTCTCTCATATCGAGTTGCATGGTGGGCAGGGTCACAGAGACCAAGATATTAGTGCGCACATTATCGGACCATTCATCGGTAACACTTTGTATAACACTGGGACACGACCAGCCCCCTCGCTCCTCTTGGAGATTTAAGTCAGAGGCCCTCCAAGACATAGTCTTCAAAGCTGATATCCTAGCTGACATCAACACCTTCTTTGAGTGCAATAACAGGCATGACACCTCCGATGGAGTACGCTGGGAGGCATTCAAGGTCTTCATCAGGGGGATGTGCATCTCTAGGGAGGCTGGGGTCCTCAAAGCCATAAAAAAAGCTTGCAGCAGTCGGAAGCAAAATTAAAAGAGCTTGAGAGGGTGTATGCCTCCACCCCTTCCCCGACTATACTGGCACAGATCAGAGCGGAATTGGAAACATTTGAGTCTCATGCTCTAAGAGAAGTTCGGTACTTCGCCCGTCCCGTAGCGCCCAGGAAGTATGGTGAGGGGGAGAGGCCGGGTAGGACACTGTCCAGACTGATCCGCACTGAAGGGGGCAGGAACCGCATTGATTGTGTCAAAGACACAGGAGGCACCCTGTGCTGGTCCGACCACGATATCCTTGGGACATTCACCTCGTTCTACACGACTCTGTATGGCCCCCAACAAGAACACAGTCTGCAAGACACTGACACCCTTCTAGATCAAATCCCCATGACCCTCCTCTCCCACGCGACTAGCGACCTACTTGAAGCACCTATCACCCTCGATGAGATAACCACGGTCATCTCAAACTGCCCTAGGGGCAAAGCACCAGGGCCATACGGCCTAACCTCGGAGTTTTATTGGGGACATGTAGCCATTCTGGCACCCAGACTCCTGGAGGTGTGGAACGAATCCTTATAGTTAAACATCCTACCCCAATACATGCGTGAGGCGCTTATAACTGTACTACCCAAGCCGGGTAAACCGTTGGACGAATGTGGCTCCTATAGACCCCTTTCCCTGATTAACACTGACACGAAAATATTCCCCAAGATTATTGCTGATAGGTTTCTCCCCATTATGCCTCACTTAGTTCATCCCGACCAGAGTGGCTTTGTACCCGGCAGATCCACCGCCCTCAACATCCGTCGCTTGTTCAATGTTTTGGCTAGAATTGACCCCAACGCACATGCCGTGGCGGTCATTCTCGATGCCCAGAAGGCGTTTGATATGGTGCCATGGCAATATATGTGGGCGGTGCTCCACAAAATGGGAATTGGTCCACGCATGAGATCGTACATCAAACTTCTGTACACAAGCCCCGCAACCAGAGTCCTAGTCAACTCCAGGGCCTCGGCCCTCTTCGCTCTCCACAGGGGTACCCGCCAGAGCTGCCCGTTCTCCCCGATACTCTTTGCACTCGCTATAGAACCCAGGGCTGACAACGTTAGGGACAAACACACGCGCAAAGGTATACGTCTTCGTGATACACCCGAGATCATTTCACTATATGCCGATGACGTGCTTCTATGTATTAGAGACCCGGCTGCCCACCTGGACCCGATATTGAGAGACATAACCAAAATTGGCACTTTGTCAGGCTTCACCATAAACTACACCAAATTTGAAATCTTCCTGCTCACCCCGTCCACTACACAACCGCCCTGCGAATTCCCCCTCCGATGGTCACCGAGGGGCATCAGATACCTTGAAGTGCAGGTGTCCCTCAGTAAAGCTTCATTGTTGGCTGATAACTACGTGGCTGCGGCGCAGCTTGCTGAGGCTCAAATGCTGAAATGGCGCAGTCTTCCACTCTCCCTGTCGGCTAGACTATCTCTTATCAAAATGATTATGGCCCCTAAATTACTCTACGTCTTCACTAATTTGCCGATCTGGCCCGGAAAGCGATATTTCAGGAACCTGCACACCGCATGTGCCCAATTTTTATGGCACTCGGGCGCGGTTCATAAGAAATGGCAGCACATGACACTTCCCTATGCAAACGGGGGTTTCACCGCCCCCGACTTTGCTCAATACTGGACAGCCGCGCAGGCCCAACACGCCACATAATGGTACACGTTCTCCGACCCCCCCGCATGTGAAGCTCGAGAAACTAGCAAGCGAGAGTGTCAATACCCTCTCCCTCATTCTCCATCATATATTTCATGCCGACGCCCCGGCCGACCCTGTAGCGGCCGCTATCAGGGCCTGGAAATATATCCTGCAGACACAACCCAGCCACCACCCATACTACAAATGGCTGCCCATCTGGCAGTTCCCAGGCCTCAGCCCTACACATGATAAACTCTTAATGAAACACTGGCACGACTTGGGCTACCGGGCCCTGACCGACTTTTACCCCGATGGGAAGTTTATCACTCCGCAGACGTGGTGCCCCGGACACCTGGGTACTGCATTGGAACTACTACAATACTATAGGTTGAGGGCGGTGTTCCGCGCCTGGTGGACCTCATACCCTGATGAGCCCCCAGACTCACCTGGGATTTACTACATATCCAACTCGGCTGGAGCTAAGGGGATAGTGTCCTCGCTGTACAAATTGCTGATGGCCGACCCTACAGACGTGCTACTCAAGGCACCTGATACGTGGAGTGAGGAGCTGGGCCTCACCATCACTGACGCAGTGTGGGGAAAAATGTGCATACACACCCGAACCACCTCTCTAAATGCCAGACATAGGTGTATACAATACAAGCTCCCGAATAGATAATACTACACACCGCAAAGACTGGATAGGTTTGCACACACCCAGACTCGCACCTGCCCTAAATGTAAGTCTCCTGCTGCAGATCACACTCATATGTTCTGTTCCTGTGATGCGCTGGGCCCATACTGGAAAGCCATAATTGACGCTCTCTCAGACATTACAGCATCCCGTATCCCTCCAGAACCCCTAGCCATACTGTTCGGCCTGTGGGATAGCCCTGAATTGAGGAAGATGTCTAGGTTTCTGAATGTTGCCACCATAATAGCCAAAAAATGCATATTACAATGTTGGAAGCGCCGATCCCCCCTTCGTTTGAGATGTGGTTGGGGGCCCTCATCTGGACTGAAGCGTGTGAGGAGGACCATATCAATACCCTCCCGCTGGCCCCTCGACCCAAGAATGTATGGAAGGAATTTCGACCTACCTGAATAACAAAGATGACTTAGAACTGCTATCTTCCCCCCCTCCTGGTGAAGTAAACTAACCCATTGTTGCGCCACATAAACTCGAACTATTGTGTATCTGTCCTTTGCTGGCATTTTCCATGTATTGCATTACCATTTATGTATCTGATATCCTTGCTATACTGTACATTGTGTTGATTGTCTGTTCTCTCACCATGCCAATAAAGAAAAGTTAAAAAAAATAGACCCACAAAAAGTTTCCCATGGTGCGAACCTAGCACAGATCGATAAAAGTCCTGCACAAAGTTTCTCGTGTTGTTCCACAAAACTAGCATGGATAGAAAAAAATAGATATGTGTGAATTTTATCGCCACGCTACACAAAACTAACATGGGAAAGAAACACCACGCTCTGCACAAAACTGCACACAATTTCAGCAGCAGTATAACTGTCATGGTGATTTTGTGGATCGGGCGGAAGCAGGATTCAGTGTAGATTTTGCATTATTAGCTTTGCGGGTGAACATTTCGCTCACCCCTAGTCCTTCGGCTCTGTCCGGTATTGTTGCTCCAATTGTATGGTGAGCAGCATGGTTTATGTAGGAAGAAAGGGGTGGTTCAGGCCTAAAACAGAGGTGTGCCTAAAGAAACAAAGGGTAGAATGACGATTTTTTTTTTCTGGTCATGGAGACATCTGGAATCTGTATGCAGTGGCAGAGCCTCTTCGTCAGCTCGGTCTTGAAAAGATACAGCCAGGAAGATCTGCCTCATGGCTGTATTTGGTTTGGCTTCCTCTTTGCATATGAGTTCCTCCCTAAGACCAACTTTCTTGACTTGAACGAATACATATGTAGACTCTACATTTCTACAGATACATAGGGAATTCAGAATCTGGGCAATATTCACCTCTAGCTCAAGATGTTTCATTCCTTTAAACCTTTTGATGCCAATCGATCTCTGTGTGATCACCACATTCAAAAATGTCTGGACACTTCCCCACCTTTCACCCACACATGTATACTGGCTATGAATCAAGACACCGTTCAAGTATCCGGACAATTCTGGTCTTGGCTCTGCAGCCTTTTCCATTCCAAGCCAGGCTATATTTGTGACCATATATTGAAATATATGGGTCACATTCACTCTTGTACGGAAATAGGACAGCTATTGGGCTCATTGCGTTTTTGAATGAACGTTCCTAGTAGTAGTTCCTCCGCTGTATTTGTGGCAATAAACCAAAGACAGCCACCAACCCATCAAGCCCACTCAGCTAACTGTGTGAGGTTACTTGTACAGGATGCAGGGTGCATTTTGGGTTCCCTTACTCTGTGAGGCATAGAGTGCCTGAGTAGCACATTACAAAGTTGCATCCAACATGATGCAGGTTCATCTTGAATAGTCAGCAAACGAATCAGGGAAAACACAAAGTACTGCGAGCTCTCACCAGTGGTATAGTTTAGAATTGTTGACCTCACATTGAATTTCCATTTGGATTATATTGTTGCATAATTGTGGTGGAATACAATAGTGGCAGCTGTACACTATGAAACACCTGCATGAGGTTTTGCTAATCAGAAGTCCATTGTCCTTTCGTTCGGAATGTGAATGGTAACCAAAGTGCTCTGACTGTGCTTTGTTTGCCAGGCTGTATTTTAAAATCACAGTCATAACATGCGCCCTTTGAGCCTTAGATACTAATTTCACACACAGCAGGTTTACTCATGGTTCTTGCTTCTGATTCCTAAAGTGGGAAAAAAGCAAAAGTACACATTCTCAAATGTATCTGACTGTTTATTGACCTGCATGTGCTATGCTTTATAGTATGATAATCCACATTACAAATGGCTGTTCATATAATAACTTCATCACATGGTCCAGAGGGCTACAATACACTAAAGATCCAACTCTTCCAATGTTCTTAATCAAATTAATGTAAAACTATATGAGAGTTGATCAAAATATATAAATCCATTTCATTCAAAAGCATGAGAGAGTGTATTTGTATGTATCTCAAGTGTGCTTCCATAACAACAGATGTGTCAAACCTTTCTTCATACTAAAATGGACATTATGCTTCAATAACACAGATTTTAGCACGTGATTGCCTACATCAGCTGCCCCTATTTTTATAGCAATTTTTTCATAAATAAAGACTAGACCAAGTCGTTTTTTTTAGATGGAACAATAATTTATTAAAACATTAAATAGAATTCTCTAAAATGTCAACTTCTGTTAAAATGTACCCAATCTACCTTTTGCTCCTAACTATTCATAATAAATTATACTTTAAAGAAGATTTGAAACAGACCAATTTTCTTAGATTACATTTTGTTCTTTTGCATTATTTAATAGTTATATTTCCTGATAAAAAGCAATTTCTGAACTGCTTCAATATTACAGTAATTTAGGCCACTTGGTGAATATAATGGGACATACATTTCCATGAGATTGCTCAAAGCAGACTTCTGCTCAGTCAATAATTTTTGCACAATGTCATAATTTATTTTTGTTAGAACATTCTCTACAGATTTTGTTATGCATAGCAACAAATGCACATGTCACTATTAGGTTGAATCTAACAACTGTGAGACAGGCATGGTATCAAGAGAGACACAGACTCAAAAGTAACAGTTTGAAAACCTTTATTTATAAACTTTCTTGGGTTGGTGGAACGCCTAACTGGCCTTAACTCTAAAGTGGTGATACCCTCAACTGATGCTTCTAAGGGCTGTTGATGTTTCTAAGTCCAAAACCCAAGTCCATCTGTGTCTAAATCTATCCTTGCCCTCACTCTTAGACGAAATGTGTTCAGGGATCATCTTAAAGAAAGAAATGGTGGTTAAAAGGGAAATGTAAACCACAGCTGGTTTCAGTTAGTCTTACCAATAGGTGTAGTTCTACCAGTTCAAAATAGTTCATCTGAAAAAATGTGCACTTGGAAACTCCCAAGTAGGGATCTTGCCGTAATTCAATAGAGTTTACAATGTCTCTGGGTCTCTTGGGTTCCCTTTCCCAAGCTTTATTCCTTCCATTTCCAAACAAAAAGACACAGTTCCTGTTAGGTCTCTTAGGGTACCCTTTCCCAAGGTGTAGGCCTCTCTTCACAATGTCTCTTGTGGGATTCCCAGGGATCCCTTCTCCAAGGTTAGGCCTCTCTACTTTCACACAAAGGTTCACCTTGTCAAGATGCACAATTTAACACAAAGTTATTTCCATGGGGTAGTGTCAGAGACTTTTCGAAAATGGTGGGCTTCGGTTCCTCCCTGCGCGACCACTCTGACTCCTTACCCCTTTCTTTGTACTTTGTTTCATCCTTTTGCATACCTTTTGCATACCTTTCCCTCTCGTGCTCTTTTCCACTCAGGCTTTGTTTCTCTTTCACCTTCTTTCACCTTTCTTTCCTTCTATGGTGCACACCTGCACCCTTCTCTCTTCTTTGCATGCCTCTTGCACACTCCTATTGACTTTATCGTGCCTGTGGTACATTCTACACTTTGGTTGTGCACCCTTGCACCTTCCTTTCTTTGTATTGTGACTCTTGCACTTTTCGTTTTCAACCTATGGGTCTTTCGTACCCCCTTTTCCTGCTTTCAGGTGGCTTGCACCCATTTCTTTACTTTCTCTGACTTTGTAATTCACTTTCTCAATCTGTCAGATCGCTTGTATCCTATTTCGGGTCGCTCGCACTCACATGTTGCTTTCTTTCACTCGTTTTCAATCTTTCACTTATTTTCACTCTGTTGGGTCGCTCGCATTCCCTTTCCTGCTTCATGTTGCTTGCACCATCAATTTACCGTCTTTCGTGTCATGCCCCTTGTACACTCTGATTTTTCCTTTCTTTCTTTTCCTTTCCGCTTACCGGTTTACTTTCTGCTTCCAAGGCACTGCTCCCACTCTGGCCATCATCACGCGCCTGGTCTCCTTACCTTCACCTAGCAAGAGTCACCCAGACAGCACAGTGCCAATTAGCAGCTCCCTGGCATATGGGGCGTGAGGTCATAGTCTCACCATCTCCCCCTCAGACACCCTTGAGACCGACACACGTCCCAGGGGAATGAGCACTGGCCTGGCCACCTCTTCTTCATCACAGTACTTAGTGGAAATGGGGAGGGGGAGATGGAGTGTGATTGGAAATACCCCATTAAGGCAGAGGGAGAGTGGGTTGGTGTATAATTGGGAAAGGGGGAATACTATGTCTCGCCCTCGGTATTCTCCCCCCAACCCCCATGATCCTCCACTCAGGTGATCCTCCCTTGCTTGTCCACCCCAATATTTGGGATCCAACAGCAATGGCCCTTCCTTGGCCACCTGAATGGAAGATCTGGGGGGGAGTAGGTGGGGAAATACCATCAGTTTTCTCACAGACCCTTCCACTATGTGGTTTGGACTGAATTGCTTCACAGGGGAACCTTGAAAGGAAATCTACGTTTCATTGTTCTTGGCCCTTTCGATTTTCCACTGAGAAGCAATGGGGTTGCAAGTCCAAGTACCGCTTCATAACCCTTGGGTTAGACTCTTTCATTTGACTGATCCATATTAGGGGGCAGTGGTGATCAATCTAAACTTTTGACCCAATAAGTAATATTTGAGATGTATAATAGCCCACTTGATCGCTAAAACTTCTAATTCGATCATCAAATAGTTATTTTCCATGGGGAAAAAAATTAAACTATCATATAGACTGGGGGTCTCATTACGACTCTGACGGAACGGGTTAAACGGCGCTGTAAAAGGTGACGGCGCCGTTCAACCCGTTCCGCCACATTACGAGGTCCCCTCGTGGGACACGTTAAGCGCGCCTGGGAAAACCAGGCGTGCTTACCAGGTCCCGCGAGGGGAAGAGGGAGCAAACAACGGGCCATCTCGTTATGGCCCGTTGTTTGCTCCCTCTCCCATTCCCATTAGCCCTATGGGGGCTGAAATGGGAATGGGGAAGGACCGTGTCTGGGTCCTTGAGGGAGGAATTACCGGGCCATCCGAACTGGGAATGGCCCGGTAAGTCCTCATTCCGAGGACCCGGACATGGATGCGATTTCGGCGGCAGCCATGCCGCCAATAGCGGCATGGCTACCGGCCAAACTCATAATGAGGGCCTGGGATGTTCTATCCCGTCAGGGATCTGAGATAGTACTGCACCAAACCAGCCAAAGAAGCGTCAGTCTCTAATATGAAGTCTTTAGAAAGGTCTGCTAACTTGTGAACAGGGTTTTGACATAGTGTTCATTTGAGAGCCTGATAGCATACTTTGTCTTTTTCATCCCATTTAAGTTTCTGGTGTTCTGCATTTCGTAGTTTGTCAATCTGTCTGGCAGTTCTACCTTAAAATTAGGTAAGAATCTCCAATAATACCCAATTAACCCTAAGAAAGATCTTAAATCCTTTTTAGTTTTGGGCGTAGGGGATTCTAATACAGCTCTAACCTTTTCCTCTTGAGGTTGAATCCTGCCATTTCTGACAAAAAGACCCAGGTATTTAAGGGCAGGTTGCGTCAACTTGCATTTTCTTGGGTTCACTGTTAATCCTGCTTTTATTAAGTGTATAGATGGTACAAATGCAGTTCCCAGGTTGCACTCTGGATTACAATGTCGTTGATTTATGCCCCGTAAAATTCATAATAAGGCTGGAGAATCGAATCCATCAACCTTTAAGTTGCTGGGGCATCATGTAACCCAAATCATAAGACATTAAACTATTGGGAGGCAAAGACAGTTATCTGATCCATGTAGTGGGACTTTCCAGTAACCCTTGGTTAGGTCTAGGGTGGACAAATAGACAACACTACCGAATGTATCAATAAGCTTGTCAATGCGAGGCATTGGGTAGGCGTCGAAGGATGAGATGTTGTTCACATTTCAGAAGTCTATACAGAGCCTCCAACTTCTGTCAAGGTTTTCCACTAGCACAATGGGAAAGGACCAGGGAATGGCAGATGATTCAATTATATTGGCCTGGAGCATTTGCTCTTCCTCTTTGATGACAATATTTCTACAGCCTGCCGTTGTTGATATGGTTTAATATGTACTCCCCTGCCTACAGGGGTGTGTATATGATGGTATACTCCTTTCACCCTGCCAGGTTCTTCATGGAAAACATCTGAGAATTATTCTAGAAACTTACTTTTGTTCTTGTTGTTGAGTGTTAGTAATATCAGAGGCAATTAGAGTGTTATTCTTCACCTCTTCCGGTAGCAAACAAGATAACACTATGGCATTAAACTCAGAGATGAACTCCTTCCACTCTTTCAACAAGTTTACATGGTAAATCTGCATCTTTTGGCGACAGTCTTGTTGGACTATCTTATAACTACATGGTCCTGTCTTGTCCAATACCTCATATGGCCCATGACATTCAGAAATAAGCTTGTGGTCTGAGGTAGGGAGAAGTACAAGGACCTTTTGCCCTGTGGATGATGACCTAAGGGAGAGTTTCTTGTCATAGGACGCCTTTTGTTGGCTTTGGTCTCTACCAAGGTGGTCTTGTACCAGGGATCGAACAGCTGTCATATGTTATTTTAACCAAGAGGCTGACTGGGAGAGTGATATTGGAACTTCTTCTCTTTCCTTCCATGTTTCTCGAAGCATGTCTAAAACATCTCTGGCTTCTCACACATTTAGGAACTTGAAGGGTGAGAAGCCAGTTGTCATGATTCCTGCCCCTCATGTCCCCCAGCCCTCCAAGATGTCAGGCTGGAGCCAGGCCACAATCACCTACATGGCCCTCAAGGGCCTCTCCATCCCTCCAAAGACCCACTTGGAGTCAGACTTGGCGCTTGTGGCACCAGACTCACTCACTACCATAGGATAACATTGGGGATTGGACTTGTAGTGCATTGATGGGGACAAGATGGATGCCCCCACATATTTCGGTTCTCAGAACTGCATGTGCAGTCTAGTCTTTTGGGTGTGGTTCAGCCCAGAGACACCTGGGATACCCAGAGACTATTTAAGACACACCCAGGCTGAGAAACATGCTTCACATTTTCTGCACCTGCAGCGTGACACTCACCGTGTTCGGATCGGTCTCCAGTAGGCCTGCATCTTTCTTCTGCACTCAGCTCCTGCAAGAACAAGAACACTGTTAGGAACAGCCTTACCTTGCGGCACTTCTGCCCATCATTCATCGCTCCTTCTATTCTGCGGGCATCTTCGGCGGTGTTATTCCCATCCCGGCACGCCGCTTCCTAAGGAAAAGGGAAAAGAACAGAAAAAAGGCATTAGTAAGCATTCAGCAAATCTTCGCTTATTTTTAAAGACTGTACGAGCTTCAAACACTTACCTGAATCCCAGCCGCTCTGGGGGAACTCTGTCTCCGGAACTTCTCATCCATCTGCAAGAGGGAAAAGACACTCCAGGTTAGCGTGGAAACATCTAGAAGCGCTGCATGCTGCGCTTACTCACCGCATTTCTTCTTCATAACCGGCATCCACGCTGAAAATGTCACGGCACCTAAAAGACACAGAAAAAGAACTCAGTTCAATACAAATACGAAAGGGTCGCATCGCACATCGTGCTCTCACTCACCTTCAGCGCCACTAATCTCAGCAGCACGTCGCCATCCCCGGATGCCGGCCATCATCTAAGGAAGGAAAGGAACGAAGTTAGAGAACTGTTCAAAAGACTTATACTTACCTGTCAGACTCTTGCCAGTGAAGTAACTAGGCAGCAACCAGCCCGCATCAACCAACGCGCCCCTGTGCTGAAAGCAGGACGGAGAGCACACTTTCCAAGAAAACAAGGTGAGCTGTGGATCAAAGGGAAGGGTTGGACCCCGGGGAAGAAGGGGTTCAAGCACACAGAGATAATAGGGAAGGTGTTTCAGGCCCAGTCTCCAGTCGAGTAGACTCCAGGGAAGGGTTCAAGGTCGTAAGAGGTCAGAACAGGCTGAGTGATGTCCCCGTGGATACCAGGTAAGCGTTACACCAGTGGAGGCTTGAGGTGTTTTTCTTATGGCAAACTGGGCCCATGGAATCATCTGATACCAGTTACTTCCGTTCTTGTTTACTCAGTTCAACAAATCAGTCCATTTGGGGATGGTAAACGGACATCCTTCACGTGGTTACATGAAGTAACTCTTTTACCTTCCGCATGGGCTTACTCATAAAAGGTAGTACCCTGGTCCATCAGGATTTCGTAAGGGAAGCCCACTCGAGAGAAGAAGGGAAGTAAATGTTTTAGTATCTGCAGGGTGGTCATTAGTATGCATGGGAAATGCTTCCATGTATCAGGTGGCATAGTCAAATATTACTATCACATATTTGTTTCTTAACTTGGATTATTCAAAGGGCCCAATAATATCCATCCCAATCCTTGAGAATGGTACTTCGATGATGGGTAATGAATTTAAAGGGGCGCGTGGTGGTAACTGAGTGGGGGTACGCTGACATATTTCTGTAGTCTGGATGACATTTTTTATGTCGACATGTATCCCTGGCCGGTAGGATTTGCTGGCTAGGTGAGCCTGAGTTTTGGACTGGTGTAGATGTCCTCCATTAAGATGTGAGTGTGCAATCTCGAGCACTATCTGTTTGTGACTTTGAGCAATCACTAGCTGTGTTTTTGTTATCCCTTCTGAAGTAATATCATATCTATACCGTAGTCCTTTCTTTAAAAAGAAAAATGGCCCTCCTCCTTTCCGACCCTCATACCGAAGTACAATTTGTAGCTGGGCTTCGGTGAGTAACAAATTGTTTCACTGAGTAAAGGCCGAATCAGGAAGTATGTCAGAACTTTTGTCACTGATGGATGGAGGTTAGAACTAGGTTGAGTGTCAGCTTCCCCAAAGCCTAAAGCACCTCTCTCAGTGGTATCTTTCTCAGCCTCTTCTTTGGTGACAGGTATCATCATCCTTTCAAGTATCCCCTGGGCTATATGATGCCCTGCTTGGATCTGAAAGGCATCTTCCCCATGATTGTGTAGTAATACTTTCACATCCCCTCTAAAATCAGGGTCAATCACCCCTGCCAGGACATTGATGCCAAACTTCCAAGCAAGTCCTGATTTGGGTGCCAACCTGATGAAGGTTCCGGTAGGTGAAATAATGAAAAGATCAGTAGGGATAAGATGTCTTTCTTTGGGTGGGTTGATTTCTGACGGGCTTCTACAAAGATCAAACCCAACAGAACCTTTAGTGGCCACTGTGGGGTTGGAGGTTCTAGTACTTAATTTGTCATATTTCAGGGTCCCCCAACCTGTTTCGGTTGAGTTGCATCCCATTTCTAACACTGTATGCAAGACAGGCATGATATTAAGAGAGACACAGGCTCAAAACTAACAGTCAAAACCTTTATTTATAAACCACGGCAGGGAGCATGTAAAATGGATCCCTATCAGGGCCACCTGCTTTATACTGGTGCATAAAGCAGACAGATCCCATAGGGACCCCCATCATTTGAGAAGGCAATAAAATGAATGCTGAGACAAATTTTGCATCATTTGTATGATGGAGAGGAAGGAGGTGGCAGAAATGCGCATTTCCATCTGCCCCTTCTCTCCACCATACAAATTCTTGTGAATGGGAGGTGTTAAAACCTTACTCAAGTCTTTTAACTCCTTACATTCATGTTATGGTGCAATTAAAAATGAGCTGCACAGTGTTTACGTTCTGTCTGAAATTTAGGATGGAGAAAGCAAGTCTTATATGCATTGGGAACCCGTTCCAGGGACCGGATATTGCAGGACAAGGCCTCTTTACTGTGCATTTCCTCTTTGGTAGTTCTTTGTATCCATGTGTAAATGGGGGCTGGGAATGCACTACTCAAATTCCATTCTAGTGTAACAAGTTAAAAAAGGGAACATTCTGGCTCTAGGTATTTAAAGCAGAATTCTGGTGTTCTTGGTAAACCCCTTGCTACAAGAACTGAAAAACTTGAAACTTGTTGAATAATTGAAGAGATCCCCAGTCACTCATGAGGGGAAAAAATGCCTCCAAAATGTGTTTTCAAAATAAATAAATCTTGAATGATCTTTAACATCAGAAATAAGGACACACCTTACTTGATAATGCAGTCACATAGGTTGAGATTACAATTAATCAATGAGTACATCAACATATAAAATTAGTTCATAAAAAACTATTCAATCCTTAAGTTTATAACATAAATTTTTAAGCTGTTGCATTTTTAACCATTAATATGATTGAAGGACAGTATTACAAAACAGCAAAAGTATACGGGTGGAAATCAAACTGATGGATCTTATATTTTTACTCTAGTAATCACTACACCTTTCACAATGTATCTATTCCTTCTTCAGTTGAAAATATGCTGTCTTCCTGTAAAGATGAAATAAATAATGAATATGTGTATTTGCAATTTTTATAAAGGTCTCATATATATTTATGAGCAATAAACAACACTAACCTGAATTTACTGACAACCCAAACTGTCAATCTAAAGAATAGAAAACATAAAGGAGCTCCTCCAGATTATTTGAACCACTGTGCGCAATACTACAATACACAATAATCACCATGTCCGAAACTCTGACCTCAGTCTTCCAACTCCTGTCTCGTTAAAATTCTGGAAACTAAAAGGAACACTCCTTGAACATCTTAAACTGTAATGAACAGAATAATATATGTTATGCTTTTTGTCCTAGCAAAACACTTTGCCTGAAATGTATGTCCAAAGACTACTCGTAATAGAAGTGACCGGAATTAAAAATGCTACACTTCTTAAAGAAAACAAAGTCTTGTTGAAAAAGGAGGAAACGTGGGTACTAAGTCTATGTAGCCAAAATCTCAAAGCATATCAACACATGATAAATCCTATAAACATGCTCAACTCAGAACATTCAATGACGAGTCATGGACATGAAACGGCAGTAGAAACAGCCTTGCATCCCGTGCACGCACGTGTACTGTCAGACAAGGACACGTGGTCCACCATGCACCAGCCGGCATGATGACATCATGTGTCCATCTGTGTATCGCTAAAATATGAATTCTGAACTAACTTTTTAACTATAGGGTAAGTTTACAACATCTCTCAAGTCTGTGAGTTTATAATATATCTTCAGTTGCAGCGAGATTAGTCGCCATCTTGGCGTATCCATGAGACCCTTGTGAGGACTGAGAGCCAAATTGCTGTGTAAATCAAATGATGTATGTCTCAAACCTTTTTGGTTAACACAATCTAACATGACTAAGAACATGGCAACTTGTTTGAAGTCAAATTCAAAATGTTATAGTCCTTTGATGAGGCACGCTGCAGCATGATAGACAGCGTTCAGGTGAGTACAAGTTACATCTGCGCATTGCCACCACCAGGTGGAAGATGACCAGGGCTTGGAAAACTGTCCTGAATCTTGGGGGTGAGATTAATAGCTTGTCTTTGTGGAGGAGCACATGCTGGTACCATCCTGCTTGAGTAGTCTTGCTGTTTTGAATGAGTGGTCACAGTCTACACTGTTAAAGCAGAGATATTTTGTCCTGGCTGAGACTTGATTTGTGAAGCTTCATGTCAATCAGCCTAATCTGGACTTGGATATTTTTGAAGGGATTTCCTAGGAGAAGGAATTCCGTCTTTGACAGGTTAATGTTCATGTAAGTGCTTGATATTCAGGCATGGATACGGGGCAGACAGAGCTAGTCAATGGTTGCAATTGTTCTTTAGCTAAGGTTGTGTTTCATCTGTGTATTTGTGTTTCTTGATGTTGGTGTTGGTCAGGATTTCCCCCAGAGGTTATATATAGAAGTATCAGATGGCAAGGGGTGGGATGGAGATCTGTTGATCTCTGCAGGTTACTGGGAGAAACTGGGATCATGGGAGCCTTAGTCCAAAACATCTAGAAAATGAAAGGTTCCAGACCACCGAACTAGTAAAACAAATTAACATGCACACACCTTTAAAAGATTTTGAGAATACATTATCACATACTGGCATAATTGATATGACTTGAAACATCAGTTTGTACGAATGAATAATATTATGCAGACATGTTTGTGTGTTACTGTGCAATGGGCTACATGGAGAGTTTCGAAAACCATGGCAACAACATTTTCAGCGAAAACCTACCACTATAGCTTGACAGTTTACCAGTCATATAAGCACTAAAATGAGTTATATCATGCTTCCAACTTCTCAAGGAAATAGATACATAACAAGAAGGCAAAGGCAGTTCCCAATTAGACAAACAAATTCAGTGGCCACAGATCAATCTCAAGACTTAGGTTTAGAAACAGCCATTGTCGATATTGAACCAAAAGGGTTAACATATCAAACGAGCTATGTTGCATTGCCCAGTGTGTGAATATCTGAAGACGTGCATCTACTTACTCTTGGCATAATGAAAATAGCAGCATAAAAACATTGAACAAAAATATATAAAAGATTCTGGACATAATATGCACCATATTTGATGTCCATTAAACCAATTTCCAAACTAAGGAAAACCATCAGTGCAAACAAAATAAACCAAAAGCAATACATGAAAGTAGAAAATGTCCACAAACATCAAACCAGCAATATATATATATATATATATATATATATATATATATATATATATATAAACATCCATTGGTTCTACAAAAAAGCCCTTCATCATTCCTTAACAAAACTGGATTCAATAGTTATGCAAAAGATTGGCATGTACACCCAGTCTCACCTATAATCCGATATTGCCATGCACACATTTAAACATAAATGTGTGGGCTCAAACCTGAATTATTTAGTAAATAAGTTGCAAAGTGCAACATATCATATTAAAATACAATTTACAGCCGCAATGTGACCACAATAAAATATATTTTATTAAATAGAATCAATGCAATCATTCACTTTGTGGCAAAACACAATGTGACAAAAAGCAGAACGTCCTGAATTCAACTATGTTTTCAAATTGTTTCAACTGAGACGGATTGAACATTCTGCCCTGCACTGCTGTAAGAAACCAATAACTACCATCCTTTGGAGGAGCAAAATGCCTAGATTAGGTTGGACAAAATAACATGCACACATTACCTCAGTAGGGTAGTATAAGAAAATGGGCACATTTATTCATCATCCCAAACCTGTGTATAAATATAAGATGCTCAAGATACTATGAGAAAAGCGTGCTGTGATGTAGCAAGCAACCCCTTTTAGTAAAAGAGTCCATGCTTAGGCCAACGGAGAACTAACATCCACGCTTCAAACAGACCATAATGCACCCCTTGTAGACTAACATAGTCCTGCACCATTACCCAAACCCAGGTGCATTTAATGTTGATTGGAGGAATGTAGGAGTGTTTATATTGACAATATATGACCGCCATGTGTTTACAGTAACTGAAAACACTACATTTAGGCTTCAAGATTTAGTTAGCTATGACAATCTGCCCATCACCACATCACAGAAAACTGCAGTCAGTCCCACGCTGAAAGAAACACATCCCCAGTTGCAACATTTAAACAGCCACAGGACAAATGCCACGCATTGAATGATTAAAGCAAGGGCGTAGTGAAAGCTTTCCCATTTTGCGGTAGTGAGATCATGGAAAGTCACATAAAATGATACTAGACCCCCGAGTTTAAGGGCAAGACACTGTACTCTGATTTATTTTATTATTTTTTTTTTTTTACATTTGTATAGCGCACTGCAGCCCAAAGGCATTGAGGCGCTTGTTACAAGAAGGTGTACATAAACAAGATTGCATAGGAGGCAGTGGTTACTTAGTTACAGCATATTGGCAGGTTACAGACAAGTAGCAGTTTAGGCAAATAGTGTTGCTTTGATGGCTTTGCGGAACGATAAGTGAGAGTCAATTCCCCTGATATGCGCTGGTAGGGCATTCCAGTGGGTAGCTGCAATAGTGGGGAAGCTGGAGCCGCCTGCGTGTACTCTGCCTGTTATGGGTTTGGTGATCATGTTGGTATAGGCAAGTCTGGATGGCCTTGCAGAGGTGGGCATGGTAACCCGCTGAGCCAAGTATAGGGGGGCCAGATCATGGAGGCATTTGTGTGTGAGGGAAAGGATTTTGAATATGATTCTTTGTTTTACGGGAAGCCAGTGGACTTGTCTCCTCAGGTCTGAAAACTGGTCCCTTCTGGGGAATCCTGTAGCGGCCCTAAGGGCATTGTTCTGGACAACTTGTAGTTTAGCAATGTTTTTACCTGAAGTCTCTCCAAGGAGAGCATTGCAGTAGTAAATCCTCGAGCCGATAATAGCCCTGGCAATGGTGAGGCAGTTCTGTGTAGTTAAGTACGGTCTTGCTGCATTGAGCAGCTTAGCGTGATAGGTGGATGATGAAGCAATGGCGTTGACCTGCCTGTTCATGTTCATTGTTCATTGACCGGACTACTTAAGGTTGGCTGAGTTCCCATTGCCATGTCCCTGAGAAATATATATCAAATTGTGTTATAAGGCAGAACAACCAAACATAACTTAATGAAGTTCACGAGTTGTCAGAAGCTGAACAGTAAGACACAGAGAAACAGAGCTAGAATAAACCGGGCACAACACTGTCCTCTGTAGGATAACCTAAATTCAGGGAGCTCTCTTAGATGAACAAATAGTTATGCAAAGAAACCATTATCCATGGCTTAGCCATAATTAAGAAGTAGAAACAACACATATATTTACACATAGCTCACATCACATGGATGCCACCGTGATAATGAAACCTTGTGAGCCCATGTGCATGAGCATGAGCACGATTACTCAAACGATAGCTATCACATTAACCAGGAATCGGAGGTCAGTACAGTAGTTCACATCTAAATCACACTGCCTGTATGCACTAGAAAAAGAGAGACATTTTTATGGCAATATACACTGAGTAAACACATTCACACTGCTCTTTCATAATGGAACAAAAGTGTGTCATCAGCACATCAAGTAAGAATTCGAACAAGATGAACTCATGAGAATCAGGAAGGACATGCAAGTAGCCTTTCCACCGAGTGAGTTGCAAAATGAACTGCCATAATATTTTGGTGGCCTGTAGATTGGGGTTCGAGGTTCTTCTGGAAAATCTTCAGGTTGCTCTGTCGCACTTTGCGGACATGCAAAGTCTGCCTGAGGGGGACAGAAGACTGTGCTGCACCCGAGATGGAGGTAGCAGACACCGGTATTATGAAAAACCTGAAGGCCTGCCTGGCCGCTCCAGACTCGCGACTCACCCCCTTGAGTGCAGGCCACTGAGGGGAGGGTTTCACCCTAAGTTACCAGGGGAATCCAGACGTGGACCCCTTGCTCACTATTATTAGAGAGGCACAACTCCACCACACTGATGAGGCCCAACCAGGCCAAAACGCGTGTCTGCTGTTGCTGTTGGTTCTCTTGTTCAGAGGCAAATTGCATAGCATTTTGGTGCTGGACTGCCCCTGGGCAGGACAAAGATTGATATCCATGGATATTTCTCCTCTGTGAAAGGGACAGTGAGCTAAAGACTTGGTTGAGACTCTCCTGGGGGCCATCTACCCAAGACCCGGTCAATGGGCTGTGTTTGTACCGGTAGAAGGACTCCCAGAGCCCCCTTTGGTTTGAAGGTTACCCATGTGTCCTATATGAGAGTGATGCACATGACAGCAGGGTCATAGGAGACCCATACAATCTGGGGGGGACAGGGGACACCCTGGCACTTTGCTTTTTTATTTATTTATTGTGTCTTAGTCAAAAAAACTCAACTTTTCACAAAATTAAAATAGTATCTATTAAATCACATTTATCATCACTGTATAAAACAAGAGAAGAAAAGAAAACAGAAGAAAATTAAGAAAAAAAAGCAGTTCAACGTACAAAATCCTTCAATTTGGCATCTCACTTCAGAAGGCTCAGTTCACGTAAAAATTGTACCACTTCCCAGGTCAAAAGGCTTTTCTGGCCTGAGCATAGCTCGTCCCAAAAAGATGTGGTGTCCGCCCACCATTCCTGGTGGAATGGTGGGTGGACGCCCCATCCACCAAAAGAAATTAATGCGACAGAGTATTGAACACAAGCAGAGGAAGAAGACTTGCAAAGAGATCAAAAGTTTTGGAGGCTGGATCGAGTGAATAGTGTGTTTTATATTGTTTAGGTCTATACAGTTTACATAATGTGTACAATCAGAGACCATGAGCTGCAGTTTCGTTTGACAAGTGAGATTACACGTATACATGATTTGTGCAATAATAACGAATAATCGCCCGCAGCGATTAATACAGCATCCAGGCAAGTCTACATTGTATTTTTTCAGCTGCAGCACTCTAGGGGTGGAACCGAGAGCTATGGAAATGCCATGGACTCAGCCAAACAAACAGATCATGATTAAAATCAAGATTCATTGTACGAATGCCCGAATACGCCAAACTCATTTTGCATACGCACGAGGAGGCAGAAGGCTTGGACGTTGCAGATGTCGCTGAACCATAGATAACCTGCTGGTAAGGTGACACCTGGGCCATAACTACTCTAATAATGGCCAGGCCCACAACTCAATAGCAGCCAGTAATGGCTGCTTATCAGACAACCCTGTAAAGTTGTTGTTGATCAAAGAATCTATCGCTAATTGGCACCAATTGACCTGGCTGAAATGGATGTGCATTGGGCTCAGCACTGTGTCGAGAGGCACAAGAGTTTGCCTGGATAATGAGAGGAGGATCACCAGGCATGCATTGTATCTCTGCTGTAGCGGGATAACTGCACATGAATATTGCATTCACCAGAGTGATGGCCGTACGCATCCATGTGTATCGATGTGTTCTAGTTATGAGTCTGTAACCTTTGCCTCTCCAGATGTTTTCATCCACAACACCCATATGCACCAACCCGGGTAGCCAGTGGTGAGGTGGGAGCCGTAGTCTAAAGCCTCTGTGGATGAGGAGGTTAGAGACCCCTGCTCAAGTGAGATCCAGAGTAAAGCGGGGTCAGCACTTATTGAAGTGGAGCTTATATTTGATTGCTAAAGACCCACAGCTCTGCGATGCACCCCTGAAAGAGATTATCCACGCCATCATCAAGACACCTCAGTAGAGGAGGTGTACCTCTCTGCACCTTCGCTCCTAAATGCTGGCTTAACCCCTATCTCCCCAGATAAGATCATCACCCACCCTCGTCCCATTGGAGAAAGCCATTGGTGGGGGGATTGTACATCAAGGTATGAGATTGAGAACTCCCAAGCAACAACTCAGAAAAAGCAGCAACACTGATATGCATCTAAGCCCTGTAGATCACAGTGTGGGCGGCCACATATTGACATAGTATCATGGACAATAGATCTTAAGTATCATCAAAACCCTGGCATGTGCATTTGACCACTGATAGCCTGTGGGCCCCTTCCCATCTCAACAAAGCCTTCAAGCCCAGAAATGAGTCTTCATATGAGCAGCTGTGTGACCTGCTCCTCTGCAAAAAGAAGGACCCAGGCTGCTGAGAGCAACGCTGGGGTTCTTATCCCACAGGTGGTGATGGCACTGTGACAGACAGTGGCACCTGACGAGACCCGAGACCGCCTGCCCACGGGAGGCATGTGAGACTGCATGGGGTGGGCCCACACTGAGGAAGCAGCTTCTTGTCTGTTTCAACTTCAACGCACCGCACCTGTTAACTGTATAAATATCATATGTATACAGTTAACATGTTCAGCGTGTTAAATATGACGGCCGTTGGTCCCTCTAATTAAATCCTCCCCCAACCCATTGCCGGCCCGGCCTGCACTACACCTGGGGGTCCATTTTGACTTCACTTACCTTAGTGGCTAAGCAAGTGAGGTCTCTCTCAGGACTCCAGGAGGTCCAGTCGGTGTTGCAGCAGCAGTCGGAGTCACACTTGTCTCTCTCACGCTGTCAATCTCTCAGGAGAACGCGTCTCTGCCTAGCAAGTGGCTTATTCTAGAAGCTGAGGCTGAAGCTGAGGCTGTGCCTTCCCAGGGGCACATGCAGTATATTCCCGGCCTGGACACGTGATGCTCCAAATGCACAGGTGCGGGGGGAGGGGAAGAGGGAACGCATGAGCGAGATGTGCAGCAGGAAGCAGAGTTCTTGTTGTAACAAGAACCTTGCTTACCAATACCCGCTGCTGCTGTCTGAGCTGCGTGCAAACTTCAGAGTCTGAAGTTTGCACGCATCACTGCACAGGCTACAGATTCTACCACTGCAGAGAGACGCACACACTGGTGCAGAGAGACACACAAACTGGGGGAAGCTGGGGGAAAAATGCCATTATATCCCCCCACTTAAAATTGTGGGGGGGATTTGTCTCCCCTCTCCCCCATACCCGTCGCCCATGCATGACAGTGCTCCTTTTAATAACTGCCAAGCCCATGTATGGGATCCAATAAGAAGGGGTACCCTGATACAGCTGATGTAGGTGCTATAATGGCATGAAATTAAACATGATGAAGACTCTGCATTATATATTCAGTTAATTCAGGAAATGTGGCGAGAGGAGACATGAGAAATGTGACAACAGAATATGCCATTCTTCTACCATATGTTAAGGAAGGACCTACCCACTGATGTACAAACATAGCTAGGCAGAATTGTGGGTATAGAAGCACAGACATGTGGAGAAATAGGATGCATATAGGGCATTTTAGCAGGTGTGAAGGTGAGAGAGCAGCAGAAGAGAAAGCACAGTGAGCAGAAGCTAAATTAGTACAGAAGAAACTAGCGTCAGTAGGGAGTGAGCAGTAGTAACAAGTCCCATGGATACACAGCAGCAGTCAGGATCAACTCAAGACTGAAGTAATTCACATGACAAGAACAAAAGATGAGACAGGCAGGGTTCCTGGGAGCATAGGGAAATTCAAAGGAGGGACGAGGGGGAGGATTTGGAGGATTAAGACCACGATTTGGGGGAGTATGTTTGCAAGCAGTAGATGAGACACATGTCTAAGGATTGTTGCAGTAGACCCCCTCCTCCATGCAATATCACCCAGGAAAACTCCCAGACCCATATTATTCACAAGGGACACTGAAGGGATTATATGCCCCACAGTAGGCTGCAACACCAATGCTAATGTCTGCCCCTGGTTCTGCCCGTCCCAGACTGTAGTGCATATACAAATTATCACTCCCAGACAGGGAACCCATATAGTACCCTACACTAAATGCAATTCAGAACATTGCACAGCAAGCTCCAGCGCACACAACTTCTGTACCATGGGAACAGAATTCCTTACAACCGGGAACACACTACACTGGAGCCAGCATAATAAGCAACAATACTCTCCCTCTTTCAGAAAACAACAACTATACACAATAGGAAAGCCCACAGCAAGCCTTGATGTGCCCAGTTCTCTCAATCACTCCAAATGCAGACAGGGAACCCAAAGTGGGGGTGACAATAGGAAAGATAATGTTTACCTTCATGGTAGACACATTAGCCATCCGATCTTGTATAAGAGAAGAATGGTGTCCACTAACAGGCAACAGCATGGATACTCAGTCTGCTCTGGGGCAATTGTAAGGGTTCCTTTCACAGAAGACCTACCCCTCACTATAGAGAATCAAAAGATCGTTACACCATTATTGTAAAGCACTGATAGAACAGTGAATCTATTAAGGATGGATTTTGTTAAAAAGTTCAACATGACCATTTCATTCAGTGACAAAGGAATTGTGTGTCCAACACCAGGCATGCACTACAATTGAATAGCCACAGTAATACAAGCACTCTGCAGCACCAACACAATTCGAGCATTACCATTGCACAAGGCCCTATTTGCATATGCAGTCACCATTTTGATTGGTTGGTTAACAGGAATGCAGAATGTGATATGTCATCTACCACCAGAATTCCTATTCAGGCCAGCGGTACCACATGAAGAAGCCCCAGGAACAATGTTCACCTTGTGCATTGATGCAGTGATTTAGAGGAAAGACAGGTTAATTGTAACAGACTCAGATGAGGAAGGGGTGGAGTGGTGAAGTGTACTGTGGATAGACCCCACACTGCCATTGAAAGAAATTACTGATGGACCGCTGTTTGTGAATTAGGACACAGATAGGGAAGTAGTCTTTGAAATAGGTATACCTTGTCATTTGGTAATACAGCACAGGGAAGTCCCGCAGCCAGTAATGACAGCAACACCACCACCAACATAAGCACATGAGGATTTAGCAGAAGTCCCTAGTTGATTATGGACAACCAACCCTCATTTCGTTGGGCACAGCATAGGAGGGGAAGTAAATATGAAACTCAAACCAGGTGCCATACTCCCTAGAGTAAAGGAATACCCACTGTTGAAGAATCAGATGAGGGAATTTACGACGCAATCAAAGCACTGCTTGACCAAGGCATCATTGTGACTTCAGACTCACCTTGCAACACAGCTAGATACCCACAGAAGAAAGCAAAGGGGGATCATGGGAAATCATCCAGGATCTCTGCCCTCTAAACGACATAGTGGAAGCAGAATATCCATTAGTACCTAACCCTGCATCGACATTATGCAACATACCTGCAAATGCCGTCTACTTCTTTGTAGTAGACCTTAAAAATGCATTCTTCACCATACCATTACATCCAGACTTACAATACTTGACATGCGTTTTCATATCCCGAAAAGAGATTCCACCATACTAGGTTGTGCCAGGGGTACTGTGAGTCCTCCAGTGTCTTAACCCCTTAAGTGCCAAGGACGAGATATCTCGTCCTTTTTGGCACCTTGTTTTGAGCGATCCCTGCAAAGATTATCCCCTCTCCAACAATACCCATTGTGTGGCATTTCTGCTCACGGATCGGGCGCAGGGCGCCCAATCCGTGAGCAGCAATGTCACAGGATCAAGAGAGATCTGTTTGTGATGCAGGGGGAGGGGGGCTGCTTACTAGGTAAGTGGCCCCCTTCCCCCTGTGGCCCGAAAGCATGGGGCCACAGCGCTGAAGACCCCTGGGGGCAGATGATCACTGCCCCCAGGGGTGAAAAAGAAAAAAAAAGGCGAGGGAAGGGGGAGGTGGGAGGGGGTTTGCAGCCCTGGGGCTCACTAGGCCACCAGGGATATAGGAAAAAGTGGTGTCCTTGGAAAGGGGAGGTTCTCCCCTTTCCAAGGACACCACGTATATGACGTATTGCTGGTCACAGATCAGCGCAGAGGGCTCGATCCGTGACCAGCAACCCACTGGACCACCACGGAAACGTTTGTGATGTGGGTGGGAGGGGGCTGCTTCAAGTAAGCAGCCCTCTCCCCCCCTGGCCCCCAAAGCATGGGGCACATATGTGCACAACCCTGGGGGCAGATGGCTGACCATCTGTCCCCAGGGCAGGGGGGCAAAAAGAAAAAAGAAAAATAAACAGAACGGGGGTGGGGGTGGGGGGACTGGGATTTTTTTGCCCCCATGAAATGGTGGTGGCCCTCCTCCTCCCACACCAAGTGGAAAGGAGGGCCACCCCTTGTAGCCCTCCCTGGGGGCAGATTTATGGCCCCAGGCAGGAGTACATGAGGTAGCCCCCCATCCAATTGGGGGTGGGGGAGGGCTACCAGGAATTAATGTGCAGGCACCCCAAAAGATGGGTCCTGCAAGTTAGGCCCCCCCGGGGGCAGATGGCTGATCATGTGCCCCCAGGGAAGGTGGCAAAAAAAATGAAAATAAGAAAAGGGAATTTTGGGTGGGATGGGGGGCCACTAGCCACCAGGGATATATTTTACAGAAATGGTGGGTGGCCCTCTCCCCCTCACCCAAGGGAAAATGGGGGCAGCCCTTGTAGCCCTCCCTGGGGGCAGATATCTGCTCCTAGGAAGGGGCATCTGACTCCAGGGAGGGCTGCATGAGATGCCCCCCTCTTATATGCCCCCAGGGAGGGCTGAATGAGAAGCCCCCCCTGCTTTTGGTGTGAGGGGTAGAGGGTCAACCCCCAGTACATTAGAAAATTACCTGACGGTTTAGGGTACCCCTCAGCCAGCCCTAAAGTGTAGTGTACCTTTTCCATTTTTTATTTTGTTTACGAAACTTGCCTTGGCACACAGGGGCACATTGGTGTGCCAATCTGGCGCCGGGGTGCCCAAACCTTACTGCCCCACACACTGGGTGGCCTGTCCCACAATTTTTGATGGCCCTCTCCCTTCCCATCCCAAATGGAGGGGGGTGTACCTCACGCAACAGTTTGTAGGAGGCCCAGGGAGGCCTGCAGGAGGTGCCCCCGCCACCCATTTGGGGTGAGGTGGGATAGGGCCCCCAAAAATGGTGGGACAGGCCGCCCAGTGGGTGGGGCAGTAAAGTTTGGGAACCCCGGGGCCAGATTGGCACATCAATATCTCTCTCTGCACCAAGGGGAGTTGGGTTACCAAAGGAAAAAAAGAGAAAATGGTGGAATGCTTTTTAGGGGGGCTGTGGGGCACCCCAAAGGGTCGGGGAATTTTCTAATGGGATGGGACATTGACCCCCTCCCCCCATCCACAATGGAGTGGGTGCCATGTCATGCAGCCATCCCTTGGACCCGATATCTGCTCCTAGGAACGGACGTCTGAGCCCAGGGAGGAGTGCAGGACATGCCCCCCCTTATCTGCCCCTGGAGAGGGCTACATGAGATGGGCCGCCCCACCAATTGGGGTGGGGGTGGAGAGGTGCACCCCCCTTCACATTAGAAAATTCCACAGCGGTGTAGGTGGCCCCTCCACCCCCGCTAAAGGGCAGCCTGCCATTTTGAAATATTTTCTTTGTTTACTATACCTGCCTTGGCGCAGAGGGGCCAATCTGGCGCTGAGGTGCCCAAACCTTACTGACCCACCCACTGGGGCACCTGTCCCACCATTTTTGGGGGCCCTCTCCCCTCCAACCCCAATTGCAGGGGGGGTGTACCTCATCCAGCTTTTGTAGGAGGCCCAGGGAGGCCTGCATAATAATAATAATAATATTATTATTATTATTATTATTATTATTATTATTATTATTATTATTATTATTATTATTATTATCCAGCTTTTGTAGGAGGCCCAGGGAGGCCTGCATGAGGTGCCCCTGCCACCCATTTGGGATGAAAGGGTAGAGAGCCCCCAAAATGGTGGGACAGGCCCCCCAGTGGGTGGTGCAGTAAGGTTTGGGCACCCAGAGGCCAGAGTGGCACACCAATGTGCCCCTCTGCGCCAAGGCAAGTTTTGTAAACAAAGAAAAAAATGCAAAATGGTGGTACGCATTTTAGGGGGTTCTGTGGGGCACCCCAAAGGGACGGGAATTTTCTAATGGGACGGGGTGGTGACCCTGTCTCCCCCACCTGCAATGGAGTGGGTGTCATGTCATGCAGCCCTCCCTGGGACCAGATATCTGCTCCTAGGAACAGACGCCTGAGCCCAGGGAGGAGTGCAGGACAGCCCCCCTCATCTGCCCCTGGGTGGGCTACATGAGATGGGCCGCCCCTCCAATTTGGCCATTTGTGGATTCCCATGGGTGTACTCTTTTGGGAATGCATGGGGTTCCCTGTTTTCCTTGGTGGCTTGGACACCCGAGGCCCATATCTGTATGTTGTGCTTGTCTGGAGAAAGTGTCAAATTCAGGTGCTGAATCAGACTTGGGTTTACCTGTGTTTTAGGCTATCCCCTTGGTGCCCAGGTAGGTGCACCCACACATGTGAGGTACCATTTTCATCGGGACACCTGTGGGAATGCGGGACGGTAGGCCATGTGTTGCTGGCGGCGTGTTTCGATAGGTGCGCCAAGTGAAATGTGCAGAAAATGCGTTTTTTTCCCCACATTTCGGACTTTGCTGGGGTGTCTGGGTAATAAAATTTTGGGCCGATTGCGCAAATCATACCTCCGCGGATTCCCACGGGTTTCCTCTTTTCGGAACTGCATGGGGTTCCCTGTTTTCCCTGGTGGCTTGGACACCCGAGGCCCATATCTGTATGTTGTGCTTGTCTGGAGAAAGTGTCAAATTCAGGTGTCCAAACAGTCTAGGGGTTACCTGTGTTTTAGGCTTCCCCCTTGGCGCCCAGGTAGGTACACCCACACACGTGAGGTACCGTTTTCATCGGGACACCTGTGGGAACACAGGACAGTAGGCCATGTGTTGTTGGCGGCGTGTTTCGATGGGTGCGCCAAGTGAAATGTGCGGAAAATGCGTTTTTTTCCCCAACATTTCGGACTTTGCCGGGGTGTCTGGGTAATAAATTCTGGCCCGATTTGAGCAAATCATACCTCTGCGGATTCCCACGGGTGTCCTCTTTTCGGAAATGCATGGGGTTCCCTGTTTTCCTTGGTGGCTTGGGCACCCGAGGCCCATATCTGTTTGTTGTTCTTGTGTGGGGAAAGTGTCAAATTCAGGTGTCGAAACATTCTGGGGGTTACCTGTGTTTTAGGCTTTCCCCTTGGCGCCCAGGTAGGTGCACCCACACATGTGAGGTACTGTTTTCATCGGGCCACCTGTGGGAACACGGGACGGTAGGCCATGTGTTGCTGGCGGCGTGTTTCGATGGGTGCGCCGAGTGAAATTTGCAGAAAATGCTTTTTTTCCCCACATTTCGGACTTTGCGGGGGTGTCTGGGTAATACATTCTGGCAGATTTGCGCAAATCATACCTCTGCGGATTCCCACGGGTGTCCTATTTTCGGAAATTCATGGGGTTCCCTGTTTTCCTTGGTGGCTTGGACACCCGAGGACCATATCTCTATGTTGTGCTTGTCTAGATAAAGTGTCAAATTCAGGTGTCGAAACAGACTTGGGGTTACCTGTGTTTTAGGCTTTCCCCTTGGCGCCCAGGTAGGTGCACCCACACATGTGAGGTACCGTTTTCATCGGGGTACCTGTGGGAACGCGGGATGGTTGGCCATGTGTTGTTGGCGGTGTGTTTCGATGGGTGCGCTGAGTGAAATGTACTGAAAATGCATTTTTTTCCCTCATTTCGGACTTTGCGTGGGTGTCTGGGTAATACATTCTGGGCCGATTTGCGCAAATCATACCTCTGAGGATTCCCACAGGTGTTCTCTTTTCGAAAATGCATGGGTTCCCTGTTTTCCTTAATGGCTTGGACACCCGAGGCCCATATCTGTATGTTGTGCTTGTCTGGAGAAAGTGTCAAATTCAGGTGTCGAAACAGACTTGGGGTTACTTGTGTTTTAGGCTTTCCCCTTGGCGCCAGGTAGGTGCACCCAGATATGTGAGGTACCGTTTTCATCGGGACACCTGTGGGAATGCGGGACAGTAGGCCATGTGTTGTGTTGTGGCGTGTTTTGTTGGGTGCGCCGAGTGAAATATGCGGAAAATGCATTTTTTTACCCATTCGCTGGTGCCCTTTGTCACATAACCCTTTCATTTCCCAAATTTGACCTACATTTAGTCACTGCTTTAGGCACCATACACTTTTGTAACCTGCACAAGTCATCTACCCTTGAAAAGGTCTGCCTGTGCTCTTTCAAAAAATGGATGCTTGCCATTCCTCACCACATTGGTTTTCCCGATTTACACATGCTAAGTGCGCCTGTTTACCATGGCTCAGTGTTTGGCTTGTGGTATTGCTTGTTTTGTAAAACACTACAAAAGATGGGTGCTTCCCTAACTGCAAGAGTCGGGGGAATGTAGCGGAGCATTGCTTTTCTCAAAATTCATAGAAGCCATTGCCGTACCAAGCCAACCATGTCCAACACATACCTTTTTTTCGGTAATTTTCCCGCTTTTCCCCCAATCTATGGCATTTTCCCCTACCTAGTTGTTGCCTGACCTATGCAAATTACCCCCTCCTAAACTTGGAATTTTGTCTACTTTTCAGAAATATATGCTTTTATGTCCTCCAATTCGGCTTTCCTAACCTTTTCTTCCATTCTGTCGATGCATGTCCAATTGGCAAAAATGGGCAAAATCGCCTACCTCTCACAAAACAGTTGATAACCACATCAAAATATTTTTTTTTTCGATTCCACACTACCTGTTCTTGAAAGCCATCAAATTGGGGAACTCAGCACAGCAAACCATTTGTTCCTAGCTCTTACAAGGAAAAGAACACAGACTTCTTTGTACATCATTTTATTGGCATTTTTTTTAAAAAACCCAACATTTTTGCACTTTTTGCTTATTTTCTCTCAACCCCCTGCACCAACTTAGGATTCCTCGGTGGCGTTACGACCGCCTACATGTGGGAAAAAAAGGAGCCAAATTTGTCCGAGATATCTCATGTAACAAAAAAGTTACAAGGCATTGAATGGTCATATACCGAAATCACCAAAAAAGGCCCTGGCACTGGGGGGAATACCCATGGCACTTAAAAGGTTAAACTGGGTCCTCCACCAGATGGACTTAGGGAACATCAGCATGGACAGTACACTACTATAGTATACATGACTTGCTAATATGCAGTACTACAGAAAAAAAGTGCAGAAAAGACATAATACAGCTCCTGACAATGCTAGAAGACAAAGGGTACAAGGTGGCTAGAGACAAATTACAGTACTGACAGAAAGAAGTGGTATACTTGGGTCAGATAATTTCTGCAACAGGAAGAAAATTAGGGCCAAGCAGAGACACAGCTGTAAGAAACATACCTCAGCCTAACACAATAAGAGAAATGCAGCAATTCGTCGGATTGTGCAATTATTGCCACACATGGATGTTCGACTGCTCAACCCATTTTAGACGCCTATTGCAGGTACTTAAACAAGCCCAGAAGATCAAAGGTACAATTGTATGGACAGGGGAAATGTCAGAAAGCTTTGAAGACCTTAATATAGTAATCAGCAGTGCACCTGTACTAGCAACACCAGATTATAAAAAGCAATTTTTTTTATTTTCGCATTCAAATGATCAGCAGCACTGACACAACCATCATAATCTCAGAAACACAAACCTTTGTCATTCATAGTGGCCTTCTAGACCCAGTAATCCAAGGACACTTTCCATGTGAACAAGCATTAGCAGAATCAGCATTCGCAGTACAAACGTCTGCCACAGTTGTCATGGGGTGTCCATTCACTTTGTACGTTGAGCATCCAGTCTTTTCCATACTTGAGAGAAACAAGTCCACGCACACCACACAGAGAGCAAGTATGTATGAGGTAACTCTGACTAATTCAGCTATCACCATAGTGAGATGCCACACAGCTAACCCAGCAACTTGCATTGACATGCCAGTTGGACCAGAGGACAAAGCCCATGATTTTGAAGTATATGAGGGAGAATCAGAAGACTACAGCAGATCAGTGAAGATCCCCTTGACACAGGAGAAGGTTTCTATGTAGATAGGTCATAAAGCATAGATCAGGAAAGTGGTCAATGGCACACGGGTGCAGCAGTAGTGAAATATGTGAAGGACCAAGAGGAAGAGTTTCATCATGCAGCAGAGATGTCCCTGACATTATTCAGCACAATCAGCAGAACTCATTGCACTCATTGAAGCATTAGAAATCTCAGCATATACAGATGTTACTATATACACCGACTCTGCATATATGGCATCCGCAGTACACTCAGGTTTATCAAGATGGAAGAGGAAAGGGTACAGACAAACAGATGGGTCCCCAGTCCAGCATGCAATTATGTTAGCAAGACTAACTGAAGCACTGAAAGGCCCAGTACATGTTGCAATTGTAAAGTGCACAATGCACTCCAAAGGAACAGACATAGTGTCACGCCAAAATGCAGCTGCAGGGTAGCCGCAAAACAGGCAGCTTATATGACCTTTCTGGAAGAAAAGAAAATACCTGTTACCGCAGCCCAGCAGAGAGGGTTACTGGAAGCATACAGTGCATTAACCAAGGAACATATAATTGAACTTAAGGAAAGAGCCCCAGCAGAGGAAAAATCTGAATGGGTAAAAAGGGGACGCACCCTATCAGCAACTGACATTGTTTGGAGACAAAGCAGCACAGGTAAAGTAGTCATGCCCACAACACACATTGCAATAGAGCAGCTCCATTTCCCCATGCATGCACCTAAACAGCACATATGTGAGAATTGATTTGTGCCAAATCTGGGCCAACACATCAACACATTTATGGCCAACTGCACTACATTTCACACATTTTATCCAGGAAACATACTCAAAACATTGTAGGGAACATTGGCTCGCCCCAAAGGGCCATTCAAGGAACGCCACGTCGACTACATAGATATGGTGAATCATTGCAATACTTACAGGTAGATACTAGTGGATGGTTTCCCATACTCCCATTGCATTGAGGCAGGGACCTGTAAAAATGCAGATGCTAAATTTGCTGAAAAGTTCTTACTAAGGTAAGTGTTCCTTAGATGGGGTATATGTTAGAAATTGAGGTCAGATAATGGTCGCCAATTTGTGAATGAATTTCTGGCAGAGGTCACTCGATTGTTACAAAGTAGGCACAAGCTGTGTATGGCATACCACCCACAAGCAAATGGGATGCTGGAGAGATTAAACTGCCTCCTGAAATCAGAATGTGTTAAACGCTACAACACCCTCAAAAGGAGCTGGATTAATTGGGCCTCATTACGACCCAGGCGGTAAGTTACCGCCTGGGTCGTACCCTTACCACCATGGCGTAAACTATGTTTACGCCATGGTGGTTGGCGGATTTACCGCCCCATTCCAAGGTGAGTGGGGCAGTAAATCCCCATTTCCCATTTTACCCTTCCCCATTCCCATTTTTGCCCCATAGGGCATAATGGGAATGGGGAAAGGCGCTAATTACGCCACCGTAAATTACGGTGGCGTAATTAGCACCAAGGTCCCTTTGCGGCATGGGTTTTAACGCCTGCAAAAAGCAGGCGTTAAAATCACCATCCCGCAAAGGGACCTTGGAATCAGGCGTTAAGGGTCGGCGCCGTTTACGGCACCGTAAACCCCTTAATGCCTGGGTCCTAATGAGGGCCATTGCCTGCCTCTAGCCTAATCAGCCTAGCAAAGACCATCACCTCACACCCCATGAGGTGGTGCGAGGCAGGAGAATGTTTGGCCCCGCAGTACCTTCATGAACATCATCAGATGCAAATCGTAGTGCAGAATTGTTAGGAGAGTAATTCCATGTGTATCTCAGGAACATGTCAATCTGTGCAATGTTAATTTCTTCACAGATAAACAGCCTAACAGAAAGACGGCATCTTTTTTTGAATTTTTTATTTTTATTTTGATCGGCTGAATAAATCAACCTTACAAAATTATTCATAAAAGTTATTCACGTTACAATGAACATTCATCAATTTTAACCAAAAAAAAGAAAATTTAAAGTCATATAAACAATTAAAATGTCAACATAATAAAAAATTCAACCGTACATAATTTGGAGCACAATACCAAATTCTTATAAAAACTAAAGCTGCAAGAGTACAACATAGAACATTAAAAGTGACAAATCATGACCTACAGTGCACTGGGGGAAGGACTGCATTAACAAATTGGACTAGTGCGATTTGAATAGAAGCTTTAGCATTGGACACAAGATAAGCCCAGATTTCCTCACTGGGTCGAGGCAGAACATGAGGACTACACATCTTAAACAACTGTCTCCGAATTACCCTCAAAGCTTGACAATCGACAACCGAATGCCTCAGTGTTTCAATCTGTTCAGCATCCTTACAGTACTGACAAAATATGTCATTTTTGGAAATGATCCGTCTTCTTCCAAAGATCTCTCTGGTCGCACACAAATTCAATGGAATGCGCAACAATTGGGATATAATGTAATTAGACGGGCATTTCACTAAATACTGTTCCATGGTGCGTAATTTTTTGTGAGGCCGCACTAGGGAATCACAGTCCACATAATCCAAGCATTGACTGCGAGTTTGAATCCAATCAGCCTGGTAAAGTTTTTGTCTAGCTTTGGTTGGATTTAATAACAAAAGATTAAGCGAGATGTCAGCACTAGATAATGCATCCAACACAAAGTTATTCAATTTTTTCGCAAGAACAATGCAAAGGACCAGTAAGTGGTTTGCAAGAATACCTAGCACATTTGTGACGTTGGCACTTATAAGACATTTCCTATATAACAAGCAACATTGCCAAACTACTTGATTATGCAAAGACACAGTTCCCAATTCATACCTAATCATCGGTAAGAGAGCACATTTGGGGAGCTTTAAAACAACCTTCCAAAAACTGGATTCAAGATGATCCCAAAACTCTCTCTCCTTGGGAGTTCTTGTTTCAGCTCCATAACTTATAATGGGGACTGTTTTTTGTTGGTAAAACCTTAGGACATGGTTTAGCATGAATTTCCCATATCTATACAGTAGTATGTTTGCTTGAGATGTTAAAGAGTGAACTTTCGCAACTAAGAGTGCCGAATAGATTTGTTCATTTTGCCAACTTGTAAATGGAAGACCCAAGTATTTATGTTGAGTGACTTTGGCTACCTCCTGATCTTTTAATGTCCACTTATAGCTAGACAACTTCTTTTTGACATTAGGAACACAAGTTACCACTTGAGTTTTAGCAAGATTAATAGTAAGATGATTTTCACTCACACAAATTCGAAGTTTGTCCAACAAATTTTGTAACCCACCAGGAGAGCATGACAATAGAACAAGATCATCTGCATATAAGAGCAAGATGATTTTCTGTGAACGCAGTTTAGGTGCATCAGAGATGATATCTGCAAAATTGGAACCCAAATCAAGTAGGAACAGATTGAATGTTGTTGAGGCCAGGATACACCCCTGTTTAAGTCCTCGATAAGTTGGAATCGAGGCAGACAACGTACCATCCAGGGACAATCTGACTTGGAGTGACGTGTCTGTATGCAATGATATAATGATGGCAAGTAAGGATCTAGGACAACCATATTGCTCTAACTTCTTAAACAGCAACTAGCGGTCAACAGAGTCAAAAGCATTGCTGAAATCGACAAACGCTATGTGTAGGTTTTGCCCACATTCAGCATACTTGCTCTTAATCAGGTTAAGAAGGAGCATATTAGGGGAAGTACCCAGACCTGAGACAAAACCTGCCTGAAAAGGGTCTTGCTTACCTGCGAGCTTTGTCCATTTATTCAAATGTTGTAACACAATCCGACTATAAAGTTTTCCTGGAGCATCTAGCAAAGCAATTGGTCTGTAGCTTTGTGGTAAACTACTGTAACTCTTTTTAAATAAGGGGATGATAATGGAATGCTTCCAGGAATCGGGAATTCTCTGCGTAATGTTGATGTTTTGAAAAATTTGGTACAATATCTCAGTCCACAGATTGATGTTAAGTTTTAAGGACTAATTAGATAACCCATCAGGGCCTGGCGCTCTGGAGTGGCTTATCGAAGAGATATAGTATTGTATATCTGATCTTAGTATCTCAAGATAGAATTCTGAGACCCGAGCCTCCTCTTGTGTTAAATGGACAGAAGCCGTAGAGGCATACATAGCCTTGAAGTACTCAATCCATGCCGATTCGGATACATTATGACCCTGGATTAACATTTGTGGAGTGCTAACAGCTTCATTAAGGGTTGCCCAAATTTGTGCAGTGTTTTGATTACACATTAAGTTGAGCATCTGCTCCCCATCCTTTTGCCATAATGTTGCGCGATGTTGCCGCAACCAATTTCTGTAGTGCGTTTTTATTTTGACCAAGGCCGCTGTTCTAAGTTCAGCTGGCAACTGTACAGCTTTCCGTTTCAGTGCACAGTATTCCGTTTTTTTATTTTTGACCTGTACATCTGTGTCTTTTCACTACTGTTGATGCAGAGGATTTTCACTGATATACTAAATGCTTCTACATAAGATCAAAATAACACACATTGAATTTTTCCACAGCTAGTCAGGAATGGGTAAACGCAGATGTAAGCAAAGTAGCATATTGTGTAAGACTTTCTTCAGTCCATTTTACCCGATTGACACGAATGTTGGACGTCACAGTCCCAAGGTACTTTGTCTCTGTGTTTACCAAACCTTTTGGGGGAGCATGCCAAGAGCTGGCCAATATAAGATGGTATAATAAACAAAAAAATCAGGATGACGAGATCCAGACCAAGTTCTGTGTGTGTGTGTTTATTCGCATCAACACAGAAAGTTTTTCAAGTAATCAAGACAATTTATTTTACAGATCTTTCGATAAGCACGAAAGGTACAATGTGAACGGACAAGGTTTAGTGATGAGAAGTGATAACACATATGTGTGTAGACCTCGAAACTGCAGAGGCCAAAACTTCAATCAAAAACAGATTTCCCACAGTTGGAAGGGGTAACAACCCTAGTAGGCAGGGAAAGGTGTGCTCTCAGACTTGCGTCAGTCCAAGGCATGATTAACACATGGTGCACACAACACAATTTACATGAAACATACACAAGGGGGGTGGAGTTGTGACACAGGGATCGACACGGGGTGTGTTTCGGCCAAAAAAGAGGCTAGAATTGCGCCTGTCTTTGCGCTGGCCTTCGTCAGGAGATGCACCTATGGCGGTGCTGTCCGTTGTGTCTGTGAATAAAAACATATTGGTGAGGATCTCGGGAGTTAATTTACTAAGTACTAATTAGTATGTAATACGGGCAAAGTGGTGCCAGAGAGGTACACCATGTGGTGTCTCTTGAGAACAGCGTACCTGCTATTGTGGTAGCCGAAGGCTGTTATGAGGGTCATCCATGAAAAATGCAGGATTGACGGTGCACGAATGGCACTTGTTCTGTCGGCTGTCTCGGTGGACGGGCCGATTCGTCTCAGGGTCCCGTGCAACTGAAGTAGGCCGGGATAGGTCCTGAATCTGAGAAAGGACATAAAACGCGGGTAATGAAAACCCGGCTGCGTGTAAAGGATAAAAACCCATTGGGTGAAGGTGGTCCGAAAAAGGGCTCTGACCCCACTGGTGTGGTGGTGGTGCGGTGCTCGAGGCTGCATTAGCAAGACACCTGGGCTCTGTGCTCCTGGGTGTGCCGAGGTGAGTGATGGTCGGCTAGGCAACATGACTAAGGTGGCCCTGGGATGACAGAGGTGTTTATTGTGAATATACATCTGTCCAGGTGAAAGCTATGCCGGGCACGGGATTATTGGTCGTGGGCTGCGTGTCGGTGCCTGGAATGGAATTTATCAGGAAAGAGGAGACTCGCTGTCGCAGGGGTGCGGTGAAGAGCTGGAGTAGGTAACTTACCGCAGTGAGCTCGCAGGTGCTGCGCTACGTAGTACCAGGACCTCTGGACGCCGTAGTTGTTGTGAGGAAGACAGAGTAGTGGTGCCTTATTAGCTAAACTGGGCCTGACAGGGACCAATCCAAACTGGCGGAGGGCCTGGACGCGGGGGCCAATCGCGAGGGGCTGGTCGAGTGGGTCACGATCGCGTGGTGTAGTGGGAAATGTAGTTCCCTAATGCCACCAGAATGGCGGCATAGCGTGGAGTGATGTAGTGACAGGGACGGGTCATGTTCTATAGATGGAAAAAAGGTGTTTGGTTAGAAATGTTTCCATTCGACAGTTATGTTCAGGCCGTTTCGTACTGTGTCCAATTTGTGTACCCATTTTTGCTCGAGTCTAGTGAGAGCCAAATTGATATCGCCACCCCGGCGTTGTGGCTGGAGTTGTTGGACCACCGTCCAGAACAACTGATCGTGGGTGTGTTTTGCCTTGGCGAAATGTTCAACTAGTGGCTTATCTTCGACTTGGTTTTTGATACAGGACCTGTGTTCGTTAATCCTTTGTTTGATTGGTCTGATGGTTTTGCCAATGTAGACCAATTGACAGGGGCACTTGATGGCGTAGATAATGAACCTACTTTCGCAGTTCGTATGGCTGTTCAATTTCCAAGTGAGATTATTGTGGACAAAAGTTTTGCTGTTTTTGGTGAAGCGACATGCGACACATTGTCCACACCTGAAGTGTCCCACCACGGGTGGGAGATTCCACAAGGTGGAGGTAGGTCTGTTTGGTTCCAAGTAGGTGTGTACCAGTGTGTCTCTGAGGTTTTTGTTTTTCTTGAAAGCGAATAAAGGTTTTTTGGCTAGGCTCCCATCGTTTTTGATCAGATGCCAATGTTTATTGATGGTGTTCTTTATGAGATTGCTGATTGGGTTATATGTGGTGACACAGACAACCCTGTTGATGGGATCTTTTTCTCTCGTGGTGAGGCAGACCGAGCGATCCGTGTTGGCTGCTCTTTTCTTGGCGCTCCTGATGGATTTTCTAGGGTAGCCCCTTTCTCCGAGACGTTTTTGTAGTTGTTGCGCATGGTATTTGAATTTTTCTGTGTCGGAGTAGTTCCTGCGGATGCGAAGGAATTGGCTGTACGGGAGATTGTACTTCAATCCTTGAGGGTGGTAGCTCGAGAAGTGGAGCAGAGTGTTTCTGTCCGTGGGTTTTCTAAAGAGTTCCGTTTTCAATTTCTCTCCGGATCTATAGATGTGAAGATCTAAAAAGTTGATGGATTGGTAGTCCCACTCGATGGTAAACTTAATGTGGTTGTTGCGTGTGTTGATCCATTGGTGGAAGGCTAAAAGTGTGTCTTTGCTTCCTTCCCAGACTAGTAGTACATCGTCAATGTAGCGGCGCCAGATCTTGATGTGTGTTCTGTATGGGTTGTCGTTGTGATAGATATGATCCTCTTCATACTGAGCCATGTATAGGTTGGCGACGTCCGGAGCGAAAGTGGCCCCCATGCTTACGCCTTTGATTTGTTGGTATAATTGTTGGCCAAAAAGGAAGAAGTTTTCGCCCATCGCAATGCGGATGCATTCGAGCAGGAAGTTGGTAGGTACGGAGGAGACGTCTGTCCTTTTTTCGAGGCAGATGGCCAGGGCTTGTAATCCTTCCAGCTGTGGGATCGAGGTGTATAGTGCCTCGACATCCATGGTGACCAGTATGGAGTCTGTCGAGAGCTGTATGGTATCTAGGACCTTGATGGTTTCCGTGCTATCTCTGAGGTAGGATGCCATTTTTCCGATGAAGGGTTTCATAAAGAAGTCTGTGTACAGGGATAAAGGTTCCAGTAGTGAGTCACATGCGGAGACTATGGGTCTCCCTGGTGGTTTCGTAGCATGTTTGTGTATTTTCGGTAAGATGTAAAAAGCCGGAGTCCTTGGATGGGTTTTGTTAAGGAACGCCCGTTCTTCTTGGCAGATCCAGCCCTCGTCTTCGGCGTGTTTTGTGAGGTTGAGGATCTCTTCCTGAAGGCGTTCTGTGGGGTCTCTGTTCAACATTTTGTATGAAGTTTGGTCGTTGAGGAGTCGTTGGCACTCTTGGTTATAGTCTGTGGTATTCATGATAACGATGCCCCCTCCCTTATCTGCTGGCTTTATAGTGATAGTGGTGTCTTGGTGAAGGTCCTTCAGGGACTTTCTCTCCGCTCGTTTCAGGTTGTCCTGATAGAAGTTGTTCTTTCTAATGCCGATATTCACGGTGTTCATGACCATTTTTTCAAATGTTTCGAATTCACTCGGGATCGTATGAGGTGGAGGCATGAAGGTGGATTTAGGTTTAAAACCTGTCGTATTCTCCTTGTCTCTCTCAGGTGCTGGAGTGCCGTTGTATGCTCTGTCCTGTTTGTTGGGTAAATGTACCTCGAAGAAGTATTTTAATCTCAAAGTTCGAAAGAAACGTCTGAGTTCTGCTTCTGTGGAGAATGGGTCTGCTTTGGTGGCTGGAACAAAAGATAGACCTTTCTCCAGAAGGGTCTGTTCTGTATGGGCCAGTGGTCTAGTGGATAAATTAAAGATGGGGATGGGTGCTAAGGCTGGTTCGAGTACCACTGGCGGGTCCTCATATACTGCCCCGTTTGTGGGCGTCTCTTCGGTCGGCCCCGTTGGCCCCCTCGTTGAAAAAACGGGTGTTGTTGGGGTGGGCCTGGGTCTCTTGTGCCTCCGGGTGAACCAGGTGTGCTGCCGCTTGAGGATCCTGAGCTGCCTGAGAAATTCACCATGCGGTTGCGTTTGTTGTAGTTGGATTTTTGTTGTTGTTGGAGATCGCTGTAGTACGCTTCTTTGAGATAGGGATATGTTTTGTCTTCAGCGTAATTATTAAGGTCCTTTCTGAATTTTTGTACTTTTCGTTCGACCGTGAGTTGGTGGAATTTCGCCACCTCTTCTTCTAGTTTCTCCAATTTTTGTTTTGCGTCGTTGACGGTGTTGTCTTCCACAAATTTCTTCTCCAGGGTTGCCAGCTCTTCTCCCTGTTTTTTGCATTCTTCCTGGGCTGTGTCGATTATTAGGATGATCCAATCTCGGCTGCATTTGTTTCCCACGCCGCTGAAGTTTACTTTAAACTTGGGGTTGTCTGTGAATACCCTGGGGATGTTTTTGATTTGTAATCCTTCTGGGATGATGCCCGCTTTTAAGTATTCTAGCATGAAAGTTCCATGCATTTCTGTTCGTATCAGTTTTTTCTTTTTTTGAAGAATGGTGTCTAGTTCGTCTTTATTGGCACCTTGTGCGATGGGTCCGCCTTCTGATCCAAGGGTGGTGGGGGTGCCCATTAGTTTGCGGAAGTATTCATCCGTGTAGGACACGATGTTGACTTTGTCCATGTTGCTGGTGAGTAGTAAGACACAATGAAGGAATCTGTTCCTACGGCCTGAACATAACTGTCGAATGGAAACATTTCTAACCAAACACCTTTTTTCCATCTATAGAACATGACCCGTCCCTGTCACTACATCACTCCACGCTATGCCGCCATTCTGGTGGCATTAGGGAACTACATTTCCCACTACACCACGCGATCGTGACCCACTCGACCAGCCCCTCGCGATTGGCCCCCGCGTCCAGGCCCTCCGCCAGTTTGGATTGGTCCCTGTCAGGCCCAGTTTAGCTAATAAGGCACCACTACTCTGTCTTCCTCACAACAACTACGGCGTCCAGAGGTCCTGGTACTACGTAGCGCAGCACCTGCGAGCTCACTGCGGTAAGTTACCTACTCCAGCTCTTCACCGCACCCCTGCGACAGCGAGTCTCCTCTTTCCTGATAAATTCCATTCCAGGCACCGACACGCAGCCCACGACCAATAATCCCGTGCCCGGCATAGCTTTCACCTGGACAGATGTATATTCACAATAAACACCTCTGTCATCCCAGGGCCACCTTAGTCATGTTGCCTAGCCGACCATCACTCACCTCGGCACACCCAGGAGTACAGAGCCCAGGTGTCTTGCTAATGCAGCCTCGAGCACCGCACCACCACCACACCAGTGGGGTCAGAGCCCTTTTTCGGACCACCTTCACCCAATGGGTTTTTATCCTTTACACGCAGCCGGGTTTTCATTACCCGCGTTTTATGTCCTTTCTCAGATTCAGGACCTATCCCGGCCTACTTCAGTTGCACGGGACCCTGAGACGAATCGGCCCGTCCACCGAGACAGCCGACAGAACAAGTGCCATTCGTGCACCGTCAATCCTGCATTTTTCATGGATGACCCTCATAACAGCCTTCGGCTACCACAATAGCAGGTACGCTGTTCTCAAGAGACACCACATGGTGTACCTCTCTGGCACCACTTTGCCCGTATTACATACTAATTAGTACTTAGTAAATTAACTCCCGAGATCCTCACCAATATGTTTTTATTCACAGACACAACGGACAGCACCGCCATAGGTGCATCTCCTGACGAAGGCCAGCGCAAAGACAGGCGCAATTCTAGCCTCTTTTTTGGCCGAAACACACCCCGTGTCGATCCCTGTGTCACAACTCCACCCCCCTTGTGTACGTTTCATGTAAATTGTGTTGTGTGCACCATGTGTTAATCATGCCTTGGACTGACGCAAGTCTGAGAGCACACCTTTCCCTGCCTACTAGGGTTGTTACCCCTTCCAACTGTGGGAAATCTGTTTTTGATTGAAGTTTTGGCCTCTGCAGTTTCGAGGTCTACACACATATGTGTTATCACTTCTCATCACTAAACCTTGTCCGTTCACATTGTACCTTTCGTGCTTATCGAAAGATCTGTAAAATAAATTGTCTTGATTACTTGAAAAACTTTCTGTGTTGATGCGAATAAACACACACACACAGAACTTGGTCTGGATCTCGTCATCCTGATTTTTTTGTTTATTATATGTTTACCTACCTGGGTAAATCAGGACCCCGCCAGGTGCCCTACCATTTATATTCTATTTAGCACAACCCATGGTTGAAGGGCTATTACAATTCCATAGGAACAGATTCCTTCATTGTGTCCTACTACTCACCAGCAACATGGACAAAGTCAACATCGTGTCCTACACGGATGAATACTTCCGCAAACTAATGGGCACCCCCACCACCCTTGGATCAGAAGGCGGACCCATCGCACAAGGTGCCAATAAAGACGAACTAGACACCATTCTTCAAAAAAAGAAAAAACTGATACGAACAGAAATGCATGGAACTTTCATGCTAGAATACTTAAAAGCGGGCATCATCCCAGAAGGATTACAAATCAAAAACATCCCCAGGGTATTCACAGACAACCCCAAGTTTAAAGTAAACTTCAGCGGCGTGGGAAACAAATGCAGCCGAGATTGGATCATCCTAATAATCGACACAGCCCAGGAAGAATGCAAAAAACAGGGAGAAGAGCTGGCAACCCTGGAGAAGAAATTTGTGGAAGACAACACCGTCAACGACGCAAAACAAAAATTGGAGAAACTAGAAGAAGAGGTGGCGAAATTCCACCAACTCACGGTCGAACGAAAAGTACAAAAATTCAGAAAGGACCTTAATAATTACGCTGAAGACAAAACATATCCCTATCTCAAAGAAGCGTACTACAGCGATCTCCAACAACAACAAAAATCCAACTACAACAAACGCAACCGCATGGTGAATTTCTCAGGCAGCTCAGGATCCTCAAGCGGCAGCACACCTGGTTCACCCGGAGGCACAAGAGACCCAGGCCCACCCCAACAACACCCGTTTTTTCAACGAGGGGGCCAACGGGGCCGACCGAAGAGACGCCCACAAACGGGGCAGTATATGAGGACCCGCCAGTGGTACTCGAACCAGCCTTAGCACCCATCCCCATCTTTAATTTATCCACTAGACCACTGGCCCATACAGAACAGACCCTTCTGGAGAAAGGTCTATCTTTTGTTCCAGCCACCAAAGCAGACCCGTTCTCCACAGAAGCAGAACTCAGACGTTTCTTTCGAACTTTGAGATTAAAATACTTCTTCGAGGTACATTTACCCAACAAACAGGACAGAGCATACAACGGCACTCCAGCACCTGAGAGAGACAAGGAGAATACGACAGGTTTTAAACCTAAATCCACCTTCATGCCTCCACCTCATACGATCCCGAGTGAATTCGAAACATTTGAAAAAATGGTCATGAACACCGTGAATATCGGCATTAGAAAGAACAACTTCTATCAGGACAACCTGAAACGAGCGGAGAGAAAGTCCCTTAAGGACCTTCACCAAGACACCACTATCACTATAAAGCCAGCAGATAAGGGAGGGGGCATCGTTATCATGAATACCACAGACTATAACCAAGAGTGCCAACTACTCCTCAACGACCAAACTTCATACAACATGTTGAACAGAGACCCCACAGAACGCCTTCAGGAAGAGATCCTCAACCTCACAAAACACGCCGAAGACGAGGGCTGGATCTGCCAAGAAGAACGGGCGTTCCTTAACAAAACCCATCCAAGGACTCCGGCTTTTTACATCTTACCGAAAATACACAAACATGCTACGAAACCACCAGGGAGACCCATAGTCTCTGCATGTGACTCACTACTGGAACCTTTATCCCTGTACACAGACTTCTTTATGAAACCCTTCATCGGAAAAATGGCATCCTACCTCAGAGATAGCACGGAAACCATCAAGGTCCTAGATACCATACAGCTCTCGACAGACTCCATACTGGTCACCATGGATGTCGAGGCACTATACACCTCGATCCCACAGCTGGAAGGATTACAAGCCCTGGCCATCTGCCTCGAAAAAAGGACAGACGTCTCCTCCGTACCTACCAACTTCCTGCTCGAATGCATCCGCATTGCGATGGGCGAAAACTTCTTCCTTTTTGGCCAACAATTATACCAACAAATCAAAGGCGTAAGCATGGGGGCCACTTTCGCTCCGGACGTCGCCAACCTATACATGGCTCAGTATGAAGAGGATCATATCTATCACAACGACAACCCATACAGAACACACATCAAGATCTGGCGCCGCTACATTGACGATGTACTACTAGTCTGGGAAGGAAGCAAAGACACACTTTTAGCCTTCCACCAATGGATCAACACACGCAACAACCACATTAAGTTTACCATCGAGTGGGACTACCAATCCATCAACTTTTTAGATCTTCACATCTATAGATCCGGAGAGAAATTGAAAACGGAACTCTTTAGAAAACCCACGGACAGAAACACTCTGCTCCACTTCTCGAGCTACCACCCTCAAGGATTGAAGTACAATCTCCCGTACAGCCAATTCCTTCGCATCCGCAGGAACTGCTCCGACACAGAAAAATTCAAATACCATGCGCAACAACTACAAAAACGTCTCGGAGAAAGGGGCTACCCTAGAAAATCCATCAGGAGCGCCAAGAAAAGAGCAGCCAACACGGATCGCTCGGTCTGCCTCACCACGAGAGAAAAAGATCCCATCAACAGGGTTGTCTGTGTCACCACATATAACCCAATCAGCAATCTCATAAAGAACACCATCAATAAACATTGGCATCTGATCAAAAACGATGGGAGCCTAGCCAAAAAACCTTTATTCGCTTTCAAGAAAAACAAAAACCTCAGAGACACACTGGTACACACCTACTTGGAACCAAACAGACCTACCTCCACCTTGTGGAATCTCCCACCCGTGGTGGGACACTTCAGTTGTGGACAATGTGTCGCATGTCGCTTCACCAAAAACAGCAAAACTTTTGTCCACAATAATCTCACTTGGAAATTGAACTGCCATACGAACTGCGAAAGTAGGTTCATTATCTACGCCATCAAGTGCCCCTGTCAATTGGTCTACATTGGCAAAACCATCAGACCAATCAAACAAAGGATTAACGAACACAGGTCCTGTATCAAAAACCAAGTCGAAGATAAGCCACTAGTTGAACATTTCGCCAAGGCAAAACACACCCACGATCAGTTGTTCTGGACGGTGGTCCAACAACTCCAGCCACAACGCCGGGGTGGCGATATCAATTTGGCTCTCACTAGACTCGAGCAAAAATGGGTACACAAATTGGACACAGTACGAAACGGCCTGAACATAACTGTCGAATGGAAACATTTCTAACCAAACACCTTTTTTCCATCTATAGAACATGACCCGTCCCTGTCACTACATCACTCCACGCTATGCCGCCATTCTGGTGGCATTAGGGAACTACATTTCCCACTACACCACGCGATCGTGACCCACTCGACCAGCCCCTCGCGATTGGCCCCCGCGTCCAGGCCCTCCGCCAGTTTGGATTGGTCCCTGTCAGGCCCAGTTTAGCTAATAAGGCACCACTACTCTGTCTTCCTCACAACAACTACGGCGTCCAGAGGTCCTGGTACTACGTAGCGCAGCACCTGCGAGCTCACTGCGGTAAGTTACCTACTCCAGCTCTTCACCGCACCCCTGCGACAGCGAGTCTCCTCTTTCCTGATAAATTCCATTCCAGGCACCGACACGCAGCCCACGACCAATAATCCCGTGCCCGGCATAGCTTTCACCTGGACAGATGTATATTCACAATAAACACCTCTGTCATCCCAGGGCCACCTTAGTCATGTTGCCTAGCCGACCATCACTCACCTCGGCACACCCAGGAGCACAGAGCCCAGGTGTCTTGCTAATGCAGCCTCGAGCACCGCACCACCACCACACCAGTGGGGTCAGAGCCCTTTTTCGGACCACCTTCACCCAATGGGTTTTTATCCTTTACACGCAGCCGGGTTTTCATTACCCGCGTTTTATGTCCTTTCTCAGATTCAGGACCTATCCCGGCCTACTTCAGTTGCACGGGACCCTGAGACGAATCGGCCCGTCCACCGAGACAGCCGACAGAACAAGTGCCATTCGTGCACCGTCAATCCTGCATTTTTCATGGATGACCCTCATAACAGCCTTCGGCTACCACAATAGCAGGTACGCTGTTCTCAAGAGACACCACATGGTGTACCTCTCTGGCACCACTTTGCCCGTATTACATACTAATTAGTACTTAGTAAATTAACTCCCGAGATCCTCACCAATATGTTTTTATTCACAGACACAACGGACAGCACCGCCATAGGTGCATCTCCTGACGAAGGCCAGCGCAAAGACAGGCGCAATTCTAGCCTCTTTTTTGGCCGAAACACACCCCGTGTCGATCCCTGTGTCACAACTCCACCCCCCTTGTGTACGTTTCATGTAAATTGTGTTGTGTGCACCATGTGTTAATCATGCCTTGGACTGACGCAAGTCTGAGAGCACACCTTTCCCTGCCTACTAGGGTTGTTACCCCTTCCAACTGTGGGAAATCTGTTTTTGATTGAAGTTTTGGCCTCTGCAGTTTCGAGGTCTACACACATATGTGTTATCACTTCTCATCACTAAACCTTGTCCGTTCACATTGTACCTTTCGTGCTTATCGAAAGATCTGTAAAATAAATTGTCTTGATTACTTGAAAAACTTTCTGTGTTGATGCGAATAAACACACACACACAGAACTTGGTCTGGATCTCGTCATCCTGATTTTTTTGTTTATTATATGTTTACCTACCTGGGTAAATCAGGACCCCGCCAGGTGCCCTACCATTTATATTCAATATAAGATGGTTACTAACTGAGACTGGCACTGTTTGAAACTGTCTTACCAATGACATCAACTTGCGATCCACATACACATAATCAATAATGGCTTGAGATTGCCCACGCTGCCAGGTGAAGTTTGGCGGATTAGCTTCCATACATGAACCATTAAGCATTATCCAGCCGCGAAAAGTCATGATGTGGTTCCATTGAATTCGTCGAACAGATTCCCCAGCTTTCTCAGGTGAAAACAAATGCAAGTTAAGATCCCCAGCCAACACTGTATGTGCCACATCTGGGAGAAAAGTAAAATAGTTCAACAAACAATCAAGATCATTAAAAAATTTAGAATCATCAATGCCCTGCCAGTTCCAGTATATATTAACTAACGCATACAGCGAGGCTCTGATGGAAATGATGGTTAATTGCAAAAATGGATTCAGTGAAAAGGTGGAAATCATTTTAATCTCTGAGCTAGTTTTAATACATGTGATCAAACCGGCCATAGGACGACCTTTATCCCCATACAAGGCAGGGGTGAAATGCATGATGTGTTCATGCCAAATAGGGGACACGGTCAGCCATGTTTCTTGCAACAAAATGATGTCATAATTGTTTAGATGGGAATTCAAATTGTTAAACAAATGAGAGTGCCTGTGTGTATTCCACGAGGCAAACTTTATCATATCATTGTCACACTGTTGCGTTAGTTAACTTGTTGTCATGCAGTTATACACACATTGGGATGGCATAGACTGAACACATTCCTTCACATTACTTAAGGCAGATTTGGGAATGGAACCTTTATCATATTTTTCACTCTCAGCAGGGCCCAATAATAAAATAAAACCCAGTTCAAATAGTTTGCTCTTAGCTGCCCAAATGATATTACGTACCAGCCTTGATCGCAATTTCAAACAAATGGTGGTAAGCACATTCTCATTCAAAAACTCAACTTGTTCAAAATCTGCTGAACCTATGTCTTCAAGTTCATGAACATCGGTAAATATTTCCAATATACTATGCCTATTTAGCAGATATTGAGGATAGGGATCAGGTCTGCAACCCAAGATTAGCGTGTTTTCATGAGTAATTTGTTTGGGGTTCGTCATTGGTTTTTTAAAAGTTTGCTTCTGGGGTGGTAGTTTTGGTTCCTCAGGCATTTTGACTTTGGAAGTTGATTTGGGCAGAAGAGCTTGAAGAAACTGAGCTATTTCATCACCCCTCCCTTCAAAGGAGTCAGATGTCGACTTCACCCGCACCGAGCAACCTCATTGATTTTGGGAGCAGCAATGTTCATTTTGTACAACTGGGAGAGAACTCTGCTTCAATGCCACTTTTGGCTGAGTCTCAGTCTCGTTTAGATCTGTTGCTTTTGGTTTAAGACTGGCAGCACTTGAGCCCATGGCACCAAAGGTCACAGTTTTTAACATTGTTTTGGGGGCTCCTATAGTGGGCAGTTGCACAAACCTGGACATGTAGGCGTCCACTTCCCTTCTGATGTCTTCCCGCCTATCATTTGAGTCACTGAAGCCTGCAGGCATATTACATTGCTTAGAGGCTGAAGTGTCAGTCTGAGACCCTTCTTTCAAACTTGGGGTCATGTTAGATTTAGGCACACTCTGTAACGCGTCCACAAGATCATCCAGGGGAGCACACTGCTCTTGTGAAGCTGTTTGGTTAGCCACTCCCGCTTTGATCTTTTTTAGATGGTTCAGTTCAATATATTTTTTTGTCACAACTTCTGCTGTGAATACAGTGGCGCTTTTAGAAGGAATGATCAAAGCGTTAATGAACTGTTTCGTGGAACCAGTAATTGCACTCTTCTTAGTTTTAACATTCTTAGATTTTTGCACAGGGTTAACCCTAATTTCACTACCAGACTTCTTCAAACCCGAGTATTTTTTCAAAGGGCATCCAGAAGCTCCTTTGAGGGGTTTGGCAAAGATGGTGTAAATTTGTCTTTCAGACTGAGTTGGCGACTGGGTTGAGGGAATGACCTCATCATTAACAGACACAGAGGGATCAGTAACTATTTCTGTAAATATAGGAACAGCAGAATTCTCCGCCGAAGTCGAACAAGGCCATAAGGAATGAGTAGAAAAGGTTTGCCTTATGGGAGAGGTGGCATGATCAGTAACCGAAGCCTTAATTGGGGAAAGAGCTACTGTTTTTTGCTCACCACAGTCATTTTCCCTCAAAGCTCCAGCTCCATACATGGCCTGCCAGGCCACAATAGAGGCCAGCTGTGCACTTTGCACTGAGATCTTGTCATTTACGGAGTCAAATAGCTTGACTAAGGTGTTCATAGTGGTGTTCATGGATTCAAAAGCCAGATTCACCACTCTACTTCCTCTAGGAGAAAGTGACCCATCTTCTCCTTGCCTAGTTTGCCTGGGCGTAGGAACCAGGAAGGATGCAGATAGGCTAGACCTGGACGGGCTAGCCACAGGACACATATTTGGTGAAAACGATAGCTTTTCAGACAAAGTTTGAGAGGAATAATCAGTATGCATAGAATCCAAGTTAATTACTGCGACGGCATTAGAAGCCATAACAAAGCTCTCTCCAATTGAGGTAGCAACTGATGTCACAGACACCCCTCGTAACACCGTATAGTCTGCAAGAGCTCCAGTCGCAAGTTTCACCACTTTAGCACACTCCACCCCCGCCCTCCCATTAGCAGTTCACACTTGATTTAAACAAGCCGTCGGGGGAGGAGGATCAGGAACCTTTGCCCTATTTGCTGGAAAAAACCCATGAATGTCTGAGGCACCCGGCCCCTTTGATGGATTCACGGGGGCGTTTGAAGCTTCCACCAAAAAGCGTTTCAGAGTGGAACAATTATTGTCATCAAAGAAACTTTTATGTGAGGTTGTTCTTTTTTTTACATCAAACCTTGAATTTTCACTCCCGTTATAGGGCGGTACAGGCATGCCTGTCCGCAGAGTGTAAATAGGCAAATTCATAGTGAGCGGGAGCGGGCACAAAAGAAAGCACACTCAAAAGCCCCAACTAGTTTAAGATCCACAGAGCGAGCACAAGCAAGAGTAGACGTGTCAAAGACTGGAATCAGGCAAACAGAGGTAAAAGCCAAGCACCGGCGCCGCAGTGAAGCGGCAAAGCGGTGCTTCACAAGTGCTTCTTCCTGGTGCGCGTGCGCTGGTGCGCGCGGCTTCCTCACTTTGTAGTGACGCCTCAGAGGGGGCGGGGCTTCACAGTTAAAGTAACTAAAAAAAGGGTATATAAAAGGGTACATGAGTTGTAGTATATACTACGTATCTTAAATAATATGTAGCAATCACAGGGATGGTTAGATTGAAATACCAGCAAGTATTAACACAAAATCCACAAAAGTCCAGTGAGCAGCGTTCAGGGTCCGGTGCAAAGCGGTGCTTCACTGGTGCTTCTTCCTGGTTTGCACGCGCTGGTGTGCGCGGCTTCCTCACTTTGTAGCGACCCCTCAGAGGGGGCGGGGCTTTACAATTAAAGTAACTAAAAAAAGGGAATATAAAAGGGAATATGAGTTGTGGTATATACTACGTATCTTAAATAATATGTAGCAATCACAGAGATGGTTAGATTGAAATACCAGCAAGTATAAACACAAAATCCACAAAAGTCCAGTGAGCAGCGTTCAGGGTCCGGTGCAAAGCAGTGCTTCACCGGTGCTTCTTCCTGGTGCGCGCGCACTGGTGCGCGTGGCTTCCTCACTTTGCAGTAACGCCTCAGAGGGGGCGGGGCTTCACAGTTAAAGTAACAGCAATTATAAACACAAAATCCACAAAAGTCCAGTGAGCAGCGTTCAGGGTCCGGTGCAAAGCGGTACTTCACCGGTGCTTCTTCCTGATGTGCCATCTTATGTAGACAGCATCTACATAAATGGTGTGAGCCCAAGTTCACCGGGACACACGAAGTGGAGGTTGCAACCCCAATGGTCGCCAAGCTCAAAAACTGTTGTGCTTGCGTGCATCTGTCAGAACTGCAAAAAGACACAAGCACATCACCTCAACGCGGATGAACCACGGTCTACAACATCGGAATAAGCCACAAAAGTTGAGTTAATTCATTAGCATTTAAAACAAACATAAGATGAAACTGAGTCCCATTTAGGAATAATGTTATTGAACCCAGACAATGGGTCCTTTAAGACGAGGTAACGGTATCTGAGATGGATGGGGATGCAGATCGTACTCAAACATCAATAATCAGACTAAAAAAGGTTTGCAAAAGGTAAAGCTGTTTTAATAACAAGTCTTTAAAACAGGGAGTACAACAGACATCAACGGATGCCGCACAAACTTATTTCAAAGCATTTCATTAAAAAAAAAAAACTTTTATAGTAAAAACTTGTCATCATTGATGTTATGCTACATGGTAAATAAGAAAAACCTATGGGGGGTTGTGGTTGGTGAACGGCGAACATCTACATATACTTTCTATGGGATACAAGGATGTGATTGATCTCTAAGGTCAGGTGGGCAACTAAGCCCATCTCAAGAGCAAGTCATCTTCTGTGTCATGAAAATATACTACATACTATTGGCTTATCAAACAATATGGCTCCTTAATGCGTGGCTCTCTACAATTGTTTGGCATGCTTGTACCCTTCTGGAAGTTTCCACACACTAGCAGCACGCAACTGGGACTCCAGGTGCTGGGCGGTTTGTCCTGGTCATGCCACCGCACCCAATTAGCCCAACATCCATCATCACTGCTGCGCCTGCCATTCAATTAATACCTTTGAGCTTGGCATTGCAGAGTCTCACTGCGTCTGAAAATAAAAAGGAGTGAATCATAGCCTTATCTTCTGGTCTCGGTGTAGCTCGATCCAAAGTCTATTCTCATCTGATTAGGTGAGTAGAGACAATATTTTCAAGTTCTTTGTTGTATTTTAATACCATTAAATGAAAAAATCTTGGCACTCACGCTGGTTTTCAGTATACTTCAAACAGGAGCTGAGCTTGCTTCTCACGTTTTGTATCTTACCAATTTCATGACAAAGCTCTCGGTGGCCCTGACTCTTGACTCTGGGCCAGGCAAGTATTTCTCAAATCTTCCTTCGCCGTCAGCTATTATTCTGCTGCGCCACACTTCCAATTCCTTCATTCATGGGGTCCAAGTTTGCTAAAGTGCGTTGTGTAACATCCAGATTCTATATATTCCTCTGTATATGCATTGGTACATCGCCGCAATCTATTCACTACATTGCAAGCCTCATGATTATTTCATCTACTTGCGTTACTGTGTCTGTACAATTGTAAAATGGTTTTGCATTTTCTTCAGTGCCTCTCTGCACATGCAATCTTCTTCTCAGGAGCAAAATGTTATGTTCTTCCTTACTTTGCCAACAGGTTCTACAGGGTCTGTAGCCTTACTTTATATATATCTCTTCTGTGTGTGTCACCTCTACTTCATGTGACGTCACCAGTTCTTTCTTTCATTAATTTTAACACTTCTTCCAGAACTTCCTTCAGAAGATCATCATTTCTTCGTGGATACATATAAGGTTTTCTCAATGGACACCTTGTTTCAAGGACTTTTCGCCGTATTGGCATTTTTACTGGTATTGCATATGTCACAATTTACTGTTGCCAACATCTAGACAGAATGGGAGTGGAACGTCTGGTAGGGGTACGTGGCTCCTCCTCTACACTCCCCAGTCTGGGTGATTCAACAACCACTCTACCATCAGTCTTCAGATCTAGACATCCTCGTCCGATAAAAAAGATTCTTTGGAGTTCATATCTTTGTTACTCCTTTCAGGCATCCTGCTGACTTCACATGTTCATTAATATTCCAGGTCATAAGACTGCCCGGTCCATTGGGATTGCAGTAAATCCATCTTCCCACAAATGTTTTCTGATTTCTTTGATACAGGAATTTTGTTCCCTCAGGTGTGTGAATACTAGCCTTTAAATAGTCTCTGATTTCTTCATCTGTCAGCTCTTTCGGTTTGAATCCAGACTCAACATGAATCATAATCTTCATTCCTGCTGCTTTCTTTGCAGTCTTCTTGCACTGTATGATTATCATCGTAACCTTGCAGAATCCAAACATAATAATCGCTAACAGGGCTCCAAAGAACTTGAATATGTTCACCATCCATTGTGGAACCCATGGGAAGATTGACGTAAACCAGCTGTCATCAGCAATATCTTCCACTTCATCTTCCATCTTGATGTGCAAGTTTGTCAGCATTATTATGGCCTCTGTCGAGGTGCCCTTCTCGTCATCATGAGAAGACATGAATGTGCAACACGATTCTCCAATTTTGGCAGAAACACCTCCATTCATAGCTGTAATCATGTTGCGGCCATATCTGTTCGGATGAGTCATAAGTCGTAAGGCTCTCAGCTCTTCCTTGATAGCATTGAATCCCTTTATAATAGTATTGATCATCTGCAAAAGGTCCCATTGTTTGCAACCATTTGGCATTCACCATTGTTTGGATTCCTGGCATGAAGATAATTGTAAAAACTGAAGCAGTCTTTGTGAATAGTCTTTGTTTATATGGGATAGCATCAAAAGCTTCTATGGACTTAGCTAAGAAATAATGTTCCCTCTTAATTCGATCAAGGAAATCAACAGATCTCTTCTGTCTCAGGTGAGCATCTGTTTATGGAAACCCGCTAATATTCAGGTCACTCTTTGGAATCACTAATGCTGGAACATGGATAATCCCCATGGAACATAGTCCTCCCAAATCTCTGTGCAGGTTCATATATGCTCTGTATCTGCAGGCCCAATAGTGATCCATTATCACTACCGTCCCATCCTTCATTCCTGGTACTTCGAAGATTCGCCCACATTGTTGGTTTTCTCCAACTTTCCTTGTGCCATTATTTCTGAAACACAGTTCTGCACTGGCCAAAGGCACTATGTGCAAAGGGCCTCCTCTGTCTTTGACCCATGTCAGCAACTTCACAATCCTTGGCCAGAGAGGTCCTTATTCAACACTTTCTATAACTGGTTTATGATGCCCAGTTACTGCCACAGATCTGCATACAACTATGCCTTTTTCCCAAGAATCTGGAGAAAGCATGGTTCCCCAGATCTGCATCTGTCCTCTTTCCTTGCATCTTCGTATCTCTTCATCAGTCTTTCCTTGGCAATTGAGCTTTTTATTTATCTCCCATGGGATTCCTGCTCCTTTCATGCCTTATTGTTCATATCTTATTACATTATCTCTGGTGTGGGCTCCTGCTCTTGTTTTTAAATCTTGAACATAGTCGTCTTCTTCTGGCTCTGTCCATTCAGTTGCCCAGACCAAAGATGCTGTTCGACACTGGAATTGACCTCTTGTATAGCAGAGTGCAAGTTGAGTTAGGCAATGGGCTGTTTGGAAAGCTATCTCTATAAATATCTTAGACTTGTTCATAGCATAAGGTAGGAGAGCACAAGTATAGAAATCATAATCAGAGGTACTCTTTCCTACCTCTTTCATGTGTTGATACCACATGGTGTTCCCCAAATGTGCTGTGATGTCTAAATAATCATTTAACTCGCAATCGTCTTCCCGTGTTCTCGTCTTGGTCTCTTTCTTGTATAATGAGCATGCACCCAATGATCATGAAGCTAATCAAAACCTGACCTTCCTACAGGGGGAATCATATGGACACTTGCCAGTAAAATAGGTGACCTTACATGTGTCTCTGATGTAGGAATAATCACATATGGTCTTGGCTTCCTTGCAACCTCTAACACTGCATAGGTCACTAGAGTGGGGAGAATCAAAGGGAATTCTATCCTTTTTGAACCAACAAGGTATGCAGCATGAATCCACAAAAATAGGAAAACAATAACAGATGCTGTGCATATATAAATTATGCACCAGTACATGAAGCCCCACCATTGACGTCTCTCCATACGCTGTTGAGTTTGCTCACTTTCTGGAACTGCATCATGTTCAATAAATCTCATTGGCCCCGTGTACTTGTTTTTGAAGAAAGGAAAAAAAACTCTTGAATCAGGCAGCCATGTTAAATGCTCAGGTAGCTGGTGATTCTGCTTGATTATTACTGCCAATAATATTACAATCGCAGGGCCATTTTTAGGATCCTGCACAAAAGTGCACATATAAAAACAAAGACAGCAAGAAGGAGCCCATGGACATCAACATCTGACAGGACCATTTGCACGTTCCAAAGAGAAACTCAGTGAGAAATGATTCTGGAAACTGCTCTCTTTTCCAATCAACAAAAAGGAATTCTAGATCAGGCATTTTCCATTTATCTCACTTTCTAAGGTCCAATTTTCAACAAATTCCTGTGGCCTAAAGAACAATAACTTTCTCACTTCCCACTAAAATATGTAGAAGGAGTGTCCAGGGGAGCCACAGTCCCAATGTACCCCAATGTACATTTGCATTTATTTATTCAACACTCTTTGCGTCCTTCTTCCTCGTCATCGATCGAGTCTGCACACGCTGAACTACTTCTTATTGACTTGCTTCCAATTTGAGTGGGGGTGTTCTGGTCTCACCAGCATATGGCTGCACATAATTCAGGTGTATCCAGGCATTCCTTCCTTGAACTTTTACTGCAGATGGAGTAATGTTCTCAACTATAAAAGGACGACTAAAGCGGGGCTCATGCCACTTCCCTGTGAAATTGCAGATCAATATAAGATCTCCACTAAATAGTTTAGGAACAGGTAATTCTTGGTATCAGGTTGTTGAATGGTCTTCATCTGTGTCCTGAGACCGACACCCCTTATGCCTCAGTTGATCTGAAATGACAGAGAAAGTTGCAGTCATACATGTTAAACACGCATTTAGCTCATTTCCTAACAGTTCTGCAGTTGTCTGGACATCACCCCTAGTCCTCAATGGAGGAGTCAGAGGTATTCTCATTTGCCTCCCTCTTACTAAATCATGGGGTGTGAGGTGGTGGTCCGACCCTGCCTGATTTCTTAATGCATATAATGCAAAGGGCAAACAATACAGCCACCCCTTCTTCAGTTTCAATTTCAACTTGCTGATCGTCTCTTTGAGAAAGCTGTTGAGTCTCTCACATATTCTGTTTGCTTGCGGGTGATAAGCAGAAGGAAATTTGTGTTAATACTAAGAAATAGACTAATTTGCTCAGACACCTCATTTACAAAATGGGGCCCATTGTCGGATATTAGCACCTTACATACTCCCCATCCAGGAAATACTTCTTGGACTAAAAACTTTGCAGCGCAAGTGGCATCAGGATGTGTGCATGGACCAGCTTCAATCCATCTCTAAAAGGGGCACACTACCAATATCATATACCTGTATCGACTACATACCTGCAGCATGCCAACATAGTCAATATGTAAATTCACTTCATATAATGCAACGTGTTCTAACAGGTTTGGTACGAACCAGTCATCTGCAATAGCTGCAGCAAGACTCTCCCTAGTTACATGCACCGGGTATTGTAGCTTTTCTAACGCTACCCTTAATAAGGCTACAGCTATCAGTGCTTTATCAGAGCTGTCGTGTTGCCACAATGCCGCAGTGGAGGATAAAGAACACCCCCTCTGTGTCAACAGTTCTTTTTCTTCCTGTGAAGCACGACCTTGTATTTACATCAACGTTCTTAACAAATGATTAAATCCTTCATTTACAATCATCATTTTGACAATTTTTTCTTTCACATCAGGAGTATCAAAACTAAAAATATCAGCTGAATATGCAGCCCTTTTGGCCTCTTCGTCTGCAGCTTGGTTTCCACGTGAAATAAAGTTACTTCTCTTAGTAAGAGGTGCAATGGCTCCTGGGTGCCTTAATAAGCCTGTCCAATAATGCTGCGTGTTGCACTTGAGTGCCGCCTGCTCGGAGGTAGCCCCTCCTTTTCCAACATGCTAACCATATGTGTAGACAGTCACATCCTACCATGCGTGATTCTCGAGCACGACAATAAGCGCCACCAATTCTGCAGCTTGTGGTGAAAAATGAGATGGTAGTCTCACACTTGCTACCACTTCAAATTCCCCATTAGCTCTGTGCCTTACCAAAGCTTCGTAAGGCAATCAAGGTAATTCGAGCAATCATGCACCTGCTCATCTTCTGTTACAGGTTTGGCTACAAACATGGCAGGGTTCACTAGTTCACACCGACTATATTAATTGCTGGGTTTGATATGACTACCTCATATGCAGAAGCCCACTGAGATGTCGGTGTACCCTTAGGTTTCTCTGAAACAGCTAACAAAGCATACTCAACAAAGAGAGTCATAGAACACCCCATCAGAATGCTTGCTGACTTCTCAATGGTGAATGCAGCTGCAGTCAGCCATTGTTCGTAAGGAAAGTGTCCTCTCATAACTGGATCTAGGATCCCACTATAATATGCCAAAGGTTTATACCTTGGTATGGTTCTCTGTGTAAGCATTGATGTCATAACTGTTCCATTTGTGTGAGAGAACAAGAAGAACTCCTCAGAATAATTGGGATTTTTTAAAATTGGAGCTGTACAAATGGCTTCCTTCAACTCCTCAAACCTGTCCTTCATTTCCTCAGACCATTCTATTTTCACATTGTTCACTTGGGCTTTCTCTGAAGCCTGCAAAAGTGGTTTTGTATATGAACTATAATCAAATACCCATGCTCTGACATAGTTACACAATCCCAAAAACTGCTACATATGTTTTATCGTGTGCGGTTTTGATATTTTCAAAATCACCTCAGCTCTTTCAAGTGTAACCTTCTTTCCTTCATTTGAAATCAACTGACCCTTGTACAATAACTCTTCCTGGCAATATTGTAGCTTCTCCTTATCTACCTTATATCCTTTGTCTGCCAAAATACTCATGAAACAAATTGGATCTTGCCTACACTCATCTTCTGTCACACTACAAACTAAAATATCATCTACGTACAGCAGCACAACACTTGGCAAATCATTAAAGATCGATGGGGACTCGCAGTAGCCCTGTGGCAAATGAGTGCTCTTCAGCTTAGTCTGACGGAATGTAAATGACATGAGGTCTTGAGATTCCTTCTGCAATGGGATTGAGAAAAACACATTTTTCAAGCCAATCACTGTGAAATATAGTGCCTCTATAGGAATACTACATAAAATTGTGGCAGAATTTGGAACTAAAGGAAACTCTGCTTCTACAATCTGGTTAAGTGGCTTCACATCCTGAATTAAATGCCACAACCCCCAAATTTTTCACAGGATACAATGCAGTATTACAAGGCAACTCTGACATCACCAAGATGCCTTGTTCCATCATAGCTGATATAGTCTTAAAAATACCATCATCTGCCTCTCGAGACATTAGATACTGCCTTGCTCCAGGTAAAATTTCTCCTGGTCTCAGCTTAATCTTAAATTCTCCCACCCCCCTCAATAGGTCTACGTCATAAGGGCCCGTAGTCCATAAAGAGGTTGGCACCTTTTCCATGTTTTCATCGAAAAATGCGGGGCATTGCCGCGCAATCACCATTAGCTGTGGGATTTCCCTTCTCTCTATCGTGACCCAATATGTAATACTCATTTTGAATACTACTTCATCGTCTGATGGATCATCCCTAAACATGTCTTCATAAGTGACATCAGTCAACCTATACCCTTCCCCAATGGCAATCACTGTTCTCCATGGCCTGCCTTCATCATCAAATCCTTCAAGCATGGCTAATTCCCCTCGTACTATAGCTGCCTGCAACTGTAAGGGAAAAATCTGTCCCCCTCTTCGTCCAATGGGTTTCTGTGGCCTGAACAAAAATTCATCAGGTATTCTCATAAGCTTTCTCACTAAGCCAGGTAACCATGTTAGCGAAAAGCGTACCCCATACAGAAAAACTTCTGGCTCTCATGGCACTCCTTGTAGAGCTATCTGCCCTGTAAGCGCTAGAATAAATTCACCCACGTTTAAATAATGTATACCTGGAGTGGAGCACACGATTGCCTCGTCAGTGAAGGAAATTGCCATATTTGATTTCATCATTAAATCTCTGCCCACAATATTAACTGGTGTCTTCCTTGAATTAAATAAAGTTACAGGCATATCACACTCCCCTACAGAGACTGGTAATTTGTCAATACAAGGAACTCTACTTGTAGCTCCTGAGAAGTCATGAGCATTGATGGTATTTCCTGATAACAAAAACTTTCCCTCTCATATACATGAGCGAGTTGCTCCAGTATCACTAAAAAAGAAAAGGATATGCCTCCTATGGGAACGTCAACCCTAGGTTCATCTTGAGGATTTGGTGTCACCGATAGTACTGAACACATCAAGTCACCCTGTGAGCTGTCCTATTGCGGGTACATGCTTATTTCCGTGCCCATGAAAGGATTTCTTCCCACAATAGTTAATCCCCTTACTCTAGTAGTCAGTAACTGTCCTGTATTCGCACTCTGCTGTATCTGCATTGGTGCATGCTAGGATTGCCCTTGAGGAGGATTCAATGGTGCTTGCTCTGGTTGTAAAGCCTGTTGCATTTGCAGCACTTGTGCTTGACATACTGTATGATATTGGGGAAACACGTCCCTACCTTGTGGGTTGTATGCTGGAAGATAATCTTTCCCCCCTATTGAGAATTGGCCATTCTGTACATAACCTTGGCGCTCCCAAATGTTCGCACAATATGCCCTGTCATACTACATGTCCAACATATAGGGTGGAATCCCCTCAATTGCCATCCATGCACATTTTGGTTATCATTCTGCTTATTCTGAAACCTGCCTTGATTATTTTGAAAACCTCCTTGATTATTCTGAAAGCCACCTCTTCCTCTAAAGCCTTTACCTATGCATCTTGGCATGAACCCATTTTCTTCCTTGATCCAACAGGCATTGATTATTCGCCTGTTGGACACCCTCTATTTGCTGTGTTCCCAGTCCCCCTCTGCTTATCATTACTGCTCTTTCTACAGCATACTTTGATCATTTCTTCTCGACTAACTTAGCTTCCTCAAGTTTACAGGCATCCTCCCTCTTCTTATTTTTCTCTTGTAGTAATCAGCAATGTGACGCAAAAGACAATTGTATCTCCGCTCATGGCTTTGCTTCCATTCCCACTAACTTCTTGAACTGTTTCTGTACCTGTTCTGACAACCCCTGACACAAAATATCGTAAAATACTGGCACAGATTTCCCCCAAGGCTCTCAAGTTTCCAAGGTCCACTGTTCCTGAAAGCAGATCTTCATTTTCTTGCATCTTATTTGCCATCATTGCACCCATGTTTGACGTATCAGGATACTGTACTCTAAGCACTTTCCAGACAGCCGCCGTACATTTATTAAATGGTGCTCCATCATGAGCTTTGTTCTGTGCTGTGACACTCTAATAACCTGCTCTCATCCATCTACCATCAGCTCTTTCCACAAGAATGGCTGCTAGGAGACTTTGATGTCCCCTATAGCTTACCTGTTTCCCCCTGTCATCTTTTCAAACTCATAAATCCATTTCCCTGCACCTGCTGTTAAGATGGGGAGTTTATATCTTAAATTGTCCTTGTCCATTTAGGTCCAAGGAATATACTGCGGTCTGGCCCCTCCTTTCTCCAGTAGCAGGAATTGTGTAAACCCAAATCCGCAATCCGCTCCCATTGTCTGCCTACTCATATTGGGAACAGCAGTTCCCGATGGACTTCTACCTGGCAATGACCTCAACCTGCTCACATATGGTGGCGATTCTCTTCTCTCGCTGTGTGACCGCTCTTTAGGTTGCTCTGGGTACACTATAGGCTCTAGCGTCCTATCTTTAGGTTGGTCTAAATCCGAACATCTTACTTCCTTATCTGTCTGTAGATATCCTTCAGGAACGCATGCACTTTCTCCCTGTTCCCCATGGGAGGTTTTTCTGTCTTCGTCTGACATGTCTAGTTCCAAACTAGTATGGCTTTCATCTTTCTCATCTCTGTTTAACGTTAGCCTGTTCAAAGACAGGTCTCTATGCTCAAGACTAAACAGGCTTCCTTCCTTGCCTCATGACTGGGCACTTGTGAGTCGATCTTCCTTTCCTTTACTTCTCAATACATTTTTTGTCCTCTTCTCTTGATAAACTTTATTGATTCTATCTCTGATGCTTCCTATTTCAAAATTCTCGTCTAGGGTTACCCTAGATGGTACTGGCATTATTCCTTGCAATGGGAGAAACTCCTCTATTTCACCCCATGATATTACTGGACTCTCTTTCTCAATGCGATCAATATTGCATGCTCTCTATCTCCTTTATTTTCATTTCTTTGTCTTATTCCCTTTGTTTTCTTGCTTGCCATCTAACTCTATCTTCTTCCTGTCTCTTCTCATCCCTTCTTTTGTCTGCTCTATGCACTTCTTCATCCCTTCGGGTTTGCATTATTTTTCTCGTCATTTCTGTTCTTTCTCTTCTTCCCTCTTCTTCTCTAACCTCTCTTGTTCTTCGATTGCTCTCAGCCTGTTCTCATACTTTCTCTGTTTGTCCGCCCTTTCTTCCTTTCCAAGTTGTTCCTCCTGACACATTTGCTCTCGCCTTTGTCTATTCATCCTTTTATGCTCATCCTCTTTCAATCGTTTCTCTCGTCCCCTGTCTTTTCTATGTTGTTCATCTTGATCTTCCCCTTGCCTCACTTCCTCAATTCTCTTCCCATCAAGTTTAAGCAATATCTGTTCTCCCACCCATTTGTTGTGTACCAGGTTAACCTCGTCAGTTCTATCTCTTTCTCCTTTCCATCTCTTAATCTCTCGTTCAATATCTAGAGATATACTTGGCCATTCACTCTTCTCTTCTTTATCTTGCGGGACCTTAGAGGTCTCCTCCTTTTCCTTAGCCCTTTCTCTTTCTGGACTCTAATCACTGCTATAAGCAGGTGGTTCAGATATCAGATTACGAAAATCCTATCGCCGCTTTTAGTTCCCTCAATGGGTACAACCCATCATCTTTTGTACTATCACCTTTTACTTCAGGTGCGGTAGGGGGAGCAATAGGCTCGGCACCCTCCTCCCTACTCTGGTTAAGCATCCAATCCTCAGGAGGCGGATCTTCTCTTCATCCTGGTACAGTTTTGAAAGCTCTAAGCTAGCTAACCTTTTTTTCCAATTTCTTCCCTGTGTACTTAGTGTGCAAGTATGTGGTCCTGTATTGCAAAACTGCTTTTGACAGCGATCCCCTGTGGCCATGGGATGAACATTTTGGGCCTGATTCACAGAGGGTTTTCCTATGGGATTGCACCACTATAAAAGGCTTCTGTGAATCTGGCACGTTGTCTGTGGTACCCTTAACCCATTCCGCAACATACTGTTTAAGGTAAGGTGCATGCTGAGGCAGCTGCTTGCACAGATGCATTAGTGTAGTATCATTCCCCATTGTGGCAAGTCTCAATTGACTGTCAATACTTAGCGTTACTTTACACAAAATACGTTCCAGAAAAACAATAAATATGAGCGTACAACAACAGTCGCCACTCAAAGCCTCCATTTCACAATTTTACTCCAATCTACTTATTTCACCCGGCACCGATGATAATTAAAACAAATAGTGTATAACATTTTAATCTCTAATCAACACAGCCTGTCCTTGTCGCTCCTCGACATTTCACCTCTCCTACACACAAAATGCACAAACAGACAAACTAGTCGACTTTTCAAAATATACTTCCTCAGCGCTCTTCGCTGCTATTACTTGCCCCTAATTACTCCGATAGGAGTGTGAGTCACCTCTCTTATAAATCTATCTATATGCAGCCTAGGTTTACCCACTTGGGCTTTGAGACAACTCCTTCTAGACACTTCTTAAGTGTAGGGCACTGGGCTTTATCTCAGACGATCTTCATCTCTGACGTTCCTCATCACATATATATATTTATTTACTCAATCAACCCCTGTTAATCTTCACTATCATTACAATACCCCATTCTCGCATTCATTTTTCCATATCCTTCAATCCACTCACCATTCGTCTTTCGGCTCTTGACATTTGGGATCGTCTCTTCCTCCAATTGACCACTTTTGCTTTCAGTCCGCTCAGCAACTGTGGAAACCAGGAGGGATTTTGTAAAAGAGGGACCAGTCCCACCTGTATCTTCTTCACTTGCAAGTTTTCTATGTTCGACCGCTCTCCACAGGAACCCTCGCCTTCTTCCAGCTAGATGGCAGAGGATGCCCGATGTTCACGCAATCTCCAAGGCCTTACTAAGGTCGATGGGCCTGAAACATCATCTCTCGGCTACCAAGTGAACCCGGAGAAGGTGTCCTTTAAGACAAGGTAACAATATCTGAGATGGATGGGGATGCAGATTTTAGTCAAACATCAATAATCAGATCGACTCAAAAGATTGGCAAAAGGTAAAGCTGGTTTAATAACAAGTCTTTAAAACGGGGAGTACAACGGACATCAACGGACGCCGCACAGACTTATCTCGAAGCATTTCATAAAAAAACACCACTTTTATAGTAAAAACTCATCATAAGTGACATCAAACTATGTGGCAAATAAGAAAAACTATGGGGGGTTGTGGTTGGTGAACGGGGAACATATACAAATACTTTCTATGGGATACAAGGATGTGATTGGATCTCTAAGGTCAGGTGGGCAACTAAGCCCATCCCAAGTGCAAGTCATCTTCCGTGTCACGAAAATATACAACATACTATTGGCTTCTCAAACTATAGAACTCCATAATACGTGGCACTCTACAATTAGTTGGCACGCTTGTACCTTTCTGGAAGTTTCCACATGCTAGCAGCACACAACTGGAACTCCAGGTGCTTGGGGGTTTGGCCTGGTCATGCCTCCCACCCAATTAGCCCAACATCCATAATCACTCCTGCGGTGTGCCATTCAATTAATACCTTTGAACATGCCCTTGCAGATGCTCACTGTACCTGAGAGTAAAAGTGAGTGAAGCATAGCCTTATCTTCTGGTCCTGGAGTAGCGCGACCCAAAGTCAATTCTCATCCGATCATGTGACTAGAGACCACATTTTCAAGCTCTTTGTTGTATTTGAATATAATTAAATGAAGAAATCTTGGCACACTCGCTGGTTTCCATTATACCTCAAACATGAGCTGAGCTTGCTTCTCATGTTTTTGTATCATCTCGTGAACATGGCAAAGCTCTTGGTGGCCCCGACTCTTGACTCTGGGCCAGCCAAGTGTTTCTCAAATCTTCCTTTGCCGTCAGCTATTATTCTGCTGTGCCACACTTCCAATTCCTCCATTCATGGGGTCCAAATTTGTTAAAGTGCGTTGTGGAACATCCAGATTCCATATATTCCTATGTATATACATTGGCACATCTCTGCAATCTATTCACTACATAGACAGCCTCATGATTATTGCATCTACTTGCGTTACTGTGTCTGTACAATTGTAAAAGGATTTTGCATTTTCTTCGGTGCCTCTCCGTACATGCAATCCTCTTCTCAGGGGCCAAATGTTACGCTCTTCCTTACTTCGCCATCAGGTTATATAGGGTATTTATCCTTATTTCATATATATCTCTTCTGTTAGTGTCACCTCCACTTCATGTGACGTCACCAGTTCTTTTTTTCATTCATGTTCACACTTGTTCCAGAACTTCCTTTAGAAGATCATGATTTCTTTGGGGATACTTATAGGGTTTTCTCAATGGATACCTTGTTTCAAGGACTTTTTTTCCGTATTGGCACTTTTACTGGTATTGCACATGTCACCATTTCCGGTTGCCAACATATAGCCAGAATAGGGACGGAACTTCCAGTAGAGGTACTTGGCTCCTCCTCTACATTATGATTAGACACAGAAGACAAGTAAGCTCAGAATCAAGTGGAGTGTTAGATGAGCATTACTCAGGTGGAACGAACATGTGGTACAATCTTATGAAAGAATTTAATAGGGCCAAGGTAAATGAACCATGCTATATTTGTGGTTTTATACCGCAGGCAGTTGGCATCCCCATTCAGTTCTTATCACAGGAAGTTCCGACTTTAGAGGCACAGTGCTTAGCACTTTTAGTAACCTGTAAATTTCAGCGCCAATTTCAGGGATACACACTGTATATGAAGATGGACAACAGATCAAAATAAGAATGTGACTTGATGGGAAAGAAAGATAGCACTCCATGCCCAGGAAAGCCATTAGTAGTCATAGAAGGATCAACATTCTGGAACAAGAAGTGGATTAAGGGGTAAGCAGTAATGCTGAGGGACTAATGGGATTTACAGAAGCAGAAATAAAATGAACAGATTAACTATGTAGAGATTTGTGGGCGTTGCATGTAAATAAGCTGACAAGTTTGCATCAACATAAACAACCAGTAATAGAACAGAAACATACTATATACTTGTTTCAGAGGCCGAGGAAGTGTGCCATTGGCAGCAATATGAACTGCAACAAAACAAATCAAATGCCAGCACTAGACGAAGGAACCTCTACCTTTATCGATACATTGTAGCAGTGTGGGTCTAAACCATATAGTTATTTGCCACCATCATGGAGCGGCCTCTGGTCCCTCATCACTCTACATGCTCCGGTAATGGTTGTCCCTGCGAAACTTGTGCAGATGCTAAAATTGAAATCCCAGTCCCCTGAATTGCCCCCAACAAAAGTAGGACAATTTGACTCACCTATGGTCCATAGAAAGAAAAGGAACGGCTACTTCTCAAAGGAAGCTGATGAAGCAATAGAAAAGATGATGCCCCAGTACTGTTTGTTCACAAAAACAGAGGTTTTAATTTACCTCATTACTTGCAGCTGGAATGGAAGTAGCCTCCAACTTTAAATGACTAAAGTTGCTCCACTAGACCTTGATGGTACTCTCGAATGCAACTGAACATGCACTTAACGCCATACATGAAGAACTCCATGTGTTCAGGCTCATAGCACTCCAAAACCGCATCGTATAAGAGTTGATAATAGTGATGGAGGGTGGCGTATGTAAGAAAATTGGCAGCTCCTGCTGCTCCTAGCATCCTCCCAACGATGCAGAAAATGGAACAATTATCATATCAAGCAGATGGTCCAATCGACAAATGACATGGACAAGGAAGGAGGAATTGCTAAAGAAGATGACTGACTAACATGTGTTTCCTGTCCTGATCCTTGTGATATTATTCTGGTGTTTATATCAATTCATTATCACCTGCTTTGTGTCTTGTAAGAATAAATACAATGTATTTGCAGTAATGACAGGAAATTCCACTCATTGGTGGAAAGATGAAAGCTGTCAAACAGAAGAGCAACCACAGGTAGGAATACGCCACAAACATACACAGGTACCCTGACAGTGCCCTCTGGTCCCAACCCAATGACCCTACCAACTATCTGGAGGGCTAAATTGATCCCACTCTTGAATGACCCCATAGCTATTTGCAATTCACCACTTGGGATAACATAATGTATGGTGGGGATCTAAGAGACGTAGGGAAAATATGGATACACAGGAATGTCTATGAGTCGACAGAAGAAGAAGAAAGCCTTGAAGAAGACATTAGAGAAACATTCATCCCTCAACAACCCAAACCTGCATGGGAATATAAGCTTTGAAAGTCAGTATGAGAAATGTGCACTGCAACAAAGCAAGCAATAACCATTTAGTAAAAGGTTACATGCTTGGGCCAACAGAGCATTAATAGTCACACTTTAACCAGGCTATAATACATCGCTTGTAGCCAAACATAGTCATGCACCTTTACCCAAACTCAGCTGCATTTTTATATTGATTAGAGAAATGCAGACAGAGTGTTTAGATTGATGAATATATGATTGCCATTAGTTTACAGTAGCTGAATGCACCACATGTAGGCTTCAAGATTTAGTTAGCCATCCCTTAAGAATGAAAATCTCTCCATCACCCCATCACAGAAAGCTGCAGTCAGTCCCTTCCTGAAAGACACACATTCCCAGTTGAAACCTTTACACAGCCACAGACCAAATGCCATGCAATGATTTATTAAAGCAAGGTGGAAACAAAAGCTTTCTTATTGTTTTGTTTGTGGGTGTGAGATCATGGAAAGCAACATAAAATGATACCAGATCCCAGAACTTAAGGACAAGACTCTGTACTCTGATTGACCGGACTACATAAGGTTTGCTGAGTTCCCATAACCATGTCCCAGAGAAATATAACAAATTGTGTTCTTGGGCAGAACAACCAAATGTAACTTAACAAAGGTAAGGAGTTGGCAGGAGCTGAACAGTAAAACATGGAGAAACATGAGCCCAGAGCTAGAATAAACTGGCACAACACTGCCCTCTGTAGGATACATTACATTCAAATAGCTCTCTTAGACAAACACAGAGTTATGCAAATAAATCATTATCCATGCTTAGCCATTATTAAGAAACAGAAACACAGAAATGTACACATTGCTCACATCACATGAATGCCACAGTGATAATGATAACTTCTGAGGCCACACACACAAGCACTATTACTCATACTATAGCATTAGCCAAGAATCTGAGCTCAGTACAGTAATTCACATCTATATCACACTGCCTGAATCCACTGGCAAAATATAAACACTTGTATGGCAATATACTGTGCCAACACATTCACACTTGTGCTATTATGAAAGAACAAAGTTTGTCAGCAGCTAAGCCCCAGCACATTAGGTCAGAATTCAAAGAAGATGAACTCATGAGAACCAGGAAGACATGCAAGTAGCCTTTCCACCAGGTTAGTTGCAGAATGAACTGATAATTCACAGTTCTTAATGATGAGAACAATATTCTGGTACCAATCATTTAAGTCAATATGGACCCAATTAAAAATGTTATAATGGTGTGTTATTCTTTCACATCTCACATTTGGATTGGAAGAAAGGTCTGTGCTTACTCCACCTTTGACTCCTTCTGGAACAGCCAATGGAAACCTAAATCTGACTGTTACATGTTTTACTGCTCACCATCCAAACACAGAGTGTGAGAAGGACGGTGACTTCACTGTACATAAGCTAACTAGCATAGACAACACTGTTACAACATGTTTAGAATAGCCCAATGAAAGTGTAATTTATAGAAACACATACACTGTAACTCATGGCAACCAATGACTAGTGAAGACATTTGTAAATTCTTGTTTTTTTATTTCTGTACACAACTCTACTACAATGTGAATGTCTGTTAGATATTTCCCTGCCTAGGCAGTTATAATACATGTTTTTCTTTTCTCATATCTGATGCGTCACATTTTTTGGCTCTTTGGATTCCTTTTATTAATGCAAAAAGGGACTTTTCATACACAGGCAAGCTCAGTCTTCCAGATTTGGAAATGTACTACCCTGTAAGTTCGTAGTCGAAAATAAATTCATTAACACGTGAAATTTTTGACATAGGGAAAGCTGTTCGTAGTAATTCTACTTAGATTAATAGTTCTTCAATAAATGTGCCATTGTAATGTAAAAGTAATTTATTCATGCCAAAATTGGTGTCCATGGCATTCAAATCAAAGATAAATCTCAGACTGTACAACAACTTACCCGTATGACCTCAACTACATTTTTTGGGAGAAACTATCTATTATCAGTAGAATAATTGTAGTATAATGTAACATTTATCAGATAATTCATGGGTTATGGACAATCTACTTTTATGATACGAGCTTAACATTCAGTTATGTGAGACAGAAATTGCTGATTGTGGACAAAACCAAACTTTCTTCCAGAGCAACATTTTGTAAAATGTAACATAAACATGTGTTATAGCTCTAGTGTGTGACTAAGTAAGTTGTGAGTATAAATAAAATTGACAAACCGCAAATCAGAAAAGTATTGACAATGCTAAAATGTTTGGCTTATTTTACTTAGAGAGCCCAATCGCTGTTGTATATTATATTTTCACTTTACACAGGAAAATTACACATTTTCCACTCTGTAATGTTTTTTCTCCTCCATGAAAATTCTGCAAATTTGGCATTCAACTGATCTGGCTAAATCTAAATACTGATTGACAAGTTTGGTGAAGTTTTCTGAACATTTCTATGCCCACATTGATTACTAAATAAGACATGTGTTTGCATTGCAATTTCCATATAGTAAGAATGCTAATGCTCTTGGCCACCATGTGTTATGTTGCTAGGATTTGTAGCACCGCTGTTTGCGTAGCCTCCAGATGCTCTGGTGGATCTCAGAGTGACTGGGTGGGTGTGCTTTGTTGGGAGGAGAGTGAAAGGAAGATTGCACTGCTTTTCAGTCGAGGTTGCTGATCAGAAGTATATTATGCTCTGCTAACTTGTAAGCTTTCTAAAAGTGAAGTGCAGGAGGTATTGAAGGCTTCGTGTCTATAGTGGCAGCCTGGTGCCTGCGGTGTGTGGAAGTGTTGGCGAAGGCTTGAATATGTCAGTTGCAGTTAGAGGTGCAAGTATTTGATTTTTGAAGTATAGGGAGGTTGACTTTTTTTACAGCCACATGCAAGTGGCTAATTTGCATATGTGTGTGGTGAGAAAGGTGGGGGGAAATTGAGGGTTAATCTAAAGATGGGGGTGTTCTTTAGGTTTACGTAGTGCTTTCAAATTATTGGTCTTGCTGTCAGTTTCAATATGGTGAGATGTATTTGGCTTGAATGGTGGATGAGTGAAGATATCCTGTGTTGAGGTTTAGACACTTCGCGAGACAGGGAAGGCATTTTCTTTAGGTATTCACATTGAGTTGGTGTGATGTTTTCCAATCCCGTTTCTTAAGTGACATATGATGTGTTCTACGTTGAAGGTTGGGCCAGGTATGTCATTCCCTCATCTTGTGTCTATGTATGAAAGTCCACCTATTCAGGAGTGTCATTTTAGCAGCTTGATTGGTGTAGGTTAAACTTGTGTTGTGTTAGGCATAGAAGAGCCAGGCTTTTAGACATTTTCTGAATTTCAGGTGGTCCTTCAGGCTGTGTAATTACCTTGATAGTGTGTTCCAGTGATTTTTCACTATAGTGGAAAGGTGGAACCTCAGTATTTTTCTCTGCAAAATCTTCTGGTTTTTAAAAGTGTGTGGTTTCTCGATCTTCGGTCTCTGGTTGGTTGGTTAGTTGGTTGGTTGGTTGGTTGGTTGGTTGTTTGAGTGAGATTATGCCGTGGAGGAATTCTTCTCCTTGACCTTCGAGTGGTCTGTGTGTAATGCAGAAAAGCCTTAAACTAGATCCTTTTTTTGATTGTTAAGCAGTGGAGTGCTCTGAGAGCTTGTGCTATGTGGTCCTTTCTGTTGAGTCTGAGTAGGAATATGGCTGCTGTGTATTGGAGCTGTTGAAGTTTCTTTGTGAGGTAGTTCGACATAGCTAGGTAAATGCTCTTAATGTAGTCGATTCTTGAAAGAATCAGAGATATGATGACTGTCCTCTATGTGCAAAGGAGAGTTAGGGCATAACCCAACAGACAGAGCAGAGATGGTAGAAGCAATTCTTGACTGTTGCGTTGACGTCCAGCAAGAGTATGTTGTCCGTTAATATGCGCAGATTCTTGAACACCTTGGATTGTTTTTGCCAGTTACCCATTTCCAAAGTGCATGGTAGAGTGGAAGAGGTGTTTCAGGTGTGGAGTGAGGTGGAAGTATCATAATTTCTGTTTTGTTTGGGTCCAGTTTAAGGTAGTAGGCCATCACCCATTCATTTATACATGTGAGTATGTTGCTGAGGGTGGTGCTGGAGTTTTCATCTGTATATGATGTGTGTCTCATCGTTATAGTTCTTAGAGGTGAAACTATAAGATGTTAGGATCATCATCAAAGGGGTCCTATAGATGGTAAAGAGAAGCAGTGCAAGGCTTCAGCGTTGGGGACTCCACAGGTAATGGTTTATGGGTCTGAGCTAAAAGGGTGGAGGCTGGTGACTTCTATTCTGGCCATTAGGAACAATCTCATTCTTTGTAGAGTTATTTTATGGAGTCCCGTTTCTTCAAGCCTTCTAATTAGTACATTGTGGATAACCATGTTGAAGGCTGCTGAGATGCCAAGGAGTACAGCATTTTGTGAATCTGCATTCTATGTTTACAGATATTTCATTGTTAAACAGGTCCAGTAGGTTACAGGTCGGTTTGCTTATTTCCTCAGATTCTAGGAGGAAAGTGATTGTTGGGTGGTTTGTGGCGAGAAAAGGAGTGTATGGCTTGAGGATTTTAGCCAAGGTCATCTTCTCTGTGGCATCTGTACCATGATAAGTAGGCCATGGTTTCCAAGTTGGTATACTACAATTATATTTTTGTCTTGGTGGCATGTAAAGAAGGCTGTGTGCGGTTTACAAAGTTCTGGTTCTTGTCCTTGTGTATACGTTCTCCAGAGTTGATGCTCTTGGTGTGTTCCATGAAGAGCCCTTGGTATGTTAGTACATGGAAAATTAATGAAGCAGGATTTGGATCTGCTTTGTAGTCTTTCTCCCCCAGGCAGTTGCTGTCACAAGTCTCTCCCCTTCTCAACTGTTTTTGCAGTTTGCTTGTGACCTTCTTTGATGATTTCTTTCACACGCTCTGGGATTTGTATAAACCTTTATGCAGGTCTTCTGGGTCCAGCGTGAGGATAGTAATCCAACTCCAGGAGACGTTCAGATGTCCAGGACGGGAACCAGGAAGGAACAATGTCCGGGCTCGGAGGCACGGAACGCCTTGACCCGAGTGCAGGCGAAAATCCAGGAAGGAAGCTCAAAGGTAAGTTCGAGGAAAGGGAAGGAAAGGAGGAAGATTCAAGAATCGGGAAACAGGATACAGAAGAAAGCCCCGAGCGAACTCCGGCAACACACGTCCAACTACAGCAAGCGGTAGCGTTGAGATGCGCAGAGCCGCGGGGGCGTGTCTGTTTAGTAGAACATTGAGCGTGGCGTATAAAGACTGGCAAGCTGTGTTCTGTATCAGGCAGCCATGTTGGGAGGATCAGGGCATTCAGTCGTCTATGGGTCAGGGACCACGAAGTCCAGAATGGACGCAGGCGACGGTTCATGACAGTTGCAGGTCATTGTTGTGTGTTGAATATGCAAGCTTGTCATTGGGTGGTTGTTTTGGCAGAGGGTGGTTGAGTGGTGGTTGGGCAGTGTTTGTAATATTGGTTTTATTGCACCTGTATATAAGTCGAATTCTGAATCGGTTGCCCCTCCTTGGGTTTTCAATTTTCACTTTTCTGAAGTCATACGCTGAGGATGCATGCTGACGTCTGGTCTGAGCAACTTAAACATGTTGATGCCATAACTGCCTGCTTTAGTTTTCGTCACTTTGGGTACACACACGGCAGGTTGAAGTAGTGCAAAAGGCAAAAATGTTGAAAATCTGATATTCAATATTTTTGGCCAACAAATATATCAATACTTCTGAACATTGGCAGTATGTGAAGAGGGGAAAACAAAATTAACTAAATAAGGTGTAACACACTCAAATATCTGCATCCAGCACACCCAACAATGAACAAGTGCAGTGTAAAGTTAGAGGGACAAAAGCAATTCTATAATACGCTTTACAATGATTACATTTTAACCAAGCACCCAACACACACTGAAGCCACCAAACACTGTACAATGCTTTGGCCAATCTCACATTCAGACTTCAGCATCACCCCGACTGTGTAAGCATGCTTCTTATATATCCAGCACAAATCCAAAACTCCTTCCACCATTAGGTCATCGATCACTTGAATAATAGAATGATGACCCACAGTGTCACCAAACACCTGACAAGTGATCGAGCCACAAACAAAATGTAAGTTCTTAGTTTATTGCATGCACTTGTCCAAACCTGTAAGTAAACAAATTGCAAATATATGTTTTCATGAAATTGACTCAGGACCACTCTCATCACATTCCAGTATGCACCCATGCCCCCCTCCCCCATTGCACTCCTGCATGTACACCAGCACACATATACAGACTGACACCATCACACATGCTCCACCTCACGAACAAATCAAAGAAAGATTCTTACTTTCAGAGTGCATCAAAAAACACCAAAACAACCATTTCGTGAAGACAGAAGAATCTCAGTGGCAATCCCGAGACCATGCATCCCCTTGCAAGCACACATTGCAAAGCAAAATGTGATGAGGCATACATCATAGTTTCACAGCATATATTAGAAAGCACACCAACAAATCACACACATTAACCAAAAATCACTTATTATGTTGCCCTTTGGAAATATATGTTGCATACTTCAACAACATATTAAAAACATTTAGAGACCTACTCATATAATCTAATGTGCAATTTCAAAACACACATTTCACAGAAACAGTGTATTAATACATACACTACAACTGAAAATACAGTAACCGTATTTTAGTATGAATAGTGCTAATTTAAAATATAACTACATCACAGGTGAACACCAATTTAAAAACCACAATGCCACACCCCGTATCTCCTACGTAACTGAAGACATGTCTGCTTTGCATGACACCATGAACGTCATACGTGAGCAAAACATTGGAAAAAGAAAACACCAGCACATCCCAATCATGTTTCTCATGTGCGATTTCAAGACGCACAGTGTATTAAACATATACTGCGTCATATATGATAACCTAGTTTTACATAAATAAACATCACAAAGCACGTCTTACCTGATTGCAAAGAAACACATGAGCCGCACCTTCCAAGAAATGACTCACAACCTCACCCCAACCTAACATTAAGTATAAACACTTGATTGTCTAATTTGCAATTTGGTAAACGATAAGCCACAGTTGCACAACGTATCATGAAACGCATCAACACATCCCACGCATATGTGTAGTTTTAAAAGATATACATTACAGTTCCACGTTAGAACACACAGGGAGCCATTTTACAGGGCACGGTAAACTCAACCTGTAAACCTCCTACGCTTACGCCGAGTTTGTTGCACAGTTTATAGTCCTAATTTGCATTGATTTATACTTGACGTGGCAGCGCAAAGCGGAAGACGAGATCCTCTTTGCGCTGCAGAGTAAGGCAAAAACATGAGGCTTATATGCCTGACACATGATGTGGCATAGTCGTGAGGTTCACGCCATATCTGCTTCCAGGCAGGCACAAAAGCAAAGCAGATCACAGAGCAAGAGTGAACATGCGAATGTTCAGTATACACCCCACCCTCGTCACTCCCAGGACCTATTCCATTCCTCCTCCCCAGAGAAGCCCAGGAGTCACAGAGCTCTCGCCTACACCAGCCAACCCACCCAGCGTGAAACAATTACAGACCCGCCCAGGGTCAGATAACCCCACCCACTCACCTCCCAGGGAGTACTACAACCCCCCTCCAGAGAAGTCAGGGAGTCACAGGGACCCCAGATCCCTCACTTCAGCCTACCCTACATTAAAAAAAACAGCCTGCAGGGCTAGATCACCACGCCCTCACCCCTCTCAGGGCCTGTACGATCACCCTCCCCAGAGAAGCCCAGAAGTCACAGGGCTTCCTTTTAGCCCCAACCCACCCTTTATAAATAGTAAAATAAAAATACAGACCACCCCAGGAAACCCAGCCACACCCCTCCACGGGCATATACAACCTTCCTACCTAGAGAAGCCTAAGACTCACAGGACTCTCTCTACCCCCACCCGCCCCTGCACAAACATGTTTTTTAAAAAAATTAGACAGCCCACAGCCAGCTCCTTCTCCCTCCAGAACGTTGTTCAGCTCCCCCTTGACTGACACAGTGCACACGTACCCTCCCTTAACTGACAATGTACTCATGTGCCCCCATCCGATACCTCACAGTACTTTGTCCTTTGGACCCCTCATTGTGTCAACCCCCTCACTGCTGTCTCTTCCTATTCATTTGGCACCACCATCAAGTCACAGCTTCCTCCAAACTCCCTAGCCTGCTCCTGAGTCACATCATCTTAATCCTCATTCTCATTCATAACTGCTGCAGTAGTAGTGTCACCACATTTCTACGACTCTAACCTGTGCCCACCCAGCACCTAACCATCTTGCCTCTTATATCGATCCACTCTACCAGGCACCCACTAGGAATATGTCTCGCTGGCAAAAGTTCACTGACGAGGAGCTCAAAGTCCTGCTGTAGAGTGTAGCCTAGGAATGTCACTCATCACAGGTCCTGCCCATCACATGTTGTCAGCCCACCAGCGCACTAGGGTCTGGGAGCTCATATGCACCCATGAGATTAACCGACCCTGGTACATAAAGACTGGTAGGACCTATGGAGTTGTCTTCATACACTGGTCAGCAACCACTGCAGGGCAACCCTGGCCACAGTTCCCCCACAAACCTGGAACTGCTGTCAAGGGAAGAACATGGCTTGACAGGATTGAGTTCAGAGGCCTAGCAAGAATTGGAGGAGTTGAGACAGGTGCAGAAAGTAAACACCCAGACCCATATCATGTGGATGGTAGTGGAAAATGACAAATGAGACAAAATCACGGCAAAATGGGTCTTTGGCCCCATTCCTGCAATGACATGGTTGATGAATGTTATGGATTGTCCTGCTTTGCTGACCAACATCTTGTTGTCAGAGTGCCCCATCCATGGACGTCATTTCACCAAAATGCCTGGGGTAGTGGAAGTCACATCACACGACCCTTGACCTCTGATGACATCACAGGAGTGGCATCACACAGCATTGTTCCCAAGTACACTACGAAAAATATGGTTACGATATCACTATAATGTGATGTACATTTCACACAAGAATGGATCGCCATAGGTATCGTTATGATAGGTGTGTATAGGCCCATATTACCAAATTACTGTGAATGCAAGCAGACGTCCATGACCAAATTATAATGATGTGTTATTATATAGCACTTACGCCTAAGCACTTTATATAGAACAAAATATAGACCCAATATCACCCAACCTGTTTTGGTACTCATGAATTGACCTCAGAAGGATGAAAGGCAGAGTTGAGGTGTTTCAGAGCAGACTAAATCAGTGACTCACCCCCTGAAGTGTGCCTGAAATAAACCTTTAATGAGTCTAGCAATTATTGTATAGAATTCCAGAGAGGCACATTATTTGGTATTCCTATTCCTTCTTATTTAGGGTCAGTGCTGAAAGTGTTAGACTTGTGACACCCCTGTTTTTTTTTTGGTTTTTTTTAAGAGACCTGGACAAGAAAGCCAGTCACTCCAGAAATAAAGAGCCACATGTTGCTGGCCACAGCCCAGCAGCTTGCATTACAAAAAAGAAAACATTTTTTTCTCTTTTTAGGGGTAGCAAGGGAGACCTCAGAGGTTGCAGTTGCGACCTCTGGCGACCCCTAAATGACGTCCTTGGCCCCATCTTTATAGAATTGGCATCAATGTAGCACCTGTTAGCACCAGGCTGCACGCATAGGAATACCATAGCAAGTGGTGCCAACTCAGATATACAAGATGGATCACAAAATTGTTAAGAGAGGCATTCGTCGTAGCCATACACTTTCCTTTTGTACTCCATCAAACAAATGTCAGAAATACATTCAGGGTACCCAATGGGTGCTCCCATGTATGCAACATAGAAGTCTAAGCTAAATACACATTTTGATGTCACTAATGGGTCAGATCCTTCCTGCATGATGTAGGTCAATGGAGAAAGTCAAGGACATGAGCATACTTCCAATATAACCCCCAAGAAACATTGGCACACTGAATTGCCTTGCGGATGCACTTTACAACCATATTGCCATGTGGAAGAGTGAGGCAGATGACACATGAATCAGATAATGTTTACCAAGGAATAACATGGCAACATGGAATCTGTGATGTATGTAGGAAAACACAGTAGCAGGCCAATACCCCACATGCAAGCATGCATGCATGCATGCATCAACATTTCACAGCCAAGCAACACACAAAGTGACCAGAGGTCACTCCTACAAAGAGTGCACATTCCAGGAAGCGTGCCAGTGCTGTTCACAAGCACATCACAGCATAACTTCCGTTTAATGCACGACACATGTTGCTGAAATGCCATGCTTAAGAAAGGGGCGGGGGATGTCAAATCTGGCACTATAGCACTGTTTCAGCTATTGCAACTAGTCCTGGAGTACACTGCTAGGGATGTCGATATATAATCTGCTGACCAGTACCTGGTAACCATGGCTCTTACAGTGCCCCCCCCCCCCAAGTGAACATCACGCTTAATTGATAATCAGGGAAATGTTGCTTCAGAGGTGGATGAGCAAAACCACGATACATGGAATGCTAATAAGCACAGAAAATGCACAATAAAAACACAATACATCAACATTTGTTGCGCATTTCACATGGAAACATAGCACCCATCTGTTCATGCAAGGAAAGAGAAGCCAGCAACACCTTTGTCACAACCAACAATAGCCCCAGACTTGCACCCTTATGCATTGTGTAGTGTGCACCCAGAACATGCATGCACAATCTGGATGGGATGATTATCATGCAAAAAATTGACCCACTAATACATACCCACTCTGTGACTCGGAGGACTAATTCACAGTCAACAAGCAGCATACCATTATACAACCAACAGCATGCCTGAAGGTTTTGCACACAACTCCCTCAACTCTGTTGTTTCTACCAAACCAACCTCCTGATCGATGCCAACTAGCTGGAGGGGGCGAGGGAGGATTAGGACAAGACAAATGCAGCCCATTAGCAATCCAGCAACATGCCTGCAGACACACACGGGAGAAAGGTAGAAACGCAGAAGTATCATTGCCAACAAGAGAAGCCATCAGATAGACATTGACAGGGTCATATGGAAATGAGTGGCATTCCCAGGCACCAAACTCAAGAGGCCAATCTATCAGACATATCCAGCATGTACAATGACTCCACATGGATACACCACCAAGCAAAATGCATGCTAGGTGTACCTTCAGACCATCTTCTATAATCGAGACACATAGGTAGCCATGACGTGGGATTCATGTTGAACATATAACAAAGCACAAATGGGACTTATTCAACACACACAATGGCAAAAAATATAACATTTCCACAAGTGCACGTACGAATGATTCATCAGACAAGGAGTGCATCCAGGAAATAGTGACAGCAAAGTTCCCACATACTGGCCACAATTCCCATGGCCTAAACAAATGTGTTAATGGAGGAGCAATATTTGTCACAGGTATATGTCCCCAAAACCTTGGTAAAAGTACATCAAATGGACCATAGATTGCCCTTCTTTTGTGTTCCTAGTGATGCCTCATGGCCACTAAGTAACAGGGGCATATTGGTATGTCAACGCAAAGTTGTAACCAATATGCAAAGTGCAACATCTGTGTTAAGACCTATCACACATCCCACACTATGGCAATGCAATATCTGAGGACATATGTTACTCCTGCAAATACCCTGCCTGTCCCATTAAGAAATGTTCGGAACATACTTTTGGCAATATCGGATTGCATGTACAATCAACATAGAGTATACAAGACCATTAAATGTTTATTTGCCCTTTAAAGAGAGTATGAGAACACTCCCAAGGAGGGAGATGAAGAGGATTAAGATGATGGTTGCCCACGGAAAGGGCAGGTGTCTTTGACATGTATGTTGCAGAACCCCCTAATTCTTCATTGGACAAAAGCTTTCATTATGATAGTTGCAAAGAGCCTCAGCCCACATCCAACACCAAAAAGTAGCTTCACAGCCATGGTGACCAAGACACCGACTTGTAAATATCATCAACACTTACCAATGTCAACATAGCTAAACTAGAGACACTGCTGCTGATGGCTGAGGACATACTAGTTGTGATGGAGGACACCACGACTGATATGGAGCCAAAAACACCTGTGCCACATACAGGGCTCACTGCACCTCCTCCAGGGAAAATGCTGCACCTCGTCCAGGGAAAGTGCCTTAATTCCATTGCAAGGAAGAGTCATCAATTTTCACCATCCCTAATCCCCCAACCCTGCCCACAATTGATGTGGCTGACACCTTCTTTACTGAACGAGCTGAGAGAGTGCCAATATGGATGCTGTTCCTGCACAGAAAGAGGAAAATGGGAGGGAACTGGTTGATGCCTGTTCCTTGTTGGTTCCACTCCTGGATGATGGAATCAAGACCTTTCAAATGGTGTACAGTGATTTGGAGGCAGCTAAAATGTCTGGGGAAGCATTGCTAGGGGGGTGAGTGTAGTTAGGCAAGAGGTGATGGAGAATGCCCAATCTGGCCAGGGAACAGGCTGCTGCACATGCTTTTGTAGCTCCATCTTTCACAGCCTATGCTCAGGCCAGGGTGGATGCCCGCCTGGCCTGAGAGCAGGCTGCTACTTATGCAACTTCTGATGAAGGGACATCTGCTGCAGCCTGGGCTCAGAGCAGGGAGGATGCCCAACTGTCATGGGAGCGGGCTGCAGCTGATGCAGTAATGCTGCTGAGGGACTCTCCCCTGGCCTCATCCTCAGCCCTTTCTTCCTTAGCTTCCACCTCTGCACAGATATTTCCCTACCATCTCAGGCTCCCACCCTGCTCACAAAATGTGCAGATAGTGCACCCACGGATCCTGATACAAGAGGCCACACCACTGTCCCAGTGTATGACCATGCACCTGATTATACAATTATACAAGGTTTGTTTGTCTGTCTTAAATCCCACAAAATAACATATCCATTTGAACTCAAAAGTTGTGACCATTAATCCTTGTGACAAGGGTTGGGTTCCCTTCCCTTGGATCACCTAATGGATGGCATAAGCCAGTTCGAGCACACATGAAATTCCTGACTCTTGATTGGCTGAAATGTACCACTTCACAGATAAGGAAGATTTGGGTTCCAGAATTGAAAACCGAGAAGTGGATGGACTTCAGCCAAAATATCTCCACCACAGATAGTGGATGGGAAATGGTGCATTGTCTGCCAACTAAACCTTCCATGGTACTGGATACACACAATTCGATCATCCCTCATCCTAAAACGCATCCTTACATAGAACATAATGTACGTGCTTCTTTTAGTAGACATATCCCCCTGCTCATAATAACCCTGTTTCTGACAGGAGGATGTGAACTGCATATGAAAATGTGACCTCCGAAAACCTGCAACCCTCCCAGTACTACCCGTAAACCCGCCCACATAGGATTTCTTTAGATGGGGACTGTGATGTTTCTTGGGGGAGGGAGGCAATGACTTTGTAGTACCTCACTGCATTAAGAAAGGCAGGAGGATATGGAAAGTGAGTTTAGCGGAATGATTGACTGCTTCCATCTGTATCCCTTCCTTGACAAATAGCCTCTTATACTGAAGGAGATACACTGAACAACCAGTAAACTGGTACTCCCTCTGGTATCATGTGACTGACCTTTGGCATACCAGAGACCTTGTCTAAGTGTGTCTTTCTTCCATTGATAAAATATAATAAAGCTGGCTATAAGATCTATCAAATATGCTCTCTAAAGAGTAATTAGAAATCATGTTAGTATTACAGAAGCTGGCTGCTGTGGTGCACCACAGCACATAACTTATTATAGACCTATATTTGCACTCAGAAAACCACAAAGAATTCTGATCTGTGCAGGTGTGCAAGTCATTTCTTCAACACAGTTGGTGACTACGTGTGGTTACATCTCATAATGCATGGGCATGTTGCCGAATATGATCATCGATCATGTGTGTATCGGCATGCATGAGAATGAGGACATCCAAGAGTGGGTGTTGCGCAACATCGTTGCATGGAAGTTGAGAACGTCTTTAACGCTGCATTTGGAATGGAAATATGTATCACTGTCTTGTACATAGTATCTTACAACTAAAACAAACACACACAAACACTTAAGTCCAGAAAAACAGAGAGAATTGGGCACCAGCTTCCAACTGTAACATATTACTTGTGATCTCATTAGTATCCATGCAGGTTGTGGATCCAAAAATGAGTGCAAAGTGTATGTAAAGGCACACTCTATGAGACTGGTCCTTATATTGCTAATGTTAAAAACAGTGTGAATTAGAATATGTCTTATACTCCCATAAAACACACACATATTTAACATGAATATTAAATACAGTTCCTGGAATCTGAAGTCATGGTAAGGTCTAGTTATTGTTTTCTTCTGTTCAAGGTTTAAGTTTGCCTGCCGATACAAAGGGAAACTATAACATATTTCAAATCAGAAAAAAAAACTTCAATCATTCACTTTATATTTGTGACTTTGAAAAAAATGTGTGGTTGTAGTAAACATTATGTTATGGTCACAAAAATCGAGCGAATCTGAAAATCACTGTTTTGGGACGATTAAACTTTAGGGAGATGTGTTCACTTTTTTCCTGACCTGCTCAATTTAGCGTTAATACCGAATACATTTCCAAAGTCACTGATGGGGATGGATGCATTTTGTAACAGACAATGCAATTACAGAACAAGCACCTTACAAGGGCAGGTCAAAACGTAGGGTTTCTTTTGGGGAGGAACCTATAGTTCTATGCTACAAATCTGTGGGGCCCACCAGGACGAACATTGAATTCTGCACCCTGTCACTGGCACCAGCAGCCCAGCTCCAGGTAGTCAAGGCTTGGCAGCCGTGCTTACTTTCCAATCAGCACTCTTGGTTCCTGGCCGTAGAAGCAGGGATCAAGGTGTGTATACGAGTCCCCTCTCAAACGCTGGGTGATGTCTTCACTTTCTGAGGGCAAACCAAACGCTCAAAGATGTTTTGTATGGCAGTGTGCCACTGCCAGGCGGGAGGGAGATAGAATATAAAATGGCGCTGCTCACGCTGTGTGTAGGCGCTGTGCAAGCTTTATTTCCCTTAGAGAACAAACCGCTTAATACAACAAATGCTTGTGACCTGTGCCATTTCTGCTCCATGTTCTTCATATTGCCTTATTTTGGGAATTCGAAATGCTGTCTTTGAATAGTTTATTTGCCTGCCTGCATTCAAGAAAAACAGAACAAAGTCTGGTGAGAAAATTTTTTTCACGTTTAATTTGTGAATAATACTGACCAGTGTTTTCCTGTAATTATCACCAGCTTGTTAGGAAAAGCATCAGCAAGTACCAAGCGAGCAAGATGATTTGTCATGGCTAAACTCCAGCCTGGCAGACATTATTTCTTATGCATACACCTTCGTAAAAACCATACCAAGGTCATGCATTTCGTCTAGCCTATTTATAGAAAATGCGAATAGTGCTTTTTATGCCTAGCCATCTGCTGGCGACGGTAATTGTTGCTGACGAGTTGAACTTGTGTTTAATTTCACTGACTATTAACATGTTGTCCTTATCTTTATTGCAGGCCCGATGTTCCACTGTAAAGACGAGGCTAAGACTTTCTTCTGTAATAAAATACCTTTGAAATACATTTGGATATCCTTTCTAACAGCGAACGAATACAATATGAGATCAAGAGTAAGCTGTCAACCGATAAAATGATTCAAATTGTAGTAGCACCTACCACACCTTAAGCGCGATCCAGGGTGTTATGTGGATAACATTCTTTAAAAAATATTGTAGTCTTTGATATGTAAAGTTGGGTTGATGTTCAATATGTAGTTAACCTACTTTTAGGATAACCTCTAATTTTATGTTCATGATATATATTTACAAATGTACTTTTTCCTGCTCTGACACTTTTTCACTCGTTCATTTGTGTCAATTTCATCAAAAAAGCCTATTTAATATGTCGTTCTTTTTCTAGTGTGTGCAATATTTGAGGGAGTAGATGAAGATTGAGAAAAAGTGGCATGACAATCAATAAACTGAGAACTATGCCCCTCTAATCGAAGCCCAAATCAACGTACGCCCTCAAGGTAATTGAAACTAGAGATTTGTTATGTTAAATTGTCTTACACCGCGCCTCACATGGCCCTGTAAGAAAGAGGGCGGGGTGGTTTAGGGAGGGAAGAGGGATGGGATAGAAGTAGTCCTCTTCTGTTGATGTTTGAGGAACCAGGAGAAACTGGCATCCTGTGCGGGTTATGATATGATATATGATATGATATGAAATGGCAGGGGAACAAAGCGAGGACAGACAACTATCCTACTAGGCCAGGTGTCATTCAGATCACGCAAGTGCGTGGGAAGGGGCAGGGACAGTGCAGTACATGAGAATGGATGATAACAATAAGTAAAGTAACGGCCAGCAAGTGGCAAGTGCATGGATAAGTGCAGACATCAGGTGTCAAGGGCTGGTAGGGGGACTGCAGGGATACAGAAACTGTCCCCAAGTGTGGGGGTTGCCAGGTGGGCCGTGCAGGTGTGTGCCACTGGCGGGGGAGGGACCTGGGCCCGAGATCAGAGGGAGTCCAGGTAGCCAGTGCAGTTCAGGTTGCAGCCAGGAGGTCAGCAGAGTAGAGGAGGAGAAAAAGCAAAGAGAAAGGTTTTGAGGTGCTTCCGGAACTGGAGATGGTTCTCCTCAAGGTTAAGTGAGGCAGGGAGACTATTCCAGATGGAGGCACACGCCGAAGAAGGAGATCTACCACCAACTCGTTGCTTGGAGAAGCGACTGACCCTGAGAGAGTTGGAGGTGGATGAGCAAAGAGCTCGAGAAGGAAGATATTTAGGAAGAGAGAGTGGACGATGCAGAGAGTTTTGAACTTAATCCTCGCAGCTTCTAAGTGCAAAGCATTTTCTAACCCTTGCAGATCAAAGCACAAATCATTGCTATCCCTGAGAATTCACCTAGGTGCAATACACAGGCTAACCTTATAATACTTCGTAGTGCTACCCATTGGCTAGCTTCACCACTCTTCTAAGTGCGACACATTGGCTACCCTCAAAACATCTAATTGCAACATATTGGCTATCTTTGTATAACATCTAAGCGAAGTGAAATTTGCTACCCCCGTCAATCTATTTTGTGCAAGAATACGACAGCTTCACCATTCTTCTAAGTGCAATACATTGGCTATCTTTGTATTACATCTAAGTGCAGTTAATGTGCTACCCCCATCAATCTATTGTGTGAGATGCATAGGCTAGCTTCACCATTCTTCTAAGTGCAACAAATTGGCGACCCTCGAAATTTTCTCGGTGCAATACTATGGCAATCAACACATTTCCATCTAAGTGCAGTGTATTTGATACCCTCATAAGACTATTGTTTGCGGCACATTCGCTGTTATTCACAGTTCTTCTACATGCAACAAATCCGCCAAGTTCACAATTCTTCTAAGCAATACAAATGGCTAACTTTGCAAATCTTCTTTTTTTAAACTTTTTATTTATCCAATTTTTCATGAAAATTGAACAAACAGAACACAATCCAAGAACAGAATCCAAGAACAGGGAAAACAATGCAGTCAAGTAATATGAAAAGCCCTTGTCAATTTATACACAATTGTTATCCGTTAGCCTATCATAAATACAATCTAATGATAAAGCTTAAAGAGAAATAAGAGCCAATAAATCCCCCAAGAAGCACAACTCAACACACGTTCATAACAAAACACACCACAAACAGCAACACCCACCCACACAAACCCACACAACTCAACCAAGCCCCTACCAATAAGTCAAACACAATACAATGCACTAGTATTAACATTAGCCATAAGATTTGTTAAATGGCCCCCATAGTTCTAGATAAATATCTTCCTGGACTTGCTTTAGAAACATGACCCTTTCAAAACTGGACATTGTTTGCAGGTCATTTAGCCAATTCTGCACTTGTGGTGTTTTCCTAGTTTCTGAAACTAAGTATCTGCTTTGCAGCCACCATTCATGTCTTGTCATTCCATTGTTTTTACCTCCTAGCCGTCTCACACCTCCCTCTATACAAAAGTAAAATAACACTAAAGGTGGTCCTAGGGAAAGTAATGTTTAAGATCATATCTAACCTGTCCAGTACATTTTTCCAGAATTTGCAGACTCTGGAGCAATTCCACAACATGTTAAATAAGGTACCCTGCTCGCTACCACAGCGCCAGTATATGTAGTTATCCAACAGGCCCAAAACATGCATCTGCAACGGGGTCCAATACAGTAATCCCACAATCTTTTGTTGAATGAACAGTGGGTTTAAATCCAACCTACTCTTAACACTTGCATTTAATACATAATCCCAATCTTTGATCGAAATATCACCCACCCAGGCCTGTCTCAAATTGTCCCATGATTCAACAGACACCGGATTCATCAGTATTGTGTTAAAGAATGTAGAGATAATGTGAGGTGGCAAATTAAATGTATCACAAGCGACAGGTTCAACTTCTGACAGTACATCTGACATAACCAATCTCTGGGATAAAAGGCACTACAATTGCTTATATCTCCTAAATTCTCTCTTCTCTAGAGTAAATTTGCTATGGAGACCAGCAAAGACACCATATTCTCACAATTCAATACATACCTTATCCTCAGTATCCCTCTTGAAATCCAACTTTGCCAGTGTAGAGTTTATCTTTCAAGCGCTGGATTGTTCCATAAAGAGGCTCCATAATGAATGCACACATTTTGATCATTAGCCATGAACCGTGATGCAAGAGCTTCCCAAGTAGCATCCATTGAAAAAGCCTATTATTCACTCTCAGCATTTTCCCTAAAGACTATAAATGATCTAACCTATCAGGAAGAATCCTGTCCCTCTCAATTTTCATCGATAAAGGTATTGGGGACTCTACTGTTGTAAAGTAATAAGCTGCCTTTTAAGCAAAAACCCTCTGTGGTAATTTTTAAGATCCAGGTACCCAAAACCATCTTCCTGAACACTACACATTAGCATAAATCTGAGAATCATTGTTTTTTTTCCAACACCCAAACAATAAAATCTAAAAAATCTTGTTAATTTTCTGCAGTAAGTTTCTAGAAATGCTTAAGAGAAGTGACTGAATCATATAAATAACCTTTGGTAGAAGGGACATCTTGATGGTGTTAACCTTAGGCCATATACCCAAAGACAGTCTTTCTAATTTCCTCACATCCCTCATCAACACCTCGATCAGTTTATGTATATTGAATTCCACAGTTTCTTTTTAAATCCTGCATAAGGTATACTCACAGGTATTTAACTTGGGAAGCAAACCACTTACAATTCAACGAGATAAAATCACTCAGTTGTCAAGATGCAGAGAGTAGGAAAACCTCAGTTTTGTCCCAATTAATGTTATGACCTGATAACTTACCCATCTCCTCAAAAACCCTGTTCAGTGATATAGTACGTTCACCTGGATTAGATAACACAACAGTCATATCATCAGAATAAGATACAACCTTAATCATATTACCTCCAAATTGAAGACCACAAATCCCTTAATTCTGTGCAATGTAAGCTGTTAACGGCTCCAGAGCAATGTTGAATAAAAAGGGCAATACCTGGCATACTTGTCTAGTACCCATCAATAAAGGAAAAGAATCAGAAAGTTCACCATTTACCCAAACTTTCACTGTGGCTGCAGAGTGCAGACAGTTCACTGCCCTCAACAACCCATCTCAAAACCCATTTTTAGCAATGCTTGTTCTCAAACTCCCAATTAACTCTGTCAAAAGCCTTTTCAGTATCCATGAATACCAACACTGTATCTGAAATAACATACTGCTGATACCCTAATATATCAACCAATGTCCTGATGTTATCATATCCAAACCTGTTCCTTATGAAGCCAACCTGGTATTCATGTATCTGATCTCCCATACATTTCTGCAACCTGTTGGCTTACATTTTGGAACACAAATTTAACATCAACATTGAGCAGCGAGATCGAGTGGTAATTACCACATGTTTATGATCCCTTCCATGTTTGGGAATCAGTGTGATTAATGCTTCTCTCATAATAGGGAACAAAACCCGATTCAGCATAAAATTATTGTACAACACACTCAAAAACTGATCCAATTGAGCCTCAAAGGATTTATAGAACTCCACCGGAAAATCATCTAACCCTGGAGATTTACCAATATTTAATTGATATATAGATGCCAAAATCTCAACCACCTCAAACCTCACATCCAAGGCATTCTTATTCTCAAGTCAAAGCCGGAAACTCAATTTTATCAAATATTTCATCAAGGTAAGATCTTAAAGCAAAACATCCTCTGCATAGAATGACCTAACGCATTCAGAAATGTCTGCATTTTTCACCACTATAGAACCACCCATATTTTCAATTCCCTGAATATAAGATCGCTCAATCATACCCTTCAGTTTATTCACTAATAGCCTACTACTTCTATCACCACATTCCCAATATTTTTGTTTCAAATAAAAAAGTCCTTTTCGGCCATCATATCAACTTTGCATTTCAAAATGTCTTTCACTTTATTCATTTTCAGCTTATCTACACTTTTTTTGGTCAATGCACATTTTCATTGCAGCTATTTGAGCTCATCCTCTAATTGTTTTTTTATTTTTTTATTTGTATAGGGTTTATTCAAACCTTTACAAAACATCAAAACAATCATATAAAAAAGAAATTTAAAGAAAAAGAAAAAAAAATACACACATTCCAAAACATCTCCACCATCAGTACAAACAGAGTAAACGTAAACATTACAAGAGAAAGGAAACGAAAATATTAGATACAATACTCATTACACTCAAACATTACATAAATCATTTCCCACTCCTCACAGAATAGCAAACTTTACTCTATATTATACATTTAAGCTTTTAATAAATCTGGATAGGGCCAAGCCCTCATGAGTGGTTTGAATATTCAGGCATCTTTTCCATTCCCACTCCTCCTCATATATAATGGGGTTGGCTTTTAAAGGTTCCAGATATTTTGCCCTGAGTGGATGTAGTGTCACACACTCCATAACCAGATGTTTTAAGGACTTCTCATTAGCGAGGCAGAACCTGCATCTAGCCAGGTCCGCCAATATCAGCCCTCTTCTGACCAAGATGTCTCTAGTTGGAAGAACATTCCATCTAGCTCTAAGGACAATACCTCGGTATAATCTATCTGGAAATTGTAAAATAACCTTCATGGAGGAACCAAGGGCTCTATGTTCATGGTTCAAATGCAATAATGAAGAATAAGAATAAAATGTATCTACAGTTTCACACCAATCAAGATTGAATAATGCATGTTTTACAGACATAGGGTTACAAATCAAAGTCTCAATTGAAATCCAAATCTTTTTCCAATACTGTATCTGAGCGGTCCCTTAAAGAGATCAATGTACGCAAGAGATCCAGGTTTCTATCCAATAGATGATACAATGTGTTTGGCACTCCGGTTTTAATTTTTGAGTACTGAGATATACAAGCCCACTGTACCCATACCCACATTGGTACAATACCCAATTCGAACCTCATTGCATAGATTGGGATCACATTCGGCATGCCCAACAGTCTTCTCCAAATGCGATCCTCTATGTGATTCAATGTATCACTCACTCTCTCAGGAAGCAATTCCAGGCCATAGATTAATTTAGGTATAATTTTCCTCTCATAGAATATCAGGGTGGGCTTAAAAGAGAATTGACCAAACTTTCAATCAATCCTGAACGCCTGCGCTTCTAGCAATTTTGCCTTATGTAAGATAGGTTTGGTTAATGCCTTAGAGACAGGGTAGGCAGAGATATTAAAACCCAAATATCGCATAGACTCAACCAATTTCAAAGGAGTCTTACCCAATTTACCAATGTAACCCGAAATCTTGACCCTCGCTTTTCTAAAGGATAAAATGTGGGTTTTAGAGTGATTAATTGTTAACCCATTGGTTTTAGCATATGCTTCAAAATTACTCAAAGACCGTTGCAGCCCCACTTTGGTATTGTCAAAAATCAACAGATCATCAGCATATGCTAACCAAATAATGTTATCCTTGCCAATTTTAGGGGCCAGGAGTCCTTCTTGGTAAAGCGAGATGGCTACATCTGAAAAGTATTGGTTGAACAGCCAGGGTGCCAATGTGCAACCCTCTCTGATCCCCTGAAACAATCTAATTCTCATTGAAAGATCTCCTCCTTGATTCAAACAAACCCGAACCCCACAGTTCTCATAGACCCCGCTGATTAATCTCAGGAGCCCTGCAGGTAGGCCCCAACTGGCCAGCTTTAACCACAACCTGCCCCGGTCAACCCTGTCAAACGCGGCCGTCAGGTTGATTGAAGCCATATACGTGCAGCCACCTATTGTTGACCATGCCGCCTCTTGTACACACTTCAGGGCAAGCCCGTTGACATTGGTCGAGTGACCCCCTCTAAAACCCGTCTGGAATTGATACAGCGGGTGACTCCTGAGAGCCGACTCCTCCAAGTGTGACAACAGGAAAGGGAAAAACATTTTTACAGTCCGCATCGATTAATGAAATTGGACGATAATTAGCCGGATCAGTCCTGCTGCCACACTTGAAGAGTGGGACAACATGAGCTGTGTTCCAAGATACAGGGGTCACCCCTGAGGACAGTATGTCACTGAACTGCAGGCACAACAACTGGGCCCACAAATTAGGATTTTCCTTGAAGGTGTTATTTTTGAGGCCATTTGGGCCCAGAGCCCTTGAGCGCTTACATCTGGAGATCAGTTTTAAGATGGTTTCTACCTCAACATGCAGATCCCACCTGTCCTCTCTACTCAGGTCCAAAACCAGCGGCGGGTCCATAGATGACTTCCCAAATCTACTCTCGAAGAACACAATCCATTCTTTTTCAGAAATCAAATTCGACTGACACGTTGTATAATTTGGGTCCTGCCCATTTACCAAGTACCAAAACTTGTATCTGCTGCAATTAGAGCTCCAAGCATCTTTTCTGAATCTTTCTGCAATATTACAGATTTAATAGACTTGCAGTAGCATATGATTGCTTACGTTTCCCAATAAGCTTTCTGCGAACTGCCTCGTCCTGATTAGTGCTCTGAATCTACTTCACTGTTCTATGTAACATCTTTTTTGCAGATGCTACATTGTTATTGGAACAGTGGGCATGCCTAACTTGGCCAGAGCCAGTTGCTCTCATTCCCAGGGCCATTTTGTCAGTCATTTGACCCACAAATGATTGGAACTCAACCGCATTGAAATTTTGGAGTTTCCAATCATAAGTCGAGCTGTTCATTACATGATATATTTGGGAATTCAAGGCACGAATTTTCGGGTCAGTCCATTTAACAGCATTACGCCCTACCTTGGCCACTAACTGTAATTTTTGCCCACATTTTCTAATATTCAAAACCCAATTAAATTATGCCATAAGAATGCAATGGTCGCTCCAATCATTTTTAAATAATTCAAATGACAGGCAAGAATAATCAATCAGAGACGAGCTATCCCCTCTATGCCAGGTATGCCATTTACTGGGATTCCTTGATTCAGTGCGTTTCCCCACCAGAGGAAAAAGGCCCCTACCAATCAGACCTGTTATACACATCTGTCCAGCCACTTGCTTCTCTGAGTTACTCCCACCGATCTGTTCCAACTCCCACAATTTGTGAGAATGAGCACAGTCTGCATTCAGATCTCCCATAGCTATGACCCTGCCATCTGGGTGAGTTTCCATCCACTCATCCAGCACCCGGCAAAGCCCATCTACAAATGGATCAACCAATTCAATACCCTTATGCTAGTAAATATTGAGTAGTAGTAGATTGATCTAACCATCCATTGACTTACAATCAACCACCAATACACCAAAGGGCAAGTCCGTAATTACCACACCACAGGAGCCAAGGCAGACCATCACAGTAGTCAAAAGGCCCCACGATGGTCTCCCCCCATCCCATCTCTAGCAGGTTGGATAAAAATACTATATCTGTCAAGGGTGGGTGTAGAGGTTAACCATATCTCTTGCAGACAAATGCAATTAGCCTTTCTCAACATTTTCATACACACGGAATTATGGACATTTAACAAAAAGATGGACATTGCCACGAGTATTCCAAGATTTCAAACATAATGTTATACTCTTCCAATAATCACTCAGAGGAATTCTTTTCATGGGGCCGGTTTTGCCATAGAGAGGAGATAATGGATGCCCAGTCCATATCATTCAGCACTCCACTCTGGGCCAACTTATCAGAAATAGCGGCAACCCTGGGAAAGCTAGAAATGGATTGGCTTATACCATTCTATACGATTTCCTTATTTGATTCATGAATCTGAGAGATTTCAAAACCCAATCCTGCCAGTTCTTCTTTTTGAGTGAAGATTAGTTCTCTTACTAGTGGAGAGGATAGAGACATAATACTAGTACTCGTATCCTCTCTAACTGGGAAGGAATCTCTGCCAATATCAGCTGATGACACCAAAGCCAGACTTAGGATAGACGCAAAGATGGTTAGAATGTTTGGCCGATTCATACAAATCTAGTAGTCCAAACCCAGAGTCCAGTGAATCTTAACTTGATGTATATCCCGGCCACCACCCTTCACCCTCTGTTGTGTAACTACTTTCACTTTAAGTGGATCAGAATAGGAGTGTTTTATTGGTGGAGCACTTGATGGGACATAATATGAATCACCATTCCACTCAGGTGCCCTAGTGAGCCTGTTCACCGTGGCACCTGAAGGGTAGTGAAAACGCTGCAACAGATTCTTCATTCCAGCTGAAACTCTGGGATAGTTAGATTCCGGGGGGAGGTCAGCCACTTCTTTAAGGAATGTTGATTTTCCCATGCCAGATCCTGCCACCACCCTGTCTAATAGGCAAAATGGGGTTAAGACATGGGAGAGGCAGTTGTGTAATAGGTATATCCTCTATAACCAGCCTAGGCCTAATAATGTCCTTCACAGAGCCCAAATTCGCCAACGGTATCTCATTTTGGGACTACTAAAGGACTCATTGTTGAACATGCATGCACCACTTTTCCTTCCACTCTGCTCCCCAATATAGTAGAGGAAGTTGCCCCCTCTGATGGGCCCCAGATAGACTTAGATTGGCTAGAGAATGTGCTGAATATATAAGGGCCTCCTCCCTGCTCACCCCAACACCCAGTTAGGTGTGGAAATGGAATAATGGGAGAGTCTTTCAACCTCAAACCCAGGCTCATATCGGGAGCTCCCACTACCTTATTAAATTCCATGTTCTTCACAAATGACTCTGTAATAGGATTCCGGGGAGGTGGTACCCCAACCACCCGGTCCGGCATTGTTGGAATATTCTCAGGTATAATCTGAGACTTCAACACCGGTTCATGGATTGAAATTGCCTGTTCTGGTACAGGGGATAATCTGGCATGAAACAGAGTGCGGTGGGCCTTTCCTAAAGATAAAATTCTATTTTTTTTGGCCCCGCCCTCCGCTTCAAAGCTTTGCCTTTCAACACAATAGTAGTTTGTTTAGAAAATGAGGGGTTCCCTTGCCATTTGGTTGAGCTCCCTTCACCCTCCATAGGCACATTTTCCACCTCCCCAACCGGAAGTTGATCATTAGTGATATCTATGATGTCAACATCAGTCCCAGTAGATCCCTGTGCTGGAATATCAATTAGAGAATCCATTACACTAGATGTTGACCTCACTTCCAAGGGGCTCAACTGATCATTTGAACCCAGATCATCAGAGATTTCAAAAAAAGACCCCACAGCATTATCAGAGTTTGCCTTAGGCTGTAGGACATTCCTAGTTTCCACCTCATCTATCATAGGAAAATTGGCAAAACAAACCTCAAACTCTAGTTCCTCAAGTTTTGAGGTAACCTTAGTCAAAATAATATTGGTAGATTTCAGTTCTGCCCAAATGTTGTCATATAGGGCAACACAAGAACTCAACACCATATTCAAAGCCGATACAGTGGGGTGAGACAGGCGAATGCGTTCATCCACCTCCCTCAAAGTATGGTGTAGCTCAGAAGAGCCCTCATGAACTCCTATGCCATCCCTCATTTGGGAAGGGGCTTGACAGTCTTCTTGATCATGGCGAGATGATTCCTCATTTATTACTTCCAACAGAGTAGATGGGGAGTCAAACGTGGCAGCATTGTGAGGCTTCTGAGGATGTAAATTAGACAGCTCCATATTCAGGGCCTCCAATTCGACTTCCGCTTGATCAGCCAATTCAATGATGCTTATATTTGTCAAATTTCTAAGCCTCCCCAAAATTGGGCTGCAAGGACATCACTGAATGATCGAGCATAGCTGTTCCCTTTAGTGCTGGTAGAGATTTAATCTCTGTACTTGTTGTGGCAGATTTGACAAAATAGTGATCCATGACCCTTTGACCAGAAATTGGCTTTAGAAACAACATTGAATTAGAGGCTCGAGATACTGATAAGTTTGAAGTTACTGCCTTTCTGCCCTTCCGGTGCACTTGGGGTGTCATGGTCGAGATAGGAAGGCTTTCCACTGTTACCTCTACAGCCCTCTTTCCATTATTAATCCCTTTACCAATAGTCACAACTGGTTCAAGTGCAGGAGGTGGATTTCCAGACACACAGGCAATTTTAACAGCCGTTTTCTGGGCTTCACATGCCTGTACCTCATCCTCAGCAGTATATGTTACCCCTGTTTTGGGTGGTAGGGGGATATGCCCCATGGTAATTGAACTTTGCATATTATTTGCTGGTATTATATGATACCCCAACTGAATTCCACTTGCTCCACAGGGTACCACCATGTGCTCTTGTAAAGGTGTATGTAAGCCAGCTCCACTACGTAATCCTGTTCTCATTAGGATAGATCAAGAGTCAAATCACTAGACAGAGGTCGGGTCAAAGGGTAAAGACAACAAATTCACCCCACAATCCCCGAACCTGAGACTGTGAGCAAGAGAAAAATCTGAGTCAGCCTCAGGCAGAGTTATAGCTAGAAAAAGTACTTTGCTTATTTTTAAAATATACCCGTGGTTCAAAACCACCAAAGTAAAACAAATGGGATTAAGGAGGACTTGCCTCCGCAGTCTCCCACCTCGAATCTTATGCAGGAGTTTTGGGATCTTACCCTTATGCTGGCTATGGCATGCTGCGCAGATCCTTATTGATTGCTACTGCTATTTATCGCCGTCTGCTGAGGCTTTGCGAGAAATCAACGGTCGCTGCACCTCACACAGAACACAGCAAACAGCCAAAAAGCATCAGCCCTTCTGCCACCAGGGCCTATGCCGCAAGGGCGTCCGTGGCCGCAAGATATACTTCCTTCCTGGTCACGTGATCCTTCACGTGACTGTCTGTGGCTCCTCCCCGCTCTGGATGCTCTGCAGGGGTCTATGGCAGCAAGAGCAAAATGCTCGCAGTGCAGCCTTTCCGAAGTTTACACCAGCAAGGTAAAATGTTTTAAAACAAATAGAGCACTTCACCAAAAACAAAGTTGACTAATTGTTTTAAATCTGCCAAGCATGTATTCCTAGAGTAAGATGTCTAATTAACTCACCTCGTATCACTGCCTTAAAACAATCCCAAATTGTTAACATATCTGTTAAATTACTGTTCTCTTCATAGAAGATATCCGGAAAACACTTTAGGGCAGTAACCACCTCCTTATCCTTAAAGAAAAACTGTTTTGAGCCTCCACCTTACAAAATTCGAGCCCATATCAGCAAAATCCAACCACAGGTCTATCAGTACATGATCTGATATAGCACACTCTCTTATGTCCACATAAATAGTCTTGTCAATAAGCCTGTCGATGGCCAATAAAGTAGTCAATCCTAGAGATGAATCATGAGCAGGAGAGTTGAATGAAAACTCTCTTACACTAGAATGTAATAATCTCCAAATATATACAAAATAGAATCTCTGAAGACAGTGCCTAAATTCTCTGCTCACTCCTACATTTGTAAATCTGCACAAATTCAAGCAATCTAGTCTATGGTCAAGTACACAGTTAAAATCACCTCCCAAAAGTCAGTTCATCCCCAAAAACAGACAACCTTGGCGAGCACAGGCCATAAACAGATCCTATAGTAATCACTCTGCCACTGTGGATAACATCCGCAATAATTACCCATACTTGGTAACCTACTTGCCAAACAATACTTATAAACTTGACTAAACCAGACAACTCATCTATGAAAAACAACAATTCAAAATGTACATAAAATATATAAAAACCACTAACACTCATCTTCAGCTGCTCCAATTAATGAATAGATCTTCAAAATAGCCAAAAACAGAACATGTGCACACTCTGAATTCTGGAACCAGAATGTGAAAAGTGTCCCAAAAGGTCACTTTCATAGCTTTCATAAATCAATAGCACAAACAGAAGACAATAGAAAGCAAACAATATAATGCTCAACACATTTATATTACAACCCATATCAATCAATAAACCAGAACACAATCCTTCGAAAGAATACTGTATTCAACATTTACACATTATATAAAAAAAAGATTTCCCCCTCTAAATTACATAACTGCGGCCATAACCCTGGTTACATGATGAAACCCACCGATAGACGCGGTTACACGTACATTTTTCAAATGTGCTGAAAAACACATATTACAAAGGTTTCAAAATCAATTCACAATGGCCTTCAGATAAGAAAATCCAAACCGAAACACATGTACAAATCTGTGCTGAAGCATTCATAATATAATATGATCATTGCACCAAAATACAGACAGATATAATTGTGGGTACAACCAATGGGTTTATACCCGTGGCTACCGAACCATGCCACAAAGTATGACGTATGATTGGAGCATTCATAGCCACCAATCAAGTCAACCGCCAGTAGTCACGGCTAACCGTAACATTTTCAGAGATTCATAAAGACATATTGACAAGGTATATCAATTGAAACAACATAACGGTACATATGAGGGCATAGAATCAGAAACACATTTGAAATTGTGTAGTGTAAAATAAATGCAACAACGTGATCAATGCACAAATATTGGAATTGCAATCACATGATGTGCACCACTCTGATCCAGACATGTTCACAGTGACTTAGAAAGGCCAACTCTGCTTTGATAAGACAATAGGCCTTATCATTATCCCAGACACCACACAAGCTGCATGCCCGACCGTGTAATGAATTTATTGACATCACCTCTGATCCTGCTATCCCATATCACCAAACTTACCAGACACAGCACCTCCTTAACTCTGTTAACCCCCAGTTGTTCAGAAATGATGTGACCAGGGCACCACTCTCGGATCTGAATTTCAGTGATTTATTTGCATTGGTTATGCAGGTGCTTTTTATTCATATGGGATGATCACCCCTGGGGTGAGGGTAGTAGTGCTCTAAATCTTTTCCAGGCCTATTGACAGTACAGATCCCTATGCCCTGTTCTCATTAATTGGTCCTTCAAAGGGGACATCCCTCCCTGACCTCCCTACAAACTTCCCACCATGTTCAGATCTTGCAGCTGGATACAATTGGTGTTTATCTGCGCACTGCGGGTGCCTCAGACCTCAGCTTCTCATCTGGGGAACTAAAAATTGATTTGTCTTGGGAATGGGCTAAACAGAGCAGCAGCTCCACAACAAGGCCTTCTTTCCATTTGGTTCTTTGCATAATAGGCCTCAAAACCCAATATGGCATCACTTATATCTTGTTAACACGCTTACCTCCCTCTTTCCACAGTACATTTCTGACTCTATTTTCCACCTACTTCAGGCTTTCCTCACACCTCACTTAAAAGCATACAACTACCACCGACACGTCCTATACACTGCCCTATCTGTGACCTATGCAACATCAACATTAATGTATTTGTTTCTCCTTCTGTGTTGCTATATGTGGGTATCTAATGTGTGTTAACGCTAACTACATGTGATACGTGCACATTCTGCTGCAACACACTCATCCTGCTCGCAGTGTCATCCAGGCAAATAGATTATTTTCTCAGCATGAAGCTTTTTGCCTGGCTGGAATGCTGTACATGCATCCCAACAATATTCTTCAAAGATTAATCATGTTTGCAACATAATGGTGCCCACTTTAAGACTTATTTTGTCTAATTTCAAGAACATATAATATTCAAAATTGTATTTGTGAATAGGATGTGCTTTCCTGATGTGTGTTATACAGCACTGCTATAAATGTGAATTGTTCCCAGTCAATACTGCTATGTATATTTTCCTGCTGCCAGATGTATTGTCTTTTAGATAAGGTGTCAATCTCAGGCCTGCATTCCATGTATATCATTTCTTCACCAAATTAATTTTAACCTGAACATGTTCTCCTTTTGAGGAAGACCTATCCAGTGAGTGTTTATTGCTACTTATTTCATTTCACTATGTTCCCTCTGATGAAGATGTCTATGGAACTCTAAAAGCTAATACATTGTACCATCTCTGCATGCTATTTGCATTTAGTCCAATACAAGGTATGGCAACTTGCATTTTTTTTAATATACTTTGGATGCATAATCCAGTAGATGCTAATGCAGACTTGCTTTAGCCAGCAATGTTCAAATAACAAAGTGAATATTTAACATATGCATATGTGATGAATGATAGCGGCTTAGGCAAAGTCTGCCAATTTAGAACATTATATAATGAAAAAGACAGATTCATGATGAGTTAATGGATAACAAATGCATAATAACAAGATTCACTAAGTGTACGAACTGAACAGCATGTTGTGTTCACCTCATGTTTAGCATTGGACCAATATGTAGAATAAAACTTTGCAAAAAGGTTTATTCAGATGCTGCAAGGTTGTTCATGGGAAATACACTAGAAGAACACATTATCTTCAAATATATTGCATAAACAAAATAGTGGGGCAAATATAAACTAAAAGGTTAAGCAAGCCCTTACTTCAGCTGTCCTAGGAGGAGTAGATTAGATAATAAACGCTTTTGTATAGTGAAGTTCATTTTATTATGAGAAATATGTAATTGTCATTGCTACTAGTATTATCACTAAACATAGCAGACTCAATATGCAAAAGGTTATAAATGAATATACAGCTATCATTGTCATTGCCTCTTTGTCTACTCAAGATCAATCAGCCATTTTAAAAGCATGAAAGCCACTTAAAGAGTAACTGGCTTCCTCATTTGTTCTCATTAGACCTGTCCTCTTCCCCAATGTGATATTAAAGATGGGTAAAACTGGCTTTCATACTCACTGCTGTCCTCAGAAGTTAGGGAAATAAGAGCTGGTGTCTGGATGCCTGATGCCTGGAGGCGTGTGGTGTGCACAATCCCAGAGCAATCCAAAAAATATCAAATCCAGGTGGAAAAAAAAACACCTAACAAAAACACCATGGTCACTTTAGCAAATAAAAACCTGCCATAATAGGTAAAAATATTTTCAAAGATTAGTGTCCACTGGAATTGACCATGGTGCAAACAACAGCCAATTGTGAATAGGATATGTCCAGTGGTGGCAAAAAATGAGTAGATACTCTCAAAAATTCACAAGTCACAAAAAAACAAAAATGTAAATTCAAGTACTTCAAAAAGTAGAAAAAAATGAGGAAAAGTCCCCTTACTCCTTGCATAGGTCTGCATGGAGAGAGTGGTTCCAGTCTGCTTCTGGGTTCCAGTCTGGTTCTGGATGGTTCTCCAGCTTCTGTCTGGCTCCTCCAGCTCCACGAACAGCTCGCACTCCCACTGCATGTCTGCCCCTACCACAAGCTAGCTTTTTATAAAAGTGCAGTGTTGTTTACTTAAGCTGTCCCCTCCTTATTTAGCAAGTTGCTGAATAATCCCTTCTCAGCAACTTGCTGTTCTATCAGTCCTTATCATCTTGCACTGAAGTATCATGCTGTTTTATCAGTTCTTTGCAACCTGCTTCGTAGCAAGTTGCTAAAATATCACAAAACCCCAATAGGCTTTGCAGTCCATTGTAAGGTTTGTAGTATTAGGGCATTCTTATTGTGTAAGGGAACATTTAGAACTATTAACCAAAACAAGCAGTACAATTGGAATATGTCCCAGACTATTGGAGTGCAGCCTGGAAGTATTATTGAAATGTACCCCTGTGTTCCAAAACAATAGATACGTCTTGTGCAAAACTCAGACATCCATACTGAACGAGAAACTCTGTTCATAATTGTTAATATATTTCAATGCATTTCACTATGTACTTGTCTAAAGGTTACACATCTTAAGATATTGCTCAGTCATCATGGCCTAAGCCTGGATAATACTGAAATTACATAACAACATCACTAAATTGAGTTTATATATTTTTAGTTGTATGATGTCATATTTTAGATCGCTAGACATGTTGAAGATTGGCAGTAGGCTTTAGACTCCTAAAAGTGAATAGCGGGGGAGTAGGACTATACCAATTTTAATGTGCATGTATCTTTTCTATAAGAAAATAAATATACATATGTTTTAAGTGGCTGGAGTGTAATCACATATCCATGTGCATGCCTCTCTTGGCATCACTAATTTAAGTGTATATATTTTTAGCTTTCAGATGTCATGTATTAGATGGCTAATTTTATTGAAGATTGCCAGTAGGCTTTAAAAACCAAGAAGTGAATAGGAGAAGAGTAGGACTATAACATGTTAATGTGCATTGTATCATTTCTACAGAGAACTAAATATACATAATTGCTAATCAAGGGGGTGATGGAATGATTGTATGCATGTTCCTATGTTCAGATTAGAAAGAAGAACCATATTTCAAGTGTACATTTTTTTGACATAGTGAGGAAACTGTGTACGGATATTTCATACAGTTTAGAGTGAACCAATTATACAAGGGAATATTAATTATTTTCTTACAGATTTTGTTGATAGTCCCAAAATAGTTTGTGTTGACCATTAATACATATTCCAGGTAGTCAAGTGTAGAGGGTTCACATGCCATACAGTGAAGATATCTGATTCCCTCTTAAATCCTGCATCAGGTATAGAACTACTCCCTGCCATATAACCTACCATGATCCATATGTGGAAACTGTGACTTCCTTGAGTTGGAAGTTAAGATCTGGCAAGCTGGGTATGATGAAAGTCATGTCACTGTATGACTACCTAGAGACGTATAACATTCTTGAACCCTGTCAACTTGGCTTCCTGTTTAGGGAAACTTACTGTCCTGGTGGCTGCTCTTAGTGACTTCATCCAAGCCTTTGGTATTGACTCTGCCCTCGCTATATTGTTACTTGATCTGCCAAATGTGTCGAACACTGTAAATTACACCATTTCATTAGAGAGTCTGGTGGGAGTGTTCATCCTTTTACATCTTGCCTTGGTTTGACATATCACAGTTGTATGCTATGCCCCTGTTGTATTTAATATGTTTTCATGATCTATGCCTAGCCTAGACTATGAGCAGAGGTTATGGGTTTATTCTTATGAAAATGATAACCATATCCTGCTGCACAGCTTTTACTGTGATTCTGATCAATTTCTTGCCACCACGGATTGGGTAGGTAACATGATCTTCAGCCAATGAGTTAACAACTCTTTTACATAATCTAAAGGTGTTAGCCATTACGGCCTGTTTTCTAAGTCCTGGACTTCAGAACTTCATTGTATCTGGAACTTCCTGAATACACTCTGCAAATACTTCAGTTAATCCATAATGCTCCAGCTTGCTGAAAAAACTGGGGAAGAAGCTCTTAATAAAACAGGGTCATCCTTATCACCAGCACGTTCACCCTGCACCAAACCCTCTCCTGATCATCCCATTTATTAAGCAAAACCTCTTAGTAATCCTCGTTTTTACTTGAAATGGTTCTGAATCACAAAGACTTTTTCAATGGGATTGTGCCCATTGAAAAAATACTTTGTTAATCAGGCCCTTTGGTTGTGCATTTTCTGTGTTTATGCTGCAGTTGTGGATTTGACAACCAAGTCAGACTCATCTGCTTTCACAAGGCTTCTAAAACCTTCCAGCTCCCCAGAACATTTTCTCTATCCCAATTATCTGATGGCATAGTTCCATCCATCCAACTAGTACTTATATAGAGCAACATGTACCAGAGGGCATCAAGGCGCTAAATTCAGCACGAGAAACAATCCAGGATGACCACAAAAAGAAAGAAAATTAGGAAAAAAGATGAGTTTTCAAACAAGTTTAAAAAAACAAATTAAAATCAGCAATAGTCGTAAGCGAGGTTGGAAGCAAGGGTGGAAGCTGATTCCAATGTTTGGGGTAGGGGATGGAAAAAGCATGTTCACCCAAATGCTCATAATGATAGCAGGGCACAGGGCACAGTCAGCAGAGCAGAAGAGTCAGAGAGTAAAGAACGCCTAGGCAGATGGAGTACACATTTCTTTTGCAGTGTAAGAGGAAAATAAAACTAATGAAGAGAGCAAATTGAGTAAAGTTACAATTTATGAAGAGAGCGAATTCAGGCTCTAAAAAGCAGTCAAAAGATTGGATTCAAAGAGTATGAAGCAATAAAAACAGTTTTCTTTAAACTGCACTATTAGTTGAATCATTTTTGCATTACTACCTTCTACACATCTATTTGGACATTTCAACTGTGGCTATTGGCACAGTATGTTGACCTCACACTTGCATCATTCAAAGCAGTGATACACAGCCCTTCCCATGCAGTGGCTTAAGTATAATGCCTAGGGATTTAAATTTGATGCGCGCATAAACAGGCAGCCAATGGAGTTTGCGATGTGACGCAGAGACTGGGAATCTACGGGGAATGCCGTTGGCTAGACTAACAGTTGCATTCTGTAGCACTTCTAGCCAATTCAAAAGAAGATACACTGGCTGAGCTAATAATATGGCATTTCAGAAGTTCAGTCTACCGGTGAGCAAAGCAGCAATAACTGGGGCATGGAAAGGATCAGGCATAAAAGGAAGGACTTTCTTAAAATTGCTTCAATCTGAGAAAACCAGCACTTCACATTTCACTAACCTGGGGAACCAGAGAGAGAGTAGGTGGGATCTTGACTACCAAGGGGTTTTACTGCTTTTGCAGGAACAGGAAGTGAGACAAACGAAGATGGCCAATAGTCTGTTGTCCTCAAGGAAGAAGTGAAGGAAGTTGAAAGGGGGGCCACCACAAGGAATTCTGTGTTCTCCTAATTTTGTTTTACCCAAGTTTGGCCCATCCAGTTTCCCACAGAAGGCAATCGGCAGTCGCACTGCCATCGAGGTGAAGCTAAAAAAATAGCCGAGTTTCGTCAGCATAGGAATAAAAAGAAAAGACATGGGAAAGGATGATGCTGGCTAATGATTGAATATACACATTAAACAACAATGGGGAGATGGCTGAGTCCTGAGGGACCCCCAGGGAACGGTGGCTGGGTGCGAGTAATATGGTTGCCAAGAAACAGATTGGGAAAATGAAGAGAGGAAATACCTGAACCAGTTAAAAACCGGACCAGAGATCCAAATTACCTCCAGTCTAGACAGGAGGATAGCATTGTCAAATGTGTTAAAGGCAGCAGAGAGGTCCAACAAAATCAGACCTGCCCAACCCCCCTGGTCTTGAATGAGTGTTAGGTCGTCCATCACGGAAAGTATAACACATTCTGTTCCTATTAAGGGACGAAAGACGAGCCATATGGATCAAGAATGTTTAGCACTCTAACAACAACGTTAGCTAAGGTGTAACTATTGCTTCAAGTAATGTCATACGAAAAAGCAATAGGGAAATGGGTCTGTAACTAGAAAAAAGCAAAGGGTCCAATGCAGGTTTCTAAAGAAGCTGTATAATTAGAGCATGCTTAAGAAAATCAGTTACCTTGTCTGAAATAAGGGAGGAATTTACCACCTCAATGATCATCTGATCTAGCTGATTAACTGTGGATTTCAGCATATGAAGCGGAACAGGATCTAAAGGAGATGGATGCAGACTTAATATGCAAAACAAAACCCGCCACTTCAGCTTGCATAATAAGTTGAAAAGAATTACACAAATGGGATATCAAATCCCTGGATAATGTGGTAAGCCCAGGGTTAGCAAGATCGGTCAATTGAATAGATATAGAAATATTGCCTTTAATCTTCTCAATTGTTTGGACAAAACAATTGGAAACGCTGTTGCATAGAATTTGGGAAAGTTGAGTGGAAACTGTCAATATGGGTGAAAGAGGCTGTTTCAGGCCCATATTCTCATCAAAGTGTTAAGTACCGATAAGGACATTAAATGGGTTAACAACCTTTTCGGTACTTAAGACATATTCTGAAGGTGGCGCATTCTTCCGAAGTCCGAAGGAATGTGCCACTTTCGGACTACATATGGCGGTTGCTAGGATGGGTTGGAAACCAACCTAGCAACCGCCACATTCGTTACCTGGCTTTTTGGAAGGCTATTCTTGTGGCACTCCGCCAGTTTAATATGTGCGCTAAACTAGCACACATATACGGTACCCTTTTGGTGGCGTTAAACTGGAGGAGTGCCACAAGAAGCCTTGTTTGGTGTAAATGAAAGTGTTCATATACACCTGTGTGTTGTATATGAACACTTTCATGTACACCAAAGCAAGCAGCATCAACGTTGCTGCAACGTTGAAGCTGCTTGCTTTGGTGTACATGAAAGTGTTCATATACAACACACAGGTGTATATGAACACTTTCATTTACTCTAATCTCGGCAGCATTTTTGTAAAATAACAACATATTCGTTAATTTACAAAAATGCTGCAGAGAACACCAAAGTGAGCAGCTTAAACATTGCAGGATGTTGAAGCTGCTTGCTTTGGTGTATAGGAAAGTGTTCATATACACCCTTATGGTGTATATGAACACTCATTTAAAGCAAGCAGCATCAACGTTGCAGGATGCAACGTTGAAGCTGCTCGGTTTGGTGTAAAAGAAAATGTCCATATATATCCGTGTGTTGTATATGAACACTTTCATGTACACCAAAGCAAGCAGCTTCAACGTTGCAGCAACGTTGAGTGAGTCTGCGCACAGATGTTTTTCTGCATGCTATGCATATTCATAGAATTGTTCACGCAAAGTAACTGTATACGCAAGTTGCGGCCGGAACGCATAACACACCCCCAAAGCAAAAACATCTAGAAACAGCTAACTTTGTGTGCTTCCCGGCGCAAATACAGCCACCCTTAAAACAGTGCAGGGGGTTCCCTGCAAGCAAGCCTGCATCTTGAGACCCTGCGCATAGTCCTCTGTAACTGTTACCGGCAACCCGACAACTTGCATACGATTTTTCATAATTCGGGTAAAACTCAGTAAATCTGCGTGTGAACCCCAGTAAACAATTCCTGCACCCCTAAGTTAGAACCCCAGCGGCGTACACGCACTCCTAAATCCAACACCCCATCTTACCTCTGCACAGTGAATCCTATGCGCCTGCCTTCGGGTGGTGGATAAAATGAGGGCTTTGCATAGCCATTTCCCTGCTGAGAGGTTGCGAGGTCAGATCAATGAATTCATATCGTTCTGTGCAATAGTGCACGTGCAAGGACAGCTGCAGGCCATCCCTTGTAACGCCTACATTTTCCCTTGTTCTTCCAAATTTTACGAGTTCTGCCCCCTTCCTTGCCCTCTGCACAGGCTAGGCCCACGCTCTGCTTGGTGTCTCGCACAGGGCACTCGGCTGCTCTCAGACACATGCCGAGCCTGTGCAAAGTCCCCACAAAGTACGAAAAAGTGCTGCACAGTCGATTCCATGAATGGATAAACAGGATTTCGCACGCAGTTTGGTGCACACAGTCCCTATTTACCGTGCAAATAGTTCCATGAATAGGGCCCTAAAAGAATAAAATGCTGAGCGCAAAGCAGGTCAGCATTACTGAGGTGTTTCCAAGATGGAACCAGATGAGAGTGATCTGTAATTATTATCCATATGCACTATGGGAGCAAAAATCTTACATGAACTACACCAGAATCCAAATTACATTACAATTCATATATTGAAACCTACTTTTGACATTGTATTTCTTTACAAACCGATGTTGGGAACCATTCACTAATTCTGAAAGCGAACTACATAAAAAAGGTTGCATAAGAAACTGAATAATATTTTTTAAAATAGAATGAGGAGGTCTTGCAGCCAAGATCACATGGCTGTTGCTATTTGCGCTGGCTTTTGTCTTTGAATCTTAAAATAACTACTGAGGAGTCAAAGAACAAGCAATGCAAAATACAAAACATGACTCCACTTGGAAGCTGTAGTCTTTCAGATGCTTGGGGATCAGATTGCAATAGCAGCCATGCTTTAAATAGGGACGGCAGGCTCTAGTGACATTTGCTGCTCCACGTTTTAAGCCACACATTGGGGTTTCGGATTACCATATTGGCTTTGTTCACCAAAAATGGCTTTTTGAAAGACAATGGTCAAAGAGCTTCTTTTTTTGTTATGATAATATCAGTTCAAAATTGTGTAAACAGTGCATCAAATTATCTATTAAAGGTTAAGTGTATGGCCATGTCAGTTATAACAACATCTAGCGAACAATGGCAGAAATAAGCTTATTTTTAAGAGTGGGTAGTGATACAGAGAGTGGGAGAACGTGATAGGGGGAATGGGGGGGTAGGGAAGGAGTAATTCGTGGGACGGCAGAGAGGTGAGAGCAGAGGTGGACTTGCGCATAGGGAACTCTGGAGTTTTCTTGGTACGCCGCTGCACCCTAGGCATTTTTTTGTGTTTTAATTCCCCATTTTCACATGGGAAAATGGTTGGGCTTGCTGAAAATGTGTAACATAGGCCCACTTATAAAATGTTTCAAGGGTCTCTTTTGGTTCTCAGTTCACGCCTGGGTGAGAAGTAGTGAACGAGGGAGAGATCAAACAAATGGATGGAGGCCAGAAAGAGTGGCGAGAAAAAGGTAAATAATTCGAAAAAGTGAACGAGAGGAATGGTGAGAAATATTGAACACGAGGAATGGTGACATTATAAAGATGAGTAAAAGGAGAAAGAGTGGTGACTGGACTATGGGCTATCATTTGAATGCGGGGATCAATCAGTCAGGCTCATCTGTGTCATTTCGTTATTACTGGGTTCTCTTTTATGAGATTACACTTGTCAGTGAAGGGTTTATCAGCTCCGGAAGAGTGTACATAAAAGGTTTGTGGCACTTCCCTGAGTAAACAGCCAAGATCCACATCACGGGGGTGCAGGATAACTGTGCCACTCAAACGCACAGCCGTGAAAGAACAATATGGTATGACCCACAAGTTAGTATGAATGGCCCAAACACGCTTGTGGTTCTAAAAGAAGTTGCGTATTTGATATGACTGCACTGACTGTGTGATTTGAATAGAAAGGAGTTCAAAAGATTATGGATTTTCTTTAGCCACGACAGTGTTTTCTTTGCTAAGATGATTAACAGGTTTAAGACATGCCTTTCAGCCCAGGGCAATGTGGATGTGGGTGTTATGCGTCTGCACTGCTAATGTTAAATGCATACTGTGTAGTTTATATCTGTCATCATTTCTAGAGAAATCACCCATTACTGTGTTGGTATTTTTACTTTTCTTTTCCATTGAACTGCCTCCAAAATCAAAAGAGGCCTTTGTCTATCACTGTTTCCACCATTAGTGCAAAAGCAACACAAATACCCCATCTGTCTAATATTGCACTGTCTGCTGACATAAGCTATAGTTGTTATGTGAGCATACAAGCTCGATGTTTGATTTTCTTGTTTTATGAAAATATCTAAAGAAACAGGGATAGCTTCCAAAGGAGCGATGAAATGTTGATAACTTGTAGACATCTAAAGTGACAACATGCAGGAATCCAAAAGAGCGTACATGCTCAAGTGTTCATTTACAGCCATCCTTAGGAATTGTAGGTGGGCTGTATTTGGAATGTTGTTCTTTTGTGTTTTCCTGGCAAAGCAATGAGTATGTAAATGCACATTTTCGTAGTTCACATAAGTGAGTAAATAGGTGGACTCCTGATGGTATTGTTTCTGTATCAATAACAGTTTAATTTCCAACACATGGGTATGTTTTAGGTGCCAGGACAAAACTTGAAGAACATTTTAATAATAGCATTAATGACGAAAAAGTGCTTATCGGACTACAGCAGGGGTGCACAACTGATTTTGACAGAGGGCCGAAAGTACCTTACATGAGGGCTATAGTGGGCCGAAAAGTAAATGTGGGCGGGGCGGTAGGCGGGGCGTGGCAGGAGGCTTTTTAAACTCCCAATTTGTACTAAACACATGGAAAAAGAATGTTTTTGAGGGGTAACGATTTTTATTTGCATTTCAATCTTACATTTTGTACTACACATTTTCCATTGTTATAATTTATTTCTATTTAGTTATTGTATCTCGCCTGTTTAATTAACTTATATATATTTTATTGACCCTAGATACACTATGCCCCATGGCCCCCTCACCCCAACCAAACACTATGCCCCATGGCCCCCTCACCCCCAACCAAACACTGTGCCCCATGTCCCTCACCCCCAACCAAACACTATGCCCCATGTCCCTCACCCCCAACCAAACACTATGCCCCATGGCCCCCTCACCCCCAACCAAACACTATGCCCCATGTCCCTCACCCCCAACCAAACACTATGTCCCATGGCCCCCTCACCCCCAACCAAACCCTATGCCCCATGGCCCCCTCACCCCCAACCAAACACTATGCCCCATGGCCCCCTCACCCCCAACCAAACACTATGCCCCATGGCCCCCTCACCCCGAACCAAACACTATGCCCTATGTCCCTCACCCCCAACCAAACACTATGCCCCATGGCCCCCTCACCCCCAACCAAACACTATGCCCCATGGCCCCCTCACCCCCAACCAAACATTATGCCCCATGGCCCCCTCACCCCCAACCAAACACTATGCCCCATGGCCCCCTCACCCCCAACCAAACACTATGCCCCATGTCCCTCACCCCCAACCAAACACTATGCCCCATGGCCCCCTCACCCCCAACCAAACACTATGCCCCATGGCCCCCTCACCCCCAACCAAACACTATGCCCCATGTCCCTCACCCCCAACCAAACACTATGCCCCATGGCCCCCTCACCCCCAACCAAACACTATGCCCCATGGCCCCCTCACCCCCAACCAAACACTATGCCCCATGTCCCTCACCCCCAACCAAACACTATGCCCCAGGGCCCCCTTACCCCCAACCAAACACTATGCCCCAGGGCCCCCTCACCCCCAACCAAACACTATGCCCCATGGCCCCCTCACCCCCAACCAAACATTATGCCCCATGGCCCCCTCACCCCAACCAAACACTATGCCCCATGGCCCCCTCACCCCCAACCAAACACTATGCCCCATGGCCCCCTCACCCCAACTAAACACTATGCCCCATGGCCCCCTCACCCCCAACCAAACACTATGCCCCATCGCCCCCTCACCCCCAACCAAACACTATGCCCCATGGCCTCCACACCCCCAACCAAACACTATGCCCCATGGCCTCCTCACCCCCAACCAAACCCCCCACCCAATGGCCCCCTCACCCCCAACCAAACCCCCCAACTCAGCACACACACAAACATGCACCAATACAGACCGAACCCCCCACCCCAGCACACAAACATGCACCCATACAGACCTGAACCCCCCACCCCCCAACTCAGCACACACACAAACATGCACCGATACAGACCCGAACCCCCCACCCCCCAACTCAGCACACACACAAACATGCACCCATACAGACTCGAACTCCCCACCCCCCAACTCAGCACACACACAAACATGCATCCATACAGACCCGAACCCCCCACCCCCCAAATCAGCACACACACAAACATGCACCCATAAAGACCCGAACCCCCCACTCCCCCAACTCCAAACCCCCACCCCCAACTCAGCACACACACACTCAAGCATGCACCCATACTGACCCGAACCCCCCACCCCCCAACTCAGCACACACACAAACATGCACCCATACAGACCCGAACCCCCCAACTCCCCAAATCAGCAAACTCTCAAACAAGCACCCATACAGACCCGAACCCCCTCCCCCCAACTCAGCACACAAAAAACATTCAAATCAAAACATTCATACACATCCAACACCCCCCCACCCCTGCATCTCAACATACACACAAAATACATTCAAATACAAACATTCACACCCCCCCGCACATCTCAACATACACACAAATACATTCAAATACAAACATTCACACACACACCCACATCTCAACATACACACAAAATACATTAAAATACAAACATTCATACACATCCGACGCACCCCCCCACCCCCGCATCTCAACATACACACAAAATACATTCAAATACAAACATTCACACACCCCCCCACATCTCAACATACACACAAAATACATTCAAATACAAACATTCACACAAACCCCCACATCTCAACATACACATAAAATACATTCAAATACATTCATACACATCCAACACCCCCCCCCACATCTCAACATACACACAAAATACATTCAAATACAAACATTCACACACCCCCCCACATCTCAACATACACACAAAATACATTCAAATACAAACATTCACACACCCCCCCCACATCTCAACATACACACAAAATACATTCAAATACAAACATTCATACACATCCGACACCCCCCCACCCCCGCATCTCAACATACACACAAAATACATTCAAATACAAACATTCACACCCCCCCCACATCTCAACATACACACAAAATACATTCAAATACAAACATTCACACACCCCCCACATCTCAACATACACGCAAAATACATTCAAATACAAACATTCACACACCCCCCCACATCTCAACATACACACAAAATACATTCAAATACAAACATTCATACACATCCGACCCCCCCACCCCCGCATCTCAACATACACACAAAATACATTCAAATACAAACATTCATACACATCCGACACACACCCCCGCATCTCAACATACACACAAAATACATTCAAACACAAACATTCATACACATCCGACACCCCCACACCCCCGCACCTCAACATACACACAAAATACATTCAAATACAAACATTCATACACATCCGACACCCCCCCCGCAACATACACACACAAACATAAAGCAAAACAAACCCGACACACAAACACAAAGAGACCACTTACCGGAGACGTGCTGGAAGGCAGGCAGGTAAGCGGCAGGTAAGCTGGAACGCTGGAATCGCACTACGACTGGCGTGGTCCAAGGCTGAAATGCCTTCCGGCATCAAGCCTTATGGACCACGCCAGCCGTAGTGCTGGCCCTCCATTGGTGCAGCACACACGCATTACGTGGCTCGTAGGAGCGACGTGATGCGTGTGTGTGCTGAGCCAATGAGGGCCAGTGTTTTCACCGGCCCGGAAGACAACAAAGACTTTCCTAATGGAGGGTGGCTGCGGGCCGCCCTCCATTAGGAAAGTCTTTGTGCCTCACAGGCCGGTCGAAAGGGCATGGCGGGCCGCAACTGGCCCGCGGGCCGTATGTTGTGCACTCATGGACTACAGACTAATTTGCCATATTCATATTTAAAATGTATCCCACCAAGGTGCACAGAGGGCTTGATTTTAAATTAGGCAGATTGTAAACGGTTTTACATGTGCTTTTTAGGAACTACCTCCTTTTCCGTGTATATCTATGGAAAAGTGGGGGCGTGGATCCTAAATCCCCAATCTACTCTATCACTTCCTGCATCAGAAATTGATGCAGGTGGAGATGCTATGGATTCCCATAGAAGCTGCCACCTTTTGCACCTGCTAAAAGCTGGCAGATTCCAGAGGAGTCCACGTACATGCCTCCAACAATGCACGTAAATGGCCGTAGATATTTGCTATTTGGTTGTGCTATGAAGCGCAAATAATGTGCGCCAATGTCGGTCCAACTGCATTTCCATTCATTGTTTGTACTTCTGAGTGCAAGCAAATACATTTGCACAATGGGGCATGCATGCATGGGCATGCACACATTTGTGGTTGCATGTTTGTAATTAGCAGGGGCTTGGACATTGGGTCCCAAGTGCCAGCATTGAAACAAGTGGATGATTAGTCACTGTATTCTTCAAACAATACGAATTTAAAGTTTAGTCCTATAATCCATTGCATATTTTTCACCACTTAAATGGTAGACAGACTAGGAATCTGATATGGCAATCTAATTCACTTGAGAGCATGAAACATGCCAGCACCCTTCAATACAGAGACAACACAAGATCTCTAAATTAAGGGCCTGATTCATGGAATTATCTGTGTGGAAAATAGGCTACTTGCTTGCGCAACTCTGCACAAATCCGTCTTTGTCAATTCATGGAATCGAATGTGCTGTATTTTTCCTGGACTTGCATGGAGTTCATGCTGGCTCATTATATCTGTGCGAGCCGTCGAAGCCTTGCGCGGGACTCCAAGCAGAGTGTGGGCGTGGCTTGCACAGAGGGCTGGGAGGCAGCGGAAAGCACAAAATGGGGAAGAACTTGCGAAAAAGTGGTCTTTCCGAGGGACGGCCTGCAGGCTGTCCCTCGCATGTTTACAAATGTGCGGCATGAGACGTAATCATGGATTCGTTTGCGCAACATCTCTGCTGGGAAATGGACATGCAAGTCCGTCATACGATCTGCCACAGGAAGGCAGGCATAAGTACACTTGCTCGTAGGATTTGCAGCACGTAGATGGGGTTGCATGTCAGATTCCAGAGAGCGTGTACTCAATCGGGGTTCAGCTGAAATTTAGGGGTGCAGGAACATTTTGCAGGGTTCACACACTTTTTCCTGAGATATTCCGGAGTTGCGATTTTTCATATGCAGGTTGTTGGGGGGGCTGTTACAGTTACGGGGGAACCCATTGCAGGGTCCTCGAGATGCAGGCCTGCTTATGGAAAACCCACACACTGTTTTAAGGGTGCATGTATTTGCGCCTGGGGGAACACGCAAAGGTAGCTGTTCTGGCGTTCCTGGTGTGACTTGCGAATATGGTTGCTTTGCGCTGTAAATTCCATGAATACGCTGGGCATTCATTTTTCTTTCTGCATTCAGGCTCGCGCCATGTCCTTTTCGGTGCGTGGCCCTTGCAGGATTTCTGCGCACTTTTCCATGAATCAGGCCCTAAGTGTGTGTCTAAATGTGCTGGTTTGTGGGTGAGTTTCAACTATCATGCACACACAAACAGTCACATCAGGAATGGAGCGAAACCAGGAGAGGCACATACAATGCAGAACACATAGCCACTAGGGGCATAGTGGAGTGCACATTCAGAGTGCTTAAGTCATGCTTCCACTCCCATGACTACTTAGGTGGTGTACTGCTATATGGACCCCCTATAGTATTCAAAATCATTGTGGCATGTTGTGTTCTGCACAATATTGCCAAATTTCATGGCATAGCAGTAGAGGTACGGAAGGGTTTCCACCCTCAGTCACAGGCACCACCCATTCCCTTAGCAGGCCAATGGACACAGGGACAGGACATATGCATCCAGGTAGTACAAACCTACTTCTCATGAATGACCACTCATGTGGAACACACACAGTAAAGCCACATCCCTGATGGCCTTCAATTATGCAATCAGGCCAATCCAGCTTGCTCATAAGAACACCCTAAGAATGCACCTCTTGGATTGCCAAACTGTGTGTGCTCAATAACAACAAATGTATACTGCAACCTTATTTAAATCTTTAACATGAAGTGCACAAACCACATCCACACATGTCAAGTTCGCACAAAATTGACCATGACACATACCCAAAATACCAGATATTGTAAAGCCAAACACTGGCATGATGACTCCATTGCATGTGTACCCATAAGTCCCATGAATCAATTGGAATAACATATCTCACACAACTGCCATCCTGAGGCTGTCTCCCTCTGCACCATTGCAGCTAGTCCTGCTCCCCACCACTCACTACTTCCATGTACGTGCTCCTGCAATGGGGTAAATCAACAGCTACCCATCCACCTCCTGCTCATGCATGTCTCCCATACCCTCAGCATGTCCCTTGTCCCATCATGAAGAGTCACACACAATCTCCTAGAAAGCAATCTAGCCACTCACAGGAAACACACATATAATGCAAGGGTACACATCCCTCACCATCAACAACCGCTAATCATATGAATGGGAAAACAGCAGCAACAGTACACATGACACATGAGAAATACATTTAGGCCTCCCAAACCCACACCTCACCAGCAATACACCACATGCTTCACACATCACCCACATGCATACTCGTCAACTGGATCATCTACCTATGTGGAAAGTGAGAGTCGGGTGTTTTGCATGCCCATCATGGACAGGGTGGAATGGGAATCAAAAGAGGCCCTGGAAATATATCACACTCCCACAACAAGCCCAACCCTTTTCCCATGTGAAAATGTGAAAATACCACACAAAAGAGGCCCAGGGTACATAAGCCTACGATGAACTCACCAGACTTCCCTAGAGGCCAGTCCACCACTGATCGAGGAGTGTCTACTCGACAAAACTCATGTCACGAGATGGCAAGCAAGGCTAACATGCCAGGAATGCAAAATGTATTGCCACACAAGAAAGAAGATACTGTATCAACCTTCACCAAAAACATGCACAGGAACATCCAGAGGAGACTGACTCCAAGAAGCAAGTACTAGATGTGCAACCAGTGCCTAAAGTCACATGCATGGCTGATCAAGGAGATTTGCACATATACAATTATTATTTTTAATTTATTTTATTGACTTAGCTGACATTAATCAACTTTTTCAATCATTACAATTGCAAAAGGGATAACACATTTAAGCAATAAACATAAAAGTATAAACATAGTGACGCATTTCAAACAGCTCCCTTACAAGTAAAAGGAATAAAAAAGAAGAAACAAATCAAAACGGGTGATCCAAAAACCAATTGAGCATTAACAATTAAATTTACAATAAAGTAAATTAAAATATCTTGAAGCAGTCTTCTCTAAATCCACACAAGGTTAAACATCCTATAAGTAAACAGAAAAAAGCAAGTAAAGCTTACAAGATGATCACCCCAAGTCACATTACAGACATATTCAAATTCGAAAAGATCTTTAAAATACCAACTAGAACTGTTAAGCTCAATATTGCCACTTCATATACTTGAACAATTAATTGTCTGTTTTGATGTTATTATTATCAGTTGCAAATGGGGACTGGTGCACTAATTTCAACGCCTTCAAAAAATTGACTGTCGCTATTCGAATACTAGCCATCTGTCTTCGGCTTCATATTAGCAAAGTAGGCCATGTGTTTACAAAAATGTATTTGCCTTAGCCCCATAAGCGACTGACAGTCTACTATCAGAAGTTCTAATGTTTCCTTGAACTGGTGGTCACTACAGAACCGACAAAAATTGTCTTCAGCTTTAAGGAATTTCCTACGAGTTTGTACATCACGTGTAGGCCATAAATTAAGCCGCACTCATAGTATTGCACTTCTCAGCTGTGGAGTCAGTGTTTGGCATAAATATAGTTCCACATCTCTATACGTTTTTGGGCCAAACCAGTGATTGTTAAAGTCTTTATATTTGAGGCATGAGGCTCTTGTATCTATCCAATCCATCATTTATAGTTTTGTCTTGGACTTGGACTGGATTCACAACAAGAACATCGATTGTAATATCAGCATTCGCCAATACAGTAATAATATGTATGGTCCAATTTTTTGGGAACACATGATGAGAAGTCAACATATACTGAGATACAGTCGCTAAAAGTAGATCCATTCAGGGCAGAAAGTAAACATTTCCGAAATAGGGCACACATATGCCAATAATACATGGCTGTCAGAGATGTCAACCCGAGCTCGTATCGCAGCCTTGGACCCGGAGTACCTTCTGGCAAATGAAGTACTGAATGCCAAAATCGAGCCTCCAATCTATTCAAATAAGTGGAGTGTATGATTTTTTTTGTTCCATAGAGAAGAGTAGCTGTTACGTTTTAAATCCAAAACAATATCAAAGATTTGATGGAGAATTTACCATATTGATATAAGATGAGTCTTGTCTGTGATATGGCCGAGGTTAACTTATGTTCTATCTTTCGTAATTGAGAGTTTGCCGATGGAAGTCCATCAAAGATTAGGCCTAAATATACATAGTTAGGCACCACTTCAACACTGGTATTCTCAATTTCCACTCCATCTTATTTCTCTGTTACATTCTTGACACATAAAGTACAATTTTGATTTTTTTGCAAGTTGACAACCAATTAATTCAAACTAAAGTAAATACACAATGCTGTCAGCAAATTCTGTAAACCAATAGGTGTTTTGGAGACCAACACCAGGTAATCCTCATACCACAGAGCTTTCATTTCAATGCCATTCATTCGAAGGGAATCAGGCCTCACATTAGCAAATGCCATTTTGACATTGTTGATGAAAAAATTGAAGAGGGCTGAAGCTAGGACACATCCCTGCTTCAACCCTCTTGCTGTCACAATGGCAGATGATAAGCCCATGGATGTCAGCCTTATCTGTACAAAGGTGTGTGAATGTAGGGCATAAATAATGTCACACAAGGACGCCGGACACCCCGCTTCTACTAGTTTGGCCATAAGCTTAATCCTAGAGACAGAATCAAAAGCGGAGTGCAGGTCAACAAAAGCGAAATATATGGGTTGTTTTGTTACATGGGCCTGGGCTTTAAGAGCATTACGTGTGATAAGGTTTACAGCAGTACCCATTCCTGCAACAAACCCTGTCTGACTTGGATCGCGCTGGTTCGCTTGAAGAGTCCATTCGTTGAAGTCTCTTAACACTAACCGAGAAAATTACTTTCCCGGAGCGTCAAGTAATGCAATTGGACGATAAATCGTGGGCTCACTGCAATCGCCCTTTTTAAAAATAGGGAAAATCAGCTAGGTGCGCCATGACCTTGGAAGGTTTCTAGTTAACAGAATGTGTTGAAAGGTGTTGTTAAGGAAGGATGCCCTCTGTATAGGATTTTTTTTTAACATGAGGTTATTTAACCCATCTGGCCCCGCTGCTCAGGAAGATGACGATTTAGATATAAATTCCCTAACAGGTTCCACGGAACAATCCAAATGCCAACATGAGGAAGATTTATTTCTATACTTGAAATCAGCAAATCGCTCATCAGCATAGAGTTTTGTGAAATGTGAGAACTTGGCTCTTTGCTGAGCATTGACTTAGCAATTCCCATACCTGAGCTGAGTTATTATTGCGACAGGCCGACATGAATAGTTCACTGTCAGCTTGGAACAATTTGGCTTTTCTACTACGTGTCCAGTTATAATATTTGAACTTAGCAGATTTAATGGCCTTGTCTCGCTCTTCAGCAGGATAATATACAATTATGTAGGTTAACTCACATCTTCAGTGACAGTGACCATCAGCCAATCCTCACCATATTACATCACTCATGCAAACCCTACATATGCCGCTTCATTCCTCTATTGGGATGCACATGTTACCAGCCATGAAAATTAATGACAGTGCACAACCATACCTGATGTTAGACATGTGGTGCTGTGAATCCCTCACCACCTTCACCTAGCACTGGGCCTCAGCATTAGTGCTAGGAGGTGCAGTGTCCAACAGAGGGAATGGGGACTTGGGTGTAATTAGGGTTGTGGGGGGGTCCTCTCAGGGAGTGTGGGCACCGGATGAGGCAAGATATCTGAAATTACACTGGACATTTGTTTGGACCAGCAAAAGGAGTCCATCTGACAGACGACACATATACATATCAATGTGTAATGGATTTAGCAGTCCTCAACACCATGTCAGTTAACTCCAATTAGCATAACTGCAAATCCAATCACCCAACTTGAAAAAGTACCAACTAGCACGAGCACTTGACTCACTGCCCTTGAGAGCACAATGGCACAGAAGGAGGACAAAAAAAGAATAATACAGTCCACCCTTGACGAAGACAAAAAAAGAATAAACACAGACCATTGTGGATCATGGAATAAAAAAGAATCCAGTCCACCTTGGAAAGGGGAAAATATCAAATACAGTCCATCTTGGACGGGGGAAGAAATCAAATACAGTCCACCTTAGATGGGGGGGGAATTAAATATAGTTCACATAATCCACAGAAACAAAGATATCTTCTTTATGGCAATGCAATATGGCTGCAGGGTCAATGAATCAGGAAGGCAAAAGCCAAAACCCAAAAGACCCTCGACTCTGGGCGTCAATATTTACAGATGAAACCACAACATTAGCATATGAATAAATTAGTAAATGAAAGATTTCAGATTATCCTTTAAAAACACACCCCTTTGTCCATATGACTCTGGCAAGGGTTACCCCTGAACAATGACCTATACAATTCTACATCATTGGTCAGCATCTATAGCTGACTTCATAAGAACAAACCCTAATGATGTTTCTTTAGAACAACCCCTAACAGGTGACCCAACTTGTTGCATGTCATTCTGAAAATATCAACATGCAGATGAAACAAACATAATTAGTGAGATTAGCTAAACCAGATACCTGTGGCAACATTTAATTGATATTTCTAGTACCTGCTCCCATGACTTCAGCTATTCGCTCACCCAGATGGCTCCCACATCTTGCTGTTCCTCCCTGAAACATAGTTCTGCAACGATCACATTGAAACATTGGCTTTGTATTCTGTGGGACCAACTTGGGTCTGATACTATTTATCTTGCAACAAAGGTCTTATGACAAAAGTGTCTGCAAGTGGCCTGACTCTGTGTTATTCGATGTGTACAGTGGCTAGGGGGCAGTAACATTTCAGGCCTGTTTCAATGTTTTGGCAGTGTCTTTATTGGGCTGCGGCCTTGTTCTTCATTAGTGCAGGCCTCTAGCAACAAATGTATTTCACTTCTTCCTGCTGTTTAGGACATGACTCATTATTTTTCAATGTATTCAGTTTTCTTGTGGACAGTTTTGTGGGAAAGGGTGGCAAATTCTGCTTCTTGAAACAATAAAAACATGTCTACTTTGGTATAGTGTTCATCCTATCGTGTACACTGACTGTGTGGCTTGGCTCTGTGTGAATGCAGCAGAACCATCAGGCCATATTTGAAGTGAATGTGGCGTGTGGCTATATGGCACACCATGGACCCCTATCCAGTGAAAGATAGTTACACTTTTAAGGTGTTAGAAGAGTTTTTCTAAGATCAATGACAATTGTCTTTTGCTGTTATACTTTCTTCTATGTACGTGGCAGCATAAAACTTTGAACAAGATTGTTGGCCTAATGAAATCTAATTCTGTAATAACCAGGAAACTGAAATCCTAATGTTAAAACTTTGGACTAATGAAACTTGCGCAGCTTATACTTTCGTCTATGTTCACAGTATGATGTTTCCCTTTGTACAAAATCAAACACAGTCCACATTGGACGGGAAAAATCAAATACAGTCCACTTTGGACAAGTTAAAATACATTAGAAAAAAAGGCTCTACCCTGGAAGGGGCGAGGGGAGATACAACAACAAATGGTATATATCCATGCCCCCTCCACTGGCTCATGGACACCAGTGTGCATGAAGAATGGGTGGTGGTGTCAAGAAGATAGGGGTGTGTGGGGACATGGCCAATGGTATTACTTGCGTGGTTCAACTTGATCCCCCATCCTGTGGTGGATTCTGGGAAGGTGCAGTTATACAATGCAATGCCAAACCCTGGTCCTCATTGGCTATGGTCAGGCATGAGAGGTATGCATGCACAAGGGCCCCGATTGCTACAAGGTCCTACTGATGGATATTGTGAGTGGCCAAAGAGTCATTATGGAAGCGGACCTTGGTATCTCCAACTGCATGTTGAGAGATTGCCTCAAGAAATCCATGTCTTGGCGGTGGATGTCCCTTGTGGCCAGCATCTACTCGTGCAATGTTGCCCTCAAGGTGTTCATCACCTGCTGCCGGTGGTGCTTTGAGGCTAACAGCTCATCATGCAGGGATTGACTAAAAGCCAAACCATCATCTTGAATTGTGTGCCTCAGTTGTTGCATGCCCTCTCTCCTAACCTTTCACAATAGGCAGAGTTTGGCAGTGTCTACAGCATTTGAGGAAATGGCATTTTCCTCAAGGCGATGGATGTCCCTGCACATCTCCTGCAGGACCTCACCCCAATGGGCACTTGCACACAGAAATTCCTCCTCCCACTCTGAATGTCTGGCAGGCAGATGTCCACCACATATGCAGAGCTGACCAAGCTGGGATGCCGAAGCCTGGGCCTGTCACAGTAAGTGTAGTCATTTACTAGCAGTCTACACCCTTCCGACTCACACCAGCCACTGCTGCTTGCTCCACAATGGCCAAAGACAAATTTGAAGAAACTGCAGCCACCATTGATGCAGGGCATCCCACTCCCAGGCACCGGGTATCCTGGCTCTCATCCTCTGACTCAGTAGCCTCAAGTAACTAAAAGAGCTCCATTGTATTCAGACTACCAAGTGGTGTAACCTCCATCATTTCTCTCAGTATGCCCTCCACATCATATCCTGCAATATCATTGGAAGGGTCAGCAGGCCTGCTAATGATGGCCTGTAACACAAGGGTAGTTTCACCAGGCACAGAATCCCGAGCTGCAATGGCAGATGATTGTGCCATCTACTTCTCACGTGCACAAAGTCAGACAACAATATTCAGAGCCGACCTTCCTGGCTAAATATGCACATGTGAATTCTCATGCATGCAGACACATCAGTGCCAGCCACACATAGATTATACATTGAAACTGGGCACTTTGAAATGTCGAAGGCACAGGTGAGAGACTTGAAATGCTCTCTGTAATCATGTCAGTGCATATTAGACTCTGTATCAAGCCACAGATTGGTAGAGTAGGCACCCATTCATATATGCAGACATGTATGAGAGTGGAAGGTCAAACGGTAGATGGATGAAGGCCCTTGCTTCATTGCTGAGCCCCTTGACTACTTCAACCATGCCTGCTTGCAACATGTGGAAGTATCGCATTTACTCCAGCTAGCCAAACCTTCATGCAAGAACATGTTTTGCCACAATCCCCATCACCCTCTTCATTAAATTGCCCAAGGCCATATGTGTGGTTACTCACACTCACATGCATCTCAACTATTTGCGAAGAGAGTACAACATTGAGATGACCAGTGTGCACTTGCATGACCACTGAACTATTGACACTCCAAATGAGGAATGAACATCACTCAAACATCTTTTTGACAAACACTTCAACTCCTACTTGAAACACACCCTCATACGACTTTGCACTGAGTTTGTCAGCCATCCATGCCCAATGGCTGGTAGGGCCAGTGAATGGATAACTCTGACGTTGTCCACCGCTTAGTGTCATTCCGTGTCAGTCATTATTTGTGTTCACATAGCACTATCCACAAGCATGACCCTGTGAGCCTGTCCAATGACATGCGACTTGCAGGCAATTAACACAATAAAGTGTATTGATGTTGCTAAACAATTCTGTATAGTGTGTGCTGTGAGTTCAATCTCAACTGCAAACAGAGTTCAAGCATGAACCCTTGTTGTATTCACAACATGTAATGGAAGCGACGATGCAAGCATTACTGTAATACTGAACGATGGGCGAAAAGGACCCCAGTACCACAACATTTGGCAGCATATCATGTGTAGATGGACACATATATGACATGCAAACATGACACTTACATGATGAGCCTGCATAGGTGCCCATGCCTCCCACACAAACAATCTGCTCACTGGTGATGCGTCCTCTGGGGACCTCTTCAAAGGGAATCAGCTCATCCACATCTGGTGATCCACCGCCAGTAGCCTGGGCTCAGGCCACATTGCTGCTGAGCCTCTCCTTGGTCCATTGCATGAGGTTCCCCATCTTGTGGACCTATTATGCAGTAACCTCTCCAAACCACAGGCATTGATGTGATCTGTGACCTCCTGCCACATCCTCCATTGCTGGGTCATCGGAAGGGTACTGCCAGCCCAAGGGTACAGGTCAACCTGGTGTTCACTGATGTAATCATTGAGCATTGTCAGCTCCTCATCTCTAAAACACCTCTTTCTCAGTGGCCCCTTCTCCTTGACCTTTGCCTCTTTGTGGAGTGCTCCCTGTTCCTGCTCTGCTGGATGGCCCTTCTTGGTGATAGAGGGGCACCTGTAGGCTCATCACCACATTTAGCAGGTGGACACTTCTTCTGCCTTCTACCCAGTCCTTGTCCTCTTCCTCTCCACAGAGCCTTCCCACTCATGGTGCAAGCGGCATTCACTGCAAGGTACCCGCAAATCTCTGCACCAAATTCTTGTTCCTCCTCCTAGATATCGCTGACTCTGCGCACATCAGGTGATCCGCGTTCTTCCCCATAGATATTGCCAACTCCATGCACACCATAAATTCTGCATTGTATTCCCTCCTCCATGCATGCCGAGAGGGCACATCATATACAGCGTTATGCGCATAAGCGCAAAGCATGTGGTGTGGAAATTATGAGCATAGGGCCCCACTCAGATTGTGTCACTGCTGCCTCATGCATGGAGTGTAAACTGTGCCTTGCTAAAGCACCTCCTGTGCCATATCTTGCCTTCAGCAGACATTTCTTGCCTCCATACCTCAACACCGCCAACTGGCTAGTAGTGTGTCACTGGCTGCAGACCACTAGCATTGCCTTTGATTGCATGGTATTCCTCCACTGCCTGTTCTTCTGTGTCTCTCCTGTTGGACTCTGTTACCACCTCATCTGCCATATTAGGATTTCCACAACATTACACCACCACCACAACTCCAAAATACCCATAGTCGAGACCCCGGATCACCCCACATGAGGTACACCATGTCTGGAAGATCCACCAGGACCATCGAGGTGATGCTGAGGGATGTCAACTTCTAAGTTTCAGAAAGTGGCATCCAGAGTGATCAGGTCCTGGCAATTTATGATGCCCTCTTGGAACTTGTGGCCATCCGAGGATTTGGGTGGACATCACAGCTGCCATCATCGTGGAGAGGGTGGCAGTCCATACAGTGCACCACATGAAGAAGTGCTGGGATAACCTCAGTATCCAGATCTAGCCAAAGGCAAAGGAAGCCCTTGCCATCACGTGTCACCCCTTCACCTCCAGATCCTAGAGAGGATCAACCCAGTGGTCCATGCCAAGGTCCTTGACCTGCAGGCACACATCCACGCTGCTGTTGAGTACTCACAGGCTAAACATTTCCACAGACATCTGTATGTCTTGCATGGGTATGCATGACTTCACTTTTTAATGCAGATTCATTGCATGTGTGTTGCACAGTAATTCAATGGAATGCTGGCTATTGTCAAAAATGTAGGTATAAGATGGCACACATCAGTGAAGTACACAGGTGTAGGCATTGTTAGGGAGAATTCTGAATCTGTGCTAATTTCCCTTACCTATTGAGACCCCCAGAAACTTTGCTGGATTTCTGTGATTTGATTTTTTTTTAAACTGGGAAGAGTGAGAGCCTTTTTTCCCACTCTTCCATGTATTTTGATGTGTGTTTTACTTTTGTGTTCTTTGGTTATGGAGTTTTAAAACAACTCCATAGGCATCATCTTTTTCTGTGTGTCACACAGCACCTTCAGTGCAGTGACACAGGGATGTCTTTCAGACTTCTCAAGGTTTAAATACCTTTTCTGGCACTGACTACCATCTCTCAGACTATGTAAAGTTAAATTAACTTTACTAGTCTCTTTAAATTTACTGGCCCAGCACACACTATCTTCCTGTAGAGTGCTGGAGGGGTTGCTTAGCTTCCCCTGAGTCAAAAACCTCACGTAACAGTAAAATGTTACCCATTCCTACTTTAAATGGCTGGTGGCAGTGGTTTAGATGAAACTACCATGATTTTTCCCAACCGCTAACAACAGCAGCTAAAAATCGGGTCAGCCAAGTTTTTTCAATATGGCGGCCAAGACCTATCTGTAAAAACAGACTCTGGTCATCTTTTTTCGCCATTTCCTTTAGGAAAGGTCCTTCTTGTGTTTGTCTCTGCACGCCAAACCAGGTTTGGTCCCTTTGTTTGTTGGCCTTTGGCGGGCTTCAGTGCTGAAGCCCTCCTCTGGCGCCAGGGTGTCTGGAGTAGACAGGATATGAGGGAGGTGCCCGAAACTCCCTGTGCTTAGTCTCCTAGGATACCTGAATTCACCCTGGCATGATTGCTGGCTGGCTGTCCAGCAAGGACAGCCACCCTGCTGTGTGAGTGACAGCCAGGCTGGAATGAATGGGGGAAAACTGTTTAAAAGCAGGTCTCTGGGACTTGGAAAGCAGAGTTGACCACTGGAACGAAAGACCCGAAGAGGAGCTGAAGGAAGAAGACTGGTGCAGCTCCTGGACAACCATTGAAGCCCTGCTGTAGGTCCGAAGTGCTTGAAACTCCATCGACAGAGAAGCCCTTCAAGGTGAACTTCTTCCCTTGAGTTTGGTGGGAACAACCAACTCGCAAGCCACCTGGACACCATCCCCAACTGGTCGAATTTTCATCAGAGTGTTGTTGAAAACCAGATAGCCAGAGAGAATGAAACCAGCTTGTGACTTTAAGGCACTCACACCTTAAACCGATGTCTTGCTAAAGCTTTTGGCCTCATCCATGGGAAGTGCAGGAACCTCCCGATGTCCCCCTTCTTGTCCCAACGACTGAAGCTCAGGAACAGCGAGATCTGCTCGAACTGCCAGGAACAACTGCCTCAGCTACAGCTCTTCTTCACCAACAAAGTACTGTGGAAACGCGGTCCGGAAATCTTTTTGGCCATTGAGAAAGTGCATGAAACTTTCCTCAACTACGATGGCTTGTCCTTCCCTTAACATTCGTCAAACCTTTTGCCTAGCCAAATTCTTCTAAGAGTTAACCATTATCTACCAGAACTGTGCTATCCTATACAAAAGACTCTGAACTATTGACTTTGGCCCAGGCCTATTTAGGAGATTTGCTGGTTGTATTTAACTGAAACCCTTTGCTCTGCCTATGACTGTATTTGGGCTGTCCATTCTTATAACCTTGTCTTTTTACCCCTTTATTAAGTATCTGAAGTGCCATTTTGCTCCCACTTCATTTGGAGCTAAACTTGTTCAGTTACTTACCAGTTGTATTTTTGTGGTTTATTAGTGTGTGATATTGAGCTGCTTATGCTAGTGTAATGTTTCCTAACTGACTGAGTAAATACATGTATATTCGTCTCCCAAGAACCTTGAGTAAGTGTATATTTGAATCACAGTATTTGTTAGTCTTTTGTGTAACTTGTTCTACTGCTCACTTAAATTCTTGAGATACGTCTGGCTACTCAGTCATCGCTACCACTTTACTGTGTGGTACAGGCTTGTACCAAAGGTGAAATTGGGCTTACACTTGTGGTCCTAATTGCCTGTAGTGTTCCCCAAAGGTACTGCAGGTGATTCTGCCTAACTAGCATATACACTGTCAGATTTGGGGTACAAAATGTACTTGTGTGCTTGCATTGTGTGATGCTGGCAGCAAGGCCTCTTACAGAAACAGTAGCATGATTGAGAAGTTGAGAGGCCATGTGAGGCATATTCATGCAGGCTCCTTTATGGGATGTTCAATTCTGTGTCACAATGGTATCATCTACACTCAGTAGATGAGACTGACACGTATGCATAGATGTGGGGTCATGGTATTTCTGTGCATCTGACTACCCAAATCAACATCTGGCCCACCCAGTCCACTGAATGTGGGGACATACATTGGATGTCAACATGGCATATATTTGTGTTATGAGCAGGAGCATTGCTGCTTGATCCTCAGCAACGGATGCATGTACATGTTGCATGCTTCCATGTTGAACTGTCAGCGGTGCATGCTGCTGGATGTGGTTTTATGTATATGTAGATATGTTGCTATGGACACATGTGGCCAGGTGGCCTTTCCATGGCCATGCCTGCAGGATACACTTGGGTCACTACTTCATGATGATGGCGATGTGAAATGAGACATTGTCATGTGTACGTGGCAACGTGTTAATTGCTGTGTTCACATATACGTTTCATCATTCAGACTTCTCATTTGATTTCACTAGTGAGACTGGATTTAATGATTTTTACAGAGTATGGGCCTGTGTGCATGAGGCAGTTGCTTGTTGATTAATGTGGACATCATGCTCATGAGAGAATTGATGGGAATAAACATGCATTGGCACTTATGATCGATACCTATTTCCTTTGTTCCCTTTTCCACAATTGCAGCAGTGGAATAAGTGGTTAGGACCAGTGCTGTGGAACTGCGGCCCCGGGGTAAGGCCTCCACGTGCAGGTGCATAACCTTGGCATGCCCTGTTGTGTCTACCTCCTCTGAGGGCGATATGCCTGGGGAAGTGTCTCATTCATTTCTGCTGAGGCAGGGTACCTGGGTGCCATCGTCATGTTGGACACCGCAACAGCAGTGGCACAGGGTGGTGGTGATATTGACACACAGGAGCCCCAAAGCATGGAGGGCTCATTGAAGGTATCTGGGTTGGTGGAAGGGGAGAAGGAGGAGGAGGCCTTTGCCGGCCTTCTCATGGTTTCAGGTGAGCGTACCAGGGGGATGTGCAGATTGCACACATGGCCCTGAGACAGGGGGCTGTGCAGTACACCGTGCAGGGGTATATAAAACCACCTTGTCCCAGGGCCATCTCTTTCAGCACTGCCCACCTTCACCAGTGCCTCCACCCAGTCAGATCCCTTATGGCTGATGCAGACACCCTGGATGTAGTGCTGTCTTTGCTGATGGGTGGCTTGAGGTGACAGGCATCTATGTGTGATGCTGTGCAGGAAATTCATAGTCTGCTTGTTGAGCAGCACCAGCAAATGGGCCGCCTCTTGTCCCATCTGGAAGCTGCACAGCTTTCGAGTGGCCACTTTGGACAGGCCACTGCAATGGCCACCTCCTCCTTCTCCTCCTCTGACCCAGTCAACCTCAACTGAGGACTCAATGCAAGCTACCACCATAGCCTCCTGTGCCGTGTCCCGCCATCGGCCAATCTGCATATGCCTGCGCCCCTGGTGGAGGGGCCAGTCTGTACTGTGGCAAATGAGGTGGTACTGAGCCAGATCAGGAACATACAGGGGAACAGGCTGTGGAGAAAATCCAGGCCCTTGATAGCAGTGCAGGTGCTGTACTACAGTCAGAGGGAGTACCTGTGTCACAGACACATTGACAGATAGCAGAGATGTTGATGTTGAGAAGGCAAGTCATGGGTGGCATTGCAACCAGGAGGAGGCAAGCAGGTGCACATATGGTGCAAGTGAGGCAGGAGGCATGATGGTGCCTGCAGGCACTGATGTCTTTGCTGCTGACATTTATGAGGCAGCAGGAGCAGGAGAGGCAGCGGGCATACAAGGCGGCAATAGCGAGGGCCAGGGCTGAGGTGGAAAAGTGGTTGGCACTGGCATGGGCTGTTATCCTGGAGGATTCATGCAGGGCAGTGGAGGAGATAGAGTCTCGGATTAGGAAAGCCCTGCAAGCCCTCCAGGAAGCAACGCAGACACGCCTGCATGAGGTAGATGTGGAGCGTGAATCGGCCTTGGCTGAGGCATTTTCAGAGATCGCCATTGACTTTCCTGCTGACTCAAGTATATAGTTCACTAGCTGTAGGTTTCATTTATTTATTCTTTTTTTTCATGGACAATTGTTCTCTTTCCCTGTTTGTACACAGTTTGCTGTTAATACATTTTTAATCCATGATTCAACCACACCGTTTGCCATCTCTTTGTCCAAGTGCACCTTTTGTTTGAACGTAATCTCCAAGTAAGTATGTCCTCAGGTACCAACTCTCTGTTTGTAAAGCGTTTAGCTAAACAGAGGGCTGGAGGGTGATCTCTTGCTTCAGCTGGGTCCCTCTTATGGAACAGCCTTTCCCTTCATCTTCGTCTTGAGCCAGACCTCAAATTCCGGAAGCTCCTCAAGACTTTCATTTTCCCTTTCTCTTTCCCTTCTTCTCTCCTCTGCTAATCTCACAGTCGCCGTGATAGGTGACCAGGGCCCTTATGTGTCCTCGGGACCCTAGCTTCCCACACCCATTCGCCTCACCCTCTGCCTACACAGAGTACTTGCCTCGGCACCCACTGGCCTATGCCACTGTAGGCCTCAACTTACCCACTTATTACAGCTCAATGCTCCCTAGCACTTAATATACTTGCCACTTACATCTGCTGCTCACCCACAAGCACAGACACTCTAGCACTTACCCTCCACTCTCTCTACCCTTCCTCTCTCTCTGCATTTGTGCATTCTGAATACTCACAAGGTCTAGTAGGTTTGTCTTTATTCTCCAGTGTTTATATTGTTTTCAATCCAATGTTCTTTCCCTGCTGCCACGTGGGCACTTTGAAACACAATTTACTTTTATGTATAAGCACCTAACAAATGTACACTAAATAAAGAATACATAAATGGCTGTCATGTGGGTTTAGGGCACACTCTGTGGGTCATGTTAGTACTGGGCTGTTTTCTGTCAGCCATGTCTGAATGCTTCATGTGTGTGTGATGTTTTGTATGATCCATTCATGGTCAATGTACGTATGTTGACATTTTGTGGATGTGCGGAGCTGACATGTTTTTAAAATAACATGTTTCACATCTTTGTTGAGTGCATTTGTTGCTTGCCTATTTCCATGTTTTGTAGTACTGGAATGTTGGTCAATGATGTGCATGGTTTGCCTGGGTGTTTGGTACTTGTATTCTGTGGTTCACATGGCACTTCGTTTATGGACATGTTCATGGGTGTTGAGTGATGTTGGGGGCTGTATGAGGTAGGGATGGTGACATTGCTTTGATTGACTTTCACATTTGGCCATGTGTACATGTATTTCAGATGTAGGAGAGGGACCATCGCAATTTCTTGTACAGGGGCACTGCATGTTTGGTATCAGTATCTCAGTGTCATTTAAGTGAGTTTTTGATTATGCGTCTGATGGTGTCAATGTGGGGGTGCATTTGGTGATGAGTGAGATGCTCCATGATGGTGTTTTGGTTCTCCTAATGTGGATGCATATTCATTTCTTCATATGTCTTGCCAGATGTTCCACAGAGTAGAGATATTTGGGGTATCTGGTGACAGCTCATTCACCTCTGCCCATTCAGTTGTCATGATTTAGTTGATTAAACGTTGTGTTCTTGTGTATGCTTGGTCCTGTAACTATGGGCACTGGGGCATTACCTCACTCGGTAATGCCTCTCCAGACTCGGGGATTACTGCTTAAATAAAAAGCAATCACTAATATCTTCAACTGCTGGTAAATGGTGTAAAAAAATAGAGCTGAATACAAGTGGACCATTACATGGGAACAAAAACACATGGACCACGGCACTAGGCTTTCAACCAATAACAACCAGTATTTACATGAGGTATTGAACGTGGGAAAGTGGAAATGCAGTGACAAAAACTGGAATAGCCCGTACTCCACAGCTGTTTGACTGTATCAGCTAACAATCTGTCGTCACAGAAGATGGCGGCTATAGCAGGCAATTCCCCTCTGAGTAACACCTAGGCACAATCTCTTCATTCTCTACTAGCACACTCCTGGCTCTTCCTGGCCCCTAGTCCAGGTTATCCCACCACCCTTCATGATAAACTGCAGATGACCAGCCCTACCTCCCTTATCAGATCACGTTCTTTCAATCACTGCACTGTACAGATCACATCCTGGGACAAGATTACAGAAACTTTGCAAAGGTGCAAGTGAAAAGTTGCACCTTACAAGCACTAGTGAAAATACGTTGGGGCCATATTAGAAAACATTTACACTGTGATAAGTTCAATTTTTCATGGTATATGCACTATCACAGAAATTAAGCTAGCAGGTAATCAGGCAAAAGCCCTGTTTAATGTAGTGGCAAGGTTCAGGAACCCAGAATGTATGGCAGTATCGACTGCCGACTCAAAGGAACAGGCAAATCATTTCAATGATTTTTTTGAAAAAAAATCATTGTCATTCAGAAAAGCATCACTGAATTGATAACTGTGGAAGAATGGGGAGAATCTGAAGAAGAGGGAGAAGTAGTAGAAAGCCAGGAAACCGAGGAGAACTTTTGCTTCCAACCCATTGAGAAGGAAGATATAGAAGCTTTAATACTCAAATTAAAACCCACTAAGGACTTGGCTTTTCCTATACCGGCATGTACCACCATTCGCTTAGCAGCCAACCTCACACCTTTTTTAACAACTTTTGTAAATAAATCCCTATCAGAGGGCTATGTTCCTTGCTCACTTAAGCGAGCGGTGGTAAAACCGCTATTAAAAAAGCCCAAGTTGGACACCATGATACTAAAAAAATGAACGTCCTGTGGCTAATCTATGCTGGCCCACTAAAATCCTTGAAAAAATTGTTTGTAACCAATTCCAGCAGTTCGTCGACAATAGAGACATCCTGGACGAACACCAATCAGGATTTCGCCCAAATCATGGGACAGAGACTGCCTTACTGGCAGTCCAGGATGATCTACTAGAAGCCACGGACAGAGGAAGCAACACAATATTGTTGATGCTCGATTTGTCGGCAGCATTCGACACAATCAACCACAAAATGATACTCCAACGGATTGGAAGTATGGGCAGGGCAGCTAAAGTTTTGGTGGATTGGTTTGATTCCTTCCTTCAAGACAGATCTCAACAGGTGGCCCTGGGAGCCTTCCTCTCAGAGTTAATACAACTGAGATCTGGAGTTCCCCAAGGCTCAGTGCTTTCACCTCTGATTTTCAACCTATATATTCGACCACTGTTTGACATCCTGAGGAAACACGGTCTACGTTTCCACTCTTATGCCGACGATACGCAGATCTATGTGGAGACAGATAATCTGCCGGAGGCATTTAAAAGGAAAGACCGGTATATGCAAGATGTCAAAAAAGGATGGCCTGCAACCAGTTACAGCTCAGTGCAGCCAAAATGGAGGTAATCCTGTTCAGATCAGAGAACAAAAATAGAGAGGAAGGAACCCACATTACTCCACAGATCTTAGGTGAAAACATCCCGTTCTCTAGAAAAAATCTTGGTTGCATCTGGCAAGAAAACTTGGCCAGTGAAGCACAAGTCGGTGCAAAAATAAAAGCAGTATATTATGCCCTGCGCCTGCTTAGGAATGTACTTCCTTTTTTAACACCCCAAGATCAGCCAGTGGTGGTGGGAGACTTGGTAAATTCTCATCTTGACTATTGTAACAGACTCATGACAGAGATTCCTATGAAACAAATGTCAAGACTACAAAAGGCCCAGAATGCGGCAATGAGGTTAACTGCCCACCTGCGCAAAAGAGACCACGTTTCCACATCTCGGAAAGCATTCCACTGGCTGATGGTGGAGAACCGTATTAAATTCAAGGTGGAGTGTCTGGTCTATAAATGTTACCACAAACTCGCACCCAGATACCTGAACACGAGAATCCACCAGTATTACCCTACCAGAGACCTCCGTTCAGGAGACAAACTCCTGCTATGTGTCCCTCGGACAAAATACACCTCTAAAGGAGACAGGAGGTTCTCCGTGTTCGGCCCCAAGCTGTGGAATCAGCTGCCTTTTGGCATTCGTTCATGTACTACACTGGCAACGTTCAGAAAATTATTAAAACCATTCCCATTCAAATGAACTTAAGCAACCATGGTACCCCAAGCCTCCACAGCTAAATATATAACATATATTGAACATCTGCGCCCGAATACAATTGCTTGCTTGGTGCGCGTTAGAAATGAATCAAAATCAAAACCAAACACAAAATTTGCCCTAATTAAAAAAAAAAAAACTTTAAGTGCAATTTTGTACCATGGCAAATTTTGCCATGGTGCTAATGCCATTCCATATTCACACCAGGGAAACTTTGACCTAGTGCTGATACAGTGCAACACTTTGCACCAGTACATAGTTTCTGTAATCTGGCCTCTGGTATCGTAACCTGCTGGCGCAACTTTCCCAGCGCAGAGTTCACAGCTCAAGCCTCACCTCCACCTCCAGGGTAAGGAGTTTGCCTCAAGTGACGTTTTGCTGAGTTCTCTATGGTCAAGAATGAAAAGTCAATGAGGTGTTGTGGGGATGAGCACTTGTCACTCACATAATAATTGAGAGCCTGGATTCAACTGCGCTGTTTTTCGGATACACATGTCGATTTGTTGGATCTAAGAGGAAAGTGAAATTGAATTATTGTCTGCATATAGACAGCATGGACAATTCGGCAAACCTGCATGACCCCTTTCAAACAGATCGTAGATCTTTTTGACCATTTCAATTTGTCTGTTAGTGATATGTCATTATTGAGGATAATAGTAAACTCACACGACTACAGTTTTTTCTTCTTCCTTTAAACGTGTAATAAATGCTGCCTGTCATGATCATGAATGGCAAATGAAGTTTATTTGGATTTCAGTGCAATCCACATACCTTTTACAGGTGTAAAAAATATAGAATCTTCCAAATCGTCTCTGCCTGCATCAAAATTGCACGCGGACAGCTAAGTTAAAGGACTTGTTAGGAAAAATGGGCGGGCGAGTCAGAATCATAAATTACAATCCATGATCCCCTCTACCACACACATACTTCAAAATCTCATGAAAAACAAGCATTTGTCATTTTATGGATGTTTTTTGCACACCGTGGATACTGCATGCACAGCTAAAATTGAGTCCCATTGTGTTTCTAGCATTCAATGCATTTGTCCTGTTAGCAATCTTGCCAGAAGGTGTTGTTTTGTTAGAGAATGGTATGTATTTAGAAGTGTAGGTGACTTTAGGTGTCTTTAGATAGATGTAATGCCTACTGTAAAGCTTTGTAAAAGGGTGTTGTTTCATCACCAGGTGTTATTTCAATTAGTATTTTACCGAAAAATATGAAATGAAAAAAACTCATCGAAAACTAGAGGGGGTTGTGTAAGGGAATATTAGAGGTTGGGGGTTGGGTATAGGGATTACATAATCTGGGAGGGGAATCTTGCGGGCAACCCCCAAATAATGGAACAAACATTTGATTCATTTTCTCATCACAGATGTTTTGGTAAAAAACACATAGAAAAAAAAAACTGCTGATGAAAGAACAAAGAACCTCCTAAAGACAATAACCATTATTTCAGAGTATGTTTTGCCAAATGAAAGATGTCATTAGCGGTCTGTTCATGAACAAACAACTATATTCACACACATCTATTTCTACATAAGACTCCCAAACAATGAAACACTCAATAAAATATGCACACAAAGCGTGAACACTCTTGTTTCTAGTGATGCACGGAAATAGCCTTACCAGAATGATTGTGCATGCTGGTACAGAAATTAAGAATAACACAAACATTTTCAAAAATTTAGGAATTCAGAATTATTTTCCAAATAAAACCCTTTTATCTAAAATACTGCCAAACTCTATAGCTGAATAATCTGAATTGAGGAATCCCATAAGGATGTCATGGGAGCTACACAGAAAACCACATACTTACAGACACAGAAGGACAACAAGTCCTCCATCCAAATCCATTGACGCATAGAACTTCATGTTGTGCAGAAACAAACATAGCCTCTACTTTTAAGGCAGAGGCCTGATTTAGCAAAGAGTTTTAGAACTGCACAATTCCATTGAAGCACCGTTTGTAAATCAGGCTGAGAATCCCTAAAGAGATTCTTCAACACCTGGCCCTCTCATTTAGGGATGTTAGAAAGGAAAATGTAAGAAATACAGACAATACATTTAAGTGATGTGTCTATGTTATTCTTTGCTGCGGTCCACCAACTTGAAACACTGTTGTGGTAAAGTTATTTTGCCAACTGATATATCTTGTCTGCTTTGCTCAGTGTTTAGGAATGAAGATTGTTTCTCAGTCTTAAAAGGTCCGTATGCGGTCCACAACTAGTAGTCCAAGAATTCCTGAATGCTTCTTATAAAGTAAATTTGCACCCAGGTAAGGTTGCTTAGGCAATCATGTGGCTAGAACAGCAGGTGAGAATACACATTCTCCGCCTGCTGCTCCAGCCACCCGAGGACCTTCACCAGGCAGCACAATTTTTTTCTTCATGTGGGGAGGTAACAGGAAGCCTCTCCCTGTTGCCTCACTACTTACACCCAAAACAATCAATGACCCTTCCCCACCCCTCACCACTTACTTGCTGGACTGGAGCTTCCAGGTCCTGGCCACCATTAAAGAAATGGAATAGAAACTTAGACTTTTACCTGTGCCGTTGGCAATCTATTTTTTCATTTTTCTTTTCCTCTGGAAATTGGCTGCACAGAGGAAAAAAAAATTGCAGCATGGATAAACCCTGGATTTCATCCCTGCTGTGGGGGCCACACATGGCCTTTATCGGTCCACAGCCCTCGCTTAGGCCCTTGCTTCTCTCTGGACTACCTGGGCTCGGGCTGACAGGACGTTAAAGGCCATGTCTGCCCACCACAGTGGGGCTTTCTATATTCATTGTTGAAAGACGTTGGAAGATGAAAACTCACAACAACCTTGTTGACTCTAGGACAAGCTCTGTACCATTTAGGAGTTTGTCAGGACTTAACCCGTGAGTGTATTGATATCATGAAGACACATTGATGCCATTCAATCCTGGGTAAAGACTCAAAACATATTTCTATCATGCATGAACCTGATTGTTACCACAGATACCCACACTAGATATCAAGCATACCTGCTCCAAGGGTCCCCTGGGCTGGGTTTCATAGGGCACCAAGCCTACAAAACCACCTATAAGCATACTGTTAGAATACTTATGAGCTGTATTTAGGAGGATTTTTTATTTATTTATGTATTTATTTATTTATTTATTTATTTGTAATGCGCCGGTAACTCGCAAGTTTCGGGGCGCAGAAACATGGACACGAGGACTAACAGAAATGGGACGAGACAGTTCCTAGAAATCAAAGGTTTAGGGGTTCAGGAGTGGCGAGGTCAGTTAAAGAGATACGTTTTCACTAACTTACGAAAGCGTAAGTAGTTAGGTTCTTTCTTTATGTGGACTGGCAGATTGTTCCAGATACCTGCTGTGATAACTGGGAAAGATTTTCCAAGTCCAGATTTACATTTATGAGGCATTACTGCGATCCTACTTTGATCTGAGGATCTTAAGGCGCGGCTTGGGGCATAGGGACGTATTTTCGATTTTAGATAGCCTGGTGCCTTCCCGTGGCTGCATCTGTGGGCTATTGTAAGAGCCTTGAAGTGAGTTCTGCTCTCAATTTTGAGCCAGTATAATTCCTTCCTGGTTGTACTGATGTGGTCTGATTTGGATTTGCCTTTGATTATCCTGACTGCGTTATTTTGGATAATCTGGAATGCCTGTGTGCTTTTTTTGTTGGCTCCTAGCATAAGAGCATTCCCGTAGTCTAACCGAGAGAGGATGGTTGCTCTAGCCACTGTGGCACAGTTGTTCTCTGATAGATACGGTCTAATAGCTCTGAGGAGTCTCAAGTAATAGTTGCATGTTTTTTTTATGTATTGAGTCTGGGCTTCTGCTCCTAAGGATGCTTCCATCATCATGCCCAGGGTTTTTACTTTCTCAATTACTTTAATGTTGACGTCTTTGATCTTGAAGTTTGTGTAGTCGTGTGGCAATGTGTTTCTGGCTTGGGTGGATCCGAAAACCATTAGCTCGGTTTTGCTGCTGTTCAAACACATCCAATTGGAATCCATCCAAAGTTCTATGATGTTATATATTCTGTTTAGATGGTCATTGTCAGTTTTATGGTCCCCACTAAGTTCCAATACTAGCTGCGTATCATCTGCATAGTTGCTAAAGAATATATCTGCATGATCTAAAATGTAGCATAAGTATCTGATGTAGAGATTGAACAACAATGGGGACATGCTGGCTCCCTGGGGAACCCCGCAGAGAACCTCCCTTTCCATGGAGAGTTTGTCTCCCCAATAGACTCGAGATGTCCTACCTTTTAAAAAATACATTATCCATGTTTTTGCCTCTTGTGAGCAGTTGGCCGTTTTGCCCAGGGCTACTTCGCGTAGATTATGGTCCAGTAGATCAAAGGCGGCACTGAGGTCTAACAGGACGAGAAGTCCCGTTTTTCCCTTATCTAAGATGCTGAGTATCCTTGTTTGTAAGTCCAGCATAGCTGATTCTGTGCTATGAGATGGTCTGAACCCAGATTGTTGTGGGTGGAGTGCGTTAGGAGCTAAATAATCTGTTTGGTATTTTCAGTGTTTAGTTTAACATTTGGCATTAACACTTACCAGTGGGGGAATTAGAGTGGGTTAGATTTGTTATGCCACAGGCCACAGAAGTGCTGACATACCGGCAGATGCACAAACCCGAATATTGGCTGATTCAGAAAATAAAGCAGAATTAAAAGCTGAACATGAAGGAAAGCAATGCAACATTGATAGAAAATCTAGACAAGCTTAATGTCCAAATATGAAGCATCTTTTTAATTTTAAAATACTTACTGGCAGTAAAAAAAACACCAGGCCTATATTTGTCAGTGAACTGAAACACGTGTACTTCATATGTGATGTCATCAATGACATTTGTCATGTCATCTTTGATGTCCTGGTTGTTAGTTTTAGAATTGCACGGTGGTGGTGCGAGTTATGGTTGCTTAGCTTACCATAACTGGTGAATTTCAATGGTTTTTCGGATTTCATTTATAACCTTAACGTCCCTTTAACAAAGTTTTTCACTAACTTTGATAGGTTTTTATTAGTGGAACTTAACCATAACGTCCATGTAACAAAGTTTTTTCATTGAATTTCACAGGTTTCTGACAGTGCACTCTTAATCTGCTACATTTTGTACAAATGATTACTTGAAAATGTACAAATCCTTTTTTATTTATAACACACAATATAATAGAATGCACCAAGCATAAACCATAAGTGTACACCTCATATTATCACTTCAATAAAACTTTTCATAGAGACTAAGTACACCAATCACATATTCTAAAACAATCCCTCACCAAATAGTAAGTACACTGTATTTCTTTCTTTATTCATTATGTAAACATGCATTTTCATTTTGACAGAAATGGCAAACACACATGAGTGGTTAGAGGAGAACTTCCCAAAAGAAGAAATGAGTGACGATAACATCTCTGATGGTATACAATACATCTTTTTAATGTAAACAAATAATGTAATTTGTACAGACCTCACTAAAATAATAATTTATTTTTTTCTTACAGTAGACAGTTTTCATGAAGAAACTACGCCCCAATTTAATTGTACAGAATCCCAAGAATCACAAAGCCCTGTTCCCAACTGTACATAATAAAATCATGAACGTGTCTACAAAATTGGATGAACTAAGTAATGATTTTGAGGAACTTTAACAATAGGTAAAAATTATGTCATCAAAAAATCATGTCATTTAAAATGTTCCCTATCACTGTCTTTCTTGCACCTGTCCCCTGTTCCCCAGCAATCACCCTCATCAAATTCCCCAAATTTAAATCAAAGACGCTTTGATGAAATCTGACTCCCTTCCACCTCTTATCATTATTGTACAGAAATTCCCAATACTCCCATGTATGTGTTCCATTCCGTACCCCATCCCTTTCATAACTACATTTATTTTTTATACTATAAATGTGTTGTATATTGTTGTGCAATATTTCTTTTTTTTTTTAAACACCCCATTATGAGTCCGCTGACACTATGGCTGTCTGGGGTGTCCGCACTCAAAATGGAGGTACCCTGGACAGGCGTGATTTCCGGACCTGCCTGGTTTTGCATGATGCACTTTTAATTAGCCTGAAAACACTGTGCTTGTTCTATGGACACACAAGTGCATGCACCCTGCGATTCACACCCCTAGAATGTCTGCAGACAGCCATCAGGGCTAGGTAAGTCCCCAAACATCATCATCTGACCACACCGATGTGGCGTGACGGCCTGTCTGCGAATGGTGTCTATGCGCCGCAAACAGTTTAAAAATGCATTTGCCACCAATCTAGGGTATTTCAAGCTGAAACCTTATCCGTCCACAGCTTCCAGACCCATTCTTTGTTTTTACAACTTTTCAAGATCTATTTGTGACTCAGTTGTCTGCGGACCGCACCATTGTCTGAGGATGGCTCCTCAGAAGGGGCTGTAAGGAATGCATGGTATCAAACAGTGAAGACAGACACAAGTGATCACAGTTCAAGGGTGTTTATTGAAATTCAATGGGTTGTTTGAATGCCTAGCTAAATCTAAATCTAAGGATGGGAGCAAGCTACGACCATCAAATAATAATAGTAATAATAATAATAATAATAATAATAATAATAATAATAATAATAATAATAATAATAATAATAATAATTCAGTCCTAGTCAATTCTCTGTCAAAATATAAGGGCCTATACTATTAAACCTATTGCCAATACTGACTTCTAAATACAAAATGGTATGGTACAATAGTTGCTAGCCAGAAGAGAGCACCTGCTTTGCTGCTTTGCATATCTGTTTTGCAGAATTTATTGGAGACCATCATGGCATCTGTTATGGCCATCGCTTCATCTGAGACACCCCCCCACCGCCATCACAACATCAACAACCTGGAGGGCCAGGACAGGGGAACAGGTGCAGTGATACAGATGTTGAGGATCAAGAAGAAGATGAAAACGAGGTGGAAGAAGTCCCTATCTGCAATACCCAAAGTGATTCCTGGATGTGGTGATTGGAAATGTGTGATGGCTCATGCAGCCAAGGTTCGATGCACTGAGTGCAAAGTTGTACTCAGTCACAGAAAACTGGGGCTGTATTGCTATATCAACCACCTATAAGCGGTGCAACACCAAGTCCAACCATAAGGGTGCTCTGAGGAAGGGGATACCTTTCTCAGGAAAAAGTAGTTTGACAACCTCTACCCCATCTTCTTCAACTGCTCCTCTTACCACAAATGATACTCCCTTGGGGCAGAGGATCCCTATGGCAGCCTTACAGGTTATACAGAACGTTGTTGACCCTTACCTTTCAAGGGTCACAGTGCTATGTTTGTACTGTGAATCAGCGATTTGTGGGGGGGAGCAGCTTCTGAATGCTTTTGAGGCCTCTCCTGGAAAAAAGCCACAAAAAATACAAAACTAAAAAACACCAAAAAAGAGTTCCTTTAAGCCATTTTCCAGTTAAAAAATAGAAGTGTTAAAGTCACAGGCCCCTTTTCAGCCTCAATAGTTAGCGGATATCATGATAGGACGTGGGCACCTAAACATTTCCAGGCGTGGGGTGGGGCATCGAAATCATTTTAATTGTTTTTCACGCAAAAATGGTGGCTGTTAGAACCTTTTTTTGTCTTTTGACTTTTAAATATTGTTTTGATTATTTTGTTTTATATACTAAATTAACAAAGATTCTACACAATGTAATTATTGTGTTCATAAAAACTGCTCCAATGCATTTTTAACGTTTGGCAAACAAATCTGGTTGCCCACAACAAGTAGATGCAATCAATCTCTCCAAAAGATTTTGACAGTATCAAATTTAATGTTTTCATTATGAGAAGATGTCATACCAACATATCGCAAAAAAACACTTACAGCTTTAGTCACATTGCGTCTTGCTTTTTCGATTTGCAGACAAAATTAATTTGAACACATCCACATTTGACTCTGAGCAATATGAGAAAAAATAATTTTGGAATTTGGAAACATTTCCAAATGTCTCCTGCCTTGCAAACTGCAATGAAATTCCAGCAACGTACCTCAAACTGTTGCCTCCACAATGAAGAACAATGATGTCTGTATGTTTTAAGTGAACCATATTCTCACAAAATGGGAGCAAGTCCGCCCACTTCATCTCTCGCACTCTATAACATGACACTTCAAATTCATGGAATCCAAAATGTTCACCCAATCCATTGCGCTCAGCATAGACCTTCAGCCAATGGATCCAAGAGTCCCCCAAAATACATACGCTCTGCCTCCACAAAGACATAGCCATAGCCATTTTCAGTGCTCTCAAAATGCCTGCAAACAACTCTTGCATCCCTCTCTTTCTGTACACCACACACAGTAAACGTGATTGTTTAATCCCTACAGTCCCCTTTCCATGCCAGGCATCCTTAAAAGACCCGTATGTGCACGTGCCACCCATGGACTACTGTGATGTCCACAGAAATGGCAGCCACTCAAAGGGTTGGGGGGAATTTAAACTCAATTTCAGTTATTACTTAGTGTTGGCTCTGAAAAGAACCTTTGTCTTACAAAACAAACATTTTTTTTCTTTTGTTTTGCTTTTATGTACACTAGTACTATAAACTGTACATCTTCCATTACAATTTTATTAAACAAACTTTTTCAATGCATTCCTAACCCTGCAAAGAAAAATCACATTTCCAGCATCTGTAAAATGAACTCCATCTTCACGAAAATAATTCACACCACCAGACTTTATACTGTCATTCTCAAAAGATGACATTCCTGCAGCATATAAAAAAAACAGATACAACTTTATTGACAAGGTGCCTCGATCATCTTTGCAGCAGTGAACAGTTCCATTAGGCTTTTCAAGAAATCCTTCAGGGCAACCTGCAAATTCAGTCACATACCCCAAACTGTCCTCTCCACAATGCACAATTACAATGTCTGGAAATTTAAAGTGAGCCATAGTCTGACAGAATGAGAATAAGCTTGCCCAGTTTAAGCCACAAACTGCATGCCACAAACCTCCACTTCTGCCAATCCAATACTTCCAAAGTTGCCTTGATTTTCAGCATAAACCTTCTATTACTGAATGAAGAATCTCCTGAAATCCACACACTCTGCGTCTTAATAGTCATAGACACGTCCATCTTCAACTTCACAGAACAAACAAAACACCTGCTACCCTGTCTTCCTGTGAAACACAACCAAAACACCTCATTCGCTAATCCTCACAGTCCCCTTTGCATTCCAGGCATCCTCATAAAACGCAGATGTGGCACCTGCCGTCGGCAGATTAGCGTGGTGTGCGCGGAGCCTGTAACACAGGGGCAGCCCTTCTACCCTTTCCAATTTTATGTTCTCAAAATTCCCTCATTGGCTGCTTTTCAAAAAAGTACACTCCATCGACCAATCACATCCAAAAACTGTACACCTAACCCTGTCATCTCAGTTCAACACTTCAGCTACACACTTGAACTCTGAGAGTACATATCTCCTGTTAATCAAAGGCATCTACATCAAAACCATCTCTGAAACTGTCCAAGATTTCTATTTCCAGATTCAACAAGATCTGCATCTAACAAAACATAGTACAGGTATGCTTATATTTAAGAAAATATTTTCTTGAACTCCTTCGAAAATATATATATATATATATATATATATATATATATATATATATATATATATATATATACACATATACTTCTCAATAAGCATATTTTTTAACCAATCTAGAAAATGCCATGCATTGCAGCATTCAGCAGCTGCTCACATGAAGCAGCAAATAATTACAATGCTCTTTCTTTAAAAATGCTTCTTTTCAAGAACCATTTCATTAACGTAAAAAAATGCATATGTGCATTTACAGCACCTCTGTGTGTCACTTTTTCATAAAAGAAAGGAAACACAGATAAAATAGATGCGTATACCATTTTTAAGTGACACTTAGTGTACGCCAGTTAAATATATTGGCATCACATGCATATAGCCCAACATCACCCATTCCAATCTGTAGGTGCGTATCAACTTAATTTTTTCCTATGCATTCTATGACTTCCAATTCCACTGATTTTGAAACAAACTTAACTACAATTCCCATAATGCAAATAAATAAACATGACTGGACGTATATCAAATGAAACATATACATTGCTGTGTATTTCAAAATATTTATTTTTAAAAGCATTTTCATAAAAGTTAGAAAATACATGTCTGCATTTACAGCAACACTGTATCACTTTTTCATAAAAGAAAGTAAAATCAAATAGAGTAGATTTTTAGACATTTTTAAATGACAGTGTGTCTCAGTTTAATATGTTGGCAGTACATGCATACAGTATATCTTAACCACTTGCAATTCCAACGAAGGAGATGCATTTTGATTTCTAAAGAATTAACAAATTATCATCAACTTAAAGAGCAAATTGAGTCTTTTTAGCCTTGAGAAAGACGCCTAACAGATTAAACTTCCACACACCAAACACCATTTAAATCTGTACTACAAATATTTTCCATCAACTTTTCTCCTCTTTTACAAAACATCACACACAGAGCTTCTGTAAATGCACATATTCATGTCCTAACTTTCATAAAAATGCTCCTAAAAACAAACATTTGTAAAAGTCCAGCAATCTAATTAACTTTATTTCCCAACAACTCCTCCTACATTCATAAATTACAACCTTGCTTACTAAAAGTACTTCACCATTACCACATATCCCCACTAACTTTATTTTACAATTACAGGAAAGAAGCACATTGCCGAAGACAAGTACCGGAAAAAGAATAGCTTTCACATCCTACAAAGTAAGCACATTAATTCACCATCGATATGTATATAATTGTAACAGTACAGTTCCACTACATATTACCCAAGACTACTCTTTTCAGACCAACATTTCTTTCACTCCAACTAATTATAATACACCTTTCCCACTCTTCCGATTCTCGTCTAAACACCACCATTGCAACACCCACTGCTTTCCTGAAAACATCAGAATGTCCCGACTGATTCAATCAAACCACCACTATCTTACTCAGTAAGCCAACAACATCAGACCTCTACAAACTCTTACTCTCACAACCTTTCTAACCACACCTAATATGCCACCTCACAATCAAACAACACTCTGTTAACCTCTCCAATCACACCCACACACCCATTCTCAATAAATACAAACATATTCCACAACTTTCACACCAAAATGTTCTCTTTTCCCAACAGACACAACAAAATGCCCACTAAAAAGCAACTCTGTAGAAAAGAAAAATGGAGCAAACAAGAAAAAAAGCAAAGCATACAGTCATCCACCTCTAAAACAATTTATAGAAAAGATAAACATAAAAAAAAACTAGTAACCTTGCTCAACAAAACTAAACCAGCCACAACTAAAAATGTTAAGGCTCCTGTTGCAAAAATAAAACGTAGTCAAATATTTGTGAAGAAAAGCAGACCTACTTGTGTACCTAATACTGTGTTAATGTTAACGTAGTCACAGTAAAGTAATCCAAAAAATGAATGTTATAAAAAAGTTCCACCATTGATTTCTTCACAATCATAAACAAAAAGCTGAAAAGATACAATCTACCCTTAAAAACTACAACAGGAGACCAATCCTCAAAGATGTAATTGACTGTGAATGTCTACTAAAGAGAACATTGTTTATATTCATTTGAATCTGAAAGAAACCACTAACTAAATTAATCAATACATTCAGGAAAGTACTTATAAACATGCACAATATCAATATAGATACCTTTTCAAACTTCTGTGAAGGTGAATGTATTCACACAAGCAGCAGAGAACCATATTTCAATGAAGAGGCTTATAAACAAGAACAACAAAAAACAAATGCCATAGACAGTAATGGTTCAGGGTATGAAATGGTAGGAGACACCATTATGGCAAAAGAAACCCTTGCAGAAAAAACATCCCCAACAAACTTTCAAACAATTACTTATTTCACCCAAACAAACAGTCCAGTGTACAAATGGACATGCATCTCAATTTGTAACTTACACCAACAATCCTTTAAATCTTTATGACAATTCTTAAATCACTATGTGAAACGACCTGAAAAAAGTAAAATGACAACTTTACAAACCATGGTCTCTTGGCCAGTTCACATCCACAATGGACTTCGAGGACATTCATTAACCTGCAATTTAGGAACTAGTTGCACATGCAACTTTCACCACATCAAAATGTTTGCAAAACGCCATTCTGCTATACAGAATCTTGTGCATAGAATATACTATGCATAAAGTACTGCTCTAGAACTACAAAATTTAAACAACATTCTCCTACATGGAACAGCCAAAGAACTGCTTCAAGTAATAGAGCACATCCAAAGTAAATACTTTGCAACTGAAGTTGACTTTGAAAATTCTGTAACTTCAGAAAACATTACAGAAAACCTCATAAACGCCAACCTCCTAAGAAACACATACATAAAAGAAATAGCTACATTTCAAAACACATCAAATGAAATACCAGAACAAGTATTTGTCTGTTGTTGCATAACTTTTCATAGCAGGAGCACAAAAATACAAGATATAGGCTACGCAATAGAGGAAAATGAGGAATCCCAATGGTTCAAATTAGCTTTATATCTAACAGCAGAAACTAAATACAAAATAACAACTCTCAATAGTTTTCACGTACTGCAACACAAAGCTTGACAATAACAAATACCATCACATGCTATCACCAATAATATTCCCAATTCCAAAAGCTCTCCAACAACTTAACTTGTATGAGTGCATTATAATCCAAGCAGTACACCCATTCCAAGCTATAATACTTCTTCAACCAAAAATCAGCCAAATTACCTACATCCAAGTTACTAAAGGGCATCCATGGCAGAGTAGTACATTTGCCTTTAGATATGAAAGAAAATGTAGGAACTCTAGGAATACAATGTCCAATAAATCAATCTTTGATTGTATTAGTTAATTGTGTACCAACAAAAGCCAAAAATAAAGCATTTGGCAACAACTAGTCAACTTAAACAACGTTAGACAAGCCCTACAATATCTAAAAGAAAACAATGAATACTACAAAGATATCAACATAGAGGAGCACTTAAGAGAAACCACCCAAATAATTCAAGATTCACCAGCAAATGGACAATTTCAACATGTAGCTCCTGTTACTGCAGCCAACATTTTAGACCAGTATACAATACACCCACTACACTCCAAAGATACCATAGAAGATGCATTAGAAGAATTGCAAATGTGTCAAGCCAAAGGATCCCCAATGAGCATATGGGAAAAAGTGTGGAAGCAGGGAAAGGAGTAAGATCTGATGAAAGTACCACACAAATTAGCGCATCAGAATATTGCTCTTTATGAATGCTTTCTGAAGACACCAGATTCAGTCAAAATGTAGAATACATGTTTCCCCTACTGTTCGGAAGTGAACTAGCAAATCTATGTGATGGAGTTACACACACATAAAAAATAGGCTCTCATTTTTTAAACATGTCCTCTTCCCAACGGCAGTCAAGTGTCACTAATCTCTTGGCAAACAGGCATGCTACAAAAGAATACTGATTCCAACGTCATGCTAATGCACATTGTATGATAAGGAGCCTGGGCCCCCCCATATGGTTTGTTACTATAAGTTGTGCAGAGTACACATGGGATGATCTGCACGGCTTCGTAAGCACCGCAAACTAAAATAAAAAAACTCTTTTCTCTTGACACTGTCAGTGTATCAAGGGACTTTCTCCAATGATTCATTACTATGCTGCACTTTATCTGCAATAAACACTTCTTTTGGAAAAAAGAATATCAATACAGAAGATGTTTGCAAATTTGGCCATGACAGTGACACAACTGTTTTCAAGTTAATTGAAAAAACAGTACCTGTAACATCCCTTTAGAAACCACAGATAGTGACCAATGTACACAAGATAATGCTTCAAAAGTGTGGCAAATACTGCTGTTGTAGATATAAAAATATCTAAATCTATACCAAATGTTGCTTTGGCTTCCCTAGACCAGTTTGCAAAAAAGGACATGTAAATAGCTTCATGTCTTCTATTAGACAAAGCGTAAAAGGCAAATCTCCTAAAAACACACACAACATCAAAAGGGCTGAAGCATCTAAGTACATCTATGATTACATTGCAACCATTGCCGTCTTGTGGAATGCAAATATAGACATACAATACATGTCAGACAATTCCAGTGCAGTTACAAGATATGTCACAGCCTATCTCACCAAAGCTGAGGAAACAGAGCTAAAAGACCTCTGGAATGACATATCACCTGATAAAACACCATCACAAAATTCGTACAGCTTCGGTATAAAAATGCTCTCCCATAGAGAATGTGGGTGCTACGAAGGTACAGCCTTATATGACAAATTTGAACACAATGTGCCTCATGCCGTGTTTGCTGGTCTGGATATAAGTGTGCCAATAAGCTCACTGGCACCCTTGTTTCCGGACTGGCAAACTACAGGTTAGCTTCCTAGAGCCACTGTGCCCAAAAGGTCTGACCCTGCAGGGCACAGCGGTCATGGTAGGCAAAGCCGTCACGGACGCACCGGCACTGATAACAACAGTGCCGGTGCTTCCGTTCCCCCACTCCCATAGAGAAGTATGGGAATGGGGATTAACAAAATTAACGGCACCTGACTTCTTGGCCGCCGGACTTGTAATAGCCCGGTGGCACCAGGAACTGAGGCGCCAGGTAATTTTTTACGGGTCTGACGGCATCCCGCCGGTAGTATCAGCAGAGTTACCGCCGTTCCCGTAATGAGGCCCATTATCTGGATTAACTTTGGTGCAGCTTCATCCTGAAAAAAAGAGTACTAAAATTCTTCCAAGAGATAGAATCAATATCCACAAATGACCCCAACAGCCAGGACATTTGAAAACAAAAATTCATTGACACATACTACCCAAACAACATTTCTGCTTTGGATAATATGTGCTTCTATGACATAGCCCAAAACTAGTCTTACAAATGCAATGTCACACCAAATGAGACAACTGGCAAATATTCAGTCTCACTTTGTGAAGGAAGCCTAGTAAAATTTAACAAACCAAGCCTAATTAATCATATAAAGTTATGTAAATCTTCACCACACATAAAACTGTATTAGGTGGCCTTACTGCGACCTTTTATAACTTGGAGAAAATAATAAGAATTATTAAGTGACTATGACTCATTTGAAACTGCATTCAAAGCAAAGGAAAGCAGTATAACAAATGTAAATTTCAAACAATACAAAGACATGCTGGACAATGATTGCCAACAAGAGGAAGAAACTGATCAACTAGATAAAGGCACTCCTGAGGGTAGTCAACCGTCCCTTACAGGGAGCCAAGAACCAATTGGAGAACCACTCATTTGAAATGAAGCAGAAATTGCCATGACTAAGGTAGACAATACCATGTGTCAATATAAACAATCTGATTAAAACTTGTCAATGCTCACATCACAGATAAATGATGACAACTCACCATTTATCTAGAAGTCACTAAAGAAATTGAACATGGTTTTAAACATGACACTAAAATGTTTAGCCGTAAAAATTGTAAACATCTGCTCCTGTATGTAAGTGGTGAAGCTGGTTCTGGTAAAACATTCTTGATTAAAATAATCAGCACATTTCTACAAATCTTAACAAATGCTGTTTTAACAGCACCCACAGGTTTAGCTGCCTACAACATAGAAGGTGTAACATTACACCGACTACTCCTTCCTCCATTAGAACTCCAAAATAAATGAGAATACTGCAAATTGTCAGCAGAGGCTGCTACTAAAGTATGTGGGATTCTGAAACAAAGGAAATACTTCTAATAGATGAGGTAAGCATGGTTTCCAACCTCAAGTTGGCTTTAATTCCCCTCAGAATGCAAGAAGTCCTAAAAACTGACTATGAACAACTGATTGGAGGAAAACAGGTTATTGTTGTTGGAGACCTCCTACCGTTAACACCAGTAAAAGGTCAACAGATTTTCAAAACATTAGGACACAAACAATGCTGCAACACACTCAGCAGCATTGGAAATGTACATCTCTGGCAACATTTTCAGTACAGAGAACTAACACAAACATACATCAGTCTGCAGACTGGTCTGCTTACAAAATATGCAAAATCCATCTCAAATAGTGGACACATCCATGCGCTATATGAGCTAAACACAACTGCTCCTGATGTCCCGATGTCATGGAAAAATGAACTCCACAAAATCTAAAATCTATGAACTTACTGTAGATTCTTGCATGTTGTAGTCAATTCAACGAGACAATGTTGAAAAAAGAAATGCAACCCATACTGCATATCAGTCCACAGATGAACTATAAGTGCACATCATGACACTACCTATGTGTGAACAAGCAACAGCCCAACTACATAACTATGAAAAATCTACCTCCAACAAAGCTGCATTGGAGAAAATATTAACTTTGTGTCTAAACAGCAAATATATTCTAAAATGTAACAATGCTGTAGAACAAGGTTAAGTTAATGGAGCAATTGGTACAGTTGTTGGCTTCCAAACATATACATGACAACAACATTCAGTTTGTCAACATCCAGTTTGACAAACTTGCAGAAGTAAAAAGAATTGGCCACACAATGGCATGTTTCCTTCTTTTCAAAGACATGTATGTATGCAGAGAATAATGGTCTCTATTTCTTGCATATGTTGTCACTATTCACAAATTGCATGGTCTAACCCTAGATCACGCATTGATTGATATTGGCAGCACATGCTTTAAGGAAGGTATGAGTTACGTAAGACTTTCACGTCTGCATACACTCTATGGTCTATTCCTAGTTAACTTTGATGCAAACAAAGTCAATGTTGACATTCCTTGCATCCTAGAATACAACAGGCTATGTGCACTGTACATACCCATCTAGATATGCACCCTCTACCTCAAAAAATAAAACCTTTAAAAAGAATAGTACTGCTAACAGAATCTACAACATATCTCCTAACAATACTGCTGAAGAAACCACAACCAACTCTTTCTCCATGAAAACCACAACCACAAAACTGTCTCACAACTCAACTGCACGTCCATCAGAAAAGAAAGACACATATTTCTTCCCCCAAAAAATGTGCAGCCCCATCAAACAATGCAGACACACAACTCTCGGGTCCATTTAAATTCAGCAACACAACTGGAGTAAATTGCTATGCAAATGTAACAATCGATCTTCTCTTCCAATTGCCACCAATTGCTCACAACATTTACTTAAATGGCTCGGACCAGTTGCGTTTGCAAATGTTTGTCCTTCATAGAAATGCCACAAATAATCTTGACATCACTTGCAGTGAGTGTCTCTTGTGTAAGGCAATAATTGAACTACGGTGCAGGAATGGTGAAAGTTATCATAAACACATACAACAATCCTCAATAATTCATAATGAACTTACTACAAGTACAGGAAACCGAAAACATCTCTATAAATTAAATCTTCCAGATTTCATATACATAGAAACATACATGCACTCTCTGCAACCATGTTTCACAAGAGCACATCTCTAATGAACGACATGTATATGCATCCATTCCAAATTGTGAATCCATTCCATTTCACTAGCTTCTGTAGATGCAAATCGTGTCATAGTATACCATTTCTGCAATTCTGACAATTGTTCCACCATGTAAATCAACTCATATGGCCAATATGTCATACTAATGTTTCTTAAATTCAATGCAGATGGTACTAAAATAACTGTGAGCTTAATAGCTTCACACACGTCCAAGAATCTCTTGCCAAGAAAAACTTCATAACAGTAGGTATAATATACCACACTGGTGCTACAATCTCTTCAGGGCATTGTACTGCATATGTCAACAAAATAAGTGGTTGGTTTGAATGTAACAACATATCCGTTACTCCAACACCAGCAAATCTAACAAATGCCTACTTAATATTGGTTCAACCCAAATGTATTCACTAAACAGTAGCAAAATATACAGCTAGAATATGGCAAAAGGTATCTAACTACTTCCATAATACCACACTAGTACCTTTAAATATGAAGATAGTTAGAATACACCAACAGTTATTCAACTACTTAAAGATATCCTTCATTACAATACACTTGAAATACACCATCACAATTCTTGTTACTACAAAACCTCTTCTAAACTCTAATGTAGTTAGAATACACCAATACTATCTGACTGCTTTAAACATTCCATTAATAACAAAACACTTGAAACAAACATACTATCACACTTACACTGACATAATTGTAGTGTTTTTTGTCCTCTATGGATTTATTTCTCCCAATGACCCAATGATTAATGAAGTCAATACAACAACAGTGTACCACACACCAATGCTGTACCAAACATAGTACATAGAATGTACTGTTTATGACGGTCAGAAAAAGTAAATGTATATGTAGCATTGTGTGCTATTAAACCTTTTCATCTATCCTGCTTAACAAATGATACCTTTTTTTTCTCACAGAAAACGAACGAGAGGTTCCAGCTTTACTAATTCATACAACTAAATACCTGTACCAACTGTAAACAAATATATATTCCATATCCCCAATTGTACTACAATCATAAATACCACATATGTTTTACTCCCCTTACAGTATCTATAATTACTATACACATATTACTATGGGTTATGGCCAGTGGACAGATTGTTGGGGCCTCGGCCTATAGCCATGCCCCCAGAAATGTGACCACTGGCCACAACCACCACAGTATAATTAAACCATATAACAATACACGTGGAAATAACAAAACTCGCCCTGAATCGCCAGCCATTGAATTGATGTCTGTGGACACCGAAATTGACAGCGGACTTGGCAGCCCCTGCAGATCCTATTTTCACCTATAAAAACAGCTCCATATCATCTTCACTCCAGTCCCCTACCCTTTCTATGCCCTCTTTCATTATATCAGAACAAGGTGGACCAGTGGAAAGGGATGACACAAAGTATTTATTCAAATATAATTTTTAATATTTAATCAATATAAATTTCACATATTTCATGTATGTATAGTATAAAACCATAAAACCAAATAATTCATTCCATCAATTTAGCATTTGTATCTCATACAATCACTCTTAATCCCATACTCTCACTTTTCAACCATCAACACTAAAACCAATTCGGCATGTCAGGGCCGTGTAAACTACTGCACTTAATACAATCTTCCTTAGTTTTTTCATATACTGATGACCCGGTCCATAATATCAGGTGTCAAAAGTTTGGTATTTTTTTGTTAGTCCAGATGCACACTGTAAATCATCGACACGTGTTTCGGTCACAAAAGACCTTCTTCAGGATGCAGGGCACAGAGTAAAAACTCTGCCCTTCACAGAAGTGTATAGGCCATTGTTCATTCTATAAAAAAAACATAAAAATACATATGTCAAAGGAGTGTCATCCCTATTTTATTTCAGCGGTGACTGATATTGTCACAAAAGTGTATCTATGCAATAGTATCACCAGAGTCTACTCACCCCCAAGACCAACTCTAGGGTAAGCAAGTTGACTGTCAGAATCAATCCTCCGCAGGACTCTATAGTATTTCAGATATCCTGTGGATAAAACAAAAACACCACTAGGTCTATTTGTGCTCACCAAAAATAGGTAACACCAAATTAACCTGTCTTGCTTAAGTCTCTTTAAAAACAATACAAGCAGTATACCAAAAGTTCACTTACAAGCACTGTTGATTTATGTGATAAAGCATTGACACGCCAATGGCGCAGTCCACTGTTATATTCCAAATGTTGTGTTCAGTTGGTTCACCTATGGACCAATTCACAGACCCAAACCAGGTCTACACTACTAAGGGAAATAGAGGAAACATAACAATCAGTCAGATGTGAGATCTTCCTATCTCATAACATCACTAAGTTATATTACATGTGCCAGCCCTCAGTTCTCACAAACATAAGTCACCATGGTGAAAAAAATCCCTCTAAATCAGATCTAATAAATTCCCAAAGAATGGTCTGTCAATTAAGATCCTAATATCACGCTTGTGCTGTCTCTCGTATAATCATATAGCACATGCGGCGTTCATTGACACATTCTGTGTTCAATAACACATGCTCAGTGCTATCCCCCCATCCAGCGTAATTATTCTGTCTGAGGGGTGTGGGAAACTTCAGATGCTGCCCCCCCCATCCTGCGTGATAATTCTGTATACGAACTGCGGGGCAATTCGAGTTTACTCGTGTGTCGCCTCCCGTGCTGCATTCTCACGTACTGATTAGATAAGGAACAATACTGCCCTCACATCCAACAAGACTATAATGTGCAAAACTCGCGTCACGCATTCAAATTGGAGCTCCATGCTTAAATCCAAAGTAGCATTTTCCGCGGACTTACCAATGTAAATTTGTGGCATTCAACACACAATCCAGCGGCACGTCTCACCTCTCGGTCGAAGTGAACGCGGATGTCCACTTTTCATAAACAAATGAACGACACAGAAGAAGGACTCCATTAGATCCCGCACTGGCCACAGTGTTACACAATCTCATTCCCCATGAAACGTCTCGAAAGGCGCTCCGGACACAAAGGACTGCTGTATATCGAACTGACAGCCATCTTGTTGAATGTCTAACTTAAACATATGCAATTAGACAACAATGTTTTAATCATTACTCGTAGTTCACAAGCACTTCATGCTGTGGTAAATAATCACAACACAGAACCATGTGACACCTCATAATCAGATCACTATAAATGTCAAAGTAAAAAGTGAAAAAAAGGAAAAATAGGAAAAAATGTAAAAAGTAAAAAAGTTCAAAAAGAGAACCGTATTCAAAACCCTCCTTAACATGATGAGGCGAAAGACCCCCTGATGGTCAAACCGGGGTCATCAGTATATTTAAACAGTTTGTATTTTTCAAATAGTTGTTATAGTCTATTCACCATCATTTTCAACATGTTTTGACAGTGTGATCCATACCTAAGCATTTATTTATGACCCAAAGTCTAATATTCTCCAGTGTGAAGAATATACCAACGTTCCTAGTGCATACATTCATTTTAACCCAATTGCATTGTAAATTCATGTAACAGCGCTAGGCAGGAAAAAAGCAGGACATATTCAGAACAACGACACAGGTCCTCTAATCTTCTCTTAGTTGTTTACAACCAACTTGTTCCACTCTACTGAAACATTAAGTCTGTTCCGGACCGTGTCTAAAGTGTAAATCCATTTCTTTTCAATGCGATGTAATATTGTCCCCACATCACCTCCTCTGATATTATTCTTTACATGTTGAAGTACAAACCAACGCAAATCTGTGTCTTTATGCTGGAATTTTACAAAGTGCTCCACAAGTGGTTTCATTGGCCACTTTATTTCGTATGCAGCTTCTATGTTCCCAAATTCATTGTCTAACTTCCCGTGTAGTTTTCCCCACATACAACAGTTGGCACAGGCACTTTATAACATAAATAACATTTTTAGTCAGACAATTGGTATGACAGGTATGACATTTCATTTGCCAAACCTTTTCCCCATATTTGAACTCTCGTTTGGTTGTAGTAAGTGGACAGGCCACACATTTGCCAAATCTATAGTGGCCAAGAATCGGGGGCAATCCCCATTGATTGTTAATAGTTGGTTCTCTGTAGGTATGTACCAATCTCTGTCTTAGATGTTGGTTCCGTTTGAAGGCAAACATCGGTTTCTGAATAAGTGATCCTGGTCGTTTTATTAGGTTCCAATGTTTGTTAATGATCTTTTTTATATCACCACTTACAGGGTTAAATGTTGTCACACATACAAGACTTTCCCTTCTTCTCTTTTCTCGAGTTGTAAGACATATATCTTGATTCATATATTCAGCTCTTTTCATTTGATCTTTGATCAGTCTCCTCGGGTACCCTCTACTCACAAGTCTCTCTTTCAGCTGCTCTGCATGTACCTTGAACTCGTCTTTTTCTGCACAGTTCCTCCTTATCCACAAAAACTGCCCATAAGGAAGGTTCTCGCGTAAAGTAAATGGATTAAAACAGTTGAAATGAAGAAGGGAATTCTTGTTGGTGGGTTTTTTGAAAAGAGTGGTAATAAGTTGGTTCCCAGATTTCTTAATTGCTAAATCCAAAAAAGTACTTGACGATGACTATACTCAATGGTAAATTTGATGTTCATATCACATTGGTTTAGCCAGTCATGAAATTCAATTAAGGACGCCACAGACCCCCTCCAAATTAAAAAGACATCATCGATGTACCGTCTCCACAATATTAGGTGAAATTGCAATGTCGGGTGGGCACTCAATACGTCATTAGAACCCAAAATGAACTTATCTTCGTGGTCGGCCATGTATAGGTTGGAGACATCCGGAGCGAATGTCGCCCCCATACTGACCCCCTTCTCTTGCTTGTAAAATTGTTTTTGAACAGAAAGAAGTTCTCAGTCATTGCTAGTCTTATGCATTCTTGGATAAACTCTGTCGGAGGTTGATGCAGTCTTGTTCTCATGTTAAGATATTTACCCAACACTCTGAGGCATTCTGGTTGGGGTATTGCCGTATACAGAGATTCGACATCCATAGTGACCAAAATGTCGGACTCTTCCACTTGAATGTCACTGGTGAGCTTAATCATATGCGTCGAATCCCTGACATATGACGGCATCTCTAAGACAAAAGGTTCTAGCAGGGAATCAATGGCAGACACAATGGACCCCCACTGTTTGCAAACTGCATGATTCGTCAAACTCTTTATTTCATCCTGCAGTCTCGATGTGGGGTCAACAACCAATTTCTTATATGACCTCCTATCATCCAGAAGTCGCAAACATTCTGCTTCATACATAGTTGTGTCAAGCACAACTATGCCACCCCCCTTGTCTGCAGGTTTAATAGTAATGCATTCCTCCTCGCATAGTTTCAAAAGACTCTTTCTTTCTTCTCCCGTTAAGTTATCTGGCTTGTAATTCTTCTTCTTAATAACTTCAAGTATTTCCTGTGTTACTATGTTCTCAAAAGCCAGGATTTCTGGAGTACATGTATGGGGCAGAGGAGTAAAAGTGGATCTCTCTTTTAGGCCACGGATGTTAGGCATTGTTTCCGGGGCTGATCCCCTTTCACTAGGGTGTGCTGGCAAATAGACCTCAAAAAGATGCTTGAGCCGTAAGTTTCTAAAGAACTTTTGCAATTCCAACTCAGTGTTGAACCGATCGGCTCTCGCAGTGGGGACATAAGACAGCCCTTTAGATAATAAATTTAAGTCTGGTTTTTCGAGGTGATAGAGCGATAAATTGGAAATATGCAATTGGTCAGGAGTACTTTGATTCATTGGTTTGAGTACCACTGTCTGGTTCTCATCCCTTGCCCCTGTCCATACTGTGGCTGTCGCTGTCTCGGTCTGCCTCTTTGTCCCCCTCTGAAAAAAACCTGCTTTTGATTTTGCTGGTTTTGTCCGCTGCTTCCACCAGTCCCGCTAGTGTCGGCCTCGTTTAAACTTGGATCTGATCCACTCGAGGATTTTGTTTGAATCCGTCCAGTTGTTTTTTTTTTTTAAATCGCCAAAAAAGAGGTCGAAAAAAATTGTGTTATCTGGGTTCGGTCCATGGACCCACTGCCCCCTTTGGTCCACGGACGCGCCTCCAATTGGTCCAGGGGCTGGCGTGATGTCAACAGACATTGGAACTGCCCGCTGATTGTATGGTGAAAAGCATGAGGTGCATCATGTTTTTTGGAAACACCTGCCATGTTGGATCCGTTAAAACCGGTTGGTGCCTGTGGATAGCGCGGTGGGGAGAAGTCTGGAAGCCACATTTTGGGTTATTTTGTGTGGGAAAGAGGGTGTGGTAAGGGTGGGGGAGTGGAATACAGATGATATGGTGCTGTTTTTTTAAGTTAAAAAAGTAGATGAGGGTGCCGTTCGCTACGCAGACACTAGGATAGTCAGTGGACCGTGCCTGGGAATGAATAGCTTGGAAAAGACAATTACAGTAATTTGATGGCTAAAAGAGGGCATTGAAATGTTGGGGGAGTGGAATGTGTGTTGTATGGAGCTGTTTTTATAGGTGAAAATGGGGTAAAAAAATATTACTGAGGCTGCAATATATTTCGGTGTCCTCAGACATCATTTTGATTGCAGTGGATTTAGGGTGAGTTTTATTATTTGACGTTATATTGTATGTTTTATACTATTATTTGGTTAATTGTCTTGTGGCAGTTGTGGCCAGTGGCCAGATTCTGGGGGCATGGCCATATGTCATGGCCCCAAAACTACGTCCATTGGCCACAACCACCACAGTAATAATATATGTAAAGTAATTATTTGTAATGTAGTAGGAGTATAGCCAGAATCACCACAGTAGGAATATGTGTGTAGTAATTATAGGTATTGTAGTGGGAGTACAAAGTGTTTGTAATATGGTGTGATGATGTAAATGAACTGTATATGGTACTTATGATTGTAGTAGAATTGCTTATGGAAGATGTATTTGATTATGCTTGGTATGGTTACTTATTTCAATAGCGTTATGAAGCTGGAATATCTGGTTTATTTTCTCTGGAAAAAAATAGTACAATTTCTTAAGTAGGATAGTTTAAAAGCTCTAGTTGCATTCACTTTTACATATAAATTTTCTTGTTTGACCCACATAAACAGTTCATTCTAAGTATTATGTTTGGTACAACATCAGTGTATTGAAATAAAATAATCATTTGGTCATTTGGGAAAAAAATGCATACTTGATTAAAAAATATATACCGTTACAATTATGTGATAGTATGTTTGTTTGAAGTATGTTATGATTAAGGGAATGCTTAGAATATTTAGATACCTGTTGGCGTATACTAACTTCATTAGAGGTTAGAAGATATTTTGTCATATAAAAATTGGGATGGCGTATTTGAAGTGTTTTTTTTTCAATTAAGGCTTTTTTTAAGTAGTTAGACACCTTTTGGCGCATTCTAACTAGATTGACTTTGAAAACTACTATTGTAGTATTATGGATGTAGTTAGATACCTGTTGGCATATTCTAACTTTTAATTATGCTACCGTTTACTCACTACATTTCAGTTGAAGGAATATTAAGTAGGCATTTGTTCAATTTGCTTGTATCCTATGTTTTGTAGTAATGGAGGTATTATTACATTCAAAGCAACCACTTCTTTTTTTGACAAATGCAGTGCCCTGAAGTGGTTGTGGTGTCAGTGTGTTATATTATACCTACTGCTGTGAAGGTTTTCTTTCCAAGAGATACTTGGCCGTGTGTGAAGCCTGTAACCTCACAGATATTCTTGCTACCATCTGCATTGTACCTTAGAAGCATTAACATGACGTATTGCTTATGTGAGTTTATTTGTATGGTGGAATGATTGTCTGAAATGCAAAAAGCGCATACAATGGGTTCAGATTTTGGTATGGATACATTTAATGTAATTTGAACTTTACACAAACTTCATCTAAAATACAAGATAAAATACAAAACAAGATAAGATTATTTCAAGGCTGTTTGTTTCCTCAATTCATCAATTCAGCAATTCATAATAATGATAATACAACCTGACGTAGCCGTGGATCACGAATCACTAGGAAGAACAGAGTGGCCCCTTAATGGAACAGCAGAGACTTGCCATGCCGCCACACACGAAATAAAGCTGTTTACATAGCAATGGTATCAGTATTTAAGTAATAATCCCAAAAAGAGTCTGCAATAATTTCCTCATAGCTATGTACATGGCAGCCAAAATTGCACATATACAGTGGCCCCTAATAAGGACACTGTGTAAGTGCACGTTGGGCAGATTCCAGGTTACCTGATAAGCAACAAACACGGCAATGCCTGTCTTCGATGGCTAGCTTTGAGCGAGGTCCTGTGACTGACAGAACTGGTAGTTTGTTAGAGCGTAATTGCAACTGAAAAAGTCTTAAATCCTTGGCGCAACCCAAAAGCAGGTATAGTTGATTTTTCTGTATCAATCGACTACATGTGGTGCTCTTCATACCCAATTAGTTATGAGAGATGGATGTAGTTGCCATACCAATCCCATTTATTAAGCATCTTCTCAAAGGATTTTTTCAGATGGATGTAAGATCTGTGTCTGTTGTGCTCAAAAGACCAGCCAATCTCTGTGAAGAGCATTTCATTCAGAGATTTATAATTCAAGCCTCTGGATACCTTCTCAGTATCATAGTTATGCCCTACCACTGCCAGCAGCTTGCAGACTGGGTCAGAGCAAGATTTTAAGTAAAAGTACCCCCTAGCCTGGAGTGCCATGCCCCTTAACAATGTTAATCCCAGCTACAGTCGAAGAAATTCCATTGAGCAATACAGAATGCCAATAGTGTCCTTCATGCCTATTTAGCCAAGTTAGATTATAAATGGTTAACGCCTCAAGACCATAGAGGATAGCTGGAACAAAACATTGCTGATATAGCTTAATAATCCCCAGCATACTGTATCCTGCATGGCTCTGGCCAACCTGCACGCTTGCAGAGTAAGAAGCTTAGCACGCGTCGTTTTATGGGTTATTATCAGACCATAGTCCGCCTGGCGTCAAACTCAAGGCGAAGATAGGAGTAGCTTAAGGCATAGTGTATGGTACCAATTAAGGTATCCAACCTAGTCGTATTGACCTTATTTCTGGAGACCAGGTATACACTTGTTTTCTCCAGGTTGATGGTTGAGCCCATTTGGGAGGCATATATCACCACTATCATCCCTATTTTGAAGAAGCCTTCTGCTAATCCTCTTCTCGCTTGTAACTTTCACCCAATCTCACTTCTACCTTTTCTCTCTAAAATGCTTGAACGCTTAATATACTCTCAGCTCTCAACCTTTGTCACTACCCACTCTCTCCTTCCCCCGTCTCAATCTGGCTCCCGCCCCAAACACTCCACTGAGTCTGCTCTTACCTGAGCCCTTAACTCTCTCCTTACTGTTCGCTACTCTAAGCAATGCTCTATCCTCACCCTCCTTGACCTCTATGCTGCATTCGACACTGTCGATCACCCCTTACTTCTCAACACTCTTTCCTCCCTCGGAGTCAAAGGCTCTGTCCTTACCTGGTTCTCCTCTTACCTCTCCCACTGTCTTTTCGCCGTTTCTTGGGGTGGACGAACCTCTACTACCTTCCCTCTTGAGCACAGCGTTCCCCAAGGCTCTGTTCTTGCACCCTTCTTATTCTCTCTTTACACCTCACTCCTTGCTTCCATCATCTCCTCCTTTTGAATTGCTCACCATTTCGACGATGATGACAGCCAACTGTTCCTCTCCTTCTCTTGCTTCACCTCTGATCTACACTTCAATCTCTCTTCCTGTCTTACTGCCATTAAAAACTGGATGTCATCTCACTATCTCGCTCTTAACACTGATAAGACTGAAGTCTTATTCTTTCCTTCTAACACACTTCCTCCTCCGTCTCCACCTCCTTCTATTCTATTTCCCCCTTCTAATCTTCCTATTTCCAACCATGCTTGTAATCTTGGCATTCACTTTTACTCTTCCCTCTCCTTTACTCATCATATCTCTCTCACCTCTCACGCATGTCACTACCATCTTTTTAACATCCATAAAATCTGTCCCTCTCTCACCTTTCATGCTACTAACCTCTTACTATCCTCCCTCATTTTTTCTCACCTCTTCTATTGTTCTTCTCTCTTAGGTCTCCCCGCCTCCCATCTTGCCCCCCTCAAATCCCTCTACCACACCACCATCCGCACCCTCTGTCTTCTCTCCCCTCACAAGTCTATTTCCAATTCCCTTTCTCACTTAAGTTGGCTTCCTTTCCACTCCCAGCTTAAATTTCACTTCCTTTGTCTTGCCTTTAAATCTCTTCACAACCTTGCTCCTCCTTACCTCTCCTCTCTTCTCTCATTCTACACCCCCTCTCGCTCTCTTCATTCTGCTGATCTTTTCTTACTCTCGGTCCCACCACCCCCTAGTGCCTCCTCTCGTTTCCGCTCTTTTCAGCTCCTTGCCCCCTTACACTGGAACTCCTTACCTTTTAATATCTGCTCATCCCTCACCTATTCCTCCTTCCGCTCCTCATTGAAATCACTACTTCTACATTTCCCTCCCTGACTTCCTTTCCCCTCTCACCCTTCTCTCCCTCCCTCTAGTACCCTTACCTTTGTTCTCTTTATCTTTCCCCTTCTCTTCTAAATTCTCCTTCCTCCTACTACTCACTCTACTCACTACTTTCTCTCTCTCTTCCCACCTTCCAAACACCCCCTTCCTCTCCTTTCCCCTTTTCTCATGCAAATTGTTCTGCATGCCAATTTTCTGGTTTGATTCATTTTTACTGGTATTGCTTCTACTGTTCCATGTTTATGTATTCTTGCTGTTAACTGTAAAGAGCCTTGGATTAAAGTGCTATATAAAACAATAAATACAAATACAAATATATGGCCAGCTCATTGAGCATGCTCTTCATGCCAGTAAAGGTCCGATCAAATAACACCAGATCATCGGCATACACCATGCCCACCACAGGTGTTTCTCCTATCTTCGGAGGACAGTTAGATTTTGCAGACATACAGGGGAGAAGGTCAGCAGTGTATAAATTATACAGGATAGGGGCAGCCATTCTCCCTTGCTTAAAACCCATGTTTCTATGTACAGGTTTTGAGAGCCCCCCCTCGTTGTTCAGTCTTACATATACAAATAGTTAATTAGGGATGTACTGTTTGTTTTTTCCCCTTGTTCCCACCCTCCTCGAGTGCTTTCAAACACTTGCATGCGTATAGGTGCTATATAAATAAACAATACGATACCATACCATATTATATGTCTTTGAAATTTGGAAGATCTCATTTATAGTGATGTTATCGTTTCCAGTACTTGTAGTAAGTACATTAGGAATTTTTGTGGAACTTCCTATATGTTTATGGAACATTTTATGATTCCTGCACAAGGGTCCAATTCTTGCCATATACCTGAGACACTGTAAGCGTTATTATGATTATTTGTGGCATTTCTATGAAAGAGGGGGATTTGCAAAGACAACTGGTCCAAACCATTTAAGTAAATGTTGTGAACAATTGGTGATAATTGAAAGAGAAGATTCATTGTTACATTAGCTTAACAATATACTCTAGTTGTGTTGCTGAACTTAAATGTACCAGAGAGTACTGTTTGTGGATCATTTGATGGGCCTGTAGAGATCTATGGAGAAGAGACATCTGTGTCTTTGTTTTCTGATGGACATGCAGTTGACATTGTACTAGACAATTTGTAGTTGCATGTTTTGATGCAGAAGGAGTTGGTTGTTATTTCTTTAGCAGTATTATTGCTCAGAGATCTGTTATAGATGATGTTTGTATTAGTTGTTTTTTTAAAGGTTTCTTTTTTTTGGGGTACCCGATGCATATCTAGATGGGGGGAGTGTCCCTAGCCCGTTGTATTCCAGGATGCAAGTAATGTCAGTGTTGACTTTGTTTTCATCAAAGTTCACTAGGAATCAACCATTGAGTGTATGCAGACATGAAAGTGCCAAGTAACTTATACCTTCTTTAAAGACTGTGCTGCCATTGTCAATCACTGCTTGATCTAGGGTTAGACCTTGTGATTTGCAAATAGCGACAGCATATGCAAGAGTTCGAGAAAATTGCTCTCTGCCTACATGCATGTCTTTGAAAACAAGGAAGAGTGCTATTGACCAGCCAATTTGTTTAACTTTTGCAAAATTGTCAAAGTGGATGTTGACAAACTGAATGTTGTTGTCATGTGGAAATGTTTGGAAGCCAACAACTGTACGAATTGCTCCATTGATTAAACCTTGTACTACTTCAAGGTTCCGTTTTAGAATTACTTTGCTGTTTAGACACAAAGGGCCTCATTACCAGTCCAGCGATAGCCGTGCCAGAAAAACCGGCAGACTGCTGCTGGACCCGTATTACCGAATTCTGTAAATCCCCATTCCCATAGGACTCCATGGGGATGGGGACCATGGAAAGACTGGTTCCATCTATGTCAGAGCAGCTGTTTCCAAGTCTGCCGGCAGGCGGGTGGTGTTAAACCCGCCAGGTCAGACCTGACTCTGAATCAGCCTGTCCGGAAACAAGGGTGGTGGCAGTTTTACCGCCAACGTTCTTTCCGGACCAGCAGGGTCATAATGAGGCCCAAATTTAATATTTTCTCCAATCCAGCTGTGTTGGAGATACATTTTTTAAGCTATTTAGTCGTGATGTTGCTTGTTGACACATAGAAAGTGGCATGCTGTACACTTCTAGTTTATCTGTGGAGCTGCTATGCAGTATGGGTTGCATTTCTTATTTCAACATTGTCTCGTTGAATTGACTACAGCTTGCAAGGGTTGGCATTAAGGACATGCATTTTAGATTTTGTTGAGTGAATTTTGTCATGACATCAGGAGCAGATGTGTTTCGTCCATATCGCTCATGGATTAGTCTACTAGTTAAGATGGATTTTGCATCTTAATTAAGCAGTCATGTTCTAATGCTTTTTAAAATGTTAGCATGGGTGAGGTCTGTCGAATGATGCATCTTTTGAGTTAGTTCTTTGTTGTAAAAATGTTGCCATAGATTAACATTTTCAATGCTACCGAGGGTATTGTGACATTGTTTGTGTCCTAATGCTTTGAAAATAGGTTGACCTTTTACTGGTGTTAACTGTTGTATGTCTCCAAAAACAATAACATGTTTTCCTCCAAATAGTTCTTCATTGTTGGTTTAGGACTTCTTGTAATCTGAGATAAATTGGAGCCAGCATGATGTTTGAAACCATGCTTACTTCATCTATCAGGGGCACTTTCGTTGGTTTCAGAATTCTGCATACTTCAGTAGCAGCTTCTGTTGATAATTTGTAGTATTCTAATTTGCTTTGGTGTTCTACTGGGAGGAGCAGTAGTCAGTGTAATGTTACACCTCCTATATTGAAGGCTGCTAAATCTGTGGGTGCTATTACTACAGCCAAAATGTTGTTGTTGTCATGAACCGCCACTCGCGTTTCTTCTGGACTTCCTGGTCCAAGATGCATCGTACCACCGGGTGGTGTTCCTCTCAACAAGGCCGCCGCATCAGTCATGCTGTGCTCCAGTGTTTACACCGGTGCGATGGACTCCTACAAAAAGGACACGCCCCCGCGGCGCTCCGCGTCTCAAAGCTCCTGTACTAGTTAGCAGCTAGTGTGCCTTGCGTTCCTTCCTCGTATCGCTTTTCCGATACTTTAATCTCTCCCCTTCATTCCCAGACCCCGTAGCGGTTACTCCTCTTCCAGGCCGCTTGCTCCTTTCTTCCTGGCTCCCTTCCTTGCTCCGTGCATACACCCTGCTTGTTTAGCTTAGGAGCAGCAACTTCCTTCCTGGTTCCATTTCACATTTAAACCCTATTATTTTTCTACACCTCGAGCCAAAGTGGGGTTTATAATTTCTCAAATCTCAGGAAATGCCTTAGCCTGGGCTACTCCCTTAGTCAATTCTGCGGACCCACTCCTGGATAATTATGACGGGTTTGTGGAAGCCTTCAAAACCATGTTCGATCGTCCTGAAAAGATTTGCAGTGCTCAGGAAAGACTCCTAGAATTCCAGCAAGGGAGTCAAGACATTCTTTCTTATGTAACCCGTTCTAAGTTGTTGGCTAAAGCAGCAGATTGGTCCAAGGAAGCAAGCTTTACCCTGTTCTGCAGGGGATTAAACGATGAAATCAAAGACGAACTTGCTAGAGTGGCCAGTCCAAGTTCCGCCCAGGCACTGATTGACCTATCTCTCCAAATTGACTTTCGAATCCAGGAAAGAAGAGCAGAAAAGAAAAAAACTAAAACAGCTTCTCCTAATGTTCCCATGGAATATGCCAGCCCTAAGGAAGCGACCACATCTCACTCTCCTGATCCTGAACCTATGCAACTGGGTTCCATACGGGGTTCAATATCCGCACAAGAAAGGATGCGTAGGATCAACACAGGGCTCTGTATGTATTGTGCCTTGGATAAACATCTAGTACCGAATTGCCCTATTGCTCCAACCCGGCATTCGGGAAACGCCAGCCCCCGATCTTGAGCGGAGCCCAGCTTCGGGAGAATGGTGTTTGCTCCGCCTCAGCTCCTTCCTTACATTACCCTCGATTGAACACCTTGGTGGTCCTACAAACATCCTTATCTACCGCCAATAAAGAGACTCATTCCGTTATGGCCCTAGTAGATTGTGGTGCAATGGGAATCTTCTTGGACCATGAATGGGCCTTGAAACACAGCATTCCCCGGGAAGCTAAGGGAACAATTCAGGCTGTCGAAGGAATTGATGGAAAACCCCTTTCGTCAGGACCCATAACCCAACAAACCACAGAACTGTTACTCTTGATCAACAATCATCAGGAGATGCTTTGTTTTGACATCATCAACGCAGCACATTACCCCTTGGTTCTGGGAATGCCCTGGCTACAAAAACACAACCCATATATCAATTGGGTGGCAGGGTCCTTATTCCGAGGATCTGAATACTGCCTGTCCCATTGTTTACCCCAGAACATGATACAGAATGTGGACATGGAACCCCAGGTTTCCCAAAAACCGTCCATCTCTGTCTACAGTATTTCCCAGGTTCCGGAACTTTATCATGACTTCTCTGACGTGTTTTCCACAGTTATAGTTCAATCACTACCACCACATCGACCAGAAGAATGCGCTATCGACACAGAAGACTTTGCAGTGATACCATTTGAAAGAATGTTTATCCTTTCCGAGCCGGAAAAAAGGGCATTGCAGGAGTATCTGGATACCAATCTTGCCAATGGAACCATTCGGCCTTCCAAATCTCCAGCCGGTGCCTCCTTGTTTTTTGTGCCCGAGAAAGACACTAGGGAACTTCGACCCTGTCTGGACTATCAGGGACTCAACCAATGCACCCTGAAGGATCGCTATTCCCCTACCGCTCATATCCGACATATTGGAAGCAGTCAGGGGAGCTATAATCTTTACTAAACTTGGCCTAAGAGGCGCCTACCATCTCATCCGGATAAGGGAAGGCGATGAATGGAAGACAGCTTTCCGGACCCCCTTTGGCCATTTTGAATACCTGGTAATGCCATTTGGCCTTGCAAACGCCCCTGCGGTGTTTCAGCGATTCATGGATAGAGTCTTTTTGGATATGTTGTTCCTCTTTGTCATAGTATATTTGGATGACATCTTGATTTATTCCAAGTATCCTCAGCTACATCAGAAACATATGACATCGGTATTACAACGTTTACCTGAGAACAAATTGCTGGTCAAACCTGAGAAATGTATATTCCACACCCAAACAGTCCATTACCTTGGGTTCATCCTGAGTGCAAAGGAAATCTGAATGGATCCCTCCAAGGTGCAGTCTATCCTATCTTGGCCAGCCCCTACCGCAGTAAAACAGATTCAATCCTTCCTGGGACTTGCCAACTTTTACCCAAAATTCATTCCCACTTTCTCTGATGTTGTGCAGCCAATAGTTGCATTGTTGAAGAAAGACATTTCCTTCCTTTGGTCCGAAGTTCAAGAAGCGGCCTTCCAGGAGTTAAAAGGAAGATTTACTCAGGGTCCTATGGTCCTATCCTGGCTCACCCGGATATCGACAGACCCTTCCTGGTAGAAACTGATGCCTCAGATCACGCAATTGGAGCCGTCCTGAAACAGGAATTTGAGGACAACTTGGAACACCCCATCATCTATTTATCTCGAACTTTAACTCCCAGTGAGACCCACTATTCAGTGCTGGAGAAAGAGTTGCTCGCCATACGGCAAGCCTTTCCTGATTGGCGCCATTTACTCCTGGGTGCCAAGTTTCCTGTCCAGGTGCGTACTGACCATAGAAACGTACAGGTTCTACAATCCCTGCAATGCAGGAACAGTCATCAAGCTCGTTGGGCTTATTTCTTTGCACAGTATCAGTTTCACATTCATCACATTCCTGAAACTCACAATGTAATTGCTGACGCCTTTTTCTAGGCACCCGGATTACGAGCCAGTGGAGGCCTGTGTTCCCTGACACATTGTTTGTCACCCAAGCCATCTCCCTGCTGGAAAGGTTTCGAGCTGAAACCCCATCCTCTGAATTGTGGAAGGACTACGTTGGAAAGAACCAATGGTCTTTAATTACAAAAGATGGTTACCTCTTCAAAGATAATAGGTTGGCAGTACCCACGAACAAGTTGAGAACCAAGATCATAAACCTTTGTCATAACATCTTCCATTCCGGGCGTCAAGGCATTACTTGCACCCTTCGTCATATTCAGAGACAATTCTGGTGGCCTAACATGAAGGATGAGGTAAAGGTGTATGTCCAAGCCTGCCCAGTCTGCAGTCAGAATAAGTCAGATAATAGGAAACTTGCTGGTCTTCTTCATCAACCTACGCTGCCAGATTGTCCTTGGGAAACAATCGCTACCGATTTTATCGTAGAACTGCCCCCTTCCAAAGGATTTACCACCATAATGGTTACCATCGACCTGCTCAACCACATGGCTCATTTCACCCCATTGCATAAGTTACCTTCAGCCCAGGAAATGACAGGTATATTTTTGAAACACATCTTCAGATTACATGGACTACCCTCCAAGATTATTTCAGACCGTGGTCCTCAATACATCTCACAGTTCTGGAAACATCTATGCCACATGCTGGGCATCCAATGTGCCTTGTCTTCAGGTTACCACCCTCAAACCAATGGGATTACAGAGCGAGTTAATCAGACCTTAGAACAATATTTGCGCTGTTTTTCAGCCAATGTCCAGGATGATTGGTCAATCTTGATTTCAGTGGCAGAATTTGCTTATAACAATTCTGATCACTCAGCCATTAAGACAAGCCCCTTCTTCTGTAGTCAAGGGTTTCATCCATCGGTGTTACCATCCATTCTACCTCATGCCACCCCGGTTCCATCAGTTGATTCCTGGATTGAAATGTTGGTCACCTCGCACAGGGATGCTAAAGACCATTTCAAAAAGGCCAGGATGGATGTCAAAAGACGTGCTGATGCCAGACGGAGACCTGCCCCTGTCTATGGGTTGGGTGACAAGGTCTAGCTGTCATCAAAACTACTACCTCGACATCTACATCCTAATAAATTGGCCCCCAAATTCTATGGGCCATTTCCTATCAAGGAGGTCATCAATCAAGTGGTGTATCGACTCCAGTTACCAGACTCCTGGAGAAGGATTCATCCTGTCTTTCACACTTCCCTGCTCAAACCTTATCTTTCATCCACTAGGTCAACTCGCCGACCCAATCCAGTGCAAGTCAACAAGCAGAATGAATTCAAGGTCTCCAGGATCTACGACTCTAGATATAGAAGAGGTCGACTTCAGTACCTAGTGGAATGGAAAGGATATCCTCCCAGCGAACAAACTTGGGAACCTGTCTCCAACATGAATGCCCCTCACCTAGTGTGGAAATTCCATTTGACTCACCCAGGCAAGCCTGGTGGATCGGGGTTTAGGAGGGGGCAGACTCCTACAAAAAGGGCACGCCCCTGCGGTGCTCCACGTCTCAACGCTCCTGTACCAGTTAGCGGCTACTGTGCCTTGCGTTCCTTTCTCGTATCGCTTTTCTGATACTTTAATTCTCTCCCCTTCATTCCCGGACCCCGGAGCGGTTACTCCTCTTCCAGGCCGCTCGCTCCTTCCTTCCTGTCTCCCTTCCTTGCTCCGTGCATACACCCTGCTTATTTAGTTTACGAGCAGCAACTTCCTTCCTGGTTCCGCGCTTATTCCTGAACGTAGTCTACCCTTGCTTCCAGGAATCCTGAACTCTTCCTCTGTCTCCATCCACATTGCACGCTGGAAATAGAGGACCACCGGCCGTACCTGTTCAAGTCCAGGACTTCTCGGAAATCGGAGAAACGCACAAAGAAGAGAGCGGCGAAGGACAAACAGGTAGGATCGGGCGTTGAGTGTCACAGTTGTTTGTTAAGTTTTGTAGAAATGTGCTTATTATTTTAATTAAGAATGTTTTACCTGAACCAGCTTCTCTACTTACATACAGGAACAGAGGTTTATTTGTTTAGTTACAGGTTTTAGTTTCATGTTTAAACACATGTTCAATTTCTTGAGTGACTTCTAAAGAAATGGTGAATTGTTCATCATTTAACTGATTAAAGCACTGACAAGTCTTCCTCAGATTGTTTACATTGCTGCATGGTATGTTCTACCCCAGGCATGGCTATTTCTTCTTCATTTAGAATGACTGGTTCTCCAAGTAGTTCTTGGCTTCCTGTAAGTGAAGGCTGACTGCTCTGAATAGTGTTTCTGTCTGTTTGAGCTTCAGTTTCTTCCTCTTGTTGGCGTTCATTGCCCCCCATTCTTTTGAATTGTTTGAAATTGTCATTTGTTATACTGCTTTCATTTGCTTTGGATGCAGCTTCAAATGACTCATAGTTGCCAAATAATTCTTCTTCTTTTCGGCCAAGGTTTAAAACGTTGGAGTAGGGCCATGTAGTACAGTTCTCTGTGTTGTGGAGATGTAAAAGACAACTTTATTTGATTCGTTATACTGGGTTTGGTGAGTATAACTGGGCTTCCTTCACAAGTTGAGACTGCATATTTGCCAGTTGTCTCATTTGGTGTGTTACGCTCACCTGATGTCCCCGGGGGCGTCTGGAAGGCTCTGAGATCTGGAACCCTGGGTTCGTATTTGCCCAGTGCTGAATAATTAATCTTAGTTATTTGTAGGGTGAGCTATCCGTCCTGCGTTTCTTGTGCAGAGGCGCTTAACGTTTGCTGGCGAGCTGCCCGAGTTGCTTCACTGGTGCAGTACGCCTTCCTTGGGCCCAGGCCTGCTGTAACCCCGAATCTGCTGGTATGCAGGTAAGTTTGTTAATTGTAAGTCTTTGTTCTGTTTATGGTGGGAATTTGTTAATGTCTTTATCTCCTTTTTTTCAGGTGCAAAGGTCTTGATGCTGGCGTGCTGGGTGGAGTGGCACGTTTCTAGGTAAGAGAAAGCGTGAAGTGCAGCACCTTTATTGTCTTTTAAAGCTAACCTGTTTTTCCTTCTTCTTCTCCTCACAGGCCAGTGTGGTGCTGCGAGTAGATGAGAGCGTGATGAAAAACATGCCCCCGGAATCCATTAAGGTAAGTACAGCGCTGTGCGGTTGTTTAATATTGAACGCAAACCTGAATATGTCTCTTTTCCTTTGCAGATATTGCTGTGGCACTCCGGATGGAAGCGTGGTGTAGCGCGATGGAATTCAGTTAAGACTGATGGAATTCGATGTTTTGGAAGCGCGCATTCTAATTTTGTTTTTCCCTTTCTCGATATTGCAGGTTGCAATGTTCGAACAGCAGCTGTGGTAGCGGTTCGCCGGAAATCCTTAAGCTAGTACTCACAGGAGAGTGATGTTTCTTCTTCTCTCTGTTCCCACAGATTGCAGCCCAGTTGAGATGCTGAGGGCTAAATGGTGTTTTCTCAGATAAGACAGAATAATCTTGTTCTTGTTCTTGCAGGATTACAGGAAGATGCTGAAAACCAGGAGCTGGACACGGTAGGCATCACGCTGCTGGTTGCAGAATAACACAAAGCACGTTCTGAGGTCATGGTGTGGTTTATATATCCCAGGTAAAGTAGTACCAGGGAAAGTAGTTCCAGGCCTGCCACACCCAAAACACTAGACCGCATGGCTTGGTTCTTAGAACTAGACTGTGTGGGTGTTTCCATGTTGGATGTAAAGGCCCATGTACATAAATGGGACCTAGTTTGAACAGCCCTTCCTTCCTACATATGAACCTGGTGCAAAAGGCGCCAGGACCGCCTCCAGAAGCCCTTTTGCAGTGGTTTTAAGGCCCTCGGGGTTCTGATGGGAGCCTGCTTGTGGCACAACTTGTGTCCCTTCACAGTGGTCATGACAGCTGTTACATTATTTTTGTAAGCATAGTTTTGGGCAATGTTGTTCAGACATATTTTTTCCAAAGCAGTACTTCTGCTTATGTATTATGTGCCAATGAAATAGTTTTTTTAAATGTCCTGGTTGTTGGGATCATTTGTGGCTATGGTTTCTATCTCTTGATAGGATTTGAACACTCTTTTTCGGGATGAAGCTGGAACAAGGTTTAGCCAGACAATGTGTTCAGATTTGCCATATAAGGCTGTACATGTTAAATGGTCTGCCGCTTGGTAGCAGCTGCATTCTCTATCCGAGAGCACGTTTATACCGAAGCTGTACAATTTTTGTTATAGTACTTTGTCAGATTACATGTCATCCCAGAGTTCTTTTAGTTCTGTTTTCTCAGCTTTGTTGAGATGCCTTCATGGTAGATGAGGTGAGACACATGATATCCAGGCAAAAGACCCACAAAGCACCAGGAATAGATTGCGTCCCCAGTGACCTTTCCCTCAGGCAACCAGAACTATGGACACCTGTTTTGGTTCAATTTTTTAATGCACTTATCAGTTATCACCATGAACATGATCCTCGTCCCAATATTCGAACAGGGAGATTTAGCTGACCCATGTGCCTACCGCCTTGTTACTCTACTGGATGGATCCTCGACACTCTTTGCAGGTATTCTGCTAAAAAGATTGGAGGACTGTGTGCAGGAGAATAATGTCCTTTTGGATAGACAGCTGCCATTCGGGCCAGGGACTGGTACTATCATCATTGGTCTGTACCTTTTCCTGATTCTGGCCAAATATTTCAAGGTCCTCTGTATTCCTGTCTACATTGCTTTTATGGATTTGAGTTCCTCTTTTGACCACATGGACAGGAACTACGTACCTTGAGAGTATGTTAGGTGAAATGGGTGTGTCAGCCCTGCTTTTGCCAAGAATGATGGCCCTTTATATAAACTCTAGGGTGCAGATAGATTCTGGAACTGGAGGTGAATTTAGTTATGAGATAAATGTGGGTGAGGAGGACTGGCAAGGGTGCTTACTGGCCCCACTGTTGTTCAATCTGTACACAAATTCACCTGAGGAACACGTGCTTGCTCTAAAGCAGATGTCCCAAAGTGTAGTGGCAGGAAACTCCCAATATGAAGCTCTCCAGATGAAGCTGTCTTAATCGCATCTACTCCCAAATCACTCCAACTATTGGTTGATGTGTACACTGCATATATGTCAGACAGCTGAAAATGATTTCTTAAGAAGATTACTGTCTGTCCCAGAGTCCCCCTCAGTTTCCACAACCCATCTGGAGATAGGAAAAACGTATGTAATGGAGATAATACGAGCTAGACCAATTATATTATGGCATGGACTCTGGTTAGACAGTGGGGAGAATCGAACCAAGACTTTGATAACTAATCTACTGTCATTAAATGTTTGGCGAAAGGTGGGCTGGCTTGTTCTATATAAACTAGGCCAGGGAAATTGCTTCACTGACCATAAGCTTCTGGTTGTGATATCCAAAAGAATTCTAAAGTTGAAGATTGCATAGTTCCGGGTTCACAAAGGGAAAGGTGAAATGGCAACTAGCTCCCAGGTTACAAAATATGTCCCTTTCGCACATGTGAAGGGTACGCCAGTATATCTAACTTTCATGACGATTCAACATTATAAGAAGGTACTAATCAGAACTAGGTCAAATGTTTTGCCACTGCCCGGTTGAACATCTAGTTGGAAGTGTGGAGCCAGCCAAAGATGTGTCTGTGGTGCCATAGAAAATCTGGCACACGCCATTCTGTTCTGTCCTACTTCTGCAGACATCAGGAAGTGCTGGCTGATAAGTATCCTTAGGGAAAGTGGGATAAGGCATTTTAAACCAGCTCGTGCCTTCCTATTTTTGTGCTCAGAGGTGAGAGTCACCATCTCCCTGAGTTCATACTTAAGTAGGGCATGCTCAAGGCTTATAGCTGGAGGCTTGGTATAGGGCACTTGCCTCAGACCAACCTGGTTGCCCTTGCTTACGTGCCTGTAAGCTTCAAAGACCTGGACACTTTAGCTATATATAGGAAATCACTCTGTTTTTGCAGTTTGCATACAAGTTTAGATATGGTGTGCTGTACATGGTGTTTCGTTTAAGCCAGTAGGAATTGTAGGTAAATGTATTTCGTCCCTAAAATGTAATCTCTCCACTTAGGATTCCAAATGGACATAAACACTTTACTTGAGATGTGATAACGATGTACCTATTATCAGATTGAATGAATTGTAACACAATTCTGAATGATAAACAGCCCTCAGTCATTATTGCTTGGTCTATGCATACCTGGGCACACAAAAGCACAGTAGACCGTTGAAGCAGTGAATGCCAAGTTTCATGCACCCACTGCAAAACATTAATATAGCCAACATCTGATCATAGACCAGTATTTACCACATGAATGTGAGTGTGTGTGTGCTAAGGCTTTCTGCTAGAAGATATAAGGGATACACCCAAACAAACAATACAATGACATAGGGCTCTATGGGAATGGGGAAGGCGCTAAGTACGGTACCGCAAATTGCAGTACCGTACTTAGCACCAAGGTCCCTTTGGGGGTCCCTACTTTAACGGCTGGTGTAGACCAGCCGTTAAGGTCGGGTCCCTCAAAGGGACCTCGTAATCAGGCGATAATGGGTTAACGGCGCCGCAGCCTTTTACGGCGCCGTTAACCCATTAGCGCCAGGGTCCTAATGAGGCCCAATGTTGCATAAAGTGTTCTGCCTCAAATGAGGAGCTGTGTTTCTACTTTTCCAGAAGGTACGCAGACTCTGCTGATGGTAAATATAATCACGGATAATTACCACCGGCAGTAATATTACAGCTGGTCATGTGATATTTACATTTCAGAAGCCAACCTGTAACCCCTAAAACACAAACCACTGTTCCATCATCATTCATCTGTGTATTGTACACACATGACACATGCGTCACGCAGCACAGCAAGATAAGTGAGTTTACATTTTTCCAGTTGATAAAATGTGGTCTTATTTCGGACGGTAAATGCAGCTATGACTACTTTGCTATATGTTGCTGCTTAATGGTGATTGCCAATGGTAATACAATTCTCTTGTGTGTATTTGTACCACAAGCAGTAATTTCTGTTGCACTGTTTACCAGAGCTGGTAACACAGCAGAGTTGGTGTCATGGCAGATGCCATTTTCCAAGTCTGCAAAGGGAATTTCATTGAAGCCATCACTTATTGACAGTTACTGCTGGCCACATGTGTAACAGTAGTTTTCTAATGTATCCCTTGTTATGAAAGGAAGACATTGAATACATTGTTACGTTTCACAGGGGAAAAAAAATATTGAAAGACAAGAAAAAAAAAACGAATACAAAGAGTGTTTGGTCTTAAGCACAACCGGGAGGTTTAAAGGAAAGCTAACAGCCAAGTTGCAAAATTCACGGTGGTTATAGAAACGCAATTCAGTCATTTGCATTTTTTTCGTAAAATAAAACATAGAATTTTAGATAAATAGAAAGTAAATTGTCAGAAAACCTATATTCAGGTATAGAGAATTAAAGATACAAAAAATATTGTAACGTATTTTGAAAACATGCATATCTAATTACATTTGATATTGTTATTTTTACTTTGGTATTGTATTAAATTTATTGAACACTTTATGCCAAAGCGCTTAACAAAGTGAACAATGGTGCAGATCAGATGTAGGTAATACAAATTATACAATTAGGAGGAAAGAAGTAAGTCTTTGAGGCAAGAACATAACTGAGGAAATGAAAACAGAGAGTGAAGAAAAAGAGTATTTAAGGTTGAGTATTGAGAATGACAAACGCAGGATGGGGCACACGTGGTTGAGGAACAGAGAGAAGAAAAAGGGACTGAGAAGGAGGGAGAAGAGTAAAATGAAATCAGAGATGTGGGGAGCCAGGTTATGAAAAGACTTACAGACAAGACAGAGAAAGATGAAAAGCCGGCGAAAAAGAATCCTGAGAGGATACAGAGAAAAGAAGACGTAAGGATGAGTTGTAAATGGAACAAAAAGGAGCCACATGTTTTGCAGGAAGACCAGGGAGAACACTAGAACAATAAAATAAGGAAACACAAACAAGGGATGAAACCAGAGTCTCTGTAGCATAAAAAGAGAGGAAGTGCTAAGCTTTTGGAATATTAAAGAGATGAAAATGATAGCATCAGTAAATAGCAGTAATATGAGAGGAGAAAGTGATGAAGAAATCAATGATGACACCAAGGTTGCAGGAAGAGAAAGATGGCAAGAGAAGCAGGAGGAAATTAAATGGAGCAGGGGGGAAGAGGCAGAGGAACAGTAGCAGCTGGGAAGAAGAACACCTCAGTCTTGGAGGGATTGAGATGGAGAAAATGATCTGACATCCAAGACTGAATGTCTAGAAGACAGGAAGTAAGAATGTCTTGGATAGGTGAGGTAAAGGGAGAGAAAGAAAGACAATGTTGTAAGTCATCACCATAGAAATGATGAGCTAGACCAACGAAAATAATAATAGCTGCTAAAGGGATTGTGTAAAGAGAGAACCAAAGGGGACATACCACTGAGCCCTGAGAGACCTTAGCTTGAAGAGGGACTTCAACGGAAGTTTGGTAAGCCCATGGAACAGAATATGTGTGATTTGAAAGGTAAGATCGGAACCAGTGCAATACAGAACCACTAAAACCAAGACAAGAAAGAGGCCAGAGGAGAAGAGAGTGATTTACAGTGTCAAAAGCAGCTAACAAGTTGAGAAGAACCAACATGGAAGATTGCTTTGCATAGTGAGCACAGAGAAGAGAGTCAGAGACAGAATGAAGAGCAGTCTCAATTGAATGGAATGCCTGAAAACCACCTCGATATAGGAATCTGAGAGTAAGCAATGTGTTCATGGTGCTGTAAGAGAAAGGGCAGGAGTAAAATCGGGCAACAGAAGGAAGCGAGGGATCAAGGTAAGGGCTGTTGAGAACAGGAAGAACAAGTAGCATGTTTAAATAAGGAAGGAAAAGTGGAAGATAGGAGAGAAGAGTTCAAACGAATAGTAAGACATGGTAGGAGATGAGGGTAGACCTTTAGAACTAATGAAGGAGGAAGAGGATCTGAAGGAGCAAATATAGGGTACGCTTTAGAAAGAAAAGATGAGCTTTCAGATTCCAGAAGGGGAAGAAAAGAAGACGTTAGAGGAGAGTAAGAGTCAGAGGGGAGGGTAGAAGAAGGCGAGAGATTAGAAGAAATAGAAGCATGGAGAAGGGAACCTTGGTGGAGAAATAAGAGGCAAGGTCAGATGCAAACACATAGGATGGCAGAGCTGGATCAGAGGAAGGAGGAGTAAGAAAATGTCTATAGTCTGAACAAAGGTGCTGTAAATGAGAGTGAGCATACTTAAGAAGGTCAGTATTGTAATGTTGATTAGCAAGAACATTTCTATTTTTTATTGAGTTATCTGGTTTATACATAAACCTTAACACTTAACACATACATAATACAATGTAGACCATACCAATTACAATTACGATTAAATGCACGTGCATCAGATAATCCAAATACTACAAATTACATAATTCTTGAAGACTAGTTTTGCATCTTAACCACAAACGCTTTCTAATCTGAGCACGATGCATAAAAACCAAATTCCGATCTGCAAAACGAATAAATAAATAATCCCATCTATTACATAACAAGTCATTATTATAATAGGTTTCTGCCTTAGTACTACCATTTGCTCCGACTATCTTTTGAGCATTTTCCCAGACTGTATACCCTGCATTTGAGATTTCATTAGTCTTACGAAGTTCTGATAGTGAACCTCAGCAAGGACAATTTAGAGCACTGTGGAAGGAGGTGCCCAACGGTCTCAAGCGACCAATCACACATTCCGCATTCCCTTTCTGTAGTCGGAATGTGTTCCCTAGCTCCCATAACCATTAGAAACGGAGTAACACAATGAATGGGCGCAGATTCCGGTTGATGCTGGAGGGAGGAATTCCTTAGCATACTCAATGAAGTTTGCGCCCAGATGCCTCTGGGTTGGGTGTGCTCTACAAATTGCAAAATAAATAAATACATGTGTTTTTCCCGTGCAGGCAAGCAACATGTCTTTGCTCTATCCCCAACATAAGCTTTGTCTGCTAAAGCTTTCCGAACTGCGGTGATTTAGCAAGTGTAGAGCAGAGGCAAAAGCAGAATGAAGGGAGGAGTTGTTACGAGTACCAGCGGTTGAAGTGTCATATTTAAATGAATGTATTTAACTGTAACTGATGACAAAGAAACATTGAATCCCATAAGTATGCCAGCTACCGTATTGATATTACAAAGAGTATAACCTATATAAATAAAAATAAAAGAGTAAATTGGGCGCCACAGAAACGAATTAAATCTGAACATTACCTCGACATTGCTTTTTTGTTGATTAGCTAAATTGGTACTTAAAAAAAAAACTGCCTCTCATTCTGTTATATGATTTTGTAACTTTATACTCAAAGAATAGGAGCATGTACATTCATGAGAATTGTCCATTTGTCTGCGGCACACCCCTTAGAAAAGGCACTATTTACACACTCTATCCTAGATTAAAAAAAATGAACCGAACCTGCAGTCCTTTAGAAGTGGAAAGGTGTGTCATTTATTTTATTTTTTACTGATGTCTTATGTTTTCTCAACTGTATAGCAACAGGTCAAGTCAAAGGTATGTCCAGTCAGGATGTACGTGTCTGATCATCTCCGCACAAGTGCGCTTTGCAGGCAAGGCTGGTGGAAATAGGTCACTCTGGAAACCTCATGTTATGCAGGTTGTGCCTATTACAATGGCGGATGATGCTAACAATCCAACTGCTTTCGGTTACTAGGGAGACAAGAAGAGAACCGTCCTTTTCTGCGAGCTGCACCTTTGAAATACTTTCCACATTCATTAACAGAGTACATCGATGGAAACGATGTGTTTACTGAAGCCACGGTGCCTACAGTTCCATCCTTTGATGTAATATTTGTAAGCAAGAAAAAAAAAAAACATGCAAGGGAGGTTTACTTTGGTGAACGGTACTGAACATGAGAATAATTCAACATTATTCATACACGCCAGTCTGTTATGCATCTATGAATAACGTGATTCTTTCATGAACGATATAGTACCTTTGAGGCCCCTGTTATAAGACTGAAGGGGAGTTCAAAGGCGTAATTTCCATTCTCAGAAGCCCAAAGGGCCCTCAAAGGAAGCTTTCTGTTCCTCTGATGCTGGATTTTGCTCTGGGCAAGCTTACGTGTATGTGACCTAACTGAAACCCGAAATCCACATAAGCTTTCACACACACTATCGAGCATGAACGAAATGCATAGTTCCCTTCAATGAATCTTCCCCGGGTCCAGATATACTCAATTATGCCTTCATCCATGTATCACTTTCATTTACCTCCAGAAATATGTCTTACAGAGCATTTCAGTTTTTTGATAGACATCACATATCACGTTTATTCTCAGAACCTTTATTTGACTATACATGATGCGGATTCAGACATTGTAGAATTAACAATACCGTTTGTAATAGATGTTTAGAACTATGTGTATGCTTTACTATCATTTTATATTAAGAACATGTATTTCAGTATTTTGGAAATTAATTCCTTAACTGTAGAAACATACAGATAACATGGTTACATACAAATACGAAAGAGAATGACAATTACTAAAAACGGCAAAAATAACCCCTGCAAATGGTCTGATTGGCTCTGTACAGTAGTTACCATAAACAATATTTCATACACATTTTCTTTGGATATTTGATGTGTACTGGCTCTTGTTTAACGAGCGGTAGAAACATGTGCAGAGAACATACTTTGCAAAATGTAGCAGATAATGGTGCTTTGGAATCAAAGAACAAGGCATGCAAGCACCGGTCACGAATAGAGTTCAGAAACGACGATGTGAGGCGATACGGAGAAGGATGTTGCTTGTAATTGGGACATTACTAGACAGGAAATTGTACAATTATTTTTAACAAAAGTTACATCTGGCACCATTTTACAGTTTCACCAAAGTTTGTCAAATGTGACATGAGTATTTTGGTCATCTTAATCCCAGAGAATTTGAAACCTTCAACTCTCTGCTTCCATATGTCTGCATGGGAAACTTTATAAAAAGGTAAACATAAACATAATAACCCTGAATTCAGTATCAAGTTTAGAAGGTACTGATACTCCTAACTCGACATACTCTTTCTTGAGCCCGCCACACAAACCCATTCTTCCTTTCCTGGTAACATGGATCAGTAACTGCAAGGATTCCTTACCTGCTGATAGTGCATCAGTTCCCCAATGTCAAAAAGTGGACCTTGTTTTATTGCTAAAAGCACAGGCCTAGCTCAGGAGCATCGGAGCGCTGTACAGAGTGTGAGTAGCCAGAATTTTGGCTGCCAGATTTTAACAATAGTGCAGTACTGTGAGGTCTGTGTGTTGGTATGTGTGTCCATTGGAATGAGTCCTTGGTCTAGTGTTGTTGAAAGAGCCATGCTTTGAGAGATTTGAGAAATTTGAGAATTCTGGGGGCATTCCGAGTTGACACTGGTATCGAGTTCCAGAGGGTGGGTGCATGACAATAGAAGGATTGTTTGCAGGTCTTCTATTTGCAGCCAAGTTGTAATTCAAGATGGTTGCTTGATTTGCTGTGCGAGGAGCGTGTGCCACCAGATATGTGGAGTTAAGTGCCAGGTACACTGGTGTGATCCTCGTGATTGCTTTGTAGATGATGCATGCAGTCTTGAACTGTATCTTGGCTTGGAATGGTAGCCACGGTACTTCGCGTAGGATGGGGGTAATTCGGTCAAATGTCCGTGCTCCTGTAATAAGATGTGCTGCAGAATGGTGGAATGCTTTTAGGGGAGCCGAATAAGCAGCTGGGAACCCCGTCAGTAGAGCATTTCCCTCTTTAATGTTCGAGACCACAAAGGCTTGCACTACAGTCCGCAAGTCCTGCGGCAGGATGAAGGGTTTGATTTTTCGAAGTGTAAAGATTATGAACCATGCTATTTGGGCCTTCTTGGCTATATGTTTCTGGAAGGACAAGCTGCTGTCAATGGTGAAGAGTAAGGACATTGCTGAGTCTGAGTGTTGTGGATCAAATCCGTATAGGCGCATATCATTAAGCCATTGTTGGACAAGTTGTTTCTTAGCAAGTAGACAGATGAGGACGAATGTAGTCTTAGATGGGTTTAGTTTGAGGTAGGCAGTTGACATCCAGGACTGGATGATGGCTAGTTAATCGTGGAGATGAATGATATCCTTTGTGCTATTTACTCTCATGTACAATTGAGTATCGTCTGCGTAGAGGTGGATGGCTATATTGGGTTCTTTGAGGAGAGTGCCCAGAGGCTCCATGTAAAGGTTTAAAAGGATTGGTGAGAGGATAGGGTCTTGGGTGACTCTGCAGGAGACCTGGAGGTGGTTAGTATGGCAACAAGTTAATTTTAACAGCCTGATGTCTGCCCGTGAGTTATATGATATGATATGATAAGGTATTTATAACGCACTAGCACACATGGTTTTCTAGGTGCCACAAGACAAGGGAGGGAAGACATAGGGAGGACAAAACAAACAATCCTAGCAGTCCTTGTGTCATTCGGATTCGTGCAAGTGTGACAATAGAAGTGCAGGGGGAAGCCGATGGGGAAATGTAAGGGAGAGGAAGGGGGAGGTGCCATAAGGGCAGCATGGCTTGGAGTAAGTGCAGCAAGGGCAGTATGTCTTTGGGCTAAGTGCAAGGAGGCATGGGGGCTGTAGGGGTTACAGTTACATCCCTTATGTGTGCAGTTGGCCATGAGGCAGTGCAAAGGAAGACTGGTCATGGAGGGGCCTGGTACCCAGTGAGACTCTAGCGGGAACCAAGCAACCAGTCGGCGCAGCAGTCATGTAAGAAAGCAAGGGAGCAAGAGAGAGAAGGCAGAGGAGAAAAGGAGGGTCTTGAGCTGCTTCTGCAACTTCCGGTGGTCCGGCTCAAGTCAGAGAGGGGCAGCAAGGCCATTCCAGAGGTAGGCACCTGCAGAGGAGCGAGATCTAACCCCACTATCTGCCTGGAGAAGCATCTGACCCCCAGAGAGTTGCAGGTAGCTGAGCAAAGGCTCTATAAGGAAGGTATTTTGCAAGAGAGAGTTGGTTTTAGTGTGGGCCTCGGCCCCAGAAATCCTTGCGGATGATGCAGAGGGTCTTGAACTTGATCTTTGAAGATACCGGGAGCCAGTGGAGAGTACTTGAGGGGAGAGGGGAAGGATCCAGTGGTGAAAGAGTGATTGCAGAAATCGGCCAAGGCTGGAGAGAGGGTGACAATGTGGACCTTGATGGTTCTGCAGGAGCAGGGGAGCGAGCACCTGTTTGGACAACCCTTTCATAGATCAGACTTGTCTAGAGACATTGTCAGGTGTTGTCAGAGTGAAGGAAGAAAAGGGAAAAATAGAAGGAGATGTGGCCAAAGGGGGGTTGAGAAAGGTAGAGCAGAGGAAGAGGAAAGCGAGCACAGGATGTCCTGAGTTTTAGTGGTGAAATGAGAGGCCAGAGCCATACAGAGGGCCAAAGAGGAAACAGGAGAGGTGGAGATTGCAGAAGGGTTGGCCAGCTCCTTGCAGATTTTAAAGAGTTTGGCCATGTTATTAGAGGCAACAGCGATGCAGGCTTGGATATGAAGCCTCTTCTTGGAGAGGACAGAGAGTCTATATTGCCTTTGGAGCAGGTGGCAGGCGAGTTTGTCAGAGGATGCACCCAAAGCCCTCCACTGCCTCTCAGCCACGCTGCACTTGCGTTTCACAGCAGCGAGGTCGGAGTCGTACTAAGAGTTGCACTTGGAGACTAGGTAGGATTCAGACAGATTCTCCTGACAGGGGCAAGGATGTCCAGAGTGCCGGAGATAGAAACATGCAGGCTATAGAGGGCTGTGTCATAGAGCAAGTTATCTGCAGGAGTAGGAGCAGCAGAGAAAGTAGAGGCAAAGGCATCCACTGACAGTCACTTCATGGGAGGAATCACCGAGAATGAATGTGACAGTGCTGGGGCAGGCTATGCTCGAGGGGCAAGAAGTTTCAGGTGAGAGGAGTGCAGAACGTGGTCAGTCCAAGAGAGAGGAGTGGTGAGAGGGTAAGAGAGGGGGATGTTAGAGGAGATGAGAACATCAAGGTGTGTCCAGCAGAATGTGTTGGACCAGAGGGTAGAATGGAAAAGGAGTGAGAGTTGCTTATGTTGTGGAAAAGCCCAGATGAGGTATTAGAAACATCCACTGTGCATTCTATAGCCATAGCAACAAGTGCCTAACTCATTTTCATATAGTAACTAGAATATACAGTTGTGATTTATCCTAAATTGTAGACCAGTAGATTATATGTCACTAGATCTATATCCCGAAGCAGAGATAGTATTGGATCTGATTTAATCTGTCATTTGAACTTTCACAGGATCAATGGAGAGTAATTGAGGAAAGCGTATTTCTGCTAAATGATTTTCCAATCCACCTAGCAGAAACCTGACAGTTTGTGTTACTGAATTTGCTTCTGTAGATTCAGCCACTATGACATTATTAGAGTGAAATGGATGAATGGTGTGTTCTACATATACATTTTCTGATGGCAAAAAATATACTTTAAAATTGTGCATTTGCCTTTTTCATGGTGTATTCCTCTGAATTTTCTTGCATATATCTTACCCACTGTAATTGTCATTACGCAATTTTAAGTATGTTAATGCCCCATATGGTGCTTGTGTGAGCCTAGTCATACTTGCCAAATTATTTTACTTTTGTTTGGGTCTGCAGTTACAATCACTAATAATGGGTGCATGTCTAATAATGTCATATAAATAATGTTGAATATTTTGGGAATGGGTGAATGGGTTCTGACTTCAGGATATGTGCCATGGAGCGTGCACATTTGTCATCTATATTGATTTTGAGCTTGCATGTAAAATGTGCCTTAACAGCATGTATTCCTTTGTAAAATAAGCACTCACAACAGTAAATAAGTGTAGAGAGTATTGTTGAATTTCAAATTTATATTTTTTGATGCGTTTTCCATGCTTTGTGATAACTGTGTTAATGGTTAAATCAATAGATGGTGTGTGCATGCATTGTGTACATTGGAGAATGTCATTTAAATTATGTTTTGTACTGTTCATTATTCCATATTATGTTGTAATTTCTATAACATTTCTGTTTTGTAATTAGCACTTTACATTTTCCATAGCAAATCATTCACTGCTGTGTTTTAAGCAGCCAGCCTTCTAATAGTTTGCAATTCAATGGTACAATGCACATTACAACTTCAGAAATTGTGATGTCCATGTAGGTTTGTAAATTCCCATGTGGGACAAGGATCACTACTTTGGAAATTATAAATGTACCTTTATTTAGTGTTACATTTTCTTTCTTCAACAGGCGATCTGAACATTTAAATGAATGTTCTTTTGTAGGGCATGTAGCTATATAATCCGATTGATTTGCACTTTTGGTATTACCTTGTGTATCATGGATAACCAAAAATGTTTCCGGTCTAACATCTTCAATTTGAGATTCTTAGGGGAAGACTTTGGCAGCTGTTATGTGAGTTGGTGACTTTCTCCATGTTTACATTGAAAGACATTGCCTTCTGTAGTAAAGTAACATAGTTTTCTATTGCCAATTTTGAAAGGGAATTCTTGAATGTAACACTTAATGAATGAAGTGTATATCCAATATACAATAATTTTTTTCCATTTCTCTTGTATCCATTTTGCGACTTTTTTATTGTAGTTTAATTCTTCTTAAAAGTGTTGTCATCGGTTTCAATGATTGAACAGTGTTCTTAAATAGTTTCATTTGGATCTGAAATGCTTTGTCAGTTATTACTTGCACGAACATGGTTTTCATGTACCTGTGTGTCGCTTTAGGTATAATGCATGGGTTCATTATGATTTGTATTATTTTTTGCCCTTAAGCTTTAAAGAACACAACATTACATGTGTTGTATTTTTTACACTCTAATCGATTCATGAACTTATTGTGTATTGCAGGGGGTGTTGTTGAAAGTGGAGCTATAATCTTGTAGTATTTTTTTAATTCTATAGATTGTAGTCTCCTGGTTGTTCTGTACATTTTAGCCATGCATTACAACGGCATTGTCATTGTATTTTTTGGGATTATTCTAGTGGTTGTTACTATTGAACTAGTAGATGTGAATGATAATCACTTGGTTCGATATATATTTGATGGACTTGTACTAGTCATATTAAGTGGTAGTCTGGATTTATTGTTTTTTTAATTTAAGATTAGTCACGATGGAGTTTTTCCTGATTTAGCAGGCTTTGGTCTACGAGATTTTCTATACATTTTGGGGATGGGTTTGGAATATGTTTATTCCTTGGTTCTGTGGCTACTCCATTCTTTTAGTTGGTTTCAAGTACTTGTGTTAAAGTGTTTGCTTTGAACTACTCATTGTTGCATGAAAAGGGATGTGCAAGTGTGTATTAGTCTATGTGTATCATTTGCAAGTTGAAGTGTACTAACTATCTGTTTATATTCATCAGACTGCTTTCATATTTTCAGGCAAACCTTTCAGAGTGCCCTTTGCTTTTTATGATTTTGGTATGGATACTGCATAGAGAGTGAAAGTGTTTTTAATCACAGCTGTTATGTGTATTATAAACATATTTCTTATTTCAATTATTGTTTTTTATATATTTATCATATTTTGCATTGTCATGACATATATCATGCAGAAAATGTGTAAAATAAAATAAGCATATGTTTCCAAATGTAAAGAGTGAAGAATGTTTTTTCGATCATGCTTCACATTTTTGATAAGCCGATATTCCCATTTGGGGCTGATTTGATAGTGGTACAATTACTATGTCTGCCATATTTTTAGAGGGATTTGTGTTGCTTGTTCTGAAGCTTCTGCAGTAAGTTTGGATTCACCTTGAATAGATAACATTTTGATAGGCAGAAAAACATTTCAATTATATTTTAAGGCATATCATCTCCTCTCTCTGCAACTACTGTGATGAATCAAAAGTATTAATCCGTTCTCCCCTTTGGGTTGACACTCCCCAATAGGCTAGGGAGGTGAGCCCACTTAGCAAGACCCTCCCTAGGGGTCTGGGTAATTGGGATCTCACTGGACATGATACCCTCTAGGGGACAAGTACTCTCATTCCCACATGGAATTCCCTATGCAAGGAACACTATCTGCTTATATGGGATTGCCTGTAATAATAACTAATGTGCCTTCCTACCCATTGGCTTCGGTTATGCTGGATCAAATACAACATCTGAAGGAAAACGGAACACCCCTTTGAACAGGGACTTGTATGCAACAAGGACAACCCGATTGAGAAGGGAGAGAGAGAGACAAATACAGGGCCCTCTGACATAGTCATGTCTTGGAGGGGCAGAGCAATGTGGAGCTGAGAAGCCCACAGCAACCTGCAAGGGAAGGAACACCAGAGAAGGACACCAGAGGTCCACCGTAACTAACAGTGTGGTAACCACTGTCAGGCAGTGTCCTGCAGACTGTCCTATGTGGTGACATGACCACAGGAAAGTTGTGGTGGGCCCAGGGCCCAATCAACAACACTGAAAGCAAAGGGAATTGGAGGAACGAAACCTCCCATTGGCAGACCTATATTGAGCACATAGACATAGCGATATGCCAAAAGTAAATCCACGCTGGAACTGGGAAAGCAAAGACAGAGACTGGAGGAAACTAATCTGTCCTGACGGCAAGCCTCATGAATCCACCCATGTCAAGAGAGGGTACCAGGGTGGATAAGGAGAGGAGGAGGCAACAGGCACTATATGCATTACAGGAAAGGCACGACAATATTGACTGTGGGTCATGTACAAAGCCCAAACCTATATATTGTGAAGCACAAAGAAAGTTGCCAAGTATAACTGTTGATGAATACTGGAATCTATCACTAAGAGACTTTGAGATACCCTCTCAATAAACATATATAACAATCTCAGAGAAAGTATGGGGAAGCCAGTGGAGAGGCCCCAGGAGCAATGGTGCTACACCTTTAACAAGGGTATACTGAACCCCAACAGAGTTTGAGCCAAATTGAAAACATCTGAAGGACTCAAATGTAAAGGAAGAAATATACGAGATTAAATACAGAAGGACTCTCAGAAGGATATTGAGAATATTGACAAGTCTCACAAACTCCAGGATATCCAACCTATAAATATGCACCACGAGCTGCAGAAACTCATGAAGTAAATTTGTAAACTTGGATAAATATACACTAGTGAGTTGTTTGAATTTCCAGAACTGATTGCAATCATAATAAACCTGAAACAAAGCCCAGCAACCCCGGCTAAGGGTCGGTGCCAGAAGATTGATACTCCACCCATCTTTAGAGTTTAGTTTTAGTGGTAAGGTTAGTTAGAAGTAGACTATGGACTTTGGTCATTAGATTTGGACTTTTGATGACAGACAAGCACCCTTAGTTAGTTTGGTTAGGTGGGGATCATTCACCTAGTGACAGGGCAAGTTAAGTGTGTTTCTATTATATCAATAAAAAGCTCACAAAATGGTCAACATGTGTCCAACATCTTCCGCTGGTCCACCACACTACCAATTAGGATGTTCTATTGCATTAAATGGTGTCTGTAGTTAAAGCTTGTTGTATTTTTTTCCATGGAGGACACTTATAAACAGTTCAAAGGTGTTGAGATTGTAACACTGTTTGTAAAGCATGATACTTTATGTACCAGATCACCATTTATTTATTTTGGTATTGTCACTTTCTTGCATAAAACATTTACCATTGCGTTGTCTTTGTTAATGTAAGTAAGAACTATTTAGCCCCTTATATGTTAAGTTTAACTAGGTGTATTTTGAATACATTTTCTATGGTTACAGGTTGCCGTCTTATTTGGAATCAAAATTGTCTCAAATTATCCCACAATTTCAGCAGAAAAGAAGCACAGCAAAGTGTATTCTTGGTGCTGCCATAATGCATGTGTGTGTCTAAATGTATCCTGCAAACATATTTCCTTCAGTAGATTGTTGTTTATAGTGACATATTTTATTGGTTTCATCGTAAGATTTGTTATTGTGTTTCTTTGCACTGCTGTCTCTCACAGCCATCTTTATTAGTTTTCATTTGGCTGTTATGTTTGCATCATATGGTTTTGTCCATTGCATGGTATACTTTTATTTACTCCACAGTTGCAACTGTGGCAGATGTGTGATATTGTACTTGTGTCGTAAGGACATGTATGGTAGATACATGTTTTTGTCTTACTCTCATATGATTTTGGATTTGCAATGTAATATTACATTATTATCATTTGGTCCGTATGTGCTGTGTGCTGTAATTTGCATGATTTGTGTTCAAGTACTTAATTTTATTCTGGTAGAGGTTTGTTTTTATGTATGTATGCTGTGATGGTATTCTGTTGTACAACTGTAACTCTTGTGTACATTTGACTGTATGGTGTATTGTCTCATTGGATTGTGTGGGTATGCGTGAGATTAAGCTGTTGGGTTTTGTGTATGTTTCTACGTTTCTTTAGGTATGTATGACCATTTGTTGAGCCAACAAATGTTGTACAGTCTGTACAAACACGTCAAAACTTAGTTGGTATATGTTTTTGGCTCTTCGTAGCTTAACATTAGTTCTATTGATTTCCAGCGTAATATCTCCAGTTTGACTAATGCAATTTTTGATAATTTTGATTACATCCTGTGATGGTGTGCTTTAGTCTGTTTAGATAATGTGTCTTGGTTGTTAGGCAGAATCATATGCAGTACCCTTTGGGAACACCACACACAATTAAGACTACAAGTGACAGTACAAATTCACCTTTGGTACAAGACTGTATTACACAGTAAAGTGGTAGCGATGGCTGAGCAGCCAGACTTATCTCAAGAGTAAAGTGAGCAGTATCAGAAGTTACACAAAGGACAGCAATTGCTATGGTTCAAACAAACATTGAATCAAGGTTTCTGAGTAAAAGAATATACATTTCACTATGTAAAGCAGCAGAAAATCACAATCTTAATACACTACACAACAGCCAATGAATTCTGGACAAGTTAAAGGGGTAGTCCAGCTAAAAATTTTATTTAAAAAATAGATAGGTAACATTAAAAAAAAATACTAACACTTTTTTTTTTAAACTTCCTATGTAAAATTTTGAGCTATTCAAGCTCAAAATTCGCAAAAGCAAACACATGGGCGCATCCATCTTGTGAAATGGATGCCCGCCTGTGCTGGCTTTTGCTTTTGCGGCACTAATGAAGGAAAAACCAGCCAGCTGTAGTAAACAAAAGCTACCGCTGAGTGGCTTTTCCTTCATTGGTGCTGTACGCGGAGGACAGGAACCGGAGACCAGAGCAGGAAAGCTGCAGCTGAATCTCGGTAAGTGCTATTTATTTATTTTTTTAAATAAGCACTAGCTGCGTTTTTTTTTCTAATTTTTCCAGGCTGGAGGAGCCCGGAAAACTTAGAAATAAAACCGCAGCTTTAAAAACATTGTATTTATGTTTGCGGTCGCTTTTGAAGCGACCGCAAACATAAATACAACGTTATTGTGTTTGAAAACGCTGTGGTTTTTCTTTCCAAGTTTCTCAGGCTCCTCCGGCTCGGAGGAGCCTGAGAAACTCTGAAAGAAAAACCGCAGCATTTTCAAACACAACCATGTTGTGTTTCTGCCTGCTGTGGCTATCACTTTGGGTCTCCGGTGCTCCCCTAGGGGAGCACCGGAGACCCAAAGTGAAAGCCAAGGCAGGCAGAAACACAACGCGGTTGTGTTTCTGCCTAAATCTGCTTTCCCATTTGGGGCTCTCGGGCTCCCCTAGGGGAGCACCGGAGACCCAAAGTGAAAGCCAAGGCAGGCAGAAACACAACGCGGTTGTGTTTCTGCCTAAATCTGCTTTCCCATTTGGGGCTCTCGGGCTCCCGGGGAGCCCGAGAGCCCCATATGGGAAATCAGATTTAGGCAGAAACACTGCAGCATTTAGCATTTCCCATTTGGGGCTATCGGGACCCCCGTGGGGAGCCCGAGAGCCCCAAATGGGAAATCAGCTGTAGGCAGAAACACTGCGGCATGTAAACACAACCGTGTTGTGTTTTTGCCTGCCTTGGCTTTCACTTTGGGTCTCCGGTGCTCCCCTGGGGGAGCACCGGAGACCCAAAGTGATAGCCACAGCAGGCAGAAACACAACGCGGTTGTGTTTGAAAACGCTGCGGCTATTCTTTCCGTGTTTCTCAGGCTCCTCCGAGCTGGAGGAGCCTGAGAAACTTGGAAAGAAAAACTGCAGCATTTTCAAACACAATAACGTTGTATTTATGTTTGTGGTCGCTTCTAAAGCGACCGCAAACATAAATACGTTTTTAAAGCTGCGGTTTTATTTCTAAGTTTTCCGGGCTCCTCCAGCCCGGAAAACTTAGAAAAAAAAAATGCAGCTAGTGCTTATTTTAAAAAAATAAATAAATAGCACTTACCGAGATTCAGCTGCAGCTTTCCTGCTCTGGTCTCCGGTCCCCGTCCTCCGCGTACAGCACCAATGAAGGAAAAGCCACCCAGCGGTAGCTTTTGTTTACTACAGCTGGCTGGCTTTTCCTTCATTAGTGCCGCAAAAGCAAAAGCCAGCACAGGCGGGCATCCATTTCACAAAATGGATGCGCCCATGTGCTTGCTTTTGTGAATTTTGAGCTTGAATAGCTCAAAATTTTACATAGGAAGTTTAAAAAAAAAGTGCTAGTATTTTTTTTTTAATGTTGCCTATCTATTTTTTAAATAAAATTTTTAGCTGGACAACCCCTTTAAGCTCAAAGTGAAGTGTGAGCAAAATGGCACTCTAGTAATTTAAAAAGGGAGGGAAAGACAAGGTTATTCAAAATCAAGCAGCACCAACAAGTAAGTAGGCAGGGCAATCTAGAAAAGGCTTACTACAATGAGATTCAAATCAATAGGCCTGGGCCAATGTTAATGGTTCAGAGTCTTTACAGAGCATCACACAGTTCAGAGTAGTTTGCGGTTGTCTTTGCCAAGAGTTTGAAACGAAGTTGGTCGGAAGAAAAGTTACTTAAGAGAGTAGAGAAGGACAAGCCCTCGGATTGGTGAAAGATTTAAAACACTTTCACCACAGTCGGACGGAACGAACAACCGGGTTTGAACAGTTCCTTAGAAGAAGAAGAATGTAGCTGAGGCAGATGTTCCTGGCAGATCCTGCAGGCTCACAGTTCCTGAAGCGACTGTCGGACTGACATGAAGGATGAAGACTGGAGGGTCCTGCACTGCCCAGGGAAGAAACCAGCAGCAGAGCAAAGCAATGGATAAAAAGTGCACTCCTTAAAACCCAAACAGGGTCCGGTCCTCCTGGCTATCCAGTTCACTGCAGCGATGCACAGCAAATTCGACCTGGGGAGGGAGGCCGTGCTTGGTGTTCGGTGAACTGGTTGGTCCCACCAGCTAAAGGGAAGAAGATTCCTTGCAGATCTTCTCTGTCGTCGAAGTTTAGGAGATTTGGACCAGCAGCAGGGCTTCACCAGGAGGTTCAGTAGTTGCAGCAGTCCTCTTCCTTCAGCTTCTCTTCGGTTCTCTTGATCCAGTTGCGACTCTACATTCCAATTCCCAGAGACCTGCTTTTTATGCAGTTTTCCCCCATTCGCTCAGCCTGGCTGTCAATCAGACAGCAGAGTGGCTGTCCTGGCAGGACCGTCACCTAGCCAATCAAACAAGAGTGTGACGGCAAATAAAGGAACCAAACCTGGTTTGGCGCGCAGAGTAAAACATGAGAAAGACCTTTACAAAAATAAAATGGTGAATAAACCCAGCCGGAACCAAATAAAATTAAATGGGGTCCACAGATTAAAGTTCGAGGCTACTAACTTAGCCTAAAATAGTACCAAGGCTATTTTCATAGACCGCGTTAGGAAAAATATGGTAGATACCACTGCCACCAGCCAAATCTTAAAGAAAGTGGAACAAAATAATGTTCCATGAGAAACCGAAAAAAAGGATAACTATGAACTCTTCCTATTTCTACTCTATGGAAGATAGTTTGTACTGGATCTGTGAATTTAAAAAGACTAAAAAAGTCAATGGCAACTTTACATGTTCTGGGAGACAGTAGTCAGTCCCAGAAAATGGAGTTTAAAGTGGGAAGTCTGAAAAAGACAACTCTGTGTCACTGCACTTAAGGTGCTATGTGATACATAGTAAAAAGAGGATGCCTATGGAGTAGGTGAGGCTCCACAGTCTATGAACACAAAAAATGTACAACACACAGCAAAACACATGTAAGAGTGGGAAAAAAAGGCTCACACTCTTACCAGGTGAAGAAAATAAATCCTAGAAATCCAGAAAAGCTGCTGAGGGACTCAGTAGGTAAGGGAAATTAGCCATTCTGGAGAATTATCCCTAACATTGGTAAACAGTATACTCCTCATTTAACTGTAGCTCGTTGTATGATATGATATGATATGGCATTTATAGCGCGTGTATACACATGCAAGTATTTCAAGGCGTGACGAGGCAAGGGAGGGGAAACACAGGGAGGTCAAGGACAGCGATCTTACTAGGCCCAGTGACAGTGAGATCGTGCAAGTGCAGGAGAGAGGAGAGGGAAAAGTGTCAAGAGGGAGGGGAGAATGGGCAGTGCCAAACATGAGATTAAAACAAGGAGTGTAGCCATCTAATGTCAAGTGTAAGGGTTAAAATGCAGACAGCAGGTGTCTAATAAGTGCAGATAAGAGGACTGTAGGGTTGCAGATACATACCAAAGAGCAAGGGTTGCCAGGAGGCAAAGCAGGGGTGCAACTGGGTGGGCAGGCACCTGGGCCTGAATGTAGAGGGTACCCAGGTGACCAGTGTTGTATCAGACAGGAGATCAGCAGGGGACATGAGGCCAGAAGGCAGAAGCAAAGAGGAAAGTCTTGAGGTGCTTCCAGTACCAGAGATGGTTCTACTCAAGTTTCAAAGAGGCTGGGAGGGTGTTCCAAATGGAAGTGCCAGCCAAAGAAAGAGATCTGCCCCCAACTCGTTGCTTGGAGAAGCGACTGACCCTCACACGCGTTGGAGGAGCAAAGAGCTCGAGTAGGAAGATATTTGCAAAGAGAGAGTTGGAGGTATTGCAGTACCAGGCCCCAGAAGGCCTTGTGGACAATGCAGAGGGTCTTGAACTTGATCCTTGCAGCCAAAGGGAGCCAATTGAGAGATTTCAGGGCTGGAGGGATACAATCCCTGGGCTTGAGGCCAAGGACAAGTCTTGCAGTCCTGTTCTGGGTGAGTTGAAGAGGACTGAGAGTAGAGGCAGGCAGATTTAAAAAGAGGCTGTTGCAGTAGTCCAGCCTAGAGTGAACCAGAGCTCTGGAGACACTGAGTTTCTAGGTGAAGGTGAGGAAAGAAAGAATATCTCTGAGGAGGTGCAGCTGGTAGTTTGACTTCTTAGAGACGTCAGAGATGTGAGACGAGAAGGACAGTGTGGAGTCGAAGATGAGCCCTAGGTTCTTAGCCTCACAGGTGGGAGCAGGAAGAGGGCCAAGAGTGGCTGGCCAGAGAGGGACAGGAAAGGGAGGTGCAGGTATGCCGATGAGGTAGATCTCTGTCTTACTGGCATTAAGGCAGAGTTCATTGGTGGCATTGCACTGAAAGTTGGAGCAGAGAGCAGCAATGTGGTGTGTGAGAAGTGGCAGGTATTGGTTGAACAGCCAGGGAGAAAGGTTAGACCTCTGGGGAACACCACAGGTAGAGAGGGAGATATAGTAGAGGAAGGACCCAGGTTGGACCTTGGAGGGTCGGTCCGAGAGCACAGAGGTCAGCAGGCCAGGGCCTGATCATTGATACCCAGGTTATCATGGAGCCAGTTGAGCAGAATGGCATGGTTGACCATGTCAAAAGCAGAAGAGATATCGAGTAAGATGAGGCCAGAGGGATGATTAGCATCAAGGGAAGAGAGCAGGTCTTCACAGATGTTCCATTGAGCAGTTTCTGTGCTTCTGGCTGCTCTGAATTCAGACTGATGGTCATGGAGAAAGCCGACAGATTCAGTGTGAAGATTAAGTTGGGAGATAGCCAGCTTTTCCAAGAGTTTGCCCAGGAAAGGACTAATGGAGATCGCTGTAATGTAGTGTGTGTGACCTTTATTAATCAGTGGTGAACCAAAAGAAGGATTCACGCTTGAGGAATTCACTTCAAGGGTGTTTATTTAACTTAAAAGGAAAAATGCCTATCTGCCCTTGTTCGTAAGAGTGATTTGCCTACCTATCAACTAAAGTAATGGTGCTTGTCTTTTTGTAAAAAACTAAAATCATCCTCAGTCAAAAATTCTATTCACTATCTGGCCCTACCACTTTAAGAACACAACATAAACATTAAGCCAGAGCAATATTTCCTCATCTCAGACTTTGTCAGACCAGTATTACTCAGATCTACCCGTGTTTCTCCCAGAGTTAAGGTCACAGTTGCAATGTTTGTTCTTAGCAGTTCATCAAAGAAATATCCCAGTGTCTTTCTTCAGGTTCTTCATGGAAAATGTTCAAGGGTTTATACAAATTCAAATGTCGTAAGTTCTTTAAGTGGAGGGATGATTACCTTAATCCATCTGCACCAATTTGACTACTTTGGCTGCTTTATTTCTGATGGTTTTATTCAAAGGGAGCCTCCAGGTTCCCCCAGTTCCTGTTCTTTGTATGACTGATTGATCCCTCAGGGTTCCCTTTTTCTTGTGTGCTGCCAAGTTCCATCTATTACAATAGGGCTCTCCAGACCCCTGTGGCCCACTGTCTTTCTTAGCTCTTGGGCTGTCTCTTGTCCTCGACCAATGGCCAACCCTCTGGCTTCTAGGGCTCCCGTAATGCTCCTGGATATTGTCTCTCTGGGGGTATAACCTATCCACATGGTGCTTCGTCTGCACCAATTGGGTTGCCCCAGCTGCCTTGTTTACGTTCTTGGTTTGACTGAATGAACCCTCCAGGTTCCTTTTTATGTGTTGTAAAGCTCCACTTATCTTGGTAGTGTTCTCCAGACCCCTCTGACCCTCTATCATTCTTAGCTCTTGGGCTGTGCATTGGGCCTCTGCCATTTTTTGTCACTCAGGTTTCTTGGGCTCCCGTAACTCTCCTGCATATTATTTCTCTGGTTGTCTGACTCACTCATATGTGTTGGCATTCTACTTGCTCCTCTTTCTCCTTTCTTGCTCTGTTCATCTCACAACCTCCACCCTGGTCAGCCCTGGTGCCTTTACCACCTTCAGGTGTGCTCCAGCAGGGTATCATCTCAGAGAGAATGGTGCTGTTCGTCCCTCTGTTCAGTATCAATTTTTACATCAGCATTCACTTTCCTTATCCTACTCGTCTCTGCACTTTCTTTGGTTCTTGTGCGGAGAGCAGAGGATTTGGTCCTCTGTCACTCCCTGATCTTAGCATTTTTTCACAGGACCCAGGCCCAGCACATCTACAGTGTATTCATACCACCAGTTAATATGGGCATTCTCCTGGCCTATCTGGTATTGCATCTCAGGATGCCAGCCTCTAGTGTCTCTCTTCTGCCTCGTGGTCTCTCAATGCCACGGCAAGCTCTGCAATGCAGCGCAGCTCTGCCCCTCCAGGATATTGTCACATTAGAGGCTTGCCTCTGCATAGGATTCCTCTCTCCCCATTCATGATTGGTAATTCCTTTATTCTCGGCTCCATAATTCCAGGCGGTGTGTTGCTTCCCATCAGCAGTTGTGACTCACAGAATTTACCTTGAGTCAAAGGTACAGAAGAATGTCAATATGTTTTGAGATTCCATCGACGGACATGATGTCAGTTTCTTCTACTCCCATATAGACAGTCAATGTATTTCTTATAGGGAGTTCCAGATAGGAATGGGAGTCCTTGTCCCCTTGAGGGGAGTCACTTCCAGTGAAGTCCAGCTTTCCCAAACAACTTTAATGGGTTTTGCTGAGCAGGCTCACCACACTAGCCTCAAAGGGGGTGGCTCGCCCTGGGTAGAAGTGATGAATTCTCTGAATTCATCAAACATCACATAAAAAATACAAATGTTTTTTTACAAAAAATGAAAATTGTGATCAAGGAAAATGCTCCCCTGTTTGTATTCTCAGAAATACGGTATGCCTGCAACCTTGAAACCATATGTGCTAGTAATTTTCGATTTATATAGAAAATCCCACTTTACCTAAAAATCTAGCCTAATCAATAGTTCAGTTCAATACCATTAAATGTATGTTGTAATGAACATCATGTCGCAATGTAGCACTGCCTATTTAAACCAACATTTAGAAGAGCATGATTTATAATAGAACACCAATTAACAAACAGATTTCAATAAAGGCCTAGTGTAAAACCAATAATTAAAATGCATACAAATCACACACACCTATAAAAAGCAATAACTAAACATATATTCAGAACATTAATTAGGTATAGGAGGGGTCAACATGCATTTTCTTTGTAATATTCATGCAGCCCCTGTAATCAATCAATAATCACATCAGTAATTACAGCAATGGTCAGCTATAATTGTAATCTACATACGTAAGGGGCATTAGACTGGGACCCAAAGAGCTTATCAGTTCTATGACCTTAATATGAAAGAAATAATAACATTATTGGATTACAACTGTGACTGCAGCAGGTAGTTGTGTCAAGCTGGATCCTATGGCCAAAGGAACCATTAGACCAACAATGCAACAATTACATAGCCACACTGCACATGTACAATTGATAAGAAATACATCAATTTTTAATAGGATTGTCACAGCCGACACGTGTTTCGACCACAGGTCTTCTTCCAGGCTATACTGTGGTCCTTTACTTGAACTCCACTTTTGGGGAAAACAAGCTGAATAATGTGGATGAATTACACCGCCAGTGCGGGATGAAACTCTCTTGTCTCACGCCTATAGCTAGAAAAAGAACACTAACAGCTAGAATGGTATGTTTGACTATATTTACATTGATTCTACCTTAGTCCTGGTCTTCCATGCAAATAAAAAGTTTCCCACAATTTTAATTATCTGTCCGTCTAGCTCACCCAACAAATGCAGCGTAGCCTCGTTTGCTCTCCAAATTCCTTTGGCTCTTAGCCTAGGACTTATCCTGCTGTTTCGCAGCCTCCTATGCTGAGGACAGGTTAGCAGGAAACAACATATATTTTCCACCAATTTTATGTAATAATTGCATAAACTAGTGTTACTCATTTTCCATTTCTTTGTATTGTCATTTAACGTTAATCGTAAATTTAATTAGTGCAAATAATTAAGTTTCTTTAGGATGTAAGAGCAGCTGGATATATGGCAGATTAAATGATTACCCATAAAATATATATGCCCATTTCAGAGATTCTAGTTTGCAAATGTTGTTCAAGTGTCCTACGTTGAGTATTTCGGTTTGATACATTTTTGGTCTCTTTAATAGAATTCCCTTGAGCCTAGCGGATGTGTTCTTAGCAACCAAAGGTCTATCACGCTTATTGATTATAGGTCCCCCTGCAGATGATTGAAATAAATATAGGGCTGGGGACATTTTAACTAATGCCTCCAGGTTTTCTCTACCAAATTTCACTAACTGGAAAAATACCATTCCATGGCATATCTTTCTGGGATATTATAAGCCCTGTCTGTGATTAACACATAGGCCATATCACACCTGTGTGCAGAATACAAGCATATTTTTTGGAAGGTACACACACTACTTCCAAAATTACCTTTAATTAGCCCAAATAATCTATTTCTGATTGTCGAACCCTCACATCAACCATACATCACTGAGCTTCCATCATAGTGTGGCATCTAGTTGCACGTGTAGTGATATTACATTGCTTCTGCTTCCATTTAATCATACCTCTATCAGTTGGTTAGACTTTTATGTACTGCAGAAGGTGTATGATTGTGTATTATCAGAGATAGTCACTCAAAATAGGGCTATTCTTTGACTTGCTTGAAGGCTAAACCATTCAGAAAAGCTGACCCTACTATTATCTTTTCTTATTTTGCCTTAAGATCAGAATGTTGGTTTCATTCCTTTTTATTTTAAGGTTATTCTATTTACAGCTATAGCATACAACGTCTTGCTGTACTTGCAGTGATGTTTATCTTCACGTTAGGACTACAGAGTTGTCGACATATAAAAACAGGGGTACCTGTACATCTTCAATATGTGTATCTTCCCAAGACATGACTAAAATGTTGCCAACCATATCACTGACTTATCATTAAAACCTAACTGGATTAAGCAGACAACTCTGTTAGTCTTCCCTCGAGTTCCTGATACTTTTGACAATTTCCCACAATGGGAAAAGTCATTCTCCTATAACCAAGGTTCAGTAAAGAGATTGCCACACCTATGTTAGCCAGATATAACCAATGTTTGACCCTGTCAACTCAACCACAGTGTGTTGAGAAATATAAATGTACTGCATAAAGAGGTATTTTGTAAGGTACAACATGTATGCACTATATGTTGCAAAACAAATACATGGTCAATAGTCGATAGAACAGGTCTAAAACATCCTTGGATTGAGCTTAAAATAGATTTCTCATCAAGCCAACCATTTATGGCCTTCGAAACCATTGGCGTTAATTTAAAAATGTTAATTGTTTATTGATATTGATTACAATGATTGATCTATACGCTATGGGAATGTTTGTGAGGACTTTTTTATATAAAGGTATGATAATGATATTAAAGGAATGGTTCGGTCAAAAAATAGTATTGTCCCTATGGGTCGGCCATGTGCTTTTAACCATAATTCGATCGATCGTACAAACATTTCCTATGCACCTTACCCGAGTTTTCGTCTCTTGAACACACGCAAAATCAGGCAGCAGGGCGTGGCCATTTTGTGATAATCTTATCACTTGCTGCATCGCCCTGGGTGACCTGCGTTTGTGGCACTAAATCATATCCCCTGCCTCTGAGCCTGACATCACTAGACGCGTACCGCCCATTTCACAATGCCAAAGAATGTCTCATGTAAACATTCTCTGCGCCTCAGCTAATGACGTGTCACCATGGAAACGGCAGGAAGCCTCTTTCCTCGATAAGTATAAACAGAGCGTTTCACAACACACAACAGCAGATTGTCTTTTCCATTCCTTTCGCTGTATTTCTTTGAGTATTCTGTGACTCGTTTCTGTGCTCTGGTCAGCTACCTTCGTTGCTTGTAGCCCGTGTGAACAGATACCAGTACGACCGCTATACATTATTTTCGTTTCTTTACCACACAATGGTAAGAATAATGCCCTACCTGTACGAGCCCGAGTATTCCGAGGTGGAATTACTGGAAAGAGCAAGCTCTGTAAACAATGGGGATTTGAACAACAGTTGGACGGACGTTTCAACAGATGAAGAGCCTGGGCCTAGTCGCATGGACAGTGTTTCCACCTGGTGTACCTGCAATCGGTGCGCGCTAATGGCAACCGAGGTGGAGAACTGCTGCTGGCGAGAAAACTCTGGATGCTTGTCCTACATATCGCAAGGCTATCCACAGCCACAATGCGTTACCGAGCTGCCAGACTTCACGGCAGTCTGTCTCACGCGGTCCGTGTTGAGGATTTTGATGGTGCTTATGCACGAACTTCACGCAACAGTTCACCCTCGTAATCCAAGTAATGAGTAAGTATAGTCTGGTTGTGATGTCAGTTAGGCCAATACTATTTCATGGTTGTCCCCTATATTCTCATAACTACAAGACATCATTGTCATATCCATTTAGTCTTGCAATTCTCTAGTAATAGTCGCATAAAAGTCGTTCAATATTGTGCAGTGTCCAGTTAGCATTTGTCCTGCAAAAATGCCATTGCATACAAGAATTGTTATTGACAACTAAGGTTTAATACACTTATTTTGGTCATTTAAAAACGGATTGTATCTTTCTCTTTCATAGGTGGTACCGGCTGGTGGCCTATCGTTCGTACACATGGTGGCTTCATGGGAGGCTTGGACACTGCGTTCGACGAGTAATACCCGCCTGTGTCATTGGCGCCATTAGACAAACTTTCCCCAGTGACAGCGGTCAGTACAGGGGATTTTCCCTTGCTGAGCTGCAACCAGACCTTTACAATGTCTAGTATTTTTGTGCCATCAAAATAAGAAACCAAATAAAACACAACATATTTTTTATCAATGGTTGTTTCCGTATTTAAGTGAATCAAGTGTGTCTCCATTCAGCAGTGTTCCGGTGCCTTGTCTGCACGCCTCCCGGCCCATCCATCCCACCCCCCACTATCAAAGGCAGTTCGCACCAGTGGATGTGTGCTGCCATGGGGTGCTGTCAGGGGCACGAACGGCCAAGGTGCCAAACAACATGTACACTTCAAAAGGTATCCTACGCCCAGGGGCCATTGTTCACATGGACTCCCCAGAGCCCGTGTCTCCAGGCAGGTCTCCCCTGAAGCAGACCGTGCCCCTGCAATCCACATAAGTGTGTCTCCATTCAGCAGTGTTCCGGTGCCTTGTCATACACAAAAACTAGTACTGCTACTTGGAAGACTTCATCTCGATTATGTGTCATTGAATAAAGCATGACTTAGTTTAAGAAATCAAGGAGCCTTCCCTGTTTTTTTTTACTAATGGAATGGATCATAATTGAAGTATTTGGCCCAGAAAAAGGGATAAGTCCAGAAGAAAAAACACCATATACTCACTAGGGGTTTGTGTAAATATATAGGTTGTATTAAATACACGCATTTACAGTTTTGTGTGGAACATAAAACATTGTGAAAAAGACTGAACCATAGTGTTTTTTCAAATAAAGAAACAATATACAACTTAAACATAGTGTGCTGAAGAGAGAACAGTAAATTGTAAGACATAAAACAGAAAAATTGTTGTTGCTTAATCAGCAATTTGAACTCTTCATGAGTTTTCACATTCTAACAGATTCATAGGTTGATCCAGTGGTCTAAGCGTTGTCCATCTGGGTGGATTGCGTAGAACTCGCAGTGGTTGAAAGTTAATATTGGGACAAGTTTGTCCCGGCTGATTGAATCCCAGACAGTTCCAACTGGATGTATGCCAACGTTGCAGGGGGTAGTGTAAGTGGGAATCCCACTTTCTGTAGTGTTGCAATCTGAGTACAGTATTGTATCACTTGACCAAATTGAGTTGGTGCAAAGGACCCCCTTGCTTGCAAAATAACGTTTCGGCGGCCTTGGCGTCCATCTTGTATCTAAGGTTAGAGGGACGTGGAAGCTGCCTTCTTCAGGGCGGTTAGGTGACCCCTATGGAGGAGAGACCAAGAGAGAAAAAAACATTGTTCAATTTTTCTCATGGTACATTGGTGTTTCTCTGCTGGACTTACAAGGGCGGATTAGTAAAAAGTTGGCTGTATCAGAACTGAAAGGGAAATAAATCCCCACATATTTAAAAGTTTTTTGGGGAGGGAAGAAGGATCCTTTAATGGAAAATAGAGTAAACTAGGTGTGGACTCTTGTCTCTATAGGTCTGTGGTGGGCTTAATAAATGGAGATCTCACCACAGGCTCCTTGTGGACGTTCTCTTAATATTGCAGACTCTCCAGACTGGGCGTAGCTGGATGGAGAGTTGTTTGTAGTAGTCGTGCGTGGGGAGGCAGGTAGAAAGAAAATTTGTTGTTGTAGCTGCCTTGCTGGGCTGCTAAATGTAGATCGCACTCACGGGAAAATGCTCTATAAAAGTTGTTGTAGAGAAAGAAATAGAATTATGAATTTGAGGAGAAACAGCCAAGGTGCCAAACACCATGTACACTTCAAAAGGTATCCTACACCCAGGGGCCATTGTTCACATGGCCTCTCCAGACCCCGCTTCTCCAGGCAGGCCTTCCCTGAAGCAGACCGTGCCCCTGCAATCCACATAATACCACAACATATACACGTCATTCATTCACAAACACACCCCTTTTTGTTATTCTTTATAAACCACTGGATATTTAACATGAGAACATCTTTGAGCACTGCTACTCTGTGACCGCTTCGAGTGAACTTGTCAGTGTGCTACCTATGAACATCTCCCCGTTCTCCTGCCACTAATTACTGTGCTTGCCGAATCCAACTGTTTGTTGGTCAAGGTAAGGACATGTATCCTAATCATATTGTTATGTCACACTCTTCAGGCACTGCCTGAGCCAGCTGAGCTAGCCACTTGGTACTGTGATGTCATGCAAGTACCAAGTGGAATGTTGATGTATGAGTGAGAGAAGGCTGTGCTGAGTGTTCTGTTTATGGGTCAGTTGGTCCCTCCCTCCCTGGGTGATGGGTGCCGGTGATCGATCTATCTTAGTATCTATCTTATGTCTTTATGTCCTGTGACATGTAACTGAAGAACTGGAAGTAAACTTACTTATAAGCAACCTAACTCAAGTATGGACATTGCTTTACTACAATGGCGACGAGGATCTCTGGAAGAAGAACCCTGGTGAAAGGGAAGCTGGAAGGGAAGGTGACTGCAGAGACCTGCTGCGGGGGGTGCAGGAACCAACAGGACCAAAGAGAGAAGAAGACATCACCGCCCCCAAGAAAGCATACCCATCACCCAGGGCGGACAAGGGAGGAGAGGAGGAGGACCATAGCGAGGACCATAGCAGATTGGATCTGCAGCCCGTTGCTTTGGGAGTGCTAGTCCTTCAGCCCATTGCCTTGCGAGTGAAGGGTCCCGGGGCATGAGAAGTCTAAGGGGTCCATGCAACAAGGGTGGCCCTAGAATGGTCGATTGTGGGACAAAAGAAGAGGTGGTCCATTTAAGAAAAGTGCCTCTGGATTTATATGAACCGACCAGCAGCCTGTTCTCTACAGGAGTAAAGTGTCTGTAGTCATGAGGAACATAATGGGACTGCAGGAGTGGTGAAAGGCTCCTCAATATGATGGAAGGGTTTCTTTAAATTATTGAAGTAAAGGAAGGATAAACGTTTCTTTATAACCTTCATATTGGACTTAAGTGGACGTGATATATATGCATGAAGTATGGTTCCTGGGATTGTTTAGTGCACGCATGATCAGTGCTTGGGGAGTTAGAATAAGAAGATTTGTTGATCCGCTTTAGTAAAAGTGCTCCTGGACTAATTTGGACGGACCAGCAGCCTGCTATCTAAGGGAGCGCTGTGTCTGGAGCCATAAGGAACTTAAAGGGACTGCAGAAGTGATGAAAGGCTTGCCAATAAGATGGAAGGGTCCCTTTTAATATGAAGTGAAGCCTTTCCTTTGTGTGCACGCAGTGAAGGGTCCCATAAACAGAAATGAAGTAAAGGAAGGATAATTGCTTCTTTATGTGCTTCATAACGGATGGACAATGGACGTAATATATATGTGCCAAGTATGTTTCCTGAGACTGTTCAGTGCACGGATGATCAGTGCTTGGGAAGTTTGAGCGGATCTCTTTTCAGTGGTGCGTGAAGAAACAGCGTGTAGAGCAGAAAGCACAGGAGCTCAACGGACCGTTGGTCTACTAGAGAGCACAGGAGGAGCACAGGAGTTTAAATTGGATTTGGATGGAATGGAGACTAGGAAGGGAGAAGCGATCCCGCGTTTCGGGAACGCGCTCTAATTTTACTGTGTGGGGAGGAACGCTGTACTGCTCTGTATGCAGCAAACATCCTCCGCCCGTGAGGGTTACGATGTAGCGGGCGACGTGGCGAAGTACTGTGGAAGGCATCCTTCGCTCATGAGGTCGGGTGCAGGTAACGCCGCTCTGCCTCACTACTGAGGCGCTATGCAGCGGCCAACATGTTGGTAAAATTGATGTACAATGCTACTTGTATGAGACTGTATAATGCTTAAATGCATGTTGAGATGGAGTTAATTTCATTTTGCATTTAGGACAAGAACTTAACTAATGCATTGCTGGTTAATGCTTCATTGGTGTTACAACTGTGAGCATTATCGTGAGCTTTAGTGGAAACCGCTGTATGTGAAACACTGGTTTTTGGGCGAGTTAAGTTAAGAACTTAATTAATGCAATGTTGGTTGTTGTTGTACTGAGTATTAGTGTGAGCTTTGGTGAAAACTGTTGTATGAGAAATGCTGGTCTGGTGAGACTGTGTATGGAATGGGTTAAGTCACTGCAGTTAGAATTTAACCATTTCTTTAATATTTGCAGGTTTATGGACTTTTTACACAGTTTACTGAAAGGTGAATAATTAAGTGCAATGTGATACCGTGTGGAGCTCTTTGTGTGTGATTGAGCTAGTGTAACCTATTGAGGATTTTTAGGTTCAAAGTGTTTTATAGACTTTTGGACTTTTGGGCATTTAGAATTAATGCAGCACAAGGACGAGCAAAAGAACTATATAGGTGATATTTTGCATTTAGGATTAATGCAAAACATGGACAAGCAAAAGAACTGTGTAGGAAATGTTTTTGTTAAATCATCAATTTTAAAGAAATGTCATTTATGGTACATACATTGTACATAAGGTTGACTGTGAATATGTAAACCTGATGGATATGTATCTGGGTATGAATGATGTGAGTCATTATTCTGATGGGTAGGTTAGGAGTTAGGACAGTTAGGATTACTGTCCAGCTGCATTGAGATGGGGGTAGCGCTTTTGTTTAAATATGTGTATTGAGGTAGCACCTCATTAAGGTGTTGTATTGAGATGGAGGTAGCGCTTTTACTTAAATTGACTGTATTGTGGTAGCGCCTCATTTAGGTGTCAATTGGTTGGCAATGGACACTTGTTTTAATGGGGGTAGCGCCCTTTCAGGTGTAGGAGTGAGTAAGTGGAGAAGTGCACTAAGGTGAGTGGGAGTTGTGGTCGGGTGATTTTAGGAAGATCTTAGGAATGGTAGTAGTGCACTGTTAGAAGAAGTCAACTCTTATCTGAAATGGACAGGTGGTTTTGTTGGATGAAGATGTGGTAGTGGTTATCTTAGAATTAGCTGTTGTACTGGTTGGGGACACCCTCTCGTGGTAACATTGGCTAAACGGAAATATGTTGTCCAAGATGAAGAGTTGCCTTGTAGTTGTTTTCTTTTTGTGTTATATGTTAATCCAGGCCAAGGTACCCCAAGGTCAGGATTATGGGACTCGTCAGTGCTGCCATTGAGTTGAGCGTTTAGTCCAACCCACTGTTTTGTTGGTGGTCTTGGAGATGCCTGGCCAGTATCTTCGAGTTGTTGTAGGATCTGTTTATCTTGGTGTGGTTGAGTATGTAAAGTGCTTATTGTTTGTGTAGACGTTTCGGTAAGGAGGGAGATGTGTTATGTCACACTCTTCAGGCACTGCCTGAGCCAGCTGAGCTAGCCACTTGGTACTGTGATGTCATGCAAGTACCAAGTGGAATGTTGATGTATGAGTGAGAGAAGGCTGTGCTGAGTGTTCTGTTTATGGGTCAGTTGGTCCCTCCCTCCCTGGGTGATGGGTGCCGGTGATCGATCTATCTTAGTATCTATCTTATGTCTTTATGTCCTGTGACAAGTAACTGAAGAACTGGAAGTAAATTTACTTATAAGCAACCTAACTCAAGTATGGACATTGCTTTACCACACATATCTCCTTCATTTGTAAATTTATATCTATTCCAAAGTATCGAACTCCGTAGTGCATTACTATTGACTTGAGTTTCTTTTGTTATGTTATCGATATATATACATTTTTATCAGTATCCATTGGCATCGTACTGCATCCTTCGCGGACTGTGTTTATAATATAAGCATGTTTCCTTTTCTTGCATGATAGTACATTCAAGGGACAAGTAACATGTTCTGATTTTCAACACATCAATGAATCGCTTCTGCAATTTATACCATAATACAGCCGCACAAGCTGCACTGGTTTTGCTGTGGTGCCCAAAAGAAAGCGTGCAATGAAAAATATATGGTCCAATTCATTCTTTCTCACATGTCTATGCAATATAATTTTCTAATAATGTTGACCTTTATTTTGCAGAATTTACAACAATGCCTGCATGTTCTATTTTCAGTTGCCCTTCGAAGACCCATGACAAATCCGAAGGCATTACAATGCATGCATTCCCTAGGACTGTTGATCGAATAAGAGAATGGGTCAGACGTTGCGGATATCCATCGGAAGAGCTTGACAGTAGAGTCAAACAAGTCTTGGAGGAAGAGAGGGGTCATCGATACCGCATCTGCAGCCTGCACTTCGACCCTGATATGTACGACACACCCTTGTACACAAAGAGGAATCAACTGAGAACAACTCGGAAATTGCTCCCAAACGCTATTCTGACTTTATTCAGGAAAATGCCGCCACAGGTGAGTCACGCTTCCGGATTTAGCTTTACACCTGTATTTTTGGTGTAAATGTCAATTATAGTACTTTCCATATTTATGTGATTGAATAGCTGTTGAAATAATGACTATTTTGCTAAAAATCAGTCCTTGTTTTGTAGAACCCACATAGAAAAATTATTTATGGGGATGGATAACTATGCTATATTATGCATTTCAATAAGTGTCATTTTCTCGTATTCAGTTCAGTCTCCTTACATGCCATTTTGTAATGTTGGAATTTCTAAATGGAATAATAATTTCCCTTTACCACTCCATGACTATCCACCGAATATGAAGGAACAAGATTCAACATCCATGTCTTGCCGGGAGTCATCAACCACTTCAAGTACTTATCAGGTAATCTTACCTAGCTATTCTGTTCCAGACTCTTTTTTTTAAGCATGGAATTCTAGATAATGTGATCATATTTTTGCAACGTATCATTGCTTTACACAATGTTTCATTATTACTTTACTGTTGATATGTACCTTTGTCGTCTTTCCAAATTGTGTGTCCCATTTCCAATAATTTTGTCCTTACTAATGCAAGTACTGTGTTTCAGGGAGATGCTGAAACATCCACTACAATTACAACATCCCTCTTAGTCGATCCGGTGCCAGTGGTATTGGTCTTCATAGCTCAATAGGATGAGATAATCTGATCATATTTGCATATCGTGTAATAGTTTTACACAATGTTTCATTCCTACTTTATTATTGATATGTACTTTTGTCGTCTTTCCAAATTGTGTGTCCCGTTTCCAATCATTTCGTCCTTACTAATGCAAGTACTGTGTTTCAGGGAGATGCTGAAGCATCCACTACAATTACAACATCCCTCTTAGTCGATCCAGTGCCAGTGGTATGGGTCTTCATCGCTTAATAGGACGTGATAGGTCGAGATAATGTGATCATATTTTCATATCGTGTAATTGTTTTACAAAATGTTTCATTCCTACTTTATTATTGAAATGTACCTTTGTCATCTTTCCGAATTGTGTGTCCAGTTTGAAATCTTTTCGACCTTACTAATGCAAGTACTGTGTTTCAGGGAGATGCTGAAGCGTCCACTACAATTAGAACATCGCTCGTAGTAGATCCAGTGTCAGAGGTATGGGTCTTCACATTTCAATAGAACAAGATAATCTGATCATATTTTCATATTATGTAATTGTTTTACACAATGTTTCATTCCTACTTTATTATTGATATGTGCCCTTGTCGTCTTTCCGAATTGTGTGTCCGGTGTCCAATCTTTTCGACCTTACTAATGCAAGCACTGTGTTTCAGGGAGATGCTGCAGCGTCCTCTACAATTACATTATCCCTTGTCATTGTTCCGGAACCAGACCTTACAGTTGATCCGGAGCCAGAGGTATGCGTACTGACAGTACGCTCTAATGAAAGAAAGTCGGTCTAATTATATGTGTAATGCCAATTACTTATTTTAAATGGATACTATTTTTTGTAGGGGTGTATACTAGATCTGTATATTGAACCGGAGGAACGTGGATCTGAGTCGGTGCGCCAGTTTGCTGATGTTAGAGTAAAGAAGGTTTCAAAGAAAAGAAATAAAAATAAGGTTAGTTATAAACACTTTATATTGTTGGATAAGGCCTTCAGTATATGCTTTTTTAATGTAAATTGTACAACACTGTATGTTGGATTTACACTGAACATCCTTTTTCCTATCTGTCCTGTACTTGCCCGATGGAGTACGGACTATGCAGACACAGACAGCGATACAAATGGCAGATGCTGCTTGCCAAACGGATTTCACTATGGAAGAACTATTCATTGAGGCTCGTCGTGTTCACACTCGAGATGCCTATGTCCAATGGCCAGAAAATGAATCTAATATGACCGGCGATTCCAGCAAAGTGTTCTTGGACCATTGCTACAATGCGCCTGCTCCGCCAGAGGAAGGTGAAATTGAATTTATAGATGATAGTTTAACATTACTAGATGAGCACTTGACACAATCGACACCCGCCAAAATAATGCCGCCCAAAAATTCCACATTGATGTTTTCTCCTATCCATCGTCAAGTAACAGATGTTGAAATGACAGAAACTGAAGCATCAACACTATTGACCGATAAATAAAACAGACAAAGATATCGACTATAGTATGTCCGGTTTGGCTGATATGTCCACAACGGTTCAGTCCGAAACCACAGTGTTGCCAGATGACAGTATAATAAAAGAGGCCAAATACATAGTATTCAACAGCAGCTTGATGGAGATTATGCAGATGCTGAAATCTGTGCATTCAGTGGGAGGGGAAGTATGTGGAAAGCCATTGGTGAGCGTGACTCGTCTAACACAAGGCAGTAACCTCAAAATACATGGCACCTGTGAAAAGTCACATAAAGCATTTTCATGGTCCACTCAACCGATGCTGGGGAAACTGCCAGCTGCCAATCTAATGTGTGCAGCAGCTTTACTTTTCAGTGGCTCTAGTTTCATGAAGTTATCCAATTTCTTTCAGTTTGTGAGACTCCATTTCATTTCTAAAACGCAATACTACAAATACCAACATGATTATCTATTCCCTGCCATTAGTGATGCTTGGAAAATTGAACAATTGGCTATTCAAATTACATTCCCCGACAAACTGTTCAGGCTAGCCGGCGATGGACAGTGTGACAGCGCCGGATTTTCTGCTAAGTACTGCACCTACCATCTTCAGGACATGGAAAGTAAGAAAATTGTGAGTTTGGTCGTTGTGCAGGTGTCCCAATGTAAATCCTCGGTGGCCATGGAGAAACTTGGTTTTATAAAATCACTGGAAGATGTACAATCAAGGGGAATGCAAATCGACCTCATAGCCACGGACAGACACGTTTCAATAGCCAAGACAATGAGAGAGCAGTATCCAAATGATAAACATCAATTTGATGTATGGCATGTTGCCAAATCAATCAATAAAAAAATCTCGGCTGCAGGGAAAAAAAAAGGGTTGGAAGGTATTTCGCAATGGTCCCAGTCTTTCAGCAACCATCTTTGGTGGAGCTCAAAAACATGTGATTCTACTGGAAAAATGGCGGTCACTAATGCACCACTGTTCCAACGTTCACCATTGGACAGAAAACCAACATTTCCACCAATGTGAACATGGCCCTTTGTCCCCAGAGCAGGCACGGAAGAAGAAGTGGTTGATCCCATCTTCACCTCCACACAAAGCCCTTGAGAAGATTGTGTTTGATAAAACTCTATCAAGAGATCTTAAGGGACTCACAGAATTCTGTCACACAGGAGATTTGGAGGTGTTCCACAATATGTGCCTAAAGTACAGACCAAAGGGATTGCATTTTGGCATCCAAGGGATGAAATGTCAGACTTTACTTGCGGTATTGGCGCATGACGAGAATGTACGCCGGGAACAATCTAGGACTGCAGGAAACTTAGGGATGCTTCGCTACACTATGGCCTTTACGAAAAGAAGCAAAAAATGGGTTGTCAAACCAGTATATGAGAAAATGCAATTCGATTTTGTGAAAGATCTTATTGTAAATGTCGTTGAGATGCATACTCATGGAATCGCGCACAAATCTGTTCAGAGCAGACATACATTGCCACAAAACATTGCCAGAGTGCCATGTCCACCGAAAGCACAGCTTCTTAAATCATTCAAATCATGGTTGAAATGATTACCGTCTGTTTTTAGTTTTTCAAAAACTGTTTCTATAAACTGTACAAATAAAGTATTCAATTTCTCTTTTGAAATCTACCCTCTCAGTGCTTTTCTTAAAAATATATTACAACTATTAAGATTGCTTTCACATTTTACAGTTTAGTCGAGATACTGTGGAACCTTCATTTTTCGTGTTAATGACCAATGGGTAACAGTGTTTAAAAATATTTGGGTTTTGGCAGTTGACTTGCATGCTTGTCCTACAAAAGGGATTAGACCTAGGCCACAAAACATTCTAGGTACGCAAGAAGTACTGACTGTTAAAACATGCCATGGTGTAGGAGGCCATGAGTTAAGCAGAGGTGGGCCTATCACTAGACACATTTTGACTCATTTTATGTGTTACATCAACTATAATTTCGGAATAGGGGGCATTCTGTCATTGTCAATTTTTCCCCTACAGCTCAGCAGCGCCATAAAAAACGAGCAGTGACAGCCACAAAATTCCCTGTGCCCGTGCTTCAAAATTCATGTTATCATGGATGAGTTGGCACGGGATTTTGCGACCTAAGAATGTATGTTCATTTTGAGTGAAGTTCACCAGCTTTTAATTTTTGCTTGGGAGATGGGAGGCCCACCCGTCCAGCGCACAGTATAAGGTTGTATTGTTTTTTTACCTTGAAAGGCAGGGACCATTCCGAAAGGGATTGAATTGAAGGGGGGGGAGTGTAATAATGTATGATGTGATAAGGTTGCCCATTCCGAAACTGCACCAAGTTACATATAAGTTCCGTTTATGAGAAATCATTGACACGAACGGAGGAGTCTGCATTACGGTCTGCAAAGCGCCAAGAGAATGGAAATGCCGAATATAATGTAAGTTTCTCTTTAGGCGATTAAATACCAGAACTAGTTGAAATACGAATAGCTGACCGTTATTGCTGGGTCACATTGTACTTGTTTGTTCTGTGTGGCATATTGCAATGAAGTGCTAATACAACCTTTGTGTGCTGGGCTATCTATCGGGCACATGGGTAGGTCAGCATCGAGACGCATGTAGACCACCACTCGTTTCTCCCTGGCTCTACGCTAATAAATCATCACAATGTTTTTGCACCTCGAATTCTTGCCCCAGTTTATGCACTAGGTTTAGAGCTCAACATTCTCATCGCACTAGCTTCGGAAGCAAATTGCAGAGTACTTTGATATTCCACATTGTATTCTCTCGGTTCACATTGTGTCACCTCTGCGCTAATAAAGTAAATGATTAATTGTAATAAAGATCGGCTACTGAGACACATTTCTATTTTTATCTTTTGCAAACAGGTACATTGTGCCATTCTGCAATTGTCATCTATTCCAGACCCCGACTGATGGCTTCTTCAACCGCCAGCTGCAGCTACATCTCAATCACTGGATCTACTTAACCGTATTTTGGGACGATATACAAGTTCCAATCTGTCTGTACATGGTACCGACGATTGATTGATTGATTGATATTTTATTTCTATCGCGCTCATACACAAGTGTTTCAGAGCGCGACCAGTCAGGGAAAGGGAACAGGGGAGAACAAAAACAACAATCTTACTAGGCCCAGTGACATTGAGAGCGTGCAAGTGCAGAGTAGAGGGAGAAGGGGGAGGAGTGCATGGAAGGGGGAACAAAGGGAGAGTGCAGAGCGAGAAGGAAAAAAAATAATAATAAATAAAAAGGCAACAAACAATGGGAGTGCAGCCAGCAAGTGGCAAGTGCTGGGTTTATGGCAGCAGGCCGGGTAGGTCTGAAAGTGCAGGAAGAAATGGGGAGGGCTGTATGGGTACAGATACAGACCCCAGTGCAGGGGTTGCCCCGGAGGCAGTGCGTGAGGGTGGCAATATGAGCAGGTACCTGGGCCCAGAGGACAGGGGGTGGCCAGGTGCATGGTGCCGAGGGAGAGTAGAATGAACAGGGGAGAGGGGAGGAGAAGGCAGAAGCAAAGAGGAAGGTTTTGAGGAGCTTCCGGAACCGGAGATTGTTCTCCTCAAGTTTAGGAGTGGCAGGGAGGCTGTTCCAGAGGGAGGCCCCAGCCAAAGACAGAGATCTACCCCAAGCTCGTTTCTTTGAGAAACGACTGACCATGAGGGATTTAGAGGATTAGGAGCAACATAACAATGTTTATGGTGGTCTAGTGCCAAGTTGATGCACCAGCCTTGTAATTCACTGAGCGACAGAAGTGCTTCATTTAGACAAAACGAACACCCTGTGTTCCCAAAAGGAACAGTGCGTGTCAGACGCCGAATGTTATCGAATCAATTCATGTGAAATAGATGTACTTTACCAATTGTACAGTCTTGCTTTTTCCTTGTAAAGTACAGTTTCATATTCCTAATTGTGATGCGCTGTGCTGTGAGACGATGTGTGTTGTTTTCCGGGTTCCGTGTCTAGTCGCGTAGGTGACGACTGGGCGCGTTTGGCTACGCTGCCCAGCAACGTCACGGAGAGTGGTGGAGAATATAAATGATTTGGTGATTTCAGGCTAAGGGGTGGGGATATGATTTAGTGCCGCAAATGCAGGTCACCCAGGGCGATGTGGCAAGTGATAAGATTATCACAAAATGGCCACGCCCTGCTGCCTGATTTTGCTTGTGTTCAAGAGACGAAAACTCGGGTAAGGTGCATAGGAAATGTATGTACGATTGATCGAATTATGGTTAAAAGCACATGGCTGAACCAGAGGGACAATAATATTTCTGACCAAACCATTCTTTTAAGTTACAAACAAGTGTTGGAGCCCATAACTGAAAATGAACCAGTCAGGAAGGTCTACAGCCACGTTTTAGCTCACTGCACCCTTCACAGAGGAGAAATTTCCATTTGCATATCAGTCTTTGTCCCACCGAAAAGGGCAGTCTGTCACCTGTATGCTAGGCAAATCTCCTCTGAACAATAGTAGCATCAGCAACCCCAGACATGTATTTTGGCCTAGTAGGACTCATCAGTGAGGTGAAACTGAGCCTCTCTTAAGAAACCATATGCAAGGGGTCCACATATGGATTACCCTGGGTTTCTTAGTGTGAAACCCCAAATTTTACAAAGTTACAAAGGGGTGTGGGAGACCCTCTACTGAGAATGAACATGGATCAAATAATCTGTTCCATGGAATTTCTTCCACTCAACCACATTTTTGCTCACTGCACCCTTCACAGAGGAGAAATATCAATTTTCATATCAGTCTTTGTCCCGCCCAAAAGGGAAGTCCAGCACCGAAATGCTAGGCAGGTTGTATATTCTTTCAGCGACGGCAATTTTTTTGAAGTTTTTTTTTTATGAACATGTTTTGCTGAAAAAAGTATTTATTTTTTATTTTTGGGGGGTTCCCCTGACAATACCCCATCCCCTATTGTTTTTTTTTACTATCCCCACTCCCCCAATATGTTTCTATGTTTTTTTTCGCTAAATATTTTTTCATTAAAAAACCTATTTAAAAAATAGCCATTGATGAAAGAACAGTATATGGCTAGGCAAACCTCCTCTGAACAAGAGTACCATCAGCAACCCCAGACACGTATTTTCGCGCAGTCGGGCCTTATCAGTGCAGTGAAGCTGAGCCTCTCTAAGACACAGTGAGCAAGGGGTCCATGTCTGGATTACCCTGGGTCACTTAGGGTAAAGCCTCGAGTTTTACAAAGTTACAAAGGAGTGTGGTAGCCCATCTACTGAGGACGAACATGGGTCAAATACCATGTTCGATGGAATTTCTTCTACCTAGGAGGATCTACAACCATGTTTTAGCTCACTGCACCCTTCACAGTGGAGAAATATCCATTTGCATATCAGTCTTTGTCCCACCCACAAGGGCAGTCTGCACCAAAATGCTAGGCAAATCTCCTCTGAACCAGAGTACCATCAGCAACCCCAGACACGTGTTCCGGCCTAGTCAGGCCTCATCAGTGAGGTGAAGCTGAGCCTCTCTAAGACACAGTGAGCATGGGGTCCACGCCTGGATTACCCTTGGTTACTTAGTGTGGAATTCCAAATTTCGCAAAGTAACAAAGGAGTGTGGTAGCCGCTCTACTGAGAACAAACATGGGTCAAATACCCTGTTCTATTGAATTTCTTCCACTCAGCAGTGTCAAAAACCACATTGTAGCTCACTGCACCCTTCACAGAGGAGAAATATTAATTTGCGTATCAGTCTTTGTCCCACCCACAAGGGCAGTCCAGAAACAAGATACTAGGCAAATCTCCTCTTAACAAGAGTACCATCAGCAATCCCAGTCACCTATTTTGGCCTAGTCGGGTTTCATCAGTGAGGTGAAGCTGAGCCTTGCTAAGACACAGTGAGCAAAGGGTACACATCTGGATTGTCCTGAGTTACTTAGGGTGAAACCCCAAGTTTTACAAAGTTACAAAGGAGTGTGGGAGCCCCTCTACTGAGAATGGTCATGGGTCAAATACCCTGTTCTATAGAATTTCTCCACTCAGGAGGGTCTACAACCACATTTGAGCTCACTGCACCCTTCACCGAGGAGAAATATCCATTTGCAAATCAGTCTTTTTTCCCACCCATAAGGGCATTGCAACATACAAATTCTAGGCAAATCTCCTTTGAACCAGAATACCATCAGCAACCCCAGACACATGTTTCGGCCTAGTCAGGCCTCATCTGTGAGGTGAAGCTGAGCCTCTCAAAGACAGTGAGCAATGGGTCCACGTTTGGATTACCCTGTGTTACTTAGGGTGAAACACCAAGTTTATAAAGTTACAAAGAAGCATGGGAGCCCCTCTACTGAGAACGAACATAGGTCAAATACCCTATTCTATAGAATTTATTCCATTCATGAGCATGCACAACCACGTGTTAACTCACTGCATCCTTCACAGAAGAGGAACGTCCACAAGGGCAGTCCAGCACCGAAATGCTAGGCAAATCTCCTCTGAACCAGAGTACCATCAGCAAACCCAGACTCGGGTTTTGGCCTAGTCAGGCATCATCGGTGAGGTGAACCTGAGTGTCTCTAAGACACAGTGAGAAAGGGCTCCACGTCTGGATTACCCTAATATTATGTTATGATTCAGGGAAAAAACAATGCTCTGAAAATCCAAAGAAAAGCATTTCAGCAGTAACAACCAGCATGAGACAGCCCACTGGAACAGGAGGGACCTGGTACCTTTCCATTTACTCAGACAATGCAGATACGATTTTCTCTCATGAGAACCAGATTGGTGGTTTATCTTAAAGGTCATGTGCTGCTTCCAGACTTTATGAACTTTCTGTGTCAGAGGAGCCCTGTAAAGCCTCAATTCCCATCCCAGAGACTCTAACCCAATGACCATCAGGTGTCCCAATGCACCATCTCTCTGCAGCCCATTAGAGAATTAGCCCCTGGGGTTCCAGGGACTTGGGATCCAAAAGAACCTGATGGCCTTATTCTCCTACCTGTTGGTCTGAAACACTGCCATTTGTTGCACAATCATTACACACTTCAGTAGAACGTGACACTCACTCATCCTCTGAAATCTTGGCATCTATGTAGGAGCTGTAGGGTCCCAACAATTGGGCAATATATGTTCAAAGGAGTTTTCAGTCATTTACTATTACTGCTTTTTCCAGCACATTCCACCTTACTTGTTAACTTTGCTGCCAATAAAAACTTACATTGAGATTTGTTTCTCATCATGTCTTCTATTGATTTGGCTTCCTTTATAGCATCTTGTAATATAGTTTTTCATTTTGCACTTTCTTTATGAAACCAAGACTCCCCTTGGAAATGTTCACAACTTGAGTGCAATAACGACTATACAGTGGATGTGAGCAGCCAGATATTCCAAAACAAGAGATGCTTTATTCAATTTTCAAAAACACTTCACACTAGGAACGTTTTTTAAATAAAAAGTTGCAATTCATTAAATGATTCATCGAGGTAAAGCCCCCACATTCCTCTGACTCTAGATGTAATATCTAAGGCATCATTGCCTATATCAAACCAATGTTTGCAAGTGTGTCAACTTCACAGAAACAGGAGATTGTGGTTGATGTCTATTCTCTTTTGGATTTTGAAGTTCTCGTAATTGCCATACTCATTAATATGTTTGCGAGTATAGCCAATCACTGTATTTTCTCCTCTGGCATTACATGTTGGAGACACTAGGCTGTCTGATGTAAATGCATTTTGTGCCAATATCACGTCTTCTATCGACACACATTTAACAAGAATATACATTATGCATCTATCATATTAAAATAAGGACTCCGGTATGCCAGCTGTTCGTTAAGTAGATCCAACATAATTCCCAATTCATTCATTTTGGCATTTGACTCAGCACAAATTATACTATCCATTTGTATTGACTGAGATAAGGAGATAATTAATCATTCCACTTTTACCAGAAGAACAAGCTACCACGAAAAAAAGTGATCTTACATCTATCATACAAATTGCACCTATCAGATTTGCTCACATCTGAAAGCATGATTTTATTTCAAGGAATTTGGGCATTAACTGCAAGCATAGAAACACCAGTTAAGTTCTCTTTTTTTTACTGTCCTGCAAATTGCTTTACATAGCCGTCTATGAGGGTCATCATTTCTATATAACAAAAGATGACACAACGGGCCATAAACATGTATTACAATCCTTGATACACGTTCATACATTTTTATTCAATACGTTCTGTCTGACACTTTGTCTACACTAATTGTCCTACATTTTCACCATATCAAGCTGGAATGCATTTGAAAGTTTTGATTTGTTGTCATTGTTCCAAATTATCCTCTATTGGCCACTAACCACACTTGAATGTAACACATAATTGACATCACAGTGAAAGCCAATATTATGGTGTTGAACAACCTATGCCTGGGTGGCATCAAACAGAGTGCTTTTTCAGACGAAATACAATTTAAGTAAGCGTACAATTCATAGAATAACACATTGCTTTTAGTTTTTATTGTAATTATTGTATTTTAAAAATTGTGCAGCCTTGTTATGCCATAGAAGGGTTAACTTGACATGACAGGGTGACACCCAGAGTTATGGCAGCCATGGATTTGGCTTCAGCTTTCAGTACAGTCATATATGGCTAGTTGCTTCTACCATATGACAGTTATAGAATTGCATGGCAGGTATATCCGCCATATTCTAAATGCAGCCCTGCATTCCCAGTTGCTGTTATAATATGGCAAGCCTCCTACATATACTTCATGCTACATTCTCACATGCAAGGTAAGGTGCACCCTAAACAATCGAAGTGCTGCCACCATATGCTACGAATGGCCACAAATAACCCAGTGATAACATATAATGCCTCAGAGGTAAGTTACAGTCATCACATGCAAGCTACATTCTCTCAGGATCACGTGTGGCTAACATATGCCAATTGAATCCTCAAATGCCCCTGATGCTACTGAATCTCCCATATACATTGTATAGTGCTGGGAAATCTACACCAAAGAAAAGGCTGCAGAGAAACGTGCTGAATTTAAGTGAGCATAATGGTAGGAATGAGAGTATGCGTTTACCGGTAGGTGGCATCATTACATTGCACTGGGGGTTCGTGGTAATGGATTTCACTCGGGAGCTGGCTTTTGGAGGAGGGGGGCTATTTCCGGTTCCTTTATAGAATTTTAGGCTTGGTTGGTGGAAGCTGTGTGGGTTATATACGATTTCTTGAGAGCGACTGGCAAAGTGTAGTTGCTTCTTTCATGCTGTTACACGGTTGATTAGTTAATGTTCCTGGGGGAGAGGTAATTTCCATTGATATTACAGCAACAGCAATACAATGGAGGCTGAGTTTGGTGCATGTATCTTTAGCTGCAAAAGGTAGGAACATTTATTAGTCTCTGTGCCGATTTCCGTGTCATGACTGCCTTGCTTTTCAGGGTGAGAGAGTGAATTTATTAGTTAGTGGTATTCCATGCCTCACATGTTATGATTAAGGTTAGTGCTTGTTCTTGTTCTCAATGGACTTCGGTCATTTGGGGTTGGTTTATGGCCTTTCAGCAGATCATTCATGGATTTGGAGAGAGCCATGTTTTTACTGCTTTACAGAAGGCCATGTAATCCTGAGTGCGACGAATACGGCGAGGCAGCAAATTCCATACGGTTGGGGCCAAAGTAGAGAAGGCTGTCCCTCCCAGTCTAATGAGTTTGAGGCTGGGATCCTTAGTAGGAGGGCCATGCTTGACCTCAGGGTACGTGATGGGTGGTAGCGTATAGTCTTCTCTTGGAGGTATGATGGGCCAGACCTGTGCAATGCTCGATGTGTGATGCATAGGAATTTCGAAAGAGGCTCTTCGACTAATGGGAAGCCATTGGAGGGTGTGGGGAGTAGGTAAGATGTGGCCTCTTCATCCTAAAGTAAGCAGGAGTTTAGCAGCTGCATTTTGGACTCTTTGGAGTTTGTTAAGTTGGCATGATGGAGTGCCTAGGTACATGGAATTCGCATAGTCTAGTCTTGGCATGAAATTAACATAATAGATTTCAATTTGTTGGGAAAGGAGAGATAAGAGAAAATGCGTCTCAGCAGCCTGAGGTGGTAGTGACAGGATTTGGATACATTATTGATCTAGTGGGAGAGGGTTAGGCCTGGGTCCAATATGCATCCAAGGTTTTTGACTGAGCTGGTAGTTGGGGGGGGGGGGCAGAGGAAGGGTGGCCATGGGAGTGGTTGAGGGAGTAGAGCAGTGTTGTCACATACCATGATTTCAGTTTTCCTCAGGTTGAGAAGGCTTCTAGTCATCAATTGTTCAATATCAATGAGGCAAGATGCTAAGTTGGGGGGGTGTGAGGGGGTGACCAGAGCTTGTTTTAGGGATTCTCAGGATAATTTGGGTGTTGTCGGCGTAATTTTTGCAAGTGAAGTTGGGCGAGTGGATGATCCCTGGCAGTTGGGTCATGTAAAGGTTGAACACAAGCGCAGAGAGGCATGCACCTTGGGGTACTCAGGTGTTCACTGGGCGAGCAGGGGATGTAAATGGGGAAGGGTTGTGATTTGTTCTGTTGCAAAGGAAAGAGGCAATCCAAGAGAGAGCCAGGTCCTGGATTCCAAGTGAGCGGAGTCGGTTGAGTGATTAATCGTGTCAAAGGCTGAAGAGAGATCCAGGAGAATCAGAGTGGCTCATCCTTCAGAGTAATAAGTGACTTTGAGGTCATCCCAGATTGAGAACAGTGTGGTTTCTGTTCCATGTCGGGGTCAGAAATCAGACTGAGCAGGGTCTAGCAGGCCATTGGATTTGGCGAAAATGTTGAGCTGAGAATAGGCAGATCGGTCTATGAGTTTCGCTACAAATCTGGTGTTGCCGATGCGTCTGTAGTTGGATGGCTGGAGGGGGTCGAGGCCTGCCTTTTTCAGAAAGGGTTTGATGTGTGCAACTTTGGAGGGGTATGGGAAGGAGTCTGAGGTGAAGGAGTCATTGCGTATGGACTTAGCTTTTTCTCCAGTACAGGTGGAGACGATTATTTTGAGTAGGGGGGCCAGGCAGAGATCAAGGGGCGATCCAGAAGGTCTGGTGCTGGACAGTATTCAAAAAGTTGAAAGGGTATGAGGAACCTTTTGTGGGAGACCTGTATCAGTGGGGGTACGGCTTCGAGATTCCTAAAGTGGGGGCACACTAGCAGAAGGAGAGAGACCTAAGATTATAACACCTAGATAGTGGGGGAAAACACCTAAAATGGAGGCACGTCAGCAAATGTAACAACTGCTAGGGTTGAGATTCCTAAAAACAGGGCACAGTAGCAGATGCAACAACAGCAGCTAGCTGTGTGATTCCTAAAGTGGGAGCACAGCAGCAAATGTAACAACTGCTAGGGTTGAGATTCCTAAAAACGGGTCACAGTTGCAGATGCAAGTACAGCAGCTAGCTTTGATATTCCTAAAGTGGGAGCACAGTAGCAAATTCAACAACAGCTAGCTTTGAGATTTCTAAAATGGAGGCACAGTAGCAGATGCAACAACAGCTAACTTTGAGATTCCTAAAACGGGGGCAGAGGAGCAGATGCAACAACAGCAGCTAGATTTGAGATCCCCATAATTGGGTGCACAATAGCAGATGCAACATTCACTAGTTTTGAGAGTCCTATAATGGGAGCATAGTAGCAGATGCAACAACAGCTAGCTTTGACATTCATACAATGGGGGCACAGTAGCAGATACAACAATAGCTAGTTTTGAGATTCCTAAAATGGGTTCAAAGGAGTAGATGCAGCAAAACCTAAGATTGTGACACCAGGATATTATGAGAACACTTATAAACGGGGTACAGTAGCAGATGCAACAACAGCTAACTCTGAGATTCCTACAATAGGAGCACAGTAGCAGAGACAGCAACAGCTAGTTTTGAGATTCTTAAAATTGGTTGCACAGTAGCAGATGCAACAATCGCTAGTTTTGAGATTCCTTAAATGGGTTCACAAGAGCAGATGCAGACAAACATAAGATTGTGAAACCAGGATATTCCGAGAACATATATAAAGGGGGCACAGTAGCAGATGCAACAATAGCTAGCTTTGAGATTTCTAAAATGGGTTCACAGGAGCAGATACTGCCAAGCCTAAGATTGTGACACCAGGATATTATGAGAACACTTATAATGGGGGCACAGTAGCAGATGCAACAACAGCTAGCTTTGAGATTCCTACAATGGGGGCACAGTAGCAGATGCAAACACAGCTAGCTTTGAGATTCCTACAATGGGGGCACAGTAGCAGATGCAACAACTTTGAAGGTGGCTATTTGGTGCAATAGAGTTGGGTAATTTTACAATAATACAAGACTTTTGGCTGTGTATGTTGGACCAAATGTTATCAGATAATTAATAAGGAGCCATTGGGTTGGTCATTTTAGTGGGGGGCAGTAATGGGTGCTCCCCCTGGCCATAACCATACCTATTCAGTGGCTGCTGTGTGACTGCTGCAGGCTCCACAGGCTAACACGGGCCAAAACTGTCTGGTGCTTTCTACTTTGGGAGCTGCAGTTCTTTGCATTGAGCTCGTAGTCGCAGGGGCTGCAGGGGCAGGGGGCTGCCCTGGCAGGTTGCCCTAAATGGATTCCTGACCACCAATCAGAGGAGATGGGAGGGATGGTAGGTGGAGGAGGGAGCACAATCAAGAAGTTATGAGCAGGGGAGAGGAGCCGGGACACAGAGGGGTCGATTCATGGAGCAAACGTGCGCCGAAAATCCCAGCGCAAGCAGGCGCAAGGTGGCGCAAGCGTGAGAAACCCAGCGCACGCGCACACGTGCGATTCAAGGAAGACGCTGCGCATGTTTCCCGCTGTCTGTGCGCCAAATCCTGCCATGGCGCACGTGGGCAACCACGGCGTGCGCTACGCACACAGCAAAAGCGCACATAGCGCGGCGCACACAACCAAAGTGGGCGGAACAGTGGGCGTAACACGCGGAATGGGGAATAACGCATGAAAAAGAAGGCGTAACTGGGGAAGTACTGCAGGGAACTGCATGGAACGCCCACACGCACGCGAACAACCCGTATTCATGGATTCGAATACGGGAAACCCGGGCACGGCAAAAGACGCACACAGGCGTCAACGCATCCGCCACACGAAGGCAGGCGGAAGCGTCCCCGCACACAGTATAAAAGTGCACGCAAACAACAAACACGTATATACAGCTACGATGAATCCCCCATTTGTCGCAGCACTGATCGTGGGACACTGCAGGAGGAGGAGAATAGCCAGGGCACGCATTTTCGCACCACGGACAAGCCTTTTTGGGATGCCTGACGACCAGGTCTACGGCAGGTATAGGTTTCCACCCCATATCATCCTAGACCTGGTCAGGGAGTGGGAAGATGACCTTACATCCCCCACCCTTTGCTCCCAAGCATTGAGCCCCTTGGAGAAGCTGCTCAATGTCCTGCATTTCTTGGCCACTGGGTCATTTCAGCGGACTACTGCCATAGTGGGGGGGGTCTCAGAGGCCACGCAGTCACGCTGCCTACACCAGGTACTGGCAATCATGACAGCGCGCCCCTCAGTCCGCAGGTACATATACATGCCCAGAACACCCGCAGAAAGGCAAGCCGTTGTCCTGGATTTTTACAGGGTGGCACACTTCCCCAAAGTGCTCAGTGCCATAGATTGCACCCATGTGGCCCTACGTCCACCTAGGGCCACTGAGCACATCTACCGAAACCGCAAGCACTGGCATTCCATCAATGTACAGGTGGTATGCGATGCAAAGGGAATCATCACCTCTGTCTATGCAAACTACCCTGGCTCCACCCATGACAGTTTCATATACAGAATGTCCGCCCTGAGCCGGGCCCTGGAAGCTGGGCAGCATGGCGCCACCTGGCTCCTAGGTGAGTACAAATGCCCTTGCACATGCATGCATGTCACACACACACACACACAAATACACAAACCGCAATAATCACAACCATTTACACCTGCCCAGGGGACAGTGCCTACCCTCCGAGCATCCACATGATGATGCCAATCCGGAACCCCACCACACCACCCCAGGTAAAATACAACGCCACCCATAATGCAACCAGGGCCATAGAGGAGCGCACATTCGGAGTGCTCAAGTCACGTTTCCGCTCCCTTGACCGCTCTGGCGGGCAACTACTCTATGCACCCCCAGTAGTGTGCAGGATCATTGTGGCAGCATGTGTCCTGCACAATGTTGCAAAACGGAGGGCGTACCGGTGGACATGGTGGTTCCCCCACATCCCCAACCACAGGCACAGGCGCTGCCCATGGGAGGGGACAGGGCACGTGGCGAGGAAGCCCGGACCCAGCTTGTGGCCACATTTTTTACCTAAACTCCCACCCCTGTGGAGTGCACACAGGCCTTGCACATACCAGGTGACAATCGATGATGACAAAGAGACAGTCAACTGTCACAACCCTACCACCCTGAGATAGTTGCCATGGAAGTGCCACATTGTCTGCATCCCTAGCTACTTAAACACAAGCTATCCTGTGTGACCAAAAGGCCCACATATGACATGTGACATGACATGATATGGCATTTGTAACGTGCCTATACACAAGTGTTTCAAGGTGCAACGAGGGGGAAGGGAAAAGTGCAAGGGGAAGGGGAGGGGGGGAGTGCAGTACAGGGTAAGTAGAATAAAAAACAAATAAATAGGCCAGCTGGTGGCAACTGCAAAGGTAAGTGCAGACAAGTGCTGGGAAGGAGGGGCTGTAGGGATAGAGAGACAGTCCTGCAGTGCAGGGGTTGCCAGGGAGGCAGTGCAAGTGGAGAGTGGCTGGGCCAGGGACCGAGGTTGGTGAGAGTGGCCCAGTTGCAGATCCAGTGCAGTTCCAGTGAAGAATTTAGCAAGGGAGAGGGAGAGAGAAAGCAGAAGCAAAGAGGAAGGTCTTGAGGAGCTTCCGGAACTGGAGATGGTACTCCTCAAGTTCGAGTGAGGCAGGAAGGCTGTTCCAGAGGGAGGCCCCTGCCGCGGAGAGAGATCTACCCCCAGCTAGTTGCTTTGAGAAGCGGATGACCCTGACATGCAAGGTGTGAATCACACACACCTGCACAACAGGCCATGATCTTCACTGTTATGTCACTCAAACCCTCCCAAACCACAACATGACATGGCAAGCAATAGCCATACAACAACACAGTACCAATAAGGTACACATTGCCATGTCAAAAATGTACAGTGGCATCAGACAATGATGCCTGACATGGAATTAGATGAAATGACTGACCAACAACATCCCACCCAAAATAAGTCATTCCCAAATGCATTACAAAAGTTGTAGACGTAACATAACAATGAATGCCTGTCTACATGCACATTGTGCATTGCAAAATCAACACTGCAGTTTCTGTGTGCTGTGTCCCACTCCTGCAACACACTGCTCAGCACACAGCACAGTGAACAGCTATTGTGTGTGATGCACACCCCGAGCATCACATCTAAGCGACAAACCACATCAAAAAGCAAATTAGGCATGTACAGGATCCATAATTGGTCACAGAACATGTGCTGCAGGGACACAGTGGGCACCACAAGGCAAACAGAGTGTACACGTGGATATCCAAGGGTGGTTGTACATGTAGTGCATCATAGTGCAAGTGTGTGGGTCAGTAAGGACATGCACTCAACATATGCATGTGCAATCAGGTGACCTTCAGTGTCCTCTACACATCACATGTGATCATTCACCATGTGTACACCCCAGCATGTCAAACCACAACTATCCTTTCACACCTGAAAGGTAAACACAACACATGAACAGGCATTGATCAGCAGAACACAACATGTACATAGGATACCGCAATTACAATGTCAGGGTTCCCATCACACTGCAGGGCAAGGCAACTATCAACAACAAAACACGCCCCCTCCCTCACAAATGACCATGACCCACTGAACAACTCCACCTGGGTCATGGAGCCTTCAACCCTCAATTTCACCTGGCCACAGGATCACCCTTCCCCTTTGTCACCATCTCCCACCTTGTGTGTAAAAAGGTGCCTGCACCCTCAGAGTCCACCCGCATTTGCAAAATCACAAAATCCAAGCCAGAAAAACGAACCAGAACACCCTCCAGTAGATGACTTGACGTAGCAGTACCTCACAAAGGCCAAGTACTACCACAATGATGTAACAACCAAGGTAGCACAGTAAAACAATGTCACAACAGGATGTGAACCATGTGTGGTACATAACATAGAATGATGCACCTTGAACGGATGTGTACTGTCACAGGTCCCGTGTACAGGCGCAGGAGTGGCACGAAACAACCACCCCCACCGTGGCCCGGGTGCCTGCAAGGTCAAACTCACACAGGCCTCTGAGACCCTGGTGGGGAAGGAGGGTCAGGGATATGCAGTCGGGACAGGTGTTGGCACACTGGATAACTGGAATGAGTGGCAGGAGAGGGGAGGAGGAATGACACATGAAAGTAGGGAATGCACGAAAATGTACTACCTGAATGAACACATACACAATCCGAACAAACTTGGACATCATTGTCATGGCCTTCTGTAGTCCAGGCTTAGGAATGGCACGAACCAACCACCCCCTCTAGGGTTTTGGCACCTGCAAGTTTGGGGCTTACACAGGCATCCGCAACCCCAGCGGGGAAAGAGGGTTAGGGAACGTTGCTTGGATAGGTATGGGAAGCAGGAACACCGGGTAGAGGGTACAGGGTTTAAAATTGGATAGGACTCCGGGTGATTAGGGGAAAACAAACATACCAAATTGAATTACACATTCATCCATGCAGTAGTGCACCCCCCAGCAAGCCTATGCAGAGCAGTTTGAAAGAAAAACAACAAGACACTTAGCTCTGGTTTTGAGTGCTGGCATCCTGCCTGCGCACTCTCAGGTCCGGTTACAGGAGCACTTCAATGCTGCAAAGAGAGCCACAGTTAATAATCTGTCCATGCCCATAACACAAAAACACACCACCAAATATGCCCCATAGCAACAAACTACTCTACAAACAGACAATCTGGTGTAGATGCTTCGTACCCATATGTAACATTACCCCTGTGATGGGTCATACACAGTCAATGCAGTAAGTCAGCCGCCGGTGGGTGCATGGCAAATGGAACACCAATGTGTCACAATTCACACAACATGCAATGTTCCCTGGGTAAGCAGACAGACCCATATAGCAAGGCATGACTTCAGAACAAGTCGTGTTCCACCATGACCAAAACAAAGTAGGCAGTGCATGTTTCAAAATGTACATGGAAATGAAATGCACTGCACCCGGGTATGTCACTTGCTGTATGTCCCTGTGAGCTGCCCCTTTCCATGTCTCGGAAGGCTACATTGTTGATACAAGTGCCTCAATGGACCTTGGTGTACCAGAGGGTATGTGCCACTGCCCCTGCAGGTGCCCCAACAACCTTACAATCAACAGCCATCAGTCCACCAACATATCTGAGCTGTATTGTGAGCTTCAACACCAATATTCGTCCAAGCTCACCCTCAGTGCTGTGACTAAGCCTGCATGTGCAACTCGCCTGGTGCAAGCTTTGCTGTGTTGTGGCCCCCCTGTGCTGCTCACCTTGCCTGGAGTTCCTTGGAACACGTCAGCAGTTCTAGGATGTAGGTCTGCAATCCCTGTGCCTCTGCTTGTGCACACATGTGCATGTGGGCACCAACAAACGTGTACAGAATTCAGACGTCCAAAGGGCCATGTCTGCTGGCAAAGGTGGTCTGGAGGCTCATCCCCCTGCAGAAAGGGCATGACACACATGATTAATGCTTTAAAGTCATCTGTGTGTGTCTCTTCAGGCATCTCATTACTGGACCATGTCAGAGACTTACATCAGAAATCACACCATCAGTCTGTCTTTCACATCCAAAGTGTGGAACACACTATCTACGGCATGAATTGCAACAAGCACGTGTACAGTAAAGATAAGAAACATACTACACAATGCATAGCAATGAATGTACACATTAATCATGAAACACCCCATCTAGCAAAAGCTGAACAGTGGACAATAACACCGCAATCATCCCCACTAGGGGTATCAACACAAGTTACACAGCACCAGACATGCCACAGATATGACAGTCCAAAGCCCTTGTGTAATAGGCTGTCACACCAAACCATCCTTGCAAGCCCATGGATAAGGGAGGCAGGAGTGGCATATGTGAGTCAAGGACCCCAAGCAGCAAACACATACACAAGACAAGCCTGAAGGGCCCCGCTGGAACAGACAGTGGATGCCTTCAAAAGCCACAAAGCACCGCACCGTCACATGAAAGCACAATAGACAAGCAATTTTAAACTATATTAACTAATTACACTAACTATGAAAAACCTACATTACCTAATTAAACTAACTATCAAACAGAAACTTAACTAACTAAAGTAAAAGAAAAATCAAAAATGGCCACATACGACCCGGGGGGGGGAGGCTCCCAGGTGGGGGGAGGTACAGGGTGCTGCTCAGCACCGACATGCGATGATGATGAGCCAAAAAATAAACCTCCATGGGCTCAACGCCTGCACAGCACGACCTATGTGGGAGATAGATGGTCGTCCGAGTCTGGCTCATCCTGGAAAGGAGGACGTGGCACAGTAGCCTGTCCACGCCTAGCCGCAGCTTGCCCCTCGTCGGCAGCAAGTCTGCCGGACGGGTGAGCCTGGTTCTGTGTGGCGATGTGACGTAGGTCTGCATGCAGAGCCTCACGTGATACACGTGATTCCTCTTGCAAGATAGCACGTGTAACACAGAGTTCCTCCTGCAAGGCCTGGCTGGACAACCGCTGCACCTCCCGGCAAGCCTGTAGCTCTGCCGAGATGGTACACTCAAGCTGTGCAAACCTTTCCTCTGCCCGCTGCCTCTGGGACATCATAAGGACACCCAGAGTGCATTTGAGGGAAGCATTCTCCTCCCTCAGGGCATCCATGTGCGCCTCTGCGTGAGCAGCAATTGCTTGACGCAGAGACGACATTTCAGCCTGGCGTGCCCTGTCTGAGGCCGCCATGCCCAGCCTGAGCGAGCGGGCCGTGGACCGTGCTGACCTGCTGCTGGCGAAGCACCTGCCTAGCAGGGGGGAGCACAGATCGGGCCACACTCTCCATGCTCTCAGCGATGTTCTCCATTGCTGCCCCCTGCCATTCTGAATTGGCAGTCATGTCTTGCTCCCACTCAGAATACTGTGGTTGCGCGCGGCGACCGCGTTGCTGGGCTTGACCCCTGCGGGACCCAAGGACCGGGTGTCCTCGCTGTGTTGGCACCGCCCGCGGCTGCACGACTACATGCCCCCTTCGACGTGATGTCCCAGGTACATCAGTGACTGGTGTGGAGGGTGACCCTGCGTCCCGATCCACCCTGGGCGGAGGAACCAAGACTGTCTGATCCCTCAGTGCAGGTGTCGTGGACGGAGGAGTGTCCACATCAGAATCACTCACCCCTGACACATGGACTTGATGCTCATCCAACTCGACATGGACGTCAGAGTCGTCATCAAGGCTGGACTCATAGGCAGCCAGAGACAAGATGGACCGTAGCACTTTGGGGTTTTCGTGGCCTACCACCCCATGACCCCCACTTGTGTCGGGTTGATGTAGTGGTAACAACCCTGTGTCTGGCATGACAACACCATCCTCTGGCTCCATTGCGTCATAATCTGAAAAATAGAGAGAAAAAAGGTCACTACACATGTCAGAAGCACACAACACACACACACATAAGGACAACAAACACATCAGGCAGACATGTGACACACAACATATAACCTGGCATGCATGCTGGGTCAACTTTGAATTGCTTCTGTGATCAGACATGTTGAAAGGTGGCAGTTTCCATGAAAGTGGGTCTATGCAGTGCAGAAAATGTGTACGCCACTCACTACCTACATGTACAAGGACTCCATGGTGTGTGTCAGGAAATGTGAAGGCAGTTGAAGGTCAAATTCAGGCATCACGTGCATTGTGCATTCAATGTGTAGCATATCTAGAAGCCAAGCACCCCTCCACACAAGTACAAAAGCAGGGATGCCTAGCATGGTATCAAAAGGCTGACCATAGACCTGTGTATTGACAGGCAGTGTTGACTGGCATCAACAGCTTAATGTGATTCAAGTGACAACACTGAAAATGATGATGGGACAGTAAGCAGGACACATGATGAAAACTCTGGAGGCCGCCCACGTGTGAAGAAGACACTACAACAGTTGGACAGAGTCATTGGCCATTAAACAGGCTGAGGCCTGTGAGCCACACAGATTGTCAGACCCTAAACATGTGTGCAACGCATTACTGACCCACAGTTGACATGGGAAGGCTGATGAGATGCCATGCAATGTATGTCACCCAGGACTTGTATTACAGTGATCATCCAGTCAAGGACACATAGGGGCATGCGTGCAATGCACATGGAGCACGAATGGGTACTCATGTCCCTGCGGGACATCTGACCTATGCACAGTACAAGTGAGATACCCTGCATCAAGTACTAGGGCTGTACCACACAGCATATGTCTGGCAGATTGTACGCTGGAAGTTAGCATCTACACAGGACGCATGAACAGGAAAGTACACATTGGCAAGATTGAAGCAGACCAGTGCAAAGGTGGAACTGGGGTGCAGAGTGGCGGAGGAGGGGCAAGGGAGCATGCCTACATGGAGTCCCCGCATGCAGGCAGAGGAGACATGCACGTCAGTCATGCAATGACATTGTGCCTGGGCTGAGAGGAAGGTCACCCCACGCCACATGCAGAAGGGCCAGTGAGCTGGAACATGGACCGGAGGGGCATACTTGTAACCAGCACGTCAGTAGGGTGCAATAGTGGTGATGCGGACAGTCCCCGTCTGCTCCACATGTCCACCATCCAGCAGAGCAGACATGCATCACGGAAGCATTGCATTACTTACACATCAGAACCATGTACACGTCACATGTAGTGGCAATCATGCACAACACATCCCACAAGTGAAACACACACATCCTCAACAAACACGCATCAACACTCACTGGACTGGGCATCAAAGTCCAGCATCTCTCCCACTCCTTCGACCAATTCAGGTGGTATGAACTCCGCAATGAGTGCCTCATGCGGAGTGAGCTCTTCCTCCTCTGGTGCAGGCCCACTGCCAGTCACCAGAGTCAAGTAGTAATTAGAGGCACGCTTAGCCTTAGTGCTACGTTTGATGTCATTCCAACGCTTTTTGCACTCTTGCGCCGTGCGAACCTCATGGCCGAATGAACTGACATGTTCCGCAACATGCTTCCAGTGGGTGTCATGGTGGGCAGCCGTAGTCTGACTATTGGCACCCACTAGCATGTCACGGCTGTGGCCCCACACGTAGCCCACGAGGAAGTCCAGTTCCTGATTGCAGAAAGGCTTCTTCCTCGACGTGCAGGAGGTCGTGGCTGTGTGTGGGGTCCCAGCCTGTGCTGCAGGTGCAACCTTCCTCCTCTTGGACTGTGGCACAGACCCTGGCTGGCTAATGCCGTCCTGACCAGTATGGCCAGTGGGTTCGATGGATTGAGCCAAGGGAGTGGCAGGTGGAGGGATGACCAAAGGCCTGACTTGTGTCAGTGGCATCTGGGTGCCCTCTAATGGAGCCTGCACAGCAACATCCGCTGTGGCAGGGTCATTGACCGCTACGGTCCTGGTTGGCAGACTCACAACCGGGGTGTTGTTGGGTGCATCTGCCCCTGCAATTGCCAACACCCGGCTGTTCGGGGCAGCAGATGATATAACTGCCCCAGGGACACGTGTCTTGGTCTGAGCAGCTCTGCCTGCCCCTATGGTTTCCCTGCTGGCCTGTTGGAAATCTACCGAAGGCTCCTCAAGTGCCAACGCAGCCTGCGCTGGCAGATCCTGAGTCTGGGTGGCGGTGTCCACAGCTGCACCTGCAGCTACCACTACCCTTGGGCCCGTGGCAGTCGATGGAACGGACTGCCGGGTCACACAGGCGCCAGTGCCAGATGCAGAAGCTGCATCCCCCAGAACCACAGGGGGTGGTGGCATGACTGCACCGACACATGGCACAACATTGTGCTCAAGTGGCGCACCCCTGCCTCTTCCCCCTCTGTGGCCGCCCTGGACACCCTGGAGTCCCCCTACTCCCTGGTCACCACGGCCATGTCCCCGACCACGCCTGCCACGAGGAGTATGCCCAGCTGAGGCGCCCCTCACCTTTGGTGTCCTCCCAACCATGGCACAGATGTAGTAGTGCTGGCACAGATGGAGTAGTGCCAATGGGAGGTGTACACCACAATTGACCTGGGCAATTGGGGTGAAGGGGGTGGGAAGCAAGATGTTAACAGCCCCCCTGCACCTGCAAGGCTGTATGTGACCCCGGTGATGTAGTGACGGGTCACGCAACGCTCAGGCACCCCAAAACTGCAGTAAAACCGTGCACGCAACCCTGCAGCCTACGTGCGTGGAATCAACCTCCCGCAGTACGTGGTGGCACCCAGTAACACGAATAACGCGTACGCGTGGGACACGCAGGCTACTATGACCTCGAAAATGGGTGCGATACACAGGGGCACCCGCAGTGGGAAAAATAGTGTGTCCAACTCACTGTCTGACTAGCACGATGCAGAAAAACACGCATAGCCAATACCCCCGCCAAAAGAAGAGATACGTCCTTGATAGCTGTGAAGTTGTGATGGCGCGCGAAACAACAGGAAGCAGCAACACACGTCGGTCTCCACGAAAGGCACGTACAGCGAACTGCTGCCCCCGCTCACCTTTAACCCGTGCTGAGGGAAAAGCCCGCGTGCGTCACGTCACTTACGCGCATGGGCCCTTTCCTCGGATTACACGCATTCCCACGCGGACGTGCAGTTTTTCACGTGCGCTGAAACGCCCATGCACGCCTGCGCACGTCACAGAGGCGCTTGCACTTGAAGGGCTTTCTGTCCAATGAAATCGCGTATGCGAGCAGACGCGCTTACGTGCTAAGGGCCTTTCTTCGAATTACACGCTGACGTGCAGAATTTTCACGTGCCAAATCACTCCGTATCCAGCTGGCCACGCGTAAGCACACGGAAGACCATGCTCCTGCCGTAAAGGCCGAATTACTGCCCCCCAGAGCCTTGAGCAGCCTCCCACGAGCCATCTGCTGCTGCCTGCCTGCCTGCCTGCCTGCCTGCCGCCACCGTGCCCTGCTATTTGGTGCCTGCACATCAGCCATCTGCAGGGGTCCAGTTGCTGTGTCCACCCCTGCTGGAACAGAAGACTCCCGACTGCGATACCATCTCTCATCCCAGCCCCAGGACCCAGTTGCCCACCCACGCCTGCCTCGGGGGTCGCCATGTCGGGGCAAACACCATCCGAGACCACTGGCGACCCCCAGCCAGAGGGGCAGAGGGCCACCAGCTTCAGTCAGAAGGAAGTTGGTGTCCTGGTGGAGCATGTCCTGGGGCATTATGATGCCCTCTTCGGATCATCACGCGCCGACAAGGATGGATGGGACAGGATCTGGACGGACATCGTGACTGCCATCAACGCGGAGGGGGTGGCAGTCCGACTATTACATCATGTCAAGAAGCGCTGGGAGGACTTCAGGTCCAGGACCCTCAACAAGACCCGGCGCCTCTTGAAGGCAGCGGATGCTAAGGGGCGCCGGCGCCACTTGTCGGAAGATCAGATGAGGGTCCTGGAACGCATATCCCCAGCGATCCACGTCCAGTTCCTTGAGAGGCAGACCCATCTGGAGTCGAGCGGTAAGTGGCCAGGCATTGCTGTGTGAGACAGGGCATGTTGCAGTGTGCTGGTTGTCTGATACTTGCCTGTATGTGTGACATAGGCCATGTACACGTGTGTGTGTCCAGGGACATCATGGTCATGCATGTGAGACCAGTAATGTGTGAAGCACATGGTTGTGTATGTGTTTAAATGCTACATGGGGAGCCCTATGCGGAATGGACACATGAGAGCATGCCAGTCTCTGTTTCTGGACATGGGTGGGGGTGAGGGATGGGTGATGATGCCATGTACATGTATGGTTTCCATGTCTGTGTGTCTGACCTGCGTGTCTGTGACTTGTGAATGCCATGGATGCATGACACATGTCTGTGTCAATGTTCAGCTATCCTTGCAACCACTGTTTCTGGGGTGTACGAGTCCTGATGGATGAAAGTACGGTGAAGTGTGTGAATGTGATAGGCATGACCCATGATGCATGTGAGTTCAAAAACAACATTGTATGTTTCAAGAGTCCCTTGAACATGTTTGCTTATGTCCATAGCATGCGCCATGCCTGTTACTGCATGTGTTTTGCCTGCACTAACCCATGTGTTGTGGAGGGACATGATGGAAGTGATCTTTGACAGTGCCACTCATCTGCTATTGCTTCCTGTCTAGGGGACCATTGTACAGTACCCTGATGCTTGTGTTCTATGTCTCCCTCTACACAGCGCAAAGTGAAGAAGAGGGCAGAGACGGCGCTGTGGAGCAAAGCGGCGGGGATGCCCCCACGGCTGCAGCGGAAGGGGTGGGTGAGCCCCCACAGGGGCTTGCAACGGCGGAAGACGGTGTGGAGCCATCCAGGTTGGTGGTTTCCACAGAGGAGGAGGCCGCTACTGAGCCGCACATGGGGCCTGGTGGGGGCATCCCTGCTGGTGCAAGTGGTGCAGTGCAGGGGCAGGAGGCAGCACAGGTCGCCATGGAGGTGCCTGTGCATGTCACTGTCCCTGACACTGTGACTGCACCACCATGCACCAGCAGGGATGCCACATCCCAGGCCCGTCTGCAGGTAGGGGGGATGTCCATGTCATCTGACTCCCCTCCACCTGCGGACGAGGGGACCCCTGGCCGTATGGAGAAGGTCCTGATTGGTGTCGCGTTGCGCACGGGTGTCACTCGTGATGAGGTGCGTGCTTCCCGGGGGGAGCACGCACGTCACCACGAGCACCATGCCAACGTGGCCCAGTTGGGAGCGGTCGTGGTCGGGGGTCTCGTACATGTGTCGGGCACTTTGGCGACCCTCTCCTCCTCTGTGGAGGCTATGAGCCAGTCGTTCTCCATGCCGTCTTCCGGCCCAGATGCCACCAGGGCCCCCTGTGGACCTGCCCCGACCAATGCAGCCAACTCGGTGGGGATCCCATCCCTGCCACAGTCAGGAGTCGGAGGTCCAGCAGGGGTGGACACACCAGCAACTGGACCCCAGCAGATGGAGGATGTGACGGCATCATCGGGCAGGGCATGTGCACGACGGCGTCGGTGGATTCCATCAGCCTGGATGCTGTCGTGCAGGCACAGGCATTTGCGTCGGAGGCAGCGGCAGGCTCGACGTAGGAGGCATCATGGCTCGGGGCCATCAACATCAGGGGTGCAGGCATCGGCCGGAGGGCAGGAGAACCCTGGAATGGGAGTGGCTTCCGTGTGGGAGCGGTTGGGCCAGCAGATAGGTGTGGAGCGGCAGCGGGCAGAGGAGGAACAGCTCACAAGTGTCAGGGCAGAGAACTCCATGCGGAGGGCGCTGAGGCGGGCTGAGTGCCTCGAGGGTCTTCGCAGGGAGTTGGACACTGCTTTATCCCTGCGAGACCTCGGGGCCAGGGAACATGCCCACCTCCAAGCCATTGAACAGGAGTTCGATGATGCCCTGGCCCATGACAACATCCAGTGAGCCATTGGACTAGCCTGCTGCCCTTGTAAATAGTTATGTAGTTAGTGTTAGGTTTCCTTTGCTTTTTTCTTGATTTTGGACCTTTTGGACAATGGCCAACATTTTTGTATATAGTTTTTTTATTACGTAGTATTTTTAGATAGGTTTCATTTCTTCAGTTGGGATCATGGACCCTGGATTGTTTATCTGTCTATAGTTGACTGTTGGATTATGGTTTTTTTTTTTTGATTTACCCATGGAGCAATGGTTTTTGGTTTTGTTTTTCCCTTGGATGTACTTTTTTGAACTGTGACTTTGGACACCTTTCCTTTGGATTACAATTTGTGGTTTTTCATTATTTTACGGACATGCTGCTTTTTTGTTTTTAATTCCCATTGTCGTTTGTTTATTTTAATCCCATTTATGTTGCTTTTAATACATTTTTTTCATCAAACTTCAATGTGTAGTATCATATCATTGGTTTCATGCATGTCATGATATGGGTTTTAACATTCACTTACACCCATTGTGTGTATGTGAGGGACATGTGTTCATTTACATACTTGCCATTGGGGTTGTATCATGTGATTGGCAATTCTGAGTGGGTGGATGCAATACTTGGGTGGGTGTTTTGCATGTGGAGGCTGGCCATAAGGGCCAGGGATCTAGATTGTGATGACGTGTTGGCTGGGGGACATGTGTCAGGGCCTGCTGGCAGGTGCCTCGCAATGCTGGCGGGTGGGGGTGCAGGGGGACATGAGTGGGACATGAGTGGGGGCCTGCTGGCAGGTGCCTCGCAATGCTGGGGGGTGGGAGTGCAGGGGGACATGAGTGGGGGCCTGCTGGCAGGTGCCTTGCAATGCTGGGGGCTGGGAGTGCAGGGGGACATGATTGGGACATGAGTGAGGGCCTGCTGGCAGGTGCCTCGCAATGCTGGGGGGTGGGGGGTGCAGGGGGACATGAGTGGGACATGAGTGGGGACCTGCTGGCAGGTACCTCGCAATACTGGGGGGTGGGAGTGCAGGGGGACATGATTGGGACATGAGTGGGGGCCTGCTGGCAGGTGCCTCACAATGCTGGGGGGTGGGGGTGCAGGAGGACATGAGTGGGACATGAGTGGGGGCCTGCTGGCAGGTGCCTCGCAATGCTGGGGGGTGGGAGTGCAGGGGGACATGATTGGGACATGAGTGGGGGCCTGCTGGCAGGTGCCTCGCAATTCTGGGGGGTGGGGGTGCAGGGGGACATGAGTGGGACATGAGTGGGGGCCTGCTGGCAGGTGCCTCGCAATGCTGGGGGGTGGGGGTGCTGGGAGACATGTGTGGGGGCCTGGTGGAGGGTGCCCTGCACTGGTGGGGGATGGGGTGCTGCGAGACATGTGTGGGGGCCTGGTGGAGGGTGCCCATGACTGGTGGGGGGTGGTGGTGCAGGGAGATAGGAGTGGGGGCCTGGTGGAGGGTGCCCTGCACTGCTGGGGGTGGGGGTGCTGGGAGACATGAGTGTGGGCCTGGTGGAGGGTGCCCCTGGATGCTGGGGGGTGGGGGTGCTGGGAGACATGTGTGGGGGCCTGGTGGAGAGTGCCCTGCACTGCTGGGGGGTGGGGGTGCTGGGAGACATGTGTGGGGGCCTGGTGGAGGGTGCCCTGCACTGCTGGGGGGTGGGGGTGCTGGGAGACATGTGTGGGGGCCTGGTGGAGGGTGCCCCTGACTGGTGGGGTGGGGGTGCTGGGAGACATGTGTGGGGGCCTGGTGGAGGGTGCCCCTGACTGGTGGGGGGTGGGGGTGCAGGGAGACAGGAGTGGGGGCCTGGTGGAGGGTGCCCTGCACTGCTGGGGGGTGGGGGTGCTGGGAGACATGAGTTTGGGCCTGCTGGAGGGTGCCCCTGGATGCTGGGGGGTGGGGGTGCTGGGAGACATGTGTGGGGGCCTGGTGGAGGGTGCCCATGACTGCTGGGGGTGGGGGTGCAGGGGGACATGAGTGGGACATGAGTGGGGGCCTGCTGGCAGGTGCCCCACAGTGCTGAGGGGTGGGGGTGCAGGGGGACATGAGTTGGACATGAGTGGGGGCCTGGTGGAGGGTGCCCCTGGATGCTGGGGGGTGGGGGTGCTGGGAGACATGTGTGGGGGCATGGTGGAGGGTGCCCCTGACTGGTGGGGGGTGGGGGTGCAGGGAGACAGGAGTGGGGGCCTGGTGGAGGGTGCCCTGCACTGCTGGGGGGTGGGGGTGCTGGGAGACATGAGTGTGGGCCTGCTGGAGGGTGCCCCTGGATGCTGGGGGGTGGGGGTGCTGGGAGACATGTGTGGGGGCCTGGTGGAGGGTGCCCATGACTGCTGGGGGTGGGGGTGCAGGGGGACATGAGTGGGACATGAGTGGGGGCCTGCTGGCAGGTGCCCCACAGTGCTGAGGGGTGGGGGTGCAGGGGGACATGAGTTGGACATGAGTGGGGGCCTGGTGGAGGGTGCCCCTGGATGCTGGGGGGTGGGGGTGCTGGGAGACATGTGTGGGGGCATGGTGGAGGGTGCCCTGCACTGCTGGGGAGTGGGGGTGCTGGGAGACAAGCGTTGTTGATCAGTAGTGCAAGGTGACATGTGGCTTGGCTGGGGGGCATGCCCATGGTGGATGGGCTGCCTGCGGGACATGAGCAGGGGTGCAGGGTTGTCCCCCGTGGTGTGGGCTGCCTGCAGGGGCCGTGGAGTTTGTAGAGCGAACACCTGGGAGGACCCACACGCCAATTCACGTGTAGTACTCCCCGGAACCCCTGAAATACACGTACCCTGCTGAAATTGCGTGTGAGACTTCCCGCGCACCCCGAAATACACGTACCCAGGACATTCGCTTGTGGAACTTCCCACGCACCCCTGAAATACACGTACCCTGCTGAATTTGCTTGTGAAACTTCCCGCACACCCCAGGAATACACGTACCCAGGACATTCGTGTGTGGAACTTCCCGCGCACCCCTGAAATACACGTACCCTGCTGAATTTGCGTGTGAAACTTTCCGCGCACCCCGAAATACACATTCACAGGACATTCACGTGTGGAACTTCCCGGGCACCCCTGAAATACACGTACCCTGATGGAATCGCGTGTGGAACTTCCCACGCACCCCTGAAATACACGTACCCTGCTGAATTCGCGTGTGAAACTTCCCGCGCACCCCGAAATGCACATACACTGGACATTCCCGTGTGAAACTTCCCGAACACCCCAGGAATACACGTACCCAGGACAATCACATGTGGAACTTCCCGTGCACCCCTGAAATACACGTACCCTGCTGAATTCGCGTGTGAAACTTCCCGCGCACCCCGAAATACACGTACACAGGACATTCACGTGTGGAACTTCCCGCGCACCCCTGAAATACACGTACCCTGATGGAATCGTGTGTGAAACTTCCTGCGCACCCCTGAAATACACATACCCTGCTGAATTTGCGTGTGAAACTTCCCGCGCACCCCTGAAATACACGTACCCTGCTGAATTTGCGTGTGAAACTTCCCACGCACCCCTGAAATGCACGTACCCAGCTGAAATCGCGTGTGAAACTTCCCGCGCACCCCAGTAATACACGTATCCCGCTCGCACAGGGCCAATCGCGTGTGAAACTTCCCGCGCACCCCAGTAATACACGTACCCCGCTCGCACAGGGCCAATCGTGTGTGGAACTTCCCGCGCACCCCAGTAATACACGTACCCCGCTCGCACAGGGCCAATCGCGAGTGAAACTTCCCGCGCACCCAAAGTAATACACGTACCCAGCTGAAATTGCGTGTGAAACTTCCCGCGCACCCCAGTAATACACGTACCCCGCTCGTACAGGGCCAATCGCGTGTGAAACTTCCCGCGCACCCCAGTAATACACGTACCCCGCTCGCACAGGGCCAATCGCGTGTGAAACTTCCCGCGCACCCCAGTAATACACATACCCAGCTGAAATCACGTGAGAAACTTCCCGAGCACCCCAGTGATACACGTACCCCGCTTGCCGTGCTGGTACAGGGTTAGCGCAGCCCTTTGCGCTGGATTGGGGATTTTGATGGCTTTTCCCTGCACAAGGGGCATTCTTGGGGGCGTAACTGGCGCTGCTGCAGGGTCGCTGCGCCACTGTGCGCCACGGCTGGTTTTGGTGGCTGGAATCCATGAATACGCTGTGCATGGAAATGTATTTTATCGCACGCGGCTGGCGCAGGGATTCGCACGCGCACCCTGTGTGCAAGCCGCGTGCGCCACTTGTGCGCTGAATTCTATGAATTACCCCCTCAGTGTGGTAGGTGCTTGAATAGCAATATTTAATTAAAATGCCTCAATTTTGGCTCACGAGGTCGGGCAAGGGAACAGGAGGGCTTTGCACACTCGCCTGCAGCACGAGAAAAGTGCGAGGAGGCAAGGGTCGCAAAGGCTAGGCTTACGTTGTGGCTGTCTGGTCTACCAATCAGGGGAGGTTGTAGGGATGGAAGGCGGGAGGAGGGAGCACATTCAGGAAGTTAGAAGTAGGGGAGACGATCTAGGACACAGAGAAAGCGTTAGGCGCTCGAATGCCAATATTTAATTAAAATGGGCTCACAAGGTCGGGTAAGGTTTTAGGGGAGCTTTGCACACTCACCTGCACCGCAAGAAAATTGTCAATGAGGCGAGGGTCACAGAGGCTATGCCTCCATTGTGGCTGTCCGGTCCAGCAATCAGGGGATTTGGGAGGGATGGAAGGCAGGAGGAGGAGGGAGCACAATCAGAAAGTTAGGCGTAGGGGAGAGGAACTGGGACACAGACAGCGTGGTTGGCCCTTGAATGCCAATATTTAATTAAAATGCCTCAAGTTGGGCTCACAAGGTCGAGTAAGGGTTTAAGGGGGCTTTGCACACTCACCGGCCACTTGAGAAAAGTGAAAGATGTCTTCCCCTATATTCACCTCCAGGACAGTCTCAACCAGTGCATCTGACATTAATATATAATCGAGCCAAGAATATGAATTATGCACCAGTGAGTAAAACAAAAACTCCCTATCCCTCCAGTGTAAATTCCTCCAGACATCAACCAAATCAAATACCTTCATCAACTCTCTGAATTCTTTACTTGATTTATGCCCTGTAAAATTACATGCCGAGGATCTATCCAATTTAGGATCTATCACACAATTGAAATCACCTCCTAGTATGACCTTTTCACCTCCATGTCACGTAACATTGCCTTCAATGAATCAAAAAACGTTCCTCCTCTCACACATGGGCCACATATAGAACCAATTGTAAATAAATTGCATTCATACTCCAGGTCAATCAGTAAGATACATCCCTCAATATCCAAACTCACTTGTTCAATACTTGCACCACAACCCTTTCTCAACAGAATCCCTACACCCCTAGAATTAGAAGAGTAGAAATTCAAAAACACCTTTGTATATTTAGCATTTTTCAGAAGGTTCCCACTTCCATCCACTAAGTGCGTTTCCTGCAGAAGAGCCACATCAATTTTCTCTCGCCAATGTTTAGACAGTACCTTCTTCCTCTTTAACAGGCAATTTAACCCTTTCACATTCCATGAGCACACTGAAAACGGGTCCATCTAAAAAAATAACTTCACTCACATGCATGCCATTGAGTTTATGCCAATCATCCACCAACATTCACATTCACCCATCCGTACAACATCTCCAGCCTCTATATTTATTGAACGCGGGAAAGAAATCCTAATCCCATACCGTAGATGTTCACAATACAAGTACTTCCCCCCCCACACAGACAAGAGAAGACAACATATAAACATAAAACAAAAACATTGTTTGAACAAAATCCAATGTATCATGGATTTCATCAAAATACTGTTATATACACAACTCAAACCATTCCTAACGATTCCCCCAGAATTCTGTAGCCAACACCATATTATCGTAGATCTTCCTCTCTTTCAAAGAGTTTCAATTTACATGACCATCTCCTAATCCACTCCTGAATCCATAGTTAATTAATCCCTAGTTTAAAACCAGTGTACAATGAAATATAAAACTACCCTTCCTGCAATAATTGATCAAATCACAGAAACTCTAAACCAACCCACCCAAATAGATGTATCACATGGCAGCCGCACATTCACTAAACTACACCATTCCTCACATTCTCTATCTCCATCCCTTGCCGGCTCAATTCCATTTTACATGAATTGAGATACCTCTCATTTCCTTTAAACCCAGCGCACTGCATCCCCCCAAAGTCAACAGTCTGCATTTAAACCACACCACCCTCCGCCATACTCTAAATACGAGGGAAAAACCGGTTTATAGTGACTTTTTCGAATGTCACTTTTTCAAATGCCTTTTTCTCGACACAAATATGACGGAAAAAAAGGTTTTCTAATGTTTTTTTTTATGTTTTTTTTTATTTGGGGGGTTATTTACACTTTTTTTTACTAACTAAACCAAAAACAACCATATAAAATAAAAATAAAAAACACATTTGGAATTTTCTTTTCCGGCAAATTTGTTTTAGAGAAAAAGCCACTCAAAAATGTGCATTCGACAATTTAACTGGATACTGGAAAAAAGCATATGGCTTGCAAAAACCTGAACCTTCACAAGGCAATACTCCAATTCTCTGCTATTAGGATCCAACACTTTTCCATCCACCACCAGTAGCCTCACACAAGCATTTCTTCAGCTTACAACTGCATTTCCAGAAATCCGCAATGTTCAATACACATAAGAGAAACATCCGCCCCAATCATACCAAATGCGTTCATGTTATGAAAAGTTGGACATTGCAGGGCTGATATATCTAGCCCCAACACCCATACAAGATTCACTTGCACAAATCTCAATTAATATGCAAGCAAAGTCAAAAACCATACTCTTAACCTAGCAAATCGGAGCACAACAGCATTGCATTGATTCCATTTCTCAGACCAGATTGCATTCACATGAATACAAATCCCCATAAACCACCTTCCACTTTTGTAATGTTATTCAGCATTCCCAACTGTTACTGAGAGTTTCTTGGACTCCAGTGTGCATCAATAGCTTCAACAAGAGACTGTATTTGAAGGCATCAGCATTTGACTCATAAGTGACACTATATTAAGGTATTAATGTGCGTTATGAAGGTAAAATGTTATTTTGCGTGTATAAAACAGAGGCAGTCAATGGGCCAGCCTTTTTCATCCATTCCTTAAACTGCTGTCTCCATGGACCCCATAGTCATGAATATCACCATGTCCACATAATAGCCCTCTGCTCAGGTTGTAAGATGACACATTAGGAGCAGGCACATTTGGCAAACAGCAATAACAATAAGTTTCATAATTGTTTAGTGGAGACTGCGATGGGTCCCCGTCATGCGCCGGACTGTTAATTCCGGTTGTCTGGCTGTGTCTCCAGGTTCCCCACTATACGCCTGCTCTTGGATCATGAAATAAGGCTCCCGCGCTTGTACCCCTGGGTGGTGTATCTGCGGTTTGTCAATGCAAGTTAGCTTTTCCACTTCCTGACTTTGTTGTTATTGCAGTCTCAGCTTCCTCGGCACTCAAGCCTGGGTAAGCGGGACATTCTGCCATGTACAGCAGGTGCGCCAGATCTTACATGATGGCCCTGCTGTACTGCCTTGTGAGCCCGGGAGTCCTGGAACAATGTTTAAAGATGTGAAGGCAGGCGCTCTGTTATCAGTCTTTAGCTTCTCCTCCTAACGCACATTTTCATGACTTGATCAATATTCAGGGAGGCTGAGTTTCTTTGTGTTTTTCAGGCGGGTCTGCATTTCTGTTTCAGGTGTGACAAGTTAATTAGCTCTGAGGATTCTGGTACTTGTATTTTTCACACTTGATTTTGCTGGCAGGTGACTGGAAACAACTCCCTCCATAGGACAAATCTTCCCCTTGATGGGGGAGGGGGAAAAGCCATGGTTGTGGCTCTCCAATGTAAGGCATGATGGCCCTGCTGCACTGCCTTGTGAGCCCAGATCTTACATATGTACCATCCCTGTGGCGTGAGGATGGCTCTGCACGTAATTTTGTTTACCCTGCCGGGTGTTAATCCATCTCTCGGCACAGGGCAGCTGGTATCCCTCTGCAGGAAGGACAGGATTCACAGCGCGCATTTGCCCCAGCCATACACAGCTTAGCTTGACTTCTCCTAGGCTCCATTCAAACTTTGTAAAAGCCAGGGCACTGTTAACCTCGTCGGCGCTGTTCACACGTTCGGACGCACCACCTCTCCCTCTCTCCTCAGTAGTGATAAACACTGAGAAGCGCAACCTAGTCCCCGTCCCTTCCGGCATTCCCTGCAACTTATCACCCGTGGAGGAGGAGCAGAGTCGAGTACCGAGTGGGGGAGGGGGCTGCCGATGAATGGCGACTCCGGAGACAACCATGAATGTCATAAAATAAACAGAGCCTGTCTTTGGTAAGATCTCAGCAGGCAAATACAAGGGCCCAAAGAAAACTGGATGCTGTCAATTCCTCTCAACCTATGTATTAGCACAGTCTGGAAAGTCAGAAGCAAGGCATGTTGCACCCGGTCAATTCAAACAGAACGAGCTGAAGACATATAGCATCAAAACTCCTCTTACCTAAGTCTGGCTCACCGACTCTACGCCACCTCAGTCATCACGGCACTTCACTGCCACACGCTCCATCTTTCCGCGAGAGACAGTCCTGATGAAACAACGTGTGACGCACAAGCATAGCACAAGCGCAGCACACGCATGTAGGTTCTTTCCTTAGATTTCCAAACCACGAGATGAAATCTCAAAATTGAAAATAAACAAACCAATATTAAGCAAACCAGGAACAAATAAATAAAAACAAAGAAACACACTTAATCTTTTCTTTTTGGCTTTCTTTTGAGAGGCAGGGGTAGAGGCAGCTTCCACAGGCTCCACATCCAAATCAGCTAAGAAAGCCCCTGCGCTCCTGTGATCAACAAATGAGTGAAGTTGTCCCTCCACAATTAACCGAAAAATTGTTGGGTAAATCATGTAATATTTGAGTTTCTTGAGCCTTGCTTTCTCCTTTGACACAGCAAAACACTTTCTCTTTTCCATGAAACCCCTATTCACGTCTGCAAATATCATAATCTTGTTCCCTCCCCATGCCAAATCACCAATTTCACACGATTTCTTCAACATCAGTTCTCTGGTCAGGAACCTTACAAATTTGACAATGAAATGTCTGGGACGAGGACCCAGAGCTGGTTTCTGGCCCAGACACCAGTGTGCCCCTTCAATATCCAAGAGTATTTTAGGTTCCAAGTGCAACATGGAAACCAGAGCCTTTTCCAGGAATGAGAATGGGTTCCCTCTCTCCATATTTTCTGAAAATCCAGCTATTCTTATGTTATTTTTCCTTGAGAAATGTTCTTCCTCAGTCAGCTTGAGTAGTAATTTTTCATTGTGGATCTCTAATTGCCTTACTTGGTCTGCCAGGTGCAGCGTCTTTTCATCAACTGTGCTGAGATGATCTTCAACAGCAACCACCTTGGTAGTAAGGTCTAGATATCTCTCCTATGCATTTGTCAGCTTTGCTTTAATGTTGGCAATATCCAGAGTTACTTTAGTAAGCAGCTCCAGCAGCTTGTCATCCCTTTTCTCTTCACCCTTTTGTCTCTTGGCAGGTTGGGCATTTCCAGCAAAATCAGGACTCTCAGCAATCATTAAGATAAGTATTCAGTAAGTACAGGACCTCAGCACTTAAGCTGCCATCACTGGAGCTGACAGTTCAGGAATCACCTATGCCAGTTTTAGCCTCATGTGCAAGATATAGTCATTATATCCCAAATAAAGTCCTACATTTCAAGGTGCAGCCCTAATATGGCTTGTGCAGCCTTCGAAATGCAGAGGCTATGACCTATCATTTTATAGACTGACATGCCAGGTGGTCACTCAACATCGGTATTCAAAATTTAGCCCTTAACTTAATCTCTGACAGATCACAAATTAAAGTCCTACCCCCCTTCGCTTCTTCCTCTCATCTAGTTCTTCATGGTGTGCCTCAAGGAGTCTCAGTCTCACTTACGTTTAACCTTTATCTTAGCCTCCGCCAGCACTAATCTGCTCCTGTGGTCTATCTTGCTACACTTGCACTGACAACACTCAAATAATCTTAAAAAACCCTTACAATCCTTTCTCCTCATCAACTGACCTCGAGCCATGCCTCTCAGAGGTTGACTGGTGAATGACTTCCAACCAACTCCTCCTCGTTCCTAGGACAACAGAAATCCTGCTATGTTGAAAGACACCTATCTTCCTCTTCCCACCAAGGCCCTCTCTCATTAGGAACCACAACCACCCTCTTTATTTATAAAAGTAAAAAACCTGTGCTGCCTGATGGACTCCAACCTTTCTCTTATGCCCCACATTATCTTGGTGGTGAAAACCTGTTTCCATCGTACCTGTGTCCTTCAATGCATTTTTCCCTTCCTTAATTCCGCTCACAGACTGTCAGCAATTACTATCATCATCTTCTCTCTCCTAGACTTTGTCATTGCATTACTCCTTGGAATTCCTAATCTAACAAAACTACAGCACATCTAGATCACCACAGCTCGACAGATCTTACACGTAGGACCGAGTGCTGACACCTCACCCTAGCTTCATGTACTATACTGCTCCTGATTACTTGCAAAGACACCCTCAACGCCATGTGTACCCAATCACCACAGCTTGCATTGCATCTGTCCTGAATACTTGAAAGAGAAGATCTCTTGATAAATACCCACAGAACACTCAGATCAGTCTCTGCATCCTTTTTTAAAATGTTTATTATTGTTGTGATGCAGCCAAAAATGTGGCTTTTCACATGACATCACAAATGGGTCAAACGTACACAAAACAAAGTTAAAATCAAATTCATAGCATATAAAACCATTTATGTAGAACATATTTATCAGATTTTTATAAATTCAGATTCTTGCAGAACTTCCACTACTTTAATATTTAAATATAGTTCATGCCCCGCTTCAATCGTTTCCAGAAAGAATCCAAGGTTAGCCAATCTAATCTGTGTACAAATTGACAACAGCAACTTGATTGCTGTTGTCCAGGTCCCTCTGCAGTCAATCATTGTGTGCCTTAAGGACTGCGGTCCTATCTCATTACAAAGGGAGCAGATGTTATTGTCTTGTAAACTTTTGTTTCATGCCGAAACTATCTCCCCTCTTGGCAACAGATTTAGTCGAAATCTTAAGAATTCCTGCCTCCATTTCGGATTATGGAAATGTGTTAGGTATGATGGAATGTAGCCTCTTGGTTTATCATAGAGGGAGAGGGATTTGGCAAGTACTAATTGGTGCATTTTACAAATTGTGCAAATCCAGTCTTTTCTTGCCATTGCCTCCTTTACTCACACTGGGTTTGCGATCAAGTCATTTTCTTTCCGCTCACACTCTTGTAAAAGTCCCCTCACATATTATCTCAGTTGTATTAGAAATGGACTTGACCCCATATTCAACTGGTGCCTGTTGTCATCATATAAGGAGTGTTGTTGAGGAACCATTATATGCCTGTATAAGGAAACAACTCTCCAATCTAGATGCATCTGCATAGATTGTAGGCCTAACTCCTATTTAAGAAAGAAAATTACATGAAGAGAAAATCTCTTGATAAATACCGCCAGAACACGCGGATCAGCCTTTGCATCCCTACACAAAATTCCTGTGACCAATACGTGCAAATCAGTGCTCCTCCTTCTCAGTTCAAGCACCAACAAACTGGATCTCCCTACATCTCAACATCCACAACACAGAAGACCAAATCCTCTATAGCAAAGTTCTCAAAACCTGGTTGTTCCCAGCCACCATCTGTGGCAAAATTCTCCCTATTAATCACTTGAGTAATGCATATAAGCACCATTGCATGCCCACATTCTCCCTCCTTTCTAATCCTCTTGCACACACCCATGTTTAACCTGCCATTATGGCCCATTACTGCCCATTTGCCTTTTCACCTTCTCTTCTCCCTCTCCTTATTCAGATTTCCACTTGCGCCCTCTCTCAGCCTGCTACAAGCCCTCCCAGTCACTATGGGCCTCATTACACGGACGGCGGTAAGGGTTAACGGTCACCGTTAATGGCAACGGTGACCGTTAACCCTTACCGCCGTACTACGAGGTCCCTTTGCGGGTTGGAGGATTTAACGCCTGCTTCTTGCAGGCGTTAAAATCCAACCCGCTAAGGGACCTCGGAGCTAATTACGGCACAGCAAAATTGCGGTGGCGTAATTAGCGCCTTCCCCATTCCCATAGAGCCCTATGGGGCAGAAATGGGAATGGGGAAGGGCAATGGCGGAAAGGGGATTTACCGCCCCTCCAACCTTGGAATGGGGCGGTAAATCCCCTTTCCGCCAAGGCGGTGCCGGTATTTTACCGGCATGAGCCATGGCGCTAATAGCGCCATGGCTCACCGCCTACTGTGTAATGAGGCCCTATGTCATGATAACCAACACACCCATCTCTGATCTCCTTCCAGCTACTAACACAACAAACAATTACAGCCCTAGCTGATCCAACACCCTGGACCTGGACCTTAACCCAGCCTCTCACACAATCTAACCGGATCTATTGTATACATTTTATTGCAGTGCTCTCTTCCACTAATTCCATGCTATATTGTATGAGATTCCCTTTGCAACTCAGTGGCCATAGGACTCTGTGCATGCCCTGCTTTATCAGGTGTGTGCGGTAACAGCTCCACCCTGATTCACGCCCACCTGCATTAATCTGCAAGGGCAGGAACGTCACTCTCTGTGCATATCCACTGCATTACAGACAATGCAGAGACATCTGGATTAGCCCCAATATTTTTCAAACACACAAATATGTTGAGCTGCACTGGCATACCATGTGAGGGGCAGTGCAAATTCTTATTCTGCAGCCACTGATCTGGGATACTCTCTGCCTTCTATCGCCCCCACCACTCTCGTGCTGTATCCTTGACTCCTCAGGTGGCAACTCATAATTTCATATCAATCTCTCAGCTGTGCCCCATGGCTCTGGTCACATACATGCTCACAACTGACCATGCCCTGCAGGCAGTCCACACCACAGGGGATCCCCCACCCCCTGTTCATGCCCCACAGGCAGCCCACACCACAGGGCACTACCCATCACCCCTGACCATGCCCCGCAGGCAGCCCATCACCCATGACCATGCCCCGCAGGCAGCCCACACCACAGGGGACCACCCATCACCCCTGGCCATGCCCTGCAGGCAGCCCATCACCCATGACCATGCCCTGTATGCACCCCACACCATATGGGACCCCCCCTACACCTCTGTCCATGCCCCGCAGGCAGCCCACACCACAGGGAACCACCCATCACCCCTGACCATGCCCCACAGAAAGCCCATCACCCCTGGCCATACCCCACAGGCAGCCCATCACCCCTGACCATGCCCCGCAGACAGCCCACAACACAGGGGCCCACCCATCACCCTTGACCATGCCCCGCAGGCAGCCCACAACACAGGAGTCCACTCATCACCCCTGGCCATGCCCCTCAGGCAGCCCACACCCCAGGGGACCACCCATCACCCCTGACCATGCCCCGCAGGCAGCACACATGGCGCCATGCACCTGCAAGCCCCGACTCATGACCCCCACCAGTGACAAGCACCTGCAAGCAGGCCCCGACTCATGTCCCCCCACCAGTGAGGGGCACATGCAAGCAGGCCCGACTCATGTCCCCCACCAGTGACGGGCACCTGCAAGCAGGCCCCGACTCATGTCCTTCCAACCAACACAATGTCAGATACATGCATGAAGCAAATGTCCAAACAAATGCCACCCCACGCTGGCCCCCTACAGTGCAACTCCACACCCATCGATTGTCCCCACTTCCCAGTACAGGCCCCATGGCATATCATTCACAGAAGCGCACATGCATGCACCCAAAGACATGCCCCACATGGCCACACAACAGCGAAACATGACTGAGACAATGACGACTGACACATGCACCAAACAAATGAGAGCAGACAACAGAAATATCTGAACAAGTGAAGATGTATTAAAAAATGGAAATCTACCAATTGCAAAATAACCATGAGAGCAAAGAATTAATGAATGTGAACTGAACTTAAATGCAAATGCCAAAAAAATATGCAATCCAAAAAGAAAAAAAAATGCTCAAAGTGGGCCATGTTCAGAAATCAGAATTGAAAGGGCAAAGAAAAAAAATAACATTCCTTCATGGGTGTCAAAAAATAGATGTAAAGAATGCACAGCAGAAGAACTATTTACAAGGAAATTTTGAGGGTCCATGATCCCAAAAGAAAATGAAACTCATCAAAAACCCTACAAAAACACTACTATATACAAAAAGTGCATCAATGTCCGTGAACTTCAAAAAAAAGAATAAAACGAAAGGAAACCTAACCCTAAATAACTATCTACAATGGTGGCGGGCTAGTCCTACTGCTCACCGTTCTTCCCAAGAGTCTTGGCGAGGGCATCATTGAACTCCGACTCTATGGCCCGGAGGCGGGCCTGCGCTCTATATTTGAGGTCTTGCAGCGACACCGCCATGCTCTCCTCCAGCTCCCTGCGAGTCTCCACGAGGAACTCTGCCCGCCTCAAGGCTCGCCGCATGGAGTTCTCTGCCCTGACCATGGTGAGCCGTGCCCTCTCTTCCCGCCGCCGCTCTGCACCTATCTACTGGCCCAACCGCTGCCACACGGAAGGCACACTTTCTCCAGGGTCCTCCTGCCCTTCGGCCCATGCCTGCCCCAGTGATTTAGCCAGCCCCGAGTCATGACGCCTCCCACGTCGAGCCTGCTACCACCTTGATGGCATCTGCCTGTGCCACCATGACTGCCTCCGGGAAGATGGCAACACCCGGGGTCATACTGCACCTGCCTTGCTTGATGTGGCCTGCACAACCTCCATTGCCAGGGTTCCAGTTGGTAGAGTGACCACCTCTGCTGGACCGCCGACTCCCGACTGTGGCAGGGATGGGATCTCCACCAGCCTGGCCGTGGTGGCTTGGGCAGATCCACAGGGGGCCCTGGTGGCATGTGGGCTGGGAGACGGCATGGAGTACGACTGGTGCATAGTGTGTTAAGAGGAGGAGAGGGTCCCAAGAGTGCCCAGCACATGGTGGAAACCCCCGACAAGGAACCCTCCTAACTGGTTCATGTTGGCACACACCTGTTCATGATGACGTGCGTGGTCCCCCCAAGAAGCATGCACATCATCACAAATTGCGCATATGCGCAACGCAATATCATTTAGGATGGGCTCAACCCTATCACGGATCGCCACGTCTGCAGGTAGAGGAGTGTCAGTTGACATGGAACTCCCCCCTACCTGCGGACGGGCATGGGACGGGGCATCCCTGCCGGTGCATGTTGATGCAGTCTCAGTATGTGGGACAGGATTAGGCACAAGCCCCTCTGCTGCGACCTGTCCTGCATCCTCCCCTGCCCCTGGACTGCACCACCTGCACCAGTGGAAACACCCCCACCAGGCCACATGTGTGGGTCTGATGCGGCCTCCTCCTCACCCACCACCAACCTGGATGCCTCTGTACCATCTTCCGCTGTGGGCAGCCCCTGTGGGGGCTCACCTGCCTGTACCGCTGCCAAGGAGCCCACTTCCAACCTGCACCTCTTGGGCATCCCCAATGGCAGGCCCGGCTATGGATGCGGCACCAGTCCCCTCGCGCTCGGAAGATGACATGTCCTGGGAGGGTGACCGGGCCATGCGTCCCCACCTGGTGGAGGCAACCCCTGCCGCTCTGCTCCACAACTCTGTCTCCGCCCTCTTCCTCAGTCGCTGCTGTAGATAGGGAAAGATTGAACACAAGCATCAGGGTACTGAACAATAGTCTGCTAGACACAAAGCAATTGCAGAGTGGCACTGTCAAACGTCAATCCCACCATCGCCCTTGACAACACACGGGTGAGTGCAAGCAACACACATGCAGAAACAGGCATGACACGTGCAACAGACATTTGCATCCATGTCCAAGGCACCATTGGAACATCCAATGGGTTGCTGAACGTCACATGCATCATGGGACATGCTGATCACATGCACACACACCACCGGACAGTCATGTATCTGGCCATGTCTACCTTCCGACACAGTGGATTCATGGACAACTAAGCCGCATCAGTGAATTCACGCATTGTGATGTTCATGTGTCATGTATCCATGGTGTTTCCCAGTCACACACACACACTACTCAGACACACGCACATGTACACAATGCATGACCATGACGGTGACATCAGCATCCATGTCTCACACCCCAAACATGGCCACGTCCAGACACAGGCATGCAAACATGTCTGCGTCGTCACATGCTGGTGCACATCATGCATTGAAACACAGGCACCATTGTCGTGGAACTTGCTTCATTGGACTCACATGCAGCACTGTCATGGCCCTGCACACAGACATACATGTGGCATGGTAGACATGAGGCCAAGGTGCACACTCCTGCCACACCTCAACATGCAGTACGCTGGACAAGTACACATGGACACTTAACACTCAACTCCAGATGGGTTTTGCTGTGGGTCCTGGACCTGAAGTCCTTCCAGCGCTTCAGGACGGGTTGTTAGTCGTGGGATGCCACCCCCTCCGCATTGTTGGAATCCATGATGTCCGACCAGATCCTCCTTCGTCCTTCCTTGTTGAGGCGCAATGTTGTTGAGAAGAGGGCATCATAATGCCCCAGGACTTACTCCAAAAATACACTAAGCACCGTTCTGTCAATTAGGCCCGGTTCAACGTGTTAGTATTATGTTTTGAAACAGAGTGCACGGGGCCAACGCTGCCCTGTTGCAATAATTCATTGAAAGGTTGTTTTTATATTTTTTTTCTACAGTATTTTTTTGTAACATCTTCTTATTAATATCATAAGTACAAAAGATAGGATTCATTGAACATCTTTTTCAACCAGTCACGTAAACAGAAATACAACAAACCAAGAATTTCCCACATCGGGGTCAGCCCCGGGCGTTCAGTACAGTCTGTATAAATTGTAATTGAAAAAAAAACCAAGTCCTTATATTCGTATCATTGTCTCTGTGGCGAAGCAGATCCTAGGCAGATCCTAGGCTGGAGCCGGGAAGCCCCGGCGCCATGACCCCTAGTTGAATCCATCCCCTCATCCCTCTACTCCCCCCCCCCCATCTATATCCCCAACTCTATTTAACCTTATAACTATATTAATCACAGGAAACTCAAAGATAGGTTTTTCCTACAGTATTAAGAACACTTTCCAGAGCCAGTGCACTGTTCCATGCACATGGCTATGGCTAATTAGAAAGGCGCAAATTTGCGCCAGCATACTTCTGTAAAGGGTGATATTTCCTTGCATTGATCGGTGCTCAAAGAAAATAAGACACTTTCCCTGGCCATCTTTAGGATAGGTCTTTTGAATTAAGGAGTGTAAATTGATTCAAGGGAAAATACAGGCTGCTCTATCCATTGATTGTCAGTGTGTTCACAGATACGTGCTGTTTTTGAAAAAGAAAAAACGTTGTTAAAGCTGTTGTTTGATAGCTAGCCTAGAACCTCGAAACTGATGTGGAACTTAAAACAATACTGAAGACAGATCTGTTGATGAGGGAATTAACACGTACATCCCGCGTAACGCGAACACATTAAACAATGCAGAGCCAATTCTGTGGTTTTTGATTGGCTATCTATTCTACAATGTATTGGACAGTGTACCTCTAAGCAATCTAGTCATTGGGGGGGTCACTATTTTTACAGACTTTAAAATGCACTTTTGCATGACCAAACAGAGACTTCAATATTAACCACATTGTAACCGTTCCAACTTTACCCATAGGATGTAAAAGCAGTGCTCCTGGGTGCAAAACGCGAGATGTCCTGGTTGTCTGGGTGCAGCATCGCATAGTGGAATGTAACGTGTCTGTTAGTCTTTGCGAAATAATCATCGCGTGGCCGCGTTACCACCTAAGAAGACAATCTTCCATTGCGTGAACCGGAAGAGGCTGACATGGCTATCGCTATAATGAATCCGGGTCGTGGAGTGCACGGCTCCCTTTTCTCTCCCTGACTCTTTTGAGCGTCAGTCGTTTTTTCGACTTTTTCTGCGCAGCCAGGCTAGCTCATTAATGTCCAGGTACCTGCGCGCAATGTTTCCAGGAATGCCGCTACGGTTCTGCTGAGCATATAATCTCCCCATGCTCCCTGCCCGTGCTCCTTCACAATCAAACCTCTGCTCTGAAAATTAATACTCTGAGTCACCTCATTAGTAGCCTTTCTACAGAGGATTCAGTCTGATGGTTGAACTGAGCTCGGCAAAGATCAAAAGGAACGGCCCCTTGTCTTGAAGGCATCTGTGGGTTTTCCTTATTTTAAATCCAGTCATACTGTACATTATTCATATTCAGAACTTTTATAATTGACAGTTAAGTGCTATAGGATGTCACTATACATCTCGCTCGTGCCCATCTCGATCTCCCCACTGTCCGTTCCTTCTTCTCTTACATTAAGCACAACCAGTGGTGGAAATGGAAAAAAATGTGGTGGGATAGGAGTTGGGGGCGGTGACGAGGGGGCGTGGTCTAGAGGGGGCGGGGCTCCTAGTGTGCATCCAGCCCTGTTGGAATACTTTAAAAAATAAAATAAATAAATAAACGCCCGCGGCAGCATTATTGCCGCGGTAAAACTGCCATCGCGGGAGTTTTAACATTTTTTTTCTTAAGTGTTCCAGCACGGTTCATGTTCTTGGGCGGCTGACTCTGGCCGGATCCCGAGATCCGGCTCCATTTCTCGTGCTGGATCTCGGATCCGCCGAGAGCCGGCCCAATGACCAGCACTGAGCACAAGAGTCCATGCAGTTACTGAGATTGGTCATAGTTGGTGATAAACACGTATATAGATTAGTGCAAACATAGCACCACTTCAAAAGAAAACAAGGATAGGCAAAGCCAATAGTTTTGGCGTTTCCACTTGTTTATTGCATGTTACATTGCACGTCAGAGAATAAAGTAAATAATGGATGCCCACACAACCAGTCATTACAAACATGTCTGGACCCCAGTGTGTGCTCTCCTCAATGTATGGAAGTCTTTTTAATATGTCTATCGCCAAATTTCTGTCTTTGGATGGCCTTTAGCGTGCATCTTCAAGAAGATTGATAAACACTCCACGCCCCTGATATCACACGCGAGAAAGTGCCCCTTGACATGCTAAGCTGTAGTTCCTATGTGGGCCTATGGTTATGCATTATTGCCCTCTGGCAATCCGTAAAAGACCGCAGATGGTGACCCTTTTTTCCACAGAGCTATCAAGGAAATCTTGTAATTCACAGAACATGATCTGGAGCCAGTATGAATTGTGCAGTAATACACTGAAAGCATAAGGCATGTTCCAGCATTAGGTGTAGCGGCTTTTTGCATCAGTCAAAGGATCTTTATTAGGCACCTCTGCACGTTTGCTTGCAGCAGATTTTTGTCATCCAAATCAGATGGCATAAAAGAATGGATTGAAGATTGGAGTACAGCTGACAACCTGAAGGGGCGAGGCCCCTTAAGCATCCTGGGATAATAACTGTGAGAAAATGGTGCAAAGAAGATCATAGACTTTTTATAGACTGAGTACTCAGAGCGTCTGCACGTACTGTACCCAGGGCTGTGAGTGGGTTGCAACTGAATGGAATGGCGTCCAAGCACTCTGTCCATGAGCAGTGGGATTGATGGGGCTCCCTCAGTCCCTGTAGCTCCCAGCACGATCAGACAAAGCCAGCAAGTGTGGAAGGAGTGCGATTTCTCATCCCACTCAAAGTACTGACTGTACCTGCCATGCAATCAACTACAGCCCAACTTGTTTATTTATTTATTTTTTTTTCATTTGGCATTTGTAGAGCGCACTAAAACCGAAGGTATCCAGGTGCTAGTTACAGTGGTTAGAGACATGCCAATTGAAGAACATACAAAAGCAAGGACAGCAAGGGACTTAATTGCATTGTACGTTTGAGCATTCAGGCATGCAAATGGATTTAAGGCGTACAAGTCTTTTGAAAAGAGTAACGTTTTGAGACATTTGCGGAATGTCCAGTACGCGGTTTCTGCTCTTAGAGCGGAAGTGCATTCCAATGCTTCACCGCCACAACCAGAGCACTGCAGCCTCCTGCTCCTTGTAATCTAAATCTTAGGGTCGTGAGGAGGTGAGCGTGAGTGGACTGTGTAGCTCTGGCGGATTGTAGATTCAAGAGCCCGGTCTGTAACAAAAAGATTGGTATGTTAGAAAGCCCTTGTTTAAACAACTACAAAGGCATTACAGCAAAACATCTTGAAACACGTCTGGTCTAACTGCTGTGCAACACTCAATTTCTTATCCAGCTAAGTTCATGCTAAACAGAATCTAGGTAGAGAAGCGTTCTTAATGCCATCTCTAAAACAAGTAGCTGCACTGGGTCTTTGTGTGGCAGGCAATGCTTGCTTAATAAAGCTATAGCTGCAAATACAAACACCTTTCTTTAAATAGGAGCAAAAGCAGTGCCTGTCCCTGGCACACATCAGCAGAGCTGCTCAGTGTGGAGGTACACAGAACACAGACAGCTCCCTAAAATGGGTACTTTAGATGTTTCCCATGTCGGCTTCCCTCTTCATAACTTTGAAAGGCTGGAAGCGATGCCTGCATTACAACTTCTCAGCATGGAACTCCTAGTTGTACTGAATGCATGACAAATCCACTTTAGCGGTCCATGTTTCTAAAGCGGACATCTGCAGATTAGTCAATTCAATTCAATATTAGCTTTATTTCGGTTGTGCACCATAAAAACAGAACAACATAAATATATAAAACTAATAGCATCACATTTCATAGGATTTTACATAAAACAAGAATAAAATAATCAGAGCAAGTCTCAATCGTTCATTATATCTTGAGCAATTTCGCTCATCGCAGTTGAAGGTTGAGGCGTGACACAGGTCAACATTTCTAATACTGTGGAATCCTTTTACTGATCGCTAGCTGTTTTTGAGGAAACTCTGCCTTTTTTTTTGAGGGCAGCAAATAAGAACATAGATATTGCGTTAAAAATATTAACAGACAGGCATCATTTCATGCAAATGAGAGCCTGTCTCGTGGAATTGTTTGCCTTCAAGATGAGTAGTGGAATTTTTGGAAAATGGGCAAAAGAAGACGAAGTGGGCTTCGTTTTCGACTACTATGGGACATACTGGACAATATGAGGAAGCCCCTTTCTCCAATGTCTCATGAATTTCGCAAGCAGGAGGATATCCAGACGAGGTTTAGTGAGCAAGCATTTCTTCTTTATTCCCTGCTGGGTAATCAAGTTAGGGCACCATGGCCAAGGCAGGTTTAACCACCATATAGAAGGCAGATAATCTGCCCATGTAGCAGTTATCTAGTCTTGTCCCTAGTACCCAATCGTTACATTTCACCTTTAGCAATGTTTTTGATTGGGAATGTATACTTAGGTGATCATGCCACAGGGAATCGAGATCTATGATCGTAAGAAGCTTCTTGACGTGCTCTAGCCATGGTAAAGGTTTTGCACCTTCCATTGATAAGACCTCTACTAGGCCCTCTCTGTCTGTTAAGAGTTCCGCAGTGCTCGAAATCCTAATCAAATACAACAGAGGTTTCAGCATTATCTCATATTTAGTTTCTACATGGCCAAGCTCTAGGGCCACTGGGGTCGGTAGTGCACTATATGGAAGGCCCAAGAGAAACTTCAAGAATGTTTTTTCCCTTCTCTGCAGGGAAGCAGTTGACATATGGCCCAAATGTTCTGCACCGTAGGTGATTACTGGGACAGCCTGGCTCCTGTATAGCACCATTACTGAAGAAACAGACTTCCCTCCAAATTTCACTAAGAAGCTGGCCACCGCACCGGCTTGTCTGACCGCTACTAGGTTGCTTTTTTAAAATAGTTTGTCCCATTTTAGATTTGCGCAAGAGTTGTCCCCAAACGCTCATAACTCTCCACTGTAATATGTGGAGAGTTATTCTGGTGAAATTAATGTTTGGGTCTAGACGGGGAAGGCTTGCTCCTTAGCATGCACATGTCCAATAGACAGAATAAAGTACACGCCCCACTAGGGAATGAGACCAGGGGAGTAATTGCAAGGAAACCAACATTTATATAAACAAATAAATGGAGCAAAGAACTCTGCTGCCCCAAGAGCACTTTGCTGACAGACATATGGCCAGCATATTATAAGGGCACCACGCCTCATAAGTGAGGTCAAACATAAGAGACTTTTTTAGAAAACATAACTGGCTATGCATGTATACTAACCCCAGCTCCAGAGGGGATGCCTGGATCGCATTGGTTTGTGGCTCCCCGTCATTCACAGTACACGTGGTCAGCTGGGCTCATCCTTGCATGGTGAGGGTCAGGCGAGTTTTGCAGAGATGATGTAGCATTTGTCTAACCAAGCTAAACAAGACTTGGCATGCATGAAATAATCACGGGCATAAGTTGTCACTACAAAAAGGAGCTTTTGGTGTGAAATAGGTACATTCCGACCTATGTTTTTTATGGGAGCAGGGGTTAGGGGTCTATCCTTCGGGTGCCTTACCAGAAGGGGCAATCTGTGATTTGTGGTCCTGGGGGCCTCACAATTTCAAATGCATTGGGGATAATTGTTAGTGTTACCAGAATATATGACCCCTCTAGATTAGATAAATGGTGGGTGATTTGAAGGTGTTCCGGGGGAAGGGACTGACGACCAGATGCATTCAATGGGAATAGGGTGCATGGGTTCATTGGACCGAGGCCTGGCAGGGAGGTTGTGGAGAGGGCATGAGCTGGTCAGCAGAGATAGAAGGGGCACTGGGGCTTGGGCAGGCCTTCGTCTCACATTCCAGGATGAGCGCACTGGGTCAGGGCTCGATACTTGCTAGTTGAAACAATGTATGGTTATGTTTCCGTGAGAACAGGAATCGCGCTGGGCTGACAGAGGGTGGAGGTGGCTGGGGCTAGCTGTGCACGGTGCTGGGAGAAGGAGAGTAGACATTTCAGCAGAAGGGCAGAGGACCAGGAAAAGATAGCGTTTACAAAGGTACAAAATGGAGTTCAAGCTACAGTCATTAGCACAACCTTTATACACTTATATTAGATGATGGGAGATGAACATCTGTACAGGAGGGGTGGAGATGGCTCCCACCTTAGCTCACTTAACATTTACCTGGTGCGGGAATGGTGTAGGGAGTTGGGATATACCACCTCTCCCCCAAGAGTCCTCCCCTTTCGTTACTTCTAGTGTAACAAAAACTTTGTTCCATCCCTTCGACGTTCCTCTGCCACTCTTACTGCATCGTCCCATGCTGGGGTACCCTTAATTGGTATCCACGCTCTGCACACATTTCTTAGACTTACCCCACAACGGGCATACTCTTCAGGAGTACAAGACATATATATATATATATACAATCTACATCCCCACCGAAATCCACCCACATCTCCCTGTGATTTTCCAAATCTTGTGGCTCCTTAGTGGTAGTGTTGTACAGGTTGTTAATTATGGCTCCAGTATTATATATGGCCACCATGTGAAATTAGGCTCATCACTCTCCCCAGTTTGCACTTGTGCATCCTGCATGACACAAGGACCCTTGTCAGTCCCTTTCTGGCTGCCAATCTTCACCATCATCATCACACTATTAGGAATTGTCTTGGCACAACACCGGATCCCTAATAGGCACACACAAAAGATCAGCAAGAAGAAAATGATGATAGGGATTAGCATCTTCATCACAGTCCCAAGCCAAGATGGCACCCATTCAAAAGCTGAAGAGAACCAGTCTGTTGATTGCATGCCACCTTCCTTTTTCATCCTTACGCCCGGCTCATGCACCGCTTTTATAACATGTGACAATGTTCAATTTTCAGCATCAGATGAAGGTACGAACGTGCAACATGCGCTCCCGATTTTTCAGCAAACACTGCATTCCATTGCTTTGAGCGGGTCGAGCACATACCGGTTCTGCATTGCCATTAGTCTCAGTGCTCTTAACTCCACCTTGAAGATGTTGAACCCTTCTTCTGTATAATTTGCCAACTGTATTAGTTCCAAGCGCACTATTTGAAGCCTTTTGGCATTTGCGCAGGTCTGGATACTGGGGATCAGGGATTCAAAAAATGTCTCTGCTGAGTTGAATAGTTTCTACTCAGCGGGGATCTGCGCCAGAAGTTCGGAAGAGTCTTTAGAGATGTAGTTTGATGCTCTATTTTTTTGCGACACTTGGGCCCTCATTACGACCCTGGCGCAAAGCAAAAAACGATGGCGGTAAACGATTACCGCCATCGTCTTCCGCTAGGGCCGATTACGACCCGTGACCGTAAACTACGATGTCATTTGCGGCATCGTAGCTAACGCTGCCGCTGACTGCGCCAAGGGCGCGCGCACGCGAACATCCACACCGTACTTAGCGCCATGGCGGAAAGGTACGCGAATGCCGACCCAAGCGGACATGCCCCTAACGCCATCACCCAGCCCGTTAAGTACCTTACCGCCATGGTGCTAATTACGCCATCGCGAACCAACCGTAAAGGGCCATGTAAAGTGAATGCAGCTGCCACAGGTGCACAGAAACAGCACAGGTGAAGGCAATACAGACTCAGGAAGTACAAAAAGAGCACACCCCACCCCTTCCCACACCCAGTCACACTCCACAATGATACCAATAGGACTAGCAATGTTGGGGCTGGAGGACCTGATAGCAATGCGAGTGCTACAACAGCAACTACAACAACAACAACAACAACAACAACAACAACAACAACAACAACAACAACAGGCTGCACAGAGGAGACGCAGGAGGAGAAGGAGGGCAAGGCAGGCCCAGCAAGCCCCACCAGCACAGCCAGTGCCACCACGCAGGCAGCCCCCAATCCCACGCATCAGAGCCAGCCCATTCAACCTCACCGCTGAGCAGATCCACACCCTGTACCGACTGGACTGGGACACCATCACCACCATTGTGGACATGATACACAACGACATCGCCAGCATGATTGAAACACCCACTGCCACCCCCCCCTACTGAAGGTAGTGTCCGTGCTCCACTTCCTGGCCACAGGCACCTACCAGCACACAGTGGGGCACTTGCATGGCATATCACAACCATTATTCTCGCGTACACTGATGCAAGTGCTCGATGCCCTCCTCAAGCACACAGATGACCACATCTCATTACCACGGTCTGCCCAGGAGATTGCCAACACCAAAGTGGGTTTCCATGCACTGTCCGGCATACCTGGTTGCATTGGTGCCATTGACTGCACCCATGTTGAATTGGTGGTCCCACATGCCATGGAGTTACCGTACCGCAACCGTAAACATTTCCACTCAATCAACGTGCAAATGGTCTGTGACTCCAACAGGATCATCACACATTGTTGTGCCAGATTCCCCGGATCAACCCATGATTCTATGGTCCTTCGGAACTCCACAATACCACGCTACATGGAGCGACATGCAGGCCCAAGATCCTACCTACTCGGTGAGTCTAATGTCATGAGCATGGAAATGCAAAGTGGGTGTTGAATGACGTACCAATGCATATTTCATCTGGCAGATACAGGGGGGTGATGCATACGTCACATGGGTGCAACTAGCAGTAGCCAGATCATTCCCTGTGGCAGCACTGACGTCAACAGAGTAGTGTACACATCATGCCTGACCTAATCATCCCAACATGTGAATGAAAGTGCATCCCAAAAACGACACAACCATCTGCAAGTGCATTGTGCAAATTGTGACCGCATTGACCCTAAAGAAAAACACCAACATGCACGTCACCATTCACCAACTACTGAAAGGCCTGTCCCCCACAACAGCGCACAAAGGAGGCACATGACAGACAGGAACATCAATGCACCACTACAAGACCCACAAACTGTCCCCATTGACACCAGTAATGCTCACTGGGGTCATAATGAGCCAGACATCAATGTTGCTATCATGTGAGCTTCAAGCTCACAGGACACGTGCAAGGTCACATGAATGACGGCCTGAACGGACACAGTGGATGGCCACTCACAAGGCAATCGTCCCCCCTGCATTGTGTTTTTGCATGCAAAACAGTACATGAGAGCCATGTACACATACTGGTTGCACAGTGTAAATCCATAACCACAACTCCAATTGGTGCACAGTAACAGTCAGAATCAAGGCATGGTTGTGCGTCATGTTCACATATCAATCTCGTTCCTGACACATTCTTTTCTCACATTTTACAGGTGATGCGGGCTATCCCCTGAAGAGGTGGCTCCTCACACCAGTGCGGAACCCATCGAACCAGCATGAGGAGGACTACAACCATGCCCATGCACGTACCCGTGTGGTGATAGAGCATGTTTTTGGCCTACTGAAGGCACGTTTCCGCTGCCTCAGCAGGTCTGGCGGGGCACTCCTGTACCGCCATGAGAAGGTTGCAAAGATCGTCATGGCAAGTGTCATGCTACACAATATGTGCATCAGACGAAACGTGCCTCTGCCGCCTGACGCAGAACCACAACCACCTGATGATGGGGATGATGATGATGGGGATGGGGCAGCACCTCAGGGAGGCAGCGATGCACAGGAGGGGCATATAATGCGTCAGAATGTCATTGACCGATACTTCTAGCACACACAGCGAGTGTGTAACATATGGATGGCACTTGGGGCACTGTGTGTGTCTGGTATGTCAACACTGTGGACTGTAAAACAATAAAGCACACATACGCAATGAGCAATGTCCACACATTTCGTTTGTGAGAAAAGAAAAAGTGTATTGTTCTTCTGAATAGGTATAACAGAACCCCTCCCCCTCCCCCCTGAACACTCCAACACACCCAATTCCCCCCTCCCCCTCCCCCCTGAACACTCCAACACACCCAATTCCCCCCTCCCCCTCCCCCCTGAACACTCCAACACACCCAATTCCCCCCTCCCCCTCCCCCCTGAACACTCCAACACACCCAATTCCCCCCTCCCCCTCCTCCCTGAACACCCTGCAAACATGTGACAGTGCCCGTGGTGAAGTGTGTATAGTTTAGCACACTATTGACTGCCCCCTCTCCCGGAACCTGGGGCCCCCCTGCCTGTGCTCCTCAGGGTCCTGGATGACCTGCGGACGGGAGAGGCTTGTGCTGAACTTGCAGCTGAGGATGTACCGGGCTGCTCAGTACGGCATGTGTCCAGAATTGTCTGGATGAGCTGGCTCATCATCTGCCGCACTGCAGCAAGTTCGGTGCATATGTCCCTGCTGGCAGTTTGGATGGCAGTCCTGATGCCATCAGCACTCCTCTCCATGGCTGCACTGGCACTTCCACATTCTGCAACATGCTGCGTGAGGAGTGTGCCCAGTGCTTCCTGCCTGTTGGCAATCTGCTCCAGCGACAGCTGGAATTCTGGCCCAATGGAGGGTGCCAATGGGGGACCAATGGGACTACTCCCATCTTCCACAACTCCCACTGGGCTTGGAGTTGCTGGCCATGAATTAGCTGGCGATGGGCCCTGGGTGTCATCTCCATGATGGCTGATTGGGGATAGGTGTGGTGAGTGCAGTTGCGTGTTGTGGTCAAGTCCAGTGTCATCCTCCACATCACTGTCGGAGCAGGCAGCGATGGCTGTAGTCTCCCCAACAGTACTGCTCCCTGCTGACACATTGCCCTCAGTGGGCAACAGTGGGTGTTGTTGGGCTGCAGGCGCTGTCACGACCCCTTCCTCGGGGGACTTTGCTGCCCTGGCCTCTTCAGCCTGGCGTGGTTTCTGCCTGGGTCCAGCAGAGGTGGATGCATGGTTCCCTTCTCCCACTTTCCTGGCCTTCTTGGCTGGGGTGCTGGTGCTGTCGTCCCTGCCAGTGTCCGATTGCGAGCCTGTGGTGGAGCAGAGGAGGGTGACTGTTATTGATGGTTCAGCGGACATTGAGCAGGCATTGTGAAGAGTGTAATGGATAGATGGTCAAGTTAGTAGCCCGTGACATACAGGTTGCCTCCCTTTAGGTTCGGCTTTGCATGCAGGTGTGTGTCTGCCTACTGTACAGTGTACATGCTGCATGTGCGCAGGGTGTGGCTCATCTGCTGATGTGTTGCATCTGCCACATTGTGATTGTCACGTGCAAGTGTATCAGGGTGTCTTGCAAGGCTGGATAGGAGGCACCTACCTGTGTCTCCAGATGTCGGGGCCCCTCTCTCCATCTCGCCGACACCTTCGATGCACTCAATGCCAATCAGAGAGGCACATGTCTCCTCCCATGGCTGCATCTTCAGTGGGGAGTCTGCTCCCCCGCCAGTTCCCAGGGCCAGGTTTGGGTTGGCAGACATAATGCCCCGGACCCTGATCCGCAGGTCGTCCCATCTCTTGCGGCACTGTTTGGAGGTGCGTGGGGTGGTTCCAACAGCACTGACACGTTGTGCCACAAGTTCCCACACCTCCTTTTTGCGGCCTATGGCTGTCCGGGTCATCTCAGTGGAGAAGACAACATCGGCCTTCTCCTGGAGCGTGTCTGTAAGCATTTGCAGTTCCTCACGACTGAAGCGCTCCTGCCGCTGCCTGTCACATGCCTTCTTGACAACTTTCGGCATGGTTGGCTGAGGAAATGGGTGGGTTATGGGAATGTCAGGGTTTGAGGGTTGGTTGTGGTGTGGTTGGGTAGGATGGCAATGGATTGTGTTTTTTAAGATGGCCGCTGTGCTGTTTCCCGTTCCGCCGCGATTACGCTATTTCCGGTTCCGCCTAATTGCGGTCACCGCTAATTACGGTGACCGCTGACTACGGTCGGCGCAATGATGGGTGGCGGTAGGTCACCCTGCGCTGTTAACGAGGCCGGTAAGGGCATGGCGTAGTTTACGTTACCGCGATGGGTCGTAATATGGCGCTCTTATCGCCATCGGACCATGGCGTTAACGCTCATTACGCCATGGCGGTAATTTCGATCACTTACCGCCTGGGTCGTAATGAGGGCCTTGTTCTTGTACTTTATTTTCTGTCAGCACATTCACAAGAGGTGATATTTCTTCTTCCGATTGGGATGTTTGTGACAGTTCATGTTGCACCGTGTCCCCTATTAGATGTTGTTTAGGGACCACCAGCAGTGCAGAGTGTAGAGTTGCCAGAGCACAGTCGCCATTCCATGCAGGCGGGCGATGCAGGTATGCCTTCTTGCCACACGCTCAGTATTGATCCATTAGAGCTGCTGTTCCTTTTTTCAGATAAAAAATGACAAGAGCTTTGTTGCAATGTGTATTTGAGCCCATGGATACATCCCCTTCTGCATGGCAGCATAGTTCATATTTCTGTTCATGGTGGATCTGTATTGGCTTTTTCAGGGCAGTGACCCAAGTTAGTTTGGTGACATGATCAGTCCATATTTGCGCACACGTGTTATTCATCCATTTCAGTCTTTTGTCTGACAGGCCACTCAACCCCTCTGCCTTGCACATGAATGTTGACTGCTGCCATTTGTTTTCAGCTATTCTTGTGCCTTCTATTGCCAGGAAAGGTTCCTTGAAATGTTTTTCTGGTGGAGTTCCTTTCTTTCAAATTCTGAAGTCAGGTGGGCGAAGTTTCATGCATATTGTGTCTGCCTGGTACGTGCCCTTTATCCTACATATGCAAGATGAAGGAGACATTATGCTTCCACAATGGGAGTTTCTTGAGGTACTAAGACCTAAGGTGTCCCAGATGCATGGGGTATTAGGGAGCAAACATAACAGCTTTATCATTTGTTGCTTGTCGCCCAGTGGCACTCATGTCTGAGTACCATTTATTTGATTTCCCTGGATGGCAAATGTTTTCCATTTCATCCAGCCCCAACCCATTATATGCATCATATTTATGTTGCTTAGTTTGCCTTTTATTTCTATCAGTTTACTGCCGGGTACCTTTCCAACTAAAGATCGTTTACACATTCTCTTTGAAGTACATAATGGGCCTCATTCCGAGTATGGCGGTAAGGGATAGCGGCCACCGGTAACGAGACCGGTGGCGGTGATCCCTTACCGCCATACTCCGAGTTCCCTTTGCGCCCTCGCCCTTAACGCCTGCTTTGAGCAGGTGTTAAAGTCGAGGGCGCAAAGGGGCCTCCAAGCCAATACCGGTGAACGTAATGAATGGTCACCGTTATTTGCATCTTCCCCATTCCCATTGAGCCCTATGGGGGCTCATTTCGGAATGGGGAAGAGCCTTGGTGAATGGGGAATTACCGCCCCGCCAACGTTGGAATGGGGCGGTAATTCCGCCATCCACGAAGGCGCTGCCGGTCCGGGTACGGCGTCAACCAAGGCGTTAATAGCGCCATTGGTTAGCGCCGTACTCGGAATGAGGCCCAATGTCTTTTGTGCATTGGGTGACAGAGGACCATACAGTGGGAATAACTTTGATTGTACAATTCCACTAGGGTCGGTAGATTGCTGCCAATAAGGGGTGTTTGACAGGTCATGTGGAGTAGCAGTGGGAAACATATCATATATTTGGGTGAGCCATGAGGTAGTTACATTCGTAGGTTGTGAGGTGGGCTGCTATAACGTAATGACTTGTTCCAGGACATCATTCTCATAAAGTTTGTTAAACCCGCTACTTTCTGTTTCTGAGGTTATTTCAGTTAACTTTTTAGCAGCATTGGGGAGCATTGTGTTATTCCACATTAGTTCAATCCCATACCTTAACAGGTGTCCTCCTTCTTGGATTAGCTTCCCCCTTCCACCATGGCTTTAATCTCCCATAATAAAAGACACTCCCCAAAATATCATCAATCCTAACATCACAATACTAAAAATAATTGTGATAAAATAGAGCCCAGAGTCATAACTGTAGGCCCTCGTTGTACTTATTCTACTCCTATTGCTATCTATCTTAGGTTCCATTAGTGAGGGGTGTCGTTTCCATCATTGTAGCACCTTCCAGAAATGAAAACAAAAAACAAGAACGGGGTTGGGATTAATGAACTGACAGACAGGGGGAGAGGCATTGAAATAAAAACATTTCACGTCACATTACATGCAGTACTTTTCTCTTATGTACATATTGCATAGCTTATTCTTATACTTGTATCTTTTTACAGGTTGTCTACTGTACTGCCACATCCCTTTCCTCTTCTTGATGGGCGTCTACTGCTACGCTGTCGTGAGCTATTCTGACATCGGACAGGTTGAACCCAAATTTGAGGCTCTTCACTTTCACTGCTAAGGGGGTAGAGTAGATCACTTGATATGGCCCATGGAACATTGGTGAGTTCCACCGCCTTACAAAGCTGCAAACATACACTAGTTCACCAGGCAAGAGTGGATTTATGGGGCTGTCAGGAGCTGCAGTTGTTGTATCAGTCTCATTTTCTCTTGTGAAGGGCGGTGCTATTTGTTTGGCAATGCATCGCACTGCCCTTGTTAATTGGGTGAGGTATTCTTTAAACTCCTCTCCCAGAACAGTTGCTGTTTGATGGGCATCTGACATCCTTCTAAATGGTGACAGTGGAGTTTGCATTCTCCTACCCATCACTATTTCATGGGGGGACAAGTGGTGGTCTTTACTGGGCTGTATGAGTAGCTGGAACAGGGTCAAAGGTAGACAATAGACCCAATTTTTCTTCATTGTGTGACTGTTAGGGAGAATTCTTCAGAATGGCTAATTCCCCTTACCTACTCCCTCAGCAGCTTTGCTGGATTTCTAGGATTTTTTTTTTCACCTGGTAAGAGTGTGAGCCTTTTTCCCACTCTTACATGTGTTTTGCTGTGTGTTTTACATTTTTGTGTTCATAGACTGTGGAGCGTCACCTACTCCATAGGCATCATCTTTTTACTTTGTGTCGCACAGCACCTTTAGTGCAGTGACACAGGGTTGTCTTTTTCAGGCTTCCCACGTTAAAGTCCATTTTCTTGGACTGACTACTGTCTCCCAGAACATGTAAAGTTGCCATTGACTTTATTGGTCTTTTTAAATTCACAGACCCAGTACAAACTATCTTCCATAGAGTACTGGAAAGGGTTAATAGTTATCCCTTTTTGTCTGTTTCTCATGGAACATTATTTAGTTCCCCTTTCTTTAAGATTTGGCTGGTGGCAGTGGTATCTACCGTATTTTTCCTACGATGGTCTATGAAAATAGCCTTGGTACTGTTTTAGGCTATGTTAGTAGCCTCGAACTTTAATCCGCTGGACCCCATTTCATTTTATTTGGTTCCGACTGGGTTTATTCACCATTTCTTTTTGTAAAGGTCTTTCTCGTGTTTTACTCTGCGCGCCAAACCAGGTTTGGTTCCTTTGTCCGCTGTCCTTTGGCGGGCTTCTGCACAGAAGCCCTTCGTAGGTGCCTGAGAGTCTAGCTAGACAGGATGTAAGGGAGGGGTTTTAGGACCCCTGTACAGGGTCTCCTTGGAGAATCAAGTCACACTCTTGTTTGATTGGCCAGGACAGCTACCCTGCTGTGTGATTGACAGCCAGGCTGTGTGAATCGGGGAAATCTGCATAAAAAGCCGGTCTCTGGGACTTGGAAGGCAGAGTCGCCACTGGATCGAGAGAACCGAAGAGAAGCTGAAGGAAGAGGACTGCTGCAACTACTGAACCTCCCGGTGAAGCCCTGCTGCGGGTCCGAATCTCCTAAACCTTGACGATAGAGAAGATCTGCAAGGAATCTTCTTCCCTTGAGCTGGTGGGACCAACCATTTTGCCAAACACTAAGCAAGGCATCTCTCCCCTGGTCGAATTTGCTGTGCATCGCTGCAGTGAACCAGATAGCCAGAAGGACCAGACCCCGTTTGGGATTTAAGGAGCGCACCTTTTATTTGTTGCTTTGCTCTGCTGCTGGTTTCTTCCCTGGGCAGTGCAGGACCAGGACCCTCCACTCTTCCTCCTTCACGTCAGTCCAACAGTCGCTTCAGGAACCATGAGCCTGCACGATATTCCAGGAACTTCTGCCTCAGCTACAGCATTCTTTTTCTTCTAAGGTACTGTTCAAACCCGGTTGTTCATTTCGTCCGGCCGTGGTGAAAGTGTTTTAAATCATTCGCCAATCTGAGGGCTTGTCCTTCTCTACTAGTAACTTTTCCTCCGACCAACTTTGTTTTGAACTCTTGGCAAACACTTAACCGTGAACTACTCTGAACTGTGTGATCCTCTGCAAAGACTCTGAACCATTAACATTGGCCCCGGCCTATTGATTTGAATCCTAGTTGTAGCAAGGCTTTTCTAGATTTCCCTGCCTACTTTCTTGTTGGTGCTGCTTGATTTTGAATAACTTTGTCTTTCTCTCCCTTTTTAAATTGCTGGAGTGCCATTTTGCTCACACTTCATTTTGAGCTTAAGTTGTCCAGAATACATTGGGTGGTGTGTAGTGTATTAAGATTGTGATTTTCTGCTGCTTTACTTACTGTACTGTTTTACAAATGATTGTGAAAATAAATGTATATTCTTTTACTCAGAAACCTTGAGTCAGTGTTTGTTTGAACCATGGAAATTCCTGTCCTTTGCTTAACCTCTGATACCGCTCACTTTACTCTTGAGATAAGTCTGGCTGCTCAGCCATTGCTATCTCTTTACTGTGTAGTACGGGCTTGTACCAAAGGTGAATTTGTACTATCACTTGTAATCATAATTGTGTATGGTGTTCCCAAAGTATACTGCATATGATTCTGTCTAACAGTGACATAGTATGGACAATCTACTCTTAAGAAGGCCGTTGATTTTTTCTACCAATCTGTTTCCTTCCGTGTAGTAAATTGAATGTTGTTTTTTATTCCTAATAATGCTGTTACTTCTTTAAAAAGATCATTTACAAAATGTGTTCCGTTGTCGGATTTTATGACATCACATATTCCCCAACGCACGAACACTTCCCTCACTTGGAATTTGCTGCGCATTTCATGTCTGGGTGGGCACAAGGTCCTACTTATACCCAGTGAGAGAAGGGACATACTGGCACAATCAAGTATCTTGCTCCATTACATTGTTCTCCCATGTCTGTGTAATCAACATGCAGCTCACGAAATGGTCCCACTAGATGCAGCAATGTTCCACGTATCGTACTGTCATCCCAGAATTTAAAGTTTCCAGGTGGTGCATTCAATGGTCATTATAGTGAGATATTCCTGGAGATTTGGCACAAACCAATCTTCCTGGATGTCTGCAGCATCTGTACTGTTTAGATGTGTGCGCCGGGAAATTAAGTTGTTGGAATGCTGTTAACAACAATTCTACAGGCATTACTACTTTTCCTGTGTTATCCTGCCTCCATAGGGGATCAGGACTGGGTGCACCCTCTTTTTATCCATAATTCTTGCTCCTGTGCCAGTGCTATTTTTTGGATCTCTGTGATTTGTGCTATTAGCAAGGCAGTGTATCCCTCTATACTGTTATTTCTGGTACTTTTTCTTTTAGTTTATGAAACAAAGGGACATAGGCTACCCCTCCTGTTTGGCAAAACAGAGAGGAATGCCAACAGGACGGACTGCCTGACAGTGTGAGAGAAGAACGTATGAGAGAAAAACACAAATAAAAAATATGTGTAACCACATTTTCCCCAATCATTAATGCCATAAGGAAAACTATCCTAACCCACTGAAATCTCCTGCAAACAGACACCTTTATACCAGAGACTCAAGATTTGCTTTTAAAAGAAGTAAAAACCTAAAAGACTATCTGGTACACACTTTCCCCACCGAGAAATCAAAAAATCCAGACCATCCCATGCTGTGGAACCTCCCACCCATAGTAGGACACCACCGCTGTAGAAAATGTTCTGTGTGCCACCTCACACAAGATCAAAAAGAAGTTGATCTCAACGGAACCATCTGGAAGTACAAAATGTTCTCCAATTGCCTGACGAAATGGAGCATCTAATTGATCAAATACCTGTGCAACCTATTGCATATAGGCAAGAGCAAGCGAGAAGTGAGACAACGAATATGTGAACATAGATCATGCCTTAAAAATATGATTGAGGATAAACCAATGGTGGCACATTTTGCGAAAGCTAAACACAAACATACAGAACTCAGATGGTGTATCATCCAAACCATCAACGCCAAAGCTAGAGGGGGATACAGGGACTTGGAACTAAGGAGATTGGAACAAAAGTGGATACACCGTCTAGATACAGTGAAAAATGGGCTAAATGTGTGTATAGAATGGAATTTGTTTTTCTAATAACAAACGCAATGTACACAAATTGTGTGATGAGGCACTACATATAATGCACAAAGAGAATATTGTGGGACATATGCCAAATGCCAAATATCAGCCATGTATGAAACTGTTTGTCTGTTCCACAATTAGGGCCAGATGCTATCCTGTGCCTCCATAAATAACACACCCAATGGACACAATTGAGTGATGTGGCACTATATTCAATGCACAAAGAGAACATTGCGGAACCAATGCCAAATGTCAAATGTCAGCCATGTATGCAATTGCTGTTCTGCTCCACAACCAGGGCCAGATGCCATCCTGTTTTACCATACAGATCAGCACTCTGATAACACTGATGCCTATGCAAGATCAGGTAAAAAATGCATGTATAGAATAGAATGTGTCTTTGTGGAATGACACATGCAATATACAAATAGAGTGATATGGCTCCATGTTAGAAGCTAACTATGTATTAGAATGTCCACATAATGTACAAAGAGAGGATTGTGGAACAAAATGCCAAATGGTAGATGTACTAAAATGTGTGCCTACTCCACAACCAGGATCAGATGCTATCTGGTGTTTTCCACACCAGCATAGAAACAGAATGTCCATTAAACAAGGGGCGTTCATAACATTTAGCATCTCATACGCCACGCACTGTATTTTCCCAATGCGTTCCCATTGGAGCATGCAGAACACGGCTCCCATAGCAGTGAGCCATTAGAGCCAGACTCTCCCTTTCGGAGCATGCGCACAGCAGCTCGCCATCGCGGAGCAATGCATGACGCGACGACTTAAAGGTTACGCGCATGCGTATCCCGCATCACACTATCGCGGGCGCTGCACACCAACGCCAGAAGCTTACGTAGGTAAGAGATAGCATGTATAGCACTGCTCCTTTTCGTTTTGTGCTGCCATTTAGATGGCCACCTCCAGTGAGCACTCTTCACCGGCTAACCAGCTGGATTTTTATCGTTTTTTTTTTTTTAGATGGCTTTAAGCCACAATACGATCTCCACACTAGTAAGTCAGTGGAGACGTATGGGTCTGGACACACCGAATTAAAGCGGCTCCCTACAACCAGATGGCATCTGAGCCATGATGTCCCAGAATGAGCCTAGCAGGGACACAGGGTTCCTCCTAAAGTACCCCTAAAGGTGACACGCCACCTAATGGCAGTCACCCAAACAGAAAGTGCCAGTAAGCAGGCACTGAAATGGCCACCTTGCTAAACACACAGCCGGCCATATCTGTCATTTTTGTTTAACAATAAGCACAACACACATGACAGATTTTTGCATTAATTTGCAGCATTACCAGCAGGACATCTGAGCCTAACTATACAGGACAACATTAGCAGAGGAGCACAAGAGGCACTTTGAGAAAGAGACACGGCATCGCTTCTCATTTCCTGTGACACTGTCTGCAAAGGCGCAGGTAGGACACGTTACAGCACACACTCCAGGGACTTAGAATATCCTGTTGAGAGACACCATTGACCTTATTTGTATCCCTTGTTTTTAGATGTTCCACCCATGGGGTACACCGGTGACACCAATTAGTCCACTTCTGCAGTCCTGTAGACGGCATTAGAATACAAAACCATCATTTTCATGCCAGAAACACCATAAGTGTCGACTAGACAGATGTTTTGGTTATAAAAAACCACATTCTAAGTCACGTACAATACTAACCCCCACCGTGCAATTTTCCAAATGCAAATTGTGTATTATATGAATGTTTAATATGATATCAATTGCATAATACTCCCATACAAGATGGGGTTGAAAATGATCAAATATGTTTAACGGCCTCATTAGGCCTTTTTATGCTACAATAAAACCTGTGAAATAAGTAAATGCAAACCTGGTGCTCTCAAATTTATGTACAGATCAAATGCTATGATCTGTTAGATTGTGCTGTAAATACTACTGGTTAGTGCCAAACAGAAGGGGTAGCCTATGTCCCTTTGTTTCATAAACTACTGTACACCCTCATGACATAGGCCCCCCACATAAAAAAAGAGGGTCCTTACCAATATATTTTGGAAACCTTTTCTTTTAATACACACTCAATCGCTTGTGGGTTTTGGAAATATGCTGCTTGTTTGGCAGCAGCATCTGCCGCTGCGTTCCCAAGTGATATTTTGTTATTGTTGTTTGTGTGTGATTGGCATTTTACCAACGCTACTACTGAGGGCTCTGCTAGTGCTTCTATTAGTTCATTAAGGAATGCTGCATGTTGTACCGGGGATCCATCTGCTCTCCTGAGCCCCCTTCTCCTCCAACGCGATAGACCAGCATGTACTGTGGTGGTTACATATGCCGAGTCTGAATAGATTGTTACCGCACACCCTTTTGCTGCATGTAGTGCTTCTATTAGGGCAATTAGCTCTGCTGCTTGGGCAGAGTAATGCACTGGTAAACATTTTGTACAAGTATTTCAAATTCTTCTTCCTCTAAATGTACTACTGAAGACCCAACATGTTTTACACCTGTCTCTGGGCAAATTGATGCTGACCCATCCACAAAATATACTTCTCCCTCCTCTAGTACATTTTCTCTTGCTTTAGGTATGCCATCTCCTTCCCCTTCGTATGTGGCACAATCATGTTCTTGCATATCTTGTACTGTACATGGCTATGTGATGAATGTTGCAGGATTTACTGTTTTGCAATGAACCACATTTACACTGGGGCTTGATGTAATTATCTTGTATGCTGATGCTCTCTGGTTTGGTCAGTGTGGATTTTGATCGTTCAAGAATAGCAAACAGTAAATGCTCAATGTACAATGTGAAGTAGCAGCCCATTACTATTGTTGCACATTTCTCGAATGCAAACGTGACTGCGGCGAGAGATTGTTTGCACACAAAATGTCCTTGCATTACTGATTCAAGTGTGCTGCTAAAGTATGCTAGGGGCTTGTGTCCTAGTGATGCTTTTTGTTTTAGCACTGCTGTCATGAATGCACCATTAGGATGCAAAAATAAGTAAAATTTGCAATCATAGTCGGGAGTGGGTAGGACAGGGGCGGTACTTATCAGTTCTTTCAATGTGGTGAGGCCTTTGTGCAATTCAGGTATCCATTTTATTGGAACCTTTTCCTTTTGTGCTTCTTTCAGGCCATTGAGCAGCAGCCTTGTGTATGCCGCATAGTCCAATATCTAAGCGCTGCAATAATTACAGATGCCAAGAAATTTTTGCATGTCTTTTACAGTATGCAGCGTACCCGCGGTGGGCACTGCTGCTGCTCTGTCTGGAATTATCCTTTTACCATGTTTTGAGATGAGCTGACCTAGGTAAAGTACTTCTGCTAAACAGTACTGTAATTTACTTTTATCTACCTTTTATCCCTTGTGGGCCAGTAGTGTCAACAAAGTGATACAGTCTTTTCTGCACCTTTCATCTCCTTCACTACATACTAAGAGGTGATCCACGTACTGTATTATGGTACTCTGTACTTTAATGTTGGCAAGGTCCTCATGGAGAAATCATTTGAATATGCTTGGGCTTTTACAGTACCCTTTGCGCAATCTGCAGTGTTCGTATCTCCTTCCTCCTATGGTGAATGCTGTTAGGTATTGTGACTCCGGATTGAGGGGTATTGAGAAAAGGGCAATTTCAAATCCACTACTGTAAAGTGGGTTGCCTCTTCGGGGATGCTGCACATTATGGATGCCAGATTGGGAACAAGCGGGAACTCCTTTTGAACGATATCATTTAGGGGTCGAAGGTCCTGGATCATACGCCACACCCCTCCCATCACTTTTTTTGATCGGTTAGATTACAGCATTACATGGGAGTTGGAGGGGACAATAATACCCTGCTGTAGTATGACATGTATTGTAGTTCATATTCCTTCCTCCGCTTCTCGGGACAAAGGGTATTGTTTTACTCTCGGAAGGACAGCACCTGGTTTCAGTTTAATCTTCACTGTGGTCACTTCTCTTAGCAGCCCTACATCATGTGGGTTGGTAGTCCAAAAATACGGTGGCATGTGTTGCAAGTCTGTGTCACAAAAAGATGGTGGCGTACTGACAGCGGCCATGAGGGTGTTTGCCACTTCTCTTTTCTGGATAATAATATCACATGGCATACAAATCTCCAATATAATCTCCCCATCAGTGTTGTTGTCAGTGAACAGATCTTCATCTGTTAATTCCCTCAAAGCAATGCTTGGATAAATACGCAATACTGTCCTCCACTTGCACCTATGCGTATCTAAGCCTATTGCCACATTCATTTTGCTGATACTTGCAATCCCTGTAGATCGAGGGAAATCACTGTCCCTGACATCATTTCAGGGGTGGCCACTCAGTGAAATCCAAAGTCAGAGGGTATTTTTGTGTTATCTCGGGCACTGCTCAGGCCAATACTTGTATCCCATATATGAGCATGTCAGCATTTATAGGTATTCCTCGCATTGTTTTCTTACTTGCCAGTGTCTGTATCAGTAACATTGCCCAGAGTGCACACATCCCCGGAATTCAGCACACTATTACCCTCTCTGTAAAGGCAATAGCCATGTTTAACTTACTTAAAAGATCTCGCCCTAATAAGTTTATGGGAGAATCCTCATGATACACTAGGAAAAGATAAGACCTAAAACAAACACTATTGTTTACTATCAAGCCTACTCTGTATATGAGGCTCCTACATTGTTCTCTTCTTCTCTTTTAATCTCTACACTGGTCGGGGCAGTGTAACCCGGGGGCCGGCTTCTATCTCTTCAGAACTAGGTTCCTGTATCTGCTCGTTTCTTCAACTTATTTCTCCATATATAAAAAAGAAATGGACATATAAGAAAAATACAAACTCTCAAATACTCTTCTCACTCACTCTCACATCAACCATGCATGTTCCTTCTCCCTTATAATTGAACCTCCCAACCTTATCCCCTTATTTGTTCTTCCCTTGGATTTAGTACTCACATACTGGTGTTCTTTCAAGAGCCTCCGTTCACGGTGTATCCCTACGGGGCCTCCCTGTGGCGAACCCTGCCCAGCTATGGAGAGCAGTTGGATATTTGCAAAGCCGGGACCCACAGGCCCAGCTCAGGAGTGTATGCTTTTGTAGAACGTCTGCCAACCGTAACTATTAATGGCCCTGCATGGGTAGCCCCAGATCTCTCTGCAAGTACTGAGGTATCTCCTGAACTACCATGCATAAGGGGTCACCAATTGAAGGCTTGCTCCTTATCATGCATGTGTGCAAAAGACAGAATAAAGTACACACCCCACAAGGGTATGAGACCAGGAGAGTAATTGTAAGGGAACCAACATTTATATAAACAAATAAATGGAGCAAATAACTCTGCTGCCCGAAAGCGCTCTGCTGACAGATACATGGGCAGCACATTATATGGGCACCACGCGTCATAAGTGAGTTCACACATAAGAGACTTTTTAGAAAACATGATTGCTATGAATGTATACTAACCCCAGCTCCAGAGGGGGTGTCTGGGTCGCTTTGGTTGGTGTCTCTCCATCATTCACATTACACATGGTCAGCTGGGCTCATCCTTGCAGTGTGAAGGTCAGGCGAGTTTCGCAGAGATGATGTAGCATTTGTCTAACCAAGCTAAACAACAAGACTTGGCATGCATGAAATAATCACGGGCATAAATTATCACTACAAAAAGGAGCTGTTGGTGTGAAATAGGTACATTCCGACCTATGTTTTTATGGGAGCATGGGTTACAGGTCGTTCCTTCAGGTATCCTATCAGAAGGGGCAATCTGTGATTGGTGGTCCTGGGGGCCTCACGATTTCAAATGCATTGGGGATAATTGTTAGTGTTACCAGAATATATCACTCCACTAGATGAAGTATCTGGTGGGTGATTTAAATGTGGTCTGGGGGAAGGGACTGGCAACCAGATGCATTCATTGGGAATAGGGGGCAGTGGACCGAGGCCTGGCAGAGAGGGGCTGGAGAGGGCATGAGCCGGTCAGCAGAAATGGATGGAGCACTGCGGCTGGGGCAGCCCTTGGTCTCACATTCCAGGATGAGCGCACTGGGTCAGGGCTCAATACTTGCTAGTTGCAACAATGAATGGTCATGTTTCTGTGAGAACAGGAATCGCTCTGGGCTGACAGGGGTGGACGTGTCGAGGGCTAGCTATGTATGGCGCTCGGAGAGGGAGAGTAGACATTTCAGCAGAGGGGCAGAGGGCTCAGAAAAAGATGGCGTTTGCAAAGATACAAAATGGAGTTCAAGCTACAGTCATTAGCACAACGTTTATACACTTATATTAGAAGATGGGAGAAGTGAATCTGTACAGAAGGGGTGAAGATGGCTCCCCCTTAGCTCACTTAACATTTGCCTGGTGCGGGAATGGTGTAGGGAGCAACACCAGGCAGGACTAGAAATGGGAAAGCACACCATGATCTTTGTTTTTGAAGCATTTATGGTCAAGCCTTTGGCCGAGCACAGCAACCTAAGGGTCATCAGTAGTCAATTTTGGCAGAAGTACAAACCCAAAAAAATAAAGATGCATGCCAAGATGCTACATATCATTTCAGAGATGCTCATCCTGCTTTTTCTTTACATTCCTGTATTGATTTTCCCTTTATAAATCAAACTACACATTTCAGAATGCAACAGAAACATCAGGGTTGGATGAATAGCTCATAACAGTATGGCACATGTTTGCATGCTTGTGAATTGCTGCAGCATTGCATTAGTAAGATTAATAAATAGACATCTTTTTATTTAACTTCCTTAAAAAAATAAGTGTGTATCCTGAACAGTATATACCCCTTTACACTTCCTGTAAATTCTCCGTCATGCAGGCTCATTCACCTCCTGAAAATGGGTCAGCAATCCAGAGGTGAAACACAGTGAATTATTCAAAGCTCACAAACCTCATAGCAGCATTATAACACACATTCCCAGAGCGTTGTTCAACACTATTCTTTCAGTATATAGTCCTCCCTAAACATGAAATTAGGGTAAAGGAAAATGGGCAAAACTATGCTTCTGATCGCCATTGAGTCAATAGTTGTATTCATGTTGACAAATAAAATTAACTTTTCTTTTATGAGGGAATGACAACACAACAGATCCTCATCCTCAGTTAATTGCTTGCATTCATGAACATTACAAGAAGACAGGGCAGAGATATTGGGCGTCATTACGAGGAAGGAAGTAGCCATGCTGCAATTTGTGGCATGGCTACCCCCATTCCGGGTACCGGGTCCGGGTTCCCTGAATGGGGAAATACCGGGCCATTCCGTCATTGGGGGGCCCAGTATTTCCCCATTCAGGGAACCTGGACCCGGTACATCCCCATTCCCATTGAGCTCCTGCAGGGCTCAATGGGAATGGGGAGCATGCTAACAACAGGCCCTTTAATGACGGGCCCGTTGTTAGCATGCTGGACTGCTCGCGGGACCTGCTAAGGACATCTGGTAAAACCAGGCACCTTTAGCGGGTCCCACGAGAGGATCTCGTAATGAGGTGATAGGGGGTTAACGGGGCTGGCAGCTCTACTGGCCCCATTAACCCCCTACCGCCTTCCTCGTAATGAGGCCCATTGTGTTGTTGCACATGCTCAGAAGCGCAGTGAAGTTGCTTCTAATTAGCTTATGACGTCTCACTCCTGAGTACAAGCATTGAGTCCTAGAAAGGACTATTCCTGTAAACTGATTGATTGGTGAGGAGGAAATGCTGTTGGATGAGAAAAGAAAATGTTCAGAGTAGGCAGCATGGTGGTGCAGGCTGCTAAATTGATGACTTAAAAACCCAAGCACCAGGGTTCAAGAACAGCAGAATCCACAACTACTTGTCTACACTAGCTCCACCCCCTTCCCTTGTCAATGCATCAGAGGCCCTTTTGGTATGTGGTGCTGTGGTGTGAGGCTACTCTTTTTGAGATTCGTGTGCCTTTTGATTTCTGGTTCCCAAGCCAGCTCATGCTGGGAAGCCATTGCACTGTAGGTAGGTGTTACCCGACCTCTCAAAGGATCAAAGTATAGCAATACAATCTCCTGCCCTTTCACTTAGCAATGCCATGCGCCTGACCAGAGAACACAAAACCCTTGCATATATGAGGTGGGCTCACATTGCTGACACATGTATGATATAATTGATTTGGTTGTAATAAGTATGCTTAAATTTAAAGTTTATAGCTTATTCCAGGATAAAAACGTTCATAATTATGTGGCTTTGGGAACAGGGGTTTATTTCTTATTTACAGATCCTGTGCTGTATTTGCAGGGCACCTGTGCACATTGAACATGCTCTGTGCCACATGGGAGTAGGGACTTCAGATCAGGACACTGATCCAGCATGGTGAGGTGTGTACAATGCATTTGGCTTCAAGTTTGTGTAGAGTGGGGTCTTGTCACCAGTCTACCCTCTCTGAGATTGAATTACCTATTTATTTTATATTTTATACAAATATTAAACATGACTTCTACACCATTCACAGGTTAAAGTTGATTTTGTGATTTTGTGTGTGGAGCTGAACGCTGTTGTGCTGTCATGCCTCACTCAGGCAACCTGTAAAATTGGTGAGTGTATGAGATCACAGCCTACTAACAAATGCCCCACCCGAACTCTCAAGGAAGAAATTGAGGTGGGAGATTAAAGTAATTACAAATCTCTGAGCATGTGTTTGTTGCTGGCGAGATTGGCGAGATCCATGTGCTGCATTGTCCTTGAGCCTGTTATGCCCTTTTTAGGATGAAACATAGCAATGACCATATATGTCACCAACCAATGTATTTAAGAGGAATAATTACGAACATGTCTATCAAGATTACAATTACCATATAATTTCAATGTATTCACAGCATGGACATGTCAACTTATTAACTGAACACTACATGCAGAATTATTGCATTCTAGAACGATATTCTATGGCTTTCCATTAAATGTTGCATGTATTATGCAGCAGGTCATATTGAAATAGGTGCACTTATTGGTCATGATAGTTAAAACTCAGCCATTTTCAATCTTTTGATCTTTCCACTAATCCCATTTACCCCTTAGGAAACAGTATATTGAATTCATTGAATATTTTCAAAATGTCCATTTCACAATATCACTAAATCATTGTTGATTCTGGAGTACAATTAACATGTGACACACAACAACATTGTTTCTATGTGTTTTACCACAAAATGTTTACAGCATTTGTTTTACTGCCATTTTTCTAATCACATTGTTACCTCATTACAAATTCAAAATGATGCGGGAAAACCTCATGCATTCCCCACTTAAGGGTCCACCTCTCTTCAATCACCTTCCCCAAACTCATTCTCTGTTTTTTTACTTATTGTGTGATTGATGGGTTTTATTGCACTGATTCTGCTGCACTGAAAAACATGTGTGGTGAATATTCTGTAATGAAATCACTGTGTACCGCTAAATGAAAACGAAATTCAAGGTACAATAAAATTATGGATACAAAGAGCAAAGTGCATAAACGATTTATAAAGTAAATGAAGAACAATTAAAATGATTTCAATAATGTGATCACAGGATTGCACATTTGACCATCATCAACCGTCTTCAATCGCCACTTCTGGTATCACAGTATCCTCAAAGGAAAAATGTAGAGTTGTATTGAGCTGTCAAACTGTAGCCTGTTCTTTTTATGTATGGTGTGACATTTTCCATGTAAATATTTACAGTCTATTAAAATCTCTATTACTGCCCAAATAAACTCAAAAACAGTGGTTTGCGAAACCAAGTACTATGCAAAAAGGAAACTAAAAATAAAGAAATAATAAATAAATCAGAATTCTCAGCTACTGAAGAAATATCTTTTTTCTAATTGTTTCTCTCTCTTTTGGCTATCAAGTGAAGAGTTCATTTTATTTAATTTCAATTCGAAATGACTTGCATTAACACATTTACTGATGGCAGAGGGGTTTCCATGAAGGGGATGAGTACAATAGCACACAGATAAGAAGATGTGTTGAGTCATGCTATGAGGCTTTTTAAAAGTGGGACATATACCAGGGACAAAGCAAAATAAGTGGAAAGAAATGTAAATAAGAAAACAGGTGATTTAAAAAGGTATCATTAACTGAAGGGGCAAGTGCGTCAAACTATAGAGGACTATATAAATATATAGCATCCCGTTACTACATGTCACTGGAGGCAGTGGTGTGGTCAGATAAGGAGAGAGCAGCGGTTCTCCCTCGTTAGCAAGTACGTGAAATTTAAGCAGATCTTTGAGGATAAACAGTGTTGGGCTGGTTTTGATTGTAGGGGCAGCTAGTTCCAGTGATACGGGGAGAGGAGGGAGAAAGAGTGGAGGCAAGATGAGACACAGGGAGGGTATGTGATAGTGAGTTTGAGCAATGGAGGATCGAAGGGTAGAGATGGTGAGGAAATTGAGATACAATCAGACAGCTACCGAGGAGCAAGACAACTGATAGCTTTGCAGAATTGGAGAAGGAACTTGAAAAGAGAACGGCTGTGCATGTAGGGCCATCCAGCATGTTGTCGGTAAGTGGAGTGGGGAAGGATCTGGGTAGGTTGTCGAGATAATGGTTTATAAAGTTGACGATTTTATCTAGAGGGAAGAAGAATTAGAGAGGAAGGCCAAGCAGTAGGCTCAAGCAGTAGTCAAGTTTGCTAAGCACAAGAGTGGAGATTAGAGTTTTGTACAGTGGTTGGTATGAAAAGAGATTTTCTTCCAAAAGTTGAGAAGATTTATAGGAGCTAAAGTGGCAGTGGTAGTTATGAATTGTTGCAGTCTGAAGTCGCTATCAAAGAAGATCCCAAGATTGTGAAGCTCGGTGAGGGAGCAAGAAGGTCAGGCAGTGAAGAAGTTAGTAGAAGAAAGGGTAGGTGTGGCATTGGAAGCTGAGCGACTGATTAATTAATTATGTGTTTAAAGAGTTTGGCATGAGGCAGCAGAGAGCCATCCAGTGACAACGTGCTGTGAGACAATTCGGAATCTGTTCTGAAATGGCTTTGGGAAAGGAGGGAAGGGAGAAACATATTTGAGAATGATGTAGGGATCATTAGTATACACATTTCAACTATGCACTAATTTTAGCCACACCACTGAGTTCTGTAGGGGTTTGTGTATACCACGTTAGACATTATGCTAATGTCAAATCAGGTGTTAGGTGTTTGACTTAGTAATGATGTGAGGCATTGAGGGCAATTTAAAGAGGGGGTGATTTGGGATTTAGCATATCATGGTGTAGTGTAGGATGCGAACAATATTAACATGACTAAACAGTAATACTAACACTACTAATGACTAATATTAGCAAGACCAATATTAGTAATTATTGGGATGAAAGTGGGTTGCTTAGGCCATAAATCTGCTGCAGGATGGGGGTGCATGAAGTCACGCCTCAATGTCGGCCTAGAAAATAAATTTGAGAATTGAAAGCTGAACGGCAGTAAGCTTTGTGAACATGAGGTTCAGAGAGCAATGAGACAGCAGCTGGGTGCTTTGCAGAAACAGCTACCTTTGTTTAAACAGAAAAGCAGAGAGGATGCCAGGAAGCTACATATTTCATCTGTGCTAGAGAAGAGTGGTGTGTAAAGGTCACTGTGGAGAAACAGAAAGGGTTTGGAAAATTACTGGGGTGTTGGCAAAAAGGGGAGGTGATGATTGACTGATGACTTCACGGCAGAATGCGTTAAAATGGGTGGTAAAACAATGTGGATCTTTATGAAAATATAGGCAGAGGGGAGAGAGCAAATAGAGCTTAAAAACTAAGGGATGAGGGGGGAATCAGGTAGTTGGCCTGAAAACAATGGAGTAGAGAAGCAGGGGAGAGGGGAGAACAAGAAAAATTAAGGAGTTTGGATTGGGGCTGCATTGTGTGACCACAGATTCTGCTGAGCCGGGTTGCAGAGGAAGGAGGGAGAGACCTTGATCTGCCCTGAAGGCAGCTGAGAGCGAGCGAAAGCGGGAAGAAAGTGCAAGTGAGACAAAGGGTACCCAGTCTTGCAGGCAAAATCGTCAGGCTGAAATTGGTGAGTATGAGTGATAAAAACAGAATTAATTAATTAGAACACCTCATTGCCCAAAAAGATGAGTGCCAAATCAGGACAACATACAAAAGGGCACACAAACACATTTGCTCTTAGGAAGATTTGTTCTCCCTTGCAAACAGAGAAATTCATTGTGAAGGCGGGGTAGTCTGGAGGAGTGTTTTGCAGCACTGCTAAAAGTTTATCATTCACGCTTACAAGGTTATGTATAAAAGTATGCATATATTCTGCCAAGTTCTTTAAGGAATAGCTCATTTCGCTCAATACAAAAGGGAACATCATCACCTGGGGTGGGGGATGCCAAGCGGGTTGATGTTAAGAATTTCTAATATAAACATGCTCAAAGCTTTATTTTGCTAAGTCAAGTTATGCTTATATTTGTTTGTTTTACATGCGTCCAATGAACATACATTGCAAAATGTCGCCCTGCATGTTTTTTGTTCTGGTCTGCAGAGAGAGATTATAAAGTGCTTTGGGAGTAAGCAAATGAAAATACTTTAGCAAATGAAAATCAGAGATCACATATTCCTGCACATAGCAAGAGTGCTTTAAGTATTATTTCCTTACTGTTATCAGCAAAAAAGGGGATAGGGAAATACAAATGTTGACAGAAGTATGGCTAGGGTGCAGGTATAGAGGCTAAATGGCAAAGGTCCAAGAAACGATCCTTGGGGTGTGCCAACAGGGAAATGGGTGGGGTTAGAGGTTTGTGGGTTTACAGAGATATTAAAGGATCTAACTGCAGGTTGGAGGCAATGCAGGCAAGAACATTTGAAAAACACAAGGTTTTGGAGAGTGAGGAGAAAAGAGTGGTTGACAGTGTCAAAAGAGACAGAAAGGTCCAAAAGGATGAATTTAGAAGAATGTTTAGAGTGGTGAGCATTAGGAAGAAAGTCAGAGACATGCAAGAGTGCAAGAGTGTAGTGTCAGTTGAGTGTTTACTACAGAAGCCAGATTTTAGTAGATCACTATAGCCATTATCTTTAAGGTGTCACAGGTTTCCCCCTTTCTCACCTGTTTTCACTGCTTGATGGATTCAGTTGTAGAAGTTTTCTTCCTTATGGTTCGGGTCTTGTACAAGCCCGCTCGGCCGTCTTCGGCTTCCAGTGTTCGTTCAACTTCTTGTCCGGGATCGATAGTAAACTCCAGGTAATCCAGGAAAGAAATAAGGGGAAGAAGCACTCGGAGGCGGGTGCACGGATTCCGGGAGAAGGTTGGGTAAGAAGGAGAAAGTATTGAATGAAGCAAGGGTCCGGGAACCAGGAAGGCAACAAAGTTCTGTGAAAGCGAACTATGAGCACACGTCTAGCCACAGCTAACAGTAGCGTTGAGACGCGCGGAAGCATGGGGGTGTGGCTATTTTATCGAGCGTGTTGCAATGAAAGTGAAGGCTGGTAGGTAGCGTTCAGTGTTTGCGCCCATGTTGGTAGTACAACAGAGTGCAAGCCCCGACATGACAGGGACCAGGAGGCCCAGAAGGGGCGTGTCCGATGGGTCATGACAGCATGCCTCCTCCGAAAACCCATCCCGCGAGGTTTGCCTGGGTGAATGAGATGGAACCTTCTGAGTAACCTGGGGGTATTCAAATTGAAGACGGGTTCCCAAGTGCGTTCACTGGGTGGATATCCTTTCCATTCCACTAGGTACTGGAGCTGACCACGTTTATATCTGGAGTCACATATTTGGGAGACTTCATATTCCAGTTGGCTATTGACAAGGACAGCGCTAGGTCTGAGGTTAGTCCGAGAGGTCTGGATGTATGGCTTTATTTGAGATGTATGAAAAACTGGATGGATCTTCTTCCAGGAATCTGGCAATTTCAGGCGGAAGGCCACTGGGTTGATGATTTCTTTCATAGGAAAAGGCCCATAATATCGAGGAGCCAGTTTATTTGGCCGTAGATGTCTAGGCAGTAGTTTCGAGGATAACCATACTTTATTGCCTATTGCGTAAGAGGGCCCTGGTCTTCTCTTTGAGTCAGCATAATTTTTGGTCTGATTCCGGGCTCTTTCTAGCTGTTCTATGGCTTCTCTTTGTACATTGATAAGCGTTTCAATCCAGGAATCGACTGTAGGAATTGGTGTAGGATGGGGGAGGACAGAAGGTAGAACTGAAGGGTGGAACCCCTGCCTACAGAAAAAAGGGCTGGTTTTAACAGCCAAGTGATCTGAGTTATTATAGGCGAATTCAGCCACAGGTATTAAAGGGAACAATCATCCTGGACCTTGATAGAAAAACATCGAAGATATTGTTCTAAGGTTTGATTCACAAGTTTTGTAGCTCAGTTGGTTCGGGGATGATAGCCTGAAGTGAGAGCTCGTTGAATTCCTGGTATTCGACAAAGGTATTTCCAAAACTGAGAAATGTATTGGGGTCCTCTGTCCGATATTATCTTGGAAGGGAGACCATGAAGCCGGAATATGTGTTCCAGGAAAATTCCAGCAAGTTCTGATGAGGATGGTCATTTATACAGGGGTATAAAATGAGCCAAATGAGTGAACAAGTCAATGGTGACCATGATAGTCATGTATCCCCTGGAAGGTGGCAATTCCACAATGAAGTCTGTAGCAATAAATTCCCAGGACCTTGTTGGTAGTGTAGGCTGCAGTAGGAGACCTGCTGGTCTCTTGTTATCATGTTTGTTCTGACTACAGACAGAACAGGCTTGGACGTACAGCTTTACGTCAGTCTTCATTCTAGGCCACCAGAATTGCCTTTGTATGAGACGGAGAGTATTGGTAATGCCACGATGTCCAGAGTGAAGTGTATTGTGGCAAAGGTTTATTATCCTTTGTTGTAGTTTCTGTGTGGGAATGACTAAGGCATTATCTTTGAACAAATATCCGTCCTTGGTTTTCAGATCCCATTGATTCTTCCTTGAAATGTTCTTCCAGAGTTCACAGGAATGGGTTTGTAAGCAAATTTCTTCCAGGAGGCTGATTGCTTGAGATACAAATATCGTATGGGGAAACATCTTAGGGAATGTCTGGTCTTCAGGAGGTGCGAACCTGGACCGGATGTTTTTCTCCTAAGAGCAAATGACGCCACTCGGTAAAGGTTTGACGGATGGCTAACAGTTCCTTTTCTAAAACAGAGTAGTGAGTTTCACTGGGAGTTAAGGTCCGTGAAAAATAAGCAATAGGATGTTCCAGTCTGTCGTCAAATTCTTGTTTCAGAACTGCTGCAATGGCATAGTTAGAGGCGTCAGTTTCCACTAAGAAGGGCCGATTGATATCAGGTTGAGTCAGGATGGGAGCTTGAGTGAACTCTGTTTTCAAGCGTTGGAAGGCTTCCTCCTGAGCTGTTGCCCAATGAAAGGAAGCGTCTTTCTTCAACAATGCAATAATTGGTTGGGCTATTTCGGAAAAGGAAGGTATACATTTTCTATAGAAATTAACTAAGCCCAGGAAGGACTGGATCTGTTTCACAGTGGTCGGACTTGGCCAGGATATTATAGCCTTCACCTTGGATTGATCCATTCCAATACCTTCTGGGCTAAGAACAAATCCTAGATAGTGGACAGTAGGGAAATGAAAGAGGAACTTCTCGGGTTTTGCCAGGAGCCTGTGTTCACATAGCCGTTGTAACACTGCCTTAACATGTTTCTCATGCTTGAGTGGGTCCTTCGAGAATATTAAGATGTCGTCCAGATACACGATGACAAAAAGGAATAGCATATCCGAAAACACCCGATCCATGAAACGTTAGAAGACCGCCGGGGCGTTAGCAAGTCCGAAAGGCATGACCAAGTATTCATAATGACCAAAGGGTGTCCTGAAGGCTGTCTTCCATTCGTCACCTTCTCTAATGTGGATCAGATGATAGGCACCTCTAAGATCCAGTTTGGTGAATACCACAGCTCCTCTTACTGCTTCCAGGATGTCTGAGATCAAGGGCAATGGATATCGATCCTTTAGGGCGCACTGATTTAGGCCTCGATAATCAAGGCAAGGTCTGAGCTCATTGGTGTCTTTCTTCGGAAACAAAAAACAGTAATGCTCCTGCTGGAGATTTGGATGGTCGTATGGTGCCATTTTCTAGGTTAGTATCTAGGTATTCACGGGGGCCTTTTTCTCGGGTTCGGATAGAATGAACATCCTCCCAAAGCGAATCACAGCTGAAGGTTCAGTTTCAATAGCACAATCTTCTGGTCTATGAGGAGGTAAGGCTTGAACAATAGCAGTAGAAAACATGTCAGAGTATTCCTGATAGACTTTAGGGACCTGGATGATGTTTGAGACCGAGAGTGGACCTAGATGGTTTGCTGAAAGTCCTTCCACAGGTGTCGGAGCGGGGTCCAGGGGTAGACAATGAGACATGCAATATTTGGAACCCAGGAACAAGGAGCCTGCTGCCCAATTGATGTATGGATTGTGTCTTTGTAGCCAGGGCATTCCCAAAACCGATGGGTAATGGGCTTTATGATGTCAAACCTTATTTTCTCTCGTTGGTGGTTTGTTACTAGCTTGATTTCCTTAGTCTGGAGGGTTATTGGTCTGGAAGAAAGGAGTCTCCCATCAATTGCTTCCACAGTTTGCATGACATTCCGGGATTTGTAGGGAATATGATGTTTCAGGACCCATTCTTGGTCTATGAATATTCCCATGGCCCCACAGTCCACTAACGCCAGAAAGGGCTAGGTGTTCTTCTTGGATGGCAATAGAAAGGCCTGTAGAATTACTAGATTGTTCTGTCCAGGAGAGTTCAAGGATGGTATATATGTGGAGCCAACATCTCTCTCCCGAAACTGCGCTCCATCTAGGATCGGGAGCTAGCGTTTCCCGAATGCTGTGGAGGACCTATTGGACACTCTCTCACTAAATGCTTGTCCGATGCGCAATACATGCATAAGCCGGTATGGATCCTTCGTAATCTTTCTTGGGGGGGGTATTGGTCTGCGGAAGGCCCCTAATTGCATGGGTTCAGGTTGGTTAATAGGGGCAGAACTGTCTTTGGATTTCGTGGGGGTCTCTATGGGATTCTTCTGGAAGGATAACTTGGTTTTCTTTTTATCTGCCTTCCTTTCCTGTATGCGAAAGTCAATCTGTAGAGCAGGATCCATAAGGGCCTGGTATGAACTTGGATGTGCCACCCTGGCCAGTTCATCCTTGATGTCTTCGTTCAACCCTCTTCGAAAGAGAGTGAAACAGGCTTCAGCGGACCAGCCTGCTTCTTTAGCCAATTGCTTAAATCGTGTAACATATGTGAGCATATCCTGGGAGCCCTGCTGGAAATCGAGAAGGAGCTGCTGAGCACTATAGACCTGATATGTGCGGTCAAACATGGTCTTAAGTGCTCAAATGAGTCCGTCATAATCATCCAGGAGGGCATCTCCGGCATTAACTAATGGTGTGGCCCAGGTTACGCATTCCCGGTAAGGTGTGAAATAATAAAGCCCACTTTAGCCCTGGGGGTGGAGAAGTAATAGGGCTTAAAAGTAAAGTGGACCAAACAGGAATCTAGGAATCCACGAAGGTTATTTGCTGACCCATCGTATTTGTCAACAATGCCACCCAATAGTACGCTCTCCTTCGTGGCAGAATCGCGGGATAAAACTAATTGCTTTAGCGCAGCATTCTCTGCCTTTAAGTTTTGTACTTCGGTTGATAGTTCCTGCATGCCGCGCATAAGATCCTGAACGGCCGCCTCCATGTGTGAATCAAATTCGGTCAGGTGGCGTCTCAGTCTGTTACTGGTTTCCCCCTTTTCACCTGTTTTCGCTGCTTGATGGATTCCGTTGTAGAAGTTTTCTTCCTCATGGTTCGCGTCTTGTACAAGCCCACTCGGCCGTCTTCGGCTTCCAGTGTTCGTTCAACTTCTTGTCCAGGATCGATAGTAAACTCCTGGTAATCCAGGAAAAAACTAAGGGGAAGAAGCACTCGGAGGCGGGTCCACGGATTCCGGGAGAAGGTTGGGTAAGAAGGAGAAGGTATAGAATGAAGCAAGGGTCCGGGAACCAGGAAGGCAACAAAGTTCTGTGAAAGCGAACTACGAGCACACGTCTAGCCACAGCTAATAGTAGCGTTGAGACGCGTGGAAGCGCAGGGGTGTAGCTATTTTATCAAGCGTGCTGCTAGTAACGTGAAGGCTGGTTGGTAGCGTTCAGTGATTGCGGCCATGTTGGTAGTACAACAGAGTGCAAGCCCCGACGTGATAGGGACCAGGAGGCCCAAAAGGGGCGTGTCCGATGTGTCATGACACAAGGTACTTAGTGATTTGGATGAAGACCACCCGCTCAAGGTCTTTTTAATAAGGAGGAAGGAAGGAAAGTGGTCCATAGTTTCCTGGGACCTTTGGGTCAGCAGACTGTTTCTACAGTATGGGTAAGTCAATTGCAGATTTGAATGAAACATGGAAAAATTCAACATAGAGAGAGAGGTGAAAGAACTCAGAGAGATAAGGACACATTATTGGGACTATCTTGTTGACTATTTGAAAGTTCAAAGGAAAATAGGACTGAAAGATTGGTTAGAACTGTGAAGGATGGGTGCTAATTCAATTGGAGAGGTGGGGGACAAGATCTCAAGAGTAGAAGAGGTAGGAGAGAGGTGGTGGAGAGAAGTAGAGTTGGAGATGAAGAGAGTTTAAGGCTGTGTGCGTGTCACAAATTGTAGAGGAAAGGTAGTGAGGAAAGCCATTAGGAGAAAGGGAGGAGACAAAGGATACTGGTTTGGGAGGTGTGAGCAAAGAGTGGAGGGTAGAATAATGTTTGCAGGTGGGGTTGCAAATAGATGCCATTAGGTTTCTGAAGTAGAAGGATTTGTCAGAGTCAAGTGCAGATGTTTGAGCTGCAAAAGATATTTTTGTACGCTAGAAGTAGGTATGGTGTTTGCAATATTTGCCATTATCATAGGTCACAGTGCATGTTTGTTTTGATGGTCTGAATTTCAGAGGTGATCCAAGGCTGAAGACAGAGACGGGGCACTGTAAATGTGTGAGCAGTGATAATGCTGGTCAAATGGCATCATAAGTCAGAGAAAGCACAGTCAATGGAAGAGTCATGAATAGTAGAAAGACACGGGTGAGAGGACCTCACATCATCTCGGTAATCTTAGACATTTTTGGTCAGGTGTTCTGCAAACTGATACCTTTGCTATGATCAGGAATGTCAGTGACTACATTGTAGCAGACTGAGAAGATGCCTCTTGACAGAGCGTAACTGATGCTCTTTGATCATTTGGGGTGCAAAGGGATCAATCAAAGCCCTTACTTGGACCAAGAGACGTATGACTCTAAGTTCAGCAGGGGAGGTGGAAGAGAAGTAATGCATAGATGTAAGGAGGTAGTAGAGTGTGGTGGAGAGAAGGAATGAGTCAAACGGATTTATTGAAGGTGGGCAGGCTTTCATGTATGTTTTTGAGTTTAGAGGGAAGGTGGGAAGCAAAGACAGTAGCAGGAAGGGATGAATACTTGGAGCACACATTTAGTATACTAAGCATGGCATAAAAGGACATGGACATATTGCATGAGTTTTAATGGAGAGTAGATATACAATTATTGTAGTATAAAATCAGTGGTGAGAGCATGGAGAGATTCCATGTAATCAATACCGAGAGTAGGAAAGTAAGCTTTGTACAAGCATCATATGTGGGGATATATAGTTGTGCTAATATGATCAATGAATGGGAAGTTCAATGGTTGATGGAAATTGGTGCTGACAGAATGGTGTGTATACTGGTATTCCAAGGGCGTTGCCAGTGCAATGTTTATCTTTGCAAAGACAAGTTCAATAAAGTTAGCAAGTGAACAAACAGAGCTGAGAAGAAACACCTAATTTGGTCAAGATAGGGGGGCACGAAGTCATGCTTGAATTGTCTTTTGATGATGAGAGAGTGGAGGTGAAATGGAACAAAGAAGGCTATTAGCATGAGTGAGTGGTCAGAGGAAGAAGCATTAACAGGGAGTACAGAGATGTCAAGGCATTAGGTTAGGAAGACGGAAGTTATGGAGTTACAATGAGTGCAGCTGGAACGGATATATAAGTTAAGCTGTGGTCGGTGGCCTGAGAGAGTGGGGTCAACTGTAGGTGAGGGCACTGGTCACATTGGTGAGTTTGAGGTCACCCATTATAATGGCCCTGACATCACCCAGGCAAGATGTAACTTACAGGTCAAAGTCTGTGAAAAAGAAATGTAGGCTGCTGGGTGGGTTAAATATGAAAATGATAGTCAGAAGCTTGAAGCAAGAAGTTGGACAGATGTGTGTTTGAATGAGTAGCGAGGTAAGTCAAAGGGAAGAAGTGGGGCACATGGCATGTAATTACTGATCATTCGGCAAACACCATCCCAATTGTCTGTTAATCAAGGTGAGTGGGTGAAGTTGTCAAAGCCATTGTGGAGGACAGCCAGCATGGCAGTGCCAAGAGGGTAAGGTCAAGTTTACTGAAAGCTTTTGCATAGCATTTGGTGTGATTGGAGTTAATGTGGTCAGTGATAAATACTTTTTTACACAGGGAATATGCAATTCAGATGTTAAAAGTGATTTCACTCAGATCAAGTGGTGGGGAGAAAAATTGGGAAGCTTCAATAGGGAAGTTGAGGTGCAGGGGAGGTTATATTGGATACAGTGATAATGAGATGAATGTTCAGGTTGTTTTTTAAGAGGTCTTAGAAGGATGGTGGTGGGTAGAGAAGGTGGAGGTAAGTGGGAGGCCATTGAATGGGTTCTGGGTTAAGCTGATTTTGTGTGAGCATTCAACCTCTGATAAAAAAAAATTGAAAGAGTGTTTTGGGGGTTAGTGATTCCTCACACTCTGTCGTCATTGAAATAGATTCAAACTGCTTCAAAGCTCTATGGGTGAATTAAAATACATCTTCAAAGCTCATAATTTTACATTATTGCTCAATCCTCCTGCCACTCAGTCTGTCAAGTCCTAACCCTGGGTAGCCGGTTCCTTTTTGAAATCTACTTATACTACCCCTCAGGTAATTTCCCTCTAGTGTGGCTTACATCAAGAACATGCAAGCTGCAAAATCCAAAGAAGGCTGCCATTTTGTTGGTTACTCACACAACACTTAAGGGTTGGGAGGCAGATGCTTCCATGATGGAAAATCCTCTAATCCTGGGACATGCTCAAATCCTCCCCTAAAGTCTCTGGTTGCCTTCTCCTCATAATGCTTACTGTCAAGCCTATCTATCAAATCATGGCAACCCCATTCATTCCATGGCCTGCTGTTTGACATTCACAGTATACTAGCAATCGGATGTCTCTGTTACACAATTCATGGAGACTGCACTGAGCCAGAATATGAAAGGTAGCACAGTAGAGTATGGTTGATGATTTTTCTGTCTGGTTGGCTATACTTTGTTTTGGGCGTATTCAAGTCTTTCTTCACTGTTTTCTGCATCACAGAGAGGAAGAGGAGGGGACTGCCTACATATACTACCAACTTCGCTGAGTGTGTGTAGTGCTATGGAGCGTTTTGGCTGCTGTCGCTGTCTGGAGGGCTACACAGTATTATGAACATACTCAAGTCTTTCTTCACTGTTTTTCCCATCAAACAGAGGAAGAGGAGGGGACTGCCTACATATGCTACCTTCTTAGTGGAGCACGCAGAGTTCCATGGAGTGTTTTGGGTGAGTTAGGGAGTGTGGGGGACGAGTTTGCCAATTGGGACCGCCATGGAGTGTTGACTTTGCCCTTGTCTGATTCCCTATTATGCATCTCCATGAACTGTAGTTGCTGAATAATATGCTATGCAACTATCTATTTCTGGGTTACTTTAAGTGTGGTGTGAACGTTTATATGTCAGTATCAGGGCAGTGCAGAAGGAGGCTGCACAGTGCAACTACCCAAATGGTTAAGCGTACAAGAATCCCCTCCCCCTCTAAATAAGGAAAGGCTTCAAAGGAGATACCATCTGCAAAGAAAGGAAAGAAAAAGAAAAGAATTACAATGAACCTAATGCAGGGGCAATACAAAGGCAGGCCATCTCCGGCTTCTTAGATGAAAATAACGTGAATGTGCCTGAGTGAGGAGCAGAGTTGGTAAACACATTGGGGTCCCCCTCACTATATGCCAGGATTTACACTCTACAAAGAACATCTGTGATGTGACAAATGCAGTGAGCATGGATGATTCGGAGACCTGCTTTGATTGAATATCCCCTTCCATGGACATTAACAGATCATTACTCTTAATGTGCGTGTACTTAAAATGTAACTTGTTGGGTCATGCACAGTCAAATCATGAAAATATGATAGGCGCCAATCTATCAGCCATGGCAGACCAGCATGCTCTCAAATTGATCATTTCCAGGTTGGTAGATGTTATCTTGGAATGGACCCAGGACAGGAGAACAGGAAGGAAATTAATTCGAGGACACGTGGTGGTGAACAAGCCAATTTGGAGGAAACACAGAAGGCAGTAAATAACTATTCTGTCGATCTCACAACACAATGTTTGGAAAGTCAAATGAAAGAACATATGGATTTATCACAGTCCAGTAGGACAGAGGACTTTTACAATATCGCTGACAATAGTGAAGAAGATGCACTGGAAGCAGTGTGCAATGAGATACTAAGGGCAGATTCATGGAATTATTTGCACCGAAAAACAGGGATTTGTGCGCCATTCTGCCCGCAAATCCCCATTTGTTAAACAGGGGTTTGCGCGCAGAATGGCGCACAAATCCCCGTTTCTCGGAGCAAATAATTCCATGAATCAGCCCCTAAATGGCATGGACAGTAGCAGCAGAGGAGAAGAGCAGAGAGCTAAACTGCCCAACAAATCAAACAAAACCCAAGAAGTGTCCTAATTTAGGAAAGAAAAGACAGAAACTGGCCTCTGTGTATGTAGAAAAGCAAAAAGAAATGGTGACCGCTAACAAGGGGACGAAGATTACAAAAGCTCAGGGAGACGGGACAACAAGGTGGATGACCCAGAAGGGTCCAATGGAGAGATGGATAAATCACAGGAGCAACCAGTTAATTAGTAATATAGTAGCCATGGTACAACATATAGATGAGCCCAGATCTACGATACAAACTAACCACCCGATATGGATGCATAGGGAAGTTAGCAGGGGATAGGGGTCTACAGCCATGATGCAGAATAAGGAACCAATACCAAAAGCGGTATTACCTGAGCAAAAATCAAATCAGGTAATTGGAGGCCTAGGGCCGGACTATAACAATTATGCATGTATCACTGTAAAAAGCTGTATGGGAACACTAGTTAGCTTGGAGGAAATGTCCTCTGCTGCAGAGAGCCCATTTCTAAATCTTTCGATGTTGTTAGCAATATGAACAAATATCCCATGGTTATAAGTGCTGAACAGGAACAATATTGTTCGCATTGAATTACCTAAAGGTGATAGTGTAACCAATTGGGTTCTTATTGTATTCATCTCCACTGTAATTGGGTCATTAATGCATGCTTGCACTGACAGTCTATACGATCTGGGTTTTAATCTAATGGTATGATGGCAAAAAAGAGCAGACACAACAAAAGGAAATTTCTTCTCCTACGATGTTGCGCGCCCTAAAAAATATATAATGATGAGAAAAAAGTGAAAGCTATGATATGCCCTCTGCTAGTGCCCCCATGTTTTAATATGCTTGAGAGGGACATGAACAGAGGAGTGCTCATCATTAGGATGTGCAGTTTGACAGATATTGACCACATTATTCCAAGGAAACCTTAAGATGGTTGTAACGCGTGTGGGTTTCGATAATTTTTATGCCAAACTGGAGGTATGACTACTATTGAGAATACGGAGATATTTATGCTACAAGAAACCTGGTCAATGGAACGGTTCTATATTGATGGCTATAAAATCATACATAGAGCTGCGATGTGTGGGACGAAAGGCCGTCCATTTGGTGGCTTACCCACAGGAGTCCACACATGTTTTACTCTGCAAGCATTTCAGAAGGTTTCCGTATCTCCATATGTTTTACCCACAATCATTTGTGATAAGCAATCCTTTGGAAAGACATTGGTCATAAATGTATGTTGCCCATTTGGTGCGAGGCAAATTAAGTCTATATTACATACCATTGAATAAATACTATATAGTTGGTATGCCTACCATCCGAAGGGCAATGCCATTATTGCAGAGGATTTTAATACCGCAAATTTACAAAATGCTGTACCACCTTCGAGGGAGGTGACTGTTTTGGAAACCTGGGAAAACAAAATGATCTGTGGATTAGAGGAATTAGCCTGAGCCAGGCTAATAAATATGTATGATCTGTTGTGTTTAAACTACAAAAATTACAAGATGGAAACTGCAGTACCATGTACATGGTCAAATAATAGATCCTACTCACATTTCAACTCTATTTTTATGGACCAATCTCTTTGGGAAAAAAGTGGGAAGGTAACGGCTACTTTTTCCATCTTGAGTGACCATGCTTTCTTAACTTGAAATTATAAATGTATTACACCTGTCATAAGGGAATATACCTGCACCCAGGTAACAATACATTCTAGAGGAAGTCGCATCATTTGGAGTAGTAGACATATCTCTAATCTTAGCCACTTACCCCATAGTACTATCCATAATGTATGTGCCCTTCAATTCCTGAATGAAGTTACTAAATCAAAATTAAATGCCACACTGCATAACCCCAAAAAATAAATCCTTGAAATTCAAACTCAAGAGCAGTGCCCCAGTCACATCATAACTGCACACCTGGGGTTGAAGGAGATAAGGAGGGAGCCGTGTCTGGAACATTGCACGATATGGGATAGGAGGAACAGAGCTGATGCCAATACATTTAGTACAAGGTCAGGGTTGCAGTTGTTTGCACTGCAGCATCTGGTAAAAGGAGAAGGCCTATTGTCCTGTCAAAGCAGAGTTGGTCTCTCCATTTTACTTTGATCACGTCTGTGTCAGAGGGGTGCAAATCACGTGATGGTCTCGAATTGTTAATGTGTGAATATGTTCAAGCAACCAATCCCTGGATTCAATAGTGATGATGCAGTGTGCCAAGTCTTTAGGGGAACGGGTTTATATAAGGTTGGCTAATCGGTCCAGGGACTATAGTAGGGTATTAGCATGTTCAATGGGTAGTAGCCAATGAGGGTGGTTGGATAAGATTGTACCTTATGTGTTCAGATTTTGTGGTGTACCTCAATGTAACCTGTAACTTCTTGGGAAGTGATAAACTCTCTGTCGGTTCGGTTCTACAGGACCGTCTGAGACCTTTTTACATGTAATAAACTTTGTTTTCACATGCTAAGAATTGCAGTGATTATTTGGCCTTTTGGATTGTTTTTAACTTTCAAGTTGGTACATCAAGCATGGAAAGTGACTCTTACAGTGATGTAAGATATATTTTACAAAGCCAACATGGGTTTTTACTGTGGCAATACATCCATGAATTAGGGACAGACACCAAGAAAAAGTGTTATCACAGTGTTATGCTGGTGTATACTGAGCACGGAAAGCAATAATGTGTTATTATAGTAGCATACATTATGAAATTTACAAGGCAATGCAGACATACATTGTTCAGGCAGGCCTCATGTTTTCCCTTTGTGCACAGCCGCTGCTAAAATATTTTGGGAAGTGATCATTTGTACATTACATGTGGCAACCTGGCATCTACTGTTTTTAGTGTTCCTCTGCAAAACAAATTGTAAATTGTATATATGTCTTGGACGATGTTTTTCTGGAATCTGTGCTATAAAATGGATAACACACTGTGCTCTTTCAATGGGGAATATTTGCAGAAATAATGCACCCCTCCACTAGAAATATACAGCAGCTGCTACTGGTTAAATATTAAAGTTTAAATAAAGTTATTTTTGAAGAAAAGTGCAATGTCTTATCAATGGGTTGAAAGCAAATGTGCTGTTTCCTGCTACATTATAAAAAAGTAATCAGTCGGAATTTCAACAAAGTAATCAAATCTGACATACAAGCTTGTCTGACATCACTTATGGCATGTACAGCTGATACTGATTCAGCTGAGTCTCTGGTGAACACCTGTTCCACTACATTTGTGGATATGTTACATAGAATAGCCCCAAACTGGCCGAAGATGATTAGGGCTAACATTGGGCACCAAAAATGGTTCACGCCAGAGCTTAGCTCTCAAAAAAGTGCCAAAGAAAACTAGACTTGCATTGGCTCAAATGTCAATCTGATGAAAATAGAAATGCCGGGAAAGTGCCAGAAAAACTATATATGCTTAATATAGTGGAAACCAAGAAGAACGTATCAATGAGGCTACAAACAGTCCATGAAAACTCTTTGAGATTCTAAAATCATTGGAGAAACCTAATGTGCATTCCATGTCACTGTCGCCCACAGCTCATGACTGTGCAGAAGCACAGGCTGCCTTCAAGGCTAAAATAACAAAGGACATAGGATGTCATGGTCTATACTAATCCGGTTAGAGTCCCACTGGTTTCAACAGCTACAATCCAAGAACACCTTAAATTCACACTGTACCAATCTCTATCACTGACATGGGGAGTATGCTTTCCACTATGCAGCCCGCCACTTGCCCAGAAAATATTCTACTACCCTAATTGATTCTGGAGGACAAAGAGCTATTTGCATCTTTTCTTACACGCCTGGTTAATTCATCCTTTCGGGACAATTATGTCCATGACTCAATCAAGGAGGTTATGGTTACCCCCCTGCTCAAGAAACCTGGAATGGACCACAATACCTCAAATAACCTTAGTCCTTTCACGAATTGCAACTTCCTCTTAAAAATACTTCATAAAATTGCTACATCTCAGCTTTAAGCTTTTGCAGAAGTGAATGGTGTACTTCACAACAGGCAATTGGGTTTCAGACCAGCAAACCGCACAGAGACAGTGCTCATCATTCTCCAGACACATATTTTGAGTATCATGGATAGTGGAAGAGCTGGTAGTCTGGTCCTACTTAATCTGTCAGTGGCCTTTGAGTTTCTCAACCACACTCAGACATCTGGGTAATTGTTCAAAAGCTATCGAATGGATCCAGTTCTTCCTGTACCACTGTGTTTCCAGAATTCACTGGGGGGGAAGCTTTTTCATCTTCAGCCCCCATTCAGTGCATTGTGCCCCAGGGAGCCTGCATGTCTCTGGTTTTGTTCAACCTGACCTAAGACCTCTTTGCTCGCTCCTCGAGGATTCAGGCATATTATTTACGAACTACGCTGACGACACGCAGTTAGTCCTAGAAATCAGTGGTGATCACGCACTTGATTCCTCCAAACTTATGTGTACCTATAATCTAATCGAGTCATGGATGACCAGTAATTTGATGTGCCTCAACGGAAGCAAAATTCAGCTTCTGATTTTCAGCTCCTCGCAGGCTCGTTCCAAACTAGATCCGGACAATAAAAGTTTCCAAATGGAGAATTTTGCAATTTCAGTGCAAAGTAAGGTACGCATTCCGGGGATCCTTTTGGAATCCTCCTTGAGTGCTGACACCTATGTCAACCAGGGCAGCAGGAATTGCAACCACTAACTCTGAGCGCTAAAGAACATCCAGCCCATTCTCACTGCAAAGAACTGCGCCACTATTGCTCAAACAACTATGCTATTGAGGCTAGATTATTGTAATGCCCTACTGTCTGGTGCAAACAACTCCTGCTTGCAGAAATGCCAAATCATGCAGAATGATGCTGTACACATCATTAAGAGAATTCCAAGATGCAATCACATCTCCAATCACAAGCAAGATCTTCACTGGCTACCAGTGGGGATCCCATCAACTTTAAAGTAGGCACCGATGTACATCGCTGCTTCTTCAGGATGACCCCCATTCTTAAAGTCTTTAGTCTCCTGCTATTCTCCAACCAGATCACTGCACTCCTCCTTCCTGGCACAGGTCAGTTGCCTGGATATAAACGCTCAAACGGCTTAGGAAGATCATTTCCAGTTAGTGCCGCTAAGACCTGGGACGCACTCCCACTAAAGCTAAGACAAGAAGAGAACAGAAGGCCTTTCTGCAAAGTATTGAAAACCTTTCTCTTCCAGTAATTGATCACCAAAAATTCCGTTGGGACCCCCTAGGATTTTGATTGTCTCGTCTAATTGTTTGTTTAACTCGTCTAACTGTGTGCCCTGATGCCTGAAGGCTTTCGACTTGTTATAAATAAATAAATACAAAATAAACAATGTCTGTGAACATATATGGTCATGTGAGCCACTTCTGATGCCCCTATGGTTTTGACAAAATACCTAAAATGTCATAATCATATTTACTGAAATGAGCCATTCCCTTAGAAACAATAGAGGGGCTGTCTCCTGCATGGAAGACATGTTTGTACCTCACTGGATATGTTTAACTTTAACCAGCCCTGAAAGGATGCTAGGTTCTCAGAAGAATTGTATTTCTGGAAGTTTCATCATGTTGCCATCAAGATACTGTAGCTATGTTGCAGGAGACAATGGCTAGTTCCACGAATTAGTGCAACTGTGGGAAGAAAAAAGAAAGAGAAAAATTGAAAAAAAGAAAAAGAAACTGAGGCCAAATGGGTGTTTCCCGTGCATAGTGGCAACAGTGCAGCACACACATGTGTCCCAATATCATCTTCAAAGAACGGCGCAGTAAGAGGGTGGGGAAACAAGACTCCTCTCCAAATTGGGGTAAAAATGAATTTGCATGGGGGTAACATGATCAAGATGAGGTATGGGCCAGAGGCAAAGTGGTGCAGAGCGCCGAAGAATTGCGAGTAGGGGGCCAAGGGCATGGCAGCTACATGACTAGAACACTGTGGATGGGGAGAGAGTGCACCGGGCATGGTCCAGTCAGAGCGGAGCAGCAGGAGGCAAGTGCCAGGAGGGCAGAAGGAACGCCTGGCCCATAGTATGTAATGCTGAGACAAATTGACCTGCAGTGAAGTGACCCAAGATCTACGTGGGGTTATGCAGGAAATTATTTTTGTTTTCAAGAACAATCAGGTAATTGACAAATAAAATTCCAAATCAGAGCATCTGACTGGCCTTACCATATTGTTCCAAGTAACGTCCTGTTACCAACGCAACTCTGACAATGCTTTAAATAATATTCTCCATTATGCGTTACACAGACGGATATCTTTATATCACTGCATTTGTATGTTTTAACATATGCAGTTCCCATCTCGTGGACCTCTAAATATATTTATAAAATACCATGCTTGGTAACAATGATAACACTCATGACAGTTTGCCATTTCCAGACGAAATTGAATGTTCAGCTTCAGTAAATAGCCAAATGGAGTAGGGAACTTCACACATTATTTTTCAGCTGGGAGTATTACTTTTAAGTTACTGTCCAGCACATAAAGGAGATGGAATGAATAGATGCTGCACGGTAATGAGTATTTATTTTAGCGGTATATGTGCTTGTTTGCTTCAATTCCTTTGAGAATATTAACCTAAAATGATATTGCCACTGGTAATTTGACCAAAACAGGATCTGAGCATCTTGCGAGAGGCACCTCGGCTATGAACAAGAAAATAAAGGGGCTATAATAAATAGTTATTTGTTTAATTATTTAGACAGTGATAACATACAAAAGCATATTCTTAGCTGCTTCAGGGCCCAAACGCTTATCCTTCATGACCCTTTTACGAAAATAAGGTAATATTCGGTGTCTTCATTTCTTTATTTAAATATATATTAAGAGAAGGAGAGAGAGGCGCACTCTAGTTACCCGCACATTTAACCTACTCAGCCACTGAGTTTCTCCTCCTACCGGTTTCTGTGCTCTTCACATCATCAGGGAGGCAGTCTTAGCTTGCAGCTCACAGTAAGTGCAGGTATTCACAATCAATAAGGATTCTGCTGCAAGGACTTCTGGTATCTGTAGTAATCAGGTTAGCAAGAAACATGCTCACATCCAGACCCATACATATTCAGTGAAAGAACTTTGTTGCAGGGATGTTATGGTTCATTTATACTAATAAAAACCTCTCAAATTAAGTGAAAAGACTGTGTTAAAGGGATATAATGGTGACAAATTAAACTGAAAAACCACTGAAATTCACCAGTTAGGGTAAGCTAAGCAACCATAACTGTAACAACCATAAACGCAAGCTAAGCAACCACAACAAACGCAAGTGGACTACAAATATGATGTCATCTGTGAAGGGTTCTAACCGGCCATCACACACTGTATCAGGACTCTTGCCCTAGCCTAGGATGAAGTGCTCAATTAGAATACTTTCTCTTTATTTTCTACAAATTCAAATTGAGAAGATACTGAACCTGTCTCACACCCCCTTTTACAAATACCCCGGGCACAATGGACCATGAACCAAGCTGGTTGGTGGGAATACAATATTTATTTATTTTAATTTCAAAGAAAATCACACCATTTTTATATGGGGCAGCAATCACCAATGGGGTGATAAGTACAATGAAAACCACTGAGATACACTTGGGTAACCTTCTACAAGAACATCTCCAAAGCACAAATGAATAGGAGCACTTTTTCACTTAGGATAGATAGCACCCAAGTTAAGGTTTCCCACTGCAATGTTCCCTCAAACCACAATTACTTGAATTCTGAGTGGATAGAAAGAAGAAGCAGATGGTCAGGGAAATGAGGCAAATCCAAATCAAAATCCGATCTTCCCTCACAAAATAAGAGGAATTTAAACCCTTTGCAATGGCCTGAAATGGCACTCGGATTTTAACAGATAATTAATTATATGTGTAATTAAATAATGATGTACATATGTTTTATCACAGTCTCAGGGATGTTATATCACAAGCAACTATAAGGTAAGGTATCACAAAAGGCATACAGTTGACAAAGCAGGTTAAAATTGAAAACACAGTGCAGTCAAATCACACATGGAAAAGATGCATTTTTCTCTTTTTTCAGCTTTAAATGTCAAAAACATTTTTTTTAAAAAAAACAGGTGTAAAACACAGAATCAGAATTCAGTTTTTAGGCTGGTTGATAGATGCATATCACAGGGACAATATAGAAGTAAAAGGGTGACTATAGCTGAAGAATTCAATGAGATTTTCAAGTTGTAAGGAGGTTCGATTTTAGGAAAATAGAGCAGTTAAAAAAAGAAAATCGTTTTTAAAAAGGAAAGGCAAGTTTTACTTAAACTAAATTATCTAGACTATATTGTTAAAGAAAGACACGGTACGTTCCAAGATTGATTCGCGACATCAACTTTTTCACCTGCTTTCAGCTTTATGTGGGAATTAATTTGATTATTCCAAATATGGCTAAGGACATATGATCTATGCAAGACAGAAATGAATAGAAATTTGGCGCTAACGCTTGGAGATAAATGACAAGATGCACAGAGAATTCAAACAGTCTTAAACAATTTACCAAGCCAATGAGAGGATTTCTTAGAGAGTAGAACAAAGACAAAGTATCAAGATGGGGTAGACTATGTGTGGCTATGGGATGAGGAAATACTCACAATCAGCACTGGAGTTTGGGGATTTGGGCAGCCAACCGAATTCAGGGCTCAAAAGGTTCTGATCACAGGAAGGCGGCTCTCCTAACAGCAAACAGCTGAGCAAGTCTGGTCACTGGATGATGCCAAGGATGTAGCAGGCATGCAGGTAGTGATCAAAAGGCTGGTCTGGTCACAGGATGCTCCCCAAGGTACCACAGCTTTTCCCCTTTGCTATTGGGATTTTAGTGACATTTCTAGATCAATGGCCTTGCTGGGATAGGATCAGCTATGCTTTGGCCTTGCTCGGATGGGATCAGCTATGCCTTGGCCTTGCAGTAGAGTCTGGAATCTTGCGAAGGTGGATCTGGAATGTCAGGATATGCAGGCGCTGTAAATTCAGGAGAGAAAGTCCCGTCCATGTGAACTCCCATCCTTTTTATAAATTGTGTGACATCACCGGGTATATTGTTGTGTAGAACTAAGTTAGATCTACCTCCAAGAACCGGCTAGTGCAGCACATGTTGGTTGCCTCCTCTAGGAAGGGGTTGTGTTTTTATGAGATGTAAACCCTTCCCACAGTCCTTTTTGCCAAAAATCAATCTTAACATACATTACACATTTGTGGCACTTTAACAAATTACATAGGCAGATTACATATTTCATGCAGAGCATGGCAGTCCATTTCTCCTGTTTGTAGGACTTTGTTTTGTACGTCTAATAATTTTTCATCCTTTTCAGTGAGAAATATCCTACCTAAAATTCTATAACTTTATACATGCGTACATATTATCATATGTTAATCTTGAATTTCAAAGTGGCATCATATACACTTTCCTCAGAATATCCACTTCTCTGCCATTTCTGTCCACAATATGCCAATGAAGGCTAACAGGTCTTGTCTGAAAGCCACACTAATTACACTTAAACTGTACAACTTTTACATCTCTGCGCTGTCCGGTTACAGAATTAACAGTCTTAAAAGTGAATTAATCAAATAGTATTTTGAGACAGATAGGGCTGCCTTTGTCCTCCAAATATGGTCATGTCTTTCCAGGCTACCACCAACTGTCAGTTCAGCCCAGCGTGGCCATGGGGGTTTCCCACCAACTGTCAGTTCAGCCCAGGGTGGCCATGGGGGTTTCCCAGTTTGATTGAAGGTGTATTGTCACTTCCCTCACTTCACACATAGGTGTCCCAGATGTATTGTCTCAAGGTGAAACCCATACAGATGTCTGACGAGCGTGTGATTTTTCTTTCTCTTGGTCCATTCAAAGTTTTCAAAGGTAGCAATTAACATGCATGTGTCCCAGAAATGTATGGTGGCTCCTTTTGGGGGAAGGCCCCAGTTTAGCCAGCAGAAACAACCTGTTCTGGAGCTTCCACAGTCCAGCCACTGCATTTAATCATTTATTTTATTTTGTTCTGAAACAGAAGCAAGCCTATTGAAATAAAACATCCATCTATGTTTCCCAGCAAAGCACATTTTGAATTGTGAGGCCAAGACAGGCCCTTCTTTCAAATATTATAATTTTAGAACAGGCATTTTTCCTAATTTGCAAAACCTCATTTTAAACCCATGGTGAAGTCTGCTGGCATGGCCAGTTCAAAAGGTTTTCTCTTCCTTCTGTCTTTCAAACATTGTTTTGCCCTAGTCAGTTTCACTTATACAGCAATCTGTTTAAGACACAGGTCCACTGAAATTGACATATGCCCTTAGAGCTAGAGTTTCTTTTGAAGCAGTGATTTTTGACATGTTGTAGCCCAAAAGTCAAGCGTTTTTCCATACAGCTGAAAGTAAAGATTCTGTTGATTTCCTGGATCTAGTCTGACACAGCGTGCTATTCGGGAATAATGCTCTCTTCTGCTAGGGCACAATCTAAATATGGATGGGCATGGCAGGGCCACACTGATAAAAGCAGAGTAATGTAGAATAGATGAACAGCATCACAACAGCATCATTTTAAATGTAAAATATTTCCCTTTTCACTGGGAAAATTTGGGCTAGCAGCAAAGCAGTGTAGCTTCTCACTTTGCTCCTTTAGTACACACAAGATCACACCCTGGCAGCCTTTCTCTGTGTGCTCCCTGTTCCAACTTGCCCAATGGTGTTTGGCAAAACAGTGCAGCCATCCTTTTGTAGCTGCAAAACACAGCTTTGATGGGAGGCCGTGGTGCTCATAGGAGCCAGCACAGCCATTTTGCTGGTTCTGCTGAAGTGCAGCTTGGTTATGGATGGGAATTCTGCTGAGTGTGTTAATGTATCCCACAAATAAGTGATGTTATCAATGGCATTTGTCTTGTCATCTTTGATGTCCTGTGTGTTAGTTTTAGCAGTGCACGGTGGTGGCACAAGTTATGGTTGCTTAGCTTACCATAACTTGTGAATTTCAATAGTTTTTCAGTTTTATTTGTAACCATAATGTCCCCTAAACAACGTTTCTTCACTGAATTTCAAAGGTTTTTATTAGTGCATCTTAACCATAACATCCCTTTAACAAAGTTGTTTCACTGAATTTCAGAGATTTGTATTAGTGCAACTTAACCATAACGTCCCTTTAACAAAGTTTTTTCAATGAATTTCATAGGTCTTTCGTAGTGCAACTTAACCATAACATTCCTTTAACAAAGTTGTTTCACTGAATTTCAATGGTTTTTATTAGTACAACTTAACCATAACGTCCCTTTAACAACCCTTAATCTGTTACAAGTTCCTAATATTATGCTCACCCCCAATGTAGCAGCTGCAGATACGAATGTCCGCGGACAGAAGGTAGCATTCACAAAGCCCAGAAGCACAGAGGAGAACAGAACATGTTCTACCCATCAACCAACAAACAAATATACATACAGCAATGTTATTTACATTACTGCACCAAAATATACCTTTTTGTACAAATGAGTACTTGAAAATGTACAAATGATTTGTTTATTTATTACACACAATATAATGGAATGCACCACGCATAACCCATAAGTGTAAACCTCATATTATCACTTCAATACAAATGATCATAGAGACTGACATACACCAAGCACTTATTCTAAAACATTCTCTCACCAAACAGTAAGTACACTGTATTTCTTTCTTGTTTTATTAGCATTCATTTTGACAGAAATGGCAATCACACTTTAGTGGTAAGAGGAGAACTTCCAAAAGAAGAAATGAGTGATGATAAGATCTCTAATAGTGAACCATACATCTTTTAATATAAACAAATAATGTAATTTGTACAGACCACACTAAACTAAAACATTCTTTTTTTTTCTTACAGTACATAGTTTCCATGAAGAAACCACACGCCAACGTAATTATACACAATCCCAAGAATCACAAAAAGAAGCCCTATCCCCAACTGTACATAATCCATTGATGAACCTGTCTACAAAATTGGATGAACTAAGTAATGATTTTAAGGAAATTTTACAACATGTCAAAAATCATGTAATTGAAAGGTTCCCTATCCCTGTCCTTCTTGTCCCCAGCAATCATCCTCATCAAACTGCCAACAAACTGAAACCTCACTCCCTTCCTCCACTGAACATTATTGTACAGAATTCCTAATTCTACAATTTTCCCATTCCGATATCCCATCCCTTTCATAAATAAATGTATTTTTGCACTATTTTTTTGTTTAAAAGACCCATTATGAGTCTGGGGACATTGTGACCGTCTGGGGTGTCCACACTCAAAATGGAGATGCCCCCAGACAGGCGCGATGTCTAGAAATGTCTGTTTCTCATGACGCACTTTTAAATAATCCGTGGACACGGTCGTCATCATGTGACTGAACCCTTATGGCGTGATGGCGTTCCCACAAGTGGCGTTCATGCTGCGAAAGTTAAAAACTGCATTTACTGCCAATCTATGTTTGTTTTAGCTGAAAAAAGTACCTTTCCACCGATCCCAGACCCATTCTTTATTGATCTGGCAATGTTTTACAACTTTTCCATGCCTATTTGTGACTAGGTTGTCCACAGACAGCACAACTGTCCATGGGCGGTTCCTCAGAACGGACCCACCTATTACTTTTCCTTATTCTCAATCTGGCTAGCCAGGAGAAAGCCTCTTGCATCACCTGCTTTGGAGATTATCTGCAATACTGCATCAATGGCATCTGCTATGGCCATTCCTCCTCCCCACCCACCACCATCACCATCTTGAGTGCCTGGACAAGGGAACAGGCACAGTGATACAGATAATGAGGATGAGGAGGAAGAAGAAGACGAGATGGAGGAAGTTCCTATCTCCAGTACCCAAAGTTAGTGCTGGTTGTGGCTGATCGTTCACAACTGTTGGACATGTGCCGAAGGATAGTTCAGCCAATGCTCGATGCACTGAGTGCAAATTGTACTCAGTCACTGAAAACTGGGGCTGCATTTCTATGGCACCATCTCCATGCAGCGCCGCACCAAGTCCAACCACCCAGGTGCTCTGGGGAAGGCAGTACCTTTCTCAGGAAAAAGTAGGTTGACACCCTCTACCCCATCTTCTACAACTGCTCCTGTTACCACAAAAGATGCAGAAGATCCCAGAGTCAGCTTCACAGACATACAGAACACTTTTGACCCTTACCTTTCAAGGGTCACAGTGCTATGTTTGTACTGTGAAGTACTAATCTGTAGGGGGGAGCAGTTTCGGAGTGCTTTTGAGGCTGCGGTCAAGGAGCAGGAGAAACACTGCCCCCACCTTAAAGGTAAGGCCTGCCCAGCATCTTCTGTCCACCTGCTGCTTCATCTCTGTGGCTGGTACCCGACCCTCCCTTCCCTCCTCTACCTTGCCACTCCTGCAAAACTAAAAAAAACACAAAAATTCCCATTTAACACAAAAAGGCTCCATTAGGAGCCACCTTTCACAGTAAAAAAAAATAGAAGTGTGAAAAAAGTCACACGCAGTGCGTTAGTCTGCAGACATCTAAAGAATTCAAGGTGTGGGGTGGGATGGGAGGATGGAAATCATGTTATTGTTTTGCTTTCAAGAATGGTGGCTCTTAAAATAATCTTTTTGAAATGTTTTTATAAACTGAACTAAGAAACTTTTTAACCTTCTCACTTTCACAAAAACTGCTTCCAAGCATTTTTTATGTTTCCCAGAAAAATCTGACTACCGACATCAGTTAGATGGACTCCATCTCTCTGAAAAATGTTGCCAATGTCAAATATAATGTTCTCATTATTTTAAGATCTCATGCCACCATCTCACAGAAAAAAAAACACATAGCTTTATTGACGTTACACCTCACTTTTTCCATTTGTGAACCAAATAAACTTGTGTGCATCCACATCTGTCTCTGAGCAATGCGAGAAAAAATATTTTTCACATTTGGGAACCTTTCCTTCAACTTTCCCAATGTCTTCTTCATTGCAAACTGCAATGAAATTCCAGTCACATAACCCAAACTGTTTCCTCCACAATGAAGAATAATAATGTCCGGATGTTTCAATTGAATTATATCTGCACAAAATGGGAGCAAGTCCACCCACTTTATCCCTTGCACTCTACACCATGAAACTTCAAATTCATGAAATCCAAGATTTTCCACCAATCCACACTGCTCTTCAACGACCATCAACCAATGGACTGAAGAGATCCCCAAAATTCACACGCTCTGCCTCAAACACATAGCCATACCCATTGTCAGTGCTCTCACAACTCCTACTAACAAAACTCCTGCTACCCTTTCTTCCTGTACACCACACCCAGGATTCCTAATTGGCTGATTCCCCAAATTACCATGGACACCACGACTGCCTGCGGTCTCTAAAGTACCCTTTCCATGCCAGGCATCCTCATAAGACCCGGAAGTGGCACTTGCCATCTGCGGACTACTGTGGTGTCTGTGGGTGTCACGGCCAATCAAAGGGGTGGGTGGAAGTGTAATCTCAATTTCAGTTATTTGTTCTTTAGTGGTGGCTCTGAAAATAACCTTTTTTTGGGGTTACAGGAACCTGTTCATGCATTCCTAACAGTGTAAAGGAAAATAGCATTTCCAACATCTGTGAAATGAACTCCATCTTCACAAAAAGAATTCACACCATCAGAAAATTATATTGACACTGCTTTATTCACAAGCTGCCTTGATTCTTCCATTTGTGGACTGACAACGTTTATTGGACATTTCCATGTTTGATTTATTTCAGAAACAATTATCTTGGCAGCAGGAAACAGTTGTACTTGGCTTTTAAAGAAATCTTTCAGGGCAACCTGCAAATATACCAGCCACATACCCCAAACTGCCCCTTCCACAATGCACAATTACAATGTCTAGACATTTAAAGTGAGCCATACTCTCACAAAATGAAAACAAGCTTGCTCAGTTTAAGTCACAAACTGTATGCCACAAAACTTCCACTTCTGCCAAACCAATACTTCCAAAAATGACATGATTTTCAGCATACACCTTCAATGACTGAAATCCACACACTTTGCCTTCTCCAAAACATAGCCATGGCCATTTTCAGTGTTCTCACAGCTCCTACAGACATAACTCCTGCTACCCTCTATTCCTGTACACCATACCCAGCAAACCTAATTGGCTGATCCCTACAGTCCCTTCCTACCACTGTGTTAGCCGACTTCGTAGCACAGGGGCAGCCCTTCTACCCTTTCCACTTCCATGTTCTCAACACTCCATCATTGGCTGCTTTCAACGAGTCACACATCCATCCACCAATCACATACAAAAACTCTACAACTAACCCTGTCATCTCAGTTCAACTCTTCAGATGTACACTTGAACTCTGAGAGTACATATTTCCTGTTAATCAAAGGCATCTGCATCAAAAACTACTATAAAACTGTCCAAGATTTCTATTTACAAATTTAACAAGATCTGCATTTACCAAGCCATAGTACAGGTATGGTTATATTTTTTTTAAATGTTCTTCAACTGTTTAACAAATATATATATATATATATATATATATATATATATATATATATATGTTGCTGCTACATGCCCTGTAATACGATTCTCAATAAACATATTCTCTTTTGTAACCACTGTAGCAAATGCCATGCATTGCAGTATCCTGCAACTGCTCACCTGAAACAGCTAATAATTACAATGCTCCACGTTACCTTCTTGACAAGTGAATGTGCTCAGAGGCCTCTCGCTTACACTCACCTTAGTTAAGTTGACCTAAGTGGGGGAGGGAGGAAGGGGGCGAGAGCATAAGTGGGGGATAGGGGTAAAGGTTAAAAGATAAAAACTTGGTCATGCATTGGCTTCATATTGCATTGAAAAATGTAATGTACTTGCTGTGCAATTGTTGAGATCATAATAAAAATATATTTAAACACGTTTTTTTCTTTTTAAGAGCAAGTTCATGAAGGTTAGAAAATGCATATGTACATTTAGAGCAGCAATGTGTTTCACTTTTTCATAAAAGAAAGGAACAGCAGAATAAATAGATTTGTGGACCATTGTTAAGTGAACTTACTGTGCGCCAGTTTAATATGTTGGCACCACATGCATACATCCCGACATTACCCATTCCAATGTTTAGGTGATTATCAAGTCTTCATTTTTCCTTTGCATTTTGTTATTTTCAATTCCACTTCTCTGGTTATAAAACTCAAACTACAAGTCCCAGAATGCAAAAAAAAATACAGGACTGAACTTCAAGATTTGAAACTGTGACATTTATATTGAATGAAACATATACAATGCTGCTGTTTCTTTTTAAAAGCATTTTGGTCAAAGTAAAACAAAATGCATATGTGCACATATAGCAGCACTATGTCACCTTTACATAAATGAAAGGAAAAGCAAATAGAATAGATGTGTAGACCATTTTTAATTGGCAGTACGTGTGTGCCAGTTTAATATATTGGCAGTACATGCATACATCCCAACATCACCCATTCCAATCTGTAGGTGCTTATCCAGTCCTGATGTTTTCTCTACAATCTGGGACTTGTACTCCAACTTTTATAATGTGAAAATTGGAACTTCAAATCCTAGAAGGCGAACAAAAAATCTAGGACTACATAAACACCTACAGATTATACATCATGTTGGCAAGTATGCATAAACTCCTAAAATATTAAACTTCCGCACACCAACTGCCATTTAAAAGTATACTAAAAATATTTTCCATCCACTTTTTTGCTCTTTTATAAAAGTTACACACAGAGCTTCTATAAATGCACATATGCATTTTTTAACTTTCATGAAAATCCTGCTAATTTACAAAAGATTTTAAATGTCCAGCAATTTCATTAACTGTTTTTCCCAACAACTCCTCCTACCTTCATAAATAACAACCATGCTTAGTAAAAGTACTTCACCATTACCACATCTAAAAGTACTTCACCATTACCACATATCCCCACTTTCTTTTACAATTACATGAAAGAAGCACATTGCAGAAGACAAGAACTGAAAACAGAATACCCTTCACATCCTACAAAGTAAGTACATTAATGTACCATGTATATATATGTATTTACAACAGCACAGCTCCACTGTATATTACCCAGACTGCTCTTTTCAAACCAACATTTCTTTCACTCTTACTCATTATACTGCACCATTCACACTCTGCCTATTCCCATTTAAACACCACCATTGCAACACCAACTGTTTTCCTGAAAACAGCACAGTGTCCATACTGGTTCAATCAACCCATCACCCCCTTACTCACTAACCCAACACCATCACAGTTATACAGACTCTTACTCTCACAACCTTCACAACCACACCTCATATGCCATCTCACAATCAAACACCATTGTATTAAGCTCTCCAATCACACCCACACACCCATTCACAATACATGCATATACACTGCACAACTTTCAAACCCAAACTTTCTCTTTTCCGAACATAGACAACAAAATGCCTACTAAAATGCAACTCCCTAGAAAAGAAAGGAAAAATAGAGCAGATAAGAATAAAACCAAACCATATAGGCATCCTCTCTAAAATTATTTATAGAAAACATAAATACAAAAGAGCTAGTAACCTCACACAACAAAACACAAACAGCCAAGACTAAAAAAGGTAAGGCCCCTCTCGCAAAAACTAAAAGTAAAAAAAATATAGACAAAGAAAAGTAGACCCACTAACAAAGCTAACACTGTATCTACCAGTGTTAACACAGTCACGGCAAAGCAATCGAAAACATGCGTTACAAAAATGTTTCCATCATAGAGTTCTTTACAATCTCATAAAAACAGCTGAAAAGTCACGATATACCCTGTAAAACTACAACAGGGGACTAATATTCAAAGCTCTAGTTGGCAGCGGTTTTCAGATAAAGAGAACATTGTTTATATTGATTTTAAACAAAATAAAATCACTAACTAAATGAATCAATAAATTACAAAAAGTACTTCTAAATATGTGCAGTGTCAATTTAGACACCTTTTCAAACTTCTGTGATGGTGAATGAATTCACACACGCAGCACAGAACCAAATTTCTATGAAGAAGCTTATAAACAAGAACAAGAAAAAACAATAGAGATAGACAATAATGGATGAGGGTATGAAATGGTAGAAGACACCATTATGGCAAAAGAAACCCTTATAGAAAAAATAACCCCAACAAACTTTCAACCAAATGCTCCTTTCACCCAAACAAACCATCTAGTGTACAAATGAACATGCAGCTCAATGTGTAACCTACGCCAACAAACCTTTCTATCTTTACGTCAATTCCTCAATCACTATGAGAAGCTAAAAGACACAAGTAGAATGACAACTTTACAAACCATGGACTCCTCTCCAGTGCGCAGCCACATTGGTCTGTGTGGACATTTATTTACCTGCATTTCTGGAACTTCTTGCAAAAGCACCTTCCACCACATCGAAATGTTAGCAACACACCATTCTGCTATACCTTATATCTTATGTATAGACTATACTATGCAAAACTTCCTGCTCTAGAACTGCACCATTTAGATAACATTCTCCTACATGGAACAACCAAATAACTGCTTCAAGAAATAGAACACATCTAAAGTAAATACTTTGCAACTGAAGTTGACTTAGAAAATTCTGTAACTACAGAAAACATGACCCAAATCCTCATGAATACCAACGTCCTAACAAAGACATACAAAAAAGAAATAGCTACATTTCAAAACACATCTGCTGAAATACCAGACCAAGTATGTGTCTGTTGTTGCAGAAATATTTATAAAAAGAGCACAAAAATAGTAGATACAGCCTACAAAATAGAGGACAATGAGGAATACCAATTGTTCCAATTAGCTTCATATCTAACAACGGAAACTAAATACAAAATAACTGAACCCTCAATTGTTTGCACCTACTGCAACACAAAGCTTGATAATAACCAAATGCCATCACATACTATCTCTCCAATAACTTAATTTGTATGAGCGCATTATAATCCAAACAGTACACCCATTTCAAGCTGTCATATGCCTTCAACCAAAATCAGCCAAATTATCTCCATCCGAGTTACTAAAGGGCATCTGGGCAAAGTATTATATTTGCCATTAGATCTCAAAGAAAATTTAGAAACTCTAGGAGTACAGCGACCAATAGATCCTTCTCGAGCTCTTCACTCATCCGCCTCCAACTCCCTCAGGGTCAGCTGCTTCTCCAAGCAACGAGTTGGGTGTAGATCTCTGCCCACAGCCTGGGCCTCCCTCTGGAACAACCTTCCTGCTCCTGCCTCCCTGAAACTTGAGGAGAACCATCTCCGGTTCCGGAAGCACCTAAAAACCTTCCTCTTTGCTTCAGCTTTCTCACCCCCTCTCCCCTGCTAATTTACTGAAACTGCACTGAATCCGCAACTGGGCCACTCACCGATCTTGGTCCTTGGCCCAGCCACTCTCCCCTGCACTGCCTCCCTGGCAACCCCTGCACTGCGGGACTGTCTGCACTTTTCCCTTCCCTTCCCCTCTACCCATGCACTTGCACGATCTGAATGACACCTGGCCTAGTAGGATCCTTGTCTGTCTCCCCTTGTTCCCCCCCTCCCTGCCTCGTCGCGCCTTGAAACACTTGTGTATAGGCGCGTTACAAATGCCATATCATATCATATCATATCTTTGATTGTACTAGTTAATGGTGGACCAACAAAGACAAAATATTTTGGCAAAAACTAGTCGACTTAAACAAAGTGAGACAAGCCCTACAATATCTGAAAGAAAACAATGAATACTGCAAAGATATGAACTTAGAAGAAAACGTAAGAGAAACCACCCAAACATTTCAAGACTCACCTGCAACTGGCCAATTTGAACATGTAGTTCCTGTTATGCCAGCTGACATTTTAGACCAATATACAATTTACCCACTACACGGCAAAGACACCATTGACGATGCATTAGAAACATATCAAATGCATCAAGCCAAAGGATCCCCAATGATCTTATGGAACAAAAGTGTACAAGCACGTTCTTTTCCTCTACTCTTTCCTCCAGGAAAAGGAGGAAGATATGATGAAAAGTACACACACATTAGTGCATCTGAATATATTCTAAAGACCCTAAATTAAGACAAAATGTCAAATACATTTTTCACCTCCTCTTCAAAAGTGAACTAGCTACTTTATGGGCCTCATTATGAGTGTGCTGGTCTGGAAACAATGGTGCTGGTAAGCCAACAAGCACCGTTGTTTTTGGACCGGGACACTACGACTCTGCGGGCGGGTATTCGTCCTGCCCACCAGGGTCACACCTGTCGGGCAGAATGGCACCCACCCGCAGAGTTTCACAGAAACACCAGCACCGTTACAAACTGTGCTGGTGCTTCCCTGGTACCCATTTCTTGGAGTCCTATGGGACTCCACGGGAATGTGGACTTACAGAAATACCATCGCCTAACTTCCCAGCCACTGGGGTCAGAATACCCCGATGTTACCGGGAATTCAGGCGCCAAGTGTGGCGGCAAACCGCCGGTATCACCGGCAGGCTTACAGCCAGACTCGAAATGAGGCCCTATATTATAGTGTTTCACACATTTTAAAAACAGGCTCTAACGTTATAAACTTGTCTGCTACCCAACTGCTTCAAACATTAAAGACAAAGATGAAGTTTTGCAGTCAAGGATCACAACTCTCTTGGCAAACATGCGTGTTAAGAAGGAATATGGATTCTGAGATCACGCTGATGTACGTGGTATGCTAAGGAACCTAGGCCCAACTACATGGTTTGTTACTTTATGTTGTGCAGAGTGTGCATGGGATGACTTGCACAACTTCTTACGCACGGCAAACCAAAATAAAGATGGAATAGATATAAAACACCAGGAGCACTCTTTTCTACTGACGCTGTCAATGTATCAAGATAGTTTCACCATCGCTTCATTGCCATGCAGCACTTTATCTGAAATACAACTAGCCCTCGAATCGGAGAAAAGTGCAACACTTCTTTTGGAGAAAAGAATATCAATCGAGAGGAGCACCACACATACAAATGCTTTTGTGGATAAAACATGCTCATAAATTTGACCATGATGGTGATGCTACTGTTTTAAAATTTATTGAAATATACATTACCTGTGACTTCCCTTCAGAAACTACATACACAAATCTTTCACTTCCAAAAACAAAAGTGTGGCAAATACTGCTGATGTGGATATAAAAACAAAGGCAAATGCTATACAAAATGTTGCTTTTGCTTCCCTAGACCAGTTTACAAAAAAGGACAAGTAAATAGCTTCATGTCTTCTGTTAGACACAGCATAATAGTCAAATCCGCTAAATACACGAACACCATTAAAAGGAATGAAGCATCCAAGTACATCAATGATTACAATCCAATCATTGCCCACTTGTGCAATGCAAACATAGACATACAATACATTGCAGACAGTTCCACTGCACTTGCAAGATATGTCACAAAGCTGAGAAAACAGAGCTAAAATACCTCTGGTATGATGTATCATCTGAAAAAATACTATCACAAAAATTGCCCAGCTTTGGAATAAAAATGTTCTCCCATAGAGGATGGGGGTGCTATGAAACTGCAGACCATTTAACAGGTACAGCCTTATATGGCAAATATGAAACATGGTCCAGCTTTATCCCAAAAAAGAGTGATAAAATCCTATCAAGAGATAGAGAACATAGCCACAAATGATCCCAACAGCCACGACATTTTAAAAAACAATTTAATTGACACATACTACCCAAACATAAGTACTGCATTAAAAAACATGTGTGTGTACGACATTGCCCAAAACTACAACTACAAAAACAATGTCAAACCAAATGAGATAACTGGCAAATATTCAGTCTCAACTTTTGAAGGAAGCCTAGTGGAACTCACGAAACCCAGTCTAATTAATCATATAAAGTTATCATTTAAATCTCCACAACATAGAGAACTGTATTACATAGCCCTACTCCAACTTTTTAAACCTTGGAGAAAAGAAGAATTGTTAGGTGACTATGGGCTTCATTACGACTTTGGCGGTAGCTGTGCCAGTAAGTCATTTTTTTACCGGAGCCCAGGAATGGGTAATTAGCGGGTCATTATGGCCCTTCCAGACTCAGTATTTGCCCATTCCCGGGTGATGGTAAAAAATGCTCCCCATTCCCATTCGAGCCCCAAAGGACTCAATGGGAATGGGGATGCCTGATGTACCGGCACCATTCAGAATGCTGCCGGTGCATCCGCCATGGTCTGCTTGTGAGTGCCGATCTGCCCACCAGGTCAGACCTTGCGGGCACCCATGAGCAGAACTGATAGTTTGCCGCTACGGTAACAGCGGTACTGGCAAGCTTCCCAGTACCGTATTTACTGTACCGGCAAACTTTGAATGAGGCCCTATGACTCATATGAAGCTGCATTGAAATGAAATGAAAGGAGTATAACAAATGACAATTTCAAACAATACAAAGAAATGATGGACAATGAATGCCAAAAAGTGGAAGAAATTGAAGATCAACTAGATAAAGACACTCCTGAGGGCAGTCAACCTTCCCTTACAGGAAGCCAAGAACCACTTGGAGAACCACTAATTCTAAATGAATCAGAAATAGCCATGAAGGAGGTAGAAAATACAATGTATCAATATAAACAATCTAAGGAAGACTTGTCAGTGCTCGATTCGCAGTTAACGATGAACAACTCACCATTTAGCAAGAAGTCACTCAAGAGATTGAACATGGTTTTAAACATGAAACTAAAACCTGTAAATGTAAACATTATACACTTCTTCTCTTGTATGTAAATGGTGGAGCTGGTTCTGGTAAAACATTCTTAATTAAAAAAAATCTGCATATTTCTACAAAACATAACAACACCAACCTTTTGGCTGAAGCAACATCCCCACAGGTTTAGCTACCTACAACATAGAAGGTGTAACTTTACACCGACTACTTTTCCTCCCTGTAGAACATCAAAACAAATTTGAATACTACACATTATCAGGAGAAGCTGCTAATGAATTACACAGAATTCTGATTCAAATGAAAGTGCTCCTGATAGATGAAGTAAGCATGGTTTCCAACCTCATGTTGTCTTTAAATCGTCTTAGAATTGAAGAAGTTTTTTAAAAAGCAACTACAAACGACTGTTTGGAAGAAAACATGTGACTGTTTTCAGAGACATACAGTTAACACTAGTAAAAGGTCAATCCATTTTCAAAACATTAGGACACAAACAATTCTGCAATACGCTTGGCAGCATTGGAAATGTAAATCTCCGGCAACATTGTCACTGCAAAGAATTCACTCAAAACATGGTTCAGTCTACAGACCTTCGCTGTGCTAACATTGGAGACTGCTCACATCCCTGGATTCTAACCCCCTGCTGTACTCATCCTTCTTGATCTCTCCTCTGCATTTGACACAGTGAACTACTCTTTCCTCATACAAAGGCTCCACAACACCCTTGGTATTTTGGATTGGCGCACTACACTGTCTGACTTCCTTCTAACTGACCACTTCTCACAAGTCTTTGTTGGCTCCTTCTCCTCTCCTATTTCCTTCTCTACCTGTGGTGTCCTCCAGGGCTCTATTCTCTCACCATAGCGCTTAACATCTACCTTACACATCTTGTACTCCTCATTACCTCCTTCTCCCCCAAATTCCTTTGTTATGCTGATGACACACAACTCTTCTTCAAACGCCGGACTGACCCTCTTGCTCCTTCCATCATCCCTGACTGCCTTTATGCCATCCAGGACTGGTGAAATTCCAATGATCTCTGCCTCAATGCCAGCAAAACAGAGATCCTTCCCATTGGGACCCCTGCACCTGACTTCTTCCCTTCACTCTGGCCTTCTTCTATGTGCTCTCCTCTCGTTCCCTCTTCTGAAGCCAGAAACCCCTGAATCCTCTTTGACTCCACTCTCTCCTTCCTCTCGCACACTCAGGAAATAGTGTCCCACTTCCAGCTCTTCCTTCTCACAGGAATTTGACCTTTTATCTCCTTCCCCCAGAAGCTCAATGTGACCCGAGTCCTGATTCTCTCTAGGCTTGACTATTGCAATAAAATCCTCCTGAATCTACCTTCGTCCACTCTGCAACCCCTCCATCTAATCCGGAACAGGGCAGCAATACTTATCCTTGGCCTCAAGCCCAGGTAATCCATCTCTCCTGCCCTAAAGAGTCTTCAAGGACTCCTGATTACTTCACAAATTAAATTTGACACCCTCTGTATCATCCACAAATCTGTCTGGGGCTGGGGACCACAGTATCTGCAACTCTCACTTCCAAAATATTCCCCCTCTAGACCTCTGCGCTCCTCTGGCACCAACTCGTTGTGTGTAAAGCCTTTTGCTAAACAGAGGGCAGGAGGTTGATCACTTTCCTAAGCTGGCTCCCTTCTTTGGAACAGCCTCCCCCTTCCTCTTTGTCTTGAGCAGGACTTTCTTAAATTCTGGAAGAATCTCAAGACCTTCCTCTTTACCTCCTGCTTCCCTCCCTCTCTCCTCTGCTAATCTCACAGTTGCTTGTTTGGTGTTCAGGGTCCTTATGCATCCTTGGGGTCCTGACCTCCCACACCAAATTGCCCCAGCTTCTAACTATCCCCTGCACTTGCCCTGGCTCACTCTCCACCCCTGGAAGATCGCACGTACCTTACATTGCACTTCACATGTTGTTCACCCATGAGCACACCAGCACCTATCCCATTCCCTTTCCCACTCTGCACTTGTATGTTCTGAATACTCACAAGGCATAGTAGGTACGTCCTTCCACTCCCCCACTGTATTTAATGTTTTTCATGTATTTTAATTGTTCCTCATCCTTTGTCCCCTCCCTGTTGCCCTGTGGGTGCTGTGAAACAGTATTTACTTCCGGTATGAGCGCCTAACAAGAGATCAAAAAATATATAAAATACATACATTTTAAAAACCATGAGAACTGGTCTGCTTACGAAAGATGCAAAATCCATCTTAAATAGTAGACTAATCCATGAGCTATATGGACGAAACAAATCTGCTCCTGATGTCATGGAACAATTAACTCAACACAATCTAAAATGCATGTCCTTAATGCCAACCCTTGCAAGCTGTAGTCAACTCAACAAAACAATGTTGAAAAAAGAAATGCAACCCATACTGCATATCAGTTCCACAGACAAACTAGAAGTGCACAGCATGACACTTCCTATGTGTCAACAAGCAACAGCACAACACAATAGCATAGAAATATGTATCTCCAACACAGCTGAAGAAAATACTGACTTTGTGTCTAAACTGCAGAGTATTTCTAAAACGTAACCTTAATGAAGAACAAGGTTTAGCCAATGGAGCAATTGGTAAAGTTGTTGGCTTCCAAACATATCCACATGACAACAACATCAGTTTGTCATCATCCACTTTGACAAACTTGCAGAGGTTAAAAGAATTGGCCACACAATAGTATGTTGCCTTCTTTTCAAAGACATGTACTGAAGAGGGAAAATCGAGATCAAACTCCTGCCACTCACCCCAGGCACATCGACAGACAGAACAGCAGGAAGAATAAGGAGAGTACTTATCATTTAAACCAGGCCCCAGAGCACCCATGGGTGACAAATATGTTGAAAGACACCCACTTCACCAACATTGCAACGTCCATGCTATATTAGCCAATGCAGCAATACCAGAATCTACAAAACACAAGAATCCCTGTTTAAAGGCTTGCAGATGCCTATATGAACTAACCTGATAAAATTGCACAGTGTAAAGACATGTTTCTGGAAAATCACAGCCAAATGCATTTGTCTCACTGAACACCAGCCGCAGTCGGGATTCGTGCCGACTTCAGCAATGCTCCTCGCAAACCCAGGAGCAGCCAAGGTCGCACAGTAAGATAAGATTACTTTCTTTGAATGACAGTGAACCCTAGCATACAAACATTTTTAATTCTTCACAAATATGAGTAAGCTACGGCAGAACATCCTGTTTTTTTTTCCTGGGAACGAACGACATTTTCGCAAGACTCACACACCATTTGAAACATAATTGTAACAAGAATGGCTCAGCTCTGGCCAATGAATGCCGAGAGCTCAGGGGCGAAAAGCCTGTTTCAGCTAAAACTGATGGGAACAGATTCATACTGCAACAATTTTAGAATTAGGTAATGGGGTGGCGCAGCTAAACCAACCTACTGATGCAAAAGTCCTAATGCCCAATGATCAGGCTTCCTATAAGGGCTACATAGGTACCCTATCACTTAGCAGCCAATAGTAGGATGAGATAGTTTTCTGGGAGCTGGTCCAATTATGTGAGGTCAGCCTGCAGTGTGTTACAAAGCTGGCTTGCAAGCCAGCCCCAGGAGAGACGGTGCCGGGACTTTCGCTGTGCACAAAGCTCTCTGTGTGTTTTTTTGCTGCCCAGATATAAACGCAGTTTGGAACATGTTGCTGCCTGCTTAGGACTCTGCTGCATTTCTTTGGGCAAAATGTGAGGTGTTGGGGTCTCCCATGGCTCAGACCTCCAGAAGCCCGGGTGGGAGTCCAACTTCTCCCCAACAAGTTGGTGCCCTCTGTGAGGCTCATTGCTCATTGTAAGAATGGGCACGGCCTGCACAAGCCCTGCATTAAACTGCCCTCCCTGCCACCGACCCAAGAAGCTGTGGGACCCTCACCTGCACCTGAAGATCACCGGAAGACGCATTCACCGGGTAAAGGCCTTGGGGGCTACTTGGAAATACTCCTTGTGGAGAGTCCGGTAGCAGAGCAAGTGCCAGTGCAGCATTGGAAATGTAAGTACAAGTTCAAGCAACCAGCAACATGGGCTTTGAGGGGAGGGTGTGATTGTGTGGGGTAACAATGAACAAATGTTTTAAATATTAGGAAGTATTGTTGAACAGTATGTGGTAGACATGTTAAATTGTATTTTCTGAATATGGACTGGAGCTTTTGTGTGTAGGGAATGTTCGGTCTTCGAGGTAAAAGGTTCTGGTGAATAACCAGGACTATAGACTTGACAGGCTTGGACTGCAGAAGTATGTAAATAGAGGTTTACCTGTGAGTCAAGCGTTGTAGTCTGGATTATGGATGATGTATTCGCGTAGTCGTTGGTTAGCTGGAGCTATCCTAGATTGCGGAAGGTGTTCGACTGGTTACGTTTCCTGGAGAGAGGCGTTTCATCCGTGAGGCGATGCAACAGTTGCAGTTTAAAATAAACACAAGTTAAGACAGCTGTGGGGGGAGGTATTGTAAAAAGGTGGTGGGCAATTGTACATTGTCACAAAATTCGGCACATTGGTGGTGATCGTCACGTGAATTGTAGTTGGGACTGGAGCAGTGGCAGTGGTCCCTTCTTGTGTTTATGAGGTTATTGGGTGGGGTAGTGACTCCCCACATATCGGACGGAGTGCCGCGCTGGTTGGTCTGGACGACGATTACATGTACAGGGGTATGGCTTTTCTATGAATTGATGTTGTAGATCAATGAGTAGATGTGGTTTCCTGCTGATTGAGCGTTGTAGTTCAGTGAGTGGATGATGTTTCCCCGCAGGAGGTAGCTAGGTTGTTCCTGAGTGCGGAAGATAATTGGCTGGTTAAGCTCCCCAGGTGAGGTGTGTATCACACGCGAGGCGACGCAGCGTGCGCAGTCATATTATAAGAGTTTATTGTTGATTACCTTGCTCCAGTTGTAGCGGGAAGACAGCTGTGGGGATTGTGGGTTTTTATTTTGGGATATTTGTGGGGTTGAAAGAAATGGGTTATTGTTCTATGTATGCACATCAAATGTTCATTTGTACTGTGTTTTTAGTTTGGTGACGTCACCTTTAGATTGATGCATAGGACACAGAGTTTTGATGGTGAGGAGCTAGTGGTGTGGATTTGGAGAAGAAGAAGAGGTGACCCAGAGGCGGTATGTGGAAGACAAATGCACAAGATTATGGGGGTGTGCTGGAAAAGGCAATGGTTTGGTGAAGATGGGCTGCACTTGGAGTACACTGGATAAGGTGCAGAGCAAAGAAGGCTGATAGAAATTTAAGAAAAAAAAGAGAAGATAAATGTTACACTATTTTCTAACTTTTGCTCCCTGAACAGCGGACTAGCGAAACGTTCAACTTGAGGTGAGCTAAAAGGTATCGCACAATAAAGGAATGACTCCCCTTCACCTGTTATGTAGAACACAGCCCCATGCCAAGATAAATTAGTAAAAAACATAGTGTGCAAAGATTAAAAAGTACTGAAGGTAAATAAATAAGACCATGGCTGCCATAGGCGGCTTCTCCAGAGGCGTGCAGCAATTTCTTCTGGCACACATACACAGCACTTACACAGGAAGTGGCTGAAAAGCACCTGGCTACAGTTGAACTGTGGCGCATGATGGAAAAGAAAGTGGTAAGGAGTCAGCAGATGCTGAACTAGCACGAGCAGAGCGAAGAGGGGTCTCACCCCTCTGCACCTGCGGGAGTGTAATATTTCATGACACAGATGGTAAGCAAGGACTGCATTCCATGAGAGAAGTGAAACAGCAGCAAGGACAGATACAGGGATCACTTCAACAAACACCACAAGCACCAACACAGGCACTGTCACCACTACATGTACAGACACAGACACAACAAATTACAGCACCACTACCCCAGGACGTACAAGCATCACAACCCAGGGGCAGTGAATAGCAGTAAGCACCCATACAGAACACTGACACAATAGCAACAGTACCGGTTACATGACTGGGAGGGGTCATCTTGGTGGGGAACACCCCTTTCAAAGGACATAGATTGACATTATACCCTTAGGGGTCGATTCATGGAAATAATGTGCGCCGAAAATTCCCGCGCAGAGGTGCCAAAACGTGCGAATCGCAGTGCAAGTGCGAAAATCGCAGGGAAACCAGCGCACAGCGATTCATGGAAGTCCGTGCCCGAGAAAAACATTGGATGTGCGCTAAAAATGTGCGCCGCGCACGCCTGCGCACATGTGATCCAACATCGTGCGCCAAGGCCACTGCGAAATCGCACATGGCGCGGTGCACATCACAAAAGTAGGCGGAACACGGGGCGTAACACTCGTAATGGGGAACAACACGTGAAAATATGGGCGTCACGGGGGAAGTACAGGAGGCAAGTGCGCGGAACGCCCACACGCTCGCCTACAACCCGTATTCATGGAATCGAATAGGGCAAACCAGCGCACGGTCAAAGACGCGCACAGGGCCAAACAAGTACGCCACAAGAAAGCAGGCGGTAGTGCCCCTGCGACTTAAAAAAATGTGCGCCAAAATGTGCGCTAACAAAAAGCACCCATATACAGCCATGATGAATGGGCCATACAGTGGCCCTCTTGGAAAAATGAGGTGCAAAGGGGCACCGACAAACAAGGACACCCGCTGTGTGAAAAATAGCGTGTGCGTGTGTTCCTGGGTGCGCGGGAAGTTCCACACACGATTGGCCTGGGAACGTGTACTTCGGGGTGCGCAGGAAGTTACACACGCGATTAGCCTGGGTACATGTACTACGGGGTGCGCGGGAAGTTCCACACACAATTGGCCTGGGTAGGTGGGGGTGCGCGGGAAGTTCCACACTCGATTGGCCTGGGTACGTGTACTTCAGGGTGCGCGGGAAGTTCCACACACGATTGGCCTGGGTACGTGTACTTTGGGGTGCACGGGAAGTTCCACACGCGATTAGCCTGGGTACGTGTACTACGGGGTGCGCGGGAAGTTCCACACGCAATTGGCCTGGGTAGGTGGGGGTGTGCGGGAAGTCCCACACGCGATTGGCCTGGGTACATGTACTTCGGGATGCACAGGAAGTTCCACACGCGATTGGCCTGGGTAGGTGGGGGTGCGCGGGAAGTTCCACACGCGATTGGCCTGGGTACGTGTACTTCGGGGTGCGCGGGAAGTTCCACATGCGATTGGCCTGGGTACGTGTACTACGGGGTGCGCTGGAAATTCCACACGCGATTGGCCTGGGTAGGTGGGGGTGCGCGGGAAGTTCCACATGTGATTGGCCTGGGTACGTGTACTTCGGGGTGCACGGGAAGTTCCACACGCGATTGGCCTGGGTACGTGTATTCCGAGGTGCGCGGGAAGATTCACACGCGATTTTAGCAGGGTACGTGTATTTCGGTGGTGCCGGGGAATGCTACACATGATTTGGCCATGTGGGTCCTCCCAGGTGTTCCCTCTGCACCCTCCACGGCCCCTGCAGGCAGCCCACACCACAGGGTACTACCCTGCACCCCTGCTCATGTCCCACAGGCAACCCATCCACCATGGCCATGCCCACCAGCCAACCCACATGTCACCTTGCACTACTGATCACCAACACATGTCTCCCATCACACCCACCCCCAAGCCACCAGGCCCCCACTCAGGTCCCCTATCACCCCCACCCCCCAGCAGTGCAGGGGCAGCCTCCACCAGGCCCCCACTCATGTCTACCACCACCCCCACCCCCCAGGAGTGCAGGGGCAGCCTCCACCAGGCCCCCACTCATGTCTCCCATCACCCCCACCCCCCAGCAGTGCAGGGGCAGCCTCCACCAGGCCCCCACTCATGTCTCCTGTTAGGGAGAATTCTCTGGTTAGGCTGAATTTCCTAACCTAGTGAGTCCCCCAGCAGCTTTGCTGGATTTCTGGAGTTTGTTTTTTCCATCCTGCCAAGAGTGAGACTCTTTTTCTCCCACTCTTGGACATGTATGTGTGTAATTCCTTTGAATGTCAATGTGTTCTATGGGCTATGGGGTCTTTTACTCCATAGGGTCTCATATGTTTTTCTATGTGTGTTACACCACACCCTACGTGCCGTAACACTGGGGCGTCCTAGCGGACCCCCACCATAGACTCCATACCCGGGGACTGACTACTGTCTCCCCGGGCATGTAAAGTCACCATTGGCTTTACTAGACCTAAATTTACTAACAGAACTAGTACAAACCATCTTATTGTGGACGTACTAGTAGGGTAATTCGATTACTCCTGGATCTGTTACTCGAGGGGGCACTGTCCCGTCCCCCCTCGTCGAGTTTTGGCTGGTGGCAGTGGAAACTACTTGTTATGTTCGACCCCGAACATAACCCTATGGGATTGGTCCCATTGTTGGAGATTGATACTTTTTTCTCGTTAATCTCTAACGTACCACCGATCTACTTATCTTAAATAAGTTTATCGGATGGTATTTTCTGCCAGAACTCGGTTTGTAAAATGGCGTCTGTGTTCGTCTCTGTGACTCCTAGACCAAAGGTCGAGCCCTTTGTTCCACTTTTGGCGGGCTCTGTACAGAGACCCTCCAAAGTGGTGCCATTCTGTCTGGGTTACCACGGGGGTGTGGGAGGGGGTTTAGGCACCCTGGACCGAGTTGCCTTGCCAACTCCGGTCGCACTCTGGAGTGATTGGCCCAAGTGGTGAGCCTTCCCGCTCACCACTTAGCATGTGTTGATTGACAGCTAGGCTGAATGAATGGGGGTTTTCTGCATAAATGCAGGGCTTTTGGGACTGGATCTTCAGAAGTCGCCACAGGACCTAAGAATCCGACGAGGGTAACGCTGAGCCGACCTGCACAACGACACCTCCGGTGGAGCCTTGCGGAACCGACTCACCACTTCCCAACGACAGAGGAGATCTCCCTGCCGGAGAGTCTCTTCCCCTGGCTGGTGGGAACAACCAGTCCCCTTTGCTTTTTATTCGCCTCAGGACGCAGTGGTCGAATTGCCCGTGCAGAGCACCTCGGCAACCGGATAGCCACTACCCATGTACCGTGACCAAAAGGTGGTGCCTTGTGACGGAGCACTCTGCGGCTGGTCTCTTCCCTGGTGGTGCACCGGACTTCACTTTTCTTCGACAACAAGAACGTCTCTACTCTTGGCAAAGACTCGACGTGCATCCACCACCAGGAACAACTGCCCCCGCCGGAGCTGCCCTCCACAACAAGGTACTGTGTCTGCCTGGCTTCCCTTTCGATCGGCTCGAGTGAGGTGTCTTAATCCTCTCCGATCCGTTGGGTCGCCTCCAAGCTTTTCTCATTTATTGTTCTGAACTGGTTCAATCTGCCGATAACAATTTGCTACAAAGACTTGAATGCATCTCCACTAGAGACTTGTTGGGACATCGCGCCTTGCCTCTCTCCGAGTGGGCCTGGCCTCTGAACTTTATGATCTATTGTGATTCTTGCCTTCCTGCCTTGCATTTTATCCGCGAAGGATTGAACTGTGTTGATTTCATAACCTGCCTATCTTTTTCTCTCCAGTCCTAACTAATATTCGAGTGTCATCTAGGTTGAGGTATACACCTCTGTCTGTAAATAAGTGGTGCCCGTAGAACCTAGACTTGTCGAAATATTGCTAGGGGGATTGATCGTTTCTTCTTCGTAGAGTAATTGTGTTTGATTTGTTTGCCGTGATAGTGCCATAGTGTTTTTCATAGATGTTTTGTTATAAATAAATACCTTAATATCTTTACACTAAGCCTCGTTGCGTGTTTGCTTGTCTTGCTGTGCAGAATTGCCCTATGTTGTATACTCCACATACTGCTCAACTCTTCTTGAGGGACGTCTGACTGCTCAGCCACAGCTACCAAGTGAATCTGTGTGGTACGGAATGCTACCAAGTGGGTTCACCGCCAAACACCTGTAGTCCTAAATCTTTTGCAGTGGTCCCAGAGGGAACTGCACAGGTTTCCGCCTAACATCTCCCATCACCCCCACCCCCCAGCAGTGCAGGGGCAGCCTCCACCAGTCCCCCACCCATGTCTACCACCACCCCCCAGCCACCAGGGGTAGCCTCCACCAGGCTCCCACACATGTCCCCCTGCACCCCCACCCCCAGCCACCAGGGGCAGCCTCCACCAGGCCCCCACTCATGTCTCCCATCACCCCCGCCCCCCAGCAGTGCAGGGGCAGCCGCCACCAGGCCCCCACTCATGTCTACCACCCCCCCACCCCCCAGCAGTGCAGGGGCAGCCTCCAACAGGCTCCCACACATGTCCCCCTGCACCCCCACCCCCCATTCACCAGGGGCAGCCTCCACCAGGCTCCCACACATGTCCCCCTGCACCCCCACCCCCCAGTCACCAGGGGCAGCCTCCACCAGGCCCCCACCCATGTCTACCACCACCCCCACCCCCCAGCCACCAGGGGCAGCCTCCACCAAGCTCCCACACATGTCCCCCTGCACCCCCACCCCCCAGCCACCAGGGGCAGCCTCCACCAGGCCTCCACTCATGTCCCCTATCACCCCCACCCCCCAGCAGTGCAGGGGCAGCCTCCACCAGGCCCCCACTCATGTCTCCCATCACCCCCACCACCCAGCAGTGCAGGGGCAGCCTCCACCAGGCCCCACTCATGTCTACCACCACCCCCACCCCCCAGCAGTGCAGGGGCAGCCTCCACCAGGCTCCCACACATGTCCCCCTGCACCCCCACCCCCCAGCCACCAGGGGCAGCCTCCACCAGGCCCCCACTCATGTCTACCACCACCCCCACCCCCCAGCAGTGCAGGGGCAGCCTCCACCAGGCCCCCACCCATGTCTACCACCACCCCCACCCCCCAGCCACCAGGGGCAGCCTCCACCAGGCCCCCACCCATGTCTACCACCACCCCCACCCCCCGGCAGTGCAGGGGCAGCCTCCACCAGGCCCCCACTCATGTCTCCCATCAACCCCACCCCCCAGCAGTGCAGGGGCAGCCTCCACCAGTCCCCCACCCATGTCTACCACCACCCCCCAGCCACCAGGGGTAGCTTCCACCAGGCTCCCACACATGTCCCCCTGCACCCCCACCCACCAGCCACCAGGGGCAGCCTCCACCAGGCCCCCACTCATGTCTACCACCACCCTCACCCCCCAGCAGTGCAGGGGCAGCCTCCACCAGGCCCCCACTCATGTCTCCCATCACCCCCGCCCCCCAGCAGTGCAGGGGCAGCCTCCACCAGGCCCCCACTCATGTCTACCACCCCCCCACCCCCCATGTGTGGACATGTGTGGGAGCCTGGTGGAGGCTGCCCCTGCACTGTTGCGGGGTGGGGTGGTGGTAGACATGTGTGGGGGCCTGGTGGAGGCTGCCCGTGGTGGCTGGGGGATGGGGGTGGTGGTAGACATGGGTGGGGGCCTGGTGGAGGCTGCCCCTGGTGGCTGGGGGGTGGGGGTGCAGGGGGACATGTGTGGGAGCCTGGTGGAGGCTGCCCCTGGTGGCTGGTGGGTGGGGGTGCAGGGGGACATGTCTGGGAGCCTGGTGGAGGCTGCCCCTGGTGGCTGGGGGGTGGAGGTGCAGGGGGACATGTGTGGGAGCCTGGTGGAGGCTGCCCCTGCACTGCTGGGGGGTGGGGGTGGTGGTAGACATGAGTGGGGGCCTGGTGGATGCTGCCCCTGCACTGCTGGGGGGTGGGGGTGATGGGAGACATGACTGGGGGGCTGGTGGAGGCTGCCCCTGGTGGCTGGGGGGTGGGGGTTCAGGGGGACATGTGTGGGAGCCTGGTGGAGGCTGCCCCTGCACTGCTGGGGGTGGGGGTGGTGGTAGACATGAGTGGGGGCCTGGTGGATGCTGCCCCTGCACTGCTGGGGGGTAGGGGTGGTGGTAGACATGAGTGGGGGCCTGGTGGAGGCTGCCCCTGGTGGCTGGGGGGTGGGGGTCCAGGGGGACATGTGTGGGAGCCTGGTGGAGAGTGCCCCTGGTGGCTGGGGGGTGGGGGTGGTGGTAGACGTGGGTGGGGGCCTGGTGGAGGCTGCCCCTGCACTGCTGGGGGGTGGGGGTGATGGGAGACATGAGTGGAGGCCTGGTGGAGGCTGCCCCTGCACTGCTGGGGTGTGGGGGTGGTGCCATGGGTGGGGGCCTGGTGGAGGCTGCCCCTGGTGGCTGGGGGGTGGGGGTGGTGGTAGACATGGGTGGGGGCCTGGTGGAGGCTGCCCCTGCACTGCTGGGGGGGTGTGGGTGGTGGTAGACATGAGTGGGGGCCTGGTGGAGGCTGCCCCTGGTGGCTGGGGGGTGGGGGTGCAGGGGGACATGTGTGGGAGCCTGCTGGAGGCTGCCCCTGGGGGATGGGGGTGCAGGGGGACATGTGTGGGAGCCTGGTGGAGGCTGCCCCTGCACTGCTGGGGGGTGGGGGAGGTGGTTGACATGAGTGGGGGCCTGGTGGAGGCTGCCCCTGCACTGCTGGGGGGCGGGGGTGCAGGGGGACATGTGTGGGAGCCTGGTGGAGGCTGCCCCTGGTGGCTGGTGGGTGGGGGTGCAGGGGGACATGTCTGGGAGCCTGGTGGAGGCTGCCCCTGGTGGCTGGGGGGTGGAGGTGCAGGGGGACATGTGTGGGAGCCTGGTGGAGGCTGCCCCTGCACTGCTGGGGGGTGGGGGTGGTGGTAGACATGGGTGGGGGCCTGGTGGAGGCTGCCCCTGGTGGCTGGGGGGTGGGGGTGCAGGGGGACATGTGTGGGAGCCTGGTGGAGGCTGCCCCTGGTGGCTGGGGGGTGGGGGTGCAGGGGGACATGTGTGGGAGCCTGGTGGAGGCTGCCCCTGCACTGTTGCGGGGTGGGGTGGTGGTAGACATGGGTGGGGGCCTGGTGGAGGCTGCCCGTTGTGGCTGGGGGATGGGGGTGGTGGTAGACATGGGTGGGGGCCTGGTGGAGACTGCCCCTGGTGGCTGGGGGGTGGGGGTGCAGGGGGACATGTGTGGGAGCCTGGTGGAGGCTGCCCCTGGTGGCTGGTGGGTGGGGGTGCAGGGGGACATGTCTGGGAGCCTGGTGGAGGCTGCCCCTGGTGGCTGGGGGTTGGAGGTGCAGGGGGACATGTGTGGGAGCCTGGTGGAGGCTGCCCCTGCACTGCTGGGGGGTGGGGGTGGTGGTAGACATGAGTGGGGGCCTGGTGGATGCTGCCCCTGCACTGCTGGGGGGTGGGGGTGATGGGAGACATGAGTGGGGGGGCTGGTGGAGGCTGCCCCTGCACTGCTGGGGGGTAGGGGTGGTGGTAGACATGAGTGGGGGCCTGGTGGAGGCTGCTCCTGGTGGCTGGGGGGTGGGGGTGCAGGGGGACATGTGTGGGAGCCTGGTGGAGAGTGCCCCTGGTGGCTGGGGGGTGGGGGTGGTGGTAGACGTGGGTGGGGGCCTGGTGGAGGCTGCCCCTGCACTGCTGGGGGGTGGGGGTGATGGGAGACATGAGTGGAGGCCTCATGGAGGCTGCCCCTGCACTGCTGGGGTGTGGGGGTGGTGACATGGGTGGGGGCCTGGTGGAGGCTGCCCCTGGTGGCTGGGGGGTGGGGGTGGTGGTAGACATGGGTGGGGGCCTGGTGGAGGCTGCCCCTGCACTGCTGGAGGGTGTGGGTGGTGGTAGACATGAGTGGGGGCCTGTTGGAGGCTGCTCCTGGTGGCTGGGGGGTGGGGGTGCAGGGGGACATGTGTGGGAGCCTGGTGGAGGCTGCCCCTGCACTGCTGGGGGGTGGGGGAGGTGGTTGGCATGAGTGGGGGCTTGGTGGAGGCTGCCCTGCACTGCTGGGGGGCGGGGGTGATGGGAGACATGAGTGGGGGCCTGGTGGAGGCTGCCCCTGCACTGCTGGGGGGTGGGGGTGGTGGTAGACATGAGTGGGGGCCTGGTGGAGGCTGCCCCTAGTGGCTGGTGGGTGGGGGTGCAGGGGGACATGTGTGGGATCCTGGTGGAGGCTACCCCTGTTGGCTGGGGGGTGGTGGTAGACATGGGTGGGGGACTGGTGGAGGCTGCCCCTGCACTGCTGGGGGGTGGGGGTGATGGGAGACATGAGTGGGGGCCTGGTGGAGGCTGCCCCTGCACTGCTGGGGGGTGGGGGTGGTGGTAGACATGGTTGGGGGCCTGGTGGAGGCTGCCCCTGGTGGCTGGGGGGTGGGGGTGGTGGTAGACGTGGGTGGGGGCCTGGTGGAGGCTGCCCCTGCACTGCTGGGGGGTGGGGGTGATGGGAGACATGAGTGGAGGCCTGGTGGAGGCTGCCCCTGCACTGCTGGGGTGTGGGGGTGGTGACATGGGTGGGGGCCTGGTGGAGGCTGCCCCTGGTGGCTGGGGGGTGGGGGTGGTGGTAGACATGGGTGGGGGCCTGGTGGAGGCTGCCCCTGCACTGCTGGGGGGGTGTGGGTGGTGGTAGACATGAGTGGGGGCCTGGTGGAGGCTGCCCCTGGTGGCTGGGGGGTGGGGGTGCAGGGGGACATGTGTGGGAGCCTGCTGGAGGCTGCCCCTGGTGGCTGGGGGATGGGGGTGCAGGGGGACATGTGTGGGAGCCTGGTGGAGGCTGCCCCTGCACTGCTGGGGGGTGGGGGAGGTGGTTGACATGAGTGGGGGCCTGGTGGAGGCTGCCCCTGCACTGCTGGGGGGCGGGGGTGCAGGGGGACATGTGTGGGAGCCTGGTGGAGGCTGCCCCTGGTGGCTGGTGGGTGGGGGTGCAGGGGGACATGTCTGGGAGCCTGGTGGAGGCTGCCCCTGGTTGCTGGGGGGTGGAGGTGCAGGGGGACATGTGTGGGAGCCTGGTGGAGGCTGCCCCTGCACTGCTGGGGGGTGGGGGTGGTGGTAGACATGGGTGGGGGCCTGGTGGAGGCTGCCCCTGGTGGCTGGGGGGTGGGGGTGCAGGGGGACATGTGTGGGAGCCTGGTGGAGGCTGCCCCTGGTGGCTGGGGGGTGGGGGTGCAGGGGGACATGTGTGGGAGCCTGGTGGAGGCTGCCCCTGCACTGTTGCGGGGTGGGGTGGTGGTAGACATGGGTGGGGGCCTGGTGGAGGCTGCCCGTGGTGGCTGGGGGATGGGGGTGGTGGTAGACATGGGTGGGGGCCTGGTGGAGGCTGCCCCTGGTGGCTGGGGGGTGGGGGTGCAGGGGGACATGTGTGGGAGCCTGGTGGAGGCTGCCCCTGGTGGCTGGTGGGTGGGGGTGCAGGGGGACATGTCTGGGAGCCTGGTGGAGGCTGCCCCTGGTGGCTGGGGGTTGGAGGTGCAGGGGGACATGTGTGGGAGCCTGGTGGAGGCTGCCCCTGCACTGCTGGGGGGTGGGGTGGTGGTAGACATGAGTGGGGGCCTGGTGGATGCTGCCCCTGCACTGCTGGGGGGTGGGGTGATGGGAGACATGAGTGGGGGGCTGGTGGAGGCTGCCCCTGCACTGCTGGGGGGTAGGGGTGGTGGTAGACATGAGTGGGGGCCTGGTGGAGGCTGCCCCTTGTGGCTGGGGGGTGGGGGTGCAGGGGGACATGTGTGGGAGCCTGGTGGAGAGTGCCCCTGGTGGCTGGGGGGTGGGGGTGGTGGTAGACGTGGGTGGGGGCCTGGTGGAGGCTGCCCCTGCACTGCTGGGGGGCGGGGGTGATGGGAGACATGAGTGGAGGCCTCATGGAGGCTGCCCCTGCACTGCTGGGGTGTGGGGGTGGTGACATGGGTGGGGGCCTGGTGGAGGCTGCCCCTGGTGGCTGGGGGGTGGGGGTGGTGGTAGACATGGGTGGGGGCCTGGTGGAGGCTGCCCCTGCACTGCTGGGGGGTGTGGGTGGTGGTAGACATGAGTGGGGGCCTGGTGGAGGCTGCCCCTGGTGGCTGGGGGGTGGGGGTGCAGGGGGACATGTGTGGGAGCCTGCTGGAGGCTGCCCCTGGTGGCTGGGGGATGGGGGTGCAGGGGGACATGTGTGGGAGCCTGGTGGAGGCTGCCCCTGCACTGCTGGGGGGTGGGGGAGGTGGTTGGCATGAGTGGGGGCCTGGTGGAGGCTGCCCTGCAGTGCTGGGGGGCGGGGGTGATGGGAGACATGAGTGGGGGCCTGGTGGAGGCTGCCCCTGCACTGCTGGGGGGTGGGGGTGGTGGTAGACATGAGTGGGGGCCTGGTGGAGGCTGCCCCTGGTGGCTGGTGGGTGGGGGTGCAGGGGGACATGTGTGGGAGCCTGGTGGAGGCTACCCCTGTTGGCTGGGGGGTGGTGGTAGACATGGGTGGGGGACTGGTGGAGGCTGCCCCTGCACTGCTGGGGGGTGGGGGTGATGGGAGACATGAGTGGGGGCCTGGTGGAGGCTGCCCCTGCACTGCTGGGGGGTGGGGGTGGTGGTAGACATGAGTGGGGGCCTGGTGGAGGCTGCCCCTGCACTGCTGGGGGGCGGGGGTGATGGGAGACATGAGTGGGGGCCTGGTGGAGGCTGCCCCTGGTGGCTGGTGGGTGGGGGTGCAGGGGGACATGTGTGGGAGCCTGGTGGAGGCTGCCCCTGGTGGCTGGGGGGTTGGGGTGCAGGGGGACATGTGTGGGAGCCTGCTGGAGGCTGCCCCTGGTGGCTGGGGGATGGGGGTGCAGGGGGACATGTGTGGGAGCCTGGTGGAGGCTGCCCCTGCACTGCTGGGGGGTGGGGGAGGTGGTTGGCATGAGTGGGGGCCTGGTGGAGGCTGCCCTGCAGTGCTGGGGGGCGGGGGTGATGGGAGACATGAGTGGGGGCCTGGTGGAGGCTGCCCCTGCACTGCTGGGGGGTGGGGGTGGTGGTAGACATGAGTGGGGGCCTGGTGGAGGCTGCCCCTGGTGGCTGCTGGGTGGGGGTGCAGGGGGACATGTGTGGGAGCCTGGTGGAGGCTACCCCTGTTGGCTGGGGGGTGGTGGTAGACATGGGTGGGGGACTGGTGGAGGCTGCCCCTGCACTGCTGGGGGGTGGGGGTGATGGGAGACATGAGTGGGTGCCTGGTGGAGGCTGCCCCTGCACTGCTGGGGGGTGGGGGTGGTGGTAGACATGGTTGGGGGCCTGGTGGAGGCTGCCCCTGGTGGCTGGGGGGTGGGGGTGGTGGTAGACATGGGTGGGGGCCTGGTGGAGGCTGCCCCTGCACTGCTGGGGGGTGTGGGTGGTGGTAGACATGAGTGGGTGCCTGGTGGAGGCTGCCCCTGGTGGCTGGGGGGTGGGGGTGCAGGGGGACATGTGTGGGAGCCTGGTGGAGGCTGCCCCTGCACTGCTGGGTGGTGGGGGTGGTGGTAGACATGGGTGGGGGCCTGGTGGAGGCTGCCCCTGCACTGCTGGGGGGTGGGGGTGATGGGAGACATGAGTGGGGGCCTGGTGGAGGCTGCCCCTGCACTGCTGGGGGGTGGGGGTGATAGGGGACATGAGTGGAGGCCTGGTGGAGGCTGCCCCTGGTGGCTGGGGGGTGGGGGTGCAGTGGGACATGTGTGGGAGCCTGGTGGAGGCTGCCCCTGGTGGCTGGGGGGTGGGGATGGTGGTAGACATGGGTGGGGGCCTGGTAGAGGCTGCCCCTGGTGGCTGGGGGGTGGGGGTGCAGGGGGACATGTGTGGGAGCCTGGTGGAGGCTGCCCCTGGTGGCTGGGGGGTGGGGGTGCAGGGGGACATGTGTGGGAGCCTGGTGGAGGCTACCCCTGCACTGCTGGGGGGTGGTGGTGGTGGTAGACATGAGTGGGGGCCTGGTGGAGGCTGCCCCTGCACTGCTGGGGGGCGGGGGTGATGGGAGACATGAGTGGGGGCCTGGTGGAGGCTGCCCCTGGTGGCTGGTGGGTGGGGGTGCAGGGGGACATGTGTGGGAGCCTGGTGGAGGCTGCCCCTGGTGGCTGGGGGGTTGGGGTGCAGGGGGACATGTGTGGGAGCCTGGTGGAGGCTGCCCCTGCACTGCTGGGGGGTGGGGGTGGTGGTAGACATGAGTGGGGGCCTGGTGGAGGCTGCCCTTGCACTGCTGGGGGGCGGGGGTGATGGGAGACATGAGTGGGGGCCTGGTGGAGGCTGCCCCTGCACTGCTGGGGGGTGGGGGTGGTGGTAGACATGAGTGGGGGCCTGGTGGAGGCTGCCCCTGGTGGCTGGTGGGTGGGGGTGCAGGGGGACATGTGTGGGAGCCTGGTGGAGGCTACCCCTGGTGGCTGGGGGGTGGTGGTAGACATGGGTGGGGGACTGGTGCAGGCTGCCCCTGCACTGCTGTCGGGGTGGGGGTGATGGGAGACATGAGTGGGGGCCTGGTGGAGGCTGCCGCTGCACTGCTGGGGGGTGGGGGTGGTGGTAGACATGGGTGGGGGCCTGGTGGAGGCTGCCCCTGCACTGATGGGGGGTGGGGGTGGTGGTAGACATGAGTGGGGGCCTGGTGGAGGCTGCCCCTGGTGGCTGGGGGGTGGGTGTGCAGGGGATCATGTGTGGGAGCCTGGTAGAGTCTGCCCCTGCACTGCTGGGGGGTGGGGGTGGTGGTAGACATGAGTGGGGGCCTGGTGGAGGCTGCCCCTGCACTGCTGGGGGGTGGGGGTGATGGGAGACATGAGTGGGGGCCTGGTGGAGGCTGCCCCTGCACTGCTGGGGGGTTGGGGTGCAGGGGGACATGTGTGGGAGCCTGATGGAGGCTGCCCCTGGTGGCTGGGGGGTGGGGTGGTGGTAGACATGGGTGGGGGCCTGGTGGAGGCTGCCCCTGGTGGCTGGGGGGTGGGGGTGCAGAGGGACATGTGTGGGAGCCTGGTGGAGGCTGCCCCTGGTGGCTGGGGGGTGCGGGTGCAGGGGGACATGTGTGGGAGCCTGGTGGAGGCTGCCCCTGCACTACCCCCACCCCCCAGCCACCAGGGGCAGCCTCCACCAGGCCCCCATCCATGTCTACCACCACCCCCAACCCCCAGCAGTGCAGGGGCAGCCTCCACCAGGCCCCCACCCATGTCTACCACCACCCCCACCCCCCAGCCACCAGGGGCAGCCTCCACCAGGCTCCCACACATGTCCCCCTGCACCCCCACCCCCCAGCCACCAGGGGCAGCCTCCACCAGGCCCCCACTCATGTCTACCACCACCCCTACCCCCCAGCAGTGCGGGGGCAGCCTCCACCAGGCCCCCACTCATGTCTCCCATCACCCCCACCCCCCAGCAGTGCAGGGGCAGCATCCACCAGGCCCCCACTCATGTCTACCACCACCCCCACCCCCCAGCAGTGCAGGGGCAGCCTCCACCAGGCTCCCACACATGTCCCCCTGCACCCCCACCCACCAGCCACCAGGGGCAGCCTCCACCAGGCTCCCACACATGAACCCCTGCACCCCCACCCCCCAGCCACCAGGGGCAGCCTCCACCAGGCCCCCACCCATGTCTACCACCACCCCCACCCCCCAGCCACCAGGGGCAGCCTCCACCAGGCCCCCACCCATGTCTACCACCACCCCCACCCTCCAGCAGTGCAGGGGCAGCCTCCACCAGGCTCCCACACATGTCCCCCTGCACCCCCACCCCCAGCCACCAGGGGCAGCCTCCACCAGGCTCCCACACATGTCCCCCTGCACTCCCACCCCTCAGCCACCAGGGGAAGCCTCCACCAGGCCCCAACTCTTGTCTACCACCACCCACACCCCCCAGGGGCAGCCTCCACCAGGCCCCCACTCATATCCCCTATCACCCCCACCCCCCAGCAGAGCAGGGGCAGCCTCCACCAGGCCCCCACTCATGTCTACCACCACCCCCACCCCCCAGCAGTGCAGGGGCAGCCTCCACCAGGCTCCCACACATGTCCCCCTGCACCCTCACCCCCCAGCCACCAGGGGCAGACTCCACCAGGCTCCCACACATGTCCCCCTGCACCCCCACCCCCCAGCCACCAGGGGCAGCCTCCACCAGGCCCCCACCCAATTCTACCATCACCCCCACCCCCCCAGCCACCAGGGGCAGCCTCCACCAGGCTCCCACACATGTCCCCCTGCACCCCCACCCCCCAGCCACCAGGGGCAGCCTCCACCAGGCCCCCACTCATGTCTACCACCACCCCCAGCCACCAGGGGCAGCCTCCACCAGGCCCCCACTCATGTCCCCTATCACCCCACCCCCCAGCAGTGCAGGGGCAGCCTCCACCAGGCCCCCACCCATGTCTACCACCACCCCCACCCCCCAGCCACCAGGGGCAGCCTCCACCAGGCCCCCACCCATGTCTACCACCCCCCACCCCCCAGCAGTGCAGGGGCAGCCTCCACCAGGCCCCACCCATGTCTACCACCACCCCCACCCCCAGCAGTGCAGGGGCAGCCTCCACCAGGCTCCCACACATTTCCCCCTGCACCCCCACCCCCCAGCCACCAAGTGCAGCCTCCACCAGGCTCCCACACATGTCCCCCTGCACCCCCATCCCCCAGCCACCAGGGGCAGCCTCCACCAGGCCCCCACTCATGTCTACCACCACCCCTACCCCCCAGCAGTGCAGGGGCAGCCTCCACCAGCCCCCCACTCATGTCTCCCATCACCCCCACCCCCCAGCGGTGAAGGGGCAGCATCCACCAGGCCCCCACTCATGTCTACCACCACCCCCACCCCCCAGCAGTGCAGGGGCAGCCTCCACCAGGCTCCCACACATGTCCCCCTGCACCCCCACCCCCCAGCCACCAGGGGCAGCCTCCACCAGGCTCCCAGACATGTCCCCCTGTACCCCCACCCAAAAGCCACCAGGGGCAGCCTCCACCAGGCTCCCACACATGTCCCCCTGCACCCCCACCCCCCAGCCACCAGGGGCAGCCTCCACCAGGCCCCCACCCATGTCTACCACCACCCCCACCCCCCAGCCACCACGGGCAGCCTCCACCAGGCCCCCACCCATGTCTACCACCACCCCACCCCGCAGCAGTGCAGGGGCAGCCTCCACCAGGCTCCCACACATGTTCTCCTGCACACCCACCCCCCAGCTGCAGCCTCCACCAGGCTCCCACACATGTCCCCCTGCACCCCCACCCCCCAGCCACCAGGGGCAGCCTCCACCAGGCCCCCACTCATGTCTACCACCACCCCACCCCCCAGCATTGCAGGGGCAGCCTCCACCAGGCCCCCACCCATGTCTACCACCACCCCCACCCCCCAGGGCCGGCCTCCACCAGGCCCCCACTCATGTCCCCTATCACCCCCAACCCCCAGCAGTGCAGGGGCAGCCTCCACCAGGCTCCCACACATGTCCCCCTGCACCCCCACCCCCCAGCCACCAGGGGCAGCCTCCACCAGGCTCCCACACATGTCCCCCTGCACCCCCACCCCCCGGCCACCAGGGGCAGCCTCCACCAGGCCCCCACTCATGTCTACCACCACCCCCACCCCCCAGCAGTGCAGGGGCAGCCTCCACCAGGCCCCCACCCATGTCTACCACCACCCCCACCCCCCAGCCACCAGGGGCAGCCTCCACCAGGCCCCCATCCATGTCTACCACCACCCCCAACCCCCAGCAGTGCAGGGGCAGCCTCCACCAGGCCCCCACCCATGTCTACCACCACCCCCACCCCCCAGCCACCAGGGGCAGCCTCCACCAGGCTCCCACACATGTCCCCCTGCACCCCCACCCCCCAGCCACCAGGGGCAGCCTCCACCAGGCCCCCACTCATGTCTACCACCACCCCTACCCCCCAGCAGTGCGGGGGCAGCCTCCACCAGGCCCCCACTCATGTCTCCCATCACCCCCACCCCCCAGCAGTGCAGGGGCAGCATCCACCAGGCCCCCACTCATGTCTACCACCACCCCCACCCCCCAGCAGTGCAGGGGCAGCCTCCACCAGGCTCCCACACATGTCCCCCTGCACCCCCACCCACCAGCCACCAGGGGCAGCCTCCACCAGGCTCCCACACATGAACCCCTGCACCCCCACCCCCCAGCCACCAGGGGCAGCCTCCACCAGGCCCCCACCCATGTCTACCACCACCCCCACCCCCCAGCCACCAGGGGCAGCCTCCACCAGGCCCCCACCCATGTCTACCACCACCCCCACCCTCCAGCAGTGCAGGGGCAGCCTCCACCAGGCTCCCACACATGTCCCCCTGCACCCCCACCCCCAGCCACCAGGGGCAGCCTCCACCAGGCTCCCACACATGTCCCCCTGCACTCCCACCCCTCAGCCACCAGGGGAAGCCTCCACCAGGCCCCAACTCTTGTCTACCACCACCCACACCCCCCAGGGGCAGCCTCCACCAGGCCCCCACTCATATCCCCTATCACCCCCACCCCCCAGCAGAGCAGGGGCAGCCTCCACCAGGCCCCCACTCATGTCTACCACCACCCCCACCCCCCAGCAGTGCAGGGGCAGCCTCCACCAGGCTCCCACACATGTCCCCCTGCACCCTCACCCCCCAGCCACCAGGGGCAGCCTCCACCAGGCTCCCACACATGTCCCCCTGCACCCCCACCCCCCAGCCACCAGGGGCAGCCTCCACCAGGCCCCCACCCAATTCTACCATCACCCCCACCCCCCCAGCCACCAGGGGCAGCCTCCACCAGGCTCCCACACATGTCCCCCTGCACCCCCACCCCCCAGCCACCAGGGGCAGCCTCCACCAGGCCCCCACTCATGTCTACCACCACCCCCAGCCACCAGGGGCAGCCTCCACCAGGCCCCCACTCATGTCCCCTATCACCCCACCCCCCAGCAGTGCAGGGGCAGCCTCCACCAGGCCCCCACCCATGTCTACCACCACCCCCACCCCCCAGCCACCAGGGGCAGCCTCCACCAGGCCCCCACCCATGTCTACCACCCCCCACCCCCCAGCAGTGCAGGGGCAGCCTCCACCAGGCCCCACCCATGTCTACCACCACCCCCACCCCCAGCAGTGCAGGGGCAGCCTCCACCAGGCTCCCACACATTTCCCCCTGCACCCCCACCCCCCAGCCACCAAGTGCAGCCTCCACCAGGCTCCCACACATGTCCCCCTGCACCCCCATCCCCCAGCCACCAGGGGCAGCCTCCACCAGGCCCCCACTCATGTCTACCACCACCCCTACCCCCCAGCAGTGCAGGGGCAGCCTCCACCAGCCCCCCACTCATGTCTCCCATCACCCCCACCCCCCAGCGGTGAAGGGGCAGCATCCACCAGGCCCCCACTCATGTCTACCACCACCCCCACCCCCCAGCAGTGCAGGGGCAGCCTCCACCAGGCTCCCACACATGTCCCCCTGCACCCCCACCCCCCAGCCACCAGGGGCAGCCTCCACCAGGCTCCCAGACATGTCCCCCTGTACCCCCACCCAAAAGCCACCAGGGGCAGCCTCCACCAGGCTCCCACACATGTCCCCCTGCACCCCCACCCCCCAGCCACCAGGGGCAGCCTCCACCAGGCCCCCACCCATGTCTACCACCACCCCCACCCCCCAGCCACCACGGGCAGCCTCCACCAGGCCCCCACCCATGTCTACCACCACCCCACCCCGCAGCAGTGCAGGGGCAGCCTCCACCAGGCTCCCACACATGTTCTCCTGCACACCCACCCCCCAGCTGCAGCCTCCACCAGGCTCCCACACATGTCCCCCTGCACCCCCACCCCCCAGCCACCAGGGGCAGCCTCCACCAGGCCCCCACTCATGTCTACCACCACCCCACCCCCCAGCATTGCAGGGGCAGCCTCCACCAGGCCCCCACCCATGTCTACCACCACCCCCACCCCCCAGGGCCGGCCTCCACCAGGCCCCCACTCATGTCCCCTATCACCCCCAAACCCCACCAGTGCAGGGGCAGCCTCCACCAGGCCCCCACTCATGTGTACCACCACCCCCACCCCCCAGCTGTGCAGGGGCAGCCTCCACCTGGCCCCCACCCATGTCTACCACCACCCCCACCCCCCAGCCACCAGGGGCAGCCTCCACCAGTCCCCCACCCATGTCTACCACCACCCTCCAGCCACCAGGGGTAGCCTCCACCAGGATCCCACACATGTCCCCCTGCACCCCCACACCCCAGCCACCAGGGGCAGCCTCCACCAGGCCCCCACTCATGTCTACCACCACCCCCACCCCCCAGCAGTGCAGGGGCAGCCTCCACCAGGCCCCCACTCATGTCTCCCATCACCCCCGCCCCCAGCAGTGCAGGGGCAGCCCCCACCAGGCCCCCACTCATGTCTACCACCACCCCCACCCCCCAGCAGTGCAGGGGCAGCCTCCACCAGGCTCCCACACAGGTCCCCCTGCTCCCCCACCCCCCAGCCACCAGGGGCAGCCTCCACCAGGCTCCCACACATGTCCCCCTGCACCCCCACCCCCCAGCCACCAGGGGCAGCCTCCACCAGGCCCCCACCCATGTCTACCACCACCCCCACCCCCCAGCCACCAGGGGCAGCCTCCACCAGGCTCCCACCCATGTCTACCACCACCCCCACCCCCCAGCCACCAGGGGCAGCCTCCACCAGGCCCCCACCCATGTCTACCACCACCCCCACCCCCCAGCAGTGCAGGGGCAGCCTCCACCAGGCCCCCACTCATGTCCCCTATCACCCCCACCCCCAGCAGTGCAGGGGCAGCCTCCACCAGGCCCCCACTCATGTCTACCACCACCCCCACCACCCAGCAGTGCAGGGGCAGCCTCCACCAGGCCCCACCCATGTCTACCACCACCCCCACCCCCCAGCCACCAGGGGCTGCCTCCACCAGGCTCCCACACATGTCCCCCTGCACCCCCACCCCCCAGCCACCAGGGGCAGCCTCCACCAGGCCCCCACTCATGTCTACCACCACCCCCACCAGCCAGCAGTACAGGGGCAGCCTCCACTAGTCCCCCACTCATGTCTCCCATCACCCCCACCCCCCAGCAGTGCAGGGGCAGCCTCCACCAGGCCCCCACCCATGTCTACCACCACCCCCACCCCCCAGCCACCAGGGGCAGCCTCCACCAGGCCCCCACCCATGTCTACCACCACCCCCACCCTCCAGCAGTGCAGGGGCAGCCTCCACCAGGCTCCCACACATGTCCCCCTGCACCCCCACCCCCAGACACCAGGGGCAGCCTCCACCAGGCTCCCACACATGTCCCCCTGCACTCCCACCCCTCAGCCACCAGGGGAAGCCTCCACCAGGCCCCAACTCTTGTCTACCACCACCCACACCCCCCAGGGGCAGCCTCCACCAGGCCCCCACTCATATCCCCTATCACCCCCACCCCCCAGCAGAGCAGGGGCAGCCTCCACCAGGCCCCCACTCATGTCTACCACCACCCCCACCCCCCAGCAGTGCAGGGGCAGCCTCCACCAGGCTCCCACACATGTCCCCCTGCACCTCCACCCCCAGCCACCAGGGGCAGCCTCCACCAGGCTCCCACACATGTCCCCCTGCACCCCCATCCCCCAGCCACCAGGGGCAGCCTCCACCAGGCCCCCACCCAATTCTACCATCACCCCCACCCCCCAGCCACCAGGGGCAGCCTCCACCAGGCTCCCACACATGTCCCCCTGCACCCCCACCCCCCAGCCACCAGGGGCAGCCTCCACCAGGCCCCCACTCATGTCTACCACCACCCCCAGCCACCAGGGGCAGCCTCCACCAGGCCCCCACTCATGTCCCCTATCACCCCACCCCCCAGCAGTGCAGGGCCAGCCTCCACCAGGCCCCCACTCATGTCTACCACCACCCCCACCCCCCAGCAGTGCAGGGGCAGCCTCCACCAGGCTCCCACACATGTCCCCCTTCACCCCCACCCCCCAGCCACCAGGGGCAGCCTCCACCAGGCTCCCACACATGTCCCCCTGCACCCCCACCCCCCATCCACCAGGGGCAGCCTCCACCAGGCCCCCACCCATGTCTACCACCACCCCCACCCCCCAGCCACCAGGGGCAGCCTCCACCAGGCCCCCACCCATGTCTACCACCCCCCACCCCCCAGCAGTGCAGGGGCAGCCTCCACCAGGCCCCACCCATGTCTACCACCACCCCCACCCCCAGCAGTGCAGGGGCAGCCTCCACCAGGCTCCCACACATTTCCCCCTGCACCCCCACCCCCCAGCCACCAAGTGCAGCCTCCACCAGGCTCCCACACATGTCCCCCTGCACCCCCACCCCCCAGCCACCAGGGGCAGCCTCCACCAGGCCCCCACTCATGTCTACCACCACCCCTACACCCCAGCAGTGCAGGGGCAGCCTCCACCAGCCCCCCACTCATGTCTCCCATCACCCCCACCCCCCAGCGGTGCAGGGGCAGCATCCACCAGGCCCCCACTCATGTCTACCACCACCCCCACCCCCCAGCAGTGCAGGGGCAGCCTCCACCAGGCTCCCACACATGTCCCCCTGCACCCCCACCACCCAGCCACCAGGGGCAGCCTCCACCAGGCTCCCAGACATGTCCCCCTGTACCCCCACCCAAAAGCCACCAGGGGCAGCCTCCACCAGGCTCCCACACATGTCCCCCTGCACCCCCACCCCCCAGCCACCAGGGGCAGCCTCCACCAGGCCCCCACCCATGTCTACCACCACCCCCACCCCCCAGCCACCACGGGCAGCCTCCACCAGGCCCCCACCCATGTCTACCACCACCCCACCCCGCAGCAGTGCAGGGGCAGCCTCCACCAGGCTCCCACACATGTTCTCCTGCACACCCACCCCCCAGCCACCAGGGGCAGCCTCCACCAGGCTCCCACACATGTCCCCCTGCACCCCCACCCCCCAGCCACCAGGGGCAGCCTCCACCAGGCCCCCACTCATGTCTACCACCACCCCACCCCCCAGCATTGCAGGGGCAGCCTCCACCAGGCCCCCACCCATGTCTACCACCACCCCCACCCCCCAGGGCCGGCCTCCACCAGGCCCCCACTCATGTCCCCTATCACCCCCAACCCCCACCAGTGCAGGGGCAGCCTCCACCAGGCCCCCACTCATGTGTACCACCACCCCCACCCCCCAGCAGTGCAGGGGCAGCCTCCACCTGGCCCCCACCCATGTCTACCACCACCCCCACCCCCCAGCCACCAGGGGCAGCCTCCACCAGTCCCCCACCCATGTCTACCACCACCCTCCAGCCACCAGGGGTAGCCTCCACCAGGATCCCACACATGTCCCCCTGCACCCCCACCCCCCAGCCACCAGGGGCAGCCTCCACCAGGCCCCCACTCATGTCTACCACCACCCCCACCGCCCAGCAGTGCAGGGGCAGCCTCCACCAGGCCCCCACTCATGTCTCCCATCACCCCCGCCCCCCAGCAGTGCAGGGGCAGCCCCCACCAGGCCCCCACTCATGTCTACCACCACCCCCACCCCCCAGCAGTGCAGGGGCAGCCTCCACCAGGCTCCCACACATGTCCCCCTGCTCCCCCACCCCCCAGCCACCAGGGGCAGCCTCCACCAGGCTCCCACACATGTCCCCCTGCACCCCCACCCCTCAGCCACCAGGGGCAGCCTCCACCAGGCCCCCACTCATGTCTACCACCACCCCCACCCCCCAGCCATGAGGGGCAGCCTCCACCAGGCTCCCACCCATGTCTACCAGCACCCCCACCCCCCAGCCACCAGGGGCAGCCTCCACCAGGCCCCCACTCATGTCTACCACCACCCCACCCCCCAGCATTGCAGGGGCAGCCTCCACCAGGCCCCCACCCATGTCTACCACCACCCCCACCCCCCAGGGCCGGCCTCCACCAGGCCCCCACTCATGTCCCCTATCACCCCCAACCCCCACCAGTGCAGGGGCAGCCTCCACCAGGCCCCCACTCATGTGTACCACCACCCCCACCCCCCAGCAGTGCAGGGGCAGCCTCCACCTGGCCCCCACCCATGTCTACCACCACCCCCACCCCCCAGCCACCAGGGGCAGCCTCCACCAGTCCCCCACCCATGTCTACCACCACCCTCCAGCCACCAGGGGTAGCCTCCACCAGGATCCCACACATGTCCCCCTGCACCCCCACCCCCCAGCCACCAGGGGCAGCCTCCACCAGGCCCCCACTCATGTCTACCACCACCCCCACCCCCCAGCAGTGCAGGGGCAGCCTCCACCAGGCCCCCACTCATGTCTCCCATCACCCCCGCCCCCCAGCAGTGCAGGGGCAGCCCCCACCAGGCCCCCACTCATGTCTACCACCACCCCCACCCCCCAGCAGTGCAGGGGTAGCCTCCACCAGGCTCCCACACATGTCCCCCTGCTCCCCCACCCCCCAGCCACCAGGGGCAGCCTCCACCAGGCTCCCACACATGTCCCCCTGCACCCCCACCCCTCATCCACCAGTGGCAGCCTCCACCAGGCCCCCACTCATGTCTACCACCACCCCCACCCCCCAGCCACGAGGGGCAGCCTCCACCAGGCTCCCACCCATGTCTACCAGCACCCCCACCCCCCAGCCACCAGGGGCAGCCTCCACCAGGCCCCCACCCATGTCTACCACCACCCCCACCCCCCAGCAGTGCAGGGGCAGCCTCCACCAGGCCCCCACTCATGTCCCCTATCACCCCCACCCCCAGCAGTGCAGGAGCAGCCTCCACCAGGCCCCCACTCATGTCTACCACCACCCCCACCACCCAGCAGTGCAGGGGCAGCCTCCACCAGGCCCCACCCATGTCTACCACCACCCCCACCCCCCAGCCACCAGGGGCTGCCTCCACCAGGCTCCCACACATGTCCCCCTGCACCCCCACCACCCAGCCACCAGGGGCAGCCTCCACCAGGCCCCCACTCATGTCTACCACCACCCCCACCAGCCAGCAGTACAGGGGCAGCCTCCACTAGTCCCCCACTCATGTCTCCCATCACCCCCACCCCCCAGCAGTGCAGGGGCAGCCTCCACCAGGCCCCCACCCATGTCTACCACCACCCCCACCCCCCAGCCACCAGGGGCAGCCTCCACCAGGCTCCCACACATGTCCCCCTGCACCCCCAACCCCCAGCCACCAGGGGCAGCCTCCACCAGGCCCCCACTCTTGTCTACCACCCCCCCACCCCCCAGCAGTGCAGGGCAGCCTCCACCAGGCCCCCACTCATGTCTACCACCACCCCCACCCCCCAGCAGTGCAGGGGCAGCCTCCACCAGGCCCCCACCCATGTCTACCACCACCCAAACCCCCCAGCCACCAGGGGCAGCCTCCACCAGGCTCCCACACATGTCCCCCTGCACACCCACCCCCAGCCACCAGGGGCAGCCTCCACCAGGCCCCCACCCATGTCTACCACCACCCCCACCCCCCAGCCACCAGGGGCAGCCTCCACCAGGCTCCCACACATGTCCCCCTGCACCCCCACCCACCAGCCGTGCGATTTGCCTGGGTACGTGTACTTCGGGGTGCGCGGGAAGTTCCACACGCGATTGGCCTGGGTACGTGTACTTTGGGGTGCGCGGGAAGTCCCACACCCGATTGGCCTGGGTACGTGTACTACAGGGTGCGTGGGAAGTCCCACACGCGATTGGCCTGGGTACGTGTACTTCAGGGTGTGCGTGAACTTCCACACGCGACTGGGCCTGTGAGAGTGGGGTACATGTATTCCAGGGGTGGGCGGGAATATTTACCCGCGACTGGGCCTGGGAGAACGTGCTACGTGTATTCCTGAGGTGGGCGGGAAGATTCACATGTTCGCCTACGACGTGCGGAAAAATAAATGATCCAATCCTGAGACACGTACACCAGCCTGAAGCGGGCGTACGTCGACCCGCGCAGCATAAAAGTGTGCACAAACAACAAACAAGCTCATACGCCAGGATGAATATACCATTCCTAGCAGCAGTGGCCTTGGGTTACCAAAGGAGGAGGAGGAGGATAGTGAGGGCCCGAATTTTCACTCCCAGAACCAGCCTTTTTGGGATGCCTGATGACCAGGTGTATGGGAGGTACAGATTTCCCCCACACATAATACTGGACCTGGTCAGTGAGTGGGAAGATGACCTCACATCACCCACCCTGTGCTCCCAAGCACTCAGCCCCCTGGAGAAGGTCCTCAATGTACTGCACTTCTTGGCCACAGGATCATTTCAGCGGACAAGTGCCATAGTGGGTGGGGTGTCACAGGCCACGCAGTTACGCTGCCTACACCAGGTCTTGAACATCATCACTGCACGCCCATCAGTCCGTTGGCACATATACCTGCCCAGGACACCTGCAGAAAGGCAGGCTGCCACCCTCGATTTCTACGGTGTGGCATAATTCCCAAAAGTGCTAGGTGCCATTGACTGCACCCATGTGGCACTACGTCCCCCCAGGGCATCTGAGCACATCTATAGGAACCGCAAGCACTGGCACTCCATCAACGTGCAGGTAGTATGTAATGCTAAGGGAATCATCACCTCAGTATATGCCAACTATCCAGGGTCCACCCACGACAGCTTCATTTACCGAATGTCTACCCTAAGCCAGGACCTAGAAGCTGGGCGGCATGGCGATACATGGCTGCTTGGTGAGTATGAATGCCACTGCACATGCATGCATGTCAGATGCAGAGTTATGTCACTACCCCACTAATGATACCCATCACCTCCTCACCAGGGGACAGTGCCTACCCTCTGAGCACCCACATGATGACGCCAATTCGGAACCCCATCACGCCTCCAGAGCTAAGATACAACACAGCCCATATTGCAACCCGGGGCATAGTGGAGCGCACATTCGGAGTGCTCAAGTCACGCTTTCCCTCCCTTGACCGTTCTGGCGGGCAGCTGTTATATGCGCCCCCAGTAGTCTGCAGGATCATAGTGGCAGCATGTGTCCTGCACAATGTTGCAACACGCCGTGGCCTGGCTGTGGACATGGTGGTGCCCCCACATCCCCAACCACATGCACGGCCGCTGCGCATGGGAGGGGAGAGGGAACGGGGTGAGGCAGCCCGTACGCAGATGGTGGCTAATTACTTCACATAGAAATCACACCCGAGTGGAGTGCACACAGGCCTGGCACATACCATCTGATAAGCAATGATGACTCGACCTGACAATTAAGATGAACAAAGGGACTGTCAACTGTCAGAACCATAGCAGCCTGAGATTGTTCATGTGGAAGTGTCACAATGTGTGCATCCCTACCTACACAAACACCACCAATGCAGTGTCATGAAAAGACACTTCCATGCTGCAGAAATGAATACATGAAAACAGTGCCATGTCACCAACCCCCTCCCCGGCACGGCCATACAACACACCATGGCATGTCATGCAATGTGAGAGGAAATGAATTAATCCCCACAACATGCCCCAAGTGCCACCAGCTACAGTGTCCCTAATGGAAACATGTCCACACAGGAAATGCTCACAGTAATGCAGGACCTACAACCCACATTACCAAATACTTACCAAGAATACCAATCACCTACACAACCTCCAACCTACCATAAACATGACATTACAGACTTAAAAATTAGCTAGCCTCACCACCTAATGATGACAGCCCTCCGAACACTTCCAAGTATACAGTGTTAGCGCCACGCAAGAGTGTAGGTGCACTGCTTACAACATGGACTCCAGTTCCAAGGTGGACCGCATTGTGAAGACATGAGGAATGGACCTGAAAATATGGAGGATGAGATGGATGCAGAGGCACATATCAATACACCATGCAGTGTACAATACAACAACAATTTGCACTATGAATGTATACACAGTATTGACTACAGACTGCCCACACAGCTCATGGGAGTCCAATGTCACCATGTACGTCAATGTCACTTGGGCACACCCTTTGCAAGCCCATGGAAACGGGAAGCAGGAGGGGTGTGTGTGACAAAAACCCAAGCATCTGAACCAAATCCATGACAAGCCTGCATGTGCCCAGCCACAATGCAGCGTATGCCCACGGGAGCCACACAAGGCAACACACTGTCCCAAAAAAAAAAGAAAAAATCAAAAATGGCCATTAATAGGCCCGGGGTGGTGGGGGAGGCCACCCAGCAGGTCCGAGGACAGGGTGCACACCAAAACCCACCTGTGTGGATCTTGCGAAAAAAAAATACCTCCATTGGCTCATGGCCTACACGGCTACCCTATTGTGGGAGTATCACTGCTGTCGCTATCCTCACCCTCTGCAGCTGCATCAGGAGGTGGTGGCACTATGGGAGGCAGCCCACACAAAGCCCTGGTCTGTTCCTCTATGGCTGCAAGCATGCGGGTGTGGTAGGTCTCGTTCTGGAGGATAAGTGTGCGGAGGTCCCCATGCAACAACTCACGGGATGCCCGGACCTCCGTCCTAGTTGCCTGCATCGCAGCTGAGAGCGTACGGGTGAGACACTCCAGCTGCTGTTCTGTCCTTCAGTTTGTTGAAGCCTCAAGCTCAACAAGAGTCGTCCTGAGGTGAAGGAGTTCCAGCCTCAGGTCTTCCCTGTGGCCCTGGGACTCTATGGAGATGGCTTCCTGCAGAGTCGCCAGTGCCGCCCGCCTGTCCCTGTCGGACGCCAACATGTCCTCCCTGTGTGACTGGCAGATGGAGTCGGTTGCCTGCTGTAGTCGCTCCTTCAGCCTTTCGGGGGGGACAATGGAAGTGGCCACCCTATCCATGGCCTGAGCCATCATCTCTGATGATGCTGCCTGTTGGGTTGCCATACCGTAAATGGATCGCTCCCATGCGGTATTGCCAGGTGGCGTACGGCCACCACGTCGGCGGGCAACACACCTGTCTGGGGCAAGGCGAACTGCGCCTTGCTGTGCCGGCACTGCCTGAGGCTGCAGGACTGCATTCCCCCTCTGATCTGCTGGCCCAAGAACAGGATCAGATGTCGCGGAGTGTGACCCTGCATCCGTAACCTTCAAAGGCGTACCTGCCAACACTGATATCCCCATTGAGGGTTCTAACCCTGGTGAAGGTGGGTCGGACAGAACAGAATCCCTCCCAGGAACACTCACCTGCAACGGCACGTAGGTCTCATCATCCGAATCGACACCTGAATACAGCTCGGGGGAGGTGCAGCCAGAGACACCCCTGTAGAGCACGACCTGCAGCAGTTGTGGGTTCTCACCCACCACCACACCACGTCCCTCACTGGTGGTCGGTCGGCCCTCAGACCCCTCCTGGGTCTGCACCATCTCCACAACCCCAGCAGTATCAAGTGCGTCTTCCCCTGCAAAGATATAAAAGAAAACAAATGGAAACAGGCATTAGCACTATGGCACACAATTAGGGCTGAGAGGCTACAAAAACAGTACTTGATTGACACATGTCCCACATGACTAAAACACTCCCATGCATGCACCGTCACTGCGTGTGATGGGGAGGCAGATGGCACACATTGATGACACCAAGATGGAAGATTAACACATTTGCTGCATGCTGCCTAGCAGTGGCATCACACATTGGCCAGTGATTGGCAGGTCAAATACACAAGCCATCACACAGATGGCATGTACCCTAGCCATGAAGTGAAGAGGGAGAGGAGGTCACCAATTGTTCATTCAGTCCAGGTTGCTCATATAATTGATTATTTTCATTGTAATGGTTCAAATGTTTAACCTGCAGCTGCCAGTCAAAAATGGTCCTATAGCACAGGGACATGTCTAAACTAATCATGTCCAGGAAACTGAGCTAGTCCACTGTACCATAGCCATGTCAGACATGTGACAATAGGACTGAGAAATCCCGAGTAAAAGTGGTGGTATGCAAACAATCTGCCTGAATAAACAGAGGTAAATACGCAACAGTGTTGTGGCAAGATGACACTCCAAGGGCAACTGGCGTGGTGTTGGGCTGGATGTCTAATGTTGGCCGAAGGGATGCTGCTATACCCAAATCCTGGTGTCAAGAATGTATAGGAAGAGGCACATGGGTGACCCAAACCACTCAGGCACACACACCCTCCCCTGGCACCCAAACAGAAGCCCTCCCACACACACCATGCACATGGATGACACACACATGCATGTGCACTCACCGGACAATGCCTCGTAATCTGCCAGTTCTCCCACGCCTTGGATCTGTTCCTCCGTGATGTAGGTCCCAGCAACCTGCTCATGTGGAGTGAGTTCTATGTCGTCTGCTGGAGACCCACCTCCAGTCACTAGAGTTGCGGCATGACTTGAGGCCAGCTTATTCTTTGCCCTGCGCTTCAGGTCATTCCAGCGCTTGTAGCATTCATTAGCTGTGCGCCTCACGATTCCAAGGGCACTTATGATGTCCGCAATGGTCTGCCAGTGTGCCTGGCGTTGTGCAGGTGTGGTCTTGGATCCTGCAACAATCACCATTTCATGGTCATGTGCGGACACATACTCTACAAGTGCATTCAGTTTAGCCTCATTGAAGCTGGGCTTCCTTGACGGGCCGGACTGTGTAGCCATGTCTGGGGCATCAGCCTCTACTGGACGAGCACTCTTCCTCTTCTGCTTGGAAGGTGGTGTGGATCCTGAGTGTCCTACGCCGCTCTGGACACTAAGGGCAGGAGCGTGGGATTGCACACTCAGCATGGGAGTTGGTGCAGGCATTAGCTCAAGTGTGATGGTGTCAGGGGGAATGTCAGCATGATGGACTTGGACCGACACTGTCCTGGATGGGTGTGTGAGAGGTGGGGTGGATGGAGCCGCAGCTGCCCCTGCAGCAACCCCAGCCTGCCTACGCGGGGCAGCAGATGACCTAGCTGCCCCTGATCCACGTGGCCTGATGACACCAACGTTCACTGGCGCACGTGGCCTAGACCTGCTGACCTGGAAGTCAGCCATGGAGTCACCCTGTGCCAGGTCTGGTTCCACAGTGGGCTGGTCCAACAAGGGCTGAGCATGGATGGTGTCAGCCACGGTAACCTCAACCAGGGGGAAGGGGGGGGCATTGGTGTCCCTGACTGCTCCTCCACACATGGGGGGCTAGGGGCACCCTGCAAGTCACGGCCGCGTCCCCTACTGGATCCACCACGGCCACCACTTGGGGTTCGGCCACCTTTGCCACCCTTACGGCTTGGTCGCCTCCCAGCCATGGCACTGATGTTATTGTGCGTATGGGAGTCGATGTGAACTATTGTCCTGGGCAATTGGGAGTCAAAGGGGTTGGGTACCAGATGGTAATCGTACCCTAGTGCTCTAGCAAGGCTGTGTGTCACCCCTGGGGAAAGTTGACGGGTCACGCAACGCACAGGCACCCCAAAAAAGCAAAGTAAGGTGCACGCAACCCCTCCTAGACCACGTGCGTGGAAAAATAAACCTGCACTACGCTGTGGCACCCAGAAACACAAGAATGAACGTATGTGTGTCACACGGAGCCTAGAATGACCTCTGAAGGGGTACGCGACACATGGGGCAAGCACAGATGTTAAATACGTGCGCGACTCACCGTCTGCCAGGAACAAAAGCATGAAAAATATGCACGTGTGCGCGTTGGCAACACCCCCGCCATAAGAAGAATTGCACGCTGTCTGAGGAGACAGGACAACAGTAGAAGGGAACGCTGTTTGAGGAAACAGGCCCAGGAAAAAGAGGAAAAGAGAAAAAGCTGTCAGAGGTAACAGGGAGTACGAACTGGAAACGCTGTGAAGTAAATCGCGTGTGAACCGGCAAGAAGTACAGAATTCACCCACTCGCTCTCCACGAAAAGCACGTACAAGGAAATGGCGTTCTACACGTACCTTTTATACACACGTCACAGACGCGCATACGCGATGAGGACATTTCCACCAATTACGCGCTTTGACACTCGGACGTGTATCTCTTCATTTTTACATGCGCCATTCTCTACGGCCATGCGCGTGACGTCACAGCTGCACATGGTGGCCTTTGGGCCAATGAAATTGCATATGCGAGCACACGTGGTAAAACTGCACGCCCAAGTGTCATCGCGTGTAATCGGAGGGAAGTGAGCGTACACGCGATTGGCCTGGGTACGTGTATTTCTGGGGTGCGCAGGAAGTTCCACACGCGATTGGTGGAAATCCACATGTGCTCTGTCATCACGTGTAATGAGGGAAACACCCGTGCGCGTCACGTCACAGACGCGCTTACGCGCTAAGGGCCTTTGGTCCAATGAAATCGCATATGCGTGCTGACGTGCATACGCGCTAAGGGCCTTTCCTCGATTCACACGCAGACGTGCAGGATTTTCACGTGCCAAATCACTCCGTATCAAGCTGGCCACGCGTAAGCACACGGAAGACCACGCTCCTGCCCAGAAGGCCGAATTACTGCCCCCCAGAGCCCCGAGCACGCTCCCACCTGCCATCTGCTGCTGCCTGACTGCCTGCTGCCCACGTGCCCTGCCATTTGCTGCCTGCACATCAGCCAGGGGTGCTGTTGCTGTGACCACCCCTGCTGGAATCGAAGACTCCCGACTGGGATTCCATCGCTCCACAGCCCAGCCCCAGGACTCAGTTGCCCACCCACTCCTGCCTCTGGGGCTGTCATGTCAGGCACTGCAACATCTGGCACCACTGACAACCCCCGGCCAGAGAGGCAGAGGGGCACCAGCTTCAGTGCCAGGGAAGTTGGTGTCCTGGTGGAGCAAGTCCTGGGGCAGTATGATGCCCTCTACGGAAGTGTGCGCGCCGACAAGGAAGGACAGACTCGGATCTGGACGGACATCGTGACTGCCATCAACGCGGAGGGGGTGGCAGTCCGTGACTTGCAACATGTCAAGAAGCGCTGGGAGGACTTCAGGTCCAGGACCCTGAACAAGGCCCGGCACCTCTTGAAGGCAGCGGATGCTAAGGGGCGCCGGGGCCACTTGTTGGAAGATCAGATGAGGGTCCTGGAACGCATATCCCCAGCGCTCCACGTCCAGGTCCTTGAGAGGCAGACCCATCTGGAGTCGAGCGGTAAGTGTACATGCATCATGATTGTAAGCTGTGCGTGTGGTGATGTGCCAGTAGTGTGCCGGTTGCACATCTGTTTGTATGGGGCCGAGTATGGTTGGGGGTGTACAGGGCTGTGAGGCTAACACATGCGAGGGCTGTCATGTGTGAGACATGGATGGTGCTTGTGTGTGTAGGCTTGCATGCCAAATGCAGTTGTGTGGGCACACATGTTTGGATGAATGTGTATGTAAGTGGGCATGTTCATGATGTCATGCATGTATGTTGTTTTCAGCTGCATGTATCAGCACTGTGTACATGTGCATGTGTGTGTATTTGACAAGGGTGCAACAGTGATGCAACATGGATGCATGTGACAGCGGGATGTGGATGCCTGATTGGCAGATGTGACATGGATGCCCATCGGAACACTGCGACAGTTGGCTGAGGTGTACACATGCATGCAAGTGTGGTGGTGTGCGTGCATGTGTAGTGCACTCCCTGTGTTGCATGTGATGTCTGGCTCACCTTTGCCTGCTCATGCTGTTGTATGTGTATGGATGGTGCTGGCAGTTGGGATGTGGCTGTGGTATGGCTCATGTGTGCAAGTTAAAATGACATGTGTGTTGCCGATTGTGATGCCATGTCTGAGGTTTGCCAATGCCACTCATGTGCAACTGTCATGTGTGTATGTGTCCATTGTACAGTGCCCTGATGCCTGTGTTTAATTTCTCCCTGTCTGCAGTGTCAACTGATGAAGAGGGCGGAGAAGGTGCTGTGGAGCACAGCGGCGGGGATCGCACCGCCAGCCGGAGACGCAAGGCCCGGCTCCCCTCCCAGAGTGTGATCTCGTCGGGGAGTGAGGAGTCTGGTGCCGCGTCCCAGACTGCAGCTGCCGGGGGGAGGTCCAAGAGGCGGAGGTCGGAGTTGGACTCCTCGGCAACAGAAGGGGCAGCTGGGACCCCACAGGGACCAACAGGGGAAGATGGCACGGAGTCATCCAGGTTGGTGGGGGGTTTGGTGGAGGAGGAGGCTGTGCAAGCAACAGAGACGGGGTCTGGAGGTGGGGATTCCACTGGTGCTAGTGGTGCAGTGCAGGACCAGGGACAGGAGGCAGCACAGGTCGCCGCGGAGGTGCCTGTGTGCAATCCTGTCCCTGATCCTGTCACTGCATCATCTTGCACCAGCAGGGATGCCTACATCCAGACCCGTTTTCAGGCAGGGGATGAGCTCATGACAACTGGCCTTCCTCTGCCTGCGGACGTGGCTATCCGTGTCCGGGTTGAGCCTGTCCTGACTGGTGTGGCATTGCGTCAACGGGCCACGGCAGATGACCTGCAGTCTTTTCATGAGGAGACTGCACGTCATCTCGAATGGCTCGTTTACCGCGTCGGCCTACTGGGACAGGTCACCCAGGCCAGATTCCTCCGTTTGATGGGGCTTGCTCAGACCCCATCCTCAACTGAACCCCCTATGCGCCAGTCGTCCTCCATGCCATCTTCCCACCCATCAGTCACCTGGGTGCCCTGTGGAGCTGTCTCTGACGGTGCGGCCAGGCTTGAGGAGGAGGCATCCCTGCCACAGTCGGGAGTCGGACGTCCAGCAGGGGTGGCCACATCAACGACTGCACCCCAGCCAGCGGAGGATGTGCAGGCAGCAGGAGGCAGTGCACGGGCAGAGGCGCAGCAGCAGCAGCAGCAACGTGGTGGGAGCCATGATGGCTCGGGGCCTTCCACATCCGAGGGGCAGGCATTGGCCGGAGGGCAGGAGGACCCAGGACGGGAAGTGTCTTCCGTGTGGCAGCGGTTGGGCCACGCCATAGATGCGGAGCGGCAGCAGGCGGAAGAGGCACGGCTCACGATGGTCAGGGCGGAGAACTCCATGCAGAGGGCCCTGAGGCGTGCCAAGTGCCTCGAGGCAATCCGCAGGGAGTTTGGGGGGAACATGTGGACGGCCCTGCGGACCCTCGGGGCCATGGAGGAGGAGCGCCTCCGGGACATTGAGCAGGAGTTCGATGATGCCCTGGCCCGGAACATCCCGAAGTGAGCCGTCGGACTAGCCCGCTGCCCTTGTAAATAGTTATATAGTTAGTGTTAGGTTTCCTTTGGTTTGGCTTTATTTTTGGACCTCTTGGACAATGGGCCACATTTTTGTATATAGTTATTTTTTTTAGGTAGTGTTATTAGATAGGTTTCATTTCTTCGGTTGGGATCATGGACGCTGGATAGTTATCTGTACATAGTTGACTTTTGGATTTTCAATTTTTATTATGATTTCGCCATGGAGCAATGGTTTTCGATTTTAATTTGTGACTTTGGACACCTTTCCTTTGCATTATGATTTGTGGTTTACCATTTTTTGACGGGCCTGTTGTTTTTTTTTTGGTTAAATTTCTATTATTGTTTGTTTATTTATCATCTCATTGGTTTCATGCATATCATGATATGGGTTTTGACATTCACTGACACCCATTGGGTGTATGTGAGGGACATGTGTTCATTTCAAAACTTGCAATTGAGCTTCTGTCATGTTTTTGCAATTTCTAAGTGGGTGGATGCAATACTCAGGTGGGTGTTTGCCATTTGGAGGCTGACCATAAGGGCCAGGGATCTACATTGTGGTGACATGTTGGCTGGGAGACGTGAGTGGGGGCCTGGTGGAGGCTGCCCCTGGTGGCTGGGGGGTGGAGGTGCAGGGAGACATGAGTTGGACATGAGTGGGGGCCTGGTGGAGGCTGCCCCTGCACTGCTGGGGGGTGGGTGTGATGGGAGACATGAGTGGGGGCCTGGTGGAGGCTTCCCCTGCACTGCTGGGGGTGGGGGTGATGGGAGACATGAGTTGGACATGAGTGTGGGCCTGGTGGAGGCTGCCCCTGCACTGCTGGGGGGTGGGGGTGGTGGTAGACATGGGTGGGGGCCTGGTGGAGGCTGCCCCTGCACTGCTGGGGGGTGGGGGTGATGGGAGACATGAGTTGGACATGAGTGGGGGCCTGGTGGAGGCTGCCCCTGCACTGCTGGGGGGTGGGGGTGGTGGTAGACATGGGTGGGGGCTGGTGGAGGCTGCCCCTGGTGGCTGGGGGGTGGAGGTGCAGGGAGACATGAGCTGGACATGAGTGGGGGCCTGGTGGAGGCTGCCCCTGCACTGCTGGGGGGTGGGGGTAATAGGGGACATGAGTGGGGGCCTGGTGGAGGCTGCCCCTGGTGGCTGGGGGGTGGGGGTGATGGGAGATATGAGTGGGGGCCTGGTGGAGGCTGCCCCTGCACTGCTGGGGGGTGGGGGTGATGGGAGACATGGGTGAGGGCCTGGTGGAGGCTGCCCCTGCACTGCTGGGGGGTGGCGGTGGTGGTAGACATGGGTGGGGGCCTGGTGGAGGCTGCCCCTGCACTGCTGGGGGGTGGGGGTGATGGGAAACATGAGTGGGGGCCTGGTGGAGGCTGCCCCTGCACTGCTGGGGGTTGGGGGTGATGGGAGACATGAGTTGGATATGAGTGGGGGCCTGGTGGAGGCTGCCCCTGCACTGCTGGGGGGTGGGGGTAATAGGGGACATGAGTGGGGGCCTGGTGGAGGCTGCCCCTGCACTGCTGGGGGGTAGGGGTGGTGGTAGACATGGGTGGGGGCCTGGTGGAGGCTGCCCCTGGTGGCTGGGGGGTGGGGGTGATAGGGGACATGAGTGGGGGCCTGGTGGAGGCTGCCCCTGCACTGCTGGGGGGTGGGGGTGATGGGAGACATGAGTGGGGGCCTGGTGGAGGCTGCCCCTGCACTGCTGGGGAGTGGCGGTGGTGGTAGACATGGGAGGGGCCTGGTGGAGGCTGCCCCTGGTGGCTGGGGGGTGGAGGTGCAGGGAGACATGAGGTGGACATGAGTGGGGGCCTGGTGGAGGCTGCCCCTGCACTGCTGGGGGGTGGCGGTGGTGGTAGACATGGGTGGGGGCCTGGTGGAGGCTGCCCCTGCACTGCTGGGGGGTGGGGGTGATGGGAGACATGGGTGGGGGCCTGGTGGAGGCTGCCCCTGCACTGCTGGGGGGTGGCGGTGGTGGTAGACATGGATGGGGGCCTGGTGGAGGCTGCCCCTGCACTGCTGGGGGGTGGCGGTGGTGGTAGACATGAGTGGGGGCCTGGTGGAGGCTCCCCTGGTGGCTGGGGGGTGGGGGTGAAAGGAGACATGAGTGGGGGCCTGGTGGAGGCTGCCCCTGGTGGCTGGGGGGTGGGGGTGATTCGAGACATGAGTGGGGGCCTTGTGGTTGCTGCCCCTGCACTGCTGGGGGGTGGGGGTGATAGGGGACATGAGTGGGGGCCTGGTGGAGGCTGCCCCTGGTGGCTGGGGGGTGGGGGTGATGGGAGACATGGGTGGGGGCCTGGTGGAGGCTGCCCCTGGTGGCTGGGGGGTGGAGGTGCAGGGAGACATGAGTTGGACATGAGTGGGGGCCTGCTGGAGGCTGCCCCTGCACTGCTGGGGGGTGGCGGTGGTGGTAGACATGGGTGGGGGCCTGGTGGAGGCTGCCCCTGCACTGCTGGGGGGTGGGGGTGATGGGAGACATGAGTGGGGGCCTGGTGGAGGCTGCCCCTGCACTGCTGGGGGGTGGGGGTGATGGGAGACATGGGTGGGGGCCTGGTGGAGGCTACCCCTGCACTGCTGGGGGGTGGGGGTGATGGGAGACATGAGTGGGGGCCTGGTGGAGGCTGCCCCTGCACTGCTGGGGGGTGGCGGTGGTGGTAGACATGGGTGGGGGCCTGGTGGAGGCTGCCCCTGCACTGCTGGGGGGTGGGGGTGATGGGAGACATGGGTTGGGGCCTGGTGGAGGCTGCCCCTGCACTGCTGGGGGGTGGCGGTGGTGGTAGACATGGATGGGGGCCTGGTGGAGGCTGCCCCTGCACTGCTGGGGGGTGGCGGTGGTGGTAGACATGAGTGGGGGCCTGGTGGAGGCTCCCCTGGTGGCTGGGGGGTGGGGGTGAAAGGAGACATGAGTGGGGGCCTGGTGGAGGCTGCCCCTGGTGGCTGGGGGGTGGGGGTGATTCGAGACATGAGTGGGGGCCTTGTGGTTGCTGCCCCTGCACTGCTGGGGGGTGGGGGTGATAGGGGACATGAGTGGGGGCCTGGTGGAGGCTGCCCCTGGTGGCTGGGGGGTGGGGGTGATGGGAGACATGGGTGGTGGCCTGGTGGAGGCTGCCCCTGGTGGCTGGGGGGTGGAGGTGCAGGGAGACATGAGTTGGACATGAGTGGGGGCCTGCTGGAGGCTGCCCCTGCACTGCTGGGGGGTGGCGGTGGTGGTAGACATGGGTGGGGGCCTGGTGGAGGCTGCCCCTGCACTGCTGGGGGGTGGGGGTGATGGGAGACATGAGTGGGGGCCTGGTGGAGGCTGCCCCTGCACTGCTGGGGGGTGGGGGTGATGGGAGACATGGGTGGGGGCCTGGTGGAGGCTACCCCTGCACTGCTGGGGGGTGGGGGTGATGGGAGACATGAGTGGGGGCCTGGTGGAGGCTGCCCCTGCACTGCTGGGGGGTGGCGGTGGTGGTAGACATGGGTGGGGGCCTGGTGGAGGCTGCCCCTGCACTGCTGGGGGGGTGGCGGTGGTGGTAGACATGAGTGGGGGCCTGGTGGAGGCTGCCCCTTGTGGCTGGGGGGTGGGGGTGATAGGGGACATGAGTGGGGGCCTGGTGGAGGCTTCCCCTGGTGGCTGGGGGGTAGAGGTGCAGGGAGACATGAGTGGGGGCCTGGTGGAGGCTGCCCCTGCACTGCTGGGGGGTGGGGGTGATGGGAGACATGGGTGGGGGCCTGGTGGAGGCTGCCCCTGGTGGCTGGGGGTGCAGAGGGGCATGCGTTGGTGGGCATTAGTGCAAGGTGACATATGGGTTGGCTGGGGGGCATAGCCATGGTGGATGGGGTGCCTGCAGGACATGTCCAGGGTAGGCCCCTGTGGTGTGGGCCTCCTGCAGGGGCCGTGGAGGGTGTAGAGGGAACAACTGGGAGGACCCACACGTGCAATTCACGTGTGGTGCTCCCCGCACACCCCTGTAATACACGTACCATGATGGAATCGCATGTGATACACTTTTGTGCGAATTTCTCTGAATTACCCTATCAATAGGACAGCCCCAGACAAACTTGATTTGTCTCACTCTGCCACACATGCTCATGCTCCACCTCCCCGACAGAGCGGGCGAGACGCACTCCAACACACACTCACGCGCACTCAATACTGCAGAGGACAATTGCATAGGGGTGGTGATAGCTAACAAAAGATTTTCCTTTGTGGGTGACAGTAGGGCGACTAGGCCATCCATTAGGGAAGGGGCATTTGTGACATCACGAGTAGACTGGATATGACCATTTTATTCACAGACAAAGCCATAACTTGCTCAACACGAGGCATACACATGCTGAATGTAAGGAAGATTGTTTAGGTATGTTGGGGGTGCGCGGTACAGAGAGGGGTGCGTAAAGATAGTGCATTGAAAGAGAGTAAATTGCGCTACATTATGAGCACACATCTTTCAGCAAGGAGACTGGGCTCCTGCATAAACAAATAAAACAGAGCAATTAAATGAGACACACAAGGTGGAGGAAGGTGCACTTGAGGGGGGAGGCGTACATTTCATTGACAGTTCACCACGGGAGGAGAGAAATAGGGGTAAAGGGTGGATGATCCATGTTCCCAACAGACACCATTTGGAGACAAAATAACACAGTGCAAGTAGTAATGCCATTAGCGCTTTTGAACACAGCACTGGCACAAATGCATTAGCGAACACACATAGGGAAAGCGGTCATTGCTGCACGAATTGGAGAATATTGGTTGTATTAAAATGTGGGAGTAGATCATGGGGGGAGAAATATATTGTTTAACTACAACAATAATGAAAGTAGTAGAGTAATAAAACACTAGACTTAAATGAGCAATTAACAAGAGTAGGTAGGGTTTAACAATTGGACATGGGGTGGGATACAGAGCATGGGAGTACATTGTGATGGTTAGGACTGATAGAGAACAAAAACAAAAAGAAAAAGAGATAAATAGAGGTAGTGGGGAGGTAGCGAATAATTGGTAGCAAATTTCATTAGTACCAGCTTAAAGTGCCTGCAGTTCACTGCAGGGCACGCCCGGAGAAGTTGTGAGAGGAGCCATAGAATAAAGATTTAAAAACCCTGCGATTATCTTAACTAAGGAACATGATCCTTTTAATTTAGATACACAGCCACCCTATATGACAGATTTGCTACCACAATGTTTCCCTGATTAGCTTGACAGTGCCTAATGCCCCCACCCAGGACAAAAGCGCACACAATAAATAGCTTAAAGTAAAGTACAGTAAATACAAGACTCAAAAGGCCCATTTGTACACCAACACCTAAATTACTTGTATATGATCCAAGTGTGTCATGAGTATATTCACTTAAATTAAGTGCAGATGATCTAGATGTGTTAAGGATACAGCTACGGGCTAGTGGTTATCTACCCATTTTCCAGGTAAATTTCAAATTATGTAACAATTTACGGTCAGACCACCACTGAACACCCACCAGGTGGTGACAGAATGATGCATAAATGTACCCTTGGCTCCTCCCACTAGGACACTGAATAGTGTAAGAGTCGTGCATAGAGGTTAGGTCAAGGAATTGAAGAATATGTACATTTTCAGGTCTCAAGCACTTCTTTTTCATTTCTCGCCAGAAACAAAGGACCCAGGGCAGGCCTGAAGACAAAGGACGACTAAAACCCAATGGCTAGGGACTAGAGAGGGACATTTTGCCCTCCTGACAGACTTTGTTAGATGTGTAAGGCGTCAAGCCCTACATAGCGGTGGCCTCCCTGGCAACGAGGGAGCAACGATCAACAGGGCCAACGCAACAGATTTTCATGAACTGCAAAACAACATGAGCACTCTCGAGTTAGGGAAACATGGCCATCCTATGGTCCAACGCACACAAGCAGCTAGAATAGGGACCGACACCCCAATGTGCATAGCATGCTGAAAAAGGATTTAAATTATATTTTGTGCACTGTAACACTTTTTGTTCTTTCTCTTTTCCTCGCACATGCAGGTTGTTGCGTATGTATGCTGTTAGAATTGTGTAGGAAATTTCCTTAATATTATCTCCCATTAGTCACCCTGAGGCCTACTCATTTACCCATTCTGAAGCTTTTTCCCCCTCAATTTGCCCACTCTGTCAGAAAACTCAGACCCCTTAGAGCATGATTCACTGAAGTATATTTCCTTGCTTCCATTGAATACAAAGCCCAGACTTTTCCCCAACTTGAATACAGTGTATATACCGTCCGACCAACATTGAGAAACCCTCAACAAGAAGTTCGGGGGGAAGTTTCATTTTTGCCCTTAGTGATTGTTTAGTTCGCGGAGCTTGATGTTACTAACAAGTACTAGTGTATTAACGCCTTTCGTGCGATTTTCAGGCGGGCAACTTTATCATCTCATCAGCTGCAAGGACCCAGCAGCGTAAATGGTTATGGGCAAGCCAATAAGGACTATTATCTTCATGATGGGACTGTTAATGATGAACAAAATAATGGGGGGTGGTCATTTAAAAATGATATGTAATAGTGAGCATTACCGCTGTATCCCCTACTAACATTCCCTAACCCAAGCAGGAAGACTTACAGTTTCAGTGGGTGAGGAAAAAGCTGCTGCGAAGTAAGGAGAGGTAAGCGCAGAAACAAAGGGAGTAAACCATACACATCACACAGATAGCAGAAGTAACAAACTGCATGCACACATGTACAAATTTGGTAGGGACACCACTGGGGAGAGCTGTCCTGACTGCTCTTTAATAACTTATGCCTTGAGAGAATTGATTGCAACAGAATTTTCTACAGCAGAGCATGACGCCCATGTATCTCAAAGTGTTCCAAACATGAAGAAGATTGCAAGGGAAGACAGCAACATTGAGATTGATGAAAAAAAAGGCAATCCCCTGTGAAAGAAGATTACATAAAGACACTACCAATGATGAACAACTACTGGCAGCTCATTGAAGAACAACTGTATGTAGTGGCCAGAGAGAGAAGAAAAAAAAACAGCAAATGCACCAGTGAGCAAGCTGCATGAAAAAAAAGAAGAAAGAAAAAACAAAAGAGAGAAGAAAAAATAAAAAGAGAAAAATATGGTATGTGCCTAGCCTAACAGAGTGGGACAAGAGAGCGAAGATGGTGACTTGGGTGGAGAATGAAGAAGGACCTATACTGTGAGACACCAGCCTTATGTTACCAGCACAAAAGTGAAAAGAAGTGGACAATCATGCTGGATGCAAGAAGGTTGAGGCAAGTAGGGAGATGAGAGCAGGAACATCAGTGCTTATGGACTACTATTGAGCATATGGATATAAAGCTCAAGAGAAACTACCACCAAATTGGGGAGGCGACTGTTCGTTGGTGCACATCAGCATGCCCTTGTTGGTGATGCCCAAGGATGATGTGAAGCATGACACATTCCCCAAGATGGAAAACAATGGAAGGAAGAGGAAGTGACTGAACAAAGAACCAAAAGCACAAACAACGGAAGAAGAGAAACAGACAGAGGAGTGAAAGAGGGGGGAATTACTTCTCGAGCAAGACAGAAGCAACATTGGATGAAGTACCAGCACACAAAAGAATGTTCAGCAGAATACACATGTGAACAGAGAAAGACAAGAACTGGCTAGCGTTTCCATAGTAATGGATGCCATAATGACAGGCTGGTCGATTGAAGATGATAACGGAAGCACTAGTACCGAGCACAGCATCATTGTGCAAGATCAAGATTCATTGCAAGATGCGAGAGAACAGCAGAAGATGAGATCGGAAGCAAATAAGAGACATGGTGAAAGGAAGAGCCGGACTAAGGGAGAAGATAGCGGTGTGCAACATGGTTCCAGCAGTAATAAAGGTGGACACTCCCTGTGATCCGAGGAAGTACGAAGGGAAGTGACCGTGGTGTAACACAGAAGGAGAACACTCCAACATGTACTGTTCATCGAAAACAATGTGAACAATTATGGACACTTCAAAGAATTGACAAAGATATGCAGACCGGAAGGAGATGATTGTTGCTTGGTGGTGTGGTTGACAAAGTCGACCAGAGGGGGGACTGAAGAGGAAAAATCCAGATCAAACTCCTGCCCCTCATCATTTGAACCAGGCCCCAGCGCACCCATGGGTGACATATATGTTGAAAGACACCCACTTCACCAACATTGCAACTTCCATGCTATATTAGCCAATGCAGCAATACCAGAATCTACAAAACACAAGAATCCCTGTGTAAAGGCTTGCAGATGCCTATATGAACTAACCTGATCTAATTGCACAGTGTAAAGCCATGTTTCAGGAAAATCACAGCCAAGTGCATTTGTCTCACTGAACACCAGCCGCAGTGGGGATTCGTGCTGACTTCAGCAATGCTCCTTGCAAATCCGGAGCAGCCAAGGTCACACAGTAAGATTACTTTCTTTGAACGACAGTGAACCCTGGCAGACAAACATTTTTAATTCTTCACAAATATGAGTAAACTACGGTAGAACATCCAGAGCCCAGTGTCTTTTTCCTGGGAACGAAAGACATTTTTGCAAGACTCACACACCATTTGAAACATAATTGTAACAAGAATGGCTGAGCTCTGGCCAATGAACGCAGAGAGCCCAGGGGCGAAAAGCCTGTTTCAGCTAAAACTGATGGGAACAGATTCATACTGCAACAATTTTAGAATTAGGTAATGGGGTGGCGCAGCTAAACCAACCCACTGACGCAACAGTCCTAATGCCCAATGATCAGGCTTCCTATAAGGGCTACATAGGTAACCTATCACTTAGCAGCCAATAGTAGGATGAGATAGGTTTCTGGGAGCTGGTCCAATTCTGTGAGGGCAGCCTGCAATGTGTTACAAAGCTGGCTTGCAAGCCAGCCCCAGGAGAGACGGTGCTGGGACTTTCGCTGTGCACGAAGCCCTCTGTGTGTTTTTTTGCTGCCCAGAAATAAACATAGTTTGGAACATGTTGCTGCCTGCTTGGGACTCTGCTGCATTTCTTTGGGCAAAATGGGAGGTGTTGGGGTCTTCCAGGGCTGAGACCCCCAGAAGCCTGGGTGGGGGTCCAACTTCTCCCCAACCATACGTACGCAGAGAACAATATTCTTGCATATGCTGTCACTATTCACAAATCACAAGGTCTAACCCTTGATCAAGCATTGATGACATTGGCAGCACAGTCTTTAAAGAAGGTACGAGTTGCTTAGCACTTTCATGTCTGCATACATTCAATGGTCTATTTCCTAGTGAAACTTTAATGTAAACAAAGTCAATGCAGACATTCCTTGCATCCTGGAATGCATGCAACAGGCTATGTACACTATACACCCCCTTCTAGATATGTACCCTGTACCACAAAAAAGAAAACCTTTAAAAGGAGTATGAATACAAACAGAATCTATAACAGATATCCCTACAATATTGCTAAAGAAACAACAACCAACTCCTTCCACATCAAAGAATACAACCACAAAACTATGTAGTACATAGTCAACTACATGCCCATCAGAAAACAAAGTTCTGCAGAAAAACTTGTAGGCCCATCAAACGATCCACAAATAGAACTCTCTGGTCCATTTAAATTCAGCAACACAACTGGACTAAATTGTTATGCTAATGTCACAATCAATCTTCTTTTTCAATTGCCACCAATTGTTCACTACATTTGCTTAAACACCTCGGACCTGTTGTGTTTGCAAATGCTCATCTTTCATAGAAATGCCACAAATAATCCTGACAACACTTACAGTGTCTCAGGTATAAGGCAAGGGTTGGACTACTGTGCAGAAATGGTCAAATTTACCATAAAAACACAGGAAGTTCCACAAGAATTCCCAATGTGCTCACTCACTACAAGTACTGGAAACCAAAAACATCCCTATAAATGAAATCTGCAGATTTCATACATGTGGAAACATACATGCACTCTCTGCAACCATGTTTCACAAGAGCACATCCCTAATTAACAATGTGCATATTTTACCATAAAAAGTTATGAATCCATTGTATTTCACCAAATTCTAAAGAATGCAAATCATGGCATATTTTGCCCTTTTTGCAATTCAGACAATCGTTCCACCATACAAATGAACTCACATAGCTAATATGTCATACTAACGCTTCTAAGGTACAATGGAGATGGTACCAAACATAACTGTAAATGTACAGGCTTCACACATAGCCAAGTATCTCTTGGAAAGAAAACCTCACAAGAGTAGGTATAATATATCACACTGGTGCCACAACCACCTCAGGACATTATATTGCATATGTAAAAAAAGAAGTGGTTGTAATGTAACAACATCTCTGTAACTCCAAAACATAGGTTAACAGCAAATCTAAAAAATGCCTACTTAATATTCTTTCAAACCTCATTTAGTATTTAAACTGTACCACAATGAACAGTTAGAATACGCAAACAGGTATCTAACTACATCCATAATACTACAAATGTGCTTTTAAAAGTCAATATAGTTAGAATACGACAACAGGTATCTAACTACTTACAAAATACCCTTCATTGCAAAACACTTCAATTATGCCATCACAATGCTTATATGACAAAACATCTTCTAAAATCTAATGTAGTTAGAATATGCCACAAGGTATCTAACTATTTTAAGCATTCCCTTAATCACAACATATTTCAAACAAACATACTATCACACTTAGACTCACACAATTGTAATCAGTTTTTTTTTAATCCAATATGGATTTCTTTCCCCAATGACGGAATTGTTATTTAATGTCAATCCAACAGCAGTGTGGCATACACTAATGTTGTACTAAACATAGTGCTGTTTATGAGGGTCTAAAAAAATAATGTATATGTAAAATTGTATACAATGAAAGTTTTTAAACTATCATGCTTAACAAAGTATAGTGTTTATTTCCACAGAAAATGAACCAGAGATTACAGCTTCATAACACTATGGATCTAACTAACCATACCAAGTATAATCAAATACACACACTATAAGCACTATCCTCAATTGTACTACAATCATAAGTGCCATATACAGTACAATTATATCATTCCACCATATTACAAACACTTTATACTCCCACAACAATACCTATAATTACTATACAAATATTACTACTGTGGTGGCTGTGGCCATGCACCAAGAATCTGGCTACTGGCCACAACCACCACAATACAATTAAATACATATCAAGTATGTACCATAGACCAGCAACTAATAAAAACTCACCCTGAACCCCCTGCAATCGAAATGATGTCTGTGGACACCGAAATAGACCATGGACTCATCGGCAAACCATACATGATCACACTTTTTTTCCTCACCACGATGGCCGCAGTCAGCCACGACTGTTCACGATTACAACATGCCAAGAGTTTCAGAAACACACCTCACGTTTTTCATTGACCAATCAGTGGGCACATCTGATGTTTGTGGACATCATGCCATCCTCTGGACCAATCAGGGGTCCTTCTGCGGACCGAAAAGGGAAGTGAATCCATGGACCGAACCAAGATATCATTAATTCTTTTGGACCTATTTTTTGGGTGTTTTAAAAAAAAAAACTTCTGGATCAATTTACACCAAATATACAAAAGCACGCTTTCGGGACAAAGCCAACACTCCTGCTGCACTTTTTGTGAAAATCTGGCCAGCGGTTTGGGCAGTAGGCGTGAGCAAAACTTTTTCTCCATTGCGTCTAAGGAAAAAACCACACATTTCAGGACCCCCCTATAACTTTGCCCTCCCTGCATGAAACCTCCCCAAACTTTGCAGAATCAATCTGACAGGCCACATTTTTCTTTTGCAAAGTTTGATGAGGATTCGTCCATGGAGGGAAAAGTTACGAGCCACCCAAAATGTTCTCTTTCTATTGGTTGAGCAAGTTAACCATAACTACACGGCTGCTACAGCAGCCCGTGTAATATAAAGAGGAGTGTTTGAGCCACTCTACTGAGAATAAACATTAATCAATTACATACTCTGTTTTATTGAATGTTTTCCACTCAGGAGGGTCTGCAAACAGGTTTTAGCTCACTGCCTTCTTCACAGAGGAGAAGTATCCATTTGCATTTCAGTCTGATACCACCCACATGGGCCATTATGCACCACAATGCTTCTCTGAACAAGACTACCATCAGCAACAACAGACACATGTTGCAGGCCTTGTTGGGACTCCTGAGGTGAAGCTGAGCTTCTGTACGGTGTAGTGAGCAAGGGTTCCACATCTGAATTACCCTTAGTTAATAATGGTGAAATCCAAAGTTTTACAAAAATTAAAGAAGAATGTGGGAGCCCCTCTAGTGAGGATGAGCATGAGTCAAATACCCTGTTCTATGGAATTTCTGCCACTCTTGAGGGTTTACAACCACGTTTTATAAAACTTGCAGTTTTATCCTAAATAACTAAGGGTAGGCCAAAAGTAATGCAGATGTAAGCTTTGATGCCATCACTCTGACCATACGCTGCACAACAGGGAGATAGTAGTTAAATTTGCTTTGTATGGATTGTCTGCCGAATTTCAAGGATTTTGTTGTGTTAAATGTTCACCTTAATGTCTCTTTAGCTAAGTAATATACAACGTGCATTGGGCTTGATGGCACTTATTAGTGGTTTTGCTTTGGACTGTCTATTTGCTTTTATGAGAAGGAATGAGGCTATGATATATTTTACCTGACAAAAGTAGACTTTGGTTTCAATATAAATCTTTCTTTTCGCCATACAGCAGTGCATTGGGGTAGTTGAATAAGAACTTAATGTGGGCAGAGAGGGACAGTTTTCACATAAACTCAGATCCATAGCGTAACATGAATATTTAATTAGAGCATTCTTACTGTTTTCAATGCTTCACATATCCTTAGGCTCCTCTTTTCAATGGGACAATTTATAAACCCCTATCAAAGACATTAAACCACTGAGTGAAAAGTTATTGCATTTATTTTATTTTGAAGATGTTTAACATCCCAACTTACATTACAGACTGCTTTGAAATGAGATAAGGAAATCTCAGTGCAAAGCACGGAGTGAGGTAAATGTGTGAACATGGTAATCAGCCTTGATGCATGTAAACAAGCACAATTCCAAACACACATATATAAGAAAGAAAATGCTATACCTACAAACATATTTACAAATAAATGTAAATAAATAACTAAGATCTCTGGGATACGACTTAAAAGAATATGAGACAAGCCACCTGAAGAAATCTCTATTCAAGGCACCCAACGTAATCTAAAAGCAAAAGCACAAGGCCATAGGCTTGAAACCCCTAGACCTACCTCCGATTACTGAAGCAAAACCCATGAGAAGAATAATCCTCAAAACAAGGAACAAACAAATAGGAGAACATTTTCGTGGAATAAGTACAACGATCGCGTTGCTCGCTCTACTGAAAGAAAAACTTCATACACTAAAACGTGAGATAGACACGAGTGAGAGCAAAACCACGATCCGCAGAAATCCATCTAGTCCAACTAGGAACGACCAACTCTCTACATCAAGGGCTAGATACAGAAAAAATCGCTCGACTTCATTGGAATACGAACAAGTGCAGCCTGGCCCGCAAAAACATTGGAATATCACAATCGACCAAGATATCTCCAAGCGGAAACACACGGATCTAGTATATGATCTGAATTTGTGCCCTATAAAAGCTGAATTAAATCAATGGGCCTGGCTTCTGGGAGCCTTAGCAGCCAAACCACGATTCTAGCAACCAGCAGGAAGACAGAGAAGAATAAATAACTTCACCACAACATCAAAAACAAAGGTCGTCCTTTGTTTGACCTTGAATTCATGGAACACCCAAGGCTTCTCTCATTTGATATAGGCCTCGGATATCAACCTAGGAACCTTCGATATCCTCCTTCTCCAAGAAACATGGATGCTAAAGAAACCTGTGATTGATTGTTTTGAGATCGCATTTTCCTCAGCCTTGAGAGGATCCGCGGGTAGACCCACGGTGGGACTACTAACAGCAATCCGTATAGGGTGCAATCTCGAACTAGCCAAAGTTGTAAAAGAAGATCCCCACATTTTGGCCACAACGATCCGATGCAGCCCACTCCAATCGGCTACAAACCAACAGAAGAGTACAACATACCTACTGTTAAACGTCTTCTGGAATCCTAAGGAACTCTCGACAGAGTTATTTCTCTCCAAGAATGAAGAAATCTTTGATGAGGCAAGAACTGATGTTATGATCAACTGCATAATCATCTGCAGGGATTTGAACTCCAAAGTAGCGTTAAAAGGAAACAAAAACTCATGGGAAAAGCCTCCTTCGAGCTTAAAGACTAATACAAGATCAACGCCAGAAGACTCATTGCACAGAGCAAAGAAATGGGCGAACTTGATGAAGTCTCATGACCTGCACAACGCACACTCGTTGAAAAAAACCACTGACCCGATCATTCTGACTTGGGAACTAGCAGAACGGCAAGCAACCTTAGACCATGTATATCTCTCCTGATACAGGTTACCGGTTTTGAGATCATTCGTACCCTTCACAGCGACCACAATCTTTTGAGAACAACCTGGGCGATTCCCGTAGATACTAGCAATTGCTCACAACCATTCATGCCTATCAACATAGTGTCATACCTTGGAACAGATGGTATGTTTGGGATCACTGGAAGTAGAGCCGCCATTGATGATGCCAGCATGTTTTTTGTCTGACGTGCCTTGTCGGTCTAGTTCTTTTTTTTGTCCCACATCCTCCACCGGCGGTAGTTTTTAACCAGCTACTTCCGGGTGGCGGACGCGTTGCAACTTTCAGGCTTTCTCCTTTGTTGCTACGCTCTGGATCATTTCCTCTTGCGCTTTTGCCCGCTTACCTGTCTTCCTCTGCTTCTGTGTTTCGTTCGCCTTTTTCTTGCCTTTCCTCCCCTTCGCCTCGTTCAGCTCCTCCTTCTACTTTTACTCTTCAGCACTATCCCAGTGGCACTTTGGCGTCCTTCCATGGCCGTCCGTATCTTCTCCACAAAAAAAGGAGAAACCCAATCAGAGAGGAAAGAAGAAGAGAGACCCCAAGTCTAAAGTTAAAGGTGAGGAGGAAGGGGAAGAGGAAGGAGGGGAGACAGGAATTTCTTCAAAAGAAGAGGATATTACCGATCCATGTGATACATAGAGACTAACACCAAGGGTACACGTCTGCAATTGAGGACTACATCGGTCAACAATATAACAAACAGATATCGCCAAGCCAAGAAACAGAACAAGCAAAACGACACTAAAATCCTCACAGACTATTGTCCGCTTTTACTACTGTACCAAGTTCAGAATAACGGAGGCAGAATGACTACTAAGGCTCATCACAACAACAATCTGGTCCTCAGAGAAAGGAGACTAATCATGAGACGAGCAAGAAGAAAGGCTCTCAGATTCGCCTCTACCCTGAACTGTGCGTGAAGCCCTGACGGCTACCAACCGATACAAAAACTGGCTAAAAGGTTATGAAATCCAACTTTACCAAGAAGACTCAGAATCAATGCTGAGAACACTCAGTAGTAAGCAAACAAAGGCCTTTTGGTAACTTCTATGAACCAAAGGCCACACAATACAAAATAACCTAATAACGAGCGTGCCAGAAGAGTCCTGGATTACCCATTTTTCAGCCCTCTTTGACTCACAATGGCACTCAACTGTATCATCTTCTGGAGCTGCTAACAAATGGGGCATCAAACTCAACACTACAAACATTGAAAGTAAAATCAGAAAGCTAAAATCATCTCGTGCTCCCGGGCCAGATGGTCATCCAAACATGGACCTAAAGTCTGACTCTGGTCCGTGGGCTATCTTAGTGACCAAAATCTTCGAATCCTGTGCATTAACAAAATCTATTCCCGTATCCTGGAAGACTGCCAATGTGGTGCCGATATACAAATCAGGTGAAAGAGGCAACCCAAACAACTACCACCCTATCGCACTGCTTGACAGTATCGGTAAGCTCTTTGGATCATTTCTTTTGGACAGCTTCAAGGCCTGGGTTTCTTCATCTGAAGGTTGGGACCCATTCCAGTCTGGCTTCACAAAAAATCTAGGCACAACAGCGAACATATTCACGCTTAGTATTCTTAAGGGCAAAGTAATGGAAGGCTCCCCTCCTCTGTTCCTGGCCTTTATTGATCTGTCCAAAGCCTTTGACAAAGTCAACAGAGATGAGCTGTGGGCAAAACATCTTAACTGGAACTGTCCTCTCTCGCTATTGGACCGATAAAAAAACTGTACTCTCAGACATCGATGAGAGTCAGACTCAACAGTACAGGTATTCTATCTACAACCATCCCAACTAGCCGCGGAGTGAAGCAAGGATGCCAATTGGCTCCGGCACTGTATAATGCTTATACAGGTGATTACCAACACTCTGAAAAAGATGTAAAAGCCTTTCCAACAACATTGGGCTCTGAAAAGGTCAGCAGGCTGCTATATGCGGGTGACATCATCTTAAATCGATCAAACCAAAATCGTGTTACAGAGAAAGCTTGACAACCTGCACGACTACCTCAAAAGCAATGATCTAGAAATCAACACGGTGAAGACCAAAGTGATGCAATTGGATAAATCATCCAAGCGGAACATGCATGGAACATGGCTTCTTGCCAGAGAACGTCTGGAAGAAGTGGAAGCTTTCAGATATTTGGGAATCACCTTCAGCAACAAAACTAGAGAACTACCAATGCTAGAAACCCTGATGCTCAAAAACAAGACTTTGACCAATCAAATCATTTTGATGGACAAAAAATTTGGTCGGTTCTTGCTTAAAGCAGCAATTAACTTGTATAAGGCGAAGGTGGTTCGAGCCCTCACTTATGAAGTGGAAGCCATGCCAACGATCCCCAAAACTATCTGGATAAAACTCGAGGGCTTTCTCTGGAGGAAACTGCTGTGCTCTCCAGCCTCCACTCCGATGGCTTTGAGAGAGCTCAGTCTCATTTTGCTCAAAGGAACAATGTCTCTCAACAGTCTGATGCTGTATAGGAAAATAAGATCCTCCAAAGAAAAAATCTATGCCCTTATCCAAGAGGAAACGAAGAAAGGCACCAACAAAATGCTTCAAGCATGGATTAGTAAAAACCAGATGATCCTAGAAGCGATAGGAAGCACTGAAGATGAACTTTTGACAAACCCAACCAAAACTGCTAAAAAATTCAAAGAAATAGACTGGTGTGACACGCAGACAAAAGCATCGAGTTACAAATCCGCTGCTCATCTGCCTCCTTTCGCGCAAAAAATAAACAAGCCAATCGACTACTTATTGAAATTTCCGAACAAAAAAATCTGCTCAACCTTCTTGAGAGCAGGATTAAACATCTTGAAAACGAATGAGATATTGGAAATCCGAAGGAAAACGGTTGTGAATTCATGTCACTTCTGCCTGCAGCCCAACACAATCGAAAGCTAGAAGCACCTTATCCTTACATGTCCAGCACTAGATTTTAACAGAGCAATTCATCTTGGCCACCTCGACTCACAATTTTCTAGATTGGATGAAGATTATTGGTGGGCCTTTCTGATGAATGGGTTAAATCGAAGACCGGTCATTGCAAAGGTAAACCTCTTGCAAAGCCTTGACTTGGACTCTCTCGTTTAGAAAGATTAACATCAAAGGATTTAACCCTTCCACGCACACTTAAAAGAATCACACCAATAGTGCATGAAGAAAGGTCTCTTTTTGTAAAAACTGATAAATTTAGTTATACACAAATAAAAAAAAAAAAAAAAAAATAAGGAACTCTCAGTGCAAAGCACTGAGTGAGGTAAATGTGTGAACGTGGTATTCAACCTTAATGCATGTAATCAAGCACAATTCCAAACACACAAATATAAGAAAGAACATGCAATACCTGCAAACAAATTTACAAATAAATGCTCTCTCCCAGAATAAAAAAGAATTTCACTTTTATTCTGACCTCTTGAGTGGATATCCATTTCTTTGTTAGCCATTTGCATCGTGTGTTTCATTCTGACATGCAGTGGTATATCGTTCCAGTTCATTGACCCAACCAAAGGCAATGTGTAGCCTGATGGGTGAGATAGACATGGGGTTGAGGCTGGCACATCTCAGATTGCTTCTCAATTGATGTCTGTGGATATTCATGTTCAGGTGAGAGCAATCAAGGTTCTGGATTGCTTTATGGACAGTGCAATGAGATGTACATGTGATTCTTTGATCAATGGGGAATCAATGTAATGCTTTCAAAGTAGGAGTCCCAGCATCCTACGGTTTCTTTTCTGGAGCTCACCTGTGCTGTGTTTTTCATCAGTGAGTGCAGCTGATGAATCCAGCATTTACTGAGGCACATGCACATTGAATTTCAAATATTCTTGTCATACAAGGACTAGCGTTATAATTACCTCAATTTCCTGAGGCATCTGTAGTTAAGGATTCATCTTCTTAATCCCTTGTAGCTGATAGTGTGCTTTCTTGTGTAACCTGAGAGATGTGAAAAGTAAATGAGAGGGGATTGGGAATCATCAGTATACAATTGAAAGGTGTTAAGGTGGATTTTTAGGGCCAGCCCTGTGGCAGGGTACTTCTGAGAGGCTATCCTAGTAAATGCAGCGGTAATTGACACTTAAGTCTAGATAAACTCTATCACAGTTACACAGACTGAGCAGTAAGGCAGACTTCAAAGGATATGGGGGTGGTGTAGAAGAAGTACAGCTAATCCAACATAGAACACTCAAATAAGACCAGGAACACAGGGGTGCAAACATATATTCATTTATTAGGCTCTAAATCTAATAAGGCAAAGTAAAAGTCAAGAAATTGATCCTTAAACACACTACGTAAACATATATGTAAGTAGTTGGTGAGTTCAAGGTATGATCATTTATTTTTTACAATAAAACACAATGATAGCAGTTCAAGTCAATAAAACAGGAAGAACGGTAAGGAAAAAGTGATAAAACTCTGCATTAATAACAGTAACCATATCACTTGCCTCAAAATTACAAGGCCTGTACAGCTGAAGCTGTTCTTCCCTACCAGTAAACATCCCATGTAAGCACCTCTGTAGGAAGAAGGAATTCTAAAATGTCTCAGAACAAGCTTTAGCAAAGTCAACAGATTGGATACAGTTCCAGAATAATGCATGTTTGCAGTTGAAAAGGTATGTAGAATGTTGTTAGGGTTTTTTCTCTCAATCCCACCACACTAGGGATTATCTGAGGGTTTTTCCTTGCCAGAAATCCACCAATTAATACCAGGATATAGATTGTTAGGGAGTGGGCTTTATGTTCATGCAACCCCTGTAGCAGAGACTGGGTGAAAGCAGGTAGGTCCACTCACACCACTTACTCTGATTGTCTCTGTTAACACTCCAGGGTTCTAATAATTGCTGGGGCCACTTACTTTTGTCATTGGTCTAGTTTCATGGGATCCAGAGGCCACAGTTGCAGTAGCTGAAGTTTGCTTCACAGTTGGTTCCAGCTAGATGGCAGTTCTGTGTTCAGATTGGACAGTTTAAAAAATCTTCCAGGAGGATGGGCAAGGTCCCACTGTGAGGGACCCCATGCTGATGTCAGAGATGGGTAACAGCGAAGTTCACCCAGATCAGGTGACAGAAGACAAAGTTGTGTAGCCCACATGCTGGTTCTAAGATGCTTCTAATGACAGGCTTCTTGTTCTAGTTGGCCCCATGAGGGACTTATTGGATCATTGCAAGAGTAGCAGCGATTCACTGGGACTTCACGTAGGCAATACTAGTCATCCTCATCAATAGTATTCACGGTCTTCAGCATGTTGCTTTTCTTCCTCAGGACCTTGGTGCTATGTGACAATTAAATGAATGGCTTCAGGAGGCCTCCTTTTTAACCAAAGTCAGGTTGGATCCTGCCCCAGCCCACCAAAGTCAAGAATGTGCACCATTCAAACTCGCCACAGCTGTGCAATGATGGACATCCACTATTCGCACATCTGCCCAGCAGCTAACATCCCCTGGCTGCAATGTGGATTTGAAAGAGACAGTTCCATGCTCCATATCTGGCAGGTTATCCTTTCTTTCACTTTTGAATCCATTCCAATCTGTATTCCTCCAAGAAAATTGCCTTATATGGCAGTCCCTTGCCTGAGGAGTTATAAACTATGGCCAAAGGAAAGAGCAAAAATGACATGGCACATCCGTTTTGAGTATATGGTACTTACAAAGGCATATTGTGGAGAAAAATAAATATGCAGGCATGTACAACGACAAAAAATGTACAACTTAATCTGCTGCCACCAGCCATTCCAGCGCACATAGAAAAGGTAACAAAAATGTTACTATGGAAAAAAGATACATAGTAATCCTTCAGCACTTCACTATAAGGTGCCACAGTAAAACATCACAGGGATCTTACGCAGGAGGCAGAGTTCTCCAGCATCGGTAACCATAAGATCTGTTCGGTGCTCCAAAGTAAGTATGTCAAGCAAGGGAATTAAAGCAGTTTACATATGTCCAAAACTCAGTACAAGCCATGGCAAATAGCTGGGAATTCCAATAAAGTCAAAGGAGGGAAGGTTTCAAAAAGAAAATGTGTTCCTTACAAAGATTATATTTAATTTTTCAATAACGTCTGCTAGTTATTTGATGTATGTAATAAACAGACTGGGGAGTTAATAGACCTCTCTGCGACCCCACAATATAATGGGGTAGACACTTAAGTAAAACCCCTATTTTTACTCCATAATATGCATAATTCTGGCTGGATGTGACACAGGCTAATCTTCACAGTTCTGTCTAGATGTGACGCAAGCTAATATTCACAAATCTGACTAGATGTGGTGCAGGCTATTCTTCACATTTCTTCCTAGATGTGATGCAAGCTAATATTCACAAATCTGTCTGGATATGACACAAGCTAATATTCACAGTTCTGTCTAGATGTGATGCAAGCTAATATTCACAAATATGTCTAGATGTGACGCAGTCTAATCTTCACAGTTCTGTCTAGATGTGACACAGACTACTCCTCACAATTCTTCCTAGATGTGATGCACGCTAATATTCACAAATCTTTCTAGCTGTTACACAGGCTAATCTTCACAGTTCTGTGTAGATGTGATGCAATCTAATATTCAGAATTCTGTCTGGATGTGACACAGGCTAATCTTCAGAGTTCTATCTAGATGTGACACAAGCTAATATTCACAATTCTGTCTGGATGTGACGCAAACTAATATTCACAATTCTGTCTAGATGTAACACAGTCTTATCTTCACAGTTCTGTCTAGATGTGACGCAAGGCTAATCTCCACAATTCTACCCCCTACTTAGCTGTCTAAAATGTAAACTGTGGCTGACTAACCCAACTGGCTTAATGCAACATATGGTAACCTTACACATTGAGGCTAGAAACAGAAAGGCTACTTTATACAAGTGGGGTAAATGCTGACTGTGGCTGATTGGCAGCAAGTAGGCTGAGTGTCTGGGGAGTAGGATATTGGGTAATAAAATGAATAGGGTAGTTAATAGAGTACAGTAATGGCTGATATGGCTGACTAACACAACTGGGCTGAATGGGAGATAAGATTACTATACAAACTGTGTTCTGGATGCATTAGACAACCAGCTAATAGTGAATAAGATAGGATTTTATTGGGTTGGCCAGTTTAGTGGTGAGCAGTAATGGCTGCACCCACTACCCAAACTGCACTTACCTTCTCAGTAGCTGCTAGTTGATGGCTGCAGTTCTCACAGGCTAACATAGGCCAACACTGCCTGACCTGCTTCTGCAGTAGCTGCCCTTTTCCTCAGGGCCGTTAGCTGAAGGGGCTGCCCGGGCAGTGGCTGCCCTGGTTGGTTGTTCTATATGGGTCTCCTGGGCCAATCAGCATGACGAAAACAAGGATAGCGCACAGCGCTCACAATACAATTTAAAACTAAATGTAGCCCAATATGATGTAAAGGGGTCAGGGGCAACACAAAAGCCATATAAGGAAATAAAAGAAATAAAGGGAGAGAGGAAATTAGAGATACATTATTAAGGTAAATGAATGATTATGAACTAAAACAGTTTATTGATAACAATATTGGAAATAATTCTATGCTATCTGCTCACCTGTATAAATATTTGATTCCTCTTTCTAAGATTGGTTGAGGTGTAAGGCTTAATTGGTAGAATTTATAAGTTTCTTATTATGCATGATTCCATCAATTTCAGCGATTGGTAAATCTAAAAAAAATGGATCGCCTAATTCAGCAATAATTACTGGATAATTTGATGTCAAGGATAATATAATAATTAAATGTGGCTCACCCTATTAGGTGCTACTTCATTTCTTCAATAAAGTGTATATGTCTACATAGCCTCCTCATCTGCGCTCACCACCAAGATGATCAACGCAGTCAAGCCCTTTCTCTCCACCAAAAACTGCCTATACACAGCCAGAGCCACAATAGGTACTAAACTTGACTACTGCAATGCCCTATTCCTAGGCACCTCGGTCAACAACCTACAAAAACTCCAAATCATGCAAAACAATGCGCTCCGGGCAGCGCTGTCCATTCCCAAAAGGGAACACATCTCACAAGCAAGGAAAGAGGCCCACTGGCTGCCGGTTAAGGAACGTATATTCTTTAAAACCATGGCAATCACATACAGATGCCTTACATATGATGCCCCACCCTACCTCTCGGAAAGAATCACCCTCATCTCCTGCAACAGACCTACCAGAGCCCACCGCACCAACCAGATCTATGTCCCAACATTCAAAAGATCCAAAGCCGGAGGGTCTAGGTTCCAACACCTTGCACCCAAAAACTGGAATACCCTACCAACCTCACTAAGGAATGAAAAATCATACACTACTTTCCAAAAAAAACAAAAAACCTTCCTGTTCTGATAATGTTCTACTACCTGTATGTATAATTATGCTATTGCACTGTAACCATAGCAAAGCATAATATTTGACACGTACTGTCCTCTGCTACTTGTCACTTTCAATGCTGCACTATGAGTTTTTGTTTTCTGTATTACCACTGCAACCGATTAAGTTTAAGTCTTACCTATATCAATTTCAGGCTCGCTGTAACAGCGCCACGATGCCTCAGGGCAGTTTATGTGTGCTTTATAAATGCAAATAAATAAAATATGTAGGTATATTTTTAGTTCCATGATTCGTAAGTGATACAAACATAAAATACTAAAAGTTATACATGCTACAACGAGTGCCGACGCAAAAGAACTTACAAGAAAGGGCACTCAAATGGGATCAGGAAGGGATTAACCCAGGAACATTAAGGGATACTGAAACAGGAACAAGAGCGACCATCTGTGTAACACATGGAAGGTGTACCAGCCCGGATTTAAGAATGGCTAAGTGGACGAAACATGTGTCAACCAAGAGGGGACACATAATACGTTATACAACCAACCAAGAGGGTCTAAAAGAAACCTAATAAAACTAGAAAAAACTAGAAAAAAGAGCAAACACATAATCTGTCTGGCGCATTCTTAAGAGTATACATATCTGATTTCATAAAAGTTATATTAACAAGTGGGCATGCCCTCAAATAGCTACGCGATTAATAATACCATGATGAAATACTTATTATGTTTGTTAGGATGTAAATAATCCTGCCATGATTGGCACAAAGTGGCGTTCCATGTGCTCAATGTGGCACCATTTTGTTATCGGTATATATACTCTTGATGACATCATCAAATTACGTATGATGCCATATGTAAACAAAACCAATGCAATGGTGGTAAGCCTAGTTGGGGTTTTAAGTAAGAGTTGTATCTTTTACTATTTGGGTAATTACAATTAAATTGAAGTTATTTATGTACATATAATTGCCCTGATAATGCTGCCTCGATAATTCAAATAGATCTTTTACTAAACATTATTGGAGGACGGATGACCATAGTTTGTTCCACTGGGAATATTTTAGTTTCATTATTGTGCAAAGCACATCCATGTCCAACAGAAGAAGAAAGTTCATATTCTTAACAAATAAGTCTCATACACTTGAAGAAAAAAACATTGCTGGTTACAATTTCTCATTGCAGGGTATATGTTAAGTTGCTGGTACCACATTGCCTTCATTATAGACATCCAAGTGGCTTTCTAAAATAGTATTTGGTAATAAGTTAAGCAATCTAATTATTAGGGTTGGCAATATTGTGTTCATGTGTGGAATTTAAATAAAAACATAGACAATATTTGTTTAATTTAACTTAGAGGTGTTGAGTTGGTCCAATCTATAGTGTAAACGTCTCTAATATAGTACAGTAGTCTTTCAAAACAGACATTGCTGAAATTAACCTGGTTAAGAATAGATCTAGAGTCACAGGATACACTGAGAAATGATCAATGAGGCAAGCCGGAAAGATGTGATTAAAACAAGGAATTAACTAACATGTACCAACTGAAGACTGAATTACCACAGCAATAATTCCGCCCTGGTAATTCCGTAGTGGTAATTACATCGATTTTGTGGATTTTTCGGTGCAGAGTTGGAGGATTTTCTGCCAGCATTGTGCTGGAGGTAAATCAGCAACTCCAGGACCATACCTGTAATATGGTGTAGCAGGAAATGTGGCAGTAATTCTGTTACCGCCAATTTGTTCCCACTCTGCCCCCCCGCCCACCTGGTGCCTTCCTGCTTCCCGCTCTTTTTGACCACTTAGCATGCCATGCCCACCTGGTGCCTTCCTGCTTGCCGCTCTGTTTCCCTACTTAAGGAGCCCTCCAGCTTCTTTTCCTTTGCAGATGGGGAGCAGGTGCAAGTGGATCTAGGTCACCTGGCCTAAGCCCCGCCCACCTGGTACCTTCCTGCCTGTTGCTCTTTTTCACCACTTAGCAAGCCCCGCCCACCAGGTGCCTTCCTTCACCATCACTGTCTTGTGGCCAATGCTGGATTTGACTTTTATGGACTTCATTCATTCACGGTGTGTCACTCTTTCTCAACTCTCATGCTGGACTTCCTTTGCATCTTGTACTCATGGTGGCCCTGAATCATACTGTTCCCATCTTCATCTTGTATCCTGGTTTGCAACATTATGTTACTACTGACTTCTGCAATTGTATTCGCTCTCCACTCCTGCTTGTCCACTCTTTTTGACTGCTTACTCTCTTTTCTCTCCTCCTTTCCCTTCTCCTTTTCTTATCTCCTTCCCTTACTTTCGTCTATGCACTTACTCTATCAGAATTGTCCCTGGTCCTAATATGATAGCAACCTCGTCTGTTTCCTACACCCTCCCATTACTGTTTTTTTCCTCCCCACCATCCCTCCAGCACTATCTGAAATGTCGTCAGGCCTAGTATGATAGTCGCTTGTTTTGTTCCTACCCTCCCTTTCTGCACCCCTCTCCCTCACCTTTTGTTTTTCACCAGCTCTACCAGAAATGTCATCAGGCCTAGTATGGTAGTCGCCTGTCTGCTTCCATTTCCTTCCCACTCTCCCCCTCCCTTCCTTATCTATGTCTTAGCTCTTGCACTATCTGAAATGTCGTCAGGCCTAGTATGATAGTTAATTTCACATCCTTACTGTTCATGGCCTGTAAGAATGTGGTTGTATTTTCCCTTGTTCCCTCCATTGCCTTGAAGCGCTTTGAAACACATTGTGTATAAGCGCTATATAAATAAACAATCATATCATATCATATCATACTTCTAATGAGGCAATGTTTTTGTCTTAGGAAAGGAATTTACAAAGCAAAATCCCTTAACTAAACTGACATCCACCCATCATGACTAACCTATACCTATTCACATATGCAGGTATAGCCCAATATTTCACTACCCGAAGCTATACATATTTTCTTCCTAACACAGTCATTTTCTCTGTAAACCTTTCAGTGATGGGAAATGAAATACATTTCACTGAAGCCAAACATTCAGATGACAGGATATTAACTTGCCCTCTGAAGAGGGTTTCACCACCTCTGGCTCCAAAAACATGCCTCAGGCACTGGTGGACTGCTTTAGGAATGTATATTGTAGGAAGGAGTGGGTCTAATTGTGACATGATAAACTTTTCGTATCATCTGTAAATATGAATTGGAGCCATTCATTTCTTTAATGACATTTCATGGGCTCTAGGGTAATGAGCAGGATTCGTTTTTCATATAGATGTTTTGCGGAATATACTCCTCAAGGAAAATTGGGATATATATAACCGTGCCTTAAATTGCTATATTTCCTCTGTTAAACCCTAGGTGCTAGGGTAGCAGGTTCATGCTGACTTTTCAAGAAAGGGTCACTTGGAAGGATGCCTTTGCCAGCCTTGACCATGCTCTATTTCAGGAAACATGTTCCAAATGGCCTCATCATTTTGGATGAATTAATAGTGTCTATATTTGTATTCATCCACTTTAAGGGATTGTTTGAGGAGTGAGACTTACTGGATCATTTAATTCTTTAAAAATCATTACAATATTTTGTGGGAGGTACTTGGCTTCTACAAGCACTTTGGGCCTCATTACAAGTGTGGTGTTATCTTGGCGGTAATTCTGCCTAAATATTACTAAATGGATTTACCATTACCACTACTTGGTCTGACAGATTTACAGCCAGATTGCAACAGGTGGTATTAATCCACATGTATGGGAGTCCATAGGACTCCATTGGGATTTTGGCAGAATTACCACCAGCAGTAATTCCGGCGGTGATCAGTAATGCTGAATTTGCAGATATTCAGCATTAAAGCAGCAGATTTACCTCCAGCTTTTTTCTGGAGCTAAATCCTCCACTTCACCACAAAAATTGAAGTATGGCGGTGCAGTAATGCAGCAGTAACAGATTTAATACTCTGTTACCATTGTTTTCTACCTCACCGCTGTACTTGTAATGAAGACCTTAGTCTTATAAAGTAATTGTTAGTCTATTTGAATATAACCTGGCAGATCTTTTTACAGACTGCACTTTGTCTGTATCTGCACAAGCCTTGATTCACTTTATTTTGATAAAATTCTCTGTGTATATTTACTTACTCAGTGCTGAAAATAACCATTTAGAGAAATACATGTTTTACTTATCTTAGATGCCTTCAGATGTGTTAATGTCTCTGTGACTCGATTCTTGAAAATAGCTAACAATGAATTGCAAGTGCATTTGTTAAGTAGTGTCAATTGCTTTTTTGTATTCTTTTAGATTATGTATAGGCATACTTATTGTCACAAAAGAAAGATCTTTATTTCTCAGAATGTAATATGTATTGCGTAATTATAAGGATGTGTCCATTGTTTTAGTGATTTTATGTAAATCAATGCTAGTATGTTCTGTTGAACTATGCTTTTATGTTTTTATACCTAAATAAAGTAAACAGTTATGATGATAATGATGATTGCTCAGATAATATTAGATAAGACTCCGTTAGTAATTGATCTGACCAATCAATTGGTTTAACTATAATATTTGAACTAACACGATATTTAAATGGCATCACACCTTGTACAAAAATGTGTATGTGAGACCCTTCCTTTTCTAGCTGCTAATAGGAAAGCTGTTCTAAAAGATCCGAACAAATATACATCCTGGGATTAGTCTGGCCAATAGTTCACCAATCATGATGTTGGGGAGAAGCTGGACCCCCACCAGGGCAGTGGGGGACCAGCAGCCATACCCTCACCATCTATGGGAGACCCCAACACCTCCCATATGGCCCCCAGAAATGCAACAGAGACCCCAGCAGGCAGCCACATGTTCCAAACTGAGTTTATTCCTGGGCAGCAAAAAAGAAAAAAAACACGCAGAGCATCGTGCACATCGAGAGTTCTGGCGCCGTCTCCCCCGGGGCTGGCTTGCAAGCCAGCTTTGTAATCACACTGCAGGCTGACCTCACAGAATTGGATCAGCTCCCAGAAACCTATCTCCTCCTGCTATTGGCTGCTAAGTGATAGGTTACCTATGTAGCCCTTATAGAGAGCCTGACAATTGGATGTTAGCCTTTTGCGTCAGTGGGTTGGTTTAGCTGTGCCAGCCCCCATTACCTAATTCTAACTTGTTGCATTATGACTTTGTTCCCATAACTTTTTAGCTGAAGCAAGCATTTCGCACCTGAGCTCTGAGCGCTCATTGGCTTGGCTGAGCCATTCTTGTTACAATTATGTTTCAAATGTTGTGCGAGTCTTTGCAAAAATGTCTTTCTTTCCCAGAAAGAAAAGAAAAAAACACACTGGGTTGCGGTGGCTTACTCGCATTTGTGTAGAATTAAAAATGTTTGTCTGCAGAAAGCAATCTTATCTTGAATGCGCGACCTTGGCTGCTCGTGGGTTTTGCGAGGAGCATTGCTGAAGGCTTCTGCAGCCAGTGGTTAGTGAGAGAAAAGAACTTGGCTGTAATTTTCCTGAAACATGGCTTTACACTGTGCAATTAGACCATGTTAATTCATATAGTCATTTGCAAGCCTTTAAAGAGGGATTTTTGTGTTTGTAGATTCTGATATTGCAGCATTGATTCTAATGTAGCATGTAAGTTGCACTGTTGGTGAAGTGGGTGTGTTTCAGCATATTTGTCACCCATGGGTGCGCTGGGGCCTGGTTCAAATGATAAGTGCGCTCCTTGTTCTTCCTGCTGTTCTTCTGTATATGCGCCTGGGGTGAGGGGGCATGGGTTTGATCTCGATTTTCCCTCTTCAGTCCCCCCTCTGGTCGACTTTGTCGACCACACCACCAAGCAACATTCACCTCCTTCCGGTCTGCATATCTTTGTCAATTCCTTGAATGTCCATAATTTTTTGCATTGTTGTTGATGAACAGTACATATAGGAGTGTTCTCCTTCTGTGTTCCACCACACTCACTTCCCTTCGTACTTCCTCTGATCACAGGGAGTGGCCACCTTTATTACTGCTGGAACCATGTCGCACACCGCTATCTTCTCTCTTAGTCCGGCTCTTCCTTTCACCATGTCTCTTATTTGCATTCCGATGTCTTCTTATGTTGTTCTCTTACATCTTGCAATGTATCTCTATCTTGCACAATGATGCTGTGCTCGGTACTAGTCCTTCCGTTATCACCTTCAATCAACCAGGCAGTCATGATGTCATCCATTACCATGCAAGCACTAACTAGTTCTTTGCTTTCTCTTTTCAGATGCATTTTTTGCTGATCAGTCTTTAGTATGCTGGTACTTCACCCAATCATTCTTCTGTCTCGCTCGAGAAGTAATTCCCCCCTCTTTTTAATCCTCTGTCTGTTTCTCTTCTTCCATTGTTTTCCATCTGTGTGAATGTGTCATTCTTCACATCTTCCTTGGTCATCACCAACAAGGGCATGCTGATGCGCACCAATGAACAGTCTCCTCCCCAATTCAGTGGTAGTTTCTCTTGATCTTTAGATGCATGTGCTCAATAGTAGTCCATAAGCAGTGATGTTCCTGCTCTCATCTCGCAACTTCTCTCAACCTTCTTGCATCCAGCATGATTGTCCACTTCTTGTCACTGTTGTACTGGTAACATAAGGCTGGTACCTTAACAGTATACGTCCTTCTTCATTCTCCACCCAAGTGACTATCTTCGCTCTTTTGTCTCACTCCGTTAGGCACTTATCATATTTTTGTCTCTTTTATTTTATTTTTTCTTCTCTCTTTTTGTTTTTCTTTCTTCTTTTATTATTTATTTATTTATTTATTTATTTTTTCTTTTGTTTTTTTTCTCTTGCAGCTTGCTCACTTGTTCATTTGCTCGTTGTTTCTTCTCTCTCTGGTCACTTTCCACATACAGTTGTTCTCCAATTAGCTGCTTTATGTAATCATCTTCCATAGGGGATTACCCCCCTTTTTTTATCAATCTCAATGTTGCTGTCTTCCCTTGCAATCTTCTTCACACCTTGGGATACACGGGCGTCGTGCTCTGCTGTAGTAATTTCTGTTGTAATCAATTCTCTCACGGGATATGTTAAAGAGTAGTCAGGACAGCTCTCTCCAGTGGTGTCCCTACCAATTTTGTACATGTGTGCATGTTGTTGGTCACTTCTGCTATGTGTGTTATGTGTATGTTTTACTCCCTTTGTGTCTGCCCTTACCTCTCCTTACTTTAGCAGCAGATTTTCCTCACCCACTGACGCCGTAACTCTTCCTGCTTAGGTTAGGGAATGTTAGCAGGGGATACAGCGGTAATGCTCACTATTACACATAATTTTCAAATTACCACCCCCATTATTTCGTTCATCATTAATAGTCCCATCGTGAAGGTAAAAGTCCTTATTTGCGTGCCCATAACCACTTACGCTGCTGGGTCCTTGCAGCTGATGAGATGATAAAGTTGCCCGCCTGAAAATCGCAAGAAAGGCATTAATACATTAGTACTTGTTAGTAACCTCAAGCTCCGCGAACTAAACAATAACTAAGGGCAAAAATGAAACCTCCCCCTGGACATTTCGTGTTTTCAAAATTTCTGAATATGGGTAGGAAAGTCTTGGGCTGTTTATTCAATGGAAGCAAGGAAATATACTTCAGGGTAACATGCTCTAAGGGGTCTGAGGTTCCTGATAGGGTGGGCAATTGAGTGGGGAATGTTTCACGATGGTTTAATTAGTAGTCCTCAGTATTACTAATGGAAGATAACATTAAGGAAATTTCCTACACATTTCTAACAGCATACATACGCAACAACCTGCATGTGCGGGGAAAAGAGAAGGAACAAAACAGTGTTACAGCTGTAGGTGCACAAAATGTAATATGAAACTCAATTAAACTTTGGACATGCGTGTGTCGGTCCCTATTCTAGTTGTTAGTGTGCGTTGGACCATAGGATGGCCATGTTTCCCTAACTCGGGAGTGTTCGTGCTATTTTGCAGTTCATGAAAATCTCTTGCGTTGGCCCTCTTGATCGTTGCTCCCTCGTTGCCAGGGTGGCCACCGCTTTGTAGGGCTTGACGCCTCACACATCTAACAAAGTCTGTCGGGAGGGGAAAATGTCCCACTGTAGTCCATAGCCATTGGGTGTTGGTTGTCCGTTGTCTTCAGGCCTGCCCTGGGTCCTTTATATCTGGCGAGAAACTAAATGGAAGCGCTTGAGACCTGAGCATTTACAAATTCTTCAATTTCTTGACCTAACCTCTCTGCACTACTCTTGCACTTTTCAGTGTCCTAATGGGAGGAGCCAATGGTACATTTATGCACCATCCTGTCACCACCTGGTGGCGTTCAATGACGGTCTGACCGTAACTTGTTGCGCTATTCGAAATGTACCCAGAAAATGGGTAGGCACTTAATTTATGTGAAGATACTCATTACACACTTGGATCATATATACGCAATTTAGGTGCTAGTGTACAAATGGGCCTTTGGATCTTTATATTTACTGTGCTTTTGTTGTAAGCTATTTATAGTGCGTGCCTTTGTCCCGTGGGGCATCAGGCACTGACAAGCTAAACAGGGAAACATCAGGGTGGTAAATTTGTCATATAGGGTGGCTGTGTTTCTAAATTAAGTGGACCATGTTACTTAGTTTTTTTCTATGGCTCCTCTCTCAACTTCTCAGGGCGTGTCTCACAGTGAACTGCAGGCACTTTAAGCTGGTACTAATGAAATTCGCTACCAATTATTCGCTACCTGTCCCTCCCCCCTCTTTGTATTTATTTATTTATTTATTTATTTCCTCTTTTCTTTCAAACCGAACCCTCACAATTTACTCCCATTCTCTCTATCCCACCCCATGTCCACTTTTTAAACCCTACCTACTCTGTTAATTACTCATTTAGTCTAGTATTTTATTACTCCACTACTGTAATTACTGTTACATTTAAACAATATATTTCTCCCCCCAATATCTGCTCTCAAATTTTAATACAACCATTATTCTCCAGTTCGTGCAGCAATGACCTCTTTCCCTATGTGTGTTGGCTAATGCATTTGTGACAGTGCTGTGTTCAAAAGCGCTAGTGGCATTACTACTTGCACTGTGTTATTTAGTCGCCAAATTGAGTCTGTTGGGAACATTGATCATCCACCCTTTACCTCTATTTCTCTCCTCCCGTGGTGAACTGTCAATGAAATGTACGCCACCCTCAAGTGCACCTTCCTCCACCTTGTGTGTCTCATTTAATTGTTCTGTGTTATTCGTGTATTCATGAGCCCAGTCTCCTCGCTGAAAGATGTGTGCTCAAAATGTAGCTAAATGTACTCTCTTGTGATGCGCTATCATTATGCACCCCCCTCTGTACCGTGCACCCCCATTATGCTTAAACAATCTTCCTTACTTTCAACATGCCTGGTGTTTAACAAGTTATGGATTTCTCTGTTAATAAGGTGGTCATATCCACATCGCTCATGATGTCACAAATGTCTCTTCCCTAATGCATGGCCTAGTCGCCCCACTGTCACCCAGAAAAGAAAATGTTTTCATACCTATCACCACCCCTATGCAATTGTCCTCTGCATTATTGAGTGTGCGTGAGTGTGTGTGTCGGCGTGCGTTTCGCCCGCTCTGTCAGGGAGGTGGAGCATGAGTGTGTGTGGCAGAGTAAGTCAAATCAAGTTTGTCTTGGGCTGTCCTATTAGGTGTATAATGTCAATCTATGTCCTTTGAAAGATTTGTTCCCCTTCAGGAAGACCCCCTTCCAGTCATGTAACCGGTACCGTTGCTATTGTGTCAGTGTTCTGTATGGGTGCTTACTGCTGTGCAGTGCCCCTGGGTTGTTATTCTTGTCAGTCCTGGTGTAGTGGTGCTTTCATTTGTTGTGTCTGTACATGTAGTGGTGACAGTGCCTGCGTTGGTACTTGTGGTGTCTGCTGAAATGATCCCGTCCTGCCCCATGTATCCTCCCCACATAGGTGGTGCATATTGTGGTAGTTGTTGACACTGCTATTTTGATGCTTGCGCGTGTGTGTTGAGGCTGTTTTTAACTGCCCCTCCCATTGCATACTTTAACAATTTATTTTGTGCCTGCTTGTCCTCATCTGCCTTTCTCTGCCTCCGCTGTTCTCTTGCCACAATCTACAATGCACACAGTCAATGTCTACCGCGCTATCCTTCCTTCCTCCCTTCCATAACCCCATGCATGCTGCACCACCCCTTACTGATCCTCTATCGTGTTTGGCTGTGCTGTCTCGTTCAGTCCTTCTCTCCTCCTCCAATCCCTTTCTTCCCTTTCCAGTTCCCCCTCTCTGTTGCTATTGTTACTCCTTGCACCTCCCCGTTATCTTCCCTTTAAATTTAATTCCTCTGTACCTGTGCCTTCAAATCTGCTTCCATGCACTGCAGCCCTCCCTTGCTCGCTCCTGTGCTGCTAGTGGGTTGTTCTGCACCTTCCTGTTTGTTCTCTTTAGTGTATTGTGATTGTGTGTGTGTGTGGTGTTTAAATGTCCTTCTGCTGTTTTCAGTTCTCTCATGCAATTCATTCCTTTCTTACCATCTGTGTCATCACCAGGGCAGTGGGGGGCCAGCAGCCATACCCTCACCATCTATGGGAGACCCCAACACCTCCCATATGGCCCCCAGAAATGCAACAGAGACCCCAGCAGGCAGCCACATGTTCCAAACTGCGTTTATTCCTGGGCAGCAAAAAAGAAAAAAAACACGCAGAGCATCGTGCACATCGAGAGTTCTGGCGCCGTCTCCCCCGGGGCTGGCTTGCAAGCCAGCTTTGTAATCACACTGCAGGCTGACCTCACAGAATTGGATCAGCTCCCAGAAACCTATCTCCTCCTGCTATTGGCTGCTAAGTGATAGGTTACCTATGTAGCCCTTATAGAGAGCCTGACAATTGGATGTTAGCCTTTTGCGTCAGTGGGTTGGTTTAGCTGTGCCAGCCCCCCATTACCTAATTCTAACTTGTTGCATTATGACTTTGTTCCCATAACTTTTTAGCTGAAGCAAGCATTTCACACCTGAGCTCTGAGCGCTCATTGGCTGGGCTGAGCCATTCTTGTTACAATTATGTTTCAAATGTTGTGCGAGTCTTTGCAAAAATGTCTTTCTTTCCCAGAAAGAAAAGAAAAAAACACACTGGGTTGCCGTGGCTTACTCGCATTTGTGGAGAATTAAAAATGTTTGTCTGCAGAAAGCAATCTTATCTTGAATGCGCGACCTTGGCTGCTCGTGGGTTTTGCGAGGAGCATTGCTGAAGGCTTCTGCAGCCAGTGTTCAGTGAGAGAAATGAACTTGGCTGTAATTTTCCTGAAACATGGCTTTACACTGTGCAATTAGACCATGTTAATTCATATAGGCATTTGCAAGCCTTTAAACAGGGATTTTTGTGTTTGTAGATTCTGATATTGCAGCATTGATTCTAATGTAGCATGGAAGTTGCACTGTTGGTGAAGTGGGTGTGTTTCAGCATATTTGTCACCCAGGGGTGCGCTGGGGCCTGGTTCAAATGATAAGTACGCTCCTTGTTCTTCCTGCTGTTCTTATGTATATGCGCCTGGGGTGAGGGGGCATGGGTTTGATCTCAATTTTCCTTCTTCAATGACTTCCCACCACAATCAATTTTTTGTCGTGAAAGAGAGCATGTATGTAAACTATCCGCACTTTCTGCCTGACATTTAGAGTTTGGTTCTCTTTAAGTAACATGTAAACATTGAAATATGTTTGTATCCATGACAATATTTGACACCAAATCTACAATCTGCAAAGGGAGGGCTATCTCTTTAAGATATGTGTTAACAATTGCAACACTCAGTCCTTTGGCATTGGACCTACTGATATGAAAGGCAATGTTATCTAAGAGCATAAGGAAGAGAGCAACATGTTTCTGTTAGAGAAACAGTCATGTTCACATAGCTCAGGGTTCTTCTGGTCTAAACACATCAGAACAACAGCAGAGCTATTTAGCAATTGTGTTCTCCCACCAGTAACCTAACCCTTCACCACTCAAGCTTAGAGTTGCCAGAGCATCTGTAGACCATGCAAAAATTACCCTGGTGTATGATATAAATCAGAGTAAGATAGGTTAGCAACTACAAATAAAATTGTAAATAATATGAGTAGGCCTCAAGTGGGCAACTGATTTATATTTGAGGATATAGCATGTTGCAAATATGCCTAAAACATTCAGGGGGTAATCCATAGAATTCAGCGCACAAGTGGCACACGCGGCTGGTGCACAGTGTGCGAATGCGAATCCCTGCGCCATCCGCGTGTGCCAAAATACATTTCCGCGCAAAGCGTATTCATGGATTCCAGCCACCAAAACCAGCCGTGGCGCACAGTGGCGCAGCGACCCTGCAGCAGCGCCAGTTACGCCCCCAAGAACGCCTCTTGCGCAGGGAAAAGCCATCAAATTCCCCAATCCAGCGCAAAGGGCTGCGCTAACCCTGTACCAGCACGGCAAGCGGGCTACGTGTATCACTGGGGTGCGCGGGAAGTACCTCACGTCATTTCAGCTGGGTACGTGTATTTCAGGGGTGCGCTGGAAGTTCCACACGCGAATGCCCTGGGTACGCGTATTTCGGGGTGCGCGGAAAGTTTCACACATGATATCAGCAGGGTACGTGTATTACTGGGGTGCGCTGGAAGTTCCACACGCGAATGTCCTGGCTACGTGTATCTTGGGGTGCGCGGGAAGTTTCACACGCGATATCAGCAGGGTACGTGTATTCCAGGGGTGCGCTGGAAGTTCCACACGCAAATGTCATGGGTACGTGTATCTTGGGGTACGCGGGAAGTTTCACACGCGATATCAGCAGGGTACGTGTATTTCAGGGGTGCGCTGGAAGTTCCACACGCGAATGTCCTGGGTACGTGTATCTTGGGGTGCGCGGGAAGTTTCACACGCGATCTCAGCAGGGTACGTGTATTTCAGGGGTTCCGTGGAGTACTACACGTGAATTGGCCGTGTGGGTCCTCCCAGGTGTTCGCTCCACAACCTCCACGGCCCCTGCAGGCAGCCCACACCACGGGGGACTAGCCTGTACCCCCACTCATGTCCCACTGCACCCCCACCCCCCAGCACTGTGGTGCACCCTCCACCAGGCTCCCACTCATGTCTCCCATCACCCCCATCCCCCAGCACTGTGGTGCACCCTCCACCAGGCCCAAACTCATGTTCCCCTGCACCCCCACCCCCCAGCACTGTGGTACACCCTCCATCAGGCTCCCACTCATGTCTCCCATCACCCCCACCCCCCAGCACTGTGGTGCACCCTCCACCAGGACCCAACTCATGTTCCCCTGCACCCCCACCCCCCAGCACTGTGGTGCACCTGCCAGCAGGCCCCCACTCATGTCCAACTCATGTTCCCCTGCACCCCCACCCCCCAGCACTGTGGTGCACCCTCCACCAGGCCCCAACTCATGTTCCCCTGCACCCCCACCCCCAGCACTGTGGTGCACCCTCCATCAGGCCCCAACTCATGTTCCCCTGCACCCCCACCCCCCAGCACTGTGGGGCACCTGCCAGCAGGACCCCACTCATGTCCAACTCATGTTCCCCTGCACACCCACCCCCCAGCACTGTGGGGCACCTGCCAGCAGGCCCCCACTCATGTCCAACTCATGTTCCCCTGCACCCCCACCCCCCAGCACTGTGGTGCACCCTCCACCAGGCTCCCACTCATGTCTCCCATCACCCCCACCCCCCAGCACTGTGGTGCACCCCCCACCAGGCCCCAACTAATGTTCCCCTGTACCCCCACCCCCCAGCACTGTGGTGCACCCTCCACCAGGCCCCAACTCATGTTCCCCTGCACCCCCACACCCCTGCACTGTGGGGCACCTGCCAGCAGGCCCCCACTCATGTCCAACTCATGTTCCCCTGCACCCCCACCCCCCAGCACTGTGGGGCACCTGCCAGCAGGCCCCCACTCATGTCCAACTCATGTTCCCCTGCACCCCCACCCCACAGCACTGTGGGGCACCTGCCAGCAGGCCCCCACTCATGTCCAACTCATGTTCCCCTGCACCCCCACCCCCCAGCATTGTGGTGCACCCTCCACCAGGCCCCAACTCATGTTCCCCTGCACCCCCACTCCCCAGCACTGTGGTGCACCCTCCACCAGGCCCCAACCCATGTTCCCCTGCACCCCTACCCCCCAGCACTGTGGTGCACCCTCCACCAGACTCCCACTCATGTCTCCCATCACCCCCACCCCCCAGCACTGTGGTGCACCCTCCACCAGGCCCCAACTCATGTTCCCCTGCACCCCCTCCCCCCAGCACTGTGGTGCACCATCCACCAGGCCCCAACTCATGTTCCCCTGCACCCCCACCCCCCAGCACTGTGGGGCACCTGCCAGCAGGCCCCCACTCATGTCCAATTCATGTTCCCCTGCACCCCCACTCCCCAGCACTGTGGTGCACCCTCCACCAGGCTCCCACTCATGTCTCCCATCACCCCCACCCCCCAGCACTGTGGTGCACCCTCCACCAGGCCCCAACTCATGTTCCCCGGCACCCCCACCCCCCAGAACTGTGGTGCACCCTCCACCAGGCCCCAACTCATGTTCCCCTGCACCCCCACCCCCCAGCACTGTGGGGCACCTGCCAGCAGGCCCCCACTCATTTCCAACTCATGTTCCCCTGCACCCCCACCCCCCAGCACTGCAGTGCACCATCCACCAGGCCCCAACTCATGTTCCCCTGCACTCGCACCCCCTAGCACTGTGGTGCACCCTCCACCAGGCCCCAACTCATGTTCCCCTGCACCCCCACCCCCCAGCACTGTGGGGCACCTGCCAGCAGGCCCCACTCATGTCCAACTCATGTTCCCCTGCACCCCCACCCCCCAGCACTGTGGTGCACCCTCCACCAGGCTCCCACTCATGTCTCCCATCACCCCCACCCCCAGCACTGTGGTGCACCCTCCACCAGGCTCCCACTCATGTCCCCCATCACCCCCATCCCCCAGCACTGTCGTGCACCCTCCACCAGGCCCCAACTAATGTTCCCCTGCACCCCCACCCCCCAGCACTGTGGTGCACCCTCCACCAGGCCCCAACTCATGTTCCCCTGCACCCCCACCCCCCAGCACTGTGGGGCACCTGCCAGCAGGCCCCCACTCATGTCCAACTCATGTTCACCTGCACCCCCACCCCCCAGCACTGTGGGGCACCTGCCAGCAGGCCCCCACTCATGTCCAACTCATGTTCCCCTGCACCCCCACCCCCCAGCACTGTGGGGCACCTGCCAGCAGGCCCCCACTCATGTCCAACTCATGTTCCCCTGCACCCCCACCCCCCAGCACTGTGGTGCACCCTCCACCAGGCCCCAACTCATGTTCCCCTGCACCCCCACCCCCCAGCACTGTGGGGCACCCGCCAGCAGGCCCCCACTCATGTCCAACTCATGTTCCCCTGCACCCCCACCCCCCAGCACTGTGGTGCACCCTCCACCAGGCTCCCACTCATGTCTCCCATCACCCCCACCCCCCAGCACTGTGGTGCACCCTCCACCAGACCCCAACTCATGTTCCCCAGCCAACATGTCATCACAATCTAGATCCCTGGTCCCTATGGTCAGCCTCCAAATGCAAAACACCCACCCGAGTATTGCATCCACCCACTTAGAAATGGCAATAACATGATAGAACGCCAATTGCAAGTTTGGAAACTAACACATGTCCCTCACATACACCCAATGGGTGTCAGTGAATCTCAAAACCCATATCATGACATGCATGAAACCAATGAGATGATACTACACATTGAAGTTTTAACAAAAAATATGTATTAAAGGAAACATAAATTGAATCAAAAATAAACAAACAGAAATGGGAATGTAAAATAATAAAAAGAAGCATGTCCGTAAAAAATTGCAAAACCAAAAATCATAGTCCAAAGGAATGGTGTCCAAAGTCACAGTCCACAAAAGAAAATCCAATGGAAAATTATATTTGAAAGCCATTGCTCCATGGGTAAATTGTAAAATAAAAGAAAATCCAACAGTCAATTATGTACAGATGAAGAAGCCAGGGTCCATGATCCCAACAAAAGAAATGAAACCTATCTAATAACAGTACCTAATAAAAAAAAAATACATACAAAAATGTGGCCCATTGTCCAAAAGGTCCAAAAAAAATGTAAAAACAAAGGAAACCTAACACTAACTACAGAACTATGTACAAGGGCAGCGGGCTAGTCCGACGGCTCACTTTTGGATGTCCCGGGCCAGGGCATCATCGAACTCCTGCTCAATGTCCCGGAGGCGGTCCTCCTCCATGGCCCTGAGGGTCCACAGGGCCGTCGACGTGTCCACCTCCAAACCCCTGCGGATTGCCTCGAGGCACTCGGCCCGCCTCAGGGCCCTCCGCATGGAGTTCTCCGCCCTGACCATCGTGAGCCGTGCCTCTTCCGCCCGCTGCCGCTCCGCATCTATGGCGTGGCCCAACCGCTGCCACACGAAAGACACTTTCTGTCCTGGGTCCTCCTGCCCTCCGGCCGATGCCTGCCCCTCCGATGTCGAAGACCCCGAGCCTTCATGGCTCCCACCACGTTGCTGCTGCTGCTGTGCCTCTGCCCGTGCACTGCCTCATGCTGCCTGCACATCCTCCGCTGGCTGGGGTGCAGTCGTTGATGTGGCCACCCCTGCTGGACGTCCGACTCCCGAATGTGGCAGGGATGCCTCCTCCACCAGCCTGGCTGCACCGTCAGAGGCAGCTCCACAGGGCACCCAGGTGACTGATGGGTGGGAAGATGGCACGGAGGACGACTGGTGCATAGGGGGTTCAGTTGAGGAGGGGGTCGCAGCAAGCCCCATCAAACGGAGGAATCCAGCCTGGGTGACCTGTCCCAGTCGGCCGACGCGGTCAACGAGCCATTCGAGATGACGTGCAGTCTCCTCATGACAAGACTGCAGGTCACCTCGCATGGCCCGTTGACGCAACGCCACACCAGTCAGAACAGGCTCAACCTGGACCCGGATAGCCACGTCCGCAGGCAGAGGAAGGCCAGTTGTCGTGAGTTCCCCCGAGAATTCTGCCCAAATCTCTTCTCTCTCAATGTCCAAAACTAGAAAATTAACCCACCAGTTGTCCAAAAATTTACATTATCTGTGCCCCCTTGTGAAGAAGGAGGGAAGATATTATGCCCCGGTACAAGTACAGGGGCAGGGTACAATTTTGGCACTGGTGGGCATGGGATCCCAAGCTACCCTTCTGTCCAAAAAGGCCTTTGATGAACTGAATTCAGGAAGGGGGGAGAAATACCAAATTCCTCTCACCTCTCTTCCTGGACAACTTCAGAACTTTGAAGGGAAGGAAATTCCCATCGAGGGGACTGCGGATTTGGACATTAAAATTGGGCGACACAAGGTGAAGCACCTGGTCATAGTTGTGACTCCAGAGGGCACCCCTTGCTTACTAGGGAATGACCTCCTGCGAAGGCTGTCACCCCTAATAGATTGCGTAAACAAGGTCCTCTGGACCCAGGCTAGCCGACCAATAAAGTTAAAACAGAGTGTCACCATGTTAGTTTAAATGGCACATGCCACATGGTTGAACAAAAATCTGACCAAGTAGAATTTCACTTCCAGAACAACCAAATTCAAGACGTGACAGTAATAGCAGTAGGACAACAGACTGGTGATGGGGGGGTCCTCTCTATTTCTGAAAATCAACCTTCCTTCCTGTTTAAGGTGGCATTCCACACTGGAAGGAAACACTCTGAAACTCTTTACCAATCCACAATCAGACATTCCTACTCCTATACTCCAGAAAGATGAGAAATCAGCTCAGAGCCTGGCTGATATTCAACAAATTGGAGAGCAGTTGTTCATCCCTGTTCAGTTAAATGAAGGGAAGGACTCTGTTCTCGCCCGAGTGGGTGTGAACAACGGTAAGAGCTTCATCAGCAAAGCCATGTTCCGCCAACTCCCAAAAGATCCAGCCATTCCCACATTTAGACTGATAAACAAATGGGAAATGGATCTGGAAAAACCCAATTCCACACATCTTCTGCCAAGCAGGTGTATGCTCAAAATCTCCATAGGCAACAAGAGCATAGTCCATAATTGTTGGGTCGTGCGAGACGTCACTGCCGCCTTTTACTTAGGCAGTGACATTCTCAATCGTTTTGCAATTAGTTTGGACCTAATAAACTTCAAAGCTTGGTCCCGATTAGCGGATAATCCCATGGGCTTTGATGACCCAGAGAAAGCATTTAGGTCAGCTCAACTGCTGCCTTATGCAGTTGAAATTCAGATTGGAGAGGAAGTCACCATCCCAGAAAGGACCCGACAATTCTCCCTGGAAGTGAAAGTTAAAAGAGGACAGAAATTGAAAAACCCTGATGCCAATATTCATCTAAATGCTTCTCTACAACAGCAAGGGTTGGGGGTAAACCCAACACCACTAGTCAATACAGAACAGGACACCATTCCAATAGAGGTGGATAACAGCGACTTAAAGAGTATCAATCTAGCCGCAGGCGCCATTATTGGAATGGCGGTTGATGACCGACATTTCTCCATAGACTTAGGAAATTAACTGTTAGGACCAATCCCCAAGGACTATTTTGACAGTGACAGTGATGACAACACAGCTCCAGACAGGATCTTTACCCGGCATGGGGGGATATTCCTGGTGTGCACTTCCTGCCCTTATGATAAGGAAGACGTGACCTGTGAATTCAGAAGGGATGAGGTGATTTTCCAGGTCCATGTGGGCTGCCTTTCCCACCTGAAGCCACCAGTCCAAATCAGCACTCTGACCAGGGATTTCTCCACCCAGCAGGAGGAGGCCGCTGAGATAGCAAAAGCAGAAGTCTTTCCAGGCTTCAGGCAGATGGTTGAAGAGAGAGTCAACCTAGCTGATGCCTGTGAGACTCTGGATCAGAAGCAAAAGTTGAAACAAGTTTTCTTGGATTTTCAAGATCTCTCTGCGGTGGACTCATATGACTGTGGTCGCACCGACATCCACACAACAACAATTCCCACGGACCCTGGCATGAATCCAGTGTTTGTGAAGCAATATCGCTTGCCTCTCGCATCAATGGAGTGCCTTACTGAAATAAATAAGAACCTTGAGTCCCGTGGGATAATCTGTCCAGTCCACAGCACCTTCAATAATCCGGTGCTGGGGATATTGAAGCCAAACGGCCTGTGGAGACTCTGCGCCGACCTTAGGGAGCTCAACAAATGGGTCCATACTTCCTGATGGCCTCTTCCCTACATTGACCAAGGGCTGGCCCAGATCCAGGGGTCACAGGTATTCACTGCAATAGACCTGACCAATGGATACTGGACTGTACCTGTCAGTAGGGTGGACCAATACAAGCTGGCTTTTACCTTTGGGGGCCAGCAGTACACATGGACCCTGATTTCCTTCGGATACATCAACTCCGGCAATTAATTCAACATTTTCCTACATAAGGCCATACCCGACTTGGGTCAGAGGGGTAACCTGGCTTATGTAGATGATGTCCTCATCAAAAGCTCAACTGTGGAGGAACACATAGCAGAGATCCGTTATGTTCTGACACAGTTGAGGGCCGCCGGAGCAAAACTTTCCTTTCAAAAGGCACATTGGTGTCGAACCCGTGTACATTTCTTGGGGCATGAAATTATTCCTCAGGGTCTCTGTCCCCAGGAAAAGAAAGTGGAAGCACTCCAGAAATTGAAAGACCCCACAACTCTGCGGGAACTAAGGAGCCTCCTTGGACTGACTAATTATAGTAGGAAGTTCATTGAGGGCTACGCAGAGATCACCAGGCCCCTGATTCATCTTTTGAAGGGGGGGTCAAGTGGGAATGGGGTCCAGAACAAGCCGAGGCAGTAAGACAAGTCAATAGAAGCCTCTCACAAGCGCCTTGCCAAGCTAACCATGTCAGAAACAAGGAGTTCATCTTGGAGACAGGGTTCTCTAATACATGCTTGACTGCAGTATTATACCAAAAGCATGACAAGGTCAATAAAGTAATCTCCTATGTGAGTAAAACTTTATCCTCTGTGGAGGAAACATTCAACGCTTGTGAGAAGGCACTCCTGGTGACGGTATGGGCATTGAAGAATTACCGCCGTTTATGCAGGGGGAACACATCAGAGTGGAGACTCCACACCAGCCTCTGCAATATCTCCAAAGTGACAAAATCCGGGCCGGAAATGTGAGTAATTCCCGAATTGCTTCCTGGATTCTGTCAATGTAAGGTTTTCATGTAGAGGTCAGATATGGCCAAAACAAGAAGAGTCCCCTCGTGCAAGGTCTAGCTGACTTGCATGATTGTGCCAGAGAAAACTGTCTCGAGGACTAAAGTCTAAAAATCAAGAACAACATGGAGGCATACCTTAATTCCCCACACAAAGTCTTTGAAGAAGACAAGTGTGAGGGAATGCCCACTGTCTATGTGGATGGATACTCTTACCATGTTGACAACAACAGGGAAAAAGAACTTGTGGCCGGCGTAGGGAATGCATGGATGAATGAGACCCCAGAACACTCCACTGTGTACAAGATTGGACCCCGAAGTAGTCAGGTGGCAGAGTTGATGGCTGTGCATTAAGCCATCCTCACTGCTGTCTGACATCAACTCAAACTGGTCATAATCACAGATTCGGATTATGTACGGAAGGGGTTTGTGGAGCACCTGGATAACTGGAAGACCAGAGGCATGTTATGTGCTAACAACAAACCATTGAAACATGGGAAATTAATTCAAAATATTGATGATCTGGTCACCTCAAATGGGATGACCATCTACTGGAAAAAGATCAAGGGTCATTCCAAAGTAGAGGGACCAGACAAAACTGGAAATGACTTAGCTGATCAGCTGGCCAAATCCGGGGCCATCTAAGGGGATCTAATAGAGATCGAGTCCCTGTTGGGGGAAATCCAGGTCACTGCTATCACTAGGTCCCAGACAAATGCTCACAATGATCTCTCAACTGCACAATGGAGTAAGGAGACCCCAGATGCTGATTTAATTACGGCTCAGAAGTGGGATCCAATAATTGGTAAGTTTTATCAACACATTGAGGACCCTGAGAACTTTCCCCTGACGGATACCGATTACATTGGGAAAGAGGACCTCAGAGCGTTGATGAAATGTCCAAAAATATTCCAAATCCAAGACGGTTTGTTGGTGAGGAGATCCCTAGCTGGCCATGATCAGTGGGTGGTCCCTACCTCATTCCGAAGCCTGATGTTAAGTCACGCCCATGATGCGGCCACAGCCGGTCATAGAGGGTTTCATACAACACTTGAAATCTTAAGAGAGGTTGCATACTGGCCACACATGGGGCAGGACCTCGGCCATTACTTGAAGGGGTGTCTTGTGTGTGCACAATTTCAGCCAACATCCCTCACACACCGTGCGTCTCTCCAAAAGAGGGGGATGACACTGCCATGGTCAGATTTGAAAAGTCGATTTCATTGGGCCCGTGATTCGCTCCTCTAGGGGGAACAAGTACCGTGACATGCCTGTTTACTAAATGGGTGGAATGTTTCCCAGCCCCAAACTGCAAGGCAGAAACAGCAGCTGCCCTGATGATCAACCACATGTTTTCGCATTTTGGTCTACCCCAAAGGATCGAGTCAGACAGAGGTAGCCATTTCACCAGCGAAGTAATGACAAAGATGTGGGAGATACTTGTGGTTAAAAGGAAGCTACACATTGCTTACTGGCCTGCCTCTAGTGGTGCAGTCGAGAGATACAACAGAACAATTGTGAGCATATTAAAAAAGCTTGTGGCAGATTCTGGGCCAAGTTGGGATATTCGATTTCCTCTTGTCCTAATGGCCATCAGATCTACCCCTTCATCTGCAACTAAAATATCACAGTTTGAGCTGATGAATGGACACAGGGTGGTGCTTCCCCAGCATCTGCTCTATAGAACCCAAGAGCAGACATTGATCAATGCCTCCATAACTCATGAGTATGTTGAAAATCTAAGAAAATACCTTCAACATGCTTTTGCCTATGTACAGCGAAATCTAGAAAGATTAGCCGACAGCATGAAGACCCACTATGACTTGAAGACTACCAGAAAAGAATACAATGTAGGAGACCGGGTCTACTTATACAATTTCCAAAGGAACCAGGCCAAACAGCGAAAATGTTTGCCTACCTGGAGGGGTCCTTTTGAAATTGTAGACAAAATGTCACTAGTCGCTTACAAAATCCGAATCCCCAAAGGCAGTTTGGCAGATGGGGAAGACAAGTGGGTCCATATTAATCAACTAAAGTGTTGCCATCCTAGGCACACTCTGCAGCAACTGGAAGAGTCTTCTGGAACCCCAGAGGGGGTCACTCCAGATCCATAAAATTGTAACTCTAAAATATTCCATATATAGTCTATAAAATACAATAATACAAATGTGTCCTACAAATGTGTCCTGATTTATCAAATGTATGAGTCCGCCCAACTACATTAATAGTGGTGGGGAAATGTCTATGAATATGTTTTTGCTTTGTCATCCTAGGATTGATAAATCATCCATGGAGACGGAAACCAAGGAGGACTACCTGGGGATCGGGAGCAAAGGTCCGAGGGGCCCGGAGTATCGTTCAATACTCACATCAGGACTGGCGAGGAGAACCGATCGATCCACCTTTGACGGAGGAATATACGATGAACTTTGCCATTTGTGGAATTAGAATAGATGAAACTGACATCCCAGTCTTGCAAATTCCCATTGATGGATGATCAACGCCAAATAGAAAGAGGGGGGCTTGTGGTATGTTTCAACGCACTAGTCCAGGCTCTGCAACAGTACTGTGCATTGCTTGCATCAGGAACATCAGAATGGCCACTGGAAAGCATTCTGCTCGCTAAAAACCACCCAAAAGTGCTCAGTAAAAATCTGAAAAACAGGCTGCCATCCACTTTGCCTATGTCAGTGGTAACACAGGAGACCACTACCAAAACCCATCACTTGGCTTCCCACAGAGCAAGGCTGATTGCAAAAGAAACACAGAGCTGTGTGAAAATCCATTTTTTTTGGTTGTCAAATGTGCAAAAATCATGGCTCACAAACCACCCAAAAGATTCAACCTCCTGTTGGGTGTTGAACATCATTCTACTTCAAGAATCCACATAAATATAATGTCAGCAGAAGAATATGTTATCTGAACAAAGTCCACTTTTGAAGATGGTTGCTGGAAAGAAATCTGTCAAAAATGGGTGCAATACCGTTACTCGCCTCTGTCAGACACTGGCGATTTCCAAATCTGACAGGAGAAACTATGTCTCAAAAGCTAAATATGCCAAGGAAGGGACTTCCATCAACTGTGATATAGGGTGCCACACATTGATTTTCATGTTGAAAAAGACTGGAATTGAAGATATGTTTGCTCATTTTAAATTTGTAACTGTAATTTTGCACAAGGGACAATGTTAAAATGGGCTATAAGGTAACCTGAATCAGCTAAAACTTCAAAGAGGCTTTCTTCCTCTGAGAACACCCCACCCTGTTCCTTCCCACCAAAAGGTGAGGATATCGCATTGGGATGCTAATGAGAAGGGGAGGAGACCTCATCTGCTGTTCTGGGAAAGAGACAATGGAGTCCTTGAACTGAATGGAAATGCTAATTCGGGTGTGACTGACAACAACTGCCCTGGCAGGAAGACAAGCCATGTGACTCTCTGACTCAGCCAAGCTTTGGAGGCGGGCCAGACTGAAAATGTGGATTTGAAATTGGACTAAATATATGTTTAAGAAAAAGACTTATAAAATATTGTATCAAACTGACAAAAACATGAAACTGAGAGATTATTCAAATGAAAAATTCACTCACAGTTTAAAACTAATCTGGAAACTGTGAGACATTCAGAGACTGAACCATGAAATAGTTCATATTCTAGCAATTGTGATTATTCTAGGAACATGAAAAATTACAGGAATATGCCCAGAGGGTATGTGCATGTATGTGTAAAAAATCGTAAGGATACGAAAATGTGTAACCAACCAAAAGCGCGAAAAATTGTCATTTATGAAACAAAACTCGTAGGAAGATCAGATTTTGACAGAAACATACCTTAGGCAATCTGTGATGTGCATATGTATTATTAACACGTTGTGCATATTGAAAATATGTTTTTTGGGAAAAATAGATTTTCTGGGTAAAAGCAAAGGGGAGGATCTTCCCTGGATTGTAAATGGCAGCATCACTCTGACATGACACACTGTCCCTTTCTCAAATCAGGGGACAGGGAAGTTTCTAACCTATCAGATCCTTAGAGGGTTGGGGATAGACAATCAGCCTACTCACCCACTTTGGAAAATGGATAAATAGGGACTGCTGAGGACAGGAAAGACCCACACTTTCACTCATCAACTGATCCACTGGCGAAGCACCCTGCAGGAAGATCCAGACTCCAGAACCAGACTCCAGATCCAGACTCTAGAACCAGACTCTAGAACCCTGAAGCAGAGGCCCAATCCAAAAAGCTGAACCCTTTTCAGCAGTCCTTTAAAAATCTTGCAAACCTGATTTAACCCCTAACTTCCACGGGGCCTAACCTAATCCATTCAACAGCCTGGCTGAGCTGTTTTCTGCTTCTGGCCAACAACCTTTGCTAGAACCCAAGATCCAGATCAGTCCAGCAGAGCTGTAACCCAGAACCCGTCAGATCCAGTCCAAGAGGCTGTGCAGAGACCAGAGTGCTGAGAGCAGGACCAAGCGCCTGAGACCTGTCCGGTGGCGAGCGAAGTCCAGGCCAAACCCTTGACCAGATCTTTGACGGGTCCATTTTAAACCAGATTTGTGAGTATTTAGCGGATAACTGTCCATAGTCATCTCTTAGTTTAAAGTAATCCATCCAACCCATTGCAACCTAGCCAGAACTGCATTATAGAATCTTGTGTGCATCCTGAATCCTTTTCATTATATAATCCTGTGATAATTGTTAGTGTAACCCAACCTGTTTGTAATTCAAAGCGCAATTTCATTTGAAATCTTGACTCCTTTTGAGAAAAATCCACATTCACTAAAACCTCTTAAATGTCATTTTGATGCTAACATCCTCAACTTTCAAACGAACCCAAAACGACATTCCAATTCCTTATCGTTTTTCCGCAATCGCATTTCCCGCACGTGGAAAAATTGCCACAAATTTGCATTTGGCTAAATTTCACCACATGTAAAAACAGCTACTTCTTGATTTCAACTTCTGAATTTTGTTTTCCATTTGCTAACCATTCAACAATCATTGCCAGTGTTGACCTGAACCAATCCAAAGCAACTCTCACTAGTTCTGAATTCAATTTAGCGAATTCAAATCATTTTTAGCATTTTTTCCCATTCAATTCAAACCACATTTAAAAGCAATTGACCTGTTTAAAATCATTCCTGTTCTCTCTAAGCTTGCTGGGGGAATTGGGATTGAACTGCATTGTTGATTGCTATTCCTGAAACCTGTGTGCCCCCATTCCATATCTCTATATTGCATATTAGGGGGGAGTGAGTAGTAACAGAGGGAAAGAGTGATCACATTGTCTCTGATTGAGTTCATATCAAGTTTTATTTCTGCATTGCATTCTTTCCTTTCATTGCATTTCTTGAACCCATACAAAGTATTCTCTGTTACATTATTCTTCCTATTCCTACGCCTAATTGATTAAAGAGATTGTTGATATTGTCATATTACCCATTGCCGCCGATCATTGTTCATATTCATAAGTGTGATATTCAGATATTATTCATATTCATAAAAGTGTAATCTAGATATTGTTCAATTCTTCAAATAAATCTTTTAATTTGCAAAACAAACCTATTTCTTGGTTCAGTGAGACGGGGGAATTCAAAGAGAGGGGCGTTATATAAGGGTACATCATCCAGAATTAAAAGAACTTTTGACATAAAAATATATAAATAAGGGTTTCCATTGGCATTGGGCATCCCATACTAGGCATTGACTTAGTTGGAGTACTGGATTGAAATCACTTACAGCCATCGGAAACATTTCTAGGTCATTTGGCGCAAGGCATTTAGCAGTTTGATATTTTGTGTGACTATTCTGTGGGAAATAATAGCGGAATGGGGCAGTTCTGTAACAGTGTACATTTCGACAGGGCAATTCTGGTAGCACTATGAGTGGCATGCGGCTGGTCTTTGTCATTTGCAAATGGTGTATCACTATCATAAGACTAAGATGGCTGGCAATGGGCAGTCAGGGAAATTGGGAGCACGGTTTAGGGCTGCTCTTGGGCAATGTGTAATTATGCAGGTCTATTCTGGGGCATTGCTATTGAATCGGAAGTTATAGATGCGCACATAACTGGATCTGTGTCAACTGGAAAGCAGTATGAAATTGCATAGAGTCATTATGTAAGACATGAGCGTTGCATGGGGCAGTGGTTGGAGCGATGGGAAGTAAATGTAAATAACTGTTTGCACTGTGGCAAATTGCCACTGTAGTGCTTTGACAGTGATATGAATACTGAATTGTGGCTTTTCTCTTGAGGAAAAGAAGAAGAAGGAGAAAATGAGGAGGAGGGACAATTGGAACAAGTTAGATGACCATCAGATGTCATGAACAGATAGTAGTTTGGCGAGAGAGAAAGTCATCCTTGTGAGAACAGTTTGATCCACAAAGAAGTGCAACATAATGGAAAGACAGTGCATGACTGCTAATTATGAACAGCTGTGATCTCTAGTTGATATGCCATAGTAATTATAAGAGCAATGTGACTGTATGATGACATTGAAATGTGCTCAAGTGTCCCCTGCCCACCAGAAAATGGATCTTGGGACAGGTCAGGCCAAATGTCAGTGATTACAACATATGGGGTGATAGTGGAAAGTTAATATGTAGTTGACACTAAGGAACATACGAACATGTGGCATGGCTCCATGGCCATTTGTAGAGTGCCATGATGTGCCATGCCTCATTGGCCATGTGTAGAGTGCTGTCACCAAGAGACTAATGGTTGCAAAGTTTATTTTTGCAGTGCAAAGTCAGTGCAAATTCACTTCTCACTATAAAATTACACTTTGCATCGCTCTGTGAATCAAGGTGTTTGTTGGTAATGCAAAGTCACTTTGCAGCAGCTCTACACATTCCATGAATTGGATTGTAGCTCTCTGATTATGCAACAACATCCTAGAGCATCTGGGAGTTCGGGTCAGAGGGCACTTACACCGGCCCGTGCTCTCCTAAAATCCTTGCTAAAGGTGTTTCGAAATGTCTACATATTTCCTAGGACCTCTCTGCTAATGTATGTGTGTGCAACTGCGATAAAGAATTTCCAAAATGTGTTGTATAAAGCACACATGCAAATAAGACAAACCCATTTATGAACGTTTGGGTGCAGGTGACCTTCACATTCCGCATTACAGAAGTGGCAACACAACAGCCGTGGCTCTGCCTACAAGGCTGCAATTGCCAGAGCGAGAACATATAGCTGACACCTGCAGAGCTCCCTTCACAACGTATGTAACATATCCTCCTTTTAATTTGCATTTAGATCCAGTATATCTCCTTCGCTTTTGGTGATTGTATGTATGTTAATATCGCAAACTTTGTATTCATTTTTTGGTATCAAGTACAGAACTAATAATGCTTTAAATGAATAATACATTACAGTAAATGAATTGACATATTGAACCATCCTACAATCCGTATCTTGAGTTGTTGGCTGTGCGAAGTGGGCAGTAGACAACTTCAAAGGGCTTTGCGTTCTGTCTCTTCTGCAGCAGCCACAGGTCCATGTGTGATGCACGAGGGACCTTTTTACAATGAGGCTGTGCTTCATATATTTTAGCAGTGCTTGAATTCTCCGACGCTATTCATTCTCCAGTCCTTATTCCACCATATACTGAATATGGTGCAGAAGAAAGGAGTCATCAAAAGCAGTGTGTGGGTCTCCACTGAAGTCTCCGGAAGATAGCTCAGGAGCAACGTGTTTTCCTTGGAAGAAAGACGACACAGAGCAACACAGGTTTGAACCCTGGGTCCATGCTTAGAAACCCCTGAGTATTAAGCGTGTTATAAATAACCTATCATATCGTGTACCTTCACCCTCTCAAGTTTTTTTTTTTTTTTTTAATCTAAGCATCCACCCATATCCTTTCAGATACATTAACCTTCTCCGGAGCCTGCTCCTCTTCTATTATCATTAACCCTTCTACTATCCCTCCTTCATGGTCATCCCCTCCCTCCTACCCCTTCTCTCTTTTGACATCCGCCTCACCACTAACCAAAGGCATCTTCAGCGGATCATGGAACCCTGTACAGGTAACATGGCTGGTTCCAATCCTATACCTCCCAATTGTCTTCTCCTCGTTCAACACATGCACTTTCTGAAAAGTCAAGCCATGTGCAGCTATGACCCAGTCACTGGTGGCAGTATAAGTGAGCAGTGCCGTGCTGCTAGGGTTGCCATGATTATTGGGGACACCTCCAAGCATTAAGCTCCTGAAAGCAGTAATGCCTTCAACTGGGTGGGGAATAAATACACTGATAACATGCAATATGTGATTGGTTTTCTTTGAAGGTTATTGGGATATTGTTTGATGGATCTCCAGCTGCATTCTTATGGCCTGTAACAGTTCGACTATTACCCTGCCCTAATGTTATCCCTCCTGGTTCCAATTTTGTCAGATTAGTTGCAGTTCAATTTTAACTGCCACCTTTTATTTTATTTATTGTATTTATTCATTTGTAGGAGAGCACACTAGTTACAGGACAAGAAGAATACAGGCAAAGGCACAAGTTACATGAAAGAAAACAGTGTGCAGAAGTGATGGCAGTGTCATGATCGGGTGCCGATGTCCTTTAATTAACAGGTGGTTATATAGTGGTTTCCGGAACAGTCTGTACTGGGGTTCAGCTCTCCAGGCTGGGGCGAGCGAGTTCCAAAGCGTGGCAGCCATGATAGGAAAGCGGGAGCCTCCAGCTTTGGTGCGCTTGAACCTGGGGCAAGTGTGGCAGTTGGAGTAGGTGGAAGACGTTGGTCTGGTAGTAGTAGGGTGGGAGAACCTCTGGGAAAAGTATCTAGGGGCAGTATCAGAGAGACATCGGTTTGAGATTGTGAGCATTTTTAACATTATTCTCTCTTTGACTGTGAGTGTGCATTTATTCCTGCTGCTGAGACATGGTCATGTTTGTTGAGACTGAGGGCCACCCGGAGGGCATTGCTTTGAATGAATAGCAGCTTATTTCGATTTTAGTTGGACGTGTCCCGAAGGTGTGCTTTACAATAATCCAGCTTAGCTCCCATCATGTGAGCGGGTAACAGGGAGTCAGTTGTCGGTGGAGTGGAAGGAGATGCTGGCATTAATGGGTTTGGTGGCTATGCTGCTGAGGAGGCCCTTGAATTGACGTGGTGTGTCATGTTCATGGTGGCAGTGAGATAGCCGCCAACAGTTTTGACCACAGGTGAGATGAGTGTAATATGAATGTCAATGGTGAAGGAGCGGTAGGATGGGCTCAGTTTGGCAAAATGAGTGTGGTTGCCTACAAGTAGGAGTTCATTTTTGGCATTGTTAAGACAGGCGGTGGGTGGTCTTCTAAGTCTGGATGATTTTGTAGATATTCTCTGAATCAAGACGGTGGTTGAGGTGAGGGGGATGATGTCATCGGCGTAGTTTGTGTTCTTGTTGTGGAGTGAATCGAGGTGGTCGAAGATGGGGTTTAGTATAGATGTTGTCGAAGGTAGGGAAGACACAGGAGCCCTGAGGGTCTCTGCATCTGGACAGAGTGATTGTACAGGAGTGGTTGTTGGAAAAGACCCTGGAGGTGTGGCCTGCGAAGAGGGCGGCAACCCATTTAATGGCATCATGGAGAAGGCGGCGGAGGTTGTGAGGTGGTGGCATAGAGTGGGAGGTTGACTAGGTTGAATGCAGCAGATAAGTCCAGGAGCATGTCTAAGGAGAGATTTCCCTCATCTCTCGCGTCGTCGAACAAGTGCTTTAAGCCTAGCAGGGCCATTGCAGGGCTGTGTCTAGGGACAAAGCCACATTGCCTGAGGCTGAGAATGTGATTGAGTTTGAGGGGTTCTTGTGGAGTGGAGCGATCCTCGATTCTTTGAGTGACACAGAGACTGAGCAGGAGGAGAAGGAGGCATTGATAATCGCGGTTATGTGTGGTAGCAGAGAGTTGGTGCATTCCTTGATGAGGGGGGCAGGGCAGAAGTCACCCCTGCAACATGTCGTTTTGAGGCCTTTGAGTATGTTGGCTACCACTGCTTGCGAGACAGGGTGGAAGTGGAAGAGCAGGGAGGACTGGCGATGAGGTGATGGATGGGGTGGGGAATTGGAAGGCACATTGATGGATGCTAGTTTGTGCAGAATTTTCTGCTTCAGTGAGGATATTTTAATCTAGAAGTGCCTTCTTAACCTCGTTGAACCAAATGTCATTCTTGGTGACTGTGGGTGGGGGGATGCTGGTGATTCCAGTTTGCATAGCGAAGAGCTCACAGGAGGTTGAGTCGGCTTTCAGGATGTGTGTGTTATAGGCAGAGGTCTTAGCAGCTTGGATCATATTAGTGTAGGTATTTGACAATGCTGAGAAGCAGGATTTATTTTCGGCTATGGGGCGTTTTTGCCAGATAGCTTCCAAAGCACGTTTCTCTGAGAACACAGAGTGTAGGTCAGGGGTGAACCATCAGTGTGACGGTTTGGAGCATTTGGGTCAGTGTTCTTTGAGAGGGGCCAGAGTGTTGGTAGTTGAGGCAATTGGTGTATTTACAAATGTAAGTCAATCAAAGGGATTCGCTACAGACCTGTGTCATTCAGAGAAGAACTCCACCACCAGTACCAAGAGGTAAGTTCATTATACATTTTACTAGTTTTGGGTTACTTTTAGAGGGTCACCAACCCTCCACCTATATGACCAGTAGCACCAATTGCCACACTTGTTGTCTCTTATTACGAACACAGATGGGAGTTGTCATTTAAAACTCCCCCACTAAACATGACCCATCTTACCAGCTCCTGAGGAAGGTTCCTAAGCATACGGAACTGAAACATGTCAAGCACCAGCTATTGTACCATCACAATGGCAGATGTTTAAACCTGTGGACATCAAAACTGAGTTATACCTCCATGTGATTTGACATCTGTTTACAAACTGCTCTACCTCATTGGTTTGTCTACATCGTGTTAGAAAGGAGTCACTACAACACTTTACATTTGTCATATATATATATATATATGTTTTTTTTAATGTATTAGCAATGTTTGTCGAATTCAAACTGACTTTGTGAATGTGTATAGTTAACTTTAGTGTGTTAATTAAAATAACCATTTTGTTATTTTAATATTTACTAATAAAAATGTTTTGTATTCATATACTTGTTTTTCATTGGTTGGTAACTGCTTCTCCACCAACGGAGTTAGACACTATTCTCCTACTCTTATCTTTTGATTTTTCAGAACTCAGTCGATACCGATCTATTCCTGACCTTGCTAATGTTTATTAAGATAATATTGTGCAATGATTTTCTTCTTTCTTTGATGAAAAATTCAAGAAGAGAATCGATATGTGGTAGTCCCTATAAAATAGAAATAATCAGAATGTGCCAAGTTTAAGGTCATGAAATTCGTTTTTTTTAAGTACTGGCTGCCAAGGCGTTATATATGATCTTGCAGTGATGTGATTAAGCGAATGTGCAATGGCATTCTCTGCGGCAAGAGAACATTCATCTGATTAGCTTTTACTGTAATCGCCTTTTTGCAATTACATTTCAGTAAATACATTTAAACTTGACAATTCAAACAGATGGGTGCAATTTGAAAAATACTGGTTAGATTGTAGTCTGGTGATTAGAGTGTGTCCACAACACATTTTTACAAGTTATTAAATCAGCATTTTCAATATTGATCTGAGAAAATTGTACATTTAAAAAATAGTTGAGAAAGAAAAGGTAGTCAATAGATGTCTTTACATGCATTGGTCAAATAAATCAATGTTAACTAACATTAACATGTCAGGTGTATTTGTAGAGCACACGTACACCCTCGGAGCGGTATCCTGGAACTACTGACATACAAGAGATGTTTATTGTTACGATCGAAATAAGGATTTGTTGAGCAGGAGCTAAACGCCACTCATGGATATGAGGCAATATACAGTAAGCTCACTGGGTAACAAGAGCTAGTATATACAGAGCCATGCGTTTTGTTTCTGCATAAGATGAACACTAGAAAATTGCGCCCATTGTATATGACACATCCATGTGGGCTAATTTACAAAAACATACCTAAGTGCACGCAAAAGTAGTTAGCGTGAGTACGAACATTGTTGCACCCAACTATTCAGCACTGGGAGCTGATTCATGGAATTAAATGAACGCAAAACCTGCATCACGAAAAAAAAAATTGTAGTGTGTGCCACACCCACAACATTCCCCCAGGGCGAAATGAACATAGGGCTGTCAAAGAACTTTTACGCTGGAACCATGGAAAAGAAGTAACAAAAGATTACTTACCAGCAATCACCATTACGTCTACTCCACTTCTGTGACCAACAAGTTCATATCCTAGGACCTCCACTAATCTGCACTGCAACACCATACAGTAAGGCAGCACCCACATGTCCTCCCCATTCCAGCACCTCCACTTATCTGCACCCCAGCACTATACATTAGGCTGAAACCACAAGTCCCCCCTCGTCTCAGTACCTCCAGTAATCTGCGCCCCAAGACCCTATATTAAGGCCGAATCCACAAGTCCTCTCCTATCCCAGTACCTCCATTATTTGGTGTCCTAACACCATACATTAAGGCCGAATCCACAAGTTCTCCATCATCCCAGTACATCCACCAATCTTTGCTGCAAAACCCTACCTTAAGGCACTACCCAATGGTTTCTCCCTCATCCCAATACCTCCACTAATCTGTGCCCCAACAGACTACATTAAGGCAGCACCCACCTGTCCTCCCTCGTCCCAGTACCTCCACTAATCTGCGCACTCAAATACACATCATTCCATGCCCATTCCTCTCTCACGCAGTACTTGCCCCAACAAGGTGCCACATCACAATAATGCACCCCAAACACATCACCACAACAACCATACTTACTATTTCAGTGCATATTACTGACAGCAGAAGTTGGATGAAATGATACATGTCTCAGTGAATACCCATTGAACCATCGTGCGTGAAGAGGTCCATGAAACATTCCCAGCTGACCTTAGTAGGCCACATACACTATGATGTAATTTGGCAACAACACTTGCCTGACAACAGCTCATTGGATGTCCCCTCCACACCTTTTACACGTAGGGACACAGCAGTTGGATTCCCACTGATATACACATTTTGTTGGCTTCTGAACAGACAGAACTGTATGCTGGCACACACTCTGGGTACAGTAACACACCCAACAGCAATGGATACCCACACCCATTCACTGTCCCTTAAAGGTGACAAACAGGCTTGCTGGCCTTGTTCTATATGATAGTGGTGTGAACCTTACAATCATAACAGAAACAACACTTGCCAGCTACGCATCTTGAATGGCCATGGCCCAGTTCACTGTGGAGCACTTACCTTCCTCAACTCCTCTGACCAGTGTCTTCCCTGAACTACACATGGCAGACATCATCCTCCAACATGATCACTTAGAAGCAGTGCTGTTGAATCAAGGACAGTCACCTCTTCCATGGCTTCCCCTTGGATCACATCCAACTGCACAACAGCCAACCATATTGTTATTTCAGCTAAACGTTGGTCCCTTGATGTCCATGTCATATAGTCCAGATGTGGGGTGGGTGGACAAGTGAATCAAAGTGAGACCACATCGCTTCTCGCCATTTCCAATGACAATAAGCTATACCGGTTGTGGAAGTGTGAACACATCCACATGGACATGCAAGTGCAACAGGTCCACCTAAACTGATGTGGTAGCAGAAAGGAACATGAGGTATACAAATCTGAAATCTGTGGAAGTGAATGGGCAGAGGTGAATGAGCTGTCTTCATATACCTCAAATATTCCTGCACTGTGGAACATCTGGCCAGACACCAAAATAAATGAGTACCCATTCTCAAAAGGAGACCCAAAACATCACAATAAAATATTCCGCTCACATCCACATTTCTCCCCACATAGCCACACGTAGACACACAATCCAAAACATACTCAAACAAGATTAATACATCAACAACAAACATGCAATGCCCCTGCACCATGAATGGTATCAGGCAACCATACCTTGCTACCCCCAACCTTGCAAACGTCCTTTCCCTATTTGTGAAACACATTTCCACATGCCCATATGGGCAAGTCAAATAAAAATGATCCCACCAGGCCTACCTCAAACAACCCCCAATATGAATCAACACCCTTGAAAACATTTACAAAAAATGTGGTGCCGGTAAAACCTAGACTTGTCGAAATATTACTAGGGGGATTGATTGTTTCTTCTTTGTAGAGTAAATGTGTTTGATTTGTTTGCCGTGATATTGCTATAGTGTTTTTGATAGATGTTTCGTTATAAATAAATACCTTAATATCTTTACACTGAGCCTTGTTGCGTGTTTGCTTGTCTTACTGTGAAGAATTGCCCTATCTTTTATACTCCACATACTGCTTAACTCTTCTTGAGAGAAGTCTGCTTTTTGCTCTAAGGTCATATTGTAGAGTATGTCCGTGGTCCGGTTGATCGTTCTCTCCAGTACCCTTGCTAATCCCCTAATATTCTCTGAGTTTGTTATTTGTCCCCAAAAGGGCACAACTGATTTCGCTATATCTCCCAATACTTGCCCAGGGGTATCTCCGTTCTTGTCCCGCCGTGCGCGAGCCTTAGAAACCTCCAATGTACTAGCTACAAATACCCCGGGTAACAGTATTCCTAAATAACAGGTTCCCTGCCAATCCTTGGGCAACCAGGGAAATGCTAAACTACCACAAACAAAATAAACAGGCCCCCCTACATACAGAGGCCTGTTTTCTCCAGTCAAATTTACAATGTTCTTACAACCTTCAAAATCTCCCATTGGCCTAGTGCCATTTCTTTGTACACAAAAGGGGACCGAGTCAGGGCTATGATTTATAGAATAAGAAGGAGGTACGGCATCCTTATTGCCTATCAGAGCCATTTTAAAGGAAATTAGAGTTTGAAAAGGAAGAGATAGTTTATCAGACGGCCTAATAGAAGCGACATTAGGTTTATTTCTATTTGCAAAAAGCGAGCATCCCAGGGGAGTTAATTCACGTTTCTCGAAATCATTCAGATTAGTTCCATCAAAGTTCCCTGAGATGCTATCATTCCATCGGCCAAAGAATAGTGCTCTAAGAGAGGCATAGCAAGCAGGCGTTAAAGGTAAAGGATGTATATACCATCCCAGTCCCTTGTTCCCATGTTGCGGTAAATGAGTACAAATCCAACAATTACTCTTATTAAAAATGGCATGAGTTGCATTCATTACTATCATTAGAGTGTTATTATGGTACTTTTGTCTATGTTGGGAGTCTCTAGGGGACAGAGTGTGAAGGTGTACAGAGGGAGTCAAAGCAGTTGGTACAATCTCGGTCGGTAGTAAAGGTTTCAGAGGATAGATTTCTTCAAAATACCAAAGTCCTACAGCAGTAGTTGCAAAAATAACAATTATCATTATCAAAACACAGCAGTACGTTTTCGGGGCCCAGGCACATTGTTCATTGTCCAAGTTGGTCACCCCCTTATTCACAAGTCCAGTGCGGGGAGCAGGCAGCAGTGGAGGTGGCAGGCATCGTAGTTCCTCAATCGACGACCCCAATGTTCGTTGCTGGCGACGCTACGGTCGCGCAATTTCTTAGTCCTTCCCAACCCTAGCCAGCAGAATCCCTTTTTGTTCAACAGAACTTTCTTATACAAAAGAAAACTTCCAATCACTTCCTTTTCCCAGATGCACGGAAAAACCTGTGCCGTAGTTCTATTTCCTTCGTCGAAGGTTGTACCTGGTGGTACCCAAGATTGTCTGATCCAGAAATAAGGTGTCGTCACTTCCTGAGGGAAGCGACGTATCGGAGGCGACGGAAGTCGCAGAGCTTGAAACAGTATTTTCCGGAAGTGATTTTTCAAGAGAGTGCGGCGACGAAATGGACTGTTCCCCAAGCTCCTCGGGCTCAGAGAAATTCTCCAACGCACTCACAGCGCTGTTTGCTACTTCAGGATCAGAGATTGTAGCATCAGCTAGGGGTTCTGCTTCTTCTGTAACGTGTGGCGTCGGGTGAGGAAGTTTCTTGACATGCGTCGCGTGGATCCAGTGCTTCTTTCCAGCCACCCGCACTGCTGTCCGGGTGACCAGCAACACCTGGTAGGGTCCCCGCCAGCGAGGCGCGAGACAGGAAGACCTCTCGTAGGCCTTCACTAGGACCCAACTTCCAGGCTGTATATCGTGTCCTGGGCCCGTGAACCGTACAGGTAAAGCTGAGTGCACCTGGTGATAAATGAAATACAGGTTTTTAGTTAACTGGTTACAGTAGTCTACAAGCAATACATTTTCCACCTCTCTCAGGGCTTTAGGTTTCGGGAGACCCCAAATGTTAGCAGGTCTCCCCATCACTACCTCAAATGGAGAAAGCCCGGTTTTAGTCTGAGGTGTGGTACGCATAGCTAATAATACAATAGGTAAGGCATCTGGCCATTTAAATTTGGTATCGGCAGATGTTTTCGCAAGCTTATTCTTTAAGATACCATTGTGTCTTTCCACCAACCCAGCACTTTGAGGATGTCTAGCTGAGTGAAATCGTTTTTCAATACGTAAGGCTGTGCATATCTGCAAAATTACTGCTGCAATAAAATGGGGACCATTATCCGACCAAATTACCCTCGGGAGCCCAAATCGAGGAAAGAATTCTTTTACCATAATCTTTGCAGTGGTCATGGCGGTAGCATCTTTAACGGGGAAAGCCTCGACCCATTTACTGAAGGCACAAATAATTACAAGAACATATTTCAGATTATTACATCGTTCCATCTCAATAAAATCAAAATGAATGACCTCGAAGGGAACAGAAGGGGGCCCAAAGCTTCCCCTTGGAGTTACTGTCCCCTTACCCACATTATGCTGTAAGCAGATCATACAGTTTTGGACATGCCTCTTCGCAGTCTCCAGAATCTTGTTATTCACCCAAACTTGTTCTAACATTTTCGTGATCTGCTGGGCACACACAGGTGTAGGACCGTGTGCCATCGTAACCATTGCCAATACATATGAATCAGGGAGCAACCATTTTCCCTCAGATGTATCCACCCAACACCCTTCATCATCCAGTTTCCCCATTCCTTCAGCCCACCTTTTAGATTCTTCTACTGTGGCATCAGTTTGAATATCTCGCACAGACCCGATACCTTCATCCATTATATAAGCATCTCTCACTTCCCTCGAAGCATACATGTCCATGCTAAGGTCTGTGGCCGTTTGTCTGGCTATCAAGTCCGCAAAAGCGTTCCCTTTGCCCACATCATCTATGACCTTACGATGTGCTGCACATTTCATGATCGCTAACTGTTTAGGGAGTGAGAATGCCGAGAGTAATTGCACTATCAAGGGGCCATGCTGGATCTTGGTCCCATGTGAGGTCAGGAACCCTCTTTCCGACCAGACCCTTCCAAAGTTGTGAGCCACCCCAAATGCGTACTGGCTATCAGTATATATATTTACTATACGCCCTTGGGAGAGTTCACAAGCTCGGGTCAACGCTATAATCTCTGCGGCCTGCGCTGAGTTATGTGAAATTCTCTTAGTTTCAACAACTTTACTTAATGTAGTAACTGCATAAGCAGCTGTAGATGTACCATCTGAAAGTTTGAAGCAGGAGCCATCACAAAACAGCTCCCCTTCTGCATTATCCAAAGGAGTATCTATGAGATCTATCCTGCCCTTTGTTTCTTGTTCAGTGGTATACAGGCAGTCATGTAATTCTTCGTCACCGCAAACAGTGTTTTGCGGGAAAGGTAAGAGTTCAGCCGGATTAAGAACACAACACCTCCTAATTTGGATGTGGGGGGCAAACAGAATTAATTCATACCTTGTTAACCGCGCAGAGGTGAGGTGTTGCGTTTGGGTTTTGTTCAATAAAATATCAACAGAGTGAGGTACCATCAAAATCAAATCATGGCCTAGGACCATTCCCTCACTCTGTTTTACAGACGCGGCAGCAGCAGCGACAGCGCGCAAACATCTTGGCAAAGCGCATGCAACAGGATCAAGGGCGGAGGAGTAGTAGCCGCACGGCCTATTCTTCCCTCCATGTTCCTGTGTTAACACAGCCAAAGCACATCCATCACATTCATGCACAAACAACACAAAGGCCTTGTCATAATTTGGAGTACCCAGAACCGGTGCAGAGCATAACGCGGTTTTGAGAAGCTCAAATGATCGTTGATGTTCCGATTTCCATGGCAGTGGCAGAGAAATGCCCTTCTTCGTCAAAGCCAACATCGGTTTTATCACTAGCGAAAAGTTCGGGATCCACAACCCACAGTAGGAAGCCATGCCTATTAAGGCTCTGACTTCCTTCTGTGTATTTGGAACAGACATGCCAGAAATATGTTTTATTCTTTCAGGTGTCAATCTTCTCCCCTCCTTTGACAGGAGGTAGCCTAAATAGGCGACCTCCTGACAACAATATTGAAATTTCTTGAGCAAAGCTTTATGACCATTTTTAGCTAAATGAACAAGCAACAGTACAGTGCCTTCTTTACAAGCACTCTCAGAGTCTGCAGCCAAAAGCAAATCATCAACATATTGAAGCAGCGTACAAGTAGGTGGCAATTCAAGGGTGTCGAGCTGCTCTTTCAAAGCTCTACTATAAATGCTTGGACTTTCAGTATACCCTTGAGGTGCCCTGGTAAATGTAAATGAGCGTCCCCCCAAGGTGAACGCAAACAGATATCTACTTTCCTTATGTATAGGAATGCTAAAGAAAGCGTTTTTTAAATCCACAACGCTGAAGTGCGTAGCCGTAGCAGGGATCATCGTCAATATCGTCGTCACATTAGGCACAATTGGAAATTGTGGGGCGACAACTCTGTTAATAGCACGAAGATCAATTATGAACCGATATGGAATTGCATTGTCTCCTTTCTTATATACAGGCAAGATCGGACTGTTACATAGACTACCTGTAATTTCCTCGATCACCCCACGATGCACAAAATCGGAGACAATGCATTTCAAAGCACGCTCCGCCCTCAACTGATATTTTGTACTGCGGAATGCGTGGTAGTTTCACTCCATGTTTCAAAACTATTTTAACGGGCTCAATCTGTAATACCCCGACATCATTGTCGTCTACCGCCCATAAACATTCCGGGACAATGCTAAACTCAGGAGGTAAAGGTCGAATCAGGAACTGAGAATTAGGAAGTTGCTCTGGTGAAACCGTCAGCCGTACTCCATCAGAAGAACAATGAATTACTGCATTCAATTTCTTTAACAAATTCAACCCCAGCAAATTATCTCCACAGTTTGAAGTGAGAAGAAAAGGGCAATGGTCCGTAAAGGGACCCAAAGAAACAGACACCGGTGCAGAAACCGGACAGACAGTTGGTATACCAGAAAACCCTACGGAAACATTTGTTTGCCCTGACAGTGGAATGTTTGGAACCCGAGAATGATCAATGGAGCACTTCTGCGCTCCAGTGTCTATCAAAAACTGGTGTTTCCTATTCCCTACATAATTCAACTTAGGGGCCTTTCTGATTAACGGGAATAGGTGAAGGTTCCAAACCCTGCTTCGGGCAGTCCTAATGAAATAGAGCCTCGTCAGAAGGAAGCTCTTCAGAAAGGTAGGCAGCAGAAGGGTGATCAAATATGTTCCCCGAGTCCACACTCGAGGTCTGATCTTCCCGTGAAAAAGGTTGCTGAGGATCTTGTAAAAACTGACCTCTATCAGGGCCCCCTGCTCCAGGGCGGCCCCTAGGTCGTCTACCCATACTCCCAAACGCACTATTTGACCTTTGGCGAAGGACGGGGCACTGTGCTCGCCAATGACCTTCCTGGCGGCAGTAAGTGCATTGATTAATACTCACAGGACCCAAAGGAGCATTTCCTTTTGGGACATACTGACCTCTGGTCTGTGTCGTGCCTCCTCTGGGGTTTCTAACAATTTGCTGTAATAATACTTTGGTTTTCAAATCTCCTTTCCTCTTTTCAATTTTTTCCTTCTCATTATTAACACGGTTCTCATAATACTGAGCCATGTGCAAAACCTCAGATTGAGATTTTGCCTGCCAAGCGCTCTCAGACGACATAATCTGTGATTGGATGTCAGGCAACAATCCACGTACAAATTTGTCCACGAACAACCTTTTCCCAGACTCCGTACCTAAATCCTGTCCACTGATGTCAGAAAATACCTGCTCGAATCTGCTAAAGAATTCGGTGGCGCCTTCAGTTTTCCCTTGAACACAGGCCGTAAGCTTGTCCCAAATAATTCTTTTCTCTGGAATTATAGTTTTTAATTTTGCGACAATTCTATCAGGCAAAGTAAGTATTACCTGTGGTGGTTTCTCACCAGCTGGTCTTTCCCCATCAATCCTAATCATATTAGCCCACGTATCTCCCAACCCTGGCACATCGTCTACTGTCCGAACCTGTTTCCATACATCTACGGGTAGGAGTACAGGAAATAGCAAGTCAATATCACTCAAGGTGAACACAGAGGACTGCAAGACGGACTCTATTTTTTTGTAAAACCCTGTCGGGTTTTTCCTGATATCGGGAACTGATTGTCTAATAGTGTTCACTTCCTGTCGTGAAAACGGGACGTGAACGAATTGTGATACATAATGTGCAGGGATATCCACAGCGGGGGCACCACTCCCCGCGTTGGCGGGAATCTCAACTTTTGGGACAAAGGTCGGGGGAACCTCTCTCATAGGCAACTGAGATATAGGTACCTCCGGCCGCTTACTAAGCAATAGAGCCAGGTCGAGCGCTAAGGCAGCTGAAGAAGTGTCGGGCGAAAAAGCCCTTTTACAAATCCCCAATAATTCTATGGGGCAACTAACCTTCTTTCCTACACATTCTTCTTGCAGGTACTGTACCATTACCTGAATTCCCTTTCTTTGCATTTCTACTGTATACTGACTATACGTGTCATATACTTCATCTGGCGGAATCGATGAATCCGAGATCCATCGAATCGCATCTTTGGTACAAATTCGTATTTCCTCAGGTGCCGATCTACGACACGGAAGGAATAGTTTCTGTACATATATTCTATCGTCTTCGTCGTCCTCATCTCGTGACTTTTCAAAGTCTTTCCTAAACTCAAACAATTTTTCAACATGCCCATATACTTTCTGCTCTGTGTCCCTCGAAAGTGCCAAAGCATTCAGATCTCTCACTCCTTGTGGAAGATCCGAATTTTGTAATCTACCCCACATTACACATAAATGAGTCCCCAAACCTTCAATAAAAACATTTTTCTCGGGAAAACTATTCAAATTAGATAATGTGGAAAAAACATTAACTTGATCACCTTTCTCCATACAATGCTTAGCCCATGCAAACAATTCCTGTTTCTTATCTGCAGAAACAGTATTACGAGTAACGATCTTTGATCCTGCACCTGGATCAACTTCAGTTAATACGGGGCCACTCGGGAGCGGAGGTGTAGGTAAATTTAATAAAGGTGCAACTATCGGTGCAGAAGGAAGGGGCGGTGCGATAGGTGGAGGAACAACAACTATGGGACTAGGAACAATAGGTTGTACAGGGGGAACAGGGATAACGGCAGGAACAACAGCAGGAATGGGCAGAGCGCCCAAAATAGGAACATACGGAGGTGGCGCAGAGGCATCAGGCCTGCGTTCGTTTAACAATTTCTCAATAAATTCCTCGGAAACATGGAAATCTTTAGAGGGGTAAATTTTCTGGATTCCATATTTTTAACTGATTCTGAACGTTTTTCTTTATCATATAACAACGCTTTTTCGGCGTTTGTTTTATGACGGCGTGCATGTTTGTCCCTACTTTTAAGCTGCTGTAACGCTTCTTTTTTCCAATTCTGTAAAACATCAGAGGCTGCAGGTCTAGCCTTCTTTTTCAACAAGACTGATTCTAGGTATTCAATACAGGGGATCTCAAAACTACCGTTGATTGGCCACTGAAATTCGGAGGCATGTCTGGTCTGTCTGTGCCAAATATCATTAAATACTATACTACCAATGCCATACTTACAGTACATAGTAGATGCCGGCGACCCCTCCTGTGGTGCCGGACGGCTAAATTCCAAAGATTGTCGATCGCTGCGGAACAGAGCCCTAAAGCAGCTAAACAATTTCCCAGGCATTTCACAAAAAATTGGTGTTACCTGGTCAATAATTGTGTCTGCAGATACAATACGCCAAATTCAAGTTGTCAGGGTTAAATTAAGAGCCGGGTCACGACTGCACCTGACCAAACCTAAGGAGGACCATACGGTTTATCAAAGAACTTACCTAACGAATTTTACCTTGTGTTTGGTGGTTTCGACAAATCTGCCCGCCTCAAAAATGGACCCTCGTCAAGATGCCGTGTCAGACCACACGACTATCGTCCAAGGATCGGATTGTGCAGCGCTGCCGAGGTATCGCGTCTCGTTCAGTCGGGCCCGTAGAATCACACCGTCCGATCCCGGTCAATAGTCTGCGTCAACCTTCAATGATCCGGCATCAATCTTGAGGGTCCCTATTCGGGCGCCAACTGTGAAAACAAAGAAATTGAAGCCCAAAGGAAACACACCAACACAGGTTACAAAGGACATACAAAGTGTTTTATTTAAAAGCTACAACAGTTACCAAAAAGTCAATTGACAAACGGATAGCTCTTCGGCTCTCAGAGTAACGTAACGAACTTCAACGAAGGTTCGATGCATTAGTAAAGAGACCGTACATTGGAATACTTGTGCTTTTATACTCTTTATCCAGCCCTGGCCAACCCCCTCGCGGGTTAACCATTCTTAGGACCAGGCCTAGGGTTCCTTGCCAGGTCAATCCCATAATGTATGCATTTTGATCAGTTCCGCTGATACAGTTGTTCATTTACACATAGGTCAGGGATAGGACAAGGTCTCAGTTCGTGACCCCGACAAGTGGCCTGCAGGCATATTACTTATTCATGTGTGCGGAGGTCACAACGGTCAGAATTCCACTCAGAATGTCATTCGGCCTCCATTTTGATGTTCAGGGTGACTTCCACATTACAAGAGAACCTAAAATGGCGGCTAAATCCAAGATGGCGACTTACACAATTTTTCGTTAAGGTCAAGACCTTGCCGCGGAGTCTATTTACATGATATTTTAGACAACTTGGCATAGGCCAACACACATTCAAATACTGCGATAGGAGGCATAATATCATTTCAATTCCAACAACACTATGTGCATTAATGAAGAGCATGCCTGTACTGCAAAGCACGGAAGTAGCCAAGCAACAGATGTGCATGATAAAGACATGAAACACATGCAACTCCAAATGTGTCATCTCCCTACATCTACCATTGTCTGCATAAAGACATTGGCCATAGAGTTATCATACTAAACATCACACTCACCTGAGGCATGCACACATGTCCCCCAGCAAATATGCCAGTACCACTATGAGCCACAGAATGTACCTTAAGCCCACATGACAGCCATAGGACATACTCAGTTGGAGATCATGTTCAACATACTCAGTTGGAGATCATGTTCAAACAAAAGGTGCACATGGACAAAGGAGCACAAAAGCACACGTATACCAGTATGCCAAGACATGCTGCACATGACATAGAGAGGAAGCAAACTGTGGAATTGAACAATAAAATATCAATGTATTAATGCAAAGATTTTTACAGAACTGGAAGCAAATAAATACTCATGAAAAAGAAAATAAGGAAAATCTATAATTACATTTTGACAATGCTCGACCAAGGCTGATTCGCCATCAACATCTACCTCTTGCAGTCAGGCCTCCATTGTTTCCATGAGGTCTTGCAGGGCCTCCCTCATCCTTGACTCTATCTCCTCTGCAGCCCTGCAAGACTTCTCCAGGATGGCAGCCCACGCCCCGTGCCTACCTCTCTGCAGCCATGGCCCTTGCCCTGGTAATCACCACCTGTGAAGACATCATGGCATCTCCTCATCTTGCTGCCTCAGAAACGCCACCTGTGAAGACATCATGGCCTGTTGGTGGCATCGTACATCATGCCTCACTTACGCCATGCATGCACCTTCTTGCCTCCTCCTGCTAGCAATGCCATCTACGATTTGCATCCTCACCATCAACATCTCTTGCTGCCTGTTAAGGTGTCTGTGGCACATGTACTCCATCCGACTGGATGACAGTCTGTCTTGGAGGAGTACAGCACCTGCACTGCCATCATTTGCCTGGTGTTCCTCCACAGCCTGTTCCCGTGTAGGTTCTTGGGCAGGCTTAGTGCCACAGTACTGAATTCCACCTCCACCAGGGACACAAGCACATCCAGACTCGCCAATAGTAGGACAGGGGTACAGGAGGCCATGGTGGTAGCTGGTACGGAGGCCTCAGTTGAGGTTGACTGGGGCACAGATGAGAAGGAGGAGTAGGGGGGCATTGCAGTGGCCTGTCCATAGAAACCACTGCCAAGCAGTGCTCTTGCCAGTCAGGACAAGAGTCAGCCCATCTGACCATGATGCTCTTCAAGCATGAGTTGCATGCACAGCATCATAAATAGAGGATGACTGCCTCAAGCCACCCAGCAGCAGCAGTAGCACTGAATCCTGAATGGCCTCATCAGTTCAAAATGCAGGCTCTTTCTGGGTGGAGGCATCAGTGAAGGAGGATAGTGCTGCACAGATGGCCCTTGGACAGGAGGTTGTGCTGACTCCTCCACCGTGGACTGCTCAGTCTCCTGTCTCAGGGCCAGGTGTGCAAACTGCACATCCCCCTCAGTACTACAATGGCATCCTCCTCCTTTATCAACCCTGATGCCTCGAATGAGGCCTCCATACCTTGGGGCCCCTGTGTGGCAATGTCACCACATCAATGTCCCTCTCCTGCTGAGGTGTTCACCACGACAATGAGATCCTGGGACTCCTCAGCATCAGACTGGGAGGGCCCCTGAGGTGCATCGCCCTCTGAGTAGGTGGAGACAAATGGACATGTCTGGGGACTGCACCTGCATCTTGAGGTTGTACCTTCTTTTTCAGCTGCTCCAACTGTGAAACAGGCAACAAAGAACATGCAAATCAATCATAAGTGCTGATGCATGTGTACTCTCCACAATTGTATCAGTAGCATGCTGCCAATTCTAGTCAGAAATCGACTACCTTACACACACAGGCCAATGCTCGGAAATCTGACTGAATCCAGTCTCACAAGTAAAAGCAAAATGACAGTCACCATGATGAGACATGCACATGTGAACATAGCACATTGACATGTGGCTACATACATATACCAACAACTAATTTCACATCACAATAGCAATTACACAGTGGCCCAAGTGTATCCTGCAGGCAGGACCATGGAAAGGAAACCTGGCCACATGTGTCTGTAGCACAATAGGCACATCTCCATCCAACCACATATTGCAAAATACACACCTGACAGTCCAACATGAAAGTATTCAACATGTACATGCATCCATTGCTGAGAATCATACACCAATGTTGTTGCTCCCAACACGAAAACATGTCATGATGACATACCATGTATGCCCCCTCATTCAGTGGCCTGAAAGGTCCCCATGTTGATCCTGATCGTCCGATGTGCTAAATTGCCATTGCCAGGCATCCAAACACGTGAGTCAGTCTCAGCTGCTGAGTGCAGATGATGCAATCATAATACCCAATTGAACAACCCATACAGGATTTGTGGATTAATGTAACTCATATGCCCTCAATATCTCAATTTGGGTAGTGTTCCTGCCAGAGATCTTTGTGTCAGAATCTCACATTGCATGCACACCAGTACATTGTGTCATCAAAATCTGCCAGAGCTCATTCCTACACCTGTCCACTTTACAGATGTGTGCCATTACATACTTTCAGTGTCGGCATGAGGCTCCATGACATTTATCAATTGTACAACAAACATGCCTTTAAAAGCAATAACTTAATCAATTCATGCATATCCATGCAAGACATAGTAAATCTATGGATATGTTCACCCTGTGAGTTCTCACCAGTAACTTGGATATGGGCCTTCAAGTGAAGGACCTGTCCATGGACCACACTGTTGATCCTCTCCCGGATCCAGCGGTGAACCGGTGTTACCTGTTGGCAGGCTGCAGAGTGTACCTCTAGTGAAGCACCTGCCTCAAGAGCCACCTTTGCATTCACCTGGCCCCGGATCCTAAAGTTGTTGCAGTGCTTCTTTGCATTCTCCACTGTATGAACTGCCACCTCCTCCATCTCAATGGCAGTCATGGTGTTCACCCAGATCTCCTGATGGCCACACATCCCAAAATGCTTCTGTGGATAAAAGGGGGATTCATAATGGGCAAGGACCTGCTCACACAGGTCTAGCATTTCTGCAAATTGAAAGCCCTCAGCCTCGCCACCTTGTGTGTGCTGGTCAATGTTGCTGGCATTGTGCTCCTGAGGCTGGTGGGGTGAACCTGGGCCCTGACTACATGTACTGTGGAGCTATGGAAGTGGTATTGTGGTTTGGAAGTCCTTACATGGCAGATGAGGTGGTCACAGAGCCTGACAGGAGAGCCACGGAAGAACAGGCTCTGGAGAAATACTAGGCATTCTAAGGCAGTGCTTGTGTTCAGCATCCAGTGACACACTACCAGCCAGCAGGGGATGTAGAGGTTTTGAGGATAACAAATAAGGCTGGAGGAGGCACTCAATGGCACAAGTCAGGAGGAACAACAAGGCACAGTTGTCTCCACTTCATTCACGAGATACCAGGCACAAAATCAGAGGAAGGGTCCTATGTGCTTAATTTCTGCACCAAATGCAGCACATATACGTGCGTAGTGCTGTAAATAACATGCTGAGCATCTCCAACCTACATGTACTTTGCCTGGTGTGCATGGAGGAGGCAATATTTTGGGGTATAAAGGGGGCAAGCAGCATAGCGTGGTTAACAACCAGGGATGAATAGGTCATGTTCATTGATGGTATTTGGAAAGGGTACCTTTGCCTACACAGACCTTTGAGAGTGTTCTGGGCCAGTGGTCAGGGGTGAATTGCAATTGAAGGTGGAGGCATGGGCCTCAAGAGACGCAGAGAGTGTCCCTTTATCTCATTGGTAGTTCATGTATGTGCCAGCTGGATGAATTGGTGTCAGGCATGACAGATCAGGTAGGGGCGAGGGGGGAATTCCTCTGAGGTGGGTGCAATTAGACAGGGAGTGCCAAAGTCTTAGGATGTTCACCAGACACATGGATAGAAGGCAAGGTAAGATGAGTGGGTGGAGTGGGGGGGTTGACATGGAGATTGGTGCTGTTGAGGGCCTTGAAAGTGTACAAGTGTGATGGAAGAGGTTGTGGGTCCTGTATTTATGGGGCATGGGGCATGGGGCATGAGGAAGGTGGACACAGACAGAGAGGTAGGGGATGTGTTTGGCTGAGGTACTGTGGGGATGTTGGTTTGTCAAGGACAAGGTAAGGGTTGTAGACACACGTGCCACAATTGTTAATGTATAGGGTAGTGGAGTCCACCAGGAGAGAGAGTCAGTGTATGAGCAGGGCTTCACCAACTATGTGGCCACAGATGACAGGCAAAGTGGCCTGACTGTGCCTGGGGTGGTGGCAGGGCAACAGAGGCGGAATAGGGATACATCGTGATTGGAGGCAGTGTCAGGCTCATCAGATGGTATGGCAACACACAACATGTACATCAGGGTAGTGTGTAGGCCAGTACCCACCCAGTTAAGGGCACATAAATGTGTGGATTTCAGCCCACACTGGTGAGATATGTGGGAGACAGAAGGGGCACAGGGGTGCACTGGTATAGGGTGGTACCAGTGTCATGAGGTAGAGATTAACTCACCTGATTGTTTCTTAGTATCCTTCATATCTGTTTTTTGTTAGTCTTGTCAGTGCCCTCAGTACTATGGGTGTGAGGTGCTATACAAATTATATATACAAAAAAATATATATATAGATAGATAAATAGATAGAAAGATAGATGGGTAAGTTGCTGTTCCATAGGAAGAGCACTTTTTCGGTGGCCTATAACTCCGCTCCCCCTGGACGAATCCTCACCAAACTTTGCAAAAATAGTATATGGGCCACTCTGAATTTTTTTTGCAAAGTTTGGTGATGTTTGGTCCAGGGGGGGAAAGTTATAGTGGGGGTCCCAAAACGTCTTTTTCCCATAGACTGAATGGGGGAAAAACTTTGCGCACGGCTACAGGTCAAACCGCTGGACGGATTTTCACAGAATTTGCAGCAGGTACAGGGGCTTGGTCCAGAAAGCGTGCTTTTGTAAATTAGGTGACAATCCGTCCAGTATTTTTCTTTAAAACGACGAAAAAGTATGTCTGAAAAAATTAGTGATATCTATGTCTGCTCCGTGGTCACACTTCCCTGTTCGCTCTGAGGACAAGATAACGATTGGCTAAACGGCTCGCGTCATGACCGCGGACACGCGACGTCTCTGCTGATTGGCTGCTGCGAGACGTGTTCTGCCTCAGATTGTTTGCCTGCGCCCGACATCTTGGATCCTCCGATAGTGGAGCAGCAACCAGCATACACATGCTATATTTATAAAACTATTTTGCTGTGTCACAGAGCGTTGGGACAGGTTCAGACAGTAAGACATGGGTGATTAATGCATTTGTTCTGGGGTCGGTCTTGACGATGTATTTTCTATGGCCACCTTGTACGCACAGAAAATGAGGGGTGTAATAACGGTAGCATTTCAGTCCATGCAGTGCACAGGAAACTTGTAACTGTTGTAAGCACATGCGTAGTGGTAGCGAAAATTTTAATTGACAACATGCCATAATTGCATTACTTTTTCCTATGGGTATTATTATATTCATTAGTACGCCACCATGGGTGTGACATGCTACAGTGTTTGTGGCCAGGGCCTAGAGTCTTGGATGCACGGCCGTTGGCCGAAGGCCGAAGGCCTTACTTTCAAGACTGTTGGCCCTGGCCACAACCACTGCAGCATGTCACGCCCATGGATACACCGGTAGCATTGCATATCGATTGCTGATAGTTGTGGGGAGTGTGTGCAGTCTTGGGTGCATGGCTGAAGGCCATGCACCCAACAACAAAGTTATAAGTACTGGACGTGCAAGCCACTGCACACCCATCCCATGTAATATCTATGGACATACAGCTAGGAGTGAAGCCTCTGGCCAGAAGCAGTGAAGGATACCACACTTATAGAAAAAACCCTACTACCACACATCACTGAGGTGGTTGTGGGGAGACCCTTCACTCTTGGGTGCATGACCGAAGGCCATGCACCCAATAACAAAGTTGCAACCTCTTCATGATGTATTTTCTATGACCACCTTGTACGCACAGAAAATGAGGGGTCCAATAAGGGCAGTATTTCAGTCTGTGCAGTGCACAAGGAACTTGTAACTGTTGTAAGGACACACGTGGTATTAGGGAACATTGAAATTGCCAACATGCCGTAATTGCATTACTTTTTACTACGGGTATTGTATTCATTAGTACGCCGCCATGGGTGTCACATGCTGCGGTGGTTGTGGCCAGGGCCTAGAGTCTTGGATGCATGGCCGTCGGCCGAAGGCCGAAGGCCTTACTTCCAAAACTCTAGGCCCTGGCCACAAACACTGCAGCATGTCACACCCATGGATACACCCATAGTAATGCGTATCGATTGCCTGGTTGTGGGGAGTGTGTGCAGTCTTGGGTGCATGGCCAAAGGCCATGCACCCAACAACAAAGCAATAACCTCTTCACTTACAAGCCCACAGGGTTTTATCTAGTGTGGTGGTTTTGGCCAAGATGTGTACTTTTGGGTGCATGGTTGCAGGCTGTATGCTATACACCCAAGCATGCACCCAAAAGGAAACTTGTTAGCACTGGAGTTATAAGCCACTTCACAACCATATATTGAAATGTATGGACATACACCTAAGATTTCTGGCCCTGCCCACAAACAGTGCAGCATTTCAGTGCTACAGAGACACCCCTAGTATTAAACATCAGTCAGGTGGCTGTCGCGTGGGTCTGCAGTCATGAGTGCATGGCCGCAGGTCATGCACCAAACAGGACAGTTATATGTAGTGTACTTAAAAGGCACAATGCGTGTAATATGGTGTGGTAGTGCATCACTCAGGCGGCTGTGGGGAGGGGCTGCAATCATGGGTGCATGGCCGATGGCCATGCCCCCAAAAGCACATTTATATGTAGTGTAATTATATGCCGCAATGGATGTCATATGGTGTGGTAGTACTGGCCAGGATGCAGAGTAATAAGCACTGCAGTTGTAAGCAACTGTGCATTTTATATACTGTACACCCATACATTGATAATTCTATGGCCTGAAACTCACGTGTGTAGTCTGTGGCTACAAACTACTGCACCATATCACAGCTATTGGTACACTTGTACTATGCAACATCATTAAGATGGTTGTGGGGAGGGCGTAGCATTTTGGGAGCATGGCCAAAGGCCATGCTCCCAAAACCAACTTTGTACATAGTGAAATGACAAGCCACAATGGTTACGATATGCTGTGGTGTTTCTGGCAAGGACCCAGATTCTTGACTGCATGCCTAAAGGCCATGTACCCAAGACTGAAGTCATAAGCAGTGGAGTTATAAGTGAATATGGGTGTGGTGTAAGGCGCTAGTTGTGTGCACGCCCTAATGTCTTGGCTGCATGGCTGCAGATGATGGTCCCAAAAGTAAATTTATAAGTAGCTAATTTACAAGGACCATGGTTTCCATATGCAGCAATGGTTGTGGCTAGGAACTATACTCTTTGCACCTTGGTCGTAAGGCGTAGGTCGTAGGTCACACACCGAAGATGCAAGGGCCAGCCTACAGACACTGCAGCATATTACTACCATAGATTAGACGTGTAGATTCACATGTGTAGAAAATGACTGCCAATATGCTTACTCCTTACTTGGTTCAGAATCCACATACATTTTTTAAATGCCTTTCATACTTGGCGGAAGTATCCCTTTTTTAATTTCTGTGATAAAAGTATGTTAGTGTTTGCATTTTATGAAAATTTACCACATTGCATAATAGACAGTTTACCTTTTTTTTTACCCTCATATTTAGTTTACAAACCAGTGTACTGTGCATTGTGCTCAGTTTCTGTGTTTGCTTTTCTAATCCTTGGGTCTGGGGAAAAAAATCCTTGTCGGATTAAAAAAAAACCTTCATTTGCTATGGTACTAGGTACTTCCTTGTTTCCTTTGAGTGTTTCCTTCATCTTTCTGATTAATGTTATGTTTGTTGCATTTAACAACAGTTAGATACCTGTAGGCGTATTCCAACTGTGCATTTGTTCCTACAGATCTGTGATATTCATTTATGTGTGTCCTTGCCTGTTTCCTTCATCTTTCTAATTAATGTTATGTTTGTTGCCTTCCTGCCGATTTTTAACAACAGTTAGATACATGTAGGTGTATTCTACCTGTGCATTTGTTCCTACAAATCTGTGATATGCATTTATGTGTGTCGTTGTTAAATCCTCTTGGGCAGTTAGATACCTGTTGGTGTATTCTAACTGTTTGTAGTCTTTTTCATAATTTTTTGTCAATCTTGAAGTGCACATTATTTATAAAATGTTGGCTTTAAGAAGATTAAATATGCATTTGTAAGATTAGCTGGCAATCTCTGCTTTAGAGTAACGGTGCTATCATTACATTCAAACCATCCACATTTCTTTTTCATGTATGCAGTGTAGTGACCTGCTTTGGTTGTAGCTCCTGCATGGTAGATTATACCTATTGTTGTAAAGGTTTTCTTTCCAAGTGACACTTGACCGTGTGTGAATCCAGTCAGTTTGCAGTTGTTTTTGGTACCATCTGCATTATAACGTAGAAGTATTATGTAGGCACTATGCGATTGTATCAATAAGGTGGAGCGATTGTCTGAATTGCAAATAGTACATAATCTGCCATGGTTTGCATTCTGTACAAATTGCTGAAATGGAATGCTTTCACAATTTGGTATGGAAACATACACAAATCGCTCATTTGGGATTTTTTCCTGTATCACATTGCTACAGAGAGTGCATGTATGTTTCCACATGTACGAAATCTGGAAGATTTCATTTACAGGTATGCTTTTATTTTCCAATACTAATAGCAAGTACATTAGAAATTCTTGTGGATCTTCTTGTGAGTTCACAGTGAATCTCACCATTACAGCACAGTCGTCCAATTCTTGCCGTATTCCATGAACACTGTATGTGTTGTCAGGATTGCTTGTTGCATTTCTATGAAGCACTAACATTTGCGAACACAATTGGTCTGTACTGTGCAAGTAAATATTGTGAACAATTGGTGGCAATTGAAATAGAATATTCATTGCTACATTTGCATTCAATGAGCATGGCAATGAAATGATGATGGAAATATCTTGACACATTAACTGGATCTAGAGAGCAAAGTTCTCCAGGTGTTAATATATCTATGTTGTTTGTGTTGCTGTTTGCTATGCGTAGGAACTCATGTAAATCTTCCCATGCATATTCTGCACAATTTAGCGTAACAAACCAAGTCGGTGGTCCGAGGTTTCTGATCATACAACACACATCTCTGTGCCGTCGGAACCAGTATTCCTTTGTACCATGCATGTTTGCAAACAAATTTGTTATACTTGATTGTAAAACGTCATCTTTTTCCTGTACTTTTTGTATTAACTGCATAACTGACATATTTTGAAAGTGGGTTCCAGATTTCAAAATGTGTGCAACTCCGTAACATAGTGTTGCTAATTCACTTTCATAGAGTAGGTGAAATATGTATTCCACATTTTGTCTAAATCTGGGATCTTGTGAATACATTTGTAAATAGCGGTATTCTGATGCCCCAATCTGAGTGGGTCTATCATCGTATCTTCCACCTTTGCGAGTAGGAAATAGCAGTGAAAAAGCACGTGCTTCTATACCTTTTTCCCATATACTCATTGGTGACCCTTAGGTTTGTCGCATTTGGTAAGTTTCTAGTGCATCATCTATGCTTTCATTGGAATGCAATGGATGAATTGTGTAATGGTCCAAAAGAGTGGATACTGTAGCAGGATCCAGAAGTTCAAATTGCCCAGTTTATGATGGCTTTTGAATTATTTCAGTTGTTTCCCTTAAGCTTTCATCAATATTTATTTCCTTGTAGTACTCCTTATTGTCTTTTAGATATTGCAATGCTTGTCTAACTTCATGTAAGTCCACCAGTTGTTGCCACATTTTTTTGTCCTTTGTTGGTACACCATTTACCAAGACTATTAAAGAATGCTCTATTCAACGTTGCTCTTCTAGAGTGTGTACATTTTCAGTTAGATCTAATGGCAAAGAAACTACTTTGCCACGAATGCCTTTCACCAATTCAGAGGAAGGTAATTTTGCTGTTTTTGGATGAAGGCGTATAATTGCTTGAAATGGGTGAACTGTTTGAATTATTATGCTCTCATACAAATTGAGTTGTTAAAGGATTTTTGATAGTGGGAACAATTCCAAATTATTTGTAATAGCACGTGAAGGAGTGTGGTTGTTGTCTAATTTTGTAGTACAGTAACTGCAACATATTAGGCGTTTAGTTAGTTCATATTTTCTTTCTGCTAAAAGGTGGAGAGCTAATTCAAACCATTTGGAATCTTCATTGTCTTCTATTTTGTATGCTATGTCTACATTTTTTGTGCTCCTTTTGTAAAACGTTCTGCGGCAACACACACACACATGTCATCAATGACATTTGTGATGTCATCTTTGATGTCCTGGGTGTTAGTCGTAGCAATGCACGCAGATGGTGCGAGTTATGGTTGGTTAGCTTACCATAATTGGGGAATGTGCAGTGTTTTTTGGTTTCACTGTGAAGTATAACATCCGTTTAACAACGTTTTTTTTTTACTGAATGTACATATATATGTATGGCAGGGAACAAAAACAAAGGGGCTAAACATGTGATGTCGTCAGTGATGTCATCAATGACATTTGTGATGCCATCTTTCATGTTCTGGGTGTTAGTGTTAGCAGTGCACATTGGTGATGGCAGGTATGGGGGCTTAGTTTACCATAACTGGCAAATTTCAGGGGTTTTTCGGTTTTAATTTAAACCATAATCGGGAGGTAGACATTTTCTTTTAGTGAAGTACACAGGTTTTTGGTAGGGCAACTTAACCATAACGTCCCCTCAACAAAGTTTTTTTTGTAGTGAATAGATAGATAGATAGATAGATAGATAGATAGATAGATAGATAGATAGATAGATAGATAGATAGATCGATGATAGCTGGAGGGAGGAACAGGGCATTGAATTGAGTTACATGGTGAGGATGGGATAAGTAGATGTAAGTGGCAGGGGTAGGGGTGGTATTGAGGGAAGTGGGATGAGAGATATGTAGGTAAACAGGCACAGTGAGAGGGCAGCTGTTGGTTTTCAGGAACATGTACATGGCAGTGGTGAGTGGAGGTGAGCAGGATCAACAGCAATGGTGCAGAGGGACCCAGCAACAAGATGCCTGCCAGGTAAGAAATGCTTGTTTCACTTGTTGAATACAACTGAGGGCACCACATGTGATAGAGCCATCATGCAAAGGGCTAGCAATAACAGGAATTTTGAGTGGTTGACATGGACAGTTTTCTTCTGACTTGACATAAGTGTGGATGTGCCTTCTGCATTTAATGTGAAGGTTAGCAATGAGTTGGCAGTGTACTATTGACATTATGGAGCACAAGTTCCAGGTTCCAGGGTCTGATATATAGGGAAATGACACAAGTTGTAGCTATCATGCATGCATCCTGTGTAGTTAGCATTCACATGCATGATTTGTCCCTTGGTATCACAGATCAGAACCTGGTAGAGCCACCTTTATTGCCTGGGCTGTGATAAAGCTGCACCACTGGCTGTAGTACACAGGAATAATCCAGTAGCCCGAAAGTGTAAGGTTGATAGTAAATTGACCAGAGGTGTCACAGCCTGTGAGCACATGGTAGGTGATGCTAGGTCATTCTCTCACTCCCTGAAAAGGTCTAGGATGACATGAGAAGGGAAGCAGTACCTTTCATGCACCGCCTCATCTGGCATCCCACATTTTGCTGTTCAGGGATGGTATATTCTGGACATCCTTCTCTTCCTCCTCCTCCACGTAGTAATATCAGTGTTAGCAATGTCGTCATGGTGGCAATCGTATGTTAGTTGAGTTGTATTCCGCTTTTTATGTGTGACCTTTCATTGCATTTTGTGCTTTGCGACAGGTGACAGTTGACGGTAAGATTGTTTTCCTTTAAAGTCAGGACTGAGAGCATGATCGCTTCTGTAAATAAAGTGCTTGATTGCGTGTGGTGTTTGTTTGCATGGTGCCTTCCTCCCACGCCCATGTTATCCCTAATATTTCTCCTTTATTGAGGATTTTGCATACTCCACCCCCTTTTCATTCTTTGCGCTGTCCCTTTACGCACGCATCGCGCTAGGCACTCGACCAGGGCACAAAACGGGACGGGCCAGCGCAAAGTCAGATGTGTGAATCAGTCAGTGGCATTTAGCATGCACAAAGTGTACTTTGGTGGTGCAAAGTCACTTTGCGCCACGCTAAACATTATGTAAATGAGGCCCCATATGTCTTATAAATATGTTCTGAATCACGTTTCTAAACATTCCCAAACACAAATGGTGAAAATCACAACGGTATCACTTTATGGCACCATTTGGCATGTGGCGCCAACATTAGCGCCTAATGTGAAGGCAACCAGTCTCTACTAGGCTTGTAACAGGAGCTAAATTGCACCCAGCTCCTTGTTTTATTTTTGAACATTACACAACTTAATGATACTCATTTAATCGACCTCTGAATGATGAAGAGCTGAGTGGACGAGTCAGGTTTTAAACCTGTGATCATGAGTTCAAACACATCCCAGGGACGTCCTTTAGGGGTTGCCAGGGCTGGTTTTCTGGTAGCTATAGCCAGTAAGATAGCTCAGTGGGTAGAGTGCTGACTGCTGCAATGTGTGTGTGAATCGCAGGTTGCAGGTTCGACTCCCGGCAAGGTCAACTCAGCCTTTCTTGCTACTTAGGTTGATAAATGAGTACCAACACATGTTGGTTGACGTATGTATATTTGTTCTATGTGAAGTGCTTAAGCGTAGGTGCTATATAATAACACATCATTATCGTTTGGCCTTGGATGTCTGCTTGCATTCACAGTAATTTGGTAATATGGGCCTATAAGCACTGATATTAATGATACATATTGTGATCCATTATTGTATGCAATGCATATCACTTTACAGTGATACATAACCATATTTTTCATAGTGTGCTTAGAAACAATGCTGTGTGATGCCACTTCCTGTTTTGTCAATGGGTGAAAGGTTGCGCTCCAGCCCTTCCTGTAATGTCACTTCGGGGTGGGGTCAGAAGACATAACCCAGCGGTCGAATGTTGTGTGATGTCACTTTCACTACCCCTGGCATTTTGGTGAAATGACGTCCTTGGCACAGCCCCCGGTAGTGGATGCAATAATTGACTGAGCCACAGACCTCGCTTACTGAATCCATGATACCATAAACCAAGTTTACATTTTTGTGAATGCTGTTACCTCTGTGTAATTTTGTTCAGTTTCTGATGAAGTTGCGCAAGTTACTAAAACATACATCCAGGCAGACTTAGGTTTGCCTGTCACCTGTATGCCCTTTTCAGAAACGACTTTTTAAATGAATACTGCTATATTTGTGCCTAGAAGGAGGCATTTGCATTGAATCCTGTGGAATCTATCCGTTTTTATTAGGTGCTAAAATCAGATGCTGACGGAAAAGCATTCCGTATTTGTTGGCTGTGTGGCAGTTGCAGAGGGGCGGAATGGGTCTCAGTCCCCACTCCACAATGCAAGACATTAAAATCGACCAGGATCCCCTTTGGGGGTCATTACGAGTTTGGAGGTAGCCATGGTGCTATTAGCGCCATGGCTGCTTCCAAACTCGTGTCCGGGTTCCTTGAATGGGGACTTACCGGGTCATTCCAACCTTGGAGGACCCGGTAAATTCCCATTCAAAATACCCATCCCATTCCCTTTCGAGCCCCCATAGGGCTCAATGGGAATGGGGAGGGAGCTAATAACGGAACCGTTATTAACGGGCCCGTTATTAGCTCCCTGGTCCTTTAGCGGCTCCCGCTAAGGGACTTCGTAATGCGGTAGTAAGGGGTTAACAGCACCGGCAACCTTACCGGCGCAGTTAACCGCTTATCGCTGCACTCGTAATGACCCCCTTTGTCTGACTGCGCACAACCATGAAACTGAAAACCATTAAGGTACGTGGCATTCATGTTTTAAATATCGGGCGAAATAAGGACGCCAGCATGCAGTGGAATAAGATTGAGTCATATGATTGATATCTCCTCAGGTGCACATTATGGATTATTGGTTAAATATATTTCCATTACTTAGAAATATCAAATGTGCAAAAGCCTGGGAGATGAATCAGGCTTCCTTTTTGCCCTTCTTTAGAAGGTGTGGACTGCAGAGGTTTATAGATATCCTGGTGGAGTCCTGGTTATGAACACATGTACTGATATTGCCAGCCATGTGTGTGTTTGAGATCATCACTAGAAAGCGCTACCCTGGACAATCGTACCTCTGCATATATTGCTTAAGTTCTTTGTGCTACAGACACTGCATTGCAATATCTGATAGTCGCAATTCACGAATGGGGCAATAAGCACTCTGTTTGCAGAGTGTCAGACTGGGCCAAGTGGCATAAGCAAAACGGTTCCATGTAATTTCGTCGCCGGAATTTTCAAAGCCTGGCGTTTCAACGTGGAAATGTTCATCGAATTTTTGAAAAAAATGTTTGGGGTGAGGGGGCAAACCAACCCCCCCACCTATTTTACCTATTCCCTAGCCCCCCAAAACTATGATCTGCCCCTTACCAGCCCCCCTATAAAATCTGATGAACATTAGTGCGCGTTGAAGTGGCAGGCTTTAAAAAATCGGGTGTTGAAAGGACGTCATACCAAGCAAAACAACCCTCAGCAGGCTTTGAAATATTTGAGTGCCCAGGGAATAGTTAACTGTAAATGGCTTTGCAGCTGTTTAGCTATTCCATTGAGCAGGTTGCTGAGAGCTGCTTTAGTGCTAGCACTGCCACCCCACCCAGTGCACTGCCATGTGAGCCTGCCTGCAGCAGCAGTGGTGTTAAATATTGAGCAGGGTTTTAAAAAGTGCTTTCAGAGGTACACTTATTATTCTTTGACAGCTCTTTCATATCGTCTCCCTTTCCACTTTCATCTCTACTCACTCTTTTTTCTCCACAACTTTTCTTCAAAGAGTTGTACTAGTTATCAAGTTCACTCCTATTTCAGCCATCACAAAATAGGGCGATTTTCATCAAGTAGGATTTGTGCCCTATCCCTGTGAGAGAGTGCACCCTTCTACCACTCTCTCTTGCACTTTTTCAAAAATGTATTGTTTTATTATATTTGATCTCCATGTTTTATTGAAATTTTATATTTTAATGTGCTTATTTAATTTATTATCCAATGGATTTTCTTGTATGTTTTAGATAGTTGCCTTTTTAACAAATAACGCGATGTAGACAAGAAAAACACTTTGTAAATGTATAACACACTTTACATTATGTAAGATGTTTGTGTAAACCATGAAAGGAATACACAAAATAAACTCTTCTATAACAGCACAGATTGTATTTTGGTGCATTCATAGGTGTCGCTTGTTGGGCAGGTCCCAAGTAACTAAGGTTAGCCCAAACGCAAAGCATGCATGTATGCAATCATTGTGAGGGGAGTCTGGGATATGTGTTACTTGTATGTTCAAATGGTCCTTTTGGGCCTGCCCATCTTTAGCCTTCTAGCTCCAGCAAGGCACTGAAACACAAAAGAAGTGATTACATCAATTAGCACCATGCTGAACTGCTACTGGATACAAACCTTTGGGATGCTAAAGCCATGCATTCTACCTCTGGTACTGAGTGGGGATGAGGCATTTGAAAAATGTATTTTAATTTATAGTATTTTTCTTTCTTTTTTGGGTGGAGTATTTTTGTGGTGTTTTGGGGCATGGCAAAGGACACCAGACAAAAGTATATAATGCTGAGTCCTCCATGGTTCTTGGCAGACTGTATAGAAAAGGGACAGTGCTGATTTTCATATCTTTAATTGCCATGTGCATGTTTATCTTACTTATTTATTTGACTTGTACATCCGTTTGGTCAAATGTTTCTAAATTGTAAACTTGTATCTCCTTGTCTTTATTACACAAACTTGATAGACTATTGTTCCAGCTCAATGGTTTTCATCTGTAAAATACAGGGGTGGCCAGAGATACATACAAAATATTGAGAGTTGTGCTTCTGCTCACACCTCCTCATCAAACCACCAGATGAAAGTCTGTCGAGCACATGAAGGGCAGGGTCTTTGTTTGCACTTTCACTGCTCTGCTCTGCTCTGCCTATGCTGAATCATAAAAGTGACAGCAGTATTTGTGCAATGATCCTTTTAAAGGATACATATTACATGCCTGAATGAGACAAGGCAAACAGTCAAAGCGCTTAATCAACTTTATTACTGGTATGATTGCCTGAAATTCTGCCACCGCCAATTTTACCAGAATAGCAAAAAACAAATTTGCTAGTGGGGGCACTGATCTACCTCCAGCCAAGTGCTGGAGGTAAACCAGGCCCCTACCAGCAAATAAATGCAGGAATTACCGGTGACAGTAATTATGGCAATCCCCTCCATGGAGTTCCGAGGGCCTCCATGGAATGGGGATTTACCACCCTTTCCACTGCCTGTAATATCCTGGTAATTCCAAGATATCAGGCGGTGGAAATGGTAGGTGCTGCCGGAATTACCGTCCGGATACCAGCAAACTTCTAATGAAGTACAATGTATTTGGCAGGGGAGACTGTTCAGCTTCGAGTGATAATTAAATAAGTATTCAGCCAAAGCCAAATATTTCATTTTCAACCAGAATCTGGCTGAATACTTACTCGAAGTCGAATTTCGGTACACCCTTAGTATTTTTAGACTTCCTTGTTAAAAAGGCTGATTATTGTTTGGAGCTTCTCCCCAGTATCATGTTGATTTTTTATTTGGCTAGTAGGTGTCGCTTGCGACACCTATACACTAAAACTATTGCATTAGTGTACAGACAGCTTGTAGGTGTTGTTTGCTTATTTGCCCACCCATTTCCTGCATTGGCCCTGCTAATCCCTATCGCCATTCACAGTTCCTGCCCCTCCCCCCAAAAAAACACTGACTCATTGGAACTCTTTGAGGTCACTTTAATCAAGCCTTATCAGCAAACTTAGCACTCAAAGTGCCTGCCAGTGTTTTTTCAAAACCGTCTTCAGAAAGTTAATGACTCAATTGGAGTTGTAAAGCTGCAACTCATGTAATAAAAATGTCTTAATCAGGTCTGCCTTCCACCACTTGATTTATAAACACACTGGGCTTCCTTACGGGTCAGGCAGTAACTGTGCCGATACTACCGGTGGGTTACCGCTGGACCCGCAAATATTTACCGGTGCTTGACTTTCCAGTAATACTGGGGGATTACAACTCTGGCGGTCCGGAAAGTCAGGCGCCGGTAAATTGTAGTCTATGGGAATGGGGAACACGAAAGCACTGGCACCGTTGTTAACAGTGCTTGTGCTTCCGTGGCAGTCTGCACACCATGGCCCCTGTGCCCGGCAGGTTCCGACCTGTCAGGCACAGCAGCTCAGGCATGCAGACCTGTAATATGCCGCGCCGGAAACAATTGTGTCGGCAAGCTTTCCAGACCGGCAGGCTCAGAATGAGCCCCACTGTGTGTCCTTCACTGAAGTCCTATTAAAACAGGCATTGGCAAAGCTTGCAGTTTTGCTTTGTGTATGTGTATTAGGTATTTACCAGGCACTGCTATTAGATGCCCAGGTACACATACCATTTTCACCGGGCTACCATCAATGAGCAGTTAATACGACTTTGGCTTTGCCTGTGAAGTGCTTTTCCAATGCCTACACAAATGTCAAAATTGTTGCCATTGCCGATGCGTGTTTACTATTGCTCTGTCAGATTGCTTTATACTCTAATTGTGTGCCTAAGGAACAACCAGTCTTTTCCCTTACCCCACCATCCTTTCGTTTTCTAGTGTCCTCTGTAATGCTACTTGGTGCTTGTTCACTGATGTTAAGAAAGCCACTCACTGATTGCCCTCAAATCTTAAGTCCTGTGAAAACAAACATTATTCAAATGTGATGGACCTTGATTAACCATCCCATAAAGCAAACACAGAGATTTAAAGACTATGGGCCTCATTACACGGAAGGCGGTAAGGGTTAACGGTCACCGGTAATGGTACCGGTCCCGTTAACCCATACCGCCTTACTACGAGGTCCCTTTGCGGGTAGGTACTTTAACGCCTGCTGTTTAGCAGGCGTTAAAAACCAACCCACAAAGGGACCAGGGTGCTAATTACGGTACCGTAATTTGCGGCACCGTAATTAGCGCCTTCACCATTCCCATAGAGCCCTATGGGGCAAAAATGGGAATGGGGAAGGGCAATGGGGGAAGGGGGAATTACTGCCCCGCCAACCTTGGAATAGGGCGGTAATTCCCCTTTCCACCAAGGCGGTGCCGGTATTTTACCGGCATGGACCAAGGTGCTAATAGCACTTTGGTCCTCCGCATACCGTGTAATGAGGCCCTATGGGCCCAATTCATGGACTGGATTACACGGTTCAAAGTGACTGCACTGCTGACAAGTGACTTTGCACTGCAGACACAAACTGTGATTCATGGTGCAAAGTGTATTTTTACAGTGCAAAGTCATTGCAAAGTCATTTTGTACTGCAGACAGGACTTTGTAATGACTTTGCACTGCAAAAATACACTTTGCACAGATCCATTAATCAGAGTTCGTGGCAGCAGTGAAAAGTCACTTTGAACCGTGCAAAAAAATCTATCAATCGGGCCCTATATTCGGTGAGGATGCCCTTATTTGTAGAATCATAAGTATCATGATTATAATCCTATTTTGAAAATATGTGTCCATGTTTTAATGTTATTTTAATAGCCATTTCATATATGTTTAATTTTAAAATGATGAAGCTGTTAGTCGTTCCAATCACTCATTGACATCTTCACTCACACAGCAGAGTCTGAAGGTTTACAGTAAACACATGACATGTCCTTCACTCTATTACCTCAAATGAAACAATTTCATTTTTTCAAATGAGAGCAATGTTTTTTTTTAATCATTATCAGTAATTCGAAGATTAAATTAGCACTACCAGTCCGTGCCTTGGGAGCTACAGTGATTTGACAGTGTTAACCAGAGTTTCAGGAAAAAATGGGGAATGCAGGGAAATTTGTGTACATTCGCTAGGGTGCTGCCTTGATATGCCATGGAGGGTGTCATGTTATGACAAAGCCAGAAGGACCAACATAGGACAGGGGCACTTCCATGCATATGTTATTATAGCCTCATAGGGCCATGTGCTACCAGCAGTGAACACTTAACAAGCTGAGCTATTTTACCAGCTATTTCTTCTTAAATGTGCATACCACCACATTTTGTAATGCATTGCTTCCAGTGGGTACATATCTTATTAACATAACAATTATATTCCTACTACTTCTAAGCACTGTAATTATATCATGGCCCCCTAGTAAACATGATAATAGTTTTGCTATATTTTCTTTTAAAGAGGACTTCAGGTGACAGGAGAGCCTGATGGCTAAATATCATGATATATATTTGTGTAACTCTGCAATTGATTAAACAGCATTATTTGCCACAATTGGATAGCTCATCGAGCTAAAAGCTCAGCTCTGACACATGCCAGTATGGACTTTCCAGGTTCATATTTCAGCCGGGCTGAATCAGTCCTTCATCCTTCTAAGGTTGATACACTAAGTACTATTACTTTTCATACTAATTACACCCATTTTACAGTGCTTAAAAGCATGAGGAATCGGGAGTCAGACATGAAGTGCTATACATAAATGGATGCTATAATACTAACAATTTTTCTTGGATAGGGGAAAATCTAGGCCACCTTAACGTTAAAATGTGGAGTATTTTTGTACAATATGAGAGGCCTCAGAAAAATAAAACATACAAGTTGCCAGTAAATAAATAGCTCTTCATCTGCAGTCTCCAATCTGACTGGCTTGTACAGACATATACTACTCTTCCATCTTGCCTTCGCGATTAGGGCACATTAGAGAACGTCAAAAATTAAGTGTGTATCTAAGACCTCACTTCATATTTGTTTTCACACTGCCACTGGCGGCAGGTGAATTTTTTAAATGGTGGTGCGTACATATTTGCCACAGATTTGCTAGAGCGACCAAGCTTAGAGAGGGAGCCTGAACCACCAAAAGATGGTCCGGTGGGGGTTCTCCCTGAAGCACATGTTTTTAATAATAGGATAGTCCATACACCTAATAACACCTATCATGTTCGCTCCATCATAGATGATCAGTAAACAATGCCATAGCAAGATATCATAGCTAGACTAGCTGCAGCAAAATGCAAGTGTAGGCATGTAATAACACTCATCATTACCGTTTTATCATAGATGGGCAGTAAAAAATGCCATGCCACAATAAGAAATGGCAAAATTGATTGCATCAAAATGCCAGGGAAGCTGTGCGATAACAATATTCAGGCTTGCTTTATCATGCTTTTAAAACAGGAATGATAAGTGTAAGTATGTGGCTAGACTAGAATGTTGGTGTAGTAAGTCTAGCAATGTCTCACAGTGGCATGACATTTTTTACTGTGCCTCTATGCCCAATAAAATATGTCATGCCACAATAATAAATGGCTAGACTAATTTAATCAAAATGCATTCTAGCCATGTAATAACACTTATGATGCTTGCTTTATCATGCCGGTAAAGCAAGCAAAAGTGTTATTATGTGTCTAGACTGGCATTTTGGTGTAGTAAGTCTAGTCATTTCTTATTGGTGCATGACATTTTATACTGATCTTCTGTGATACTGTATCATAGATGGCCAGTAAAACATGGCATGCCTTAGTAAGAAATGGTTCGACTTATTTCATCAAAATGCCAGTCTAACCAGGTAATAACACTCTTCATGCTTACTTTATCATGCTTTTAAAGCAAGCATGATACATTGTATTATGTGACTAGACTGGCAAGTCTGGCCATTTCTTACTGTGGAGATGACTAGTAAGAAATGTCATGCCACAGGTTTAAAGCAAGCATGGTAATTGTTATGATGTGTCTAGAAGGCATTTTGATGCAATCAGTGTAGCTATTTCTTACTGTGGCATGCCATTTTTTTACTGGCCTTTCATGATACAGTATCATAGATGTCCATTAAAAAATCTCACCTCCTCCTCTCCCTCCTTTCCTATGAATAAACCCCATGTTTCATACAGACCTGTTATGCAAACATCTTTCCTAAGGTTGTCATTACAGACATCCCCACTTTCTTTCAGCATCCAGTTGTCTTGGTATGCCTTAGGTAAGCTAATCTCTCCCCTCTAGAAAATATTGATATCTTTGAAGGCAAGAGATGGCATATTACTATGAATTCTTCTATGCACTTGAAGGTGGTCAACATCAATAAAAAATGACACGTTTGTGCTTAATGGCAGCCAAGGATATCAACTTTATTTTCATTACTTTCTCCCAGACGTATATTCATACTAGTCCTGACACTGGCCCTCTCACTATTTCTGATCCCCCCCCTCAGCTAACATCTCTAAGAATCCTCTAAGGTCTTTGATTTCCAATGCACCCTCTGCTGTATGCATTACTCATAAACAAGGAACTGCTCCTACTGGCAGTATTTCCACACTGTCAAACCATCTAGGTCCAGCCTTTCTCCTGTCTAGTTAATCAAAACTCCAGGTCAGCGGTCAAACATGTGGCTAACATTCACAACATTCTCGTAAACAATTAGGTCAGCTTTCTAGGCCTAATGGAAATGTAGTGCTCTAATAACTTCAATACAATAGTGCTACAGTTCTCTCTTATAATCAAACTGAGACGGAGGTACTAAAAATCTATTAATCCCAAATTCCGATTACTATGATCCTATATACTTCGTCCTTTGAAATGATGTCATGCAACTGCATTCCCAGCGCTTTCGAATATACAGCAGTAATCATTATCTCTTGACCTCTTTGGTTCTCCAGATGTTTTGAACTATAACTCCCATGAACTCTAGCCAACATAATCAATGGTGATGGATTATAGGAACTGTAGGGAACCAGCCATGTTTTAACCTCAGTGGGCTGCTAAGAACTCCATATGACCCGACTGCCAATACTAATGTCATCATGGGCAAATTCAAACTCTGGTTTGATTCTCCTTCCTTCTAATTATTTCTCAAAAACATTCTTTATTCTCAGAGATTCCCTGTTCTTAGGGTCTCTCCTTGTAGTTTCACTGTTACACTTGCCATATCTTGAATGCTATCACCGCCCCCCCTCTCAATCGGAGTGCTCAAATATACAATGCAACCTCATTGGTATGAACATTAACTACATTTAACTATCTTTAGTAAGCATAGAAAACACTTCAACTCTTCCCTTCTTCCTGATCTGTGGATCATGCAAAAAAACCTCCATAAAATAGGGCACCTAAGATGTCTGTGCTGATGTCCACACCGAGCTGTGAAAGAGCTCATCTGCCATTTTAAACAGTGCACATGAGTGAGCAGTAAGCCCACTCATAGTGCATCCCAGAGAGCATCTCAGGAGGCTTGTGCTATGCCACAGTCCTGTGTCGTAGAATTTTTCAATGAGTCATTATGATTTATGTATTATTCCTGATCCAATATGTGTGTATTGGACCTTTATTTGTGTTGCCATGGGCATTAACATAATGCAACAAGTTACTGTTTGGAGCATCCCTTAAAGGTATAGTGGAACATAGGTTTGCCTTGGGATGATACCCTGCAACATTGACTAGGGGCTTGTGGTCTAGGTCAGTTGACGCTCCCCACACTGCCCCTAGGCTCAGCACCATTCCAAAGGGGGTCGCACCAATTCCCCTTGGTCATCCCTAACATCACACCAATGGACTAGCAGGGGACTGTGTAACATAGTTCCCCCCGCCTGCTCCTTTGAAGCTTCCCTCCAGGATTTTCACAGGCTACTGACTTAAAGAGTTTGCATTATTCTGTAGCCGCCCCTCACAATGACCAATCGTTAACATACAGGGCATGAGGGAAAGGAACCATCTCATTATGTAATGATTATGGTTCTTGGTCGGCACCAAATACAATAAAAGATGTGCATGGATTGTACCTATGATTATTCTGTTAGTTAATACTTAGGGACACCTGTACCCCATTTGACTGCCAGACACTCTAGGTCTATTGAGGTTTAATTATTTTCCATTGGTAAGAGATTCATACTGATGAAGAACAATGGATGCTTCCTTACTTCATACTTGGGATAGAACTGCCCCTAACTCAACTCAGAAAGTACCAGTTTGTGGGATAAATCTGTTTATTTATTTTATTTATATTGGGTATTTATTGAGCATAAACCTAGCTTTGATAAGCAGCAGTGCACTGGACACAACTGGTTAATAGACATAATGGTAAGGGGGCACAAGTTGCATCAAGGTTGTGTTACATGGTGTGCAGTCAAAATATCGAAATAAAAATGTCGAAAGACAAAGAAATCGAGAAAAAAAGTCGAATTATTTATTTTTTTATTTATATTTATTTTTGGCTCTCGTAAAAAAAAAAAGAGGAGGGGTTGGGGGGAACCCCCCCATTTCGAATAAAAAACGTATTAAAAAAGAAATTCGACTTTTTGTTTTTTGGCGTTTTTTTTTTTCAATATTATGACTTTCGACTTTTTTTTTCCGATATTATGACTATGACCCGTGTTACATACAACTAAGCAGCAGGAACAGTTATTAGTGGTGAGATGTGGTCAGCTAGCAGTAGGTTCCAGGGTGTTCATGGTGTGTGAAGAATGTGATCCTTTTTAGTTCAGCCATTACATGGGATATGAGCTGCACTACAGCAAAGTGATATGCAATGTTCACAAGTATAAAACTATGCAGTAGGTACATACATCCTGATGCACAGATGTGGGCAGGGGCTTGGTTTACCAGGGTATCTGACTGAAAGCCTGATTCTGAGCTCTTTGTAAAATAAGAAAAGTGATATTCCATGATGTAAAGACACTTTTCTCATTTGCTCCATAGTCTGTGCCTTTTTTAATATAGGCGCAGAATATGTAGCCAAAAATAAACAACTCTTTCCATCACAGAATGACACTTTTCTCATTTTACACAGAGCTCTGAATTAGGCCCTAAGGTGCTAAAACATCATCATCAGAACACACACTTACATTTTCCTAGCTCTATCTCAACTAGGAGACCAGGGGTCATAGTGCAATTGGTGAAGACAAGAAATTAAGCTTTTTCAGCAGTCATGGCACAGCCTAGCCCACCAATTCCACCCATTTACTTTAGCTTTCATTTTACACGACCATGGACTTTGATTTAGAATCTCACCCTTAGAACATAATTCGTATTTCATGTTATTAAATGATCTCCAATTACTTCTTGTTATTGATACTTTTTTGTGATGTATCCAATGGGCTGTGAACTTGCAGTAAAAACTTCATTAACTTAGTGCCTAGGGGCAGAATCATACAAAACGATACTGATTGCATCTGCCAGTGCCTTCATTTTACTTTAATGTGTACTGTTACCAACCAGCATCTTCAGTAATAGTAACTGTGGACTGGAAATCCTCTGCGTGTTCGGTCACCTCAGTGCTACTTTCCAGCTTAGCACATACTGATAGTATTAGAGCCATCGATAGTACTTTGAGCCAGTGTTGCATATCAGGTTGATATTGATAGCTTCCTTCTAAGGTGTTACGACAACCCAACAAAACCCATAGCATGCTGACTTTAGACAAATAAAATAATGCTCATGGTGTAATGTCTGCCCGGGGCAACACAGGTCCTTGCATGGTAATTGAGATGCCAAACTGCCACCATTGAATCAGGGTCGAGTCTGAACATAGTATTTTTCAAGACCCAATCTGGTGACATCACTGAACCCTAAATGGAGACATATAAGTTCTGCCATAGGTAGACAATTCCATGCAAACAGGTGAATTTCATCTACATAACAATGGTGAAAAGAAACAAGATTTGAGAGCAAGAACATTATCCCAAATTCCAAGAAAGTCTCAGTGCCCTTGTGAAAAACACAAGCTCTTAATTGGAAACATTTGACTCAACGCAATGTGCAGTATGTCTCCTTACTGTCTCTTCCCCTGCTTATGTTTTCTGCCTTTGAACCTACAGTGGTATAAGGGTCTTATACGGGTATGGTTATGTGCTGATTACTCTGGGGCATTTTGAAATAAAGGACCCAAACAGAGCATTTAAAAATGCTCATTAAGGTGTTTTTATGAACCAACTTGTTTTTGATTATCCGCAAATTATCTTATTTTGCAAGTCACGCTCATTTGGTTGGTTGCACATGCTGAAGTCTCATTTCTAATCTCCAAACAAGTTCCATGGCCTTAATTGCAATCACTCTACCGGCGAAACATCATTTATCACCAAAACCTTGAAAAAAATGGTAATCTCCACTAAATGAAAATGATCCCAAATGAAAACCATTTACTTTGTATTTAATTTAATTGCACATAGTTCTAACAAGAACTTTTACAATCAACATTAATTACACAAAATACTAACAACACACACAGCACTTGCAAATCCAACGTATTACAACAATACATAATACAAATCCAATTTAAACAGAGTTAGTTGTCCTCATTTTACAATTACACAATCACACACTTACAAATCCTGTGACAATTCCATATTACTAAAAAACAATTTCATCTTGCTAAAAACCCATTTAATCATATATACAAATCATGATTGAGCGATTGCATTTAAATGTTTAGGGATTTGACTCCATACAATCAGATACACAGGTACAGTAGAACCTCTCCATCCCTATAAAGTGCTACATGGAGCTTGTTGGAATCTGTATTTAGACAGAACACCCGAAACTCAGTAGATATAATCAATGTATAGTCATAAACAAAGGGTCCCAAGTTGATCATATTTAGGGATCCCATACAGGGGATTCCGTAAGGACATGTTTGGCAGTCTCCCGATTTACCCTCACCTTACAGATTCTACAGTATTTGACATCCTTGGGCAGCTTCCGTTTAGCACTGCAAACCGCCCATACTGGTAACTGGTTAATGTACAGTTTTAAACGGAAGCTGTGTACAACGGGGTCGGGGAAGAGCGACATGTAAACTTCTGGTTTCATGTACTGATGGACCACTGATGCCACACAACTGCAACCCTTTAGTTTAGGTGATCGTAGTTGCACTGCCAATACCAATTCGCCAGACGGCGGTTAAACACACATTCAAGGTGGCAAAAACAGCGCACCTACTGAAGTCTAGGAACCAATCAATATTGTTACACAGCTCCCTAAATCTTTCAACTGGTGGGGTTAAAACACCCCCAACTAGATCAAGATCACAGCTCTCCTAATTTAGTCAATAGGGGGCAAGCTGGAGCAGTCTTTACTTTTAGCATCAGGCCACCACTTCTGGACATTAGTTGTGCTTTCATAGAGAGTAAACCCGAGCTCGAGTCACACAGATTGAGGCAGATCTCGATAACCCCAATACAGCTCTCCAAAAGTGGCCCTCTACTAGATCTAGCCACTTCAGATCTCCCATCTCCGGAGACTCAGCCCATAGATAATGGAAGGGCAGAACCAATTTTTGAAGAGGGCCAAAACACGTTTTAATGAATAAACGGCATATTCAATGGAGAACTTTTTCAACATACAGGTTATTTGTCTTGCCCTTCTAACCTTGGATTCAATTATGTCCCCATACCCAGATTTTGTCGACATCTCAAGAACCCGATATGTGTATGCATCAGTGTATTCAATCGTACCAACGTTAACTGTAATTTTTACATCTATTCACTTTTTTTGCCGAAACCAGCATAACCGGTGTTTTGCTCAAATTTATCGTCAGCTGACTTTCATTCGCAGACAACACTATTTCGTTTAACATGCCCTTCAACCTAGATAGCATTTGGTCGAATATGGCCAAGTCATCTGCGTACAACATCCCCGGAACAAAACAACTTCCAATTTTGGGGGAATGCCCTGCCTTATCCATCAGACGACCAAGCAAATAAGCGATGTAAATAGTGAAGAGCCAGGGAGATAGCATACAAACATGCCTCACTCCACTGCTAATAATCATCTGCTTTGAGATCAGGCCATCGTCACCAACCAAATTTGGCCCGATGTGTTAGTATACAAAGCTGCAATTAGTTCTAGAAGCCAACTCGGACAGCCCACTTCTGCATTTTCTTCCAAAGGATGTTGTGGTCCACTTGGTCAAAAGCAGACCTAAAGTCTACAAAGCAAGATACACTGAGGCACTGGATCTAACATTGTCTGCAAGATTATTGTGTCTAGGACTCTAAAGTTATGTACAGTGCTGGACATGGGCGAAAACCCATCTGGAAGGGATGTAAGATGCTATTCCCACTAACCCAAAATTGCTGGTGTTGCAGCACATAGGAAGCAAATACCTTACCAGTGATGTCAAGTAAAGAAAAAAACAACCTGTAGTTTTTAGGGGCCAATCGATCTCCAGCTGGCACCAAGCTTGATTTTCTCCAAGTCGGGTATTGTCCTGGTGGCACAAACTTTGTCATACAAAGGGCACAAAATACCCATCATAGATCCACATCCCCCTTTAATACTGCTGCAGAGAGCCCATTAGGCCTAGGTGCTCTAGACATTGTAAGCTTTTTCAAGTGAGTACATACATTTTCTAAATTAACACCATGGGCCATTGAAGACAAGGGGCCTCATTACGACCCAGGCGGTAAGTTACCGCCTGGGTCGTACCTTTACCACCATGGCGTAAACTATGTTTACGCCATGGTGGTTGGCGGACTTACCGCCCCATTCCGAGTTTGGCGGGGCGGTAAGTCCCCAATCCCCATTTACCCTTCCCCATTCCCATTTTTGCCCCATAGGGCATAATGGGAGTGGGGAAGGCGTTAATTACGCCACCGTAAATTACGGTGGCGTAATTAACTCCATGGTCCCTTAGCGCCATGGATCTTAACGGCTGCAAAAAGCAGCCGTTAAGATCTCCATGGCGCTAAGGGACCTCGTACTCAGGCGGTAAGGGTCGGCGCTGTTTACGGCGCCGTAAACCCCTTACCGCCTGAGTTGTAATGAGGCCCAAGGTGACCCTGGATCATCAGACATGTCCTTAACGTGGAACATTCTATCCTCAATATGATCGAGGCATACTCTCTCAGAGATGGGATTTCATAGTAACTGCTATGGGGATCTCCTGACAATATCCTCCACATAATACTTATGCTCCAAGGGCCTGATTCATTGAATATTTGCCTGGTTCAAAATGATTTTACACTGCTGAAAAGTGACTTTGCACTGCCGACACAACCCCTGTTTAATGGAACTGTGCAAAGTGTATTTTTGCCATGCAAAGCCCGGGCAAAGTCATTCTGTACTGCAAAAATGACTATGCACTGACTTTGCCCATACTTTTGACAGCAAAACTACACTTTGCATGGTTCCATGAATCAGGGTTTGTGTCGGCAGTGCAAAGTCACCTTTCAGCAGTTTAAATTCACTTTGTACGGGGCAAATATTCCATGAATCGGCCACATATCCTCAATGCCTCTAACATCTGTTGCCAATTCCCCGTCAACCCCATTTTCTGCTTTCTTGCACACCAATTTCTATATTGGTTCTTCAGCCTGCGGGAATTTCTCCATACTGAGTAAGTCACAGAGTTGGATTTGGTTAAATCACTGAGCTACTTACTTAACCTTCTTTTTGCCCCATTAATCTCGGGATCATAGGAATGGGTAGTCTTTTTCTCAGACCTTGTTATCACTTTGTCCCTCCTTGCACCGGTTCTACCGCCAAGCACCTCAACCAATGTTCAATTTCATTTACAGAACGGGGTAATAAATCGACATTAGCATCGTGTAATTCATGCTATACTGTTTCGCAAGCTCTGATCACATTACGTTCTGTCCACATCAGCCTATTCCCCGCCTGAGAGGGTACAAGATCTACCAGGGCCCCTGGGCTTTAGCTCCAATGGGACTAATGACCACGTTGTACTGAGGACTGCATGATCACTGGCCATACTCTTACAGCTAGATAAGGAACTAATTATCTCAGTCATTACATTGTCACAGCACACATAATCCAGAGTAGCCCTCCCTTTCCCACCCTGCCAGGTGTGCTCCCCCAGAATGTCCCAGTCCGTTCTCCCATTTAGGATCGGCAATTCCCATTCACACAGATATCAAAGCCACTTTTTGCCCCTTACATTCCCCTCCTTAAGTACCATTTTGCTTTCCTTAGCGAGAGTTCCAAATTTTACCACATTCAGAAGGTCCCCACACCTGGCATTTAGGTCACCACCCAAGATAATACAATCCTTCTCTGGCACTCTTAACCAGCTAATAATCACTGCATCTACATATGCAAATATGTAATCAGTGACAGCTCCCCCAGGGGTGTCATAGATATTAAGCAACAATACCCGTTTTGACTGTGAAGCCTCCCTCAGAATCACTTCAACAGCCAACATGTTACCGTCAGGGTCAAGTGGGAACACTAAACTGGATTGTAACTCAAGGTTTACTAAAATCAGTAGGCCTCCCAACGGGCACCCCCACGTCCCTTTTTTTGCTGGTGCCTGGTTAATGCTGAACCCATCCACCAGGAACTACTCGGTTAACCTTGTTTATTGGAGGAAAAATACAAAATGATTCAATAATACATCAACGGAGGCGCCTTTCTGAAGAAAATGAGAATGACCTCTGGTATTCCATGAGGCCAGGGTACATTTTAATGCGGCTGTACCTTCAACACCATCAAACATACTCTTAAACCATTGCCAGCCTTGAGCATTGTCAATCACCAAGACTGTTGATTCATTTTTGCCTTTTCCGACAGCCCCCTTTTGGCTCTGAGAACAAGCACAGTGATTACAACAATCCTCCACTAGCGGGACAATATGGGCCACATCCAGCTCATAACCACTTCATTCCAAGGAGTCAGCATGCGCTCTTATTGCACAACCACCCAAACCAGTTTTCACAGGCTCAACATAATCAAAGTCAAATGAGGTCAGTATACGAAGGGCTGGTATTTTCCCACAGGTCCTTAAAAGTTCCCTTTTATAGATATGTGGGCTGTGGCCTTTCACTGCAGACTTCCTGATTGTAGATTTTCTAAGATCAAACGCCTCGTTGCTTGCTGGGGCAGATAGTGGGTGCATCAGAAGGCCACCTGCTTTAGCAGTTGCCAAGGCAGGGTTACCTCCCATTGCTAGCTCGTCTCCCAACACTGGGGGCACATCCTTAGGCACTTCAGGCACAATCTCCACAAAGTCAACCCTTCTAGGGGGTGAGGGATCCGGAACAGTATGCAGCGCCTCCTCATTGTCTTTGAGTAGCCAACTAGTCAGCGTGCCCACACTCAAAAGAATCTGCTTCTTCTTATGAGCGGTTCTTTTCCTCAGCTGTTAAGATGACTTCATCTGGCTGACTACAGTGACGATAGTCGAATTTAGTGGCTGGGAAATATCGTTACCAGTTGACACCACAGGGATGACATTTCTGTTGGCAATCTTTTTTAGTTTAGCTCTCCTACAAATCTGTTTGTGCGTTAGGTGACAGCAAGGGGATTGGGCCGAAGTGTCTGTCTGACCGCTCATAACAACCGGCCAATCTTCAGATACATGGACCCCATTAGGTAGGTTCTGTGGCCTTCCCCCCATGAAAGCTGTATCCTCCTTGCATACCACCTCCCGACACGCCGCCAAACTGCCTTGTAGCTGTATAATGAGCTCACTTTATTTGAATACATCTTCCTGGATTCGCCCGATAAATTAAAAGAAATGTTTTACTGCAAAGTTCAAAACATCCCACGAAGATCCCACCTCTAGGTGCTCTGTGTGATCATCATAAGAGCAGTGGGTATTTCCAGACAGGCGAGTGGACCCCAGCTCTGTGGGCCAGCGCTCCATCTGCACCTCAACATGTACTTCAGAGGGAGGTGAGTTGAGGGTATGAAACAAGTTGGGGGAGGCAGAAAGCCTTTGAGAGACCAGCAGGACCACCCCAGGAGGAGGACGGTAAAGAGGTGGAGATGGGGGCAGGGCAGTAGGACAAGGAGGAAGGAAAAAGGGGGGACGCCTGGGCCACACCTCCCCAGGAGGAAAATTGGCAGGGAGTGAGGGGCAAACAGACTCTGTAGGGCGCTGCCATTGCACATCAATTAACACAAATGTGATAAAGAGTTATTATAAATATCCCCAAATTATGCATTCGAGGTGGCCCCCAAGGACAGTGCACTCATTGATTTGTTACTCTTGGCATCTGGTGCAACTAGAACAGCAGGCTCACGCGTCACTTTTGCACTCTTAGATTTAAAGTATTTGGAAATGTGTCCTGCACAGGGCAGCAGAGTCCTCTCTGCCATGTCCAGCCCATGCTGCATGGGTGCTTGGCCTCCTTTACACTCCTCAGTGGGAATCGTTGAGGGCTCAGAAGCACAGCACGCTTGTACCCGTTGGCCTTTCAATAGGGTTTATTTTTGCTTTTATGCAAATTGTATGTCCTTTGCTTGTAGGTTCCTTTGCCTGGCATAGCTAACAGTAGTGCAACAAGATTTTAAACACACACCTTTACCTTCTGGAGATCAGTATCGATGGCAGTGTCGAGGACCTGGTCCTCGTCCGCTTACAGTGCAGGAGGTTTATTCGCTCTTCGTAGACAGTAAGTCAGGAGCCTGGGGTCTCAAATTGACACAGCACACTGAGCTTACAGAAAACACAGAAAACACACTCCTCACACTCTGCATCTGGCTATGGGGCTATGTGTAAAATTGACAACAGCAGTAGTATAAAGGGCAATCGGAGTGATGTGCTGACCTCGAGCAGTCCTCCAAGCACAGAAAACACACTCCCTACACTCTCTGACGCTCTGCGTCTGGCTATGGGGTTATGTGTAAAATTGGCAGCAGCAGCAGTAGTAGAAAGGGAAAGCAGACTGATGTGCAGACCTTGAGCAGTCCTTCAAACACAGAAAACTACTTTCTTCTCCTGTACGTTATACTGTGTTATGTGTGTTATGTTTAGTGCCAAGACAACAACTGCACCTACCCGTGTTGCACCTCATTCCATACAATATATTGTGGGAGGCATTACACAGAATACCACTTGATGACACTATTGATTGGGATGACAGGCAGGGGACAGAACAATCTGAGAGGTCTACCAGGTGCTGGAGGAGTAGGTGGTGCGGAAATTAATATAAGCAGAACCCAGCATAGTTTTTCCAATGTAGAAGAGGGGCATGCAGGTGTTCTAAAAAGAGCACAGAAGCAACATGGCTTCCCCATTCCCTTACTCGCCTGTATGCAAAGGATGCACAATGATCTGTGAATCCAGAAATTGAATTTACACCTTCTAAGGAACCATGCAAGTTTCTTTAAAGATACCATAGAATAGGGTCATGGTGATGCGGCTTCCCAGATCAAGCAGCTAGAGGAAACAAAGAGACTCAAAGAGTAGCCACCTTTTCTGACATCTATTACATAGGCATGCACACACCTGCAGATGAACTACACCTCCTTTCCACCAGACTTCTATTCATTCCACCCAAGCAGCCTTAACAATATATGTGAGCATTCTTCAGTCTAGCGTCCCTCCCCACCTTTGGCTGTCAACCCCAGACTACTCTTCCAGCCTTCTACTGACCCTTGACACCCTGAGCACCTGACATTACTGCTGCCTTGACTATTCTCACTGGCACTAATGCAACACCCCTATGCCATGGTCACCTTTACAGCACCCCCTAACGCATCCCTCACCTCTGCCTCGTGTTTCCAAGGAGGAGGAGCACAGGTGCCCAATTGTTTGGCTACCATTTGAGAACCAATACTGAAGAGGTTGCGCAGATCAGTATTGGCATCTTTAAAACCTTGACAAGCGCTCTCCAGCCAAGTTAGTCCACATTTTGTTCAAATATTTGGTGAACTTCACCAGTGTCAGCAATAATTAAAAAATAACTTTGATTCGTTGGACAACAAGGCACACCTTAATCTGAAGGCCACATTTCTCTGCTTTTACCCCTCGGGGTTCATAAGTGGTTACGCCCAGCACCATAAGAACAAGGTAAAGGAATTCTTGAGGATGTAAATATAGAATTCATGGCATATGCTGCACATTCTTCACTGTCAGCACCCTTGGGCCCTTCGTCCATCAAAGCTCTGCCTCATACACCTCTGTTCAACACACAGAACTTTACCCTTCAATTCCGCCTCTTGAAATTAGTGCTAGAGCAAAAATGCAGCATTATCTGCCATAACATCCCAACGGATTTAGTCCGCTCTGTAGCTGCTCTATCGAACTGTAATGTATTTACTTAGTAAATGCATGTCAAATCAATGAATGCAAACCATGTCAAAATAATATGCTGTGTCTTCTCCAGCTGCAACCTTGAAGACTGGGATCACACCGGTAGCAAATTGACAAAGGGCCACCCCGTGGCAATAGATCTGATCATCGATATAACAAAACATTTAAAAATACAATTACATAGAGCTGATCTAGCCAGAGACCCCCCCCCGACCCCCCAGCGGGGTACGTACAAAAACAGTGAATGGCTGTATTCTATGTTCCCTGACTTACACTGTCCAGTTATCTCCCCTTTGCCCCCAATAAAACGACTACAAAGAAACAGAGAATGCACCTACTTTCTATGCACTGCCTAGTGTTAGTGGCAGAATAAGGTCTCTGTTTAGAGGACAGCTTGGTGGCATATCAGTGCTTCTCTATCAAAAACAAGGGGAGATGTATCAGTAACACCGAGCCATACAGACAATCAATAGGCGTGAAAATGCTACAGCATAGCTTAAATAGCATCGCTCATTTCGAAATGGCCAAAGGTGGTACACATTTTCAATTCAAGGGTGCTGTATAGCTTTGCTAGAGAATAGAAATGTGCAATAACTTACATGGTATAAGGATGAGTTTATGCTGGGTGGGCAAGCAATTTCAAATTCATTAATATCAGTAAACAAATGCAAAACATTAGATGGTAGTGTCAGATTGTACTATTTTGCACAGATTGATGCTGGGCCACTTAGCAGACACCTGAACCACAATCAACAAGAATAGCACTTGACCATGTAACTTGCATACTATCTAAACAGTGAGTGCAAGTGAGAGGCCATGACAATGCATACTTTTGTAGTTTACCAAAAGGCTGATGTGCATTATTAAGCGTATCGTCTGTGCCAGTACAGCAGAATAGCTTTGCTGTCGAGTGGCCATGGGGCCACAGCATTGAAACAGTTATAAAAAAAATGTATGGGGCAGAGCTATAGCTCGCAGCTCCACTCTTCTAGGCAATTGCTGCTCCACACTGTGCACACAGTTGTACTATTTCATGTGCATCTCCCCATTCTAATAGTAAGTCTGATGGAACCAGTTAATACCATGTTCTCAGTTGTTCTGTGAGGAAGTCTGGATGCACGGGGAGTGGACAGAACATCAGGGGTGAGGAAAAGGCAGACATCAGGAGCTTTTATGAGAGGGGACATTTAAGGCAGAATAAACTCAGCATTTGCCTCCCATGGCTGACTGAGGACTCAGCATAATTCTTGAATTATCTCTTATTTATTTTAAAAACTTGATGAGAATTACATGTTTGAGGTTCAAATTCACCACTGTAAATGTCATGCCTATGTCATAGGCAGAGTTGAAAGTTCTTGTTCAGTACAGGCATTACATTCCAAGAGCACAGGTTCACATGTCTATTATGTTCATGTAGCAAATTTCTTTCAAATCTGTTTTTGCCTAAACATTTTCTTATCCTATCCAATAGTTCAGTCTCACTTAGAGACTTCTAAAGTCTCTTCAAATCAGCCCTGGTCCGTGACCTCACCATCACAATCAGATTTAGGTCTGGAGACTTTGATGATATCTGGACCCATTATAGCCCCTTGTTCTCTATGAATGTCCTAGATGATGAATGTCTTCCTTCAATGTTCACAGCTATCCAGTGTTTTCCAGTGTTGAGGACATACAACATGTCCACACACACTTTTTATAGGAAGGCATTGACAAGGGTGAAGAGTGAAGGGACGTTAGAAATGTGCGATGACTCTTCCTGGTACCTGAGTAAGTTACAACAGTCAATGGAGATCAACTTTGGGATCAGGACAGTTTTTTTTAAGGGTGCACTTTTAAGGAGGGGTACCTTGTTCAAGTCAGCATATTCTTCTCATTTGATGTACTCATTCACAAAGGTCTACCTACAACTGACGCAAACCCATATCTAGGGACATTGTCAGTAGGGGGCAGGTTTCATTCAGGCAGTGTGGGGGGCGGCCTAATTATAAGTGCCACCAGATTGACACTTTGCAGACTTCTTCCTTTTAAACTCCATATGTGGATTGATACCGGAATTCCAGAGAAAATCAGTACTGGACTTCCATGGATATTACTACTCTGGCTAGGATACTCAGAGTTCAGCAGAGTTATTCTCATATGTTGCTAGAATAATGAATTATGATAATTGAACATGGTCTGGCTGTGGGACTCTGTGTTGTACTTTACATGAGGCTTGCTGGTATTTGTAGATGTGTTTGCATTTATTTGAAAAACAGGGATGTCAATTTCAGCCATGGCCAGTGGGCATGGTCACTCTATATTTTAAAACACTTGCAACCCATTGCTAAAAGATGTTCATCAGTCACAGACTGATTTAGAACTGTTTTGATGGTGGTATTGTTACGTACAAAAGATTGCAGACTTCGAGAACTCACCAATGTTTTTAGTAAGTGTGCAGTGAGATTACATTATTTGCCATGGGTGGTACAATCTCTTTGTTTTATGGCGGTCTCTTGCTGACTGTTGCGATACATTGCATGACCCCAACTAACAGCATTTAAGCAAGACTGTGGACTGTCTCCCATTCATGCAGTAACCAGGACCGACCATGTTTAGCTTCAAAGTGGGGAAGGGGTGGTCCCCTCAGGCCACGTTGCTCAAAGTGGTCTTGTAACTTGGGTTCATTTACTAGGTAACATGGCCTGTGGGGGCTGGCCCCAGTTACTGCATGGAAGGGGGACCTGGAATCCTCTCTGGTCACTGGCCATGGCCAGTGATTGTTCCCCCCTAACGTCACTGTAGTTATAAAGATAACTTTTTTTTTTTTAAACTATGTATAAAAGATAGCAGGCTTTGAGAATTCATAATGTTTTTAGGCAATGCGCCGTGAGATTAAATTATTTGCCAAGGATCACACACTTTGGCTAAGCAGCAAACTACAAGCCCCTTGTTTTATAACCTCTCTCTTGGTGACTGTTGTGATACATCGCACAACCCCAATTTACCATATTTAAGCCACACAGAAAAGGGAAAAAAAATGACCAGTTGCAAGAAGAACATATGACAAGGTATTTTTGCCTCATAGCGAAAATCAAAAGCTGGCACCCATGAAAATATGCACAGTAAGTGAATATATATCTAAAAGTAAAATAAACTAATGTTGTGCAATTGATCTTCCCCCTAGAAGAAAGTGTGCAAGACAAAATAGCATTGGACTTAAAAAAAAAAGTATTAACACCAGAGGAATAACCTGAGAGAGCAAATGTTCCAATCAATATGCTGGTAAAGTATAAAAGGTGTGCACCCTTTAAACCCAGCCATCTGTTGTGAATTATTCCCTGGAAAACAAAATACCAATATGAAACAAGTGCTTATGGTCTTGTGGGTAAGCGTCTGCACTGGGAATATAACAACCTACGTAAAATCCTAGTAGCCAAATACATGAGCAAGCTTGCCAACCTCAAAGAAACCCAATAGGGTTGCGTTCTCCCTCTGAAAGAAAAGTTACCCTGCCCACCCATATGTGTCATTTACTAGTGCCATGAAAAGCAGCCGCAATCAGGGGAAAATAGCTGCACCAGTGTCAAGTATTGGAAACTCTCTTGCCACAACATGGGCAAACGCTCATGACTTACTCGCCCTCTCATCATTTCCCCTGCTCACTCCCATGTCTGGCTTTCAGCAATACTCTGATTTATAAAGATAACTTGAAAAATACACATATCATAGTGCCACACACATATATAACGCCTTATTGTACTATGTTAGGCAAAAAGTGTACAATTGTGGCATTCTTACCCCAATCTTGACTGGGAGATTATAAATACCAGTATGCAATTCAGCAAAAAGCAATAAAATGGTCTCTGAGTGCAATAATTTCAAGGACTGACAGTAGCATGGTTTAAAAAATAATATTGGGGATGCTGTGTGTTTTCTTAGTGTGTTATGAGATATTTAAAACTAAGAAAACACACGGCATCCGGGATGGTGTTTCATCTTTCAGTAACCAGGACCGGCTCTGCTTTGCGTCAAAGCAAGGATGGGGCCGGCCTCCAACTGGTCTTGTAACTTGGGCTCAATTATTAGGTAACATGGTCTGAGGGGACTAGCACCTTCCTTGCTTTGAAGCTAAGCAGGGTTGGTCCTGGTTAATGGATTGGAGACCGAGATGCCTGTTGTGCCATGGCCAGTGATTTTTCACCCCGGACATCACTGTAGCTGTAAACAAATCTTTTTTTAAACCTTTTTTCTATAACCGTGAGTACAGATCTACAGATACCCTCGGCTATCTGTAGTCATATTATAGCAGCAAGTATCAGAAAAACAGCAAAACAAAATGCTTTCCTGCACCCCCAGGCCCTCATCAAGTGTCCCGCTCCTCTGTACCTGCTCCCCACACATTCATGATGACCTCCTCGCCTCCCGTAACCTCTCCCATTCCCTCCACTACACATGCTGTTTCCTTGATGCAGTTTGCTTTCAAATATCAGCTATTTGCAGCTATTCTGTCCATAACTGAGACTACAGAAAAGCTTTGTGTTGCAAACTCAGTCCCTAGACCCCCTCCAACTCCCTTATTTCACTTGGTGTCCTCTTGCCACCCCCTTGCCGCTAGACTGATGGCATGTGCATGTTTTTTTACCTGCAAGTGGCTTTTTTCCAGCATTTCTTTTTTTCCGATACCCTCAGTTATAGACGCGGCTTTCTCTTGCATCAAGCAAAAACAAGGGTGGTGGCTGTTAAATTTCTAAAAACACTTAGTTTTGGAAATTTACCAGAGATATAGCTATCTATTTTGGATAAGGGGGTACCCCATTCTCCATCAAATATTTAAAAAACTACTGCACGGAATAACCACAAACCACAAAAAGGCATCAAGTCAACTCTTTGTGCTCAAGTTGTTTTTGACCTGGTCCAAATCCATCCAGGTCTCGTATACCAAAGATTTGCCTTTTTTTGTCCATGGGAAAAGAAACCGGATGTAGGCTGCAATTTGTTTTGTTCTTCTCTTAATTAATTTTTTTTTTTATTTTTTAACAAATTGTTACCAACTTTGCAGTCTGGAGGAGGGGCGTGTCACTAATTGAGTTAAAAATTCAGGTCACATCCGTCGCACGAGTCAAAAATTATTAGCAATTCATTTTTTTGAGGTTCCTATGGGACTCCCACTCACCATAACTATAGGGTGTCAAGGTTTCATAGAATGGCAGAGCAGCTGTGTTTATCTTAGGAGAGAGATGTGAGCCGTAGGTAAGTACAATGAACTCAGTAAATAAAACTGCCCAAAGAAACACTTACACACGTGTAGTTCGTGTAGTTATAGTAAAATAGTTATTTATTTTATATACACAAGATAAAGTTATATTCAGATAAGTAAGTACTATTTCAAACTAATAAACACAATAGAAAACGAGTGTGGTACTTCAGGTGAGTACAACGAATTGAACACAGTCAAAGTTAAGTAAAATCACTTGTTATAGCAACTCAAAAAAATTTCTGTTGCAGGAATAAAAAGGGTAAGCAGCACCAACAATAGCAGGTCGATACTTTAAAAGACTTGTATTACTTTTCAGAGGCCTTAAGGCTTTAACAGTCCATCCCTATCTAGGTATTAGTTCTTCAAAGTCAAATTGGCGTTAAAGAAGATGAGGCACAGATGCAGAAAAGGCAAAGAACCCAAAGATTATTCAATTACGAGTAAGTAAAGGGATGTTGTTGGTAATGAAACGTTTCAGGGACCTTGGGAAAGGCTCCCTATGCGCGCACACGTGTTAGGCCTTTGTGAATGGTATCGGTGAGCACCAAAACACCGGAATCAGCACTTCAGCAGCAAAGTAGCAATAGAATGTCTCAGGTATGTACTACCATGAGTCCCACAGTACCTGAGTGTAAAGACTGGAGTGGGGTATCTGTACTCCTGCCCCTATATGGCAGAGTAGAATCACAGAGCACGCCAGCCAAGATTCTCTATAAGGTAGCTATGGACAAGCAATCAAGGCTTAAGCTCTCAGGAGGTGATGCAGGCTGGTTCTTAAGTACAGTGTAGTCCCCAAGCACCCACAAAGAAATGTCCACACACTATGTTAGTGATAACACAGTTCTTTATATAAATAAGGCTCACGTTATGTACACAATCACAATAACACACTTTGTGATTAGGTTAATCTAAACTGGTACATATATACAGTCTCAATGTGGTACTACAATTACTTCTTAGATTCCATTAAAAATGCATCAACTGTAGACAGTACAAATGGCATACAAATCAATTAATAAAGGGTATCAACAATAGACATAGGAGGAAAGCAGGTTGGTTAAGCAACAGGCAGAATACTGGCCCCTGTCGCTAGACACAGTTCTGTGTGAGGATCCCCCCACCTGGGCAACCTTTAACCTCAGAGTCTTATCTCCTTCTATAATTGTTCTACCACCCTAATGTACCTGGTATAGCAGATTTCTTCAATGAGTCGTCGACAGATCCTTCTTGAGTGACTCCCTTTAAGGCAGGAGTCACGGATCATTGATAGTCCTCGAAGAAGGTGAACCTTGGCATTGATAGTCTTCGAGGAAAAGGTTTGATGGCATTGAGGCAGCAGCTTTGGTCCTGGTGGTATTCGCCGATGATCAGTCGTGGATGTCCTGCAAAGACAAGGCATGCGGTGCACTGCGACAATGATAGTTTACTGCTGCAAAGGGTCACTGAAGAACTTTGGCCCAGCAAGGGCGTTGGGTCGTCTGTGTCTTTGTGATCTTCTGGTGGCAGGAAACCCACTGGCGGATTGTCCTCAGCATGTTGGCGGCCTCAACTTTCTTCCCGGGACAAAGTGGTCAGAGGTGTGGGCAAGAAAGTCCTTGGATTCAAATCTTCTTAGGCAATGGGGCGTTGTGGCTCCAGTCATCAGCAGCACAGCATCAAGATGTGCCTGCTTCTGGGCAACACGGCTTTGATGGGCCTCCAGCGGTTACGGCGGTCCTCCGAACCCTGGTCGACGACAGTGGACGGAATGTCTGAGTGCTTTAGTTCGAATTCCTCGGCAGTCCCATCTCCGGTCGACAGTCTTTTGAAGGATGGCTTCCAGGGCACTTCGGCAAAGGTTTTGCGGTCTGCACGATGCTCCCTCGTAGCTCAGGGAGAGGTCTCCTAGCCAGGTCCTCTCTCGGGTCAGTCCTCGACAAACTCGACAGCTTTCCGATCAGGTCAAAGCAAATGCAGCAGCAAGTCTTCTTCTTCCGACTGGGCTTCAATGATAAGCATTGAGTATCAACTTCAGCTTCTGAACAATTTCCATCAGTGAGAGGTCCCTGGATATACTATTTGGTCTCTCATTCACTCTGCTGAGTCATACTCAGGCAACCAATCACTCAGAAGGGCATACATGCAGGCAGGCAGCCAATCAGGCTTACAGTGCATTTAGGCCATTCTCCACCCTCCAGACACTCACAACAAGGAATGTGTATCGGGACAAGTACCCAGACATTCAGCACTCCATACTGCATTCATACCATTTTCAGGCAGGGCTGTGTCAGTCTTTGTGTCACATAACAGAAACCAGACACCCATAACAAGAAGTGCATATTGGTCACACACTCCATTCACCCAGGTCCCACCCCAAGGGTGTACCCACAACATACAGTCACTGGGAAGGCTCCAGCCAGTCTGGCATGGACTTCATCACAACACCATAAACGGAACTTCCACCCAACAGCCAGTCAGGGGGAAGGAACAGAGTTGGGCATCCCAGGACTTTGGGAACACAAGGTAACAGACAAAAGAAAGCAAGAGGCCACACTGGCCCTCTTGTCTCCTATATGAATCAACTGATTTCAATGGCAGGGCTTGGGTATCCCAAAATTAAGAATACTCAGATCACCTGTCAAAAATTAAGCATGGAGCTGCCACCAACCCATACCCTGCTCTGTGGGCCACACACAGGTGCCCAAAATCATACACTGGGGACAGGGTTGTACTCCCAATTATGGGTGCCATAAGGGTATCCCAAGGTTCTGTACACCAAACCAAAAAAAGGAAGAGCTGAGCTGACAGGAGTACCACATGGACTCCTGGGCAAAAGACAATACAGAACACACATGAAAAGGGACTACAGAACAAGGACAGGCAGACCCTGTCCCTCCAATGCATTTCTAGCATCACAATGAGGAGTGTTGAAGAAGATGCAGCAAGATTCATTTGCGGTGTAGCAGCAGTGTACCTGGTCTCTTGTTCCTTGGTCGTGGTGACAAAAGGGGGGACTCTGGAAGGGATGTCGTAGCAGCAGTCCAGAGAAACAACTCCCTGCAAGGATTGTTCAAGCTCGGTCTGCAGTTTTGGCATCTTTTCACAGACTCCAATAGGGAACGGTTCTTTTCTGAAAGATTTACCTTGCTTGCTTTGTCCTGCACATGGGACTTTGAGGATGAGACTTTGACTCTTGAAGTTTGGAAGGATTAAACCAAAGTATCAGGAGAGTTTGTTCATGGAATAGTGATGCACTGCAATCAGGCTTGAGGTCCCAGGGTATTGGTGGTTTGCAGCCCAGAATGCTCGCAGCATGTTGTGTGATGGCTTGAATTGAAGGTCATCTTGGGACTGATTATGCCCACCCACCAGTGGAAGGGAGAACGTCCTCCTCTTTGGAGTTTTCCTGTTGATTTGAAAATGGGGTCAGGACAGCAGCTGTACTTCAGCAGGCTTCTCTAGTTGCTGGAGGGGGCTGCAAGCATCTCTGGTCATCTTCCTTTTCAGTTCTGCTGTTCCTATTTGTCTTTTGCTTCTGGATACACGCCTTTTGCCCAGGAACCCAGCCAATCAACAGTTAGGCTTCATTCAAACTTCGGGTGGTAGCTGTCTTTTGAGGACAGTCAGCCACACAGTTGGAACTGAATCCAGGCAGGCATGCTGGAAGACAAAGGGCTGTGGAGTTTCAGACTCCTCCTTTGTTTTCTGTCTTCACAGACACTCTGGAGCCTCAGCAGGATTCCCAAAAGATTCCAGCCGAAGACAAAAGTCAAACCAGGACCAACTCCACCCTTATTGGTACAAGAAGGACCAAGAAAGGGCAAGCACAAAAGAAAGATGAAAAAATAAGAGAAACACCATTTTGGGTCACCAGCCATTCAGGAGCAGCGAGAAAGGGGATATTATGGAATCCCTCAGCAATCCACATAAGGTGGTGTGGGCTGATCTCACAAAAGAGAATGGAAGGAATATAAAGGTATCCTTCTATCCTTGGGAACAGTAGTGCTCACAAGGAAAATAAAACAATATACGAAGGAAAGCCCAAAGGACTTTCAGCAACACTGGACAAAAGGTGTTGTGTGCTGCAAAAGTAAATTGGATGCCTTTAAAAAGTATGGAGGAAAGCATGACTCAATACCATGGGAACCCTGTTCAGTATGTCTTTACTTTATTTTCAAGACATAATGAACAGGGTTCCCACAGCGAGAGCAAAAAGAATGAATGAGGAGAAAAATAATGCTCTTTTTCAGGAGACCAATCAAAAAAGTCCAGAAGTACAGCTAAAAGTGCTGGGGGCCTCAGAGGCAGAAGGGATTTGGTAAAAATATGAAAAATCTCCCTAACCATGCCAGTCTTCCTCCACTGTGTAGAGCCCTCCTGTCTACCCCACCCCCACTCCCTTCCTTTATGACTAGAATTAGTGACCCTTTAAAATGCAGCACCCTGTTTTCATGCCAAGCATTCTGTGAATGGGTGTGCCCTTTGCTTTCCTGTTCCCACGCCAGCTTCCTGTGGATTGGCTGTCTTCTAGGGAAGGGCATTAACTACCCTTACTAGGGAGCAAAGAGAGGCAGCCCCCCAAGGCTACAGGCCCGACAATGAGCAGGGGAGCCTTGTCTGGTGAGAATACATATAACCCTTCCACAGCTGAGCATGGGCTTACAGGGCTGATGCATGTGTGATAACACATTTCTGTCTCTGTAATATTTATGAGAATAGCATCCACCATACAATAACTCAGGTATGGCTTACATTTAAAGATTATTCTGCCACCAGGAGGTAGACTTTTAAGTATAGGGGTTTGAAACAGGGGTGCATATCTTTGATACAGCCCCTGCACTGCAGTTGTCACTGCAGCTGTCCAATGAGCACCTCTGACCCCTGAACCTACTCTTTGCCACTGCTAGGGCCAACACTGAAAATCAATATACTGATGTGGCAGGACACAGGTAAATACTATGCTTTTGACATGGAGCTTATGAAAGCGGAATCTGATCAACAGATTTCCCTATCAGAGATGTAATTATCCGCATAATTTTATTAATTTAATAAAAAATCAAAAAAGCCAGGACTTTTAAACCTCTGCCAAAAGGCAATCTGTGACAGCTACACACCAGCAGGGAAGCATGACATCGGCGTCGCAAGCATAGAAGCATGAATGCCATCCAGGAATGCAGAGCAACACTCTGCAATGTGTTGTCCCTCGCTGTGCCTCCTATTGTTTCTGGTTTTGGATTACCGTCCTGACGTCAGATCTGTATCTTTGACTCCCTTCATTGCTGGGCTTCTAGTCTTTGTTTACCTTTCATTTTTCACGTGCTTCTGCACTGCAACTCTTCTTTGGACTCTTTTTGGGATATCAAATTGGTGTTTTGGACTTGTTTTATACACGGACTGTTTGGATTTTGGATTGGTCGTACTATTCCTCGAGCCTTGGAACGTTCTGGCAACTGTGACTTTGTTCCCCGGCTTACATCTCAGTTCTGGACAGCAGATTCTTTTCCCTATCTGCATCCCTCCATCTCCCAGTATTGGCAAGTCGGTTTCCGGCTCCAGCTACCTCAAGATCAGGTGTTGCATTCACAGTGAAAGTCATAAAAGAGTCAGGGGGGCATTCTGACACTGGCAGCCAGTGTTGTGAATCTTCTATTTCTTTCTGGTGAATTACTCTCGCCTTTTCGCCTGTGCAGTATGCACTAAGGAGAAAAGTGTCACCTTAAAGTGCCCATCAAGGCAACAACTAATTAATTATTTTGCAGATGCACAGCGTGCTGTAGAAGGGAGGGCCTTGCTTCTGACTTTTGAATCTTACGAGTCCAATCTATGGAGTATTGCAGAGTTATGCATTAAGGACGTCTTTTGGCCCAGTGCTTCGACGAGTCATACAGGAAGTGCTGCGGGAAAAATATTATTGACAGGCCAATTCATGGAATTAATGTGCGCTGAAATTTTCAGCGCAAGCATGCGAAAGCGTGCAAATCGCAGTGCCAGTGCGAAAATCACAGCGAAACCCGTGCACAGCGATTAATGGAAGTCCGTGCGCGTGTAAATCCCAGGATGTGCGCCAAAATTCTGCGTGGCGCACACTGGCGCACATGTCTCCAAACAGCGTGCGCTACATGCACAGCGAAAACGCACATAGCGTGGCGCACACAACAAAAGTAGGAGGAACAGAGGGCGTGACACGCGGAATGGGGAACAACGCGTGAAAATGTAGGTGTCACGCGGGAAGTACAGGAGGCAAATGCGCGGAACGCCCACATGCACCTTCAAAACACGTATTCATAGATTCGAACAGGGCTAACGCATGCGCCAAAAAAGACGCTATAATCTGGAAACACGTACGCCAGCAGGAAGCAGGCGTACGTGGACCCATGCAGCATAAAAGTGCTCGCAAACAACAAACAAGCTCAGACGCCAGGATGAATATACCGTTCCTAGCAGCAGTGGTCGTGGGATACCGCAGGAGGAGGAGGAGGATAGTCAGGCCCAGAATTTTCACACCCAGAACCAGCCTTTTTGGGATGTCTGATGACCAGGTGTATGGGAGGTTCAGGTTTCCACCTCACATAATACTCGACCTGGTGAGTGAGTGGGAGGATGACCTCACATCACCCACCCTGTGCTCCCAAGCACTCAGCCCCCTGGAGAAGGTCCTCAATGTACTGCACTTCTTGGCCACTGGATCATTTCAGAGGACAAGTGCTATAGTGGGGGGGTGTCACAGGCCATGCAGCCACGCTGCCTACACCAGGTCTTGGCCATCATGACTGCACGCCCATCAGTCTGCAGGCAAATATACCTGCCCAGAACACCTGCAGAAAGGCAGGCTGCCGTCCAGGATTTCTACGGGGTGGCACAATTTCCCAAAGTCCTAGGTGCCAATGATTTCACCCATGTGGCTCTACATCCCCCCAGGGCATCAGAGCACATCTATAGAAACCGCAAGCACTGGCATTCCATCAACGTCCAGGTAGTATGTGATGCCAAGGGAATCATCACCTCAGTATATGCCAACTATCCAGGGTCCACCCACGACAGTTTTATTTATAGAATGTCAACCCTAAACCGGGACCTAGAAGCTGGGCGGCATGGCGATACATGGCTGCTTGGTGAGTATAAATGCCACAGCACATGCATGCATGTCAGATACTGAGTAATGTCACAACCCCACTAATGATACCCATCACCACCTCTCCAGGGGACAGTGCCTACCCTCTGAGCACCCACATGATGACGCCAATTCGGAACCCCACCACGCCACCCGAGGTAAGATACAACACAGCCCACATTGCAACCCGGGGCATAGTGAAGCGCACATTCGGAGTGCTCAAGTCACGCTTTCGCTCCCTTGACCGTTCTGGCGGGCAGCTGTTATACGCTCCCCCAGTAGTGTGCAGGATCATAGTGGCAGCATGTGTCCTGCACAACGTTGAAACACGCCGGGGCCTGCCCGTGGACATGGTGGTTCCCCCACATCCTCAACCACATGCACGGCCGCTGCGCATGGGAGAGGAAAGGGCACAGGGTGAGGCAGCCTGTACGCAGCTGGTGGCTAATTACTTCACATAGAAATCACACCCCTGTGGAGTGCACACAGCCCTGACACATACCATCTGACAATCAATGATGATGACATAAGGGACAGTCAACTGTCACAACCATACCAGCCTGAGATTGGTCACCTGGAAGTGTTACATTGTGTGCATCCCTACCTACACAACACCACCAATGCTTTGTCATCAAAAGACACACTTCTATGCTGCTAAATTCATTACCCCCTTGCAAAATACAACATGACAACAGTGCCATGTCACCCAACCCCTCCCCAGCACCACCACCCAACACACCATGGCATGTCATGCTATGTGAGAGCAAACAAAGCAATCCCCAAAACCTGACACAAGTGTCACAAAGTACAGTGTCCCTAATGGAAACTGGCCACACAAAATATGCTCCCGGTAATGTAGAACTAACAACACACATGACCAAATACTTACCAACAATACAATGCAGCTACACAACCTCAAACATAGCAAAAACATGACAGTACTAAGTTAAAGTAGTGGTAGTCTTACAATCTGATTATGCCAGCACATCGCCCCCTTCCAACTGTACAGTGTTGCTGCCACGCAAATGTGTAAGTGCACTGCTTACAACATGAACTACTTCTCCAAAGTAGGCGGCCTTGTGAAGACATGAGGAATGAACCTGCAAATTAGGAGGAAAACATGGATGCACAAGCACATATCAATACAACATGCACTGTACAATACAACAACAATATCCACTAGGAATGTATACACAGTATTGACTACAGACTGCCCACACAGCTCATGGGAGTCCAACGTCACTGTGTAAGTCACTGTCACTTGGACACACCCTTTGCAAGCACATGGAAACAGGAAGCAGGAGGGGTGTGTGTCTAGTAAACCCAAGCATCTAACCCAAACAGAGGACAAGCCTGCATGTGCCCAGCCGGAATACAGTGGATGCCCACGGGAGCCACACAAGGCAACACACTGTAAAATAAACAAATAAATAAATAAATAAATAATAAAAAATGGCCATGTGGGGGCCGGGGAGGTGGGGGGGCACCCAGGAGGTCCAAGGACAGGGTGTGCACCAACAGCCACCTGTGTGGATGTTGGGAAAAAAGAAACACCTCCATGGGCTCATGGCCTGCACAGCTATGCCAATGTGGGAGAACTGCTGCTGTCTCTCTCATCACCCTCAGCTGCTGCATCACGAGGTGGTGGTGCTATGGGAGGCAGCCCACACAAGCCCTTGTATGGTCCTCCATGGCAGCAAGCATGCAGGTGTGGAAGGTCTCGTTCTGTAGGATTATAGTGCGGAGATCCCCATGCAGCACCTGACGTGATGCCCGGATCTCCTGCCGAGTTGCCTGCATCTCAGCTGAGAGCAGACGTGTGAGCCGCTCCAGCTGCTGTTCTGTCCTCAAGTTAGTGGAACCCTCAAGGTCAACAAGAGTCTCCCTGAGGTGATGGAGTTCTACCCTCAGGGCTTCCCTGTGGCCCTGGGACTCTATTGATATCGATTGGCATAGAGTCTCCAGTGCCGCCCGTCGCTCCCTGTTGGACGCCAACATGTCCTCCCTGTGTGATTGGCAAATGGAGTCTGTTGTCTGCTGTAGTTGTTCCATCTGCCTTTCAGGGGGGACAATGGAAGTGGCCACCCTCTCCATTGCTTGAGCCATCATCTCAACTGATGCTGCCTATTGGGTTGCCATACCGTACATGGATTGTTCCCTTGCGGTATTGCCTGGTGGCGTACGGCCACCGCGTCGGTGGGCGCCACACTTGTTTGGGGCAAGGCGATCTGCGCCTTGCTGTGCCAGCACTGCCTGAGGCTGCAGGACTGCATTCCCCCTCTGATCTGTTGGCCAAGGAACAGGATCAGATGTTGTGGAGTGTGACCCTGCATCCGTAACCGCCAAAGGCGGACTTACCAACACTGACATCCCCATAGAGGGTTCTACCCCTGGTGCAGGTGGGTTGGACAGAACAGAATCCCTGCCAGAAACACTTACCTGCGACGGCACAAAGATTTCATCATCCAAATCAGCACCTGAATAGAGGTCTGGGGAGGTGCACCCAGAGACACCCCTGGACAGAATGGTCTGCAGCAAGATTGGGTTCTCACCCACCACCACACCACGTCCCCCACTGGTGCCCGGTCGTGCCTGAGATCCCTCCTGGGTTTGCACCATCTCCTCAACCTCAACAGCATCAAGTGCGTCATCCCCTGCAAAAACATGAAAGACAAAAAATGGAAACAGGCATTAGCACCATAGCACACAAATAGGCCTGACAAGCTACAGAACCACTACATGATTTACACATGTCCCACATGACTATAACCCTCCCATGCATGCACTGGGGAGGCAAAAGGCAGACACTGATGACACTAAGATGGAAGAGCAACACATTTGCTGCATGCTGGGTAGCACTGCCATCACACATTGGCCTGTGAGAGGCATGTCCAATACACATACATGACACATGCCTTCACACAGATGGCATGTACCATAGCCATGTTACATTCCACAAGTACATCCATATGTCAGTGAATGAGTACTGTCAGCCATCCATGTGAGATGGACATGATGAGATGAAAAATGCTACATAGTGTGACAAAATACGCATGTGCAACACACTGCAACACATCCAGTGTACAAAAATACAGTGATTGTAGGCCGATGTACACATCAATGGTTGTGCACTTCAACATGACAGGAAACAACTATCATGTTCCACATTCAAACAGGCCCGAAAAACGTATGTGATCATGCCAATACTCAATCAGCCTGAATGGTCAAATCGTTCACCTAACAAGGAAACACATGTGGGCTAATGTGGGGTTCATCAATGACGGAAGCATGTCACAAATGTGACAATAGGGCTGAGGAATGCGTTCCAAAAGTGGGAGAATTGAAACAATCAGCCTGAACGAACACTGAAAAATACAAACAATGTTGTTGCAAGATGCCACTTCAAGGGCAACTGCCATAATGTTGTGCTAAATTAATACTGTGGGCAGAAGAGATACTGTCACACCCAAATCCAAGGCCGCTGAATGTTTTGGATGAAGCACATGGGTGACCCATACCACTCAGGCACACACACCCTCACCTGGCACTCAATCAGAACCCGTCACCCAAACAACATACACATGCATTACACACACATGCATGGGCACTCACCGGACAATGCATCATAATCAGGTAGTTTTCCCACACCTTGGATCTGTTCCTCTGTGACGAAGGCCCCAGCAACAGACTCATGTTCAGTGAGTTTGTTGTCCTCTTGTGGAGACCCACCGCCAGTCACCAGAGTAGCGGCATGATTTGAGGCCAGCTTGTTCTTTGCTCTGCGTTTCAGGTCATTCCACCGCTTGTAGCAATCATCAGTTGTGCGCCTCACAAATCCAATGGCACTTATGCGGTCGGCGATGATCTGCCAGTGTGCCTTACGTTGACCAGTTGTGGTCTTGGACCCTGCAGTCACCAGCATTTCGTGGCTATGTGCCGACACATAGGACACAAGTGCATCACGTTCCGCCTCATTAAAGCAAGGCTTCCTTGAGGTACCGGAGTGTGTAGCCGTGTCTGGGGTCTCAGCCTGTCGTGCCAGAGCACCCTTCTTCCTCTTCTTATGCCGCTCTGGTCAGTAGGGGCAGAATCACCGGTGGACTGGGTAGTAGGAGTGTGGGAATGCACAATGACCACAGGTCTTGATGCAGGCATTGGTTGCAGGGTAATGTTGGCAGGGGGAATGTCAGTTTGATGGACCTGGACTGACACTGTCCTGGCTGGGAGAGTCAGAGCTGGGGCGGATGGAGCTGCAGCTGCCCCTGCAGCCTCCCCACCCTGCATACTTGGGGCAGCAGATGACATAGCTGCCCCAGATCCACATGGCTTGGTGACAACAACTTGAACCGCCACACGTGGCCTAGACTTGCTGACCTGGAAGTCAGCCAGGGAGTCATCCTGTGCCAGGTCAGGTGCCACAATTGGCTGTTCCAACAGGGGCTGAGCTGGGATGGAGTCAGCAACGTTTCCCTCAACCATGGGGGGGGGCATGGGTGTCCCTGACTGTTCCTCCACACATGGGGGTATAGGGGCACCCTGCAAATCCCAGCCACAGCCCCTACCGCTCCCACCACGCCCACCTTTTGAAGGTCGGCCACCTTTGCCTCCCTTACCGCTTGGTCGCCTCCCGACCATGGCACTGATGTTGTTGTGCGCAAGGGAGTTGCAGTAAACTATTGTCCTGGGCAATTGGGGGTCAAAGGATAGGATACTAGATGGAATTCGTACCCTAGTGCTCTAACAAGGCTGTCTGTGACCCCTGGGAGAAGATGACAGGTCACGTAACGCACAGGCAGCCCAAAATCAAAAATTAACGTGCATGCAACCCCTCGTAGACCACGTGCGTGAAAAAATGAACCTGCACTACGCTGTGGCACCCAGAAACACAAAAATAAGCATTCACGTAATACACGCAGGGGGGTGGGGGTTCAAGGGGACATGAGTGGTGGCCTGATGGCAGGTGCCCTGCACTGCTGGAGGGTGGGGGTGCAAAGGGACATGAGTGGGTGATCAGTAGTGCAAGCTGACATGTGGCTTGGCTGGGGGGCATGCCCATGGTAGATGAGCTGCCTGCGGGACATGACCAGGGGTGCAGGGTAGTCCCCTGTGGTGTGGGCTACCTGCAGGGGCCGTGGGGGGTCTAGGGGGAACACCTGGGAGGACCCACACTGCCAATTCACGTGTAGGACTCCACGCGCACCCACGAAATTCAGTACACCACTCTGACAGCAAAATCGCGTGTGAAACTTCCCATGCACCCCCGAAATACACGTACCCCGCTCGCACAGGGCCCTTTTGCGTATAAAACTTCATGCGAACCCCAGTAATACACGTACCTCGCTCGCACAGGGCCCTTTCACGTATAAAACTTCACGCGAACACCAGTAATACACGTACCGCGCTCGCACAGGGCCCTTTCGCGTGTAAAACTTAACGCGAACCCCAGTAATACACGTACCCCGCTCACACATGGCCCTTTCGCGTGTAAAACTTCACGCGAACACCAGTAACACACGTACCCCACTCGCACAGGGCCCTTTCGCGTGTAAAACTTCACACGAACCCCAGTAATACACGTACCCCGCTCGCACAGGGCCCTTTCGCGTGTAAAACTTCACGCGAACACCAGTAATACACGTACCCCGCTCACACAGGGCCCTTTCGCATGTAAAACTTCACGCAAACACCAGTAATACACGTACCCTGCTTGCACAGGGCCCTTTCGTGTGTAAAACTTCCACGTGAACCCCAGTAATACACGTACCCCGCCCACACAGGGCCTTTTCGTGCGTGAGACTTCCTGCGAACCCCAGGAATAAAAGTACCCCACTCGCACAGGGCCAATATTCCTGGGGTTCGCGTGAAGTTTTACACGCGAAAGGGCCCTGTGCGAGCGGGGTACGTGTATTACTGGGGTTCACGGGAAGTCTCACACGCGATTTCAGCAGGGTACGTGTATTTCGGGGGTGCGTGGGAAGTTTCACATGTGAAAGGGCCTGTGCGAGTGGGGTACGTGTATTCCTGGGGTTCGCGGGAAGTCTCACACGCGATTTCAGCAGGGTACATGTATTTCGGGGGTGCGCAGGAAGTTTCACAGGCGAAAGGGCCTGTGCGAGTGGGGTACGTGTATTCCTGGGGTTCACGGGAAGTCTCACACACGATTTCAGCAGGATACGTGTATTTCGGGGGTGCGCGGGGAGTCCTACATGTGTATTGCCAGTGTGGGTCCTCCCAGGTGTTCCCTCTACACCCTCCACAGCCCCTGCAGGCAGCCACCTGCCAGCAGGCCCCCACTCATGTCCCCCTGCACCCCCACCCCCCAGCAGTGCAGGGCACCTGCCAGCATGCCCCCACTCATGTCCCCCTGCACCCCCACCCCCCAGCAGTGCAGGGCACCTGCCATCAGGCCCCCACTCATGTCCCCCTGCACCCCCACCCTCCAGAAGTGCAGGGCACCTGCTAGCAGGCCCCCACTCATGTCCCCTTGCACCCCCACCCCCCAGCAGTGCAGGGCACCTGCCAGCAGGCCCCCACTCATGTCCCACTAATGTCCCCCTGCCCCCAGGTCATGACAATCCTCAATCATGGCCCTTGTGGCCAGCCTCCCCAGCCCAAAGACCCAACCAAGTATTGCATCCACCCACATAGAAAAGGCAATTACATGATACAATCCCAATGGCAAGTATGTAAATGAACACATGTCCTTCACACACACACAATGGGTGCAAGTAAATGTGAAAACCCATATCATGACATGCATGAAACCAATGAGATAATACCACACATCGAAGTATGAAGAAAAAAATGTATTAAACACAGCATGAATGTAATCAAAATCCAACACACAGCAATGGGAATAATAAAAGAAAAGCTGCATGTCCGTAAAATATTAAAAAACAAGAAATCATAATCCAAATAAATCCAAAAGAAATGGTGTCCAAAGTCACAGTCCAACAAAGCAAATCCAAGGGAAAAAAGAAAGTGAAAACCATTGCTCCATGGTAAAAAAAAAAAAAGAGAATAATCCAATGGTGAACTATGTACAGATGAACAATCCAGGGTCCATGAGCCCAACTGATGAAATGAACCCTATCAAAAATACTACCTAATAAAAAACTATATACAAAAACGTGGTGCATTGTCCAAGCACAACCAAAATGAAGAAAAAACGAAAGGAAACCTAACACTATCTAACTATATACAATGGCGGCGGGCAAGTTCAGCGGCTCACTCTGTGGTGTCCCGGGCCAGGGCATCATCGAACTCCATGTCTATTTGCCAGAGGCGGGCCTCTGTCCTGGCCCCGAGGTCTCGCAGGGAGGCACTCATGGCCTGTTCCAACTCCCTGCGAGTTGCCTCGAGGCACTCTGCCCGCCTCAAAGCCCGACGCATGGAGAACTCCGCCCTGACTATGGTGAGCCACGCCTCTTCTGCCCACCGCCGCTCCGCACCTATCTGCTGGCCCAACCGGTGCCACACGGAAGACACTCCCATTCCTGGGTCCTCCTGCCCTCTGGCCGATGCCTGCCCCTCCGATGTTGATGGCCCCGAGCCATCATTGCTCCCACCTAGAGCCTGCTCCTGCTGCTGCTGTACATGTGCCGTGTCTGATGGTGCCTGCACATCCTCCATCAGCTGGTCTCCAGTTGTGGTGTCCACCCCTGCTGGGCCGCCAACTCCCGACTGTGGCAGGGATGTGAGCTCCAGCAAGCTGGCTGTGTTGGTCGGGCCAGGTCCACAGGGGGCCCTGGTGGAATCTGGGCTGGAAGACGGTGTGGAGAACGACTGGCGCATAGTCTCCACAGAGGAGGAGAGGTCCGCCAGAGTGCGCGACACATGTAGGAACCCACCAACCAGGGCCCCTCCCAGCAGTGCCATGTCACGACGCTGCTTTCCATGCTGGTGTGCGTTCTCCGCCCAGGAAGAACGCACGTCATCACGAATGACACCCGTGTGCAACGCGACACCAACCAGGACAGAGCCCATACGTTTGTGGGACCCCTCGTCCACAGGTAGTGGAGAGGCAGATGACATGGCACTCTCCCCTACCTGCGGACGGGCCTGGGACGGGGCCTCCCTGCTGGTGCATGGTGGTGCAGTCACTGGGTCAGGTCCAGCGACATGTACAGGCCCCTCCGCGGTGACCTGTGCTGCCTCTTGACCCTGGCCCTGGACTGCACCACTTGCACCAGTGGTACTACCCCCACCAGGCCCCATGTGCAGCTCAGTAGCGGGCTCCTCCTCCTCTGTGGAGACCACCAACCTGGATGTCTCCACACCATCTTCCGCCATTGGAAGCCCCTGTGGGGGCTCACCCGGCCCTTCCACCACAGCCGTTGTGGCAGACGCAGCACCAGCCCCCTCGCTCCCGGATGATGGTAATTCCTGGGAGGGTGGCTGGGCCTTGCGTCGCCGCCCAGTGGAGGCATCCCCGCTGCTTGGCTCCACAGCGCTGTCTTCGCCCTCTTCTTCACTTGACGCTGCATAGAGGGAGACATAGAACACAAGCATCAGGGTACAGTACAAAATACCCTAGACAGGAAGCAATAACACATGAGTGGCACTGTCAAATGTCACTTTCATCCTGTCATTCCACAACACATGGGTGAATGCACACAACACACATGCAGAAACAGAACTGGCGCCTGCAATCAACATCAACATCCATGTAGAAGGGCCCCTGTAAACCAAGATGTTGCCTTCAAAGTCACATGCATCCATGGCGTTTCAAAGTCACACACACACTTCTCAGGCACACACACACACATGTGCACCATACATGTACATGACATCAGCACCCATTCCTCACACCCCCTTCATGTCCAGGAACAGAGACAGCCATGCTTTCATGTGTGCATTCCGCATAGAGCTCCCCATGTTGCATTAAAACACATGCACCAACCATGTGGTTCACACATAACTGGTCTCACATGCATGACCATGATGTCCCTGCACACACACATCCATACATGGCCTATGTCACACATACAAGCAAGCATCAGACTACCAGCACACTTCAACATGCCCTGTCTCACACAGCAATGCTTGCCCACTTACCGCTGAACTCCAGACGGGTCTGCCTCCGAAGGATCTGGGCGTGGAGCGCTGGGCCTACGCGTTCCAGGACCCTCATCTGGATGTTACTCATGTGTGCCCGGCCCCCCTCCGTGAGGCGAAGGGCCTTGTGGAGGGTCCTGGACCTGAAGTCCTCCCAGTGCTTCTTGACGTGCTTGATGTCGCGCGTTTCCACCCCCTCCGTGTTGATGGCAACCACTACGTCGTCCCAGATCCTCTCCTGTCCTTCCTTGTTGGCGCGTGATGTTCCGAAGAGGGCATCATAATGCCCCAGGACATGCTCCACCAGGACACCAATTTTCGGTGAAGCTGGTGGCCCTCTGCCTCTCTGGCTGGGGGTTGCCAGTGGTGCCAGATGGAGATGTGCCCGACATGGAAACCCCAGAGGCATGAGTGGGTGGGCAACTGTGTCCTGGGGCTGGGCTGTGGAGCGATGGTATCCCAGTCGGGAGTCTTCTGTTCCAGCAGGGGTGGACACAGCAACTGGACCCCTGCAGATGGCTGATGTGCAGGCACCAAATAGCAGGGCACGTAGGCAGCAGACAGTCAGGCAGCAGCAGATGGCAGGTGGGAGCGTGCTCGGGGCTCTGGGGGGAGGAAAATGGGCTTCAGGGCAGGAGCGTGGTCTTCCGTGTGTGTATGCGTGGCCAGCTTGATACGGAGTGATTTGGCAAGTGAAAAAATTGCACGTCAGCGTGTAATTCGAGGAAAAGCCCTTAGCGCGTAAACGGGTCAGCACATGTACGCGATTTCTTTGGACCAAAGGCCCTTAGCGCGTAAGCGCGTCTGTGGCGTATTGCACACGGGCGATGCCCTTTCGTGTGTAAAACTTCACGCGAACCCCAGGAATACACGTACCCCACTCGCACAGGGCCCTTTCGCGTGTAAAACTTCACACGAACCCCAGGAATTCACGTTCCCCACTCGCACAGGCCCTTTCGCATGTGAAACTTCCCGCGTACCCCCGTAATACACGTACCCTGCTGAAATCGCGTGTGAGACTTCCCGCGAACCCCAGTTATACACGTACCCTACTCGCACAGGCCCTTTCGCGTGTGAAACTTCCTGCGAACCCCGTAATACACATACCCTGCTCCAATCGCATGTGAAACTTCCCGCGAACCCCAGTAAAACATGTACCCCGCTCGCACCGGGCCTATCGCGTGTGAAACTTCCCGCAAACCCCAGTTATGCACATACCCCACTTGCACAGGCCCTTTCGCGTGTGAAACTTCCCGCGCACCCACGAAATACACATACCCGGATCCAATCGCGTGTGAGACTTCCCACGAACCCCCGTAATACACGTACCCTGCTCTAATCGCGTGTGAAACTTCCAGCGAACCCCAGTTATACATGTACCCCACTCGCACAGGCCCTTTCGCGTGTGAAACTTCCCGCAAACCTTGTAATACACCTACCCTGCTCCAATCGCGTGTGAAACTTCGCGCAAACCCCAGTTATACACGTACCCCACTCCCACATTCCCTTTCGCGTGTGAAACTTCACACGAACCCCAGTAATACACGTCCCCGCTTGGTGTTTGCTGTTTGGCAGCCCTTTAAACTGGTCCAGGGTTAGCGGAGCCCTTTGCGCTGGATTGGGATTTTGATGGCTTTTCCTTGCGCAAGGGCGTTCTTGGGGGCGTAACTGGTGCTGCTGCAGGGTCGCTGCGCCACTCTGCACCACGGCTGGTTTTGGAGGCTAAAATCCATGAATACGCTGTGCGCGGAAATCGATTTTAGAGCACGCAGCTGGCGCAGACATTCGCACGCGCACACTGTGCGCCATCTGCGTGCGCCACTTGTGTGCGAAATTCTATGAATTACCCCCTTAATCTCTTTTCCCTCTGCAGACTACGTCTTGGATGCCGTGATTCGCAGTAAGAAAAAGCGAATTCAAAAATGGCCTACAATGTCCATTCTTGGAAGAGTTGACATCACTACTATGGAGAACACTAGGCTGGCAGTTTATCCCTATGGGGAAAACTGCACGCCCATAAACAATCAAACAAAACGTCGGCTGTCAGCATGCGTCGTGTTCAAACATGTTTTCATCTGAGGATACGCCGGGGTTGGGTATTTCCAGGCCTTTCTCTTATTGTGCTTTAGAGATGTCCAAGCTGATGACCATCACCGTTCAGAGATGAGTGATTACGCCCGAGGATTCCTGCTAAACCGAGGTATCTTCCGGCACCCTCACACCGGACAGCAAAGGAAGTTGCGCCCATGTTCTGCTTTGCATTATGAACTGATCAATATGTTCAAGGGGGAGTTCTGCCGAGCCACTGCAAAGAAACCAAAAATGCATCTGGAGTATTTGGCAACGTTTCATGAAAATTGATTGAGGCTTGCCAGAACAGAACCTTGTTTGAGTGCGTGCAGCTGTGGATAGTACAGAAACAAAACGGCTATTGAAATATATGTGTTTCAAATTTCAAAGACGGTTACTTGGAAATATATATTATGTACTTGGGCGCTTTCGCAGAAATAATTGGTGATTCCCCAATGCGGATCTCGATGTCATTCAAGCAGGCTGAAGTTTTTACTGCAATAATGACAAGTGGTCACATGGAATTTGTTGTATAAGCACCACCCTAGACAAACTGGCAAAGAAATCGACATCTGAGAATCGCCAATTGTTTCCAAGAAAGGATCCCGAATACCTAATATATTTCCAAGTAACCATCTTTGCAAACTGAAAGAGATACATAGGAAAACAATGAATTGACTTGTTTCACATGAAGTCTCTGACGTTTCCAGAACATCTTAATAGTAAAATGTATCTACACATGTTAATGCTTCACCTTCTATTAGTGTTCAATTGAACCAGTCTTTCTAAATGAAAGGATAATATCTGTGAGTAAGGTTCCGGCCATAACATTATAACGCTTCTAAATATAATAGTGAACAAACAGCGTATTCAAACTTGTTAAGGTCACTAAATCAGTGGAGGGCTGTTTCCAAAAGAAGCAACTCTAATTAACCTTTGACTTAATTTAAATTAGTCTAGACTGCACCGCACATTAAAGATAATCAACTTAACAATACTTCTGTGGTTGGTTGTAATGTTTAATTCCGTTATGGGTGCCAGTGTTCAAAGGCTCTGCGCTAATACCTAGGTTGTATAATATTGAGGTTTGGTTACACTTATTTCGATTAGCCTAGTTTACGACTGACAGCTGTGATTCTATTAATGGTATGGAGGTGAGTATTATGCACTTCTCTTTAAAAAAAAAAAATAGCAGCAAGAAAAGAAAAAGGAACATGCACGCTACTGCTCCCATAATTCACCCTTTGTGCCATACCCCTTCTGTCGTCCAATCAGTGACTAGTCTGTCCATATTTTCTCTCCATGGACCCATCCTCGTACTCGTTTTAGGCTGCAGTGTCATCAATGAAGTATGTCATGCTTGTCAGCCTTCGCGGAGCCTCCGCAGGACACCATGGAACGCTTAACAACCCCAGCCTGGAATCTCAAAAGTAGGTCTGCCTCTCTGGCTCTACAACTAAAGGAGAGGGGTAGCAGGTTAGAGTCTGGAAGGAAAGAGAATGATAACACTCTACCATTAATGGAATCACGACTGTCCGTCGTACAATAGGACGATTTGGAATTATAAGCCATGGCACATAGGCTCTATTATGCACTCTTCAAAGCCACAAAATAACCAGAGCTGAAGTTGGCATCATGCTTACAAGAGAACATATGGTAAGTAGACACACCGGCTCCTTCCACTGCCCTGAGAATATCCTCAAGCTGGGCACCTGACCAAAAAGCCTTGGAAACCATAGCCCCCAACTAACAGATTGGGCTCCAAATAGTTTGGTATTTACACCTGCCTCACACATGACACCCTTGACCCATTTGGCTAATGAGGGTGAATACACAGGTGCAAAGGGTTTCCGAAAGGACAGAAAAAATCCATTCTGCAGAGATTCCCATGGAAACTGTGGACAGCTCATGCTCTTTCAGACATTGAAAAACACACACTTAATTGCTATTAGGAAAGGCCAGAAACTCAATGGCCCTAAATGCACTCTTTGTGGTGATACAAATAAAAAGACATAACCAAAAAGTTATTACTCAAACTTTAAGCTTCTGGGTATGATAATCAGCCACCTGTCGAAAAGCAACCAGATAGTGAAATGTGACTTTGGTGAACAATGTTTCTGGTATAATCGAGTGGCCATCTTTCAAAAAGACATACTATGATAATAACATCCCACTTTGGTAAAATACCTGGAAACTGGCATCGCCTGAATGCGAGCACCTTTCAAGAGTCAACAACTCAATGTATGTTCACACAGCAGAAAGCCATCTACCAAGTCAGCAGAAGTGGATATTTCCGATCAATATAGGTTTACCGTCCGCTATGAGGTTGAGATGACCCTTCTGCATGGATGTTGACAATGGCTACCAGAGATGTCAGATGGGGATCCAAGTCCCTTCTAGCACACGAGCGTACCCAGGCTGCTCATGCCGATTTGTAAGATGCCCAGTGGAGGAAGACAGAAGCCGAGCTAGAAATGCCTTGCATGGCCCAACGTTCCCCAATATTAACAAGACGATCAGCCGGAGCGACCATTCCAAAACAAGAGGATAGGCTTCTCCTTTAGGGCCCTGAAGAACCTCTGCAAACATTGTATCAGGTGCTGGACTGAAATGAGTAATTGAAGGGCCAATTGATACCAGGCCAGTGACAGCCAACATGGAGCATAATGGTGGCACCCGGGGTCTGTACCCATAACTGAGTCCTGGGGATTCACACAAATCTGCAAACTGTTTCCCTGCCCCAGGACTGGGCATAAGCATCCGTAGGCAGGGCCTCTGGGGCCGGTGTCCAACTAAAAAACCTCAGAAGTTGCAAATTGAAGGATGACGCACACTATGCAATCTTTGAAAAATTGTGGGGGACGACACACATTTGTCGAATCTTACCAAGGATGAGAGCAAGAATCTGAAACAAGGTTGGAGATCCTGGTAAGGAAGATTACTCGCAACCTCAGATTTTACATAATATAAAACATCCCAAAACCTCTTTGCCAGGTCCAACAGGTCCCTGGGCCATGGTAATCCTCAACGTTTTGAGATAAGGACCACAGCCTCATTGAACATCTGAAGGGTGATGGTACAGCGCCATCTGTCTTTGGTGAAGCTTCAGACCACAAAAGATGAAGACAGAAGGCTTCATTAAAAGTTTGCTGCTCCAGAAACAATGGTCCCGGTAAGCTCAACGACACCCTTGTTTCTGGATTGGTAAACTCTGAGTCTGCCTGCCGTGGCTGCTGTACCCGACAGGTCTGACCCCGCCAGGTGCTTCAGCCACGGTAGGCAGACTAGCACCGGCACCAGTCCATGGGACTCTATGGGAATGGGGACTTACACTTTGCCAGCGCCTCACTTCCCGAACCGCCAGCTCGTAATGAGCCAGTTGCACTGGAAAGCTAGGCGCTGGTAAAATATTACGGCTCTGGCGGTAACTCGCCGGTTGCACCGGCAGGGTTATCGCTGGACCCATAATGAGGCCCTGAATCTCTAAATAATTGAGATGCCCTTGTGACTGAACGTATGATCATTGACCTCCATTAATAATACAATTGCAGCGAGCCCCGAACATATAGTGAGTCTTGCCTGACACCCCAAAAACTAGAGTGGGGCAGTACCAAAAAATGTAACGCCCGTTCTATGCATCCACAAAATGGAGCCAACATCTTAATTTGTTGCGCACTTCTGAATAAAATGCATCCAATACACTGAACCTTTTTGGAACTTCTGAATCTTCAAGCTGTGCAGGGCCCTGTAATGCAATGAGGCTGGAAAAATCGCCTGAATGGAAGCTGTCAAGAGCCCCACTTTTCTGGTAATCTGCTGAATACAAAGCAAGTGCACTTGTATTCAGCCCCAGGAGGATGAAACACAGTTTATGCAAACAATTGCATTCTTTGTGACAACGACAGTCTGGCTACTCGCAGTTGACGAGAAATCACAGAGGTAAGGAGATTGACTGTTGCATGGAGATGTTAATTTATGCCAGTGACAGGCCCATGAAAAGCATATTATTGAGGTAAATCAGCAATCTGAAAACATGAAGATGCAAGAAGCACACATGCCCCAACAATTTTGAAAAACACCAAGGAGCAGAAGTTAACCCAAAAGGGAAATATGAAAAATTGAACAGTTGCTTCCACTGAAAACAACCAAATTGTCTGTGTTCAAGCGTGATTGGGAGCGACATATATGCATCCTTGGGGTCTAACTTCACCAACCAATCACCTGGCCTCAGCATGCAACTAACAACGCAATCATCTTCACCTTCATCTGGGGATAGGACACAAACTGTTTCAGCACATAAAGATTTACATCTGAGTGGCCCTTCTTTATTTCAAACCAAAACACTGTTCCTGTGGTAGTTGGATGGATGTGGTTGGCATGGTTCTATAGCCCTCATTTTGTTTACAATAAAGCTGCCTCCTGGTCAACTGCCTGCATTTGTAGCCGGTTGAATCAGAGCACACCTGAAAAATATACTTGCCGAAGGTGTGGCAAAATTCTATATGATAACGTCTGGCGTTATCAACCCCCTACTTGCCTGCATAACAAGTGGTTTGTGATCATACATCCATACCCTTGCTGTGTTGCCTCTCGGCTGGAATTGCAGCCATGATTAAACCCCTGAGGAATAAAGGGGGTTCTAATTATGTTCTGGAATCCCTGGCACCTGTGAGAGGACTGTTGGAAGGGTTGTTGGAAGTGCCAAGCACTGCTGTATTTGCCAGCCAGAGACTGGTCGACCACATGACTCCTTGAATTGTCAGCCCATTTAGAGGCTGAATGCAGAAACATTTGTCTTAGTGATGGCTGTGCTTTGTCAAGGGCACTGAATATATTTCATGATGGAGCCATCACCAAAAAGGGCACCTTCTGCATCTCCTGCAGCAGGACTGTCTGCCAATTCAATCAGTATAGGATTAACCTTGACCAGGATGCCTTTACGGCACACCTGAATCATTGAGACATTTGTGTCCCCAAAGAAACACAAAGCACTCTGCACCTACCCAAAGATCACCTTGGGTTCTAAAGGTGCATTTGTGGCCTGTGCTTCTTCTGCAACACCCAGAATCTTTATAGTTGGGCCTATTGTGTTCAACAGCCTTTTCTGCAGGTAGACCAGCTCCTGTCCTCGCCTACATCCTTGCCATACTAGGAAAAAAACACCACCAACTTGGGGTCCATCCCTGGCATCATGTGTTGCTTACATGACTTGGAGGGTTTCAGACATACATCTCTCTTTTTTTTTCTGGAGATAGTACCCAACTTTTTTCATAGACAAAATAGCACAGACCTTTACACATATGGCAAGACTATCACTCATTAGAGCTAGTGTGATTTAACCTGAACATATTAAACATCAGTTCGCCCATGTGGTCCGTCACTACCAAAGTGGATGGACTTTTTCTGATCATATATACCCAATCTCCAGATGGAGACATATCCGATATGTCATTACTTCCACTTTCCCTCTTCTATTTAAACATGCCATTATTCTTCCCATCTGGAAAAAACATTCTTTGGACCCAGCTATCTTTTCTAATTGCCATCCTATTTCTCTTCTTCCTTACCTTTCCAAACTGTTAGAACATGTCATCTATTCCCAAATTCCTTCCTTTGTTACTCTTAATTCTATTTTACCTTGTTTTCAATCTTGTTCTCAACCTCTTCACCCCACTGAAACTGCTCTTCTTTTGGTTTGTGACTCTCTGCTCCCTGCTCTTTATGTTAAACACTCTTCTATTCTTATACTTTTGGATCCATCTGCTGCTTTCAATACAGCATATCACTTATTACTCCTCCAATCTCTTTCCTTTTTAGTTTTTTTTGGCTCTATACTTGCATTGTTTCAATCCTATTTGTCACATCATACCTACTATGTTCCTTGAGCTGGTGTCTGCTCTGATCCTTTTACTCTCTCGCACAGTGTTTCACAAGGGTCTGTTCTCGACCCATTTCTTTTTTCTCTTTATACTTCTCCACTGGCCAAAATGATTGCTTCTTTTGGGTTGTCTCATCTTTTCTTTTCAGATGACACCCAACTATTTCTATCTTTCCCCTCTTTCACACCCACTATTCACGTGAATCTCTCAGCCTGTCTCTCTGCTATCAAAACCTGGATGCCTGATCACTTTCTTGTCCTCAATCCTTCAAAAACTGAAGTTCTCTTTTTTCCAGCTAATACCACCCCTCTCCCTGTTCCTCCTCCCTTCATCTTATTTTCTCCCTCCCAGCTGCCTATCTCTCTTACAGCACACAATGTCGGCCTTCATCTTGACACAAATCTCTTTTTTGCTTATCACATCTCTTCTACATCCTGTTCCTGTCGTTTCCATCTTTTCAACATTCAGAAAGTTAGATTTCTTCTAACTTTCAGTGCCACTAAGCTTTTAATTTCCTCCTTAATATTTTCACACCTAGTCTACTGTTCTGTACTTCTTTTTGGTCTACCCATCTCTTGCCTAGATCCTCTAAAGTCTGTCTTTAATTCTTCTATTCGCCTCCTGTATTATATATCTGCTCACAACTCTATTTCTATCTCTCTGGCTTCTCTTCGTTAGTTATCTTTTCATTATCAACTGAAATTAAATTTCCTTTGTATTGCGTTCAAGGCTCTTTATGGACTTGCTCCCATTAATCTCACATCCCTTGTCTCTTTTTATGGTCCTTCTCGTGCTCTTCACTCTCAATCTCCCTTTCTTCTAACTGTGCCTTGCCCTCTGTGTGCATCTTCACACTTGCGCTATGTTTCTATATTGGCTCCTCTTCAGGTGAATCCTCTTCAACTCTCTTTACAATCCATACACTCATATTCCACTTTCCGAGCTGCCCTGAAAACTTTCTTACTTCAATTTTAGTTGTATTTTATATCATTACAGTTTTTAATTCTTGCCCACTGTACCACTATTTTCACTCATTTGTACGGTAAATTGTTTTTTTTTAAAGCACCTTGGCGCTATATAAATAACAAATTAATACAAAATACAATACCATTTTCATCACAGCGCAGCAGCCATGGAGAATACAAAAAAAGGAAAAAAGCATTGAATTGATCTGATGCTTTTGAAGTAACCCGTACAGCTGGGGCTTTGGGAGGTGCAGGCAACTGATTGGATGGGGCGATAATGATGTTGGATCACCTGAAGAGGAAACATGGTGATTAGACTGACCCAAGTAACTTTAGCGGATTGCCTTCAAGATAACACCTGTTGTCTTTTCATACTATAAACAACTGTGTTGTCTAATATTTTGGACATTAAAGAGAATAGCCGAAGGAAGGTACACAACATTGATGAATGAAAGTTGGTGTGCGTAGGTAACACAGATAAGTCAGAGTTACTCATGGGGATTCATTTACATCAAGTTCACATCCCACCTAACAGAAAAACACTTGCATTTGCGTGGCCCTCCCCATGGAATTTTCAATCCGATCTGCTGTGGGGTGTATAAAAGGCAGCGTAATGGCTGGTGGTTCCGGGTTCCCGTATCGTTTTACACTCCAACAGAAAAAGAAGTGGCCATGTCGGCCGGTGTGTTCATGCATTGAGGCCACGATTAAAATGAATCCAAGGCCATCTGCTCTTCTCAAGACTCTCCACCGGCATCAACATTAGATGCGGGCAGAGAGGCAAAATTTGTCCTGTCTGGATCAGGGGTAACATGGGCAAGAATGTGAATTTTCGATAACAGTTTGCTTCAAAATGGTAAAAATGTGTTAACCAATATCATAAGCACATTAGGTCTCTCAAAAGCAACTATGAAGAGGACCAGACAGACATTGGCCATGTCTGCTAGGGCAGCAGGAAGGTATTACGGATACTTTGTGTTCATGTTAAACAAGCTTGCACATGCAAAGAATCTATTTGCTTGTTCATAATCACATTAAGACCAGTATAATTAACAAGTGCTGCATACGCACTGTTGCTGATTTGATTTTGGATGTGCACTGTTTGTATCAATTGTACCATAATACTACTCTGATTAGCGCATATCTTGCCTTTATTTCCAGAAACAATAAGGCTCATTATGAGGATTCAACTCACTCTTGAGTCTGATAAATTAAAATGCAATATGAGTGCAGAGCCATCTTTAAGGATTTTGGGGCTGACTCAAAACCAAAACAATGAAAGGACCAAATAATACCAGGTCACCACCCACCCATTATTTTTGAAACCCAAAACTTGATATTTTGCCCTGACAGCAATTAAAACGAGCACAGGAATCCACATTTATTTATTTACTAGCGGTACCACCTGACGGTGCACGGGTCTGTAGCTGACATGCATGTGGGGGTCTGCTATAGCCTTGCATATGTTTTATTGTGTCATACCTTCCTATTTTTTAAAAATCACAAAACTGGCACTCTCCCGAAATCGCCTATACTGATAGCACAGGGCAGCACCCCGCCCCATCGCTGTGCAGGGGGAATGGGTGGGGTTGGACAAATTTCACTATCACCAGAACACCCCAGATTTGCATACTGACCTGGGCCGAAATTTCAGCTCGCCAACTGTCATGGGGCTGGAGCCAACCCCGAACATACGAACAAAGTTTCACAAATATTATAGGATGGCTATAGTTAAGGTGAGTCGGAGACAAATAGGAACCCCTCAAAATTCTATTGTTAATAAATTTTGATTTGACTAACAGGTTTGGCTGAAATTTCGAAAGTGATTAAGAGTCTGTGCCCCCCCCTGACTGCAAAGTTTCATAGAGATTTGTTAAAAAAGCAAAAAGTTAAGGGTAAAAGTTTTTTTTCCAAAAGTGCGGCCTACTTCCCATTAATTTTCCCATAGACATAAAAGGTACATATTTGGCAAAGCGCACAGCCCAAACCGCTTGACGGATTTGGACCAGGCCCGAAACAAGTTGGGCACGAAGCGTTGACTTGCGATCCATGCATAATTTGGTGTTACTCCGTGCTGTGGTTATTTTAAAATTTGCCGGTGAAGGGGGTGCCCCTTCACCAAAAACTATAGTTATATCTCCGATGGTGCATTACAGGATCACGGTTTTCAGATATGAAATGACCACCATCTTGTTTTTCTCTTGATGCGAGAGGTAATTGCAACTGTAGCTGAGGTTATGGGAAAATGAAACGCAGTAAAAAGCTATGTGCAGGTTAAAAAAAATACAAATGCCATTAGTGGGGATGGCTAGAGAGCACTGAGTGAAATTTGGGATTTGGAGGGGGTCCAGGGGCCGAGTTTGCAACACAAAGCTTTTTGTAGCCTTAGCTATACCTGCGAGTAGCTGACATCTGAAAGTAAACTGCGTCACAGAATCAGCGTGTACTCTGGATGAAAGGGAGAGGGCAGGGGAGGTGAGGTGAAGAGGCCACCGGGGAAGTGGGGGGAGCTTGCACAGATAAGGGGGCATATGGTGTGGTGCAGGGGGGAGGAAAGCATTTTTTTGCCCATTTTGCTGATATTCGCGCCTATATCTGAGGCTACAAAAGACTACAGATAGCCAAGGGTATGTGTAGTATGGTAGTGGCGACTATCTATAATGTTTTATATTTTTTTTATTTTTTTTTAGATATAGTGACGTCGTATTAGAGAGTCTTTTACTTTGGATGTGTGTTTTCAGACTTTTGAGTATGTAAGACTTTGGAGAAATATAGAAGAAAACAGTTTAACAAAAGTAATATAAAGGAGGAATTGTATTCTAGTTTTAGATGCGCCATACAATGTATTTTAGGTTATGTATTTTCACTTATGGTATTATGTTGTATCTAGTTCACTGTTATGTATTTTTTTCATGATTCTTATTTTGCAGTTACTTGACATATGTACATCAGTAGTGTTCTGTAATCATCATTTAAGTTGGATTATACCATGAAACTTGAAATCATTCTCCCATTTAACTGTAGTGGTTTTTGGGTTATAATTGTTTGTATTTGTGTATTTATGTATGATGGGTAGTCCTTAAAAGGAATGTTTTGAGGTACACTGAGTGTAGAACTTTAGCACATCAGGAGTACTGTTTTGATGTTATTAAGGTACTCTGCATTTCCTTCATTGGTTAAGTGTACGCCGTCATGTCTATAGAAATTGAGCATGTAGAACTGTATGTTGTTGTTCGCAATCAATAATTGATTGTGGTCTGTCATGAATGCTGAAACTGCTTTATTACGATTTCTCCGGGATTTCTATATGTTACCAATAAATATGGTGGTCCATCTCCATTTTTGCCTCTGAGAGGGATTGGAAAAGATAAAGATGGTGTGAGGAAATAGTTCCATTCTTTTTCCCATGTCTTGTTTCATCATTAAAGTAATGGTCACCCCATGTACATTGCCCGAATCATTGCCTCCACAATGAATTAGTATGACGTCTGGGTGCCCTGTACATCTCAGACTTAACACATTTGGAAAAACCTGGAACCAATGCATTCACTGCAATCCAAACCATTTAATGGTAAAATCTCTGAAAACCTAGGTCCATGTTAATATATGGTTTCTCACAGAAAGCCAGCAACCAAAACAGCCAGCTGTCTCCAATCAGCCACACAGTTTTCAAACCAGCCATGATATCTGCAGTATTTCTCTGTTTCCAGAAAAATTATTATTAATTTGAAGTTCTAGTGGTTTGTATGAGCAGGGTATGTATGATGGTTGTGTGCTGTACTTTCTAATTGGTCGATGGGGCTGCACCTCCCCCATTGTAACCAAGGCTATATTAGAGCAAGTGACACGTCATGCGGCTGTGGATGTGTGGTAGCCTCGACTACCCGGACATTTAGGTGGGGTGGCAGCTTATATTTATTGAGTGTTTTGTGGGATTTAAGGGGGAGGGGGGCTGGTAGGTATGTTGGGACAGTGTTTGGAGTGTGTTGCAGTGGAAATGCAATTTTGAATTTGAAGTGTTGCAATAGCTCCATCTAGTAGCAGGCGTGTAGGAATGGCTCTTGTATAGTCGCATCTATAAAAAGCATGTGCATCGGCACATCAATACTATCCTGTGTTTCATTCGTCATGGATGGAGCCCCGGGTAACTGCAGCATCGACCAGGGGTGTCCTAGGCACGATTTCGATGATGCAGCGTGATTGGATATTTTGGTAGCTGCAGCTAAAGATATTTATTTTGAAAAAAAATTAAATTTGGAACATTTTTTAAATATGTATTGAGTGTAGTATTTGCAAACAGTGTAACATTTAAAATACTTTTTAATCAATATTAAGGCATATAGGTGTACATACATGAAAGGGGTAAATAAATATTCAAACACAGTTTGTTGAAAACAAGTGTATTTGGCAGGGGATGTGGTTGTGGGGTTTCTTTCAGTTTTAGTTATAAAACATGGTATATCTTGTTCTGTAGCCAAATTACTGCATTTCTACTCTCCATTATTATTTTTAAATGTTCAATGTCCTTTTTCATTTCTTGCCTGCCTTTTTGTGTATTCATCATTATTTCTTTTAATTCTATCAAGGAATCCATAATCAGATTGGTGGGTCCTTGTGGTTCTTCCTTTCTAAATTTTCTAGATACTTGAATCACTTCTTCATCTATTTTAAAATATTTCAAATATCTTTAAAAATTTGAAGATAAAATACACTTTCAAAATATGTGGGTTGGTTGTATACACGTTTGATAGTTTGACAATAGGAACATAAATTATATGTGTTTGATGACTGATATTTGTTAATTTAAATGTAATTGTTTGTCACATTTTACATGAATATATAGAATTAACTTACAAATTCCTGATTGTGGTGCATCTTCTTCTGGAGCATTGTTTTAAGCATTTTCTTTTCTACTCTCTTCTGTAGGGCGATTCTCATCCAGCCATTGCATTTATTGTTCCATTATTCTAGTGGTACAGAGAAATACTTGTGGTCAGGTCAGAGTTAGAATTTGGAATGGAGGAAGATTAATGAGGAGAGAAGATGGAATATTTGTGTTTGCTTTGTGATTGGTTTTCATTGGTTGTGTGGTGGGTGGCTGCCAATATGATTTCAAGTACCTCTGATGCTCATGAATTGCATAGAGCCTTTGAGAGATTGTGAGTGATGTTTATATATGGTAAACAGAAAGAGGATTCAACTTGGGAACCCTCCCGTCCCCTGCACACTTTCAAATGTTTGGATTAATCCAATACAGTTGTTTAAACTGCGTTATATGCATTGTACATACATTTGTTTCTAACATATATGGTCAGACACAGGAGTGTGAGATAAAAAAATATATATCTTTATAGTCAGGCTGTATTATTTTCAGCAAGAATTATAGTTCAGACAAAGATTATTTACAGTGCATAGAAACAGTATCAATAGATAAAGCTCAAATTGAAGAAAAATGGAGTCCAAATTGATTAGCGACTCGTTTCGAGGAAGTTCTCCTCTTCTTCATAAGGCCACACTTGGACTCTTAATGTAAAAGGAAAGCATAAATTCAGTAAGGAAAATTTTGTAAGCACAATGCATAGACTGTTCATGTCATATTAAATGTATACAGTTAAAAAATAAATGGCATTAATTGTATTTAGAACATTAATCTGTCCCTAAAAAAAAGGGAATTGAAACAATGTAACATGTTCTAATATGCATTGTAATTCATGCAACATTATAAGATTAACTAGGTTGCCCCTGCTCGAGAGAGGGGCTGAAGGTCTACTGAAGCATCTTATCCTGCAAAATTAACTGTATAACGTCCATCATACTGTAATTTAGTAGAGTACTACCTCTAATGGGATCTATCACGTGGATGGTGAAACATAAGCTAAAGAAAATTAAATATGTAGGTAAAACAACACACAGATAGTTCTTAGGTTATATCAATCTAATATGGAAGAAATACAAAAATCGTTACCTCTGTGAGTAGAAAGTGCCGGAAACAGAGAACCGGACGGAGCGGTGAAAATAGATAGACAGTCTTCGTACATCAGTTAGTTCCTTAAAACATGGCTAATTCCCAAAAAGATACCAGAAATCTAAAGAAAACAAAGCCTGATCAATGCCAAGCTCAATGTTCAAACGTAACAGTCATAGATGTGAGATAAAAAAAATTGAGTAACATACCTAACCAAAATATGGAGGGCGGAAAATAATCAATACAGCGGCCCACATAAGGATGTAGAACTTAAGTATCCCGCCGTCACTACAGAGGTGCCTCAGTATGTGGGAATTCTGTCATACGAATAGCCAAACTGAACAGGAATGAAGTCCTGATTAGTATAATATACCTAGCAATCTGATATGAAGTAATGGAAACATAATATGGTGTTTAATCAAGGCAAAAAATGTAAAGAATTACCGTGGTAAGAATGTGCAAATGGCACAATTCTCAAAGCTGATGTGCAACTGATGTCAAGATTGTGTGGCCGGTCAACAGCTGAAGAATCCGGCAGTAATAGGTCAGTTAGAGTATCAACTAAAGAAAGTGTAAGGAAAACAGAAAAAAAAGGAGAATCATGAGACTAAGGAACTATTTCCCTGGTCCCTAGATAGATAAATGCACATGCATTCACGCTTACCTGGAGCATAGGGGGGCAATCCTGAACAGAGTCTGTTCAGCCGAGTGGCTTGTTGTTCACAAACCATGGAGACTACATGTGACCATGGAGATAAATAGAGGACTGAAGTAATAGGTGAAGAAAAAGGACTAAGAAGTAAATGGGCCTCAAGGTCGGCCATCTTGGAACGAGGTTATATTGTAATGAAGGTGTAGATCTCTAGGCATTCAATGACAAGAAGTAACTTAAATCGGGAAGCGTAAAGGTGCGTAACTAAATAAATTAAAAGGAAAAAATTCATACAGTACAGAAACCTATTGTACGATGTAAATCGGACATTACAAATACTAGTCCGCACATCGTAGAACGGGGAGAGGAAAGTTGAGAAAAATAGTGTACCATGTGAAATAGAGTCGAAATTAGCAATGACAAAGGGTCTTGAATCGAACGAAACGCTCGGATCTTAAAAGGGAAAAAAATAGCACGGAAAAAATGAATATAATGTTCAGATTATCTGGCTAAGGTCATTTAATGACCATGTGTAACCTATCAGTTCAAAAATAGGTGGATCACATGGATTCACATTATGCAGGAAGAGGGAAAAAAAACCCTAAATCTCTCTCTCATTGCATGGACAACCTAGTGCAATATAGCAATCTCAATGGGGTAAATGCATTTATTTTACAAAAGATCAAAATTAAATGTGATAAGTATAACAGAATGACAAAAAATGAAAATTAAGAATAAGAACAATTTTTACACTGTGTTTACAGGCAATTATTTTTATGGCAACCATCTACTAGTCTCAACAAAGTAGTGCCTTAGATCACAGTCAGACACAGGAATAGCAATGTGACTCTCAATTTTATGTTGAAGATCAATCATTCCTTATTGTCAAATTCAAATCACAGAAAACAGTTCAATGTGAAATCTTCATTTAGACCCCAGGGCTGTAAAGAGCTTAACTTATCAATCCAATAAGCTTCTCTTTGTAGTAAGAGTGACTGATAGTCACCTCCTCTTGTAGGTCGTTTAACAACTTCTAGCACCTGGTATTTTAGTTGGGCAATTGTATGTTTTTGCATGTTGAAGTGGCGAGCTACCGGTGAGTATTGATTATTACATCTTATGTTCGACTTGTGTTCAGACAGTCTTGATTTAACAGGTCTTTTGGTCTGTCCTACATACACTTTGCCACAAGGGCACTTCAACATATATATGACACCTGATGTCAGACACGTAGAATAGTCTCTTAATTTGATTTTTTGACCATTCCTGGGGTGAGTCACTACATTACCTTTGATTGTGTTATTACAGTGTATACATCCTAAGCAGGGGAAGGTGCCTAGTTTTTTGGTAGCTAGGAAAAGTTGTTTCTCCTTTGGTACTCTTTCAGCTTTCACCAGCTTGTCTCTTATATTTTTACCCCTTTTAAAACACATCATTGGTGGTGTGGGGAACAATTCCAATAGAGTTTGATCATTATGAAGAATATTTCAATGTTTCTTTATACTTTTTGTGATCTGAAAACTCTGTCTTGAGAATTTTGATATGTATAGAAGTGGGGTGTCTTTAACCTCCAATTTAGGTTTCAGTAAATCTGTACGGGGGATCTCTGAAGCTCTGTCTTTGGCAATTTCCAAAATTTCTGGTGGATAGCCTCTGTTCTGAAATTTACTAACAAGATTTGTGCATTCCTTATCTAGAACTTCTGGGTCAGAAATTATTCTTTTCAGGCGTAATATTTGACTATATGGTAGACTTTGGAGCATCGCCCTCGGGTGGAAGCTGGAGTAGTGAAGCAGATTGTTTACATCAGTCGGTTTGTGGTATATAGACGTAGCTATCTTATTGTTAACAATGCTTAAGTTAACGTCAAGAAAATGTAAATAAGGGTTACCAATCTCAATAGTAAATTTAATCCTAGGATGCACTAAATTGAGGTATTCAAAAAACTGGTCCAAGTCATCTCGTGTGCCACACCAAATGCAGAAAATGTCATCAATAAACCTCTTCCAGGTTAAAATGTATGCTGCCCATGTGGGATGTTCCAGTACATGCTGACTTTCGAACTGAAACATAAAAGTATTAGCGTACACGGGCGCCATCGATGATCCCATCGAGGTACCCGATGTTTGTAAAAAGTATTTGCCCTGATGTCTAAAATAGCTATTGTAGAGGATTAAGTTTAGTAGCTCCAGAATGAATTGAGGATTACCTTTCACACCTGAATTGTTAAGTAACAACCATTCAACAGAATCTATACCTTCACTATGGGGTATTGAGGTATATAAGCTACATACGTCCAGGCTGAATAGTATGCAGTCTTCACTGATAGCTGAAAAGTCTTTAAGTCCATTAAGGAAGTCTGTTGTATCCTTTAGGTATGTGGATGATGCCTGTATAAGCGGTTGTAGTAATCTGTCAATGTAGACTGCCAGTGGGTCGAAGATACTTTCTGTCCCAGCAACAATCGGTCTGAGGGGTGGATTTTGTTTATCTTTGTGAATCTTAGGGAGCCCATAAAAGACTGGTGTAATCGGATGGGAATTAGTGAGATATTGATGTGTTTTATCATTAATCCATTCGTTTTCTTTGGCTTTTAACAGAGTATTGTTAATTAGTTCTCTGATTTCTGGTAGCGGGTCCCTATCTAGTATGGCATAGGTGTCTGTATCGCTAAGGAGTTCAATGCATCTTTTGACATAAAAGGATGTATCCATGATTACGATTGCTCCCCCTTTGTCAGCCGGTTTAATCGTAATGTCTTCACTTTTCGCCAGTTTATCTATTAGATCTAGTTGGCGGTTTTTGATATTAATGGGTGTTTTTCTTCTATAGTCAATTCTGCTTAAATCTTGTAGGACACTCTTCTCAAATAAATTCAAAATTGAATTTTGTACCTGTGGGTCAAATGTACTCTTGGGACGTATTCCCAGTAAATCACTTTCTGGTAGTCTAGATTCCTTTTCAGGTTGCGAGTCAAAGAAAATTTTAAGTCTTAATTTTCGCATCAATCTGTGTAGACAGATTTTTTCTTGAAATAATGAAGTATTACACGTAGGAACAAACGATAATCCTTTGTTCAAAATGTTAAGTTGTTCTATTGAAAGAATCTTGCTGGAGATATTCACCACTAGATTATTGTCCTTTATTTGTTTCTCTTTTTTGTTTGTGGCTTTCTTCCCTCTCCGGGTCTTTCTCTTATGCCTAAAAAAGCCCCCGTTGATGTATAAGGTTCAGCGTCTTTATTAGTTGGAGATGTGGACACCCCTGGTCTATTGGTGTCTTCTGTTTGTTCACGTTCACTAGTGCGGTCTGTGGAAGGCCTCTGGATGGGTTCACCAACACTACTGTCGCTACTGTTACCTGAGTTTGCGAAGTTAGAGTCTTGTTGGTTATTACGATTAAAATTTCGCTGTCGGTAATATTCTTGCCAATTGTATACTATATCATTGAGATAGTCAAAGGTGTCTCTTTTAAATTTTCTCAATTTCCTCTGTTCAATTTCAGTCTTATAGTTTGCCAATTTCAGGTTGATATCCTCTAGTATCTCAGAGAGATCTTTTGCCGATTTAAATTTAGATATTTGGTCTTGGAGAGTTTTAATTTCAGAATCAATAGTTACAAGGGATTTTGACAGCTCCTCAATAGTTAGTAGTATAAGGTCCAAAGAACACTTATTCAAGATCTGGTCCCATTTTTGTACAAATATCTTATTTTCACTACAAAGTGTTGGTCTTAGGTAAACCCTCAGACCTCTGGGAATTTTCTTAGCTTTATAATATTCCACTAGTGTGCTAGCATGTAATTTTTGGGAGATCTCACGTCTAATGAGTTTTTCTAGTTTCTGAATAGTTTTTTCGGGGTTGTCTTCACTTTGTAAAGTTTTTTCAGTATCTTTGATGAGACCTAAGATACGGGTTGCTTCTTCTGCACTGAAAGCTAGTGTTGTGGCGTGCTTGTCGGTTAGCTCATTTAACCTTGAGAAGGACATTCTAAAGTTAAGTAGTTAGTTGAGTTAAATGTGGGTGCACCCTATGATTTGTGCCACACTAGATGACTAGTGAACAAAATAGCGAAGGGTTTAGATAGAAGCGCACACCTATAGTAAGTAAAATTAGTAAAGAGATTCGAGGATTATGTTGTATAAACTTTTAGGTGCGGGGGGGAAAACTGAGGTCATGGCACAAGACCCCGACAATAAACAGTAAACAGAAAGAGGATTCAACTTGGGAACCCTCCCGTCCCCTGCACACTTTCAAATGTTTGGATTAATCCAATACAGTTGTTTAAACTGCGTTATATGCATTGTACATACATTTGTTTCTAACATATATGGTCAGACACAGGAGTGTGAGATAAAAAAATATATATCTTTATAGTCAGGCTGTATTATTTTCAGCAAGAATTATAGTTCAGACAAAGATTATTTACAGTGCATAGAAACAGTATCAATAGATAAAGCTCAAATTGAAGAAAAATGGAGTCCAAATTGATTAGCGACGCGTTTCGAGGAAGTTCTCCTCTTCTTCATAAGGCCACACTTGGACTCTTAATGTAAAAGGAAAGCATAAATTCAGTAAGGAAAATTTTGTAAGCACAATGCATAGACTGTTCATGTCATATTAAATGTATACAGTTAAAAAATAAATGGCATTAATTGTATTTAGAACATTAATCTGTCCCTAAAAAAAAGGGAATTGAAACAATGTAACATGTTCTAATATGCATTGTAATTCATGCAACATTATAAGATTAACTAGGTTGCCCCTGCTCGAGAGAGGGGCTGAAGGTCTACTGAAGCATCTTATCCTGCAAAATTAACTGTATAACGTCCATCATACTGTAATTTAGTAGAGTACTACCTCTAATGGGATCTATCACGTGGATGGTGAAACATAAGCTAAAGAAAATTAAATATGTAGGTAAAACAACACACAGATAGTTCTTAGGTTATATCAATCTAATATGGAAGAAATACAAAAATCGTTACCTCTGTGAGTAGAAAGTGCCGGAAACAGAGAACCGGACGGAGCGGTGAAAATAGATAGACAGTCTTCGTACATCAGTTAGTTCCTTAAAACATGGCTAATTCCCAAAAAGATACCAGAAATCTAAAGAAAACAAAGCCTGATCAATGCCAAGCTCAATGTTCAAACGTAACAGTCATAGATGTGAGATAAAAAAAATTGAGTAACATACCTAACCAAAATATGGAGGGCGGAAAATAATCAATACAGCGGCCCACATAAGGATGTAGAACTTAAGTATCCCGCCGTCACTACAGAGGTGCCTCAGTATGTGGGAATTCTGTCATACGAATAGCCAAACTGAACAGGAATGAAGTCCTGATTAGTATAATATACCTAGCAATCTGATATGAAGTAATGGAAACATAATATGGTGTTTAATCAAGGCAAAAAATGTAAAGAATTACCGTGGTAAGAATGTGCAAATGGCACAATTCTCAAAGCTGATGTGCAACTGATGTCAAGATTGTGTGGCCGGTCAACAGCTGAAGAATCCGGCAGTAATAGGTCAGTTAGAGTATCAACTAAAGAAAGTGTAAGGAAAACAGAAAAAAAAGGAGAATCATGAGACTAAGGAACTATTTCCCTGGTCCCTAGATAGATAAATGCACATGCATTCACGCTTACCTGGAGCATAGGGGGGCAATCCTGAACAGAGTCTGTTCAGCCGAGTGGCTTGTTGTTCACAAACCATGGAGACTACATGTGACCATGGAGATAAATAGAGGACTGAAGTAATAGGTGAAGAAAAAGGACTAAGAAGTAAATGGGCCTCAAGGTCGGCCATCTTGGAACGAGGTTATATTGTAATGAAGGTGTAGATCTCTAGGCATTCAATGACAAGAAGTAACTTAAATCGGGAAGCGTAAAGGTGCGTAACTAAATAAATTAAAAGGAAAAAATTCATACAGTACAGAAACCTATTGTACGATGTAAATCGGACATTACAAATACTAGTCCGCACATCGTAGAACGGGGAGAGGAAAGTTGAGAAAAATAGTGTACCATGTGAAATAGAGTCGAAATTAGCAATGACAAAGGGTCTTGAATCGAACGAAACGCTCGGATCTTAAAAGGGAAAAAAATAGCACGGAAAAAATGAATATAATGTTCAGATTATCTGGCTAAGGTCATTTAATGACCATGTGTAACCTATCAGTTCAAAAATAGGTGGATCACATGGATTCACATTATGCAGGAAGAGGGAAAAAAAACCCTAAATCTCTCTCTCATTGCATGGACAACCTAGTGCAATATAGCAATCTCAATGGGGTAAATGCATTTATTTTACAAAAGATCAAAATTAAATGTGATAAGTATAACAGAATGACAAAAAATGAAAATTAAGAATAAGAACAATTTTTACACTGTGTTTACAGGCAATTATTTTTATGGCAACCATCTACTAGTCTCAACAAAGTAGTGCCTTAGATCACAGTCAGACACAGGAATAGCAATGTGACTCTCAATTTTATGTTGAAGATCAATCATTCCTTATTGTCAAATTCAAATCACAGAAAACAGTTCAATGTGAAATCTTCATTTAGACCCCAGGGCTGTAAAGAGCTTAACTTATCAATCCAATAAGCTTCTCTTTGTAGTAAGAGTGACTGATAGTCACCTCCTCTTGTAGGTCGTTTAACAACTTCTAGCACCTGGTATTTTAGTTGGGCAATTGTATGTTTTTGCATGTTGAAGTGGCGAGCTACCGGTGAGTATTGATTATTACATCTTATGTTCGACTTGTGTTCAGACAGTCTTGATTTAACAGGTCTTTTGGTCTGTCCTACATACACTTTGCCACAAGGGCACTTCAACATATATATGACACCTGATGTCAGACACGTAGAATAGTCTCTTAATTTGATTTTTTGACCATTCCTGGGGTGAGTCACTACATTACCTTTGATTGTGTTATTACAGTGTATACATCCTAAGCAGGGGAAGGTGCCTAGTTTTTTGGTAGCTAGGAAAAGTTGTTTCTCCTTTGGTACTCTTTCAGCTTTCACCAGCTTGTCTCTTATATTTTTACCCCTTTTAAAACACATCATTGGTGGTGTGGGGAACAATTCCAATAGAGTTTGATCATTATGAAGAATATTCCAATGTTTCTTTATACTTTTTGTGATCTGAAAACTCTGTCTTGAGAATTTTGATATGTATAGAAGTGGGGTGTCTTTAACCTCCAATTTAGGTTTCAGTAAATCTGTACGGGGGATCTCTGAAGCTCTGTCTTTGGCAATTTCCAAAATTTCTGGTGGATAGCCTCTGTTCTGAAATTTACTAACAAGATTTGTGCATTCCTTATCTAGAACTTCTGGGTCAGAAATTATTCTTTTCAGGCGTAATATTTGACTATATGGTAGACTTTGGAGCATCGCCCTCGGGTGGAAGCTGGAGTAGTGAAGCAGATTGTTTACATCAGTCGGTTTGTGGTATATAGACGTAGCTATCTTATTGTTAACAATGCTTAAGTTAACGTCAAGAAAATGTAAATAAGGGTTACCAATCTCAATAGTAAATTTAATCCTAGGATGCACTAAATTGAGGTATTCAAAAAACTGGTCCAAGTCATCTCGTGTGCCACACCAAATGCAGAAAATGTCATCAATAAACCTCTTCCAGGTTAAAATGTATGCTGCCCATGTGGGATGTTCCAGTACATGCTGACTTTCGAACTGAAACATAAAAGTATTAGCGTACACGGGCGCCATCGATGATCCCATCGAGGTACCCGATGTTTGTAAAAAGTATTTGCCCTGATGTCTAAAATAGCTATTGTAGAGGATTAAGTTTAGTAGCTCCAGAATGAATTGAGGATTACCTTTCACACCTGAATTGTTAAGTAACAACCATTCAACAGAATCTATACCTTCACTATGGGGTATTGAGGTATATAAGCTACATACGTCCAGGCTGAATAGTATGCAGTCTTCACTGATAGCTGAAAAGTCTTTAAGTCCATTAAGGAAGTCTGTTGTATCCTTTAGGTATGTGGATGATGCCTGTATAAGCGGTTGTAGTAATCTGTCAATGTAGACTGCCAGTGGGTCGAAGATACTTTCTGTCCCAGCAACAATCGGTCTGAGGGGTGGATTTTGTTTATCTTTGTGAATCTTAGGGAGCCCATAAAAGACTGGTGTAATCGGATGGGAATTAGTGAGATATTGATGTGTTTTATCATTAATCCATTCGTTTTCTTTGGCTTTTAACAGAGTATTGTTAATTAGTTCTCTGATTTCTGGTAGCGGGTCCCTATCTAGTATGGCATAGGTGTCTGTATCGCTAAGGAGTTCAATGCATCTTTTGACATAAAAGGATGTATCCATGATTACGATTGCTCCCCCTTTGTCAGCCGGTTTAATCGTAATGTCTTCACTTTTCGCCAGTTTATCTATTAGATCTAGTTGGCGGTTTTTGATATTAATGGGTGTTTTTCTTCTATAGTCAATTCTGCTTAAATCTTGTAGGACACTCTTCTCAAATAAATTCAAAATTGAATTTTGTACCTGTGGGTCAAATGTACTCTTGGGACGTATTCCCAGTAAATCACTTTCTGGTAGTCTAGATTCCTTTTCAGGTTGCGAGTCAAAGAAAATTTTAAGTCTTAATTTTCGCATCAATCTGTGTAGACAGATTTTTTCTTGAAATAATGAAGTATTACACGTAGGAACAAACGATAATCCTTTGTTCAAAATGTTAAGTTGTTCTATTGAAAGAATCTTGCTGGAGATATTCACCACTAGATTATTGTCCTTTATTTGTTTCTCTTTTTTGTTTGTGGCTTTCTTCCCTCTCCGGGTCTTTCTCTTATGCCTAAAAAAGCCCCCGTTGATGTATAAGGTTCAGCGTCTTTATTAGTTGGAGATGTGGACACCCCTGGTCTATTGGTGTCTTCTGTTTGTTCACGTTCACTAGTGCGGTCTGTGGAAGGCCTCTGGATGGGTTCACCAACACTACTGTCGCTACTGTTACCTGAGTTTGCGAAGTTAGAGTCTTGTTGGTTATTACGATTAAAATTTCGCTGTCGGTAATATTCTTGCCAATTGTATACTATATCATTGAGATAGTCAAAGGTGTCTCTTTTAAATTTTCTCAATTTCCTCTGTTCAATTTCAGTCTTATAGTTTGCCAATTTCAGGTTGATATCCTCTAGTATCTCAGAGAGATCTTTTGCCGATTTAAATTTAGATATTTGGTCTTGGAGAGTTTTAATTTCAGAATCAATAGTTACAAGGGATTTTGACAGCTCCTCAATAGTTAGTAGTATAAGGTCCAAAGAACACTTATTCAAGATCTGGTCCCATTTTTGTACAAATATCTTATTTTCACTACAAAGTGTTGGTCTTAGGTAAACCCTCAGACCTCTGGGAATTTTCTTAGCTTTATAATATTCCACTAGTGTGCTAGCATGTAATTTTTGGGAGATCTCACGTCTAATGAGTTTTTCTAGTTTCTGAATAGTTTTTTCGGGGTTGTCTTCACTTTGTAAAGTTTTTTCAGTATCTTTGATGAGACCTAAGATACGGGTTGCTTCTTCTGCACTGAAAGCTAGTGTTGTGGCGTGCTTGTCGGTTAGCTCATTTAACCTTGAGAAGGACATTCTAAAGTTAAGTAGTTAGTTGAGTTAAATGTGGGTGCACCCTATGATTTGTGCCACACTAGATGACTAGTGAACAAAATAGCGAAGGGTTTAGATAGAAGCGCACACCTATAGTAAGTAAAATTAGTAAAGAGATTCGAGGATTATGTTGTATAAACTTTTAGGTGCGGGGGGGAAAACTGAGGTCATGGCACAAGACCCCGACAATAAACAGTAAACAGAAAGAGGATTCAACTTGGGAACCCTCCCGTCCCCTGCACACTTTCAAATGTTTGGATTAATCCAATACAGTTGTTTAAACTGCGTTATATGCATTGTACATACATTTGTTTCTAACATATATGGTCAGACACAGGAGTGTGAGATAAAAAAATATATATCTTTATAGTCAGGCTGTATTATTTTCAGCAAGAATTATAGTTCAGACAAAGATTATTTACAGTGCATAGAAACAGTATCAATAGATAAAGCTCAAATTGAAGAAAAATGGAGTCCAAATTGATTAGCGACGCGTTTCGAGGAAGTTCTCCTCTTCTTCATAAGGCCACACTTGGACTCTTAATGTAAAAGGAAAGCATAAATTCAGTAAGGAAAATTTTGTAAGCACAATGCATAGACTGTTCATGTCATATTAAATGTATACAGTTAAAAAATAAATGGCATTAATTGTATTTAGAACATTAATCTGTCCCTAAAAAAAAGGGAATTGAAACAATGTAACATGTTCTAATATGCATTGTAATTCATGCAACATTATAAGATTAACTAGGTTGCCCCTGCTCGAGAGAGGGGCTGAAGGTCTACTGAAGCATCTTATCCTGCAAAATTAACTGTATAACGTCCATCATACTGTAATTTAGTAGAGTACTACCTCTAATGGGATCTATCACGTGGATGGTGAAACATAAGCTAAAGAAAATTAAATATGTAGGTAAAACAACACACAGATAGTTCTTAGGTTATATCAATCTAATATGGAAGAAATGTTTATATATGCCAATACAATTGTAGATGGGTGCGGTGCATCTTTAGGAAACAGTGCTGTTTTTGGGGTATATTTATTGTATTTGATATTTGAAACATGGAGCCAATTCCAGAAGGAGAGGAATCTCTTTGTTCAGAAGATTGAGGAACATGTTTTTAAAATGGGGTTAATAGTGATGTTGAGGACATAGTTGATGGCTTATCCAAGCATTGGCTTACAAGGTTTTATTATATTATATTAGATGGAGTCTTTGAAATTAGAGGTACATGCTGTGATTGTGTGAACATATTTTTGACAGAGAGCACAGTTTTGTTTCTCTTTTGAAAAAGAAAATTAATTAATCATCTAAAGAAAGAGCACAGACAAGTGTTTCAAAATGTTTTGACTCATCATAGAGCTGAAGAGTATTTCTCTGATTGCAAATGTTGGTGATGTGTTGGTAGAAGAACCCAAAGGCTCTTTTAAGAGCCACCCAGAGAACATTTTAAGAATATTGGAAAAGGAAAATGCGTTTGTGTCCTTTTTTTAAATAGCAATGGCTACGGTAGCATCCAATGAAATGTTGTGCCCTGTCAGGCATATTGTAGCGATGGGCACCAACCATGGAATAGGCTACAGCCGCGGGTACGAAGAGACAAATGGTACATTGTGTATTTTTGGCAGGTGCAGCCACAACTATTACTATCAGGTCGCTATACCCGCAACTACAGCTGGCTGTATTTTGGTGCAGTGATCATATTATATTAAGGATGTTTTAGGTCAGATTTGTACATGTATTTCTATTTGATGTTGTCACCTGAAGGCTAATGTGAATTGATTTGACATTTTTCTGATATGTGTTTTTGAACTCATTAGAACATTTTCATGTAGCCCTGACTATAGGTGGGATTTAGTCATATAACCGGGGTTATAGCCGCAGGTATGTTATTAGGAAAAATTAGGAAGAAATGTATGTAGTGTGTAAATATTGTATAGAGTAGTCTTTGAAGGATTGTGTTGGGGTTTATTGATTGATATAGCTTGTGACAGAAATGTGTTTGTCATTTTAGTTGTTTGCTTTCTACAGTCCTATTTTTGTGCTATTGAATTGAGAAAGCTATGAAAGTGACATTTGCGTGAACTTTTGACAGTATGATTTCAGAACTCAGAGTGTGCACATGTTCTGTGTTTAGCTCTGGTGAAGATCTATTCATTATTTGGAGCAGCTGAAGGTGGGTGAAAGTGTGTGTTTATATAATATATGTACTGTTAGAATAATCCATTTGTAAGATTACTGAAGTATGTTTAGGTGTTTCATTTGGTCAAGTTTATAAGTATTGTTTGCAAAGTAGGGTTTTCTATATTTTACTTCAGTGCTTTTAGTAGAGTGATGAAGCAGTATGACATGGTATGCTATGCTTATGTTTACCAGAAAATATATTTGCAAATAAAGGTTGTTTCTCAGTGACATTGGAAGATGTGATTTGAATGTTGGTGCATAGAAATCCTAGTGTGAACACTGCAGTATAGCTTTACCCTTGGCAACTATTGTGGCTGTGTGTGTGATTTGTAGTTGGCTATTAAGATGTTTTTGTGACCCTATAATGTTGATTTTCTACTGTGGAAGTGTGAAATTACGAAGTGAAGAAGGTGAAGTTATAGTGGCAAAGTGGAGGGTTTCATGCTATATGGGGCATTTTCTATACTGCCGGATTTTCACTGCCATGTAATTGTTGGTAGTAATTTAGAATAATGAACAATCATATTTGTCATTTTTCAAATTTCTGTGCAAACGGTGTGCTTTGGAAGTACAGGAATCTATTTGGGTTCCATGCTATGTTATGCAATATGTTGTTATGCAATGCACTGTCATAGAGAGATATACAATGAATGTGGGTGCATAGTGGTTTAGGGGAAACAGTAGTATGGATGAGGTTTGCTAACATGGTTTCTGGGTCTGCTTAGGTGACATGGCAATTGCACTTCAGTGCAGTGGGGATGGGCAGTGAAGGGAGGACATACATGTTGATATATTTTGTTGAGTAGTAGTAGTGATCAGTGTGTAGGTGAAATGTAGGATAGTGGGTGTGGCTATTGGCTCAATGATGGCTGAATAGTTAGAAACAGGAGAAGCATTTGACTTTGCATGTTATTGGATGAGGATGACTAAGAAAAGATGAGGATAACTAAGATTACATGGGTGTTAGTAGGATGATGGTTGTGACAGAGCACAGTTATGCGTGTAGCAGTAGAGTGAATGATGTCTACCTGATGTTAACCTACAGTCTTTAATTAGAGGGCTGTTCACCGGGAAGAATGAACAAAAGAGAGCATTCTGAAAGAAAACTCGACTAAAATCGGTGAACATTTGAAGGAGATACACAGCCATAACTAAGGTGTGATGTTTGCAGTGGAAAAAGTTGGTGAAGTGTCGCTGGCCCGCCCCCAGGAAAGAGCTATCCAGACGGGGTGTGAGGAAGATGCCAGCCGACACCATAGCCACAGCAACGGTGGCTCAGAATACCCCAACTCGCAAAAGTATTCCGCCCTCAGCAGAAGAATCTAATGCGGAACCGAAGGCTGCAACTCCAAGAAACTGCAGGCGTAGTGCGACGCAGCAGAGGCCCCGGTCGATGCAGCCACATCACGGAGCTCAACATTGCAGCGTACAAGAAGGTACAGAGTGCAAAATAAAGCAGAGACTGTGCACACTGGGGGTGGACAGGAAACCCGACCCGCTCGAGGAGGCGATAGCCAGGGAGGTGCATAACACATGGAAGGTGCCCTGGGGCAGTGAGCGCCAAGGCCCCCACCCCTCCCCTTGTTCCCACAAGATCCGTAATGCCCACAGGTGGGGTTCAGCCAGAGACACGCCGGAGAAGAATAGGTGGCATAGCGCAAACCCCATATCCCTCCCGCCCCCAGCACACAGAGCACTGCGTATATACAACGCAACACAGAAGTGAAACACGTCCATCCACTCGCAAGGTCAAAGAACCTCCACAAGAAAATAAACTCCTCCAATCGAAAGGCCAACCTTGCCTCACACGATATGGTGGATTAAAAGCAAGTCGCTCAAAAGGCGGACACCTTTCACACAGATCCGCCACAAGACGAGTTGTCTGCACAACTAGACAGCAGCCCCACATACCGCCAGGTGTGGTTGGAAGCTGTAGAAACCATTACACAGCAACGGGGGAAGGAGTAAAGAAAAGGAAAAACACCAAACCTCCACACCAATAAAACCCACAATGACAAGACATGGGGCCTCATTACGAGTCCGGCGGTAACCGCGGCGGTAAAACCACCTGGCTACCGCCGGACTCGTATTACCATTCCGCCTCTGTGATTCCCGGAATTACCGGGGCATTACAACCCCGGTTTTCTGGGAATCACGGAGGCGGGATGGTGTTAATCCCCATTCCCATCGAGTCCTCTGGGACTCGATGGGGATGGGGATCATGGAAACACCGGCAGCATCTCGTAATGCTGCCGGTGTTTCCTCGGCCGCCTGCAGGCGGGCGGTGTTAAACTTGCCAGGTCAGACCTGGCGGGAACATCACCTCCCGCCTGCAGGAGTCGGGATCAGGCGGTCCGGAAACAACGGTGGTGGCGGGTTTACCGCCACCGTTATTTCCGGACTGCCTGAGTTATAATGAGGCCCATGGACATTGTCAGATACCTTAAACAGATCAGCAGGTACAGCAGAAGGAACCCCAACATGGCACAAAGGGCCTGGCCTCCCCTCTATGAGGCAAAACCCACATCAGTATGTGGCCACAAACATCCCAACACATACCCAGGAGTAAACCTGTCGCCCAATCGGGAAAATGACCACATCCCCCCCGAGAGCACAGCAGTGCACACAGGGAGACGTGACCTCGGGAACAGGCCACAAATGGCGGTGGCTCTAAAACAGGGACCCTGCATGTTCAATTACGCCCAGACTCGACAGGAAAGGGCACTTTGAACAATCAGAGTGATATTGAAATGCAAATTAAAGAACCCCGTCCAAATTCAACCCACAAAGTATCAACAATACACTGACTACACAGTGACAAAGCATGGGAATGGAAGGCCTAATAGAGGAATGGGTTGAATGCGGGTAAAAATACAGTGAAGGTACCACAGGTGCAAGCCCCCGATTTGGGCGTGTGCCTGCCTGCTATAAACATTTTAAGCTACAGCAGTGTCCTTGAGACAGTTAATCAAATGACCCCCGCACCAGACACTGCCTCCACACTGCACAGTGGATCATCACAACATAAAGAGATCACCCAGGCCCAGTATTCTACAACCATAGCTGAAGTCCCTCATGGTAGCAACACCCGACTAATTATCATGAACCACAGAGAAACGAGCATGAACCTGGCACAAATCTGATGCCGACACTCTGATAAGTACGCGGAGACAAAAGTACCAGCTTATGGAACATAAAAATAGACTGGCGGAATTTTCTTACTCAGGAAGAAAAGATAATGGTCAACTCAACAGCTCAACAATGGCTGCAGGGAGTCAAGACTTAACGGCCACGAAAGCTGATATAGCCTCACTGCTAGACGAAATCAGAGGCATGCGGGCAGACATAGGCAGCAAAGTGGACAACATTAACATCAGAATGGACAAAATGGAAGAAAGGCTCCAAGAAGTGGAACACAATCAGTCCTCTCTAGACACCTTGGAAACCCAAATTGACATCCGACTAAACGATCTCGAACGACGAGAAGCAGACATGATCATAAAAATTGATGATTTTGAGAATTGGGAAAGAAGAAACAATCTCTGTTTCTTTGGAATTCTGGAAAAAGTGGGAGAGACAGAAGGAGACTTAAAAAATGTGATTCACCAAATTCTGAAATGCCTATTTGAAGACAACTCTATTGATGTTACAAAAATCGAAAGACTCCACAGAGCAGGAGGACCTGCCAGAGGACCAAGATCTGTTCTAGTACGTTTTCACAATTACCCCGACAGGCTCAAAATCCTTGAAAATGGCAAGAGCAAAGGAGCTGTAATGTTAAACACAACACGCATCGCAATCTACCAAACCAAGACTTATCATCGCTTACCCATGCAAAGCGACGTTTGTGTCTGCCACTGACAAAATGGTTGAGAGAAAAGGAATACACTACAGATGGGGCTATCCGTTCTCAATCACATTTGAGCTAGATGGCCAGAAATGCAAACTAGTAAGAGAAGCCGAGATTGACAACACCACGCAGGAACTATTGGGAGGCGAAAGCCATGACATGGAAAATCAACCACAAACCAGCAAAGAAGCAAGATGGCGAGTGATAGGACCAAATAGAAGAAGAATACCGGGATCAAAAAATTTCATGAAACTCAACACAACCCCACCTGAAACATCATGAGAACATAGCAGAATCCGTAACAAGTGGGCACATAGAAGCAACCGCACAAAGGGACTTAATAATGGGTCACCAGTGGTGAGTAAAGAAAGGTCTTGCGCACTAATGTCACACGCGCTGTTGAATAACTCTGCAGGTGATCCAGGAATCCTACATTACCCAGTAAAGATGTATTGTTAAAAGTGTTAAACAATTTTTGAACTGTTATTGTTTAAGAAATGTTTACCTGAAGGGAATCTACGGGGTGCACCGACATGGAGGTGTAATGAATAGGGGTCTGTTACAAGGACCTCACTGGTGGCCAGGACTCGCCCAGTGAATGCAACTGGGATAGACTGGGCGCCGAAAATGGATGGAAGCAGGGGGGAGGTCAAAGGAGTGGGGAGGGACAGAGAGAGGAGGTGGGAAGGGGAAGTTTCCAAGGAAAACATCACAAATTATGATGCTGAAAAAAATGGTGTCTATCAATCAGAAATATTACAATGGAGGAACATGCACGACACATGAGGGTAGAGGAGAATCACAAATCTCACAAATGGTGGCACTAACAGGGCCACAAAAGGGTGCTATGCTCTGAATCTGCACAATAAATGTCAAGACTCTAAACTCACCCGCTAAAAGATCCCTAATTAGTAGAGGGTTCAAGAAGTCTGGCACAGATATTTTATTCCTACAGGAGACGTGATATCAAAGAGGCGAGGAACGCAGGATACCTAGTGGCCTAAATGGACACAAACACTGGAGCTCCGGGATTCTCAAGAAGGCAGGGTTGGGAATCATGATACTGAAGGGAATACGTATGGAGATTACTAATGCATGGAAAGGCACCAAGGGGAGGGCACTACTGATCTCAAGCCAAATTCAAAACACATAGATCACCTTAGCAACAATATATGCACCCAACCAAGGTCAGGAGAGATTCCTACAGATGACCACAGAGAGAACTATAGGGGCAGAACAGAGACATCTCATACTCGGAGGGGACTTTAACACATGGATGAATGTAGCCTTGGATAGACAGACCAAGGAAGACATAACCCACAAACCCCAGGGCCAATGGGGAGCAGAACTAAACACAGCCATGGAACTGTATGGTTTAAGGGATTGTTGGAGGTATCTTCACTCACAGGAAAAGGTCTTCACCTTCTACTCTATCCCACTTGGCACACTCACGAGAATTGACTATCTATACATCTCAAGAGAAATCCTAGAGCTGGTGAAAGACTCTCGCATTCACCCGATATCATGGTCAGACCATGACATGGTATCAGTTGACAAATCGTGGAAAGGTTTACTCACTAGAAACTCAAACTGGAGATGCAACAACCTCTTCTGGAAAGGCACAATTTTTAGAGAAGAAATGGCAAACAAAATCAAAAATTCTTTGTCTTCAACAACAAAGGGGAGGTGTGGACAGAAACAGTATGGGAAGCAGCCAAAGCCACACATGCAGAGGTATCCTCATTAAAGAGGGGGCCTGTAAAAAGAGAGAATGCACACTTATAGAAAAAGGGTTGAGAACCAAAATAGAACAGGCCGAAAGGCTTGCACAGTCCTCCCCTAGAGACAGACTGACCTATCTTCTGGAAGCCAGAGACTTGAGAGGGGGACTGAAGTTACTTAAGGAAGGCAAGATAGTCCGAAATCTACAGTTTCTCAAACATTTTATGAAAAGGAGCATAAGGCAGATGCCCTACTAGCGGCACGGCTCTGCAAACAGAGATCCGAAAGATGGGTGAAGGAGGTACTGGGATCGGACAACATTAATGTGAACATTTCACCATCACCGTCTTGTGGCCAATGCTGGATTTGACTTTTATGGACTTCATTCATTCACTCACGATGCGTCACCCTTTCTTAACTCTCATGCTGGACTGCCTTTGCAACTTGTACTCATGGTGGCCCTGGATCATGCTGTTCCCATCTTCATCTTGTATCCTGGCTTGCAACATTATGTGATAGTACTGACTTCTGTAATTGTAATCACTCTCCCCTTGCTTCTCCACTCTTTTGACTTCTAACTCTGTTCTCTCTTCCTTTCCCTTCTCCCTTTTCCTATCTCCTCCCCTTACTTTCTTCTATGCACTTACTATATCAGAAATGTCCCTGGACCGAGTATGATAGCAACCTCGTCTGTCTCCTCCCCCCTCCCCTTACTGTTACTTTGCTCCCCACCCCCCTCCGCCCTCCAGCACTATCTTAAATGTCGTCCGGCCTAGTATGATAGTCGCTTGTTTTGTTCCTCCCCTACCTTTCTGCACCCCTCTCCCTCACCTCTTGTTTTTCTCCGGCTCTACCAGAAATGTCGTCAGGTCTAGTATGGTAGTCACCCGTCTGTTTCCATTTCCTTCCCACTCTTCCCCTCCCTTCCTTATCTATGTCTTAGCTCTTGCACTATCTGAAATGTCGTCAGGCCGAGTACGATAGCTAATTTCACATCCTTACTGTTCATGGCCTGTAAGAATGTCACTGTATTTTCCCTTATTCCCTCTCTTGCCTTGAAGTGCTTTGAAACACATTGTGTATAGGCGCTATATAAATAAACTATCCTATCATATCACAGCAGAGGGAATCCAAGAGGGATTTGCCTCATTCTACGAACCCCTATATAGCAAGACAGAAATGGCACCCGACAGAGCCATCAGGAAATATCTTGCAGAATCTCAACTCCCCTCACTGACGAAAGCAAAGGCTGAGTCCCTCGATGCACCGATCACGGGTTATGAATTAGAAAAAGCCATGAAATGCCTCAAACAGGGGAAAGCACCATGTGAGGATGGTTACACGCCAGGGTTCTACAAGACATTTGCACTCTTCCTAACTCCTTCCCTCCTCACAGTAATACGTAAAGAGAGTAGAGACCCTAGATCTTGTGGCTCTTACCGTTTAATATCGCTCCTCAATATTGATGCGAAAATATATGCCAGGGTTATCGTGGTCAGACTAGAAGGCTACCTGCCAAAGCTGGTACATTCTGACCAGGTCAGATTCATAGTGGGACCGCAGGGTGCGGATACAATGAGAAAGACACTCCATCTAATAAACAAAGCCTGAAAATGCAGTGAGACCCCACCCTCTTCTCGATAGACACCAAAAAAGCATTCAATAAAATGCCATGGGAACTTTTGGACGGAGTCCTTGTGAAGAATGTGCTGGGCCCAAGACTCCTCTGAGGCATCAAAGCACCATACTCCTCCACAAAGACCTTTGTCGCGGTCAATGGTGGATACTCACAGTAGTTCAATCTGGGTAAAGGAACTAGATAGTGGTGCCAGTTATCGTCACTGCTTTTTGTTCTTTCACGGGAACCACTCGCTCAGAGATTATGACTAGACCAGATGGTAGAAGGCATCACAGTTGCGAAACGTACAATCTAGGCCTCCATGCAGATGACATGTTGTTACACATAATTCTTTTATTTTTTATTTGTTTATTTGTTTTGGTTTGTAATAAAGCTTTACAAAAAGATACAAAAAGAATCAGTAACAAATGCACAATACACCAAATAAGAAACACAGAGCAACACTATACAAGGATGAGAAATATTAACTTAAGTACATTTAAAACACAGTTACACATAATAAACCCGCTAATATCAATTCCAGCAGCGATTGAAGTAATCAATACGCATGGTCAACTGGCAGGGCTAAAAATAAATCCCGCAATATTGGTCCTCCTTCCGATAGACAAATGTAGAGACGCAGATATAGGGCAATTCACACCCTTAGGCATGAAAACTAGCTTGGGAACCTTAAAATATTTAGGCATTAACGTCACCAGGCAACTTGGAGACTTATACGAGGCAAACACCACCCCCCCCCCAATGACGGTGATAGAGAACAACCTCATTGGGTGGAATAAGTTAACAATCTCGTGGATGGGACGACTCAACGCTATTAAAATGATCGTACTGCCAAAAATCTTATACCTATTCCAAATGCTCCCCATTCAAATACACAATGATTTCTTTCTGAAAAATAAGGCCTCCTTTCTACGCTTTTTATGGCAGGGCAAGAAACCTAGAGTCCCCACCGCACTATTGCATCTCAATAAAGGCAATGGGCGAGTAGGGCTTCCAGATAGACGCTTGTATTATGAAGCCACCCAGTTAAGAATAATGGTCCCACACCTCAGACAACAAAAGGACCTGCAGTGGGTAGGCCTGGACAACCATCTTCAGCCAGCCACAGCAGGGGAGTAGCTCTGGGTACCGAGACCAAAGTTACCAAAAAGAATATGGGAACACCCTATACTGGGAACCCTGTGGAGCATATGGTGACAGAGAGCAGGGATGAGAAACATCACAACATGGACATCACCCTTGGGACATACATGGGTACCAGGATTTAGAGATGACATTCTGAAACCAGAGAGCTTCCAAATATGGTTTGAGGCTGGTCTCGAAAGGGCTGGACAGTTATGGAAAGGGGACATTACATTGCAATAAAAGATCTCGATGAGGCACTTGGAATAGGGTAACTTCCAGTTTTTCTATACTTACAGTTGAAAGGTATTATGACTAGATAAATCTGGAAAGACAAACTGCAGAGAGAACTCACCCCCTTTGAGAAGATACTAGACACCAGTACAGGCTCCAGTTGTCTGATATATGCTCTGTACAGAGCCATGGTGGAGGCGAAGCAGGCCCCGTCCAATAAACTAAAAGGAAAATGGGAAGTAGATCTGAGGAGGGAACTGTCTCCACATTCATGGCTCACAACATGCAGAAAAAAACTCACATACATCCACAGCCTGCCAATACAAACTGCACAGCATTAAACTTCTATATATGTGGCAATATCACCCACTCAGACTTGCTAAAATGTATCAAGGAGTAAGTCCCTCTGTTGGCATGAATGTGGAATGAAAGCTGATTATTGGCATTTGTGGTGGGGCTGCACAGCGGTGCAATCATATTGGGATGAGGTTCTCTGCTGGATTAAAGAATTAGACGGGGAAAAAAAGGGAAAAGATACTAATGTTGATATTGTTTAGCCTTGATGAACAAGAAGATGAATTTGTAAAGGTACCTAAAATGGCTCATGGATTGCTTCTAGCTGCAAGGTCATGCCTTGCCACATTCTGGAAAATGAAAATTCTCCTGTCAAAGACTGAATGGGTCAGGGGAGCAAATAACTTTTATCTAATGGACAGATTAACCGCAGCTATCAATGGGGACCAATATTCAGTGGAAATGGCATAGTCTGACACTTGGGCTAAATACCTTCACTGAAATAATGATTACAAATCTGCCTCGATGTATAGAATCACACTCCCCCCTATGCATATCTCATGGGAAAAATCTGCACACCAAATGGATTGTACAAACCAAAAATACTGTGGAGATCCCTCTGATGATGTCAATTAGTAAACCTGAGGTGTATCAGATCAAGGAGAGGGGGAGTGTCACAGGGGAAGGGCGGGGAATGTAAAGGAACATAATTGCACAAGTTGTCTAATTGTTTCCAATTTATGATATGTTAATTTAAATGACGGAACACTTGATGCTGGTATATGATGTAACTTTCTAAACTCAATAAAAACGAAATAAAAACGAAATAAAAAAGAAATAAGATGAGGGAGCTAACTCCTGAGGCTTGCTTCACAGTTCTTGTTCTCGATGCAATTACTTTCATGAGAGAGAATACTCACAAGACTTTCTTCACAATTCTTATTCTCAATGCAATTACTGAGAGGAGGGCAATCACTCCAGAGGCATGCATCCCAATTCCTTTTCTCACTGTGTTTACTGAGATGAGAGATCTCACTCCTGAGCCTTTCTTCATATGCCCCGACTACTCTAGTGGGTCTCCTGCAGCTCCCGTTACCTTTACTTTGGTCAGAGCATGAAACTGGTTCTTCCTGTGGTGTCAAGCTGTTACGTTCACAGTGAACACTTGTTCGGCTTTGCTCTTCTCTCTCTGCGGTCCCGCTACATCTACGGGCTATTCGGGTAGGTGTAATCAGCGTAGTTGTGGGACCATTCGGTCCTCTTCCTCGAGGTCATGTCACTGTATCCCAGGTTCCAGTTTGGTTTGCTCTCGCTCAGCCATAGAAGGACTCTGCTGTTCTGCAGCTGATGTCTTCCCAGCATCTGGGTTGCTTCTGCAATGTCCGATCTTCACTCCTAATTCGAATCTCCTGGGTTGACCAGGCTTCACACCTGTTGCTTGCGTTACCTGGTCCTTCTTTGTTTTTCATCTTGTTGAGTTGGGACCTCCCCAGCGGAATGTCATAGTCCTTCATCTGTTCCAGTTGTGCACTCCTCTTGCCTTCTAGGGGCCATCTCTTCCCAGTATACTTCACATGAGTGTTCTGCATGACTCTGTGAATGTTCATCTTCTTCTCAGTACCTTCATAATACAAATCCTTTGTGGATGGAAGGTTCATATTGATGGTATCTAATCTTACAGGAAGAAGAGAAGGAGCGTCACAAAAGCACACAGTAGTACTTTCAGCCTTGACCTCAACAGATCTTAAGGGTTTCATCATTTTTAGGGTAAGAGGGTTAGGGAGTTCCATCATGAAACGGGAGTCCATGTCCCCATAGTGGGAGTCTCTCCTTGTGAGGTCCTCACACTTTTGACCACCGCTAGGGGAATGATCAGGTAGTGGCCTCACCTCCCTAGCCACCCTCTCCTCATGGGAGAATTGACATGATTCCATAAATTGTCACATACCCTTCACTAAAGACACAGCCTCCCCCATCTTCTCATAGAGGAAACCCTGATAGGAAATATACGTTCACCTGTTCTCTCCCCTTCCAGTACTCAATAGAAAAGCAATATGGATGGAGATCCAACGAAAGAATGCATCATGCAGGGATTAGTATGTTTCCATAATCCTAACCATGCTAATGTTTAATGATCAGTTATCAGACTAAATTTACAACCAGTGAAATAATATTTTAAGTAAGTCGTGTTCCACTTGATCTCTAGGACTTCTAATTCGATGGTTGCATAGTTTTCCTCATGGAGGAAAAGTTTCTTACCATGATCTTGGGATAAAACTGCACCAAGGCCAACATTTGAAGCATTGGTCTGCAGGATACACTCCCTGTTTAAATCAGTGACCTTCAAAAACAGGTTCACTGCAGAGTATGTGCTTCAATATGTCAAAGCTGTCCTGATCAAGCTTCTCCCAGTTAAGTTTCTGGGGCTCTGCTTTCTTAAACTTATTGGTTAAGCAGGTAGTGATGGTATAGTATCTAGGGATGGATCACATATAGTACCCATGAGTGTCCGAAGAAATACCTGAAGCTCTTGTTTGGTTTTAGGGGTAGACGTTTCTTGAACAGCTCGGACCTTTTCCAGTTGAGTTTGTACCAGCCCATTTACAACAAAGAATCCACAGTACTTAACATCTGATTGCACCAGATGGCGTTTCTTTGGGTTAGCAGTCAGTCTAGCCTACCTTAGCACCCTCATAAGTTCATAAAGATGAAAAAGGTGTTCCTCCCCGGGTTGTGAATTATGATATCATCCAGGTACATGCCACAGAAATGGGGAAAGGGTTGCCCAGGAAGGAAGTAGGAGCCTGATGCAATCTAAAAACTTTAAATTCAAACAACACTTTAGGGGTAGAAAAATGTGTGTTTTCCTTGTCGAAGGAGTCCAAGGAAACCTGCCAATAGTCCTTAGTTAGAACGATCATAGAGATTTATTTGGCTGATCCCAGTTAGTCGATTAAATCATCACTCCTAGACATAGGATAATTGAAAAAGAGTCCAAGCAAATGAAAAGAGGGAGAGGCCCGTGAGTAGGCTAGGCAGTACTCCACATTTAGCTCTGGCGAGAGCAGTGATGAGTGTTTTAGGATCAGTGGAAGCTGAGATGGGGATATCTTTTATGTTTTTTTTTTAAGAGAAGCACAAGATTGTGAGCATTTTTTGCATGGGCCAAGGAGTTCAGATGGAAATGGTATAAGTGAGGGGAAAATGGGTGTGGCATTGGAGGCTGGGAGAAAGATCATTTTCTGTCCTATGATAATTTCCTGAAAGTTCAAGGATATCTCAAAATAGCTTCACCTTCAATTCATGTCTACCCTTATTCTTGTAAACTCATTATTCCCAGACATTTGCATGGGTGTCTTCAGAACCTGTCAGTAGTCCAAAATAAGCCATTGGGACTGGGAGAGAGTTGAATTCATTTGGAGCTTGTTTCTAGCCACACCGATAAACGTATTTGGTAATTTTGTGCAACTCTTGGTGAAAGGTGAGGACTTTTTTTTACCAGTTGTGGTCCCTACATACAGAGATATATTTATATCTACATTCACTGAAAAAGCATTAGTTAGGGTGCAGGTGAGTTGCACACTTTTAAAGCAACACAACCTTTCAAATTCAGCAGTTGTGGGAAGTCATGACTAGCTTAACTCGGCTCGTCTCTTGCCATGGGCTCCCCCATAATGCCATGTCACGCATAATGCCATTTTGTATATCATTGTGAAACCCTCCGATTATAAAATGTGTTCATGTGCTCTGCAACAGGAATGTGCCAAGTTAAGCTGGTTATGGTTTCCCACATCCCATGTATTTCTAGGGTTTTGTTGCTTTAAATCTGTGCCACTTAACTGCACCTTAACTAAGTTTTTTCAGTGAATTTCATGGCTTTTGTTATACCATCGCTTTTTTACAGGCCATTAGCCATGGCCTTTGGCCATGACCAGTGGCCACGGGAAAAGGTTGTTTACACTGTACATGTTCCCCAAATATGCTACTTTTGGACCCACTAGGTGGACACAGCCTTTGGCCGTGGCCATTCTACATTTCTTTTGGCTGAGTAGCCAGGGCCTTTGGCCCTAGCCAGCGAGCACAACCTTCGGCCGTGCCCACTGTATATTTTAAAGCACTACCGGGCCAATTGCCATGACCTTTTGCCATGGCCTCTGTATATTTTCCCCCGATTTGTTTCTTCTGGACCCACTAGATGACAAGGGCCTTCAACCGTGGCCACCATGCATGTCTTTTGCGCCCACTAGCTAGGGCCTTCAGCTCTAGCAGTGAGCAGAGCCTTTAGCTGTGCCCACTGTAGATTTGGCCTTATCCACTGTAAATGTTCCCCCAACATGTCTTTTTTAGACCCACCAGGTGGCCATGGCATGTCTTTTGGGCCCACTAGTCATGGCCTTCGGCCCTCATGTTCACTGGCCAGGGCATATTGCACCCCTTGACATGTTGCCCCAATAGATTACCCCACACCTCACAGTAAAATTCCACTTTTTTATGTTAATCTCATTTTTTAACTATCTCGTTTAAAAAAAATGTGTTTTTCCCATAACCGTGGTTATTTCAGCAATGAACTACAAATATCCCCAAATATTTTATAAATATTTGTGGTTATATTACATGTGACGCACTTTCAAAAATATCCTAGAATATGAAAACAATAACCTCTAATACGCAAACACATTCTAGCTCTAAACTTGGTCCCCAGTCCCACACTCAAACTCCCCAGTTTCACACGCATTTTTTTCAACTTTTTTTCGTTTTTGGATAACCCCTAATATTACCATGAATATTCGGAATATCTCTTGCACCAGAAAAATAATAGCAGTCTTTTTACTTTTGAAAAGCCTCTCTGCTGCAAAGCACCATGGGCGATATCTGTACAATTTAGGAGAAGGGGGCGCCCTGTGTCAAATATTTTAAAGGTACTGGATACAATAACCATGGAAATAATTGAACCATCTGGAGCTTGTAAAATGTTTATGTTAAATAACGATAATTACGAGACAAAAATGTCAGAATTATGATTTGCTTTAATTTAAAGTATGATTTAACCGTGGAACTGGGAAGACCTATGCTGATTATATTCTATGTTCTCACAGGCAAGAATCATCTTATGAAGGAATCATCATTTTCATAGGATTATGCCTTCACAAAAGAATCTTAAAAAATAATGTAATTTGAACTCATTCTTTAATGAATAGCAAAGGTATGTCATAAATGCAAATTTGCATATGCATATATGTGTTGACAAATTATAAATTAAGGTGTATGCTAGAGGGTTTTTCTAATTGACTCTCTTCTCTTTTGTTCTCTTTCTCACCAACATTCTTTCTATTTCATTCTCAATTTTGGACAAAATATTGAAGGATATTAGTAAGTAACGAGATATGTTAGAGTAGTCTTGACAAAACCTGTTTAGGGTGAAACACATGCACAAACTAGTTTATGTCCGCAATCATTTAATCTGATTTTCCTTTGTGGAAATTTTGCAATTTGATTTTCATTTGTGTCATTTAGCAAATTAGTGTTCTATTATATCAATTATGTATATTCCAATGTAACACCAATAGGTGCTTAAAAACGCTTAAAAACGTTGGTTTCTAAGAAGAAGGTATTTATGGAGAACCTATATTATAGAGAGTGTCAAATTCTAAATACATAAAAAATACATAAACATTGGTATAAAATTATTTACCCAGCATATTTTTTCAATGTATTTATGTTTTGATTCAGTGCATAATTACCTAATTGAATGTATAAATTATATATTTATTCTAGGCCTCAAATGCAAACTAAAAAATCAAACAACCAGGTGATTATATAACACAACACTCAATAATATGCATATATACAATCAGCATGCACCGATGCAGACCTCTTCTGGACAGGATAGGGAAGGTGAGTTCCCGCGATGGCCACCACACACAGATGATGGCAGTCATTCCTCCAGTCACGGTTGAAGAAGACATTCCACAACAGGATCCCTTGAAGTTGGGAGGCTGAAATTTGGCAGTAAGGTGACTTACACAACAAGCTGGCGACCGCTGAAGATCTGGCTGAAAACACAGAACAGTGACAGTTCTAGTGAGGATGGCCACTGGAGAGCTGGCCAGTCCACCAGGAGGTACAGCGACACTTCCAAAGTCTCAGTACAGCTGGATCCTTGAGAACACATTGAGACTGGTTGAGAACCTTCGCAGATTCGGAAGTCCAAAATGTCTTCAACAGGCCAGAAGCGGGAAAGGATGTTGGGCCTCTTCAGCAGTCTTCTTCGGATCTTCAATCAACTCTTCTTCTACAAAGTATTCTTGGCTACAATGCTGATCTGAGGAAATGGCTGCAGGAGTCCTCTTCTTATCCAGAATCCTAGCTTAAAGCAAGTCCAAGCAAAACAATGAAAAGGATCTGAATCATTCAAACAGCTAGCAGGGAACCAATCAGGGACCATGTCCCACCCACATACTTTCAGGCACCATGGATGTGGAGTGGGACCAGACAGTCCCACCCCATTCCTGATCCACACACACTCACACACAAAGGCATCACTAGCCCATGAACACAGCCTTTTTTATCGGGCAAGTGCATAACCTTATATGGGATTTCGTCACCTGACAAGGGAGGAAGAAGGCCAAACAACTATATTGCCAAGGAACAAGCAAAAATATTGTGGTGTGCCAATTTTCAGGCACTAGCCATGTTTAGTAGCCATACATGGTAAAGGCGAATGTGCACACTAGAAATAAAACAAAATTATAAAACAATATGTGCTGTCACCAGTTTGGCTTTAGGCAGTGTGAAGTGTAAGGAACTCATGGTGGCAATAGTAAAGACAGACACAAGTGGTCACAGTTCAAGGGTATTTATTAATCTGTAAATTCACGGTGGAAAAATGCCTAATTGAAACCTAAATCTAAGATGGGAGCAAGTGTCAACCATCAAACGAAAAAAAACGGCAGTCCTTGTGCCGCTGTGTCAAAATGAAAGGTTCTATGCTAAGAAAAACCTTTTGCCAATTCCTTACAACTAATTACACAAAGAGTGTGGGATAAGGGTTCAATAAAGAAAGAAGTGTTCACAAATAATAAGTCAGGATGTGATTGGCAAGGGTCTCCCTTCCCCTGATTGGCAACGGTCTCCCTTCCCCACATTTTCAGCACGAAACAAGGTGGGACCTTGGAGCACAGCACATGGTCAAGCTTTCTCACCACAAGCCAACAGTTACCTATCAGCTATCAGGTTCTACAATGGTTAAAGTCTCTTTTCGATAAAAAGTCTCTTGCCCTCGAGGGCCTGACAGTTTTCAATAAACAAACACAAAAGGTCTTTTCCTCGTATGGCTTCGGGTGACAGCTTCACCCCTGGGTCTCCCTTTTTTGGGCACAGAACCCTCACAGTTATTACTTGACATTTCAATTTTCCTACGGTAGTTAGGATGATGACTTTCCACCCCTGGATCTCCCTCAGCAGGGCTCAGACCCCAAATGACAAGGAGGGCACTTCACTTCCCCTTATCTAGCAATATGTCCTGCTTTCACAAATCTTAATGTCTTTACAAACAATGCAGTGTGAGTCTCCCTCAATTTGGTTCACCTTGTTAACAAACTGTTCATAGGGACTTCATGCCTCGCCCCTTTTCGTTTGCATCCCTCTGCCGGGTTCACTCTCACCAACCTTTACGATACACAGTTCATTACTGATTTGACCATGCAAGATTCACTTCCCTTCTTCACAATCATCTGCCGGTCAAAGAATTTTGACGGTACAGAGCATTTTACATTACCACTATATGACCACTTTGACCTTTCTTCACCTCTTCCCAAGGCCTTCTGGTTATGATAGTCTCTACCTTCGGGTAATCACCCAGAGTTTTCTGCGTGAGCACCCACGTAGTACCGGACGCCTCTTTTGCAGGCTTTTTCACCACTTTCTCAAAAGTTCCTTTGTTCACTCAAAGTTCTATTAGCCGGTTTCTACATTCGTTCAACACAGTTTGGTTTCTTTATTGGTTTTCCCCTCAATGCACCAGCTGTGATGAATTGCTTTGCTTTCTTGTCTGTAGAGTTAAGGTCGGTACCATCAGGCCATGCGTCTCTCCCCAGCTTGGCTGTCTGCGGAGGAGGAGCCCAGGCACTGTTGACATCTGCTGCAACACACGCTGGCTATTGTTTGTGGTCTTACGATTCCTTCTCATGAGGGTTCATGGGTCTCTGTCGATAAGGGCAAGGTCATGTCTCCCCTTGGTGTCCTCTCAACTCTTTTGCCTCCTCTTGAACTGACATGCTGTGTTAGCTCTCATGCCATGCGGTCTGCCTTGCTCGTAGTGTTCTGCCGTGCTCCACCTTTTATCCCTGTGGGGAAAGGAAAGGGCTGTCAGCGGTGTGTGTGTGATTCTGGTTAATTGCCTGACTTTGTCTGACACTTGTATTGGGACATGTAAACAGCTCTGGTGTTAGTCCGTTATTTTTCATGTTGTGCGAAAGGGTTTATGTCGGAAAAGGGCAGGGGCAGTGTTTTAGAAAATCCTACTTGGTTGGATGGGGAAAAGGTGTTTAAACAAGGGGGATACTGCGTCTCACCCATCGGTGTCCCACTCCCCCTCCCCAAGGGCCCCCATCCAGGTGATCCGCCCACTCTGGTCCACCCCCAGGAACTGGATCCAAAAAACGATGGCCGTGCCCTGGCCACCTGGATGACAGATCCCCAGGGACTAGAAAGTGAGACACCTTCAGGTCCACCCCCAGGAACTGGATCCAAAAGCGATGGTCGAGTCCAGGTACCCTGGATGACAGATTCCCAGGGACAAGACAAGATGACACTTTCAGGTTTCTCACAGAAGGCACCATGAAGCAAGACACGGGCAACAGATTTAAAGCTCAAACAGAAATAAGGTATTGCCCCACATGTCATGATGTTAGAAGGCTTAACTTACCCTATGCAAAGGTGGGTTTTCCCTATGTGAATGAAACAAAGGAAAGTCTGAGTCAAATTTAAATGTCTACCTGTGTACAAAACCTATGCTTGCCCTCACAACTAAAGCTAAACAACATGTAGGGATGTCAATAATCAAAGAAATGGTGACCAACACAAAGTTCTGTGCTTATTCCAGCTCTTAGCATCCTTCTCAGCTCCCCTTCCCCAAGTTAAAGAAAGTTCCATAAAAGTCTCAAGATTACCTTTCCCAAGTACAAGGCAATATAGGTCCACACAACTCTCGGGGTTCCCTTCCCCAAGCTCAATATAACACAGTTAAAAAGAAAAGGGTCTTGAGCACTCCATGCTCAAGACAGCATTTTGCAGTTCATCACATCTCAGGGTCCCTCCCCCAAGACTTCAAAATAGCAACTGGTATTTGTTTTAGTCTTTTTATAAAGTGTCAACACCACTCGGCTTGTTTTATTGTGTCTTTAGTTTTCACAATTTAGTGCTCACTTGTCTTGGCGCAGTTGTTGGACCACATGATCCACTCATCATTGGTTTCGTAACCAGGATCCCTAGGCTCCTCAGCCAACAAAGGTTCCTCTGTACTTGCCCCTGTATTCAGAGTCACATTCACGTAGCTCCTCATTGTTTTCCTCTTGGATTTGTGTGCAGGATTACACTCCTATCGCTTCTCCTAGTTAGCCCCTTGGCTTTGCCACCATGCGTCACACACGTCTTGCCAGTCTTTGGCCTTACCTCACTGCATTTGTTTATAAAGTTCACTTTCAGGTGGTTTAATTCATGCCCCACCTTTGTATGGCACTCTTATACACTGGCGCTTGGTTCCTTATGTTGCTTTCAAATTGGAACTTTCCCTTTGGCTGTCATCTGCAATTTGCTTTGTTCAATTTAGTATTCAATGTTTAAATTAAAGTTTTCGTTCAGTTCCATATTCAATGTGCATAATTCAACTTTGTTTTTAGTTTTAATGCAGTTCTGGATTTAACATTCATAATGTGGTTTGGTTGCAAGTTTTCATTTGGTTCAGTATTCGAGATGCATAATTCAAATTAGTTTCAAGTTTTTGTTTCATTTCATACTTAGTTATTATCCACAGCCCGCCAGAAGTATCACAGTCTTGTGTGGCTCTCCCCAACACTCACCAGTCCTCAGCATTCTCCCTGGTGGCTCCCTCTGGTTCGTCCTGTTTCTACGGTCAACGAAGCAGCTTCTGAGAGTCTCACTTTTATGCCAACTGCAGCTCTGCACATGCCAGCAACTTATTTTGCCTTGGGCTCCCCAGGTCCTGCAGGATCTCGACGGGAGTCCTGGCGCCTTCTCCTGTCCCACCACAGCTGCCTCCTCTCAGTAAGGGTTCCCATACAGGCCTCGCTATTTGTCTCTGTGCTTTTCTCGGGTTCTCCATTTATACACCTGCAACCACTTGACAGGTTGCAGGTGTGCATTCTCAATGGGTCTTGCTTGACCATAATTAGAGGGACATAACTGACCCTCACAGTACTCTGCAGGCATCTTCCTCATTCCCGTACTAGAGTGGTAAAATGTGGTTTTAGTGTCCATTAATCTCAGTCGCCTCTTCCTCGTCTGGGTACTAGAGTGGGGAACTAAGTTACTAGTGTTCATTACTCATTGTTGCTTCTTTCTTGTCTCAGTAATGTCGGGTGAAAAATCTGGCAAAATGAGTGGAGAGGTTTTGCAGCAGTCTCTAAAGGCTGGGGGAGGGGGAGCCGCTGTGTCAAAATGAAAGGTTCTATGCTAAGAAAAACCTTTTGCCAATTCCTTACAACTAATTACACAAAGAGTGTGGGATAAGGGTTCAATAAAGAAAGAAGGGTTCACAAATAATAAGTCAGGATGTGATTGGCAAGGGTCTCCCTTCCCCACATTTTCAGCTCGAAACAAGGTGGGACCTTGGAGCACAGCACATGGTCAAGCTTTCTCACCACAAGCCAACAGTTACCTATCAGCTATCAGGTTCTTTAATGGTTAAAGTCTCTTTTCGATAAAAAGTCTCTTGCCCTCGAGGGCCATACAGTTTTCAATAAACAAACACAAAAGGTCTTTTCCTCGTATGGGTTCGGGTGACAGCTTCACCCCTGGGTCTCTCTTTTTCGGGCACAGAACCCTCACAGTTATTACTTGACATTTCAATTTTCCTACGGTAGTTAGGATGATAACTTTCCACCCCTGGATCTCCCTCAGCAGGGCTCAGACCCCAAATGACAAGGAGGGCACTTCACTTCCCCTTATCTAGCAATATGTCCTGCTTTCACAAATCTTAATGTCTTTACAAACAATGCAGTGTGAGTCTCCCTCAATTTGGTTCACCTTGTTAACAAACTGTTCATAGGGACTTCATGCCTCGCCCCTTTTCGTTTGCATCCCTCTGCTGGGTTCACTCTCACCAACCTTTACGATACACAGTATATTACTGATTTGACCATGCAAGATTCACTTCCCTTCTTCACAATCATCTGCCGGTCAAAGAATTTTCACGGTACAGAGGATTTTACAACACCACTATATGACCACTTTGACCTTTCTTCACCTCTTCCCAAGGCCTTCTGGTTATGATAGTCTCTACCTTCGGGTAATCACCCAGAGTTTTCTGCGTGAGCACCCACGTGGTACCGGACGCCTCTTTTGCAGGCTTTTTCACCACTTTCTCAATAGTTCCTTTGTTCACTCAAAGTTCTATTAGCCGGTTTCTACATTCGTTCAACACAGTTTGGTTTCTTTATCGGTTTTCCGCTCAATGCACCAGCTGTGATGAATTGCTTTGCTTTCTTGTCTGTAGAGTTAAGGTCGGTACCATCAGGCCATGCGTCTCTCCCCAGCTTGGCTGTCTGCGGAGGAGGAGCCCAGGCACTGTTGACATCTGCTGCAACACACGCTGGCTATTGTTTGTGGTCTTACGATTCCTTCTCATGAGGGTTCATGGGTCACTGTCGATAAGGGCACGGTCATGTCTCCCCTTGGTGTCCTCTCAACTCTTTTGCCTCCTCTTGAACTGACATGCTGTGTTAGCTCTCATGCCATGCGGTCTGCCTTGCTCGTAGTGTTCTGCCGTGCTCCACCTTTTATCCCTGTGGGGAAAGGAAAGGGCCGTCAGTGGTGTGTGTGTGCTTCTGGTTAATTGCCTGACTTTGTCTGACACTTGTATTGGGACATGTAAACAGCTCTGGTGTTAGTCCGTTATTTTTCGTGTTGTGCGAAAGGGTTTATGTCGGAAAAGGGCAGGGGCAGTGTCTTAGAAAATCCTACTTGGTTGGATGGGGAAAAGGTGTTTAAACAAGGGGGATACTGCGTCTCACCCATCGGTGTCCCACTCCCCCTTCCCAAGGGCCCCATCCAGGTGATCCGCCCACTCTGGTCCACCCCCAGGAACTGGATCCAAAAAACGATGGCCGTGCCCTGGCCACCTGGATGACAGATCCCCAGGGACTAGAAAATGAGACACATTCAGGTCCACCCCCAGGAACTGGATCCAAAAGCGATGGTCGAGTCCAGGTACCCTGGATGACAGATTCCCAGGGACAAGACAGGATGACACTTTCAGGTTTCTCACAGAAGGCATCATGAAGCAAGACACAGGCAACCAATTTAAAGCTCAAACAGAAATAGCGTATTACCTCAAATGCCATGATGTTAGAAGGTTTAACTTACCCTATGCAAAGGTGGGTTTTCCCTATGTGAATGAAACAAAGGAAAGTCTGAGTCAAATTTAAATGTCTACCTGTGTACAAAACCTATGCTTGCCCTCACAACTAAAGCTAAACAACATGTAGGTATGTCAATAATCAAAGAAATGGTGACCAACACAAAGTTCTGTGCTTATTCCAGCTCTTAGCATCCTTCTCAGCTCCCCTTCCCCAAGTTAAAGAAAGTTCCATAAAAGTCTCAAGATTACCTTTCCCAAGTACAAGGCAATATAGGTCCACACAACTCTCGGGGTTCCCTTCCCCAAGCTCAATATAACACAGTTAAAAAGAAAAGGGTCTTGAGCACTCCATGCTCAAGACAGCATTTTGCAGTTCATCACATCTCAGGGTCCCTCCCCCAAGACTTCAAAATAGCAACTGGTATTTGTTTTAGTCTTTTTATAAAGTGTCAACACCACTCGGCTTGTTTTATTGTGTCTTTAGTTTTCACAATTTAGTGCTCACTTGTCTTGGCGCAGTTGTTGGACCACATGATCCACCCATCATTGGTTTCGTAACCAGGATCCCTAGGCTCCTCAGCCAACAAAGGTTCTTCTGTACTTGCCCCTGTATTCAGAGTCACATTCACGTAGCTCCTCATTGTTTTCCTCTTGGATTTGTGTGCAGGATTACACTCCTATCGCTTCTCCTAGTTAGCCCCTTGGCTTTGCCACCATGCGTCACACACGTCTTGCCAGTCTTTGGCCTTACCTCACTGCATTTGTTTATAAAGTTCACTTTCAGGTGGTTTAATTCATGCCCCACCTTTGTATAGCACTCTTATACACTGGCGCTCGGTTCCTTATGTTGCTTTCAAATTGGAACTTTCCCTTTGGCTGTCATCTGCAATTTGCTTTGTTCAATATAGTATTCAATGTTTAAATTAAAGTTTTCCTTCAGTTCCATATTCAATGTGCATAATTCAACTTTGTTTTTAGTTTTAATGCAGTTCTGGATTTAACATTCATAATGTGGTTTGGTTGCAAGTTTTCATTTGGTTCAGTATTCGAGATGCATAATTTAAACTAGTTTCAAGTTTTTGTTTAATTTCATACTTAATTATTATCCACAGCCCGCCAGAAGTATCACAGTCTTGTGTGGCTCTCCCCAACACTCACCAGTCCTCAGCATTCTCCCTGGTGGCTCCCTCTGGTTCGTCCTGCTTCTACGGTCAACGAAGCAGCTTCTGAGAGTCTCACTTTTATGCCAACTCAGTTCTGCACATGCCAGCAACTTATTTTGCCTTGGGCTCCCCAGGTCCTGCAGGATCTCGACGGGAGTCCTGGCTCCTTCTCCTGTCCCACCACAGCTGCCTCCTCTCAGTAAGGGTTCCCATACAGGCCTCGCTATTTGTCTCTGTGCTTTTCTCTGGTTCTCCATTTATACACCTGCAACCACTTGACAGGTTGCAGGTGTGCATTCTCAATGGGTCTTGCTTGACCATAATTAGAGGGACATAACTGACCCTCACAGTACTCTGCAGGCATCTTCCTCATTCCCATACTAGAGTGGTAAAATGTGGTTTTAGTGTCCATTAATCTCAGTCGCCTCTTCCTCGTCTGAGTACTAGAGTGGGGAACTAAGTTACTAGTGTTCATTACTCATTATTGCTTCTTTCTTGTCTCAGTAATGTCGGATGAGAAATCTGGCAAAATGAGTGGAGAGGTTTTGCAGCAGTCTCTAAAGGCTGGGGGAGGGGGAGCCGCTGTGTCAAAATGAAAGGTTCTATGCTAAGAAAAACCTTTTGCCAATTCCTTACAACTAATTACACAAAGAGTGTGGGATAAGGGTTCAATAAAGAAAGAAGTGTTCACAAATAATAAGTCAGGATGTGATTGGCAAGGGTCTCCCTTCCCCTGATTGGCAAGGGTCTCCCTTCCCCACATTTTCAGCTCGAAACAAGGTGGGACCTTGGAGCACAGCACATGGTCAAGCTTTCTCACCACAAGCCAACAGTTACCTATCAGCTATCAGGTTCTTCAATGGTTAAAGTCTCTTTTCGATAAAAAGTCTCTTGCCCTCGAGGGCCTGACAGTTTTCAATAAACAAACACAAAAGGTCTTTTCCTCGTATGGGTTCGGGTGACAGCTTCACCCCTGGGTCTCTCTTTTTCGGGCACAGAACCCTCACAGTTATTACTTGACATTTCAATTTTCCTACGGTAGTTAGGATGATAACTTTCGACCCCTGGATCTCCCTCAGCAGGGCTCAGACCCCAAATGACAAGGAGGGCACTTCACTTCCCCTTATCTAGCAATATGTCCTGCTTTCACAAATCTTAATGTCTTTACAAACAATGCAGTGTGAGTCTCCCTCAATTTGGTTCACCTTGTTAACAAACTGTTCATAGGGACTTCATGCCTCACCCCTTTTCGTTTGCATCCCTCTGCCGGGTTCACTCTCACCAACCTTTACGATACACAGTTCATTACTGATTTGACCATGCAAGATTCACTTGCCTTCTTCACAATCATCTGCCGGTCAAAGAATTTTCACGGTACAGAGGATTTTACAACACCACTATATGACCACTTTGACCTTTCTTCACCTCTTCCCAAGGCCTTCTGGTTATGATAGTCTCTACCTTCGGGTAATCACCCAGAGTTTTCTGCGTGAGCACCCACGTGGTACCGGACGCCTCTTTTGCAGGCTTTTTCACCACTTTCTCAATAGTTCCTTTGTTCACTCAAAGTTCTATTAGCCGGTTTCTACATTCGTTCAACACAGTTTGGTTTCTTTATCGGTTTTCCGCTCAATGCACCAGCTGTGATGAATTGCTTTGCTTTCTTGTCTGTAGAGTTAAGGTCGGTACCATCAGGCCATGCGTCTCTCCCCAGCTTGGCTGTCTGCGGAGGAGGAGCCCAGGCACTGTTGACATCTGCTGCAACACACGCTGGCTATTGTTTGTGGTCTTACGATTCCTTCTCATGAGGGTTCATGGGTCTCTGTCGATAAGGGCAAGGTCATGTCTCCCCTTGGTGTCCTCTCAACTCTTTTGCCTCCTCTTGAACTGACATGCTGTGTTAGCTCTCATGCCATGCGGTCTGCCTTGCTCGTAGTGTTCTGCCGTGCTCCACCTTTTATCCCTGTGGGGAAAGGAAAGGGCCGTCAGCGGTGTGTGTGTGCTTCTGGTTAATTGCCTGACTTTGTCTGACACTTGTATTGGGACATGTAAACGGCTCTGGTGTTAGTCCGTTATTTTTCGTGTTGTGCGAAAGGGTTTATGTCGGAAAAGGGCAGGGGCAGTGTCTTAGAAAATCCTACTTGGTTGGATGGGGAAAAGGTGTTTAAACAAGGGGGATACTGCGTCTCACCCATCGGTGTCCCACTCCCCCTTCCCAAGGGCCCCATCCAGGTGATCCGCCCACTCTGGTCCACCCCCAGGAACTGGATCCAAAAAACGATGGCCGTGCCCTGGCCACCTGGATGACAGATCCCCAGGGACTAGAAAATGAGACACCTTCAGGTCCACCGCCAGGAACTGGATCCAAAAGCGATGGTCGAGTCCAGGTACCCTGGATGACAGATTCCCAGGGACAAGACAGGATGACACTTTCAGGTTTCTCACAGAAGGCATCATGAAGCAAGACACAGGCAACAGATTTAAAGCTCAAACAGAAATAGCGTATTACCTCAAATGCCATGATGTTAGAAGGCTTAACTTACCCTATGCAAAGGTGGGTTTTCCCTATGTGAATGAAACAAAGGAAAGTCTGAGTCAAATTTAAATGTCTACCTGTGTACAAAACCTATGCTTGCCCTCACAACTAAAGCTAAACAACATGTAGGGATGTCAATAATCAAAGAAATGGTGACCAACACAAAGTTCTGTGCTTATTCCAGCTCTTAGCATCCTTCTCAGCTCCCCTTCCCCAAGTTAAAGAAAGTTCCATAAAAGTCTCAAGATTACCTTTCCCAAGTACAAGGCAATATAGGTCCACACAACTCTCGGTGTTCCCTTCCCCAAGCTCAATATAACACAGTTAAAAAGAAAAGGGTCTTGAGCACTCCATGCTCAAGACAGCATTTTGCAGTTCATCACATCTCAGGGTCCCTCCCCCAAGACTTCAAAATAGCAACTGGTATTTGTTTTAGTCTTTTTATAAAGTGTCAACACCACTCGGCTTGTTTTATTGTGTCTTTAGTTTTCACAATTTAGTGCTCACTTGTCTTGGCGCAGTTGTTGGACCACATGATCCACCCATCATTGGTTTCGTAACCAGGATCCCTAGGCTCCTCAGCCAACAAAGGTTCCTCTGTACTTGCCCCTGTATTCAGAGTCACATTCACGTAGCTCCTCATTGTTTTCCTCTTGGATTTGTGTGCAGCATTACACTCCTATCGCTTCTCCTAGTTAGCCCCTTGGCTTTGCCACCATGCGTCACACACGTCTTGCCAGTCTTTGGCCTTACCTCACTGCATTTGTTTATAAAGCTCACTTTCAGGTGGTTTAATTCATGCCCCACCTTTGTATGGCACTCTTATACACTGGCGCTCGGTTCCTTATGTTGCTTTCAAATTGGAACTTTCCCTTTGGCTGTCATCTGCAATTTGCTTTGTTCAATTTAGTATTCAATGTTTAAATTAAAGTTTTCGTTCAGTTCCATATTCAATGTGCATAATTCAACTTTGTTTTTAGTTTTAATGCAGTTCTGGATTTAACATTCATAATGTGGTTTGGTTGCAAGTTTTCATTTGGTTCAGTATTCGAGATGCATAATTTAAACTAGTTTCAAGTTTTTGTTTAATTTCATACTTAATTATTATCCACAGCCCGCCAGAAGTATCACAGTCTTGTGTGGCTCTCCCCAACACTCACCAGTCCTCAGCATTCTCCCTGGTGGCTCCCTCTGGTTCGTCCTGCTTCTACGGTCAACGAAGCAGCTTCTGAGAGTCTCACTTTTATGCCAACTGCAGTTCTGCACATGCCAGCAACTTATTTTGCCTTGGGCTCCCCAGGTCCTGCAGGATCTCGACGGGAGTCCTGGCTCCTTCTCCTGTCCCACCACAGCTGCCTCCTCTCAGTAAGGGTTCCCATACAGGCCTCGCTATTTGTCTCTGTGCTTTTCTCTGGTTCTCCATTTATACACCTGCAACCACTTGACAGGTTGCAGGTGTGCATTCTCAATGGGTCTTGCTTGACCATAATTAGAGGGACATAACTGACCCTCACAGTACTCTGCAGGCATCTTCCTCATTCCCATACTAGAGTGGTAAAATGTGGTTTTAGTGTCCATTAATCTCAGTCGCCTCTTCCTCGTCTGAGTACTAGAGTGGGGAACTAAGTTACTAGTGTTCATTACTCATTATTGCTTCTTTCTTGTCTCAGTAATGTCGGATGAAAAATCTGGCAAAATGAGTGGAGAGGTTTTGCAGCAGTCTCTAAAGGCTGGGGGAGGGGGAGCCGCTGTGTCAAAATGAAAGGTTCTATGCTAAGAAAAACCTTTTGCCAATTCCTTACAACTAATTACACAAAGAGTGTGGGATAAGGGTTCAATAAAGAAAGAAGTGTTCACAAATAATAAGTCAGGATGTGATTGGCAAGGGTCTCCATTTCCCTGATTGGCAAGGGTCTCCCTTCCCCACATTTTCAGCTCGAAACAAGGTGGGACCTTGGAGCACAGCACATGGTCAAGCTTTCTCACCACAAGCCAACAGTTACCTATCAGCTATCAGGTTCTTCAATGGTTAAAGTCTCTTTTCGATAAAAAGTCTCTTGCCCTCGAGGGCCTGACAGTTTTCAATAAACAAACACAAAAGGTCTTTTCCTCGTATGGGTTCGGGTGACAGCTTCACCCCTGGGTCTCTCTTTTTCGGGCACAGAACCCTCACAGTTATTACTTGACATTTCAATTTTCCTACGGTAGTTAGGATGATAACTTTCCACCCCTGGATCTCCCTCAGCAGGGCTCAGACCCCAAATGACAAGGAGGGCACTTCACTTCCCCTTATCTAGCAATATGTCCTGCTTTCACAAATCTTAATGTCTTTACAAACAATGCAGTGTGAGTCTCCCTCAATTTGGTTCACCTTGTTAACAAACTGTTCATAGGGACTTCATGCCTCGCCCCTTTTCGTTTGCATCCCTCTGCTGGGTTCACTCTCACCAACCTTTACGATACACAGTATATTACTGATTTGACCATGCAAGATTCACTTCCCTTCTTCACAATCATCTGCCGGTCAAAGAATTTTCACGGTACAGAGGATTTTACAACACCACTATATGACCACTTTGACCTTTCTTCACCTCTTCCCAAGGCTTTCTGGTTATGATAGTCTCTACCTTCGGGTAATCACCCAGAGTTTTCTGCGTGAGCACCCACGTGGTACCGGACGCCTCTTTTGCAGGCTTTTTCACCACTTTCTCAATAGTTCCTTTGTTCACTCAAAGTTCTATTAGCCGGTTTCTACATTCGTTCAACACAGTTTGGTTTCTTTATCGGTTTTCCGCTCAATGCACCAGCTGTGATGAATTGCTTTGCTTTCTTGTCTGTAGAGTTAAGGTCGGTACCATCAGGCCATGCGTCTCTCCCCAGCTTGGCTGTCTGCGGAGGAGGAGCCCAGGCACTGTTGACATCTGCTGCAACACACGCTGGCTATTGTTTGTGGTCTTACGATTCCTTCTCATGAGGGTTCATGGGTCTCTGTCGATAAGGGCAAGGTCATGTCTCCCCTTGGTGTCCTCTCAACTCTTTTGCCTCCTCTAGAACTGACATGCTGTGTTAGCTCTCATGCCATGCGGTCTGCCTTGCTCGTAGTGTTCTGCCGTGCTCCACCTTTTATCCCTGTGGGGAAAGGAAAGGGCCGTCAGCGGTGTGTGTGTGCTTCTGGTTAATTGCCTGACTTTGTCTGACACTTGTATTGGGACATGTAAACGGCTCTGGTGTTAGTCCGTTATTTTTCGTGTTGTGCGAAAGGGTTTATGTCGGAAAAGGGCAGGGGCAGTGTCTTAGAAAATCCTACTTGGTTGGATGGGGAAAAGGTGTTTAAACAAGGGGGATACTGCGTCTCACCCATCGGTGTCCCACTCCCCCTTCCCAAGGGCCCCATCCAGGTGATCCGCCCACTCTGGTCCACCCCCAGGAACTGGATCCAAAAAACGATGGCCGTGCCCTGGCCACCTGGATGACAGATCCCCAGGGACTAGAAAATGAGACACCTTCAGGTCCACCCCCAGGAACTGGATCCAAAAGCGATGGTCGAGTCCAGGTACCCTGGATGACAGATTCCCAGGGACAAGACAGGATGACACTTTCAGGTTTCTCACAGAAGGCATCATGAAGCAAGACACAGGCAACAGATTTAAAGCTCAAACAGAAATAGCGTATTACCTCAAATGCCATGATGTTAGAAGGCTTAACTTACCCTATGCAAAGGTGGGTTTTCCCTATGTGAATGAAACAAAGGAAAGTCTGAGTCAAATTTAAATGTCTACCTGTGTACAAAACCTATGCTTGCCCTCACAACTAAAGCTAAACAACATGTAGGGATGTCAATAATCAAAGAAATGGTGACCAACACAAAGTTCTGTGCTTATTCCAGCTCTTAGCATCCTTCTCAGCTCCCCTTCCCCAAGTTAAAGAAAGTTCCATAAAAGTCTCAAGATTACCTTTCCCAAGTACAAGGCAATATAGGTCCACACAACTCTCGGGGTTCCCTTCCCCAAGCTCAATATAACACAGTTAAAAAGAAAAGGGTCTTGAGCACTCCATGCTCAAGACAGCATTTTGCAGTTCATCACATCTCAGGGTCCCTCCCCCAAGACTTCAAAATAGCAACTGGTATTTGTTTTAGTCTTTTTATAAAGTGTCAACACCACTCGGCTTGTTTTATTGTGTCTTTAGTTTTCACAATTTAGTGCTCACTTGTCTTGGCGCAGTTGTTGGACCACATGATCCACCCATCATTGGTTTCGTAACCAGGATCCCTAGGCTCCTCAGCCAACAAAGGTTCTTCTGTACTTGCCCCTGTATTCAGAGTCACATTCACGTAGCTCCTCATTGTTTTCCTCTTGGATTTGTGTGCAGGATTACACTCCTATCGCTTCTCCTAGTTAGCCCCTTGGCTTTGCCACCATGCGTCACACACGTCTTGCCAGTCTTTGGCCTTACCTCACTGCATTTGTTTATAAAGTTCACTTTCAGGTGGTTTAATTCATGCCCCACCTTTGTATGGCACTCTTATACACTGGCGCTCGGTTCCTTATGTTGCTTTCAAATTGGAACTTTCCCTTTGGCTGTCATCTGCAATTTGCTTTGTTCAATTTAGTATTCAATGTTTAAATTAAAGTTTTCGTTCAGTTCCATATTCAATGTGCATAATTCAACTTTGTTTTTAGTTTTAATGCAGTTCTGGATTTAACATTCATAATGTGGTTTGGTTGCAAGTTTTCATTTGGTTCAGTATTCGAGATGCATAATTTAAACTAGTTTCAAGTTTTTGTTTAATTTCATAATTAATTATTATCCACAGCCCGCCAGAAGTATCACAGTCTTGTGTGGCTCTCCCCAACACTCACCAGTCCTCAGCATTCTCCCTGGTGGCTCCCTCTGGTTCGTCCTGCTTCTACGGTCAACGAAGCAGCTTCTGAGAGTCTCACTTTTATGCCAACTGCAGTTCTGCACATGCCAGCAACTTATTTTGCCTTGGGCTCCCCAGGTCCTGCAGGATCTCGACGGGAGTCCTGGCTCCTTCTCCTGTCCCACCACAGCTGCCTCCTCTCAGTAAGGGTTCCCATACAGGCCTCGCTATTTGTCTCTGTGCTTTTCTCTGGTTCTCCATGTATACACCTGCAACCACTTGACAGGTTGCAGGTGTGCATTCTCAATGGGTCTTGCTTGACCATAATTAGAGGGACATAACTGACCCTCACAGTACTCTGCAGGCATCTTCCTCATTCCCATACTAGAGTGGTAAAATGTGGTTTTAGTGTCCATTAATCTCAGTCGCCTCTTCCTCGTCTGAGTACTAGAGTGGGGAACTAAGTTACTAGTGTTCATTACTCATTATTGCTTCTTTCTTGTCTCAGTAATGTCGGATGAAAAATCTGGCAAAATGAGTGGAGAGGTTTTGCAGCAGTCTCTAAAGGCTGGGGGAGGGGGAGCCGCTGTGTCAAAATGAAAGGTTCTATGCTAAGAAAAACCTTTTGCCAATTCCTTACAACTAATTACACAAAGAGTGTGGGATAAGGGTTCAATAAAGAAAGAAGTGTTCACAAATAATAAGTCAGGATGTGATTGGCAAGGGTCTCCCTTCCCCTGATTGGCAAGGGTCTCCCTTCCCCACATTTTCAGCTCGAAACAAGGTGACCCCGTGGAGCACAGCACATGGTCAAGCTTTCTCACCACAAGCCAACAGTTACCTATCAGCTATCAGATTCTTCAATGGTTAAAGTCTCTTTTCGATAAAAAGTCTCTTGCCCTCGAGGGCCTGACTGTTTTCAATAAACAAACACAAAAGGTCTTTTCCTCGCATGGCTTTGGGTGACAGCTTCACCCCTGGGTCTCTCTTTTTTGGGCACAGAACCCTCACAGTTATTACTTGACATTTCAATTTTCCTACGGTAGTTAGGATGATAACTTTCCACCCCTGGATCTCCCTCAGCAGGGCTCAGACCCCAAATGACAAGGAGGGCACTTCACTTCCCCTTATCTAGCAATATGTCCTGCTTTCACAAATCTTAATGTCTTTACAAACAATGCAGTGTGAGTCTCCCTCAATTTGGTTCACCTTGTTAACAAACTGTTCATAGGGACTTCATGCCTCGCCCCTTTTCGTTTGCATCCCTCTGCCGGGTTCACTCTCACCAACCTTTACGATACACAGTTCATTACTGATTTGACCATGCAAGATTCACTTCCCTTCTTCACAATCATCTGCCGGTCAAAGAATTTTGACGGTACAGAGCATTTTACAACACCACTATATGACCACTTTGACCTTTCTTCACCTCTTCCCAAGGCCTTCTGGTTATGATGGTCTCTACCTTGGGTAATCACCCAGAGTTTTCTGCGTGAGCACCCACGTGGTACCGGACGCCTCTTTTGCAGGCTTTTTCACCACTTTCTCAATAGTTCCTTTGTTCACTCAAAGTTCTATTAGCCGGTTTCTACATTCGTTCAACACAGTTTGGTTTCTTTATCGGTTTTCCGCTCAATGCACCAGCTGTGATGAATTGCTTTGCTTTCTTGTCTGTAGAGTTAAGGTCGGTACCATCAGGCCATGCATCTCTCCCCAGCTTGGCTGTCTGCGGAGGAGGAGCCGATGCACTGTTGACATCTGCTGCAACACACGCTGGCTATTGTTTGTGGTCTTACGATTCCTTCTCATGAGGGTTCATGGGTCTCTGTCGATAAGGGCAAGGTCATGTCTCCCCTTGGTGTCCTCTCAACTCTTTTGCCTCCTCTTGAACTGACATGCTGTGTTAGCTCTCATGCCATGCGGTCTGCCTTGCTCGTAGTGTTCTGCCGTGCTCCACCTTTTATCCCTGTGGGGAAAGGAAAGGGCCGTCAGCGGTGTGTGTGTGATTCTGGTTAATTGCCTGACTTTGTCTGACACTTGTATTGAGACATGTAAACAGCTCTGGTGTTAGTCCGTTATTTTTCGTGTTGTGCGAAAGGGTTTATGTCGGAAAAGGGCAGGGGCAGTGTTTTAGAAAATCCTACTTGGTTGGATGGGGAAAAGGTGTTTAAACAAGGGGGATACTGCGTCTCACCAATCGGTGTCCCACTCCCCCTCCCCAAGGGCCCCCATCCAGGTGATCCGCCCACTCTGGTCCACCCCCAGGAACTGGATCCAAAAAACGATGGCCGTGCCCTGGCCACCTGGATGACAGATCCCCAGGGACTAGAAAATGAGACACCTTCAGGTCCACTCCCAGGAACTGGATCCAAAAGCGATGGTCGAGTCCAGGTACCCTGGATGACAGATTCCCAGGGACAAGACAGGATGACACTTTCAGGTTTCTCACAGAAGGCACCATGAAGCAAGACACAGGCAACAGATTTAAAGCTCAAACAGAAATAACGTATTACCTCAAATGTCATGATGTTAGAAGGCTTAACTTACCCTATGTAAAGGTGGGTTTTCCCTATGTGAATGAAACAAAGGAAAGTCTGAGTCAAATTTAAATGTCTACCTGTGTACAAAACCTATGCTTGCCCTCACAACTAAAGCTAAACAACATGTAGGGATGTCAATAATCAAAGAAATGGTGACCAACACAAAGTTCTGTGCTTATTCCAGCTCTTAGCATCCTTCTCAGCTCCCCTTCCCCAAGTTAAAGAAAGTTCCATAAAAGTCTCAAGATTACCTTTCCCAAGTACAAGGCAATATAGGTCCACACAACTCTCGGGGTTCCCTTCCCCAAGCTCAATATAACACAGTTAAAAAGAAAAGGGTCTTGAGCACTCCATGCTCAAGACAGCATTTTGTAGTTCATCACATCTCAGGGTCCCTCCCTCAAGACTTCAAAATAGCAACTGGTATTTGTTTTAGTCTTTTTATAAAGTGTCAACACCACTCGGCTTGTTTCATTCTGTCTTTAGTTTTCACAATTTAGTGCTCACTTGTCTTGGCGCAGTTGTTGGACCACATGATCCACCCATCATTGGTTTCGTAACCAGGATCCCTAGGCTTCTCAACCAACAAAGGTTCTTCTGTACTTGCCCCTGTATTCAGAGTCACATTCACGTAGCTCCTCATTGTTTTCCTCTTGGATTTGTGTGCAGCATTACACTCCTATCGCTTCTCCTAGTTAGCCCCTTTTGCTTTGCCTCCATGCTTCACACACGTCTTGCCAGTCTTTGGCCTTACCTCACTGCATTTGTTTATAAAGTTCACTTTCAGGTGGTTTAATTCATGCCCCACCTTTGTATGGCACTCTTATACACTGGCGCTCGGTTCCTTATGTTGCTTTCAAATTGGAACTTTCCCTTTAGCTGTCATCTGCAATTTGCTTTGTTCAATTTAGTATTCAATGTTTAAATTTAAGTTTTCGTTCAGTTCCATATTCAATGTGCATAATTCAACTTTGTTTTTAGTTTTAATGCAGTTCTGGATTTAACATTCATAATGTGGTTTGGTTGCAAGTTTTCATTTGGTTCAGTATTCGAGATGCATAATTTAAACTAGTTTCAAGTTTTTGTTTAATTTCATACTTAATTATTATCCACAGCCCGCCAGAAGTATCACAGTCTTGTGTGGCTCTCCCCAACACTCACCAGTCCTCAGCATTCTCCCTGGTGGCTCCCTCTGGTTCGTCCTGCTTCTACGGTCAACGAAGCAGCTTCTGAGAGTCTCACTTTTATGCCAACTGCAGTTCTGCACATGCCAGCAACTTATTTTGCCTTGGGCTCCCCAGGTCCTGCAGGATCTCGACGGGAGTCCTGGCTCCTTCTCCTGTTAGATTGCTCTGAAATAGGGGAAGCGGGATACAACTCTCGCCTGTGAGTACCCCACTCCCAATCCCTGAGTACCCTCGACCCAAGCGATCTTCCCTTGCCTCTTCATCCCCAGGGTAAGGATCCAAGAGAAATGGCCTATCGATAGCCTCCTGAGAAGAGGATACATGAAAAGTAAGAGTGACGATACCCACAGGTATCTCACGACACATATAAAAAATTCCAAATGTAACATTTTAAGGTGATACAAAAGTATCCCCATTGCACTGCTTTGCAAGATGGTGTGTGAAATGTAAAAAAGTTACAAAATGTGAAAAACAAAAGGGAAGCATAGTTTCCCAGAACTGATAGTCTGAAGGACTCATCAGTTTCCCTATAACAAAATGAGCAAATGCCAGGGGAGTGAAGCCGAAGGTTTAATTTTCCTGTAAAAAGTAAAGACAGGTTCAAAAGAATAAGCAAAACGTGTGGGGGTCTATGGAACGTTTCCAAAAGGGAAATCTTTCCTAACAAAAAACCACCTGTTTTTTTGCCATGTCTGGGCATATTCCACTCTCTCCTCATCACCCCTCACCCCTCCAGAGGTTATTTTATTTGTAAGATACGTGTAATATTGTGTTTGTGAATATTGTTTCACTGAAATGTTTGCGGACTAGCGGTGCAGTTTGCAAGTCCATTTTCTCCATCGTTTTCTCTATATGACTATTCTCAAGTGACCAATCGTCACCATAGTGTAATGTATGCAGATGTCACATACCTCTCTGGTTGGCCCAAAAAGGTCCACAGACACTGAATCAGGAAGTGAGTCCATGGACTGAACAGTGGTATCCCTATTTTTAGTATACTTTTTGGGCATTTTAAAAGATTCTGCTGGATGGATTAACACCAAATTTGCAGAATCCCACTTTCAGGACCAGGATGCCAATCCTCATGTACGTTTGATGCAAAACTGTCCAGCAGTTCAGGCTGTAGATGTGAGTAAATTAAGAAAATACTTTACAAAGATGGCCACCAGGGAAAGGGAAGTGGGCTCCATATGGAGACCCCTTTCCCTTTGCATGGTGGCCTGAGGAATGCATGGGGAAGGAGCAGATGCAGCAGCTGCCGCCAAAATAATATAAGTAGGGGAGTGGGAGGGTAAACAAATAAATAAATAAGGGGATGGAGGGTGGGGGAAGATGGGGGTGGGGGGCACTCATCAATCATTCTAATGTATAGTGACTAGTAGAGACAGAGGTATAGTGATACTGTTCCTTTTGGAGGTTAAACAGCATATTTGTATTATTGGAGAGTGTCAGCAAAACTGTCAGATTGTACTGACATTTTCACTAAATTCAGAAAATGCTGCTGATGCCCAAAGAGAAACCCAACATTGTTGCCACATACCTGAAGTGGCAGATTTAATGTAAAGGGTCACGTGGGCACGTTTGACAGAGGATTCTGGATAAGTTGGATGTGAAGACAGAGCTTATGGTGACAGGAGTCATTTGCTACCACAAATGCAACAATGATGGTATTAAGCAACAAAGCTTTCATAACTATCTCTTTTGCGGGCTTCTGCCTGTCACATAGTTGTGCCCAGGAAGTGGGCTGGGACTGTCTCGTTCCAATCCAGACCACTGGTGCCAGAATGCCTGGAGTGCCTGAATGGCGGAGACCACTGTGGACTGTGATTGGGCCACGTCTGGGATACCTGCAAGAGAGCAGATCATCTATTGGAAGTCCTCGATTTGGGCGAAAAGCTAATCTTGGATAAGAGAAGCAGCTCTGCAGCCATTCCAGGTCAATCACCTGTGTTCTCACCAAACTACAGAAGGAGACAAGTCTCCAACATGAAGAAACAGACTTGTGAAACCACCGGAGATACTTTGGAAGGCTTGGCACCATTTGCCCTCTGCTGGCCCATCGGACCCCTGCTTTCTTCTTTCATCAAGAAGGCCTGCCAAGGTGATTTTCCCCTTTGGAGTATTGGGAACAACTACTCTCGGCACCCCCTGCTTACCCACGGAATGAGCCTCTTTGGAAGTGTTCCTGGGACATCAAGCAAACTCTCCAGCTCTACCGCAGGATAGCCCGGAGCACCGCCCCTGTCTCCAGTGCAGACCTGAGATTTGGGACAACGGTTGATTGTGGTCCTGTGCATCCTCTTGCCAAATTTCACAGGCCTAGCTCCTCTGAATCCCGAATTAGGAGAGTGCATCTTGCTGCATACATGCATGATTCCCTCGTCACTACTGGTGGTGATGGTTGCTATAGATACCCTGTTAGGGAGAATTCTCCAGAATGGCTAATGTCCCTTACCTACTGAGTCCGTCAGCAGCTTTGCTCGATTTCTAGGATTTATTTTTTTCACCTGGTCAGATTGTGAGCATTTTTTCCCACTGCTACGTGTGTTTTGCTGTGTGTGTTTAACATTTTCTTGTGTTCATAGACTGTGGAGCCTCACCTACTCCATAGGAATCATCTTTTTATTGTGTGTTACACAGCACCTTCAGTGCAGTGACACAGGGTTGTTTTTTTCAGATTTCGCATCTCCGACTCCATTTTCTGAGACTGACTACTGTCTCTCAGAACATGTAAAGTTGCCATTGACTTTATTAGTCTCTTTTAAAACTCACAGACCCAGTACAAACTATCTTACATAGAGTTCTGGAAGGGGTAGATACTACCCGTGTTGTCTGTTTCTCTTGGAACATTGTGTTGTTCCCTTTTCATTAAGACTTGGCTGGTGGCAGTGGTAACTACCCTATTTTTCCTAACGCGGTTATATTAAATAGCCCTGGTATTGTTTTAGGCTATCTTGTTAGCCTCGAATTTAAACCTACTGCACCATATACATTTTTGTATGGTTCTGGCTGGGTTTATTTGCCATTTCTTCTTGTAAAAGTCTTTCACGTATTTTACTCTGCGCGCCAGACCAGGTTTGGTTCCTTTGTTCGCTGTCCTTTCGCAGGCTTCTGCACAGAAGCCTCCTCAGGCGCCTGTATGTCTGAGGGGGACAGGATGTGAGGGAGGGGTTCAGGACTCCCTGCACAGGGTCTCCTTGGAGACCCATGTCGCACTCTGATATGATTGGCTGTGGTGACTGTCCTGGCGGGACAGCCACCCTGCTGTGTGATTGACAGCCAGGCTGTGTGAATGGGGGAAAACTGCATACAAAGCAGGTCTATGGATCTGGAAAGGCAGAGTCGCCACTGGATCGAGAGAACCAAGGAGAAGCTGACCGAAGAGGACCTCTACCATGACTGAACCGCCGGTTGAAGCCCTTCTGCGGGTCCGAATCTTCAAACTTCGATGACAGTGAAGATCTGCAAGGAATCTTCTCCCCTTGAGCTGGTGGAAACAACCAGTTCACCAAACTGCTCACCAGGCCTCCCTTCTCTGGTTTAATTTGCTGTACAGAGCTTCAGTGAACCGGATAGCCAGGAGGAACGGACCCTGCTTGCGTTTTAAGGAGCGCTCCTTTTATTTGTCGCTTTGCTCCATTGCTGGTTTCTTCCCTGGGCAGTCGTCCTCTTTCTTATCAGTCCAACAGTGGCTTCAGGAACTGTGAGCCTGCAGGACCTGCCAGAACGTCTGCCTCAGCTACTGCATTCTTCTGCATTAAAGGTACTGTGCTAACCCGGTTGTTCGTTTCGTACAGCCGCAGTGAAAGTGTGTGAAATCTTTCGCCAATCCGAGGGCTTGTCCTTCTCCATTCTTTAAAGTAACTTTTCGTCCGACCAACTTCGTTCTGAACTCTTGGCAAAGACTCAACCGCGAACTACTCTGAACTGTGTGATCCTCTGCAAAGACTTTGGTCCATTCACTTTGGGCCAGGCCACTTTAATTTGATTTCCTCACTGTAGTTCCTTTTTCTAGATTGCCCTGCTTACTTACTTGTTGGTGCTGCTCAATTTCTGTCTAACTTTGTCTTTGCCTCCCTTTTAAATTGCTCGAGTGCCATTTTGCTCACACTTCATATTGAGCGTAAATTGTACAGAATCTATTGGGTGCCGTGTAGTGTATTAGTAACGTGATTTTTCAACTGCTTGATGATAATGAAAGTTTAATAATAAATGATGTGTAAATAAATGTATATTCTTTTACTCAGAAACCTTGAGGCAGTGTTTGCGTGAATCATAGTAATTGCTGTCCTTTGTGTAACTGTTGATATTGCTTACTTTACTCTTGAAATAACTTTGGCTGGTCAGCCATCGCTACCACTTTACTGTGTAGTACAGGCTTGTACCAAAGGTGAATTTGTACTGTCACTTGTAGTCCTAATTGTGTGTGGTGTTCCCAAAGGGTACTGCATATAATTCTGCCTAACATACCCTGCTGTTCGACTCTCCTGTGCCCTGAAGCCAGATACACTGGAATTGTCTTCATAACTCCTTCGGAAGCTGAGAAAAGGCAACTGTCCTGTCACGAACAATCGATCTCCACCACACTCACTGAGAGCCGAAGTGCCACGAAACTGCAGGACTCAACTCTACTAGCGACCTCGACTAAAATGGTAAAGTTTGGTCCAGACTGTGCTGAGGGTCGTGAGTACTTGCATCACTTACTGGTCGCTCCCTGCCACAACCGATCTCTTTTACACACGAATATCCCTTAAAGGTATCGAACTTGGCTGGGCATGCGCTCCCTAGCTATTCTCACCCTTTGAACACTGCTTTGCTGCCAAGGGCAGGGCCTACTCGAATAGTGGGACCCAATTACTCATCAACTCAAGCCCCTTCCTGACTTGCTACAACCCTTCCAAGAAGACCCGCTTTTTGTTCATCTGCGCGATCAAGCGTTTTTATTCACAACTGTACTGTTGAGCACAAGGCTCCACTCTTCTTAGGGGTGGACTCGAAAGTAAGGGAACGAACTCTGAAGAATTACCTAATGCCCTTTGTGTGCTAACTTAACCCTCTCTTTACAGGTTGTGGTTGTATATTATCACTAAGTTGCATTAGGCAATGTAATGTATATATATTGTTTGGTTTAAGGATGTGTGATAACTGTTTTCTCATTGCTAAAGTTACTTGTGTCTAATTTGTACGGCCAACAATAAATGTATCGATATTTTTAATATACCCTTGTCTAAGAGTAATTTGTGGTTCGGAGCTGTGTGTGCTCATTGTAGGCTTCTGATCACCCTCATACCCAATTGGTCTGGCTTGTCCAGAAGTTTCCCCTGTTTCACTAAAACGAGGGTGGCCTACTAAACCTCTGCCCACCAGGTCAGAGTTTAGAAATCCATTTTAACAGCTGGTCAGCTCACCTTGATGAGGCCAAGAATTGTCTGGGGAAATATAGTGGTGGAATATAGTCTTTCGTTCTCTCGTCATGGCAGTGAGGCAATTTTGTCGGCTTTGGAGTTATATGATAAACAAGCCTTGCCAGTGGCCCTTTATGGGTCGGAGCTGTGGGGTCACTCTAAATTGGTCCCATTGTCAACTATTGAAAACACGTTTTTGAAAAAATGACTCTTGTTGCCTACAAGTGCTCTGACTTCTCTGCTGCAATCGCTTCTCAGTGTTTTTCCTAATACCGATTAGATTGCACTTAAACCTGTCTTTTATTGGGTCTGTGGGATATATTTGGGATTATACCTAAATTTGTGGTATTTTTATTATGGTGGTAAAAGATGGTATTTTATGGTGGTAGTATCTCTTGTGGTTATTCATTGGGGTATCTCTTTTTACAATGGTAAGACTAACTTCAGAATATTGCCTAATGATTGTTTTTTACGAGGGCCACTTACCTCAACAGGTCACCGGACTTGATGCACTCTGGGTGGGCAAACTATACCTTCTCCTCTCGCAGTATTGTATATACAATACTGCAGTATGCCCTTGTGGCTGAGTTTCAAAACATATGGATCATTTCATAAACAAATAATTGTATACACTCACACCTAACTCTTCTGAAAACTCAATGCAGAGAAAATCTATTTATTTTAGGTTTTACCACATGTGGCAATATGAATTACCATCTGTGGTAAAATAAGCCTATCACCCGTTGGACCTCAGTCTATGTGCTAATACAAATTCAGACACATAATAAGAGCACAACCCCAATTCGATTTTAAACCTTGTGATTTTTATAGAAGGTTAAAATTCAAAGTTTTCCAGACAGTTGCATTATGCAATACTATTTACTTGGACATGTAAAAATAAATGCATTTCATTAGAGTGCTCGCACACATAAAATAGCTTTTTGAATAATAAGTTTCACTTAGACATTTGTTGCCAGCTGGCCAGCAACAGCCTGGCGAGTAACCTTGAAGTGATAGCAGATAGGAACCTGCCATCTAACAAAAGCTCACTTCATAAATGTGAACCCACGCAACACATAAATCATGAATTACTTTCTTTTTTTAAAACAACAACCTGTAATTATTTCCCAGGCACACTACTCGCACCTCAATTTAAGACTGCATTTTCACCTAGATCTGGTGGCGATACTTCTGTCACAGCTTGGCATGGAACCCTGGGTCGTGTATATAAGCACTCGCTCAATGTGAAACGGCCCTCAGCACTGAAGTCTGCCCGCCTGCCAACTAGCTGTCAGCTCTCTCCCCTTGAATATCTCTCTCCCAGCTCTCGGAGGTGTCTGCCTGTCCTACGCCCACTCAAGCCCTTTTTATGACCTCTTGCTTCCAGTTAAGGGAGATCCTGCCCCTTACAGATCATACCACTGAACACCACATGATCCCATTATGTTTTTCCTACCTTCACCAACTGCATTTCTGTAGCTAAATGTTACATTTATTTGTTCTGCTTCCTGCCCTACAGCAGAGTGGAATTGCATACTTGTTCAACTTCACCAAGCTCAGCCTTCACGTTTGAATCCATTTTACAAAGTACAATGCATTTTCCAAAATCGTTTTCAGGCCATTTCCACATAGACTAATTTCTACTAAATGTTAGTGAAGGGACATGTTACTGGGATTGTATTACCATGTTAACATATAAGTATTCATATCAGTGCAAATTAGTCAATGGAAATACCATCCTGGATGTGCTTTGCGTTTCTGAACTCTGTGCATTTCCCATCTTCTGACTCATGCATTGGCAACCATGTGCATTGTGCATCTCTGCATTTCTGTATCTATGTCTAAGACCCACACAAAAACCCACACTAAAACTACATGTGCATGCTAAACTAATAAGCCCCTGCAATTCAGTAAGTATGGTAAGTAGTGTTCACAATGATAATTATACTCTGATGGCAGGCGGCACTCACAATTACAATAGCATGCTGCCTGGCATGTCAGCAGTGTGTACTCACTTTGCAATGTGGACTGCAAATGTGAAGGGGAAAAGGCTACCTACACACTTGTACGCTGCCATTTGTGCTTTTTATTTGCATCTCGCAAGCAAATTACCCGAATTGTGCGGCAGAGACCCACTTACATTACAGTGTAAACATAATGGGTCCCCTCCATCAAATTACAATGAACTCGAACTTGAGCTTCTTTATATTGTAAATGGTCTACTGACATGTGCACACAAGATAATTGAAGACCTGAATGGGAGGCTGTGAACATCCCAATATGTTTGTCTTTAAGGTAGGAGAGGCAGAGGATCCCTGTCTTCATTTGCCCCTCTTCCCTCTAATAAGTCCTCCTCTGACCCCAAGTAAAATGATTTAAATTTCTTACTGGGGACAAGAAGACATACATAAACACAGCTAAGTGAGTGTATGCATGTGTGCGTGTAAGATTCAAGGAGATACAACATAAATTGACTTATAGTTGCGGATTGTACACGGACGTGTATCAGGCAATTTCTTTTGTTTGGTAAACAGCTTGCACTTGTAACTTCAGAGGCAAGAATTACCATTGGTGAGATATTAATCTGCTGCTCAAAAGTTATTTGAGAAGTTGGCCATCGCCCTTTATGTAGTGGAATGGAGAAACTCCCAACCTAAGAAAATGTGAGGCAAAATGTCCCTAATGTGCCCTATATATCTTCATAGATGGGATGAGTGTATTTGGCGCAAGGGCTCACAGGACACATTAAGTGTTTAAAAGTAACACATTGATCTAAATTATGATCAGAGCAAACACAGCATCATTCACATTTTGGAATTTAATAAATAATGGAATGGCAGGGTTCAAGATAATAAACTACGTGCAGCAGAATCCACAAAAGGTGATGTAGGAGTTTTCCCACATGACCCAAATTACACTGCATCCGATCTGAATGTGCGCACTAGTCCAGAATGAACTCCCCAAAACAGATCCATGGAAGCAGACAAATCTTTTATTGAAGATGTGTCCCTACCATGAGAACGTGATGGGATTTTGGTGATGACAAATCCCAGTCGAACTTGCAGCAGGGTTTGGATCTCACATGATGACTTGTTGTCCAATATGAATCGTGGGTTCATTTGCCTGGTTCGTAAAGCCATTCAGGGCCCTCTCAAGTTATTCATCACGTTTGTGCAGCCAATCAGAACTCAAAAATACACTAAAGGAAGTTAATCCCCCTACATAAGGCAGGACGCCCCACCTGTTCCTGCATGAATTTTGCTAGTCTTTGGAGAGTATGTGGTTAGATTTTGGTGCTTTGGAGCAGTGTTTTCACGAGTTTGGATGTGTTTCATCTGTTTGATGTTGATCTATTGTGTAGATAGTTTCTTGTTGCCTAATTTGGTGACCCTTTGTATTACTGTTGTTGCAGCGGCTGATAGTATGTTGTGTTAGTTTCCTCATATAAAAAGTGTATCCTTATGAAATGTAAAAAAGTAAGACAAAGTGTGCTTTACCTTTTTGTATGCCTCCAAAGAATACAAATAAATATTTGCACTTCCCCCTCTGTGTTTGTCATGTACTGTTTTGTACAGTACTGAAGATGTACTATATCATATTATTAGTATATGTAGTAAAATTTTAGATTTAGCTGAGGTTTTAGGAGTGGGATTGTCTGTTTCTTTGTTCATTTGGGATAGTTCTCTGTTTCTCTTTGGGATAAATACTTTTGGGTTCTCAGATTCAGCACACAAACACAGTTTCCAGCAGTGCCATTTGCAGCAATTGTCATAGTGCAACTGTGATGCTTGCAGGGGAAGCGGAAGAATGCTAAGGGATGAGAAGGAGCTGGGTTTGTCTTCATAGCAGGTTGAGGATTTACCCTTGATGGATGAGGATGAGGGAACCACATGCTCTCAGGGGGCACTGGTTTTCAGTCATGGACTATGCAGCATTGACAATCCTCTGAATAGGTGCGGGAGGCTTAAGGAATGGGGAGGCTTCGGTCAGTAGTAAAGAGACACACATATGAAGACATGAATTTGAGATCAGCTCCTTTGAGACCTAAGATTTACATGATTATATTAACTTTTGTGGTAAAATGAGGTCTAGAGGTTACTCTCTGAGCTAATGCAGATTTTAAACAAAGACATTGTTAAATATAATTATAAACAGTGCATTTGTTTGATAACCCGCTCTATGAAATGATTGGTAAGTGTTGCAGGGTGAAATGGAAGGTCTGATACTCAGGTAAGGGAAGTGAACTTCTTTACTAAGTCCCAGTGACAAGGTATATACATCAGGTAAGTCCAAGGATAAGTAAGTAGGAAGGTACATAGGAGACATCCACAGGCCTCCTCTCTCACAGGCAGTTTCACTCCAACTGGCCTTCATGTAGCTTACAGGGGCACTCACACCACAACATTCCATAGGCATAACATTCCATCAGGCATTCTCTCAGGCAAGCATTCATTCAGGGAACACAAGACACACCACATCTCCCTCCTCAACAGAAACCAAGATAAAGGTACGGAAAGAAATGCACAGGAAAATACACGGGGTAATGTGACCAAAGTATGAAACCAACAACACTCTAGCCACCTCCACTCCAAACTCCAAACCTCCAATCCAAATCCCACTCACTCCATTGTGAAGAACAAGGAGACATGCCTCATGCTCCCATCAACATAGTCCCTTCAACGACTTGCAAAGCGGCCAATCCACTATACAATAAACCCATAATCTGTAGCAGGCCTACCACAGACACTCAGACCAAGGAACCAGCCTTACCTCAACACACCAGCATTGCCAAACAAGCCCAAAAGAACACACTCATTCATCCTGCTGCCAGAAACTAAGGTGTACTGAAAATCAACACACCCTTTATCTTCTAGTATACTACCAGAACAAGACAAGAGGACACCTCCCTAAAATACCCTCATCCACCTCCCCAAGGCATGGGCAGGAAACCCCCTGAAGTGCGCTGTCCAACACCCCAATATTTGTGGCATGGGTGGCAGAGCACTACTATAAAACCAGTGCTGGGTTCCAAACCCCAAACTCTGTGGTACGGGTGGCAGAACACCCCAATAAAACTTGTGCCGGTTTCCAAACTCCAAAGTGTGTGGCATGGGTGGCAGAACACCCCTATAAAACTAGTGCTGGGTTCCAAACCCCAAAATCTGTGGCAGAGGTGGCAGAACACCCCTATAAAACTAGTGTCGGGTTAAAAACCCAGAAATCTGTGGCAAATGTGGCCAAACACCCCTATAAAACTAGTGCTGAGTTTGAAACCCCAAAATATGTGGCACAGGTGGAAGAACAGCCCATAAAACTAGTGCTGGGTTCCCATCCCCAAAATCTATGGCACTGGTGGCAGAACATCCCTATAAAATTAGTGCCAGGTTCCAATCCCCATATTCTGTGTCACAGGTGACAGGACACCCCTGTAGACCTGTGCCGGGTTCTAAACCACAAAATCTGTGGCACAGGCAGCAGAACACCTCTATAAAACTTGTGCTGGGTTCCAAACCCAGACATCTGTAGCACAGGTGGCTGAACACCCCAATAAATCTAGTGCCGCGTTCCAAACCCCAAAATATGTGGCACGGGGGGCAGAAAATCCCTATAAAACTTGTGCTGGTTCCAAACCCTAAATTCTGTGGCACGGGGGCAGACCATCACTATAGACTTGTGCCGGGTTCCAAACACCAACATCTGTGGCACAGGTGCACAACACCCCTATAAAACTTGTGCTCGGTTCCAAATCCCAATAATTGTTACCAACCACAACTTCCACCATTCTCCCACAACAGTAAGCTAAATCTGTATAATCTGTTTTTTTCTTTCAAAAAACATATTAAAAATACACACAAATGACTGCCTTCAGGATGATGCCTCTTGTAAAATATCTGTCATTGAAAATCATAACACAGGATTTATGAAAAATAATATTAATTGGTCTGAGTCCCCAAAAATAACTCCAATGCATGCCTTGAAGGGTCACACAAAAGGATTTTATCAAGTTATACTCTAATGATATCCACAATTTTGTGGTGATTGGCTCCCTGAAAAACCTTCCAAGATTAACACCACGGTGTGCAACACATCAAAATGAAGCAGAGACCCTGAGGGATCTTCTTTCACAAGTACATACAACTGGTGGAACAGAGAGAATACGTGTTTACAGGCTATTATTTTATCCATGGCTCATACACAAGTTTTGAAATTATTGGATAATTGGATATTTATAAGATAATAGTACTGAAATTTCCAAGGAGTTATAATTAAATATGCTGCTGTTATTACTGCATAATAGGTATAATTAATTCTGAGCGCCAAATAATTGCAATGGATGTTTTTCTCTATTTTAAGGCTGGGTTAAGTGTACTTTGAAAGTGTTTGGCATGTTATTTATGGTTTTATATGAACTTGGAAATACATAATAACATTAATAAGAAAACTAATATGAGGTAGGTGGGGCAGAGTCGACATATTTCTAACCACTTGCTGCCAAAGCACAATCCTTCTGGTGGAATGAACCATTGCACTCTGTTTCTCAGCACTACCATTCAATTGCTTTGGTGGGATCATGGACCTTCTCTGTAAGCCTCGTCCCCTGTATCTCCTTCTTTGTTTACGGTAGAGGCCACTAATGAGATTGTGTTTCCCAAATATAATTCTTAGAGGGAAACTGGTGGAGGTTTTAAGCTTGAGCGGCTACGGTCACCAAAACTGTTTGTTAGTGTTGGAGGGTACATTCTTGCATTCACCTGCAGTGACTGTTCATTTTCTTCTGTAGGCAGCAGAGTTGGACATCAGCTCCTCATTCCTTTGAAGGCATGAGGAGTGATGAAGAAATTATCCTCTAGTCCCCTTGTGGCAGTAGCTGCATCACATTATTTAGCAAGATCAAAGGAAGAGGGAAGTGAGATTTTCACTGCTGCTGCTCCGTCCTTAACCTGTGCTTTCACTGTGATCTCCTTTCTAGCCGCTGAAAGGAACACATTTCCAGCCCCGATGTGTATGCACCATGACGGAATGCAGATTTACAAAGCTTTTGCTATCCTTAAAGAAAGATGTCTACCTGCCCTGAATCCCTAACCCTGCTTCACATGTTGCATGTGAAGTGGCCATCATAGGATCATTTTGGTGTGTATGGAGAATCTGTAGCGGATCCAGGCTGCATCTGTTTCTATGGAGGGGGTCTTTTTGGGCACATTTAACTGCACTGATGGATTTTGATCAGGCTTCTTTTTTTGGTGCTAACCTATGTAGGAACTCTCTGAGAAGTCATTTGATATTTTTGTTAAACATTCTGAAGACTCTTTTTGAGTGTTATGGAGTTTTTGGTGACTTCTACAAATATTGTTCATACAGGGCACACTTCCTGAGGATGTAGTTTGATCTTAAGTCTAATTGGTTGTCACACTCAGCCACTGATGGGCTTCCTTTTCCTCCATACAGACTGCAGATAACAGGCCTGTTTTTGTTTTTTACTCTGACTCATTTCTACCCCAGCATGTGTAGGGGATGTTTTTGCTAACCTGTGTGTTTGTTGATCATTTTATGGTTCTCCATTTTTCTTGGAAAGGTGACTATGGACATGTTTGCATCAAATGGCATGAAAGGGGATCCATAGTCATGTAGCATGTTGATTGCTGTACAGACCATTTCCTTTGTATCAAATTGCCTTGTAGAGTGCAGTCTCCTGCTGGGAACCCTGCTTGTGGATTTGGCTGTTACACCAAATCTTTTTGCTCTTGCACCAATTTTTCAGCATATTCCTCCACAAAGCACTGGGTGGACTGCTTTGTAGAGTGCAGTCTCCTGCAGTCTAAGGCAGGAGATGGCAGAAACCTATTGGAAAGTTTCTCCTTATATTCAACTTCTTCACCTCGGGTAAGTGTGTCAACATTGCCACAGTTGCTTTTAAAATCTAAAATAAAAACAAAAAACAACAAAACTGTCTCTTTGTTTTCTGACTTGTTTATCCCTCCTTGCCTATGTACTCTGGAGTATAACAATAGTCCACACAGTTCCTTTTGATTTCCATGAAAATAGCTGTGGATATAAGAGATATGCTGATTGAAAAGTTTCTCCTCACAGCTATTCCAAAAATAACAGGAGTTCTTAACAAACCTGTGGGATAATTCAATTTTAATGGAGGCAGAAGTCTGTCATCAAACTTTATCAGCCCCAACACTCTCAGAGGCCGCAACAGATACTGAACCTATAATTCTGATCAATTCACAACCAACACCTAAAGCTCCTGCCTTACAAACAGTAATGGACACCCCGACAGTGATGTCCCCAGAACATCGGGAATTTCAGACACATAATTTTAGCTGAGATTACTTGATTGAAAGATCACCCTTGTAAGCAGGTACAAATGCATCTAAGGGGTGTGCCATGTTGGCATTTTCTTATTACCCCTCTCCTACAACACTGAATTCTCTCAGATTGTTTGAAGACTTGAACCAGACCAGATCTGTAGGCCATTCAGTCATCTTTGCCCTGAAAATTGTTTTAAATTCATTAGTGAAACTCTATGAGAACTTTCACTCTGACTGTAAAGAAAAAAATGTACTTTTAGTTTAATTAACTCAAAGATGACTTTCCTGTAAACTCATTTATATGCTCAGACAAAGCACCCCTATGTCAGCCCTCTAGATATCACACCATTGATGTAAAAATTACAAGTTATGCTGAACCATTCTCAAGAGCTCTTAAACTTTCCTTCCCCACTGATCACAACCAATAAAACTGAAATTAACTCGACTGTCGAGATTATCGATCCTTCCCCCGGCTGCTCTGACCAAACTGTTAACACTTGGACAATTAACTGTGTGATCAATCCTATAGATGACCCTCCCACCGGGACCAAAACTAGTGAGTTGCAACCCCAAAGCAAACTAAACAGCCTGCAAAGGGGAACGAGAAACCTGATAAAACCAAAAATATGAAAACCCTACTACCAAGAATATGGGATTGAGCGCATTTTTAAGGAAATTAAAGCACAGTCTTATGGAAATGCATCAACATCCTATGGAAGGTATGAGGAAACCTACATCAGCCCCTTCGAAATGACGTGTGGAAGCATCCTTTGAAATTATGTGATTAATCATTTTCTATACCTCTGCCTTCAATGGTTTTAGCTACATCTCGAGCATCATCTAGGGGCACAATTACACATGTGTTTAGCACCCTGGCTGCTCTTCCACAGCCATTTAAAGAGTTAAATAGTATGGCTAACATTTCAATATACAGTGAGGATGCCACCCAAAACTTGTCTCTCAATGATAAAGTAATGGATGACCAACCCAATTTCATGGATATGGGCTTGGAATCTAACATTACCTACATGACTTTAGAAGAAAACGAAAAGCAATATTGAACCTTCTTTGGTAACTTCTACTCTTAAAGCCTGTGATTCTAAACATGTATGTTCCGATTTCAAATATCATCCTAAAGTGTCTACTTGCAACGTTTGTTCAACTCTGGCACACATATTCCTCTAAATAGACAGAATCTGTTAAATCTTTTTCAAGATATTCCACAAATTGAACCACTGACTCTCTGGACATTGGCCAGATTAAATGTGTTAAAGACAATAGAATTGATCTTGTCCTCAGACATTTGGAATCAAGATGGACTGCTGTAACTCTGCTGGAAGAAGCGCCAGCACATCTCTCATTAGGGAATGATATACAAAAGAGATATATTTCCTCTCTCTGTGAAGAGAGGCCAATCCAGTTCAACTCCATGAGGCCAGAGCGATCATCTTCGGTCAAAGACCATAAAATTAACAACACTTTGAGGGAGGATCCAGACTATGCTACAAATTTAGCATGCTGGAAATCAACTGTCAGTTCAATACGTTCTTCAGTACAAGAGTGGTCTAGTCTCTCTGCAGGACTGGACAGCTCAAACAAGAGTTCTAGGCAATCACATTTAATTCTGAACAAAAAGCAACTATCATTACTCTGCTGGAATAAAAGAGGGCATGTTCCATTTTTTTAAATCCAAACGTGTGTAAACAGAATGCTCTAAACCGTGACATTTTCTTCTTCCAGGAAACCTGGCTAATCGATAAACAACTCTTAGATGGCTATGTACTATTCCATAAAGCCACACAAAAGGGACAAAAGGGCTGTCCCTTTGGTGTACTACTAATGGGTACAAGATCTACCCTGAATGTGTTATCTGTAAAATGACTGGAAGGTCTATTTGACTTTTTAATGCTTAGGTTGACCTGGAATTCTTAATTTGATGCATCTCAATTTGAATGCTTGTTGATTAAAATGTATTGTAATCCTGCCAGAAGATCCAGTTTGAATTTTCTTAACACTCTATCACAGATTATAGAAAAATGACACTTGCAACCTGAGAGTCCCATAATATTAGCAGGTGACGGCTTGGAGTCTCCATTAGACACCCTTAAGTCACACCTTAACCCTTCTCAGGAATCTATTTCATGTGGGGGCGATCCATCATGTATGTTATGAACGCGCAGGGATGTATAGAATCAATGGTAACATCCCAAAAGATATTACGTCCGATCTCACTTTGCATAGGGGTGATACATTTTCCACTTTGGATTACAGTTTTTTAAGTAAAGTCTTTGAGAGCTGTATTGCTTTTAACATCATTGAGACTGATAATAGTGACCATTTAGCATTACACTTAACACTGCCTTTAGATATTTCTTCTGAAAAAAGCCATGGCACTCATGTTAACACCAATAATAGGACTAACAGAGTGATTTGGAAGCTACCTTTAATGTGAGATTAAATGTTTTGATTGATCCAGATCTGAATCACTCCGCATTGCTTGACCTAAAACACCATGAGGATATTCTCAATCGATTGATGAAAGGTATGATTAAAATGTCTGCTGATCAGCAACATAGAAATGATAAAAAACCTTTTGAGCTTACACATTGTTGATACAATTATTGAGTCAAGAAAGAGATATCTTTGCCGCTCCCTTAGGCACCTGATAGATAGATTTGATTCTGGTGCCTTGGCCCAAAAGAATAAAATGAAACAAGCATATAAAAACTGGATCAATTCTGGCCACATGCTGCAATCACTAAGTTATAGGAATAAGTGTGAAAGTTGGTCATTGCTCAATAAAGACTGTACTAAACAAACTTTGTCAACTCCATTCCTCAATCTGCATGGAGAGATTAGAGTTTCAAGTTCCCATGATTACTAATTTTTCGATTTTGATGATATTGTGAACTGATTGAAAAAGAAAATCCCTCGAGTGCATGTCAAATCCCAGCTTTATTCAGACAATGGGCCTCATTACGACCCAGGCGGTAAGGGGTTTACGGCAGCGTAAACAGCGCCGACCCTTACCGCCTGAGTACGAGGTCCCTTAGCGCCATGGAGCTTTTAACACCTGCTTTTAGCGGGTGTTAAAATCCATGGCGCTAAGGGACCATGGAGTTAATTACGCCACCGTAATTTACGGTGGCGTAATTAACGCCTTCCCCACTCCCATTATGCCCTATGGGGCAAAAATGGGAATGGGGAAGGGTAAATGGGGATTGGGGACATACCGCCCCGCCAAGGTCGGAATGGGGCGGTAAGTCCGCCAACCACCATGGCGTAAACGTAGGCCCAATGAATCTAAGCCGGGGGAACATAGCACCTCCAGACCTTCCTCTTTGGTTCTGGTTTCTCTCTTCCTCTCCACTGCTGAACTCCTGGCTGAAACCAAAGATGCACTGATCAACTGGCTACCCTCTGATCTTGGGTCCAGGTCTCCTCCCCGCCATTTGCACACGTGCACTGCCCCCCTGGCAACCATTGCACTCGGGGTCTGTTTCTGTATCACTACAGTGCCCTAGCAGCACTTGACACTTGATGTCTGCACTTACTCTTGCACTTGCCACCAGCTGGCTGCACCTTTTATTTATTGGTTTTTATTTATATTTACTGTTGATCCCATGTACTACACTGCCCCATCCCCCTTCCCATCGCACTTCCCCTTCCCCCCTCCTCTGCACTTTCATGATTTCAATGTCACCTGGCCTAGTAAGACTGTTGTCTCTGTCTTCCCTCTGTTCCCCATCCCTTGCCTCGTCACGCCTTAAAACACTAGTGTATAGGTGCGTTATGAATGCCATTTCATATCATATCATACAAGCAATTCCTTTTATAGCTCTTGTATTCCAAGTAGTTACACACTGGTTTTGTTACAAAATTATGTCAGAACTGACATCACATTACACTATCAATATACAAAACCAACGGGGATTGGAGTTGGTTAGTAGGTCAAGCTACATATAGAATGCTTAGGGGTTAGTCACTCAATTGGAGGATACCTATCGAATGGCTTCACTTGGGCCCATATTCCTGCAGACACTATTTGCAATACATCACTATAGGGCTAATTGATTGGTTGGCACCCTCCATCATGGGTGGCATGGCAAGGGGATTTCTTATTGGTTAATGTCTAGCTTACCAACCTTGGACACTTTGACAGGATGTCAAGATATAAGTGTGACACATGTGGGGGAACAGACTTCTATGGTCTGCCATATTTCCAATGAAAGAATACCCCTAATTATCCCAAAGCAATGAGGACGTCCCTTATTCATTGAACCTGGCCTTGTATGCCGTCTGGTGTCTGTGTGCACATAGAGGGAGTTCTCCACATGTTCTACATATGTTTTGGCACATAATGAATAGGCAGTGTTTTCCATATCTCGGTCATGTTTTGGCATACCGTGTTTGAGGGTGGATTTCCTTCTATTCATTAAGGTTTTAGCTAATTCTAATGTGCATGTTGTGTTCTTTGTGGCCACTCATGGCACTGGTTAGTTACTTTCCATAACTGCTTTTGGCATGCTGATCTCATGCACCTCGACATCAAGGGGTGTTTTTGCGCTCTTATGAAACTTGATTAATTGGGGAGTCTACCACATCTTGTACTGGGAACTGTTATCTTTTGCCTGTGTTCCATTCATCCACTACTCCCTTCCTAGCTTCTGAACTTAGCTACAGCTCATAAACTACTACTTGAGCTCTTCACAAGTGTCTATAATACATTGAAGATCTTGGGTTCCAAGGCTTTGCTAAATATTCTAAAACCTGCTGCAGCCTCTGCGTTTAGGAAAATGGCTGCACTTTGGTTCAATCTTCATCATGTTATGCCCTGCATCTTTTGCATGTTAATGTTTTCAGGGGCTGCACCTATATGTGAATATGTTCTTCGTGACCATGTGCAGTTATCCAAAACAAAAGCATGCACCGACTGTTGCCGGTCGGTAACCCTGAATTGCACTCCTAGTGGGAAATAATCCCAAATGGTAACTCGGCTTTACTGAACATCAATACTCCCTCACGGAAATGTTTGTTCAACAAGGCGTGTTTTCAACAATGTTTAGAATAAAGATATATAACAACGTAATCAAGGCTTCAAATGGTCTACCGAGTACCACCACCCCTCTATAACTGTAAGCCCACAATCCAGAGACAAACCAGTTGGGAGCAATACAGGTGAAGGGGAGACCCGGAAAGTTCAATGACAACACCCAATGTTGGGGTTCAAACACATTCAATAATAAACACCCCACTGTCCAGGAGGTGTATAAATGAATTCATTCAATTCACAACTTAGTCGTACATACACATGGATTTATAATACAAAGACAAAGGATAACTTTTCAATTGATCTGGAAAAAATACTCAGCAACAAATCACATAAAGCAAAAAATAGTCAGTATAATTGGATTTGGTCAAAAACAGTTGTCCAATTGTAATTTCTCTGCTTCTGAGCCGTTACATTCACCCAGCTCAGGAATTTAGCTTCTAAAGACACTCCAATTTAAGTTGTCAGTGCCAACGCGTTTCGGATTATTGAAAATCCATCTTCAGGGCCGAACGTGTTTTAGTTTCAACAAATTCAAAATTCTGTTTGGATTCCTAGAAGTATAACGATACACTAATTAGGTACATATAGAGTGTGGAGGAACTCAAAAAGTATCACTCCAACTGTGGGTAAACTAACCTGCTTATCATGGTACCCATTAGGAAATCATGGCCACCTGTGTGGTCAAAATGACATAAGCACAGTTTGTAAATAACTGATCATTGATGAGGGATCAAAGTCTCACATGATGTAAATTCCATTACAAAGTAATTCACCCGGTCAGAGGACCCAAATGTCTTGCCGGGTGCACTGACTAAGTCAGGTAATGGCTTTGACTCCGGGCAACTGGAGGTATGGAGAGAGGAAAGGGGGGTGTGATTGAGAGCATACTATCACATGCCAAATGGCTGTGAATTTAATTGCTTACGAAATTAATTGGGAGGCCCAAATTGTGTTGTGCACAACTCAAGAACTCCCCATACGATCTATACCTGTAATCGACTGAAAACAAACTTACTTGCACGGAAGAATTTGCTCGCGGGACGCCGAACAAAGCCGCCCGTCTCAAGGACGCCCTGCGCTGCCAACCCACGCTAAAAGCGTTGTCAAGGGGATAGCTGCGCATGCGCGTCCCCGTGTCGGCCGCCATCTCCGTACGGGCTGTCTACACGCGAGCATAATCAAAGTATCTCAGGCCACCACTTGACTGGTGGGGACTAGCGTAAGGCTGTACGCCTTTCACTATTCACATATTCACCGCTTGGCATCAATCACTGTTGGCGCCAGTAGGACTCGTAAAATTTTTGCACAGGGCGACCGTAGCTACTGCACGTGCGCGTCCCTGCTACCGTTGCTAGGGATGCGTACGGCGCATACGCCACATGGTCCTGTATTTATAATGTGTCATACTTGAAGGTAAGGGTTAAGGGCAGATTGCACCCAATGAATCAAGTCTCATGGGGAGGATCGGAGAGAGGCATACTGGCCTGTAGAAAGGTAGAGCGGGGAGAGGGGCACCACAGCAGTCAAACACTGCTTAGCGCCCCTACCCCCCGCTTGATTACTGGTGGATGACAGTCTGACTGGTGGGTCATGTACCCACATGGACTGTCAGTCAAATTAACATCCAAATTTGATAGTGGTCAAGATCAATATACATTGTCATTAGATTTCGGGCATTGAACCATAAACACATTTCAAAACGTTTGCTCACAATAACCTCACATGTCAATACAGTTACATAACATTACGGTAAACCCAATTAATGAAACCCCAATCCACTTCCATCACAACACATCTTGCCCATCACATTGCAGAGTTACAGAGTTATGCAAAAAGACTCCTGGTGTCAAACCAGATCACAATCTACAGAACCCTTGTCCGTAACAACATATTGGGTTGTTTCTAGCGGGGTCAGGATTGAAACCCGGCACTCCTAAAGATGGAAAGGTCCAATGGTACACCCTCTAATCGAATGAATCAGATGATCTATAAACAAACTGTTAGATGGATGTCACTCAATTAAAAACACTATACAAAGTCCACCAACAGGATCAACATGGAAAATATTAGAGAAAACATTAGAGAAAACACATCAAATCAAATTCACAGTTCATGCCTCTGGGACTGAGGCAATCCAACAAGTCAATCCAAGTGATCTCCCTCTGGAGTAATTTCTTTTGTACATCTCCCCCTCACAGACCCAGTTTTACATGTTCCAAAATCATACATTTCAATTGAGCAATTGAATGCCTGGCTTCGACAAAATACATTGCCACTGGAGATCTCACATTTGTTGAGTCACAGGTACATGAATGTTTGAGTATAAATTATCCTTCATGTCTGCATTAATATGTACTTCATATCTATGTGTGAATATTCTTCGCATGTATGTGCTCTTCATGTCCATAGGTACTTGTGTCTGTTATGTGTACTTTGTGTGTATGTGTGTAGCCACATAGTTATTCTCTATCTCTATAAACATGTATATACTAATATCTAGCTGCCATTACACTGGTCACACCATCTATTCTATTCATAAAGACAACTTTGTGATCTTAGTTAATTTTGTCTTTCACACCGTACATTTGGGGCGGTAGGGCTGTCTCAGCTGGTAGCGTTTCTCAGCTGGACAATACTGGCGAGGGATAAGAATTGGAAGTGGTACTTGCATAATCATCTGAGTTGGGGCAGTGGGTATTACCTGAGCAATCATCTGCCCCATTACAAGGACAATCCTATGTTATAGGCAATGAATCTTTACAGTCTCTTTAGAACCATACTGGAGAATCAATCCACCCCATGTACATGGAATCTATCATATATAGTATCCTTATATAAAGAGGGGCTGAGACTTGAGCACCTGTTACAAACCGAGCATAGCTCTCAACAGAATCCAATATTCATGATATTTGTCGATCTGTCAATGGCATTCAAGTGTTAATCAGGAGCTATTGTGGAGAAAATTGCACAGTTGGAAAAGTCCACCTAGTCTGATATGTTTTCTCATCTACTTACATAAAAACGTGCAAATTAAAATTTGCTGTGACAAGAACAGACTTCTAACAGATCTGATCCCTACGTACACAGGGCTGTGTCAAGCATGTGTCATTATTCAATCTCTACATTTCAGACATGTGGAAGCCATTTAAAAATACTAAGAGGTTTCCTCCACATTTTTTGGTACTTACCCAATACATTACATCTTATATAAAGACAACATGGTCATTGTAGATCGAACGCAAATTGGTCTGCAATGCTCTAGGAATTCCCTTGTCACCTCCTTGAGAGGATTGAGAAGGTGTTGATTTTCAATTACATCAAGTCAAGCAAAATGAAACTCGACCAGTATATTGATTCCAATAAATTGTATGCCGTAGACAGCTTGAAATATTTGGGTTCTGTTCTTCAACAATGTGAAAATGACCAAAATAAATATATGCAACTTGCTCTGGCTTTAGGATCATATTCAGCTAAACTTAAAAAAGAAGCAAATTTGGGTGTTACTTAAACATACTGCTGATTAGATATGATGAAGCTAACTGTATCCGAAGTGTATTGTTTGGGTCAGAATGTAATAACTCAAATTGTTGTAGCATTGTTTAAATCTTCCAAATTGTGTCCCTGGGGCTTAATTCATTGCAATCCTTAGCTTTGTGGAAAAGACTCTCTTTACTCAAGAAAATGTAAAATTCTCCAGTTCAATCCCTATTTTCAACATTATATGAATTAACTTCTAGTGATTATTGCCAGTTCTAAATGAATGGGTATCTCTCAACACATAACTCTTGATGTTGCTAGACTTGGATCTTGTGACTCTCATTAATACACCCAATAAGGTGAAACAAAGTTAATGTGGGTTGACTAGATCTGTATGTTCGACACTTTGAGAACGTATAAACTCTTCACTTATTATATTTGGAGTTCTAAACCTTACGCTGTATTGAGAAATAGCTGCTTAAATGTCAGCATTTCCAAGTGAGACCATTTTTTTCTAAGAATGCTATTTAATTTGTTGGCCTCCCTTGAGGTCTTTGGTGCTAGAATTAATATTAAGAACGAGGTCCAAACCCACGCATTGGTAAACCCGAAGTGGAAGCCCCTCTCTGAGCCGCACTTGTGAGAGACCTCGGCTGGAAAACTTGCCTGACCGGGACTGCCGTCGCACACGCTGTCCTACCGGACCCACAGCAAGCCTCGGTCCCTCCCGGGAGCACATAACCCCGCGAAACTGCCTCTCTCCAAGGATGGGCAAAGACAAATTGAAAAAAGCCTCTACGCAAAGCAAGATGGACCAATTTGCGGTGGCACAGGCCCAGGCCTTGCAATCTCACACACCGCAGACACTCCCCCCCCCGAGGACGAGACTGCCCTCTCCCTGAGAGACATGATGGCCACCATCACTAGCTCCCGCTCCTCGATGGAGATGAAAATTGACAGTATAGCGGCAGATGTCTCCTTTCTCCGCCACGACTTGCAGAAACTCTCCGCTCGTATGGGGGAGGCGGAACAGCGCATCTCGGGGACTGAAGATAACATTAGAGGCATTAATCAACAACTCTCCCAGACACTAAATCGCCTGAAAATGTTAGAGGCCCGGGTGGATGAGGGGGAAGGAAGATCGCGCCGCAACAATATACGCATCCTCGGCCTCCCGGAGGGGGAGGAAGGGCCCAGTATGGAGCTCTTCCTGGAACAATGGTTGGCGGACATCTATGCGCCTCACCCCTTCTCTAAGTTCTTCTCGGTGGAGAGAGCTCACAGAATGCCATCGGGCAGGCCCATACCAGGCGCACCACCCAGAACGATCATAGCCAGATTCCTTAACTATCGGGACAGAGATGCACTCCTTCAAATGGCCCGCTCTAAGGGTACAATCACCCATAACGGCTCCTGAATCGACTTTTTCCCTGACTACACCCGGGAGGTGCAGAGGGCAAGACAGTCGTTTCAACCGCTGAAGAGGCAACTATTCCACATGAAAGTAAGATACAGACTGCTGTTTACGGCCCAATTCAAGATCCACCACAAGGGAACCACAGTTCACTTCACGGATCCAAAGTAGGCCTGGAGATGGGCAGAAATGCACATTGAAGGGGACTGGACAGCAAGACCAACTGATCGGGGAAGGAGTGATGGAATATCGAACCGGAGAGAGGCCGACCTCATAAGTGGACCCTAAGAACTACGGAATGCTCAAAGGCGGTAGGAGCTGCTGACCAGAGGGGGCCCCCTCTGTTCGCCTGCCAGCCAGGACCCCAAGTTTGAGCTGACACTCTAGTTCTGAGTGCCAACGATGTTCGGGCGACAGGTACTTCGTGTTGGGGTGGAGTATAGGGAGGGGGAATGTGTGAGTTTATGTTGTTTTTGTTATAGTATTAATACATGTTTATTACGCATTCAACAAACTAATGGATCGCGCCACCCAACACACCCAAAATATGGCAACTCCATGAAACAACCCTTATGTCTGCGAACCTGATACCGTACACAATAAATGGCGACCACACTGACCCACGCATCAACCCCTGAGCGCCCCAGGTCTCTCAAAATAATTACATGGAACATGAACGGGCTGCGGTCCTGAATCAAGCAACGTCTTGTTCTGCGGTTCTTGAACAAACATTCTCCCGACGTCGCCCTGATAAATGAGACACACTTAGCTGGGACCAGCTGCACTTTCTTTCGTTGAACCAACTACCGAATGGCCCTAAATGCGGGATACACTATTAGATCCATAGGGACTCTCATCCTGATTCATAAACGTGTCCCATTCACATCGCTAATAGTTGAACAAGACCCCCGGGGTCGCTATGTGGTGGTTATAGGAACACTGGGACAAGAAACACTGGCCATTGTGTCAGTGTACTCCCTGTCAGGACTGGGAGAGGAATTCCTGGAGGAGTTGGTCACCCTTATGGCAAAACACCAACCTGATATGTGGATTTTGGGGGGCGATTTTAATGACATCATGTGTAATATAAAAGATCGCACTCACATCAGGGACCGTAACCCGAACACTCCCACCAAACTAGCAAAATTTGCATTGGCCCTGGGCCTTCGGGACGTGTGGCGGCATCTCCACCCTGTGGACGAGGCCTACTCGTTCCACTCGGGAGCACACGGGTCCATGTCCAGACTAGACTACCTCTTCCTCCCAAACACCGATATACACAGGGCGACCACTGCAGACCTACTCTCTCGAGGCATCTCAGACCACTCACCCCTCATGGTGGTACTGCGCATACAAAGGGAAATCCCACCCCGATCATGGAGGCTGAATAGCTACTATCTGGGCTCCCCTAATCTTGTTGACCACCTCACGGAAGTAACTAATGAATATTTTGAAATTAATACCCCTACTGTCGATGACCATGTCACGATATGGGAAGCATACAAAACGGTATTGAGGGGGGAGGCGATTTCCTGGGTAGCGGGTAACAAAAGGGAGCGACTTCGGAAGCTGCTGGAGGCGGAAACTGATGTGGGCGACCGGGAAGCCAAATATGTTCGTGACCCAAGCCCGGAGTCTCTCAGATCCCTTAAGGGCACTAGAGAATGCCTTCGACACATCGAATTAGACAACGCCAGGCAAGCCCACCAAGACTCCAGGGCAAGGGTATATGAACACAGGGACAAAGCTGGGAAAATGTTGGCATGATCGAGAGAAGAGATGAGGGTCAACGCCACGTTAGAGAGATCATAACCCCGCAGAATGGGAAATGCCACTCAGACAGGGATATAGCACAAGCTTTTGCTGACTTCTATGCTACTTTGTATGCCGCCCCAGTGTCCCCTTTGGATCCGTCCCTACTAGACAATATCACCCTGCCATTCCTATCGGAACAACAGAGGGCACAACTGGACTCGGCTCTCACCGAAGCGGAGATCGCTGAGGCTGTAGCTCAATTGCAGTCGGGGAAAACACCAGGCCCCAACGGGTTCCCGGTCGAGACCTGGAAGAAATTGGGTGGGGAGAAACTGGCACCATACCTTCACAAAATGTTTCTCGGGGCCCGTGACCAGGGCACTCTCCCGCCGGATCTGCATAAAGCCACGATAGTCGTTATTCCCAAACCAGGTAAACCACCCGAGCAATGTGCCTCCTATAGGCCTATCTCATTACTCAATAGCGAAACCAAAATCCTTGCCAAGATCCTGGCCAACTGCTTGCAAGCGGTAATTACCTCCCTGGTCCACCCGGACCAATGTGGGTTTATGCCACATAAATCAACACGTATGAACTTGCGGCGCCTCCACCTATTGCTGGAAAGGGCCCCTGTCATAGACAAACCGCTTGCACTACTTGCCATAGATTTTGAAAAGGCGTTCGACTCGGTTCGCTGGGACAGCCTCTGGGATGCAATGCGAAGAATGGGATTTGGGGACAACTTCCTGGGATGGGTACAACTTCTCTACACAGACCCACAAGCAGAGGTGAAGGTAAATGGGTGGCCCTCTGAACTTTTCCCCCTGGGCAAGGGAACCCTGTCCCCCTTCTCTTCGGCCTCGCGATAGAGACACTCGCCCTGTGGCTCTGCCAGAGCAGGGATTGGTTGAGATTCAGGTGGCCGAAGGGACACGAAGACAGGGCGTCTCTGTACGCGGACGACCACTTGATATACTTGGGTGACCCGATATGAACCTGCCCCATAGTAACGCAAATGCTCATCCGATACAGAGAATTTAGTGGGCTGAGAATCAACTGGGACAAATCTATCCTGTTCCCGGTAAAGGGTGGTACACTGGCCGTCCCCCAGGAATGCCCATACAAGGTGGAACCAAGCGGCTTCCGGTATCTTGGGATTTGGATATCGGAGAACCTGACGCAATACGCAGCCCATAACCTCCAGCCGATCATGGACCATTTTAAAGACGATGTCCGCCACTGGAGGCTTCTCCCCCTGACACTAATGGGCAGAGCCGCCCTTTTTAAGATGATCACCCTGTCCAGATTCCTCTATTTATTACAAAATGCACCACTGGAGATTCAGGACGCCGAATTTGACTGCTTTGACTCCCTCCTTAGAGACCTCATATGGGGAGGGGGACAGCCTCGTATCGCACTGGCTACACTCCAGAGATCGGTTTGGGAGGGGGGTATCGGCATCCCCTGTCTCCGAGCTTACTACTGGGCCTCCCAACTGGCAGTGGTTAACGACCTATTGCATGGGGATAGGGAACTCCCGCACATAAAGGCAGAAATTGCAGCCATCCACGACACTGACCCATTACCCCTGCTCTACCAGCCCCTCCACAGACCCCTGCCCCAAACAATGGCAACACATGTCTCAAGGGTCTGGAGACGGACCCACGCCTATGTGGGATGGAAAGACAAGATCACCACGGCACAACCCCTGTGGCACAACAGTAACCTGGCCGAACTGGGGAAACTCAGACCATGGCCCAAATGGGTGGAGGCCGGAATCACACGGATTGGGGATGTCTTGATAGATGGGGAAATCGCCTCCTTTGTAGCATTGCAGCAGAAATTCCACCTTCCAGCGACCGGATGCTATCACCATACCCAACTGACTCACGCCCTACGAACACATATCCAGTTGGACCCTGCTGTTCCTGAGTACACACACATAGAACGCAATATACTCCCAGCACATATCACAACTAGAGTCACTTCTATACTGTATAATGCCATGTCCTCCTTTGCTACTCCGGAACTCCCTCATCTTAAATCCAAATGGGAGGACGATGTGGGAGCCATAGACCCGGAGGACTGGATCCAGATCCTAATGCATCCCAGGGAGATTGCTATCTCCTCCAGACTCCGCTTGGTCCAACTTAAAATCCTTCATAGAATATATTACCCAAGAACCATGATTCATGGCTGGAAACGTGACCCAAACCGCCTCCGTTGTGGGGGGGAGGTTGGTACATTCATACACATCCCCTGGGAATTTCCGCGGATCCAGACTTTCTGGGGGAAATGCTGCAATGAACTATCCAGGGTGCTAGGCCGCAATATAACAATGGACCCGAAGGTGTTGCTGCTGGGCTCTCCCGATGAGAACACTACTGATAAATGGGAAAGATTGCTCCTATCTACGGCCGCAGGACTGATGAAGCGGAACATTGCACAAAAATGGGGAGCCCCAGAGTCCCCAACACTGGAACAATGGGCAGATGATATGGACATGCTTGCAATGTTAGAGCGCAGAGTTTATAAAGCAAGAGGCTGCCCGAACAAAGCTTCTAAGATTTGGGACAAATGGGAGGACAGAGAATCCCAGTAACCTCATGAGGCCCTAAGACGCTAGACTGAACTGTAGATGGAAAGGGCGACAAATGGAGATCATTTGACTCTTATCGTGCCATCACTTATTGATTCGTTCCTTGAATGTGTATGTTTTGATTTTGTTTTTCTTGTAGTTTTCGTTGATTGGGTTGTTGTTTAAACTCAATAAAATGCAATATAAAACAAAAAATATTAAGAAGGAGTTGAGATAATGAAGATATTGTGAGCATCACAATGCTGTGAAGTCATTAGAGCATCTTTTTGTTCAGTTGTCTGATGATCGAACTATAGTGTGAATATGTCTTGGCATGATTTATTCATGGACAAATTTATCTTAACAACCCCATCCTTTTGGGATATAATTCTTTCTGGCAAACTCACTTCTTTAACTCTAGCTGCCATACATTTTATCAAATGTGTCTTAGGCTGATATTTGTGTATGTTTGAATCTTTGAATCTTTTCTCTAATGCAAATTGAATTCTGGTATGAATTACTACACGGGTTAAAAGAACAAGGATAAGCATAGCATTTATGCACTTTATCGAGATAATTTACACTGTGCTACGTTAGAACAACTTGGATTTATTGAATTGTTGGCCTAACATTAATGTTTACATAGGTGGGCTTTATTTTGTCTGATCATGGTTTTAGTGTTGCTAGTCATAATATGATGATCTTATTGTGTTAAATGTGATGCATTTGTATATTTGTATAAAGGTTTGTGATAAACCATAAATATGCTAAAAAAAGAAATAAAAGAAAGTATCTTGTGCTCCTGTATGTGGTGATAGTCTGGATGGAATCACAGACATCCTACTTTTCTTCCTCTTTCACAATCCTCGCTCTACTTTGTTGTATTCTATGAGACATGCTTGTTACCAGGACCAATATGATACATATCAAGCTCTCAGATTACAGAGCACAACATTCTGTCTCTTATCTGCCATGCCGATGCCAATCACAACACTCACATTCTGTGTTGGTTGTGATATTTACACCACTGGGTTTGACATTTTTTGCTTGACTGATAGTCAGGTTTGTGGCATTCAAGGTTTGACCTTCCTGTCCATTGCAACATATGTTCTCTCTTGTTTACCTATGTGTCCATCTTGTTTGACTATCCTAATCCTTACTTGTATATTTTCCTCATTTAACATTACTTGCAGGCCTATTGTCCACATTTCTTCTGTTCGGACACTACATATGGAATATTGAAGGATGGGGTTCCTGGCTTGATAAACATCCTGCTCAATTCTATGATGCAAAGTATGCATCCTTAAATGTCTCTTAGGTATTCCTTAGCAATCTACATACATCCTCGAGGTCTGTTTTGCTGTTGCTGACACGTTCTTATTTATGTGTTTATGTGAGAAAAAGTACCTTTACAGCATTACATGTGTTATGTTTCCAAATGTGTCTTGTGTTTGAACAGAACCATTTCATAATGATTTGCTCTGAAGTTGGACCCACCTTCTTCCTGTTGAGTTCTGGAAGGGTCTGGAAGATGTCACAATATGTGCAGTCCCTATGTCAGAAAACAGTGCCACAATATTTGCACCAACCCACACACCTGAGGTACATTTGGAAAGCATGTAATCATAGTTGCCAGTATGTAGTTGGTTCCACTGGGGCATACCAAAAAGGGTGTTGGTGTTGCCAAAGTGTGCATGATGAACTTCCACAGTGGTGTGTAACCACGGTCCAGATAGTAGTCTACACAAAACTGCTTTGAATGTAAAAGGATGATAATTATTCTGTTGTGTATCGGTATTGTATACCATTGTAAAGTGCTCCATTGATATCAAAGCTAGATCTGCCTCAATAAATACAATGATAATAATAATAATAATAATAATAATAATAATAATAATAATAATAATAATAATAATAATATGATAATAATGTAACAATATGTCATTTTAGTTGTACAGTTTGTAATTATGGACGCCCTGCGTCCTAATTAGGGGATATATTTAATATGCTTGTTGAGCTATCTAGCATCTTGACTCTTCCACAGTGTCTTATAACATGACATCACGCCTCATGTGGTAAGTGTTGCTAAAGCTTGTTTCATGCTTACTAATCACAACCCACCTTGAGTCTTCACAACCATAATAGAACTAATCTTCATTAACTTTTTTCAATGTTCCAATAACAATTACCATTTTGTTCTTGTCGGTCAAGGCCGCCGTTTTCATTTTATGATATTTTATGGGCTATCACCAACTGCAGTTCCCACTGTTCGTGGGACCTTCTGCTTTCACTGTACAGCATTCCAGCTTCCAGATTCCTTCCTCCCTCAGCTGATAGCCTCAGTCAGACTACTGTCCATGTTGGGGGATTCCTGGGGGCCGGCATGAGGTTGGGAAGTAGTTACAGCAGCAATGGTTTCATATAAGTAAACACTATGCTTAATCAGGGGTCAGTGAGTGGGCCTTGGTGGAGTGCAAAGCGAAAATCTCATCAGCAAAGGACATTTGGCACCTTAACTTGGAAACCAGTGACTGGGGCAATGTCGTTGTGAACTTCACTCACAGTGCAGCCACTTCTGCCACTTTGGTCTGTGTGCACATTTACTTTGGGAAGCAGCAGCAGTACAACGGTCTGTAACTCACTCTGGTTTCCATGGTTCTATGCCTCTGCCTCTGGAAGATCATATAGTGGTTGCGCTATGCCACTGCCAAGTGCCAATAATCTTCGTCTGCAGCATGTACTGGTGCCAGCGGATGTCTGTCCTTCACAATTCCAGACATCCTTTTGTTTCTACCGATGGATGTGGGATGCAGCCACCACTTGATTCCAATTTGTCATGGCTCAAAGCACACACAGAAGGATATCAATGAAATACATTTATTGTAGAAACCCTGCCTATCCACCTGTTCCTCTGGCAGGGCAGCAACTACTGACATCATAACCGTGGAATGTTTGTGAGCTATTCTAAATAATGTGCTATCTGGGGACCCTTAAACAATGATATAAGTTTGATGTTTTTCTGCCAAAATTATGCACCAGTACTCAGTGCCCCCCTTATCTATACAAACTTGAAATCCACTGCTGCAAAAAGGAAAGCACCAGAAAACAAGCCAAGATTATGGGACCTCCTGCCTGTCAGCATCAGACTCGCCCCCACATTCCAACAAATCAGAAAAGAACTCAAGACCTACCGCTTCAAGGAGTATCTCCTCCTCAACACCTAGGCCACCCCTCTCCCCCTACTGTATATTTGGTCTGTGATTAACTCTGTTTTGCATCTGTACTGTTGTATACCTCTGTAAAGCGCTCCGCTATGTATCTGTATAGTTGTACATACCTTTGTAAAGTGCCCCATTGCTTCTAGAAGCTAGGTCCGCACTCAATAAATACCATACTAATAATGATAACCTAACGCAAGGTCAATGTTCCCTGAAATGCACTCTGAACACCTTATCAAACTGTTTTCTTTTGTTTTTAACCTGTTGTAATCCTTTTGTGATTTTAGCACATTATAATGACATTGCAAACATTGAACGAGGGCTCAGGTGTTACTGTCACTTGCCTCCCTTATGCTTCCTAAACTTCACAACAGGCCCATAATTTAGGAGTGGCCTGATAACAACTGCCACAGCGCTCTCTCCCTATCCTGCAAACGCCTCATTTTTTTTAATCTACACATTATGTATTGGATACCACCATTACATGGGAGGGTTTCATCAACCACTTCGCCTTTGATAGAAATAAATCTTGCATCAGTAAGTGAGTTATTATCAGTAGTAATTAAAAGCAGGGTTTAAACCATTACTCACAGGGATTATCAATCTCAGAAATTCATTCAATCCCCACTAAATATGCCATTTCAACAATTCTATGGTTTCTATACATCATGAGCTAATTGCTTCTTTGTAGAAAAAAATAGGTCGTGTGCAGGCGTTTTAGTATTTGTCGCTTTTTAGTATGGTTAAAACCCACTACTAAAACTGTTAAAATAGGTTTGAGGTCATACTTGCCGGTTAGGAACAATCACTGCATTCCGCCATATGACTTTATTTGACACTGTCCACACAACACACAATTCAGCTGTGAAATTTTAAATTAGAATATTTTGTTGTATTTATTTTGCTGTTAAAGTACCCATCTATATGTAGACTGTGTGAACAGCAGTGTGAGATCCTGGCTGAACCACTTGTAATGATATTACAACTATAGGGCGCATGCTAATGTTTAACAACCACTGAATTGCATGGAAGTTAATGTTCAATTATCTGACTCACAAAACGTGAAAATACAGAAATCGAAGTGAGCAGTATTACAACAACTTCACAACAATGCAAGGTCAATTAGCACTACAGCATAAATTGAAAAAGATACTCTTTCAATGCATTTTCGCCACAGGGAAAAGGGCTACTATGAGGGCAAACTTTGAAATAGTAAATGTTTTGCCCTAGAACAATTTTTGCCCCAGTGCTAATTGCAATTGTATCGGTGCATGTTCCTGTGATTCCGGGCAATATTTGTAACTTCAGAGGAATTATGTAGAGGTCAGGTGACATATATTCCACCATTCTTGTGCAAATTAAAGATGGATGTAAGAAATAGAAATGTCAAATTCTGATCCATCCTCTCCAAAAATAATTGCTTCCAATGGTAAGTTCTTTGTATTATTATTCGTACACAGGAGGCACAATGTTCTTTTGATCACGAAAGAACATACAATAGATAAGAAATCAGATTTGACAGGAAGCAGTGAGCTTTTTAAAATGGGGTGAGTTTGATGGACATTCTAACCATGTTGTGGATGAAAGTAAATGAAACAGTCACCGGGGACAATACATAAGTGGACATACATAAATGAATGACAACAAACATTTGACACTTTTAAGTGCAGGTAGGCGGTACGGCCAGCTGTGGTCGGAATGTGACCATGATGGGTGAAGTGCTATAGTGGAGGGAGAGGAAGTAAGGGACAGAGGCAGGTTAGAGGCGAGGGAAACATTTTGACCTACCTCTCATTTGCCTGCTTGCTAAGAGGGTAACTTGGAGGCGAGAAGGTAGGGTTTTAGTTTGTTTTTGCACAAATCTGTGCGGACAGTTTTTCAGATGTCTGGGAGAAGAGAATGATATGCAAGTGGAGCAACAAGAGAGAAGGAGCAGAAGTGAGAGGAAGCTCAGGGAGGCAGGGAGCCACAAGGACAGTCGTGGAGACAGAGCAGAGATTACGAGAAGACTTTTAGAGTTTGATAGAGGAGGATAGATACAGTGGTGGCTTACTGTGGATACATTTGTGAACCTTGAGATGTCATTTAAATCTGTCCCTCTTTTGCATCATCAGCCATCCAGCCTGGTGACAGTACAAGGAAGTAGGTGTGAAGTGAGGGATTTCAAAGAGAGTCCTGGCAGCGAAGTGAATGATCTTGTCGAGAGGACAGAAAGCATAGTTGGGGAGACCCAAAAGGATGCTGGCACAGTAGTCCGGTTTAGACGATACAAAAATGGCTAAGAGATGCTTGTTGATGTTGAAAAGAAGGAGGTGTCTGATTTTCCTAACATTTAGGAGGTTGAGACGAACTGATGTTCCAGCTCTGGAGATGAAAGTAGAGAAGGTGTGAGACGAGTCATAGATGACACTGAGGTTTCTAGGTGAAGAATAGAAGGGGTGGGTGCCAGGTGGGAACTGGATAGGCAGAGGAAGAGAAGAGAAAAAGCTTTTGCAGGGAAGGAGAGCACATTGGTATTGGTAGAGTTTAACATCAGAGAGTGCAAAGCCATACAATATTTAATGGAGGAGAGACAGTTGGAAATTTGGTTAGAGAGATCAGAGGAGAGTTCAGGATAAGAGAAAAAGATCTGAGTGTCATCCGAGAAGAGATGGTAATCCAAAGGAGGAGTTTAGTGCCCCAATAGGATAGGTGTAGAGTGTAAAGAGGATCAGACCGAAGACAGAGTCTTGTGGAACACCAAAATTTAAAGGAGCGAGTTGAGAAGTGTTGTTGCTCCAGGAGACAGCATATTGTCAAGGTTAAAGGTATTATTCAATCCAGGCAAGTGCTTGATCATGAATTCGAAGAAGAAATAGATTAATACAGAGATCAGAGTGATTGACAGTGTCATAGTCAGCAGACAGGTCAAAGAATAGTAGGATAGAGGATAGGTTGGAGTGCTTAGCAGAGACGATGAAGTTAGACACATTCACGAGAACAGTTTTGTAGAGTGACAGGAGCAAAAACCTGCTTCTAGGGGGTATCAACGGTTGTGGATGTTTAAGAAATTGGTGAGACGGTTGCACACAACCCTTTCAAGCACTTTAGAGTAGTGCGGAAGAAGATCAGAGGGCGAAAGTTAGACGGTAGGTTCGGGTCAGCCCCTTGATTTATTAGGAGACGGATGACTGTGGCTGTTTTATGAACAGAGGGAAATCAAGTGGAATCGAAGGACAGGTTTAAGAGTTCAGCGAGATGAAAGGCCATTAAAAGGGAAATAGGCTGGAATATCTGAGGAGCAGGAAGTTCTGATGGGGCACAAGAGGGGTTAGCCTTCATCAGTAGAGATAGGACTTCATCAGTATTAGTGTGACTAAAGTGGGTGATAGAGGCAGAGGGTGATGGTAGAGTAGATAGAATGTAAATATAGGAGGAGAGAGTGTGAGGAGAACAGGAAAAAGTCTCCAATTGTGGAAATGTTTGCAGCAATGTATTCAGCTAGATCATTAGCTGTGAGAGTGGAGTTGATATTCATCGACTTGGGGGGAGTGAGGAACGAGTTTAGGGTGCTCTGTAGCCGGCAGGCATGGTTGGCGTGAGAGTTTGGTAGAATTCCCTTTCTGCTCTGTGAAGAGTGGTCTTGAGAGAGTTCAGGGCAAAGAGGTAGAGTTGCAGGTCTTCATGCAAGTAGGTCTGCCTTCATTTCTGCAGTAGCTGACGTATGTCTGTGCGGAGAGAGTGTATGAATGGGGTGACCTATGGCTGAGAATTCTGAGACTTAGGGGTGAAAGTAAGCAGTGGGAAGTGAGAGGAGAATACCTCATATAGTAGGATTGGAAGCTGGAGAAAGTAATGCTTGTGGAAAAGTCATCGGGTGTGAAGCGGGAAAGTGAGAACTTTAGGTCAGAGAGAAAGGGGGGAATGGCAGAAGGTTTCAATTTCCTAGTAATAGGTGAAGCAAGTGGTGAAGAAAGGTCAAAGGTTGGAAAGAAGATGGTGGTGGGAACAAGAGATCAGATATGGATGGTGTGACAGTTGTATTAGTGGCTGAGGGAGAGGTAGAGATGAATACGAGATCCAAAGAGTTACCCTCTGTGTGGATAGGTAGGTTATTGATGATTGAATGGAGAGTGTGGCTATTAAGAAAAGACTGAAGTTCAGATTTCTGAGAAGTGGATTTAGAGGGAAGGTTAAAGTCACCTAAAAGAATGAGGCAATGTTTAGGGGAAAGAGAATCAAGGAGTTGCCCAAGTTCATCAAAGAATGGTCGAGTGGGACTAGAAGGGCGATAGATGGAGATGATGTGAACTGAGTGATGCAGAGCAATAGTAGATATGGTGTACTCAAAAGAGGTAGGAGAGGACGTGCCATTGGAGATTTACGTGGCAGGAAGAGAGTAGGTGTCCAATGCCTCCACCTATGCCAGTCAGTCAAGGAGAGAGAATGAACGATAGTTTAGAGTTGTGTAGGGCTGTCAGAGGGGCTGTTTTGGATGTAGAAATCCAGGTTTCAGTGATAGCAAGAAGGTCTAAGAGAGGAGATCTGGAGTGAAAGTAGTCAGTGATAAAGGAAGTTTGGTTGTAAACAGACTGAGCATTCGAGAGTGCAATGTCCAGTTGATGCAGTAAGGAAGACTAGAGAATTTGAGTCTCAGAGGAAGGTAGGTGTTAGAGGAGGTATAGTTAGCTGATGTCATTGCTCATCGCTTCCAATGAAGTCTAATGCCAGAACGAATTAAAGGCACCAGAAACACACATTTCTTCAGGTAAATTTAGCAAAGTGTATTATAGAGGTACTTGAAGGAAGAGTAACACTTTGAACTCCATTATATACATTTTACAAAGGTCCAAATGAACATTTGACTGGTATTAGCAGTAAAAATAAATGTGCCCTCATGCAAAAACTGGTGAACTGGGCAGCCATCATGTTAATTCATACATCAACTGTAATTTGAAGTTCTGTGTCTATTGTATTATTTGTCTTTGTGGAAGCCATTACATAGGCAGTACAATTCGTCCCCTCAAGATAAGAATGTGAGAGCATTTGTCAACCATATCTAGTCACGATGCCAAATATCCTCTGGCAACACATTGGCAATAATGCCATCAAATGGATGACAAAATAACTAATCAAATCTGTGGGGATAACAAAAGTTTCCCAACCCCAGAGATGGGCAATCTTGTACTTAAGCTAAGACAATTAGAAGCTTGTCTTATTTGTTGTTACCGTACGGTCCTCCATGGACTCAACACAGATCATGAGCTGTCGGTATTCCTATGAGTTGAAAGCTAAGGTAATTGTAATATTTGTTTGAATACACCAAATAAGCTATAGTAACTGACTAAGCATTGTATAACCTATGTTTCTTTTAATATTAATCTGGCCGGGAGGTAGACACATGATGGACTTCACAGGGCCGCACGAAAGCCAACCTGACAAGTAAATAGTCTTGTCCATCTTCCACATTATCAATGTGCAAAAATTAATACAGCAGAATCGGTGTGTTCCATGGGTTCAAATGCCCCGGTCTTTATATATATATTTTCCTTTTCTTTCACAACTTCACTAGAGTGAAATTAAGAAGACTGTCCCTTTTTGGGCTACAGATATGCGTTCTACGTTTTGCAAGCAAACTACCCCATTCAGTTTAAATATCAATGCTACATTATAATTTCGACCTTGTTAAAGGCACACATATATTGTTTAGATTATTTCTTCTTCCATACAAATTGTAATCATAAGTAGAATATTCCAAATCTCGTATGTTTTAAGTGTGAAATAGCTCATGTAGAATGGCTCCGAAATGCATTAAGCGTGAGGCCGCCTCATCCAATCTGGCGGCCCCGTGCATACGCACTGCAAGAACAGCTGCAAGGTGCTAGCCTCTGAAGAAGAGACATAATGCTAGCGAGCAGACGCCGCGGCTGGCGCTTACAACACGGATCGAGCGGAAACGCGGGTGACTGAGGGTCTTTGGCGAGAGACCCCTATGGTCCAATAGAGGTACAATTGGGACCTGAACCATTACATGTGTGCAATAGGATGGCCAAATGTGGGAATTGTGAACTAATGGAGCACACTTATTTTTGCAGCCACCTATATATGAAAATTGTCTGGATCATGTAACTGCGAGATATATAGGTATGTGCAAATCAACTAATACTCATTAGGTTATATCAATTAAGTTGGTCCACATTAACTTGGCGCTGACATTAAAATAATTTATTTACAGTGGAGAAAAACTATTGCAAATCGGTAATTGGGGTACATGACCCCTACTAAATTGGTAATCAATAATCTTACTATTCACAGTTATCTTAATTTACAAACGAATCAACATAATGACATTGAGTCACCTATAATCACGGGGATACAAATGTCTTTTTCTTCCCTCATAGTGTCAGTGGCAATCACCGACCCAAAAAGGTACACTTACAATTATATGTTACAATCGGCTTTCGTGTGTCTCTGAGTGAGCTGACATGTTGAACTACCCTTGCCATTTCCTAACAGGGATTTTTGTTTCTTCTCTTTTCTTTCTTTATTTTGTGGTTCTTTGACAATTCCATCCTTTGGTATGACTCTACTTTCAACCCAATGGATAATGGTTTTGAATACTTACGTGCCCAACTCAATGATGGTATAATGGTTGATATAATTAAAACTATTATTAACTCACCTGTACCTTCTGGTTGGCTTGTGATGTAATGTGCTAATGCACAAAATTGTATGGTAATGTAATCTACAGCCTCAGAGGAAGAGCTTGAAGCTCGAAACAGGCGTTAGGCGGTGTTGGAATCAATTAAATATATGCAGCTTTTGCAGTGATCTTCTTTTGATTTGTGCGCAGTGTGGAAGCAAACCTTTTTTCTGAACTACAATTGTGACTGTGGCTTGCTAGGCAGGCAAACCACTTTGTGCCTCTACCCGCAGTGAATCAACCGCTAATTCACCCGTACAAGCGCTGTTGTCCCACCTTGTCTCCTTCTGCCTAAAATTGTTCACTCATGCAAAAACACCTATTTTTAAATGTATGTTTCAACATTGGAGAGGTTTTCCTTATTGCTAATAGGTCAAGGTCTTAGCACTTGGGCAAATATTGTTCTTGTGCAAAAGTACTTTGAAAGAACATGCATTTGCAGTAGGACTATGTTTGACCCAGTGCTAATTCTGTGCAAAATTGCACTTGCCATGCTGCAAAGAATTACTTAATGAATGCATAAGAATCAGAATTATTTAGTGGACAGAAGCGCCCATTAGCATTTCTTAGAGAAAGCACTGACTGTCTCATTCTTCCTCTGAACGTGAAGTTACATTTCACTTTTTCTATTTCAGAAGCAAGAGAAAGCCACAGCATATTTATGAATGCATAAACAAAAACAGACATACAAACAAACAAAAATATGAATACTCTGATCACCTGAACAGCACTCCATGAAGTAACAGATATGGGGGCTGGCCTCATCAACAGACATGTGCAAGAGGAGCTCAAGATGATTTTTAAGGGAGCTGTAGCAGACGAGAGAGGAGATGGAATGTCCAAGGATGAGAGTAGTCACCTAGCTCAAAGTAGAAGGAAAGGGTGCGGCAAATTGGTCATACTGATGCATGCAATTCTTAGGTTTTGAAGCTTGAATAAGTGGAAGATTTCTTTTTACAACATGTGTATACAATATACAAGATGTTCCTTGTTTTCTTTATGTCCACTACCACCCTACACATCTGCAATTACAAACATGGACATACACATTAAAGTACATGAACATTATTAATAAAGCTACAGTGAATAGACCTCTCATAACTGCCCACTCCCTGACACACAACTCCCAACTCTCCAATCCAAAACACTATTTTACTTAAAACAACAATACCCATCTCCTCCCCTAAGTCCAAACTTTCAACTTGTCCGCAGTAGTTTTAGTACTACTCCCTTTGGCCACAGCTTTGTGGAGGAGGAAAATGAAGGGAAAAAGTGTACAAATGCCACCAAAATTGGCAGGGGATGGTAGAGGAGTTGCAAACTCGGGGCACTGAGAGTGTGCATGGACCACTTCATGATTAGTTTGGTATTGAAACCTATCATATGGCCAAGTGTGCACCACAAATGAGTAGATAAACCAAAATGAAGTTAACAGAGTGTTTACTTGTACAACAGCATCTCAAGGTAGGTCAATACGCAGTAAAAACACATCTGCACAGTCTCTCCTTTCAGGGTATCAGCTAAAATGGCTTTCCTTTAAAGTGGAACACATTTTTCAGAGGGAACTTCCCTGACTCTCAGAGTGTCTCCCTTGTTAGTTCAATGGATGTTCTCAAGCACTGCTCCATTCATCATCAAATTGTGTCATCCACTCTTGTCTATCTTGTGAGCATTGTAGATGTTGTTGCAGCTCCACCACCAACCACCAAAATAGTATTTTATCTTCAATTGGGATGAAGAGCCAGGAGGTGGCCTAGATAAAGCTTCCACAGGAGACCGTTTGAACGTTTTACTACCTCTAATTCCAGGATTCCTGGCCTGTACCTTCTTCAGCTATTCAGAGCTATCTTCTGAACCTGCCCTTCATATGCAACATGCCACAAGCTTATGCCTGCTATCCCCTTGGGCTCAATCACTTCAGATGAAAGCCTACCTACTACTCCTTGCCTTGGATGTTACGCACCCTCTCATTATTTCCAAGTATGACTAGGCTGGCTACTTCTTGATATTCCTGCTGCCACTGGAATACTCCATCCACCACCTCTGTTTGTTCTCCTTCCACCTGATATGATACGATATGATATGATGTGGCATTTATAACGTGCCTGTACAAAAGTGTTTCTAGGCGCGACAAGACAAGGAGGGGGAAACAAAGGGAGGACAAAATAACAATCTTATTAGGCCTTGTGTCATTTAGATTGTGCAAGTGCGTGGAAAAGGGGAGCGGAGAAGTGCCAGGGGGGAGTGGAAGGGAGAAGTGCAGTTAACTCACAAGTGCAGACAGTGGGTGGCTCATAGGTGCATAGATGAGGAACTGTAGGGTTGCAGATACAGACCCATAAGTGCTGGGGAGCCCAAAGGCAGTGAAAGGGCAACTGGACATGCAGGACCCTGAGCCCGGGTTCAGAGGGTGACCAGGTGACCAGTGCGTGGAGTAGTCAGGTGTATCAGCAGGGGAGTTAAAGAGAGAAAGTGGAAGCGAAAAGGAAGGTCTTGGGTTGCTTCTGCAACTGGAGGTGGTTCTGCTCAAGTTTGAGAGAGGCAGGGAGGCTGTTCCAGAGAGATGCCCCAGCTGAGGAGATAGATCTGACCCGAACTCTCTGCTTGGAGAAGCGTTTGACCCTCAGAGAGTTGGAGATGGATGGGCAGAGAGCTTGAGAAGGAAGATGTTTTGGAAGAGAACGTTGAAGGTAGAGCAGACCCAGGCCCCAGAAAGCCTTGTAGATGATGCAGAGGGTCTTGAACCTGATATTTGCAGCCACCGGGAGCCAGTGAAGAGATTTCAGAGCTGGAGAGATACAATCTATGTGCTTGAGGCCAAGGACAAGTCTTGCAGTCCTGTTCTGGATAAGTTGTAAAGGTTGAAGAGTAGAGGCAGGAAGATTTAGACAGAGGCTGTTGCAATAGTCCAGCCTAGCGAGGACCAGAGCTCCAGAGAGAGTGAGCTTCTGGGTGAAGTGAGGAAAGGAAGAATACCTCTCAGGAGGTGCAGCTGACAATTTGACTTCTTAGAGACATCAGAGATGTGAGGAGAAAATGAGAGGGTAGAGTCAAAAACAACACCAATGTTCTTAGCCTCACAGGAAGGAGCAGGAAGAGGGCCCAGAGTGGGCGGTCAGAGAGAAAGAGGAAAGGAGGGAGCGGATGTCCCAATGAGGAGGATCTCTGTCTTAATGGCATTAAGGCAGCTATCATTAGCGGCACAGTATTCCTGAATTGTGCCAGAAAGTCCGGTATGAGAGATGAAGCAGAGGTGGCTGAGGGGAGCCTGAAAAAGAGCTGAGTGTCATCCGCATAACATTGAAAATTGGACCTAAAAATAGCGAGGTGATGGGCAAGAGGTGCCAAGTAGTGGTTGAAAAGCCAGGGCGAGAGGTTAGTCCACTGGGGAACACCACAAATAAAGAGAGAGAGAGAAGAGAGGAAATACCCCAGTTGGACCTGAGAGGGTCGGTCGGTGCAAAAGGAGGCCAATCAGACCAGGGCCTGGTGAGTAATACCAAGGTTGTCACGGAGGCGATTGAGCAGGATGGCATGGTTGACCATGTCAAAAGCAGAGGATAGCTTGAGGAGAATGAAGACAGAAGGGAGATTAGAGTCAAGATTGGAGATCAAGTCTTCATGGGTGTTCAGGAGAGCAGTTTCTGTGCTTCTGGCAGTTCTGAGCCAGACTGGTGGTCATGGAGGCAACCAACAGATTCAATATGTAAATCAAGCTGGGAGATAAACAGATTTTCCAAGAGTTTGCCCAGGATAGGAGTGATGGAGATTGGGCGATAATTACACAGGGAGGAAGGATTGTCCGAAGGCTTCTTTAGAAGGGGGTGCACAAGAGAGTGCTTAAAGGGGGAGGGCAGATTCCAGTGGCAAAGGGGTGATTGCAGAAATCAGCCAAAACTGAAACAAGGGTTTTGAACCTGCTTTGACGAGACTTTCATAGATCAGACTTGTCTAGAAATGGTGTGCAGTCATTTTTTCGAAAACATAATGTCGAAAGACAATAATGTTGAAAAAAAATATCGAAAAAAAAAGTCTAATTCTTTTTTTTTAAATTATATAATTATTTTGGGGTCCGGGAATAAAAAAAAGGGGGAAAGATAAAAAAAATAGAAAAAAAGGGGGGTTGGGGGGAACCCCCCATTTCGAAAAAAAAACATATTGAAAAAGAAATTCAACTTTTTTTTTTTCGACATTTTTTTTCTCGAAAAAATGACTTTCGAAATTTTTGTTTTCGAAAAAATGACTATGAACCCTAGAAATATTGTCAGATCTGAACATTGGAAAGGAAGAGAAAGGAGGAGGAGAGACAGCCTCAGACAAGCCCAGCGTTGTAGAGGAGGAGGTAGAGGAAGAGAAGGTGGACAGGGTGTCCTTAGATTTAGTAGTGAAATGAGAGGCCAAGGCCGTGCAGAGGGCCTGGGAGGGAACAGGAGAGGTAGAGATTGCAGCAGTATTGGCCAGCTCCTTGCAGATTTTGAAAAGTTCAGCTGATGTCATGGTCATGAAGTCAGGGGCACAGGCATGCAGGGGTCGCATGCACAGGAGACCTGGGTGGACACTGTCCTGGTGACTTTGGCACCAGGCTGATGAACAAAAGTAAACAATAACATCCATTTAACACCAAGAAGCTTTTATTATGGACATAGCACTTCCAAAGCACTTCAGATGCATTAACCTTGAACATTCCATCCATTAAGCAGGATGCATTAACCTTGAACAGTCCATCCATTAAGCAGCCCCCAGTGTATTCTTGGGTGTGGCTGCTAATGGATTGCCTTTGCAGGTGCTGACTCATCGGGTGTGGCAGGGCGTGGCAGCAGGCAGGCCAGAGCTACTCGGCATGGCTAGGAACAAGACTGTATAAACCCACAGATCCCACAAGAAAACTCTTTGCGTTATTCTGCACCTCTGTGCAGCGTAACGCACATCGTCGCCTGGGATTCAACTTACCTGAAGAGATTCTGCCATCCACAATCATACTCACCATCCGGCGGATTCTGCTCTCACCTGATCACTTCCTTCTGGCACTGCAGCTCACCTGCAATTATCTTGGAGCACTTTCGGAACGCAGACAGCATCATCTGGGCGCTGCGGCACGACGCGCATCATCCGAACTCGGAGCATCTGCAACAGAAAGGCAAAAGACAAGGTTAGACACATAACAGACATTCGTTAAAGGTGTGCTGCCATTTAATCTCGCGCCTTACAAAAGCCATCACTCACCTGCTGCCGGACATTGCAGTTGCATCCATCTTCCGCTCAGCCACGTTCCACGCCTCCACTGCCGCAATAAGGCCGCATTTCCATCTATTGGGAGAAAACAGAGAGGAACGTTATTCAGGGGAAAACAACAACGTTAAGAGCAAAAAACATCAAGAGACATTGAGAGAAAGCAGAAAAAGGGGAAAAGACAAGAGACATTGCAAAAAGGCAGAAAGAGGAGCTTAGTCGCAGCAGGACTGGACTAATACTCAGGAATCAGTGAAGGAACTCAATTCCATTAACAAGCACCCCTGCCAGAATCAGCAGGATGGAGAGCTCATCATTCACATTTATCAGGTGACCCTTATGGGCCGGTACGTGCCCACTGAAATCGCACATTGGGTCGAAGGGTTAGGGAGATACCATAGTCACCTATCAGCGCACTCACTTTTCCCCATAGCCACACAGGAGCAGTGCCACTGATTGTCGCTGCCCACAACTGATTTGCAGGGGACGAAACCTGAAGAGGGTGATCTAATTCCAGGGAGGGCTGAAACTGTGCCCCAACACCTCTGCAGAGACCAGGTGAGCATAACAGAACGCAAAGCCTCAACAACTCTCTGCCTGGGCGTTATGGAAACTTCTGAGACAGATCTGTTGACCCAACTACTAGGGGAGTTACGGGCCGAAGTACACGCCTCATGACAGGAGACTAGTGTGTTAAGGCGGGATCTTATCAGTGGAGTAACGTTGCTGAAAATATTGGGGGGGACATGTCATCTAAAAAAAAAAGTGTCCCATTCAAATGAATGGGGACAAAATCGTGTGCCATGAAAGTTGGGGGGGACAAACACCCCTGCCCCCCCTAAAATTACGCCCATGGATCTTATTGTAACTGGGGAAAGATCTGATGATTTAGCCAGACAGGTGCTACAGGCACAAGCAGGACAGGGTCCCTTGCCTGGAATAAGCCAAGCTACACCACCCCAACAATTCACACTGGTTCAAGTAGTCCTTCCAGGGGCAGTGTCCTTAGCTCCGCCTGAATGCTTCAATGGCGACCCAAACATCCCCGACCCCCGGCTCGCGCCTTAGGGTGGGGCGCGAGGCGTACGTGCTCCAGGCAGGACCACGACGCCTCGCACCGTCTCCATGGTAACCTTTAAAACGAAAGGTAAACTAACGCGAGCGCGTTGCAAGCGGCTCACTCTGCGGTCATGCTTTGTGCACAACAGAAGCTTAGTAAGTACAGCAGTAACAATTAGATTTCACATGCCTTACCTACGGAAGGACTTGAGGATGACTTAGCATTATTGTTTAACCTTCTTGTAGATCTTGTTGTACCCCCGTACAACACCACGATTTCAGCGTTCGGCATGACCGAGGTATGACATGCACATATAGTTTAATGATAGAGAGAATATGCACATTTACTTCAGTTAACTAATTGGTATGCCGTTTTGTTTCATTCTTGCTCATTATCTCTTCAAATGGACGTGATTCGCGGATTGGTATGTGATTTTTGTAATAACCCTTAAACAATGGCTGTTGTATGTACATATACTGTTAACAATGTAATAAGTCATGCTATACTACTTGTTTTTTGCTATAATACCGCCCTGAAGAAGGATTAAATTCCGAAATGCATTGGCACCAGAGTATAATGGGCAATTTGAGATGCAAACTCATTGTGTGATTTACAAAAACAAATTTTGGCGGCAAATATTACAGGAATGTGAATTAAACAATTCCTGCTAAAAATATTTCTTTGAACTTCATTACTTTTATATCGTAAACTGGATACCTTATCTACAACATATTAAACATTAGCAACCTATTTGGGGCTAACTGAGATGCGCCTTTCCTAACAAAGTGGATTCACTTTGTTTCTTGGAAGTTTTTTGTACGATTAGGTCCTAGTGCCACAGGACCGTTTTTGGATTGGCAGCTCCAGGCGAGAACATTACAATAAACTTACTGTATAGTGAATTTATGATTTTCTTAATATAAGCAACTACTATAATACGTGGTGCCCTCCTCACCCTCTTTTTCTTGGACCCAAACAAATTTGCCATATTCATGAACCAATGTTGCCTACATTTCTTATGCAGACCAGGAGCCTTTCCTAATGATCAAGCCAAAGTGGCATTTGTACTCTCATATCTAGGGGGTAATGTGGCGGACTGGTCAATACCATTGGTAACCCAAGATGATCCTTTGCTTCAGAACTTTGGGGGCTTCCAACATGAGATGGATAAATTGTTTGCCCGACAAGCTCAGGGACAAGCCTCCTTGGACAACGAGCTACTGTCACTCAGACAGTGAAAGCAAGATCTATTAACCTACATTGCAGCTTTCAATCATCTCGTAGATCAAACCAACTGGCCAGAAGAGAAAAGGACTACACTCTTCTATCGAGGGCTATGTGGGGAACTTAAGGATGTGTTGGCTCAAGTTGTGAACCCACCTGAGGGATGTGCAGACTATATTGACCTCACAGTACAACTTGACCATAGGTTAAAGAATAGGAAAAAGGATCGAGGCAGGATAGAAGGTAGAACAGTTTTTGTGTGACCCTGCGATACCCAAACCAAGCCACATGAACACTCGGAACCAATGCAAATCGGTGGGTTATGGAGCCCTTTGACCAAGGCAGAAAGAGAAAAAAGAAAACAACAACAACTCTATACTTTGGGAAAGCAGGCCATTTCCTCCGAGACTGCCTTGTGAAACTTCCCAATAAAATAGTAGGAGCAACAGATAAAAACAAAAAAGAAGAAGCAGCACCGGACTCGTGAAACGCAAATGCCCGGCAAGCGTAGGGGTCAACTTGTCGAGCGAGAAAAAGGAATGCGTCCAGACCTGCAATCTAGTCCTCCATGTACCTTTGGTGAATCACAAGCAGCCGTCAAAGATGCATGCCTTGGAGGCATACATTGACAGTAGGGCAGTAGGAAACTACATTGACCAAGATCTGGAAACATGAATAGGCCTTCCTCTTCAACAAAAGCAGAAATCGGAAAATGTCACCGCAGTGGATGGATCACAGTTATCATCCGGCCCGGTGACACAATGTACTGAGAAATTCAAGCTTCTGTTGCAGGATAGGCATCAAGAAGACATTACCTTTGATCTCATCGGTGCTCCTCAGTTCCAGATGATATTGGGAATACCCTGGCTTGAGACCCATAATTCTAAAATCGACTGGCAAAAACAGGTTCTGACCTTTACTCAAGACTACGCCAACACTTGTTACAACAAAGAAATTATCAACCAAAAACCCAAGAAAAGTATTGTGCTGGTCCTCACTGGCACTTTACCACCTGAATATCACTACCAGGACGTCTTCCAAAAGGATCAGGCTAACACTTTGCCTCCGCGTAGACCCTACGATTGCCAAATAGACCTTGTGCCCGGATCCCAAATACTCTGCAGCCGGATTTATGCCCTAACGGAGCAAGAAAACCAACATCTTAAAACTTACTTGGATCAATATCTGGCAAATGGTTTTATCCGCCCATCTAAGTCTCCTGCCTCCTCGCCCCTCTTTTTTGTACCTAAGAAGGAGGCGAACTTGAGGACCTGTATTGACAACAAAGCGATCAACCAGATTTCGGTAAAAAACTGATACCCTTTGCCACTTATACCAGAGCTTCTGGACCAAGTGAAACACGCCCAGATTTACACCAAGTTGGATTTGTGAGGGGCCTACCACCTTGTGAGGGTAAAAAAGGGAGATGAATGGAAGAGTTCATTTCGCACGAAGTATGGACTCTTCGAATACACAAATCATGCCTTTTGGGTTATGTAACACCCCTGCAGCATTTCAGTTCTTTATAAACGATGTACTCTGTGAGTTGTTGGACATTTGTGCACTTGTCTATATAGATGACATTCTCATCGGTTTATAGTCATAATGTCGAAAAAAAAATGTCGACAGACAAAAATGTCGAAAAAAAAATGTCGAAAATAATAATGTCGACATCCTATACTTATAATGTAAAAAGTCATTTTTTCGAAAAAAAAATGTCGACATTTTTTTTTGTTGACATTATGACTATAAACCCTTAAAACTATCAACACCTCACCCAACACCCCCCTGCCACCCCCCCCCACACCCCCCAACCACCCTTTCAACCCTCATACTCAACACATACCAATTATTTATTTATTTATTTATTTATTTATTTATTTATTTATTCAATAAATAAATAACCTAAAAAAGGATCATTTACTATGGGGGGGCCCCCCCCCAACCCCCCCTCACCCAACACCCCCCTGCCACCCCCCCACACCCCCCCAACCACCCTTTCACCCCTCATACTCAACACATACCAATTATTTATTTATTTATTTATTCAATAATTAAATAAATAAAAAATGTATTTACTATGGGGGGTCCCCCCCCAACCCCCCCTCACCCAACACCCCCCTGCCACCCCCCCCACACCCCCCCAACCACCCCTCATACTCAACACATCATATATATATATATTTATTTATTTATTCATACACTAAATTAAATTTCGAAAAAATATCGAAAAATGTCGACATTTTTGTTTGTCGACATTATTGTTTTTCGACATTAATTTGTCGACATTTTGACTGTCGACATTATTGATGTCGACATTATGACTGCACACCATTCTCATCTACTCTAATTCCAAGAAAGAACATGTCGGTCATGTCCGAGCAGTTTTGGAAAAACTGCGACAACACCAATTATATGCCAAGCTGGAAAAATGTTTCTTCCATGTGACCGAAGTCGAATTCCTCGGTTTCATGCTCACACCGCAGGGGGGCATGTGGACACACGGAAAGTTAATGCAATCCTCCAGTGGCCCTCACCAACCTCTACGAAAGGAGTACAAAGTGTGCTTGGCTTCGCTAATGTCTACCATCGATTCATTCCTGGATTCTCACAAATTGTTCATCCAATCACTTCTTTGCTAAGGAAGAACAAAACATTACATTGGTCCACAGAAGTGGAAGAATCCTTCCAGAAACTAAAGTTAGCATTTACCACAGCAGCGGTTCTTCGGCATGCCCGTCCAGACCTACGATATGTAATGGATACAGATGCTTCAAATATAGCCATGGGAGCGGTGTTATCCCCGGAAACAGGACGGCTGCATCCCGTCGCTTTCTGGTCCCACAAATTCTCTGCCCCCGAACTAAACTACGCAATAACGAACAAGGAACTACTGGCAATTAAGGCTGCATTTAAGGCATGGAGACATTACCTTCTTGGGGCACGACACACAGTCACCGTTATCACAGATCATTGTAAGTTACAGTATTTAAAGACCACCAAAGCGCAATCCTCATACCAACTTCGTTGGGCACTCTTTTTCACAGAATACAACTTTATTATTACATACAGACCTGGAGTGCGGAATGGAAAAGCAGACACATTATCACGCATGAGTGAGGAAAAAGACGCCTTGACAGCATCCGATCCCGTGGTCATCATTCCCGAAGAACGAATCCAGACCATGATTGCTGCTACCACGTGTTTAGATGACTTAAAAATCAGCTTACAGTCCCAGATGGATCAGGGAAAACAACAGGAATGGCTTTTAAAGGGAGACCGGTACACCATTGAGAACAACCTACCATCTTTCAAAGGACGGTTATATATCCCGGACAAGAAACTGCAAACCCAAAGCATCGCAAACTACCATGATTTGTTAGTAGAAGGAGATCTTGGTATAGCCAATACACAAGCTACGGTAAAACAAAACTATTGGTGGCCCGCTTGGAAGAAAGACATTGCCCGATTTGCTACAACCTGTGGCGTCTGTGCTCAGCACAATCTCAGAAGCAAAATTCTGCTGGGTTACTATGTCCATTAATGGTTCTACCAGCACCTTGGCATACACTATCAATGGACTATATCACAGATCTTCCCCCCTGCAATGGTTACAACACCATTTTAGTCATTGTGGACTTATTCTCCAAAATGGCCCATTTCATTCCTCTGAAAGGACTTTCAACGGCATCGACTGTTGCCACTGTATTTTTGGAACAAATTGTCCGATTACATGGATTTCCATCCATCTTGATATCGGATCATGGAACTCAATTTGTTTCCGCTTTTTGGAGAAGGTGTTGTGCAATTGCCAAAATTGACCTCCGGTTGTCCACTAGCCACCACCCTCAAACCGATGGACAAACCAAATGGACCAATCAGGCGCTAGAACAGTATTTAAGATGTATGCTTCAACACTCCGAAGACTCCTGGAAGAACATACTTTGGGTAGCCGAATATGCATATAACAATTCGGTTCATACAAGCACTGGACAAAGTCCATTCTATACTCTACACGGAAGACACTCACGGACTTCAGTGTTTGATCCACCCGATACTTTGGAAATGCCGACAATAAAAACTCTGCATAAATCCATCACTCAAGTTCTTGAAGAAGCAACAGAGCACTTGAACAAGGCCAAAGAAAGACAAAAACGGTTTGCTGACCGGCACAGAAAAGAAGCTCCCAATTACCAGATTGGAGATAAAGTTTGGTTAGCTTCTAGGGGTGCTTCTAGGCACATACCTTTGGAAGGACCACAAGCCTTCCGCGACAGATATCTGGGCCCCTATACTGTCAAGGTGATAAGCAACCCTGACACCATGAAATTGGAATTACCATTGCACATGAAAATCCATCCGGTATTTCATGTCTTGCTCCTTAAACCCATGAAACCAAATACACAAATTGATTCTCCGCCAGAGCCTGAATTACTAAATGGGGAACCCAAATATGAAGTTAAGTCTATCTTGGATTCTAAGGTGGTTCCAGCCAAACTGTATTACCTAATAGACTGGAAAGGATACGGACCCCAAGATCCAACCTGGGAACCCAGCGAATATGTTCATGCCCCTGGATTGGTCAGGCAATTCCATCGCAATAATCCCACCTAAGCAGGACCGGAAGGAGAACCACCCTTGAGAGGGGCCTTGAGGAGGAGTGCTGTCATGGTCATGAAGTCAGGGGCACAGGCATGCAGGGGTTGCATGCACAGGAGACCTGGATGGACACTGTCCTGGCGCCTTTGGAACCAGGCTCATGAACAAAAGTAAACAAGAACATCCATTTAACACCAAGAAGCTTTAATATGGACATAGCACTTCAGATGCAATAACCTTGAACATTCCATCCATTAAGCAGGATGCATTAACCTTGAACATCCCATCCATTAAGCAGCCCCCAGTGTATTCTTGGGTGTGGCTGCTAATGGATTGCCTTTGCAGGTGCTGACTCATCGGGTGTGGCAGGGCGTGGAAGCAGGCAGGCCAGAGCTACTGGGCGTGGCTAGGAACAAGACTATATAAACCCACCGATCCCACAAGCAAACGATTTGCGTTATTCTGCACCTCCGTGCAGCGTGACGCTCATCGTCGCCTGGTATTCAACCTACCTGAAGAGATCCTGCCATCCACAATCATACTCACCATCCGGCGGATTCTGCTCTCACCTGAACTCTTCTTTCTGGCACTGCGGCTCACCTGCAAACATCTTTGAGCACAGTCATCTTCTTCCTGGCACCGCGGCTCACCTGCAAACATCTTGGAGCGCAGTCATCTTCTTCCTGGCACCGTGACTCACCTGTAAGAATTTCGGAACGCAGACAGCATCATCTGGGCACTGTGGCATGACGTGCATCATCCGAAATCGGAGCATCTCCAACAGAAAGGCAAAAGACAAGGTTAGACATATAACAGACATTTGTTAAAGGTGCGCTGCTATTAAATCTTATGCCTTACAAAAGCTATCCCTTATCTGCTGCCGGATATTGCGGTCGCATCCATCTTCCGCTCAGCCACGTTCCACACCTCCACCGCCGCAGTAAGGCCGCACTTCCATCTATTGGGAGAAAACAGAGAGAAACGTTATTCGGTGGAAAATAACAACGTTAAGAGCAAAAAACATCAAGAGACATTGAGAGAAATCAGAAAAAGGGGAAAAGACAAGAGACATTGCAAGAAGGCAGAAAGAGGAGCTTAGTCACAGCAGGACTGCGTAAAGGCCCATCCCCGTCTTAAACGTGCAATGCAAAGAAATAAGACACACCCCAACGGGGAATGAGACTAAGAGAACAGGCTGCGAGAGTTAGTTGTCTTTTATGTAAAAATTGGCATCCAGAGAACTCTTCTTCCTGAGAGCGCTCTGGCAAACAATACACGTACAATTGATTATAAGAGCAAAAATCCTCATCAATGATGTCAAACATAAAGATTACAAAGTATGCTGTGGTTGGACACAAATTTGCGTTGCCTATGGATGTGTAGGTGCTGCTCCCTCAGGATTGGCTGTTTAGCTGGTGGGAGGGTGAGCGTCACGAGGTCCATCTGCCTGTGTCCGGGCGGGATGAGGGTCAGGTCGCGATGAAGCAGGGCAGGCACTAACTAATCTAACTTGAGTTACAACCATTAAACATGCACACAATGATAATCACTACAGCTCCTTTGAGCAAATCATCATAACCTATAAATAGTATACTTATAATCACACCATTATTCATTAGGACTTGGATTGTCATGACTTGGGGGTCTTGGCCCATGGATAACATTGTTCATGGGGTGTGTCTGGGTGCATCAAAGAAACTAGGGGGCATTCTGACGTTTGTTAGTTCTAGAGTGCAATATACTGTGACACAGGTCTGATTGGGGTTGGGGGCACACTGAGGTGGGCTTCATGGCAGGGTCGCGTATCTGGTACATCAAGAGAATACCTTGCAGGGACACAGGGTCACACTGGCAGTCATTTTCCAACAGCGGGGGTAAGAGGGCACAGGCAGGTTTGTGGAGATGGATGAGCTACAAGGCATGGATCAGGCCGGTTCACACATGGGGCAGTGATCTCAGAGGAAGAGTGAGATGTTACATTTGTTCTGTTACAATTACCTCCAGCTCAGGCGTGAGAATGGAGTTGCGAAGTGTTCAGACAGTGAGAAAAGGGGGGGGCCACGAGCGCGGTGTGCGCGGTGCTGCAAAGGGGAGAGAAGCCTTTTTGTATTATCACAGTGAGGCCTAGTCCAAAATGGAATCGAGGGTGCATAAATTGGATGCCAAGTGTCACTGCAAAAGTCCCACCTATGCCATCGTCAGCATGAGGGCTGGTCATGAGCATAAGGGCAATCGAAGCATCCCCGACTGTTGGTCGAGCAAGTGATGCACATTGTACTGAATGCATGAGGGGGGCCCAAACGAATCCTCACTCCCACACCTTCCCCCCTTTCGTTACATTTAAAGTAACAAACTACTTTTTATTAATTTTCTCATTCCGATAATACTCTACTTCTGCTATCGCTTCATCCCAAGCAGGTGTACCTTTTATTGGCATCCAATCCCAATATGCACTTCCCAGGCTATGCCCATTCCTAGCATACTCATCAGGTGTGCATGTCATATATATTTCTCCATCCCCATCCAGGTCCACCCACACCTCCCTGTACCATTGCAGCTCCCTTGGTTCCTTTATAGTTGTGTGATACAAATTATCCACCCTATCCCCATTCTGACGGTATACAGCTGTCATGCGATACTGTGGTGGGTTTGGTTCTCTAGTTTGCATTTGTGCATCTATCATGGTGGCTACCGTTGTCTGTCTGCCCATCGTTACCATCATCATTGCTGAATTAGGCATAGATTTTGCACAACATCGGATACCTAGTTGGCACACACAGAAAAATAGTAAAATAAAAACGATGACTGGAACAAAAATTTTCATCATGATGCTGAACCAGGATGGTATCCTATTGAACATGTTGTCAAACCAGTTACTTGGCTCTATTACTCCTTCTTTCAGCATTCTTTCCCCCAGGCTGTGTACTGCTGAGATGATGTGGGAGAGGGTCCCATTATCTGCGTCTTCAGAAGGTACGAATGTACAGCATGCGCTCCCGATTTTCAGGCAAACACCGCCGTCCATCGCTGTGAGGAGGTCTAGGACGTTCCAGTTTTGCATTGTCATTAGACGCAAGGCGCAAAGTTCCACCTTGATCACGTTGAATACCTCTTCAGTGTCGTTCGCCAGTTGGATCAGCTCCCAGCAGACGATCTGTAACCATTTGGCGTTTATCCACGCCTGAAGTCCTGGCATTAGGAGGGAGGCAAGGAATATCTCTGCAAAGTTAAAGAATTTATACTTTGCTGGGATCTCTATGAGGAGATTGGTTGACTCTCTGGAGATATAGTTTGATGACCTCTTTTTGCGGGTCAGTCTGTTTCTTAAATCATTCTCATACAGAATAGCGTATGAGTAAAGCTCTGTGGCTACTGGTTGGGGCACTGCCGCTGTCGATATGCCAGTCGATTCCCCTGCTGCTGATATGCCAGCCAATTCCCATGCTGTCAATATGTCAGCCGATCCTCTCCCCCCTTGGATATTGCTTTCTGGTATTACCATCAATGCAGAGTGCAGTGTGGCTAGGGCGCAAGTGCCTCTCCATGATGCTGGCAGATGTAGGTAGGCTTGTTTGCCACACACCCAGTACATGTCCATGAGCGCGGCTGTACCCTTTTTCATATCTGGGATGATGATCGTTTTGTTGCATCTCTTGTTGGCACCCATTGGCACCTTCCCTTCTCCATGGAAACAAAGTTCATGTGAAATTTCCTTTTGCGTTTTGATAGGTTTTTCGAGAGCTGTAACCCATGTGAGTTTTGTAATGTGCTGGCACCAGAAGGGAGCACACGTTTCCTTGACCCATTGAAAGTTTTCTTCAGTTAGCCCTCTGAGTGCTTCAGATTTGCATTCGATCGATTCATTATGCCACTTATTGGGCCTCATTCCGAGTACGGCGCTAACCAATGGCGCTATTAACGCCTTGGTTGACGCCGTACCCGGACCGGCAGCGCCTTGGTGGTTGGCGGAATTACCGCCCCATTCCAAGGTTGGCGGGGCGGTAATTCCCCAATCCCCATTTACCCTTCCCCATTCCCATTCTTGCCCCATAGGGCATAATGGGAGTGGGGAAGGCGTCAATTACGCCACCGTAAATTACGGTGGCGTAATTAACATCAAGGTCCCTTAGCGCCATGGTATTTAACGCCTGCTAAAAGCAGGTGTTAAAAGCACCATGGCGCTAAGGGAACTCGGAGTATGGCGGTAAGGGATTACCGCCACCGCTCTCGTTAGCGGTGGCCGCTATCCCTTACCGCCATACTCGGAATGAGGCCCACTGTCTGTAAACCTTGTTCCTCTGATGATGAAAAAAGTTTCTTTGATGCAGATTACTCCTTGGCGCTTGCTTGTGCATGTTTTCTCGTTCTGCAGCATTTCTGTTGTAACTGTGTGTGCCTGAAAGGTGCTCCGAATCCTACATAACATGAGATGAATCAAACATTGGGCGTCTGACAAGGGGACTTCTTGGGGGACAAGTATTTTGGGCGTGCCTGATATGTGCAGTATGAGAGCGCAAACATAGCAGCTCTCGTTTGTTGCTTGTTTTGCTGTCGCACTAATGTCTGAGTACCATTTGTTAAACTGGTCTGGGTGGCGGGAGTCTTCTATTTCATCTAATCCCAGGCCATGGTAAATATCATATCTTTTCCCTCCCGCCCCCCTTTTCCGTCTCCTCCTCCTCCCTTCCCTGTCATTGATCATTTTTACTTTTTGATAGTGTATGGGAAAGACCCCTGCCCATGCTGTGTCATTTTGTTCACTAGCAGCTTGCCATGCCTGTGGGTCCGACGTCTCTGATTCATTGGTTGCAGCAATATTAAAGTGCAGTATAGTGCCTTGTGAGGTAGGTTCTGTGGTTGCTTGTACGTCAGTATCTATCAGATCAGGTTCATTCTCCCAAAAGTAATCCCCATCATACTGATTGGTCTCGTTCACATTACTCAGCCTTATAGTAACAAGTGGAAAAAAGGGCACTGGTTCTGTATGGTTCTTATGCAGCGTGGTGAGGTTTGCATAGGCTGAGGGACTATGTTTCCACATTGTTTTCACCCCGGCACATATAAATGTTGAGCCTTCTCGCATTAAGTTTACCCCACTCCCTCCTTCTTTTATGTCGCTCACAATAAAAGACTGAGGGGGTCAATCATAGATTTCAGTGCAGAGGCAGCGCACGCGAGCAGTGCAGAGAGGGAGCATGCGCCAGCGTGCACCAGCCGTGTGCGAGAAACAGCATTCTGGCGCCCCGCATATTCATGGAATTTCCAAGCCATTTTGAGCACTGGCACAGAGAAGATCCCGCAGCGCCAGTTACGTCCCCAAGAATGCCCCTTGTGCAAGGAAAAGGCATTGAAATCCCCAATGCAGTGCAAAGGGCCGCGCCAACCCTGCACCAGTTTACAGGGCCGGTACACTGTAATCACGTGAAAATACTACGCATACCCGGCTCACAGCAGCCAAAAGTGTGAAAATGTACTGGCACACCCCTCAGAAAACATGTAACCCACTCGCACCAGGTAAATAGCGTAGAAAAAGCATCCCCCTGTGGTGTGGGCTACCTGTGGGGCATACCCAGGGTGGATGGCCTGCCTGTGGGGCATGAGGATGGTGAGTGGGCTGCCTGTGGGGCATGCCCAGGGTGGATGGGGTGCCTGTGTGTATTTTGGGGGTGCGCTGGGAATTTCACACGCGATAGACCTTGGGCGACTGGGGTACGTATATTTCGGGGGTGCGCAAGAAGTTTTGCACACGATACTCCAGGCGAGAGTGGGGTACGTGTATTTGGGGGGTACTTGGGGAGTTTTACTTGCGATAGGACTTGTGCAAGCGGGGTCCGTGTATTTGGGGGGTATGCAGGAAGTTTCACATGCGACAGTCCTGGCGAGAGCGGGGTATGAGTATTTGGGGGGTAGGTGGGAAGTTTCACATGCGATAGACCTGGCGAGAGCGGGTTACGTGCATTTCAGGGGTACATGGGGAGTATGACACGCGACAGGCCTTGGCCGAGCGGGGTACATGTATTTTGGGGGTGCACGGGAAGTGTCACACGCGACAGGCCTTAGGCGAGTGGGGCTCGTGTATTTGGGGGGTGCGCAGGATGTTTCGTACGCGATACTCCAGGCGAGAGCGGGGTACGTGTATTTGGGGGGCACCCGGGGAGTTTCACACATGATAGGGCTTGTGCGAGCAGGGTATGTGTATTTGGGGGTACGTGGGAAGTTTCACACGCGATACTCCAGGTGAGAGCGGGGTATGTGTATTTTGGGGGTAAGCGGGGAGTTTCACACGCGACAGGCCTTGGGCGAGCAGGGTATGTGTATTTCAGGGGTACGCGGGAAGTGTCACACGTGACAGACCTTGGGTGAGCGGGTACGTGTATTTGGGGGTTGCGTGGGGAGTTACACATGCGATTTGGCATTGTGGTCCCTCCTTGGTGTGCGGTTTCCCCCCTCCTGAGGGGACTACCCTACAACCCTCACCATGCCCTGTAGGCAGCCCACATGGCACCATGCACTTGTGAGCGCACTTGTGAGCTCCGACTCTTGTCCCCCATACCATTGACGGACACCTGCCAGCAGGCCCAGAATCATGTCCCCCACCCGGCCACAATTGACGGGCATCTGCTAGCAGGCCGTGACTGAGGGCCCCCACCCCACACCCCACCCACCATTGAGGGGCACCTGCCAGCAGGCCCAGACTCATGTCCCCCATTGACGGGAACCTCCCAGCAGGCCCCGACTCAGGTCCCCCACCCACATTGACGGGCATCAATGACGGGCACCTGCCAGCACGCCCCGACTCAGGTCCCCCATAGCCCACCCACCATTGACGGGCACCTGCCAGCAGGCCCCTGCTCAGGTCCAACCCACCATTGAGGGGCACGTACCAGCAGGCCCTGACTCAGGTCCCCCCACCCAACACATCATCACGATCCACACTCATGTCCCTTATGGCGACCCAAATCCTACCCCACGCCACCCCAGTCAAAACACCCAACCAAGCATTCCATCCTCTCCATATTGAAATCCCCATGTAATGATAGATCACAAATGACAAGTATGCACATCAGTACATGTCCGTCAGACACAAACAATGGGGGCACGTGAATGAGAAAACCCACATTGTGACATGCACGAAACCAATGAGAGAATACCACACAAATGAAGTATGAAACAAAAATTTATTATATACAAAATTGAAGGAATGAAAGAAAATCCCACAAGAAAATAAATAATAAACAAAAGCCTGGATGTCCAAAATGAATGAAAAAATGTGAAAGCTGAATCCAATTAAATCCAAATTAGAATGCCTCCAAATCGTTCGTCCATTAAACCAAACCCAAAGTGTAAAAAATTAAGAAAACCATTGCTCCATAGTAAAATTAATTCAATGAAGTCAAATCCAGTCCCAAACTATATACAATGTAAAAATCCAGGGTCGATGAACCCAACAATCCAAAGGAAACCTACCAAAAAGCCTACCTAATAAATCACTAAATACTAAGGGGCCGATTCATGGAACAAACGCGCGCCGAAAATCTATGCGCAAGCAGGCGCAAGCGCGAAAAAACAGGCGCACGCGCACACGTGCGATTCATGGAAGTCCCTGCGCGTGTTTACCTCGGGATGTGCGCCAAACCCATGCATGGCGCACACGTCACTGAAACATCCCGAACAGCGTGCGCGACGCGCACAGTGAAAGCGCACAACCTCGGCGCAAACACCAAAAAGGGGGCGGAACACGGGGCGTAACGCGAGGAATGGGGAACAACGCGCGAAAATAAGGGCGTAACTGGGATGTACAGCTGGGAAGCAGACGGAACGCCCACACGCAGGCGAACCACACGTATTCATGGAATCGAATAGGGCAAAGCCGCGCACGGCCAAAGACACGCACAGGCCTAAACACGTCCGCCACACGAAGGCAGGCGGTAGCGTCCCTGCGCATCACAAAAGCGCCAATATACAGCAATGATGAATGTCCCATACTGCTATTGTGCCTTGGGTTCGCGTGAATTTTTTCACGCCATCGGGCCTGGGGGAGCGGGCTACGTGTATTACGGGGGTTTGCGTGAAGTTTTTCACGCGATCGGGCCTGGGGGAGCGGGCTACGTGTATTACGGGGTTCGCGTGAAGTTTTTCACGCGATCGGGCCTGGGGGAGCGGGCTACGTGTATTACGGGGGTTCGCGTGAAGTTTTTCACGCGATCGGGCCTGGGGGAGCGGGCTACGTGTATTACGGGGGTTCGCGTGAAGTTTTTCACGCGATCGGGCCTGTGGGAGCGGGCTACGTGAATTACGGGGGTTCGCGTGAAGTTTTTCACGCGATCGGGCCTGGGGGAGCGGGCTTCATGTATTACGGGGGTTCGCGGGCTACGTGTATTACGGGGGTTCGCGTGAAGTTTTTCACGCGATCGGGCCTGGGGGAGCGGGCTACGTGTATTACGGGGTTCGCGTGAAGTTTTTCACGCGATCGGGCCTGGGGGAGCGGGCTACGTGTATTACGGGGGTTCGCGTGAAGTTTTTCACGCGATCGGGCCTGGGGGAGCGGGCTACGTGTATTACGGGGGTTCGCGTGAAGTTTTTCACGCGATCGGGCCTGGGGGAGCGGGCTACGTGAATTACGGGGGTTCGCGTGAAGTTTTTCACGCGATCGGGCCTGGGGGAGCGGGCTTCGTGTATTACGGGGGTTCGCGTGAAGTTTTTCACGCGATGGGCTACCACTCACCGTCTGCCTTGCGTTTAGAAGAACACGTAGCCAACACCCGCTGTGAAGTAATAGCGTGTGAACCCCAACGGCTGGAAAACACACGCACCAAACCCCACGAAAAGCACGTACAGGGCAATGTAAAGGCACGTGGGATCTACAAGCCCTGCCAGGGAAACGCCCATGCGCGAAACGTCACAGACGCGCTTACGCACTAAGGGCCTTTGGTCCAATGAAATCCCGTATGCGTGCTGACGCGCTTACGCGCTAATGGCCTTTCCTCGATTTACATGCAGACGTGGAAGATTTTCACGTGCCAAATCACTCCGTATCAAGCGGGCCACGCGTAAGCACACGGAAGACCACGCTCCTGCCCAAAAGGCCGAATTACTGCCCCCCAGAGCCCCGAGCAGCCTCCCACGAGCCATCTGCTGCTGCCTGCCTGCCTGCCTGCCTGCTGCCACCATGCCCTGCCATTTGGTGCCTGCACATCAGCCATCTGCAGGGGTCCATTTGCTGTGTCCACCCCTGCTGGAACAGAAGACACCCGACTGGGATACCATCGCTCCACAGCCCAGCCCCAGGACCCAGTTGCCCACCCACTCCTGCCTCTGGGGTTGCCATGTCGGGCACTGCAACATCTGGCACCACTGGCAACCCCCGGCCAGAGAGGCAGAGGGGCACCAGCTTCACTGCCACCGAAGTTGGTGTCCTGGTGATGCAAGTCCTGGGGCAGTATGATGCCCTCTTAGGAAGTAAGCGCGCCAACAAGGAAGGACGGACTCGGATCTTGTCGGACATCGTGACTGCCATCAACGCGGAGGGGGTGGCAGTCCGCGACTACCAACATGTCAAGAAGCGCGGGATGACTGCAGGTCCAGGACCCTCTTGAAGGCCCGGCGCCTCGTGGAGGGGGGCCGGGGCCGCATGAGTACCATCCAGATGAGGGTCCTGGAACGCGTAGGCCCAGCGCTCCACGCCCAGATCCTTGAGAGGCAGACCCATCTGGAGTTGAGCGGTAAGTGGCCAAGCATTGCTGTGTGAGACAGGGCATGTCGCAGTGTGCTGGTTGTCTGATACTTGCCTGTATGTGTGACATAGGCCATGTATGCATGTGTGTGTGCAGGGACGTCATGCATGTGAGACCAGTAATGTGTGAACCACACGGTTGGTGCATGTGTTCAAATGCAACATGGGTTGCCCTATGCGGAATGGCCACATGAAAGCATGCCAGTCTCTGTTCCTGGACATGGGTGGGGTTGAGGGATGGGTGCTGATGCCATGTACATGTATGCTGTCCATGTCTGTGTGTCTGACCTGCGTGTCTGTGACTTGTGAATGCCAGGGATGCATGACACATGTCTGTCGCAATGTTCAGGTTCACTGATGCAGCCTAGTCATCCTTGTATCCACTGTGTCTGTGGTGTACAAGGCCAGATGGATGAAACTAGGGTGAAGTGTGTGCATGTGATAGGCATGGCCCATGATGCATGTGAGTTCCAAAACAACATTGTATGTTTCAAGAATCCCTTGGACATGTATGCTAATGTCCATAGCATGTGCCATGCCTGTTACCGCATGTGTTTTACCTGCACTGACCCATGTGTTGTGGAGGGACATGATGGAAGTGATCTTTGACAGTGCCACTCATCTGCTATTGCTTCCTGTCTAGGGGACCATTGTTCAGTACCCTGATGCTTGTGTTCTATGTCTCCCTCTACACAGCGCCACGTGAAGAAGAGGGCGGAGACGGCTCTGTGGAGCAAAGCGGCGGGGATGCCGCCACGGCTGCAGCGGAAGGGGTGGGGGAGCCCCCACAGGGGCTTGCAACGGCGGAAGACGGGGTGGAGCCATCCAGGTTGGTGGTTTCCACAGAGGAGGAGGAGGCCGCTACTGAGGCGCCCATAGGGCCTGGTGGGGGCATCCCTGCTGGTGCAAGTGTTGGAGTCCAGGGGCTGGGGCAGGAGGCAACACAGGTCGCGGTGGAGGGGCCTGTGCATGTCACTGTCCCTGACACTGTGACTGCACCACCATGCACCAGCAGGGATGCCCCATCCCAGGCCCGTCCGCAGGTAGGGGGGATGTCCATGTCATCTGACTCCCCTCCACCTGCGGACGAGGGGACCCCTGGCCGTATGGAGAAGGTCCTGATTGGTATCGCGTTGCGCACAGGTGAAATTCGTGATGAGGTGCGTGCTTCCCGGGAGGAGCATGCACGTCATCACGGAGAGCACCGTGCCGACGTGGCCCAGTTGGGATCGGCCATGGTCGGGGGTTTCCTACATGTGTCGGCCAATCTGGCGACCCTCTCCTCCTCTGTGGAGACTGTGCACCAGTCGTTCTCCATGCCTTCTTCCGGCCCAGATGCCACCAGGGCCCCCTGTGGACCTGCCCCGACCAATGCAGCCCGCTCGGTGGGGATCCCATCCCTGCCACAGTCGGGAGTCGAAGGTCCAGCAGGGGTGGACACACCAGCAACTGGACTCCAGCAGATGGAGGATGTGACGGCATCATCGGACAGGGCACGTGCACGACGGCATCGGTGGATTCCATCAGCCTGGATGCTGTCGTGCTGGCCCAGGCAGTTGCGTCGGAGGCAGCGGCAGGCTCAACGTGGGAGGCATCATGGCTCGGGGCCATCAACATCAGGGGTGCAGGCATCGGCCGGAGGGCAGGAGAACCCTGGAATGGGAGTGGCTTCCGTGTGGGAGCGGTTGGGCCAGCAGATAGGTGCGGAGCGGCAGTGGGCAGAGGAGGAACGGCTCACAATGGTCAGGGCGGAGAACTCCATGCGGAGGGCGCTGAGGCGGGCTGAGTGCCTCGAGGGTCTTCGCAGGGATTTGGAGCTGGACACTGCTTTATCACTGCGAGACCTCGGGGCCAGGGAACATGCCCGCCTCCAAGCAATTGAACAGGAGTTCGATGATGCCCTGGCCCATGACAACATCCAGTGAGCCGTTGGACTAGCCCGCTGCCCTTGTAAATAGTTATGTAGTTAGTGTTAGGTTTCCTTTGTTTTTGCATTTTTTTGGACCTTTTGGACAATGGGCCACATTTTTGTATATAGTTTTATTTTATTAGGTAGTGTTGTTAGATAGGTTTCATTTCTTTTGTTGGGATCATGGACCCTGGCTTGTTCATCTGTACATAGTTCACTGTTGGATTTTCTTTTCATTTTACAATTTACCCATGGAGCAATGGCTTTCAATTATAATTTCCCATTGGATTTTCTTTTGTGGACTGTGTTGCAGTCCAGGGGCAGGGGCAGGAGGCAGCACAGGTCGCCGTGGAGGGGCCTGTGCATGTCACTGTCCCTGACACTGTGACTGCACCACCATGCACCAGCAGGGATGCCCCATCCCAGGCCCGTCCGCAGGTAGGGGGGATGTCCATGTCATCTGACTCCCCTCCACCTGCGGACGAGGGAACCCCTGGCCGTATGGAGAAGGTCCTGATTGGTATCGCGTTGCGCACAGGTGCAATTCGTGATGAGGTGCGTGCTTCATGCGGAGGGCGCTGAGGCGGGCTGAGTGCCTCGAGGGTCTTCGCAGGGAGTTGAAGCTGGACACTGCTTTATCCCTGCAAGACCTCGGGGCCAGGGAACATGCCCGCCTCCAAGCCATTGAACAGGAGTTCGATGATGCCCTGGCCCATGACAACATCCAGTGAGCCGTTGGACTAGCCCGCTGCCCTTGTAAATAGTTATGTAGTTAGTGTTAGGTTTCCTTTGTTTTTGTATTTTTTTTGGACCTTTTGGACAATGGGCCACATTTTTGTATATAGTTTTATTTTATTAGGTAGTGTTGTTAGATAGGTTTAATGTCTTTTGTTGGGATCATGGACCCTGGCTTGTTCATCTGTACATAGTTCACTGTTGGATTTTCTTTTCATTTTACAATTTACCCATGGAGCAATGGCTTTCAATTATAATTTCCCATTGGATTTTCTTTTGTGGACTGTGACTTTGGACACCATTCCTTTGGATTATGATTTTTGGTTTTGCATTTTTTCACGGACATGCTTCTTTTGACTTTTTTTACATTCCCATTTCCGTTTGTTTATTTTTGATTCAATTCATGTTTCCTTTAATACATATTTTTTGATCAAACTTCAATGTGTAGTATCGTCTCATTGGTTTCATGCATATCATGATATGGGTTTTGAGATTCACTGACACCCATTGGGTGTATGTGAGGGACATGTGTTCGTTTCCAAACTTGCAATTGGTGTTCTATCATGTTATTGCCATTTCTAAGTGGGTGGATGCAATACTCGGTTGGGTGTTTTGCATTTGGAGGCTGACCATAGGGACCAGGGCTCTAGATTGTGATGACATGTTGGCTGGGGAACATGAGTTGGGGCCTGGTGGAGGGTGCCCCTGACTGGTGGGGGGTGGGGGCGCAGGGAGACAGGAGTGGGGGCCTGGTGGAGGGTGCCCCTGACTGGTGAGGGGTGGGGGTGCAGGGAGACATGTGTGGGGGCCTGGTGGAGGGTGCCCTGCACTGCTGGGGTGTGGGGGTGCAGGGAGACAGGAGTGGGGGCCTGGTGGAGGGTGCCCCTGACTGGTGGGGGGTGGGGGTGCAGGGATACAGGAGTGGGGGCCTGGTGGAGGGTGCCCCTGACTGGTGGGGGGTGGGGGTGCAGGTAGACATGTGTGGGTCCTGGTGGAGGGTGCCCTGCACTGCTGGGGGTGGGGGTGCTGGGAGACATGCATTGTTGATCAGTAGTGCAAGGTGACATGTGGCTTGGCTGGGGGGCATGCCCATGGTGGATGGGCTGCCTGTGGGACATGAGCAGGGGTGCAGGGTAGTCCCCCGTGGTGTGTGCTGCCTGCAGGGGCCGTGGAGGTTGTAGAGCGGACACCTGGGAGGACCCACATGGCCAATTCACGTGTAGTACTCCCCAGAACCCCTGAAATACACATACCCTGCTGAAATCGCGTGTGGAACTTCCCGCGCACCCCTGAAATACACGTATCCTGATGGAATCGCGTGTGGAACTTCCCGCGCACCCCTGAAATACAAGTACCCTGATGGAATCTCGTGTGGAACTTCCCGCGCACCCCAGTAAAACACGTACCCTGATGGAATTGCGTGTGAAACTTCCCGCGCACCCCTGAAATACACGTACCCTGCTGAAATTGCATGTGAAACTTCCCGCGCACCCCTGAAATACACGTACCCTGCTGAATTCGCGTGTGAAACTTCCCATGCACCCCAGTAATACACGTACCCTGCTGAAATCGCGTGTGGAACTTCCCGCGCACCCCTGAAATACACGTACCCTGATGGAATCGCGTGTGGAACTTCGCGCGAACCCCTGAAATACACGTACCCTGATGGAATCGCTTGTGAAACTTCCCGCGCACCCCTGAAATACACGTACCCTGCTGAAATCGCGTGTGAAACTTCCTGCGCACCTCAGTAATACATGTACCCTGCTTGCACGGGGCCAATCGCGTGTGGAACTTCCCACGCACCGCTGAAATACACGTACCCTGATGGAATCGCGTGTGAAACTTCCCGCGCACCCCTGAAATACACGTACCCTGCTGAATTCGCATGTGGAACTTCCCTCGCACCCCTGAAATACACGTACCCTGCTGAAATCGCATGTGGAACTTCCAGCGCACCCCAGTGATAGACATACCCCTCTTGCCGTGCTGGTACAGGGTTTGCGCAGCCCTTTGCGCTGGATTGGGGATTTTGATGGCTTTTCCCTGCGCAAGGGGCGTTCTTGGGGGCGTAACTGGCACTGCTGCAGGGTCGCTGCGCCACTGTGCGCCACGGCTGGTTTTGGTGGCTGGAATCCATGAATACGCTGTGCGCGGAAATGTATTTTAGTGCACGCGGCTGGCGCAGGGATTCGCACGCACACACTGTGCGCCAGCCGCGTGCGCCACTTGTGCGCTGAATTCTATGAATTACCCCCTAAATGTTGAGGCATAGTCCATTCGTCCCAAAAGAAATAAAAATAGAAAGGAAACTTACACCTACAGAACTATTTACAAAGGCGGCGGGCAAGTCCAACGGCTCACTATTTGATGTCCCGGGCATCATCGAACTCCTCTTCAATGTCCTGGAGACGGGCCTATTCTCTGGCCGCGAGGCCTCTCAGGGATAAAGCCATGTCCACCTCCAACTCCCTGCGAATTTCCTCGAGAAACTCAGCCCACCTCAACGCCCTTCACATGGAGTTCTCTGCCCTGACCATAGTGAGCTGTGCCTCTTCCGCCCGCCGCCGCTCCGCATCTATTTGCCGGCCCATTCGCTTCCCCACAGAAGACATTCCCAATCCAGGGTCCACCTGCCCTCCGGCCGATGCCTGCCCCTCTGATGTTGATGGCCCTGAGTACATACACATCCATACATGGGCCTTTCAAGACATATGTCCAACCTGCACACTCCTGGCACACCTCAACATGCACTGCATCCAATCAGTATGCATGAACACTTACCGCTCGACTCCGGACGGGTCTACCTCTGAAGGACCTGGAGGTGGAGCGGTGGGTGTATGCATTCCAGGACCCTCATCTGGATGTTGATAAGGTGGACCTGGCACCCCTCTTCATGATTTGCCTTCCAGAGGCGCCGGGCCTTGCTGAGGGTCCTGGACCTGAAGTCCTCCCAGCGCTTCCGGACGTGTTGCATGTCGTGGGCTGCCACCCCATCCACGTTGATGACAGCCATGATGTCCTTCCAGATCCTCTTCCATCCTTCATTGCCGGCGCGTGAACTTCGAAAGAGGGCATCATATTTCACCAGGACTTGCTCCATCAGGATACCAACTTCTGCGGCACTGAAGCTGGTAGGCCTCTGCCTCTCTGGCTGGGGGTTGCCAGTGGTCTTCGATGGTGTTTCCCCCGACATGGCAACCCCTGAGGCAGGTGTGGCTGGGCAACTGGGTCCTGGTGCTGGGCTGTGGAGCGATGGAACTTCAGTCGGGAGTCTTCTGTTCCAGCAGGGGTGGTCACAGCAACTGGACCCCTGCAGATGGCGGACGTGCAGGCTCCAAACAGCAGTGCACATGGCCAGCAGGCAGGCAGCAGCAGATGGCAGGTGGGAGCGGGCTTACGGTTCTGGGGGACAGGAAAATGGCCTAAAGGGCAGGAGCATGATCTTCCGTGTGTTGTCGCGTGGCCAGCTTGATACGGAGTGATTTGGCACATGAAAAAACTGCACGTCAGTGTGTAATTCGAGGAGAGGCCCTTAGCGTGTAAGCGCGTCTGTGACATAATGCGCACGGGTGTTTCCCTCCACACTGGTGCATGTTGATTGTACACATGCAAAAACTGCACGTCCGGGTGTCACTGCGTGTAATTGGAGGAAAGGCCCTTAGCGTGTACGTGTGTTAGTGACGTTGAACGTGTGGGCTGGGTTAAATGGTACGCGTATGATGCCATTTTCTTGTATGTGCTTTTTGAGGAGATCGAGGGGGTGATTCCTGTACTTCTTGTCGGTTCACACGCGATTACTTCACAACAGTTCCAATTCATACTCCTTGTATACTCAGACAGCGTTAAATTCTTCTTTTGGCGGGGATGTTGCCAACGCACACACGCGTCTTTTTCACGTTCTTTATCCAGGCAGACGGTGAGTCGCGCACGTATTTTTCAACTGTGGGTGCCCCTGTGTGTTGCGTACCCATTCAGAGGTCATTGTAGCCTGCGTGTCACACACGTACGCTTATTTTTGTGTTTCTGGGTGCCACAGCGTAGTGTAGGTTCTTTATTCCACGCACATGGACTACCAGGGGTCGCGTGCACATTAAATTTTGTTTTCGGGGTGCCTGAGCATTGCCTGACCCGTCATCTTCCCCCAGGGGTCACACACAGCCTTGCTAGAGCACTACGGTACGTATTCCATCTAGTACCCTGCCCTTTTCCCCCCAATTGCCCAGGACAGTTGTTTACTGCACCTCCCATTCGCACAAGAACATCAGTGTCATGGTTGGGAGGCGACCAAGTGGTAAGGGAGGCAAAGGTGGCCGACCTCCAAGAGGAGGGCGCGGTAGGGGACGTGGACAGGATGTGCAGGGTGTCCCAAGAGGCCAGTGTGTGGAGGACCAATCAGGGACACCTATGCCCCTGCCCCAATGGGTTGGGGAGATGCAGCTGACACCATCCCAGCTCAGGCCTTGTTAACCTGGCCCATATTGTCAACCGAACTGGCACAGGATGACTCCCAGGCTGACTTCCGTGTTACCAAGTCAAAGCCACGTGTGGCGGTGAAAGTTGCTGTCACCAGGCCACGTGGATCTGTGGCAGCAATGTCATCTGCTGCCCCAAGTAGCCAGGGTGAGGAGGCTGCAGGGGCAGCTGCAGCTCAATCTACCCCAGCTCCGAGTCACCCAGCTGGGACAGTGTTGGACCAAGTCCATCACAGTCCCAGCTGGGACAGTGTTGGACCAAGTCCATCACACCGAGGTTGGTCCTGCCAACATCACCCAGCAGCCAATGCCTGCAGTGAGACCTTTGGTCATCGTGCCTTTGGCTACTTCCAGTGCTCAGTCCACCTGTGCTTCTGCCCCTACCAACCAGAGCGGCGCAAGCCACTCAGGGTCTGCACCACCTCCCAAGAGTAGGAAGGGTGCTCTTGCGGTACAGGCTGGGATCCCAGACACGGCTCCCACCTCCGGCACTGTGTCCATGTTCCCGTGTCAAGCATTGACAAATGTAGACCAAGGGTTTCCAGTTAGTGGAGTTGAGAGAGAGAGACTGATCTGACGCCTGGAACCTGATTAATAGCACACATTCAGTATTACAACTTTTTGGAAACAGATTGCACCACGAACAGCGGATGAAGATACAATCACTGCACCAGATTCTGCAAGCTCACCATCACTCCAGCAGCTTCTGGGGGACCGGGTGTTTGTCAGAAACTTTTTCCATAGGTGGAGTAAAATGCATGCCACTCCAGTGGCAGTCAAGGTGAAGGAACTGTGGTATTAAGTACACCTTTCTGATGTCCATAAGGCAACCCATACATCACCTCTTTCTGGTCTTGCTATTACTGCCCTGATGAAGGCGGATCAGTCTCTTTAGCTGTGAAGAGCATCTTTTTCATCCACTTGATACCGCCGAAACGCATCACGTTTTAGAGGGGATTTGAGGTCCCTCATAGAATATCTGATCAAAATTGGACCTCTCACTCAATTGCAAAATTTGTTTTTTCAGTTAGTCAGGATTTTTTCTTCAGAAATTCTGTTTTCTTCCTGGCTCCATTGTCCTTTTGTTTTTTTCCTTTCTTTCCACCTCATGCGTTGGCAGACCCCACCCCAATGTATAATAATTTTTACATTGAATGTTCATAGGTACTCAATTTGACCACACATTATTGAAAAAAAGTATTTGTTACCTTTTTCAAGCTTTGTCTATTTTGATGTTATCACAGTGTGGGAAATATTACATTGATTTCTCATCATGTTTTAATGACTTTTTTGTCTTTCCTTTTTTAATTTTTCATTTTTGTTTTGTTTCATTGTACTTTGTTATTTCAATATATGTTTAGAAGGATTTTTTTAAGTTTGTATAAGCTGTGTCATTGATTGTATATGCCCCAACTTTTTGGGCATTCACTATATGCACAACTCTTTAATATAAAGCCTTGTTTCAAATATTACACAAGCTTGAATGATTCTCTTTGGTGTTTGATTTGAGATGTATACAATTTATATGTAGATGTAAGTACCCAAGAGGGTACAGAGAATTGGACCAGAGGCAGGGCTTCAATTCATTTACACCTCCCTATAGGCCAGTCTATATACGTACCAGTACCTTGCGTTAATCTTACCCCCCTCCGGCACGTCAAGGAAGCATAGTTTCAATGATGTGGAACTAGACGCACTTGTGGGCTACGTATCGGCCCATGGCAGCAAAATGCTGGTGACTGGAGGGTGCAAGACTACAACTGCTCAACGTAGGGCCCATTGGCAGTTCATCACTGACTAGATTAGTTCCCTTGGATTTGTGAGGTGCACAGCTGATGATTGCTCTAAGCGGTGGAATGACCTTAAACGCAGAGCAAAGAACAAGCTGGCTTCCAATCATGGCTCTGCTCTGGTGACTGGCAGTGGGTCTCCACCAGAGAGGGAAGTACTCACAGAACATGAGTCTATCGCTGGAGGCTTCATCACAGAGGATCAGATCCAAGGCGTGGGAGACCTACCAGATCTTGAGGCAATGTCCGGTGAGTGGCCATGCATGTGTGTGCAAACCATGTGTATGTTGTTTGGGTGATGTGTTCTGATTGAGTTCCAGGTGAGGCTGTGTAGTCATGACTGCTATGGGTCACCCATCTGGTGCCTCCAAACCATCCCCCAGCCATTTTTGTGCCGTTCTGACCCAAATGTAACATACTTCAGACATAGATTACACCCCACAATGCCCCACATTTGTTTACTTATTATGTGAATGATTTCATCAATCAGGCTGATTGAGTAATGTACACCTACACATGGCCTGCACACAATCACTACGGGCCCCTGTTTGAATGTTCAACATGACAATTGTCTTCAGTCATGTCAAAGTGACCAACCATTGATGTATCCATGTGCCTGCCATGACTGCATTAGTGAACACTGGCTTTGTTGCAGCATGTGGCACATGTGTGTTTTGTCACAGTCTTTTGCATGTTCTATTTCATGATTTCCATCTCACATGGATGGGTGACAGTACTGATTTGCTACCATATGGATGTCCTTGTCAAATCTGCCATGTTTATGCTACGTGCCATCTGTGTGCCTGCATGTTTCATGTATGTGGATTGGCCATGCCACTCACAGGCTAATGTGTGATGCCGGTGCTATGCAGCATGAAGCACATGTGTTGCTTCCCCATCTTGGAGTCTTCAGTGGCTGCTTTTAGGCCCCCTTTCTACTTCATTGCCAGTGCATGCATGCCAGAGTTATTGCCATGTGTGACAAGTGTCATTCATGTATTCGATGTGTACTTTGTGATGCATATGTGTGTGGGCTATGCTGCTCATGCCTGTGTTCATTACTTTTATTTTATGTTTTTGCAAGTGAGGAGGCACTAGATGCTGTTGAGGAGGATGAGATGGCGCAGAGGCAGGAGTACTCACAGCCACAACCAGGCACCAGTGGAGGATGTGGGTGAAAATCCATTACTCCTACAGACAATCCTGTCCACTGGTGTCACTGGGTACACCTCCGCAGACCTCTACAGCTCAGTTGCTGAATCTGACATTGAGACAAATGTCCTGTTGCAGGTAAGTGTTTCTGGCAGGGATGCTATTCTGTCCAACCCACCTGCACGGGGGTAGACCCCGCTATGGGCCATTCAGTGTTGGAAAGTCCACCTGCAGTGGTTACGGATGCAGGGTCACACTCCACTATATTTGCTCCTGTTCCTGGGCCAGCAGATCAAAGGAGGAATGCAGTCCTGCAGCCTCAGGCAGTGCCAGCTCAGCAAGGTGCACATCACCTTGCCCCAAACAGGTCTGGTGCCCGCCAATGCGGTGGCCGTGCCCCACCAGGCAATACTGTGTGGGAGAACTCCATATATACCATTGCAGCACAACAGGGAGCATCATGTGAAATGATGGCTCAGGCCATGGATATGGTGGCCACTTCCATTCTCCCCCCTGAAAGGCAGGTGGAGCTCCAGCAGCAGGCAACAGAGTCCATGTGCCGCTCACACAGGGAGGACATGTTGGCATCCAACAGCGACTGATGGGCTGGCCTGGAGACTCTGCGCACAGCCATATCTGTAGAGTCACAGGCCCACAGGGATGCCCTGAGGTTAGAACACAGGTCCCTCAGAGATACTCTGGGTGCACTTGAGGTGTCCCAGTGTACAAGGTCAGAACAGCAGCTGGAGCAGCTGACACGCACACTCTCAGCTGAGCTCCAGGCAACCCGTGAGGAGATGTGAAATCAGAAAAATAATATGAGACGGGAAGCCCGAAAAGAAACACACCAACACAGGTTACAAAGAAACATACAAGTGCTTTATTTAAAAAGCTACAACAGTTACCAAGTCAATTGACAAACGGATAGCTATTCGGCTCTCCGAGTACCATAACAAACTTCAACGAGGGTTCGATGTGTTAGTGAGAGACCGCACATTGGAATACCCAGGCTTTTTATACAATCTGTCTAGCCCTGAGCCAACCCTTTTGTGGGTTAACAATTCTGCGAAACAGGTCTTTGGGTTCCTTGCCAGGTCAATCCTTTAATATATACATTTCGATTAGTTTCACTGATATAGTTGTACATTTACATACAGGTCAACGGTAGGACAAGGTCTCAGTTCGCGACCCCGACAAGTGGCCTGCAGGCATATTAATTATTCAGTTGCACGGAGGTCACAACGGCCAGAGTTTTACTCAGAATGTCATTTGGCCTCCATTTTGATGTTCAGGGTGACTTCTACATAACAAGAGAACCTAAAATGGCGGCTCAATCCAAGATGGCGACTTACATTACTTTCTCTAAGGTCAAGACCTTGCCGTGGAGTTTGTTCGCACATGATGTTTAGAAAACTTGGCGTAGGCCAATACACATACAATTGTTACAATGGGAGGCACAATATTGTTTCTATTCCGACAAACCCTCCTTTTGGCCTATGCCAAGTGCTAATATAATTTCTAATGTCTTTGTAGATAACTCCATGCATTGTCGTCCACACATCCTGAATCATTATCCGTAATATCTATAGCCATTAGGTCGTTCGCCAGAACCTCTTGTAACATAAACTCTTTAGATGCTGTATCTGGGGCACACATTTTGTGCCCTATCGTGCTCACTGCCTGAGCGCAACATCCCCCTAGCATTGCACATATACTGGTATGACATTGGATACATCAACAAAGGAATAGCAGGATTTCTAAAATAACCAGTACAACAGAAAGCACCTTCCAACCCCAGGATCGTAGAGAATCCCAGAACCAAGCACTAATACTCCAATCTCCCAAAGGAACATGCACTTCTGAACTAAGGATGTGCAAGTTCTGTATTGCTTTGAAAATTGTCGGTGAGGAATCTGGTACGAAAACACAGCAAGCGGACCCCACTAATTTACATACTCCACCACGTTCTGCCAGAATGACATCCTATGCCATCCGGTTTTGGAGCACTACCAATCTTATTGCTTTCTGTTCCAGTGTCATATTGTAGAGTATATATCCGTGGTCCGGTTAATGGTTCTCTCCAGTACTCTTGCTAGCCCCCTAATATTTTCAGAATTTGCTATCTGTCCCCAAAATGGCACAACTGATTTTGTTATATCTCCCAATATTTGCCCAGGGGTATCTCCATTCTCGTCCCGCCGTGGGCGAGCCTTAGAAACTTCCAATGTGCTAGCTATGAATACCCCAGGTAACAGGATTCCTAAATAACAGGTTCCCTGTCAATCCTTGGGCAACCAGGGAAATGCTGAACTACCACAAACGAAATAGACAGGCCCCCTACATATAGAGGGCTGTTCTCCCCGGTCAAATTTACAATGTTCACACAACCTTCAAAATCTCCCATTGACCGAGTGCCATTTCTTTGTATACAAAAGGTGACAGAATCGGGGCTATGGTTAATAGAGTAGGAAGGAGGCACAGCGTTCTTATTGCCTATCGGAGTCATTTTAAAGGAAATTAGAGTTTGGAAGGGAAGAGACAGTTTATCAGATGGCCTAATAGATGCAACATTAGGTTTACTTCTATTTGCAAAAAGCGCATCCTAGGGGAGTCAATTCACGTTTCTCAAAATCATTTAAATTAGTTCCATCAAAGTTTCCTGAGATGCTGTCGTTCCAACGGCCAAAGAATAGTGCTCTAAGAGAGGCATAGCAAGCAGTCGTTAAAGGTAAAGGGTGAATATACCATCCTAGCCCCTTATTGTCATGTTGCGGTAAATGGGTGCAAATCCAGCAATTACTCTTATTAAAAATGGCATGTGTTGAATTCATTATTATCATTAAAGTGTTATTATGGTACTTTCATCTATGCTGGGAGTCCCTAGGTGACAAAGTATGAAGGTGTACAGAGGGAGTCAAAGCAGTAGGTACAATTTCAATTGGCAGAAGAGGCTCTAGAGGATACATTTCTTCGAAGTACCAGAGTCCCACGGCAGTAACTATACAAATTCCAATTACTATTAACACAACACAGCAATACGTTTTCGGGGCCCAGGCACATTGTTCATTGTCCGAGTTGGTCACCCCCTTATTCACGAGTCCAATGCGAGCAGCAGCGGTGGAGGTGGCAGGCATCGTAGTTTTTTCAATCAACGACCCCAATGTTCGTTGCTGGCGACACTACGGTCGTGCGACTTCTTAGTCCTTCCCCAACCCTAGCCAGCAGAATCCCCTTTTTCTTTTTCAAAAACTTTCTTTTGCAAGAACAAAACTCTCAATGACTCTTTCTTTCCAGACGCACAGGCAAAAACCGTGCCGTAGTTCTATTTTCTTCGTCGAAGGTCGTACCTGGTGGTTCCCGGTACTGTTTGATCCGAAAATAAGGTAACGTCACTTCCTGAGGGAAGCAACGTATCGGAGGCGGCGGAAGTCGCAGAACTTGAAACAACGTTCTCCGGAAGCAACCTTTCCAAAGAGTGTGGAGACGAAATGGACTGTTCCCCAAGCTCCACGAGCTCAGAGAGATTCTCCGACACACTCACAGCGCTTTTTGCTACTCCAGGATCTGAGATTGTAGCATCAGCGAGGGGTTCTGCTTCTTCTGTAACATGTGGCGTCGGGTGAGGAAGTTTCTTGACATGCGTCGCGTGGATCCAATGCTTCTTTCCAGCCACCCGCACTGCTGTCTGGGTGACCAACAGCACCTGATAGGGTCCCCGCCAGCGAGGCGCGAGGCAGGAAGACCTTTCGTAGGTCTTCACCAGGACCCAACTTCCAGGCTGAATATTGTGTCCTGGGCCCGTAAACCGTACAGGTAAATCTGATTGAACCTGATGATAAATAAGATACAGATTTTTAGTCAACTGATTACAGTAGTCTACAAGCAATACATTTTCAACCTCCCTCAGAGCTTTGGGCTTCGGAAGACCCCAAATATTAGCAGGTCTCCCCATCACTACCTCAAATGGAGAGAGCCCAGTCTTAGTTTGAGTTGTTGCACGCATGGCTAACAATACAATAGTTAAGGCGTCCGGCCATTTCAGTTTGGTGCCGGTGCATGTTTTAGCAAGTTTATTCTTCAGGATACCGTTATGTCTCTCTACCAACCCAGCACTTTGAGGATGTCTAGCCGAGTGAAATCGCTTTTCAATGTGTAAAGCTGTGCATATCTGCAAAATTACTGCTGCAACAAAATGGGGACCGTTGTCCCACCAAATTACCCTTGGCAGCCCAAATCGTGGAAAGAATTCCTTTACCATAGTGTTTGCAGTGGTCATGGCAGTAGCATCCTTAACGGGGAAAGCCTCAACCCATTTACTAAAAGCACAAATGATCACAAGAACATATTTTAGATTGTTACACCGTTCCATCTCAATAAAATCAAAGTGGATGACCTCGAAGGGAACAGAAGGAGGCCCAAAACTACCCCTTGGAGTTACTGTCCCCTTCCCCACATTGTGCTGTAAGCAAATCATACAACTTTGAACATAGCGCTGTGCGATCTTCAAAATTTTATCATTCACCCAGAATTGTTCTAACATTTTCATGATCTGCTGAGCACACACATGCGTAGGACCGTGTGCCATCATAACCATCGCCAGCACATATGAATCAGGGAGCAACCATTTCCCTTCAGATGTATCCACCCAACACCCATCATCATCTAGTTTCCCCATCCCTTCGGCCCACCTTTTAGATTCTTCTATTGTGGCATCAGCTTGGATATCTCACACAGAACCAATACCCTCATCCATTACATAGGCATCTTTTGTTTCTCTTAGAGCATACATGTCTGTGCTAAGGTCTGTGGCCGTTTGCCTGGCTATCTTGTCAGCAAAAGCGTTCCCTTTTCCCACATCATCTATGACCTTACGATGTGCTGCACATTAAATGATCGCTAACTGACTAGGGAGTGAGAGTGCCGAGAGCAATTGCACTATCAGGGGGCCATGCTGAATCTTGGTCCCATGTGAGGTTAGGAACCCTCTTTCCGACCAGAGCCTCCCAAAGTTGTGAGCCACCCCAAAGGCGTACTGGCTATCAGTATATATGTTTACTGCATGCTCTTCGGAGAGTTCACAAGCTCAGGTCAACGCTATAATCTCTGCGGCCTGCGCAGAGTTATGCGGAATCCTCTTAGTTTCAACAACCGTACTCAATGTAGTAACTGCATAGGCAGCTGTAGATGTACCATCTTGGAGTTTGAAGCAGGAGCCATCACAAAACAGCTCCCCTTCCGCATTGCCCAAAGGAGTATCTATAAGGTCTATCCTGCCCTTCGTTTCCTGTTCAGTAGTATACAGGCAGTCATGTGATTCTTCGTTACCGCAAACAGTATTTTGCGGGAAAGGTAGGAGTTCAGCCGGATTAAGAACACAACACCTCTTAATTTGGATGTGAGGGGCAAACAGAGTTAATTCATACCTCGTCAGCCGTGCAGAGGTGAGGTGTTGCGTTTGGGTTTTATTCAATAGGACATCTACAGAGTGAGATACCATCAGGATTAAATCATGGCCTAGGACCATTCCCTCACTCTGTTTTACAGACGCGGCAGCAGCAGCGACAGCTCGCAAACATCTTGGCAAAGCGCATGCGACAGGATCAAGGGCGAAAGAGTAGTAGCTGCACGGTCTATTCTTCCCTCCGGGTTCCTGTGTTAACACAGCCAAAGCACATCCATCAAATTCATGCACAAACAACACAAAGGCCTTATTGCAATTTGGAGTACCCAGAACGGGTACAGAGCATAACGCAGTTTTGAGAAGCTCCAATGATCGTTGATGTTCCGATTTCCATGGCAGCAGTGAAGAAATGCCCTTCTTCGTCAAGGCCAACATCGCTTTTATCACTAGTTCAGGATCCATAGCCTACAGTAAGAAGCCATACCTATTAATGCTCTGACTTCCTTCTGTGTATTTGGAACAGACATGCCAGAAATGTGTTTTATTCTTTCAGGTGTCAGTCTACTCCCCTCCTTTGACAGGAGATAGGCCCTCATTAGGACCCAGGCGTTAAGGGGTTTACGGCGCCGTAAACGGCGCCGACCCTTAACGCCTGATTCCAAGGTCGCTTTGCGGGATGGTGATTTTAACGCCTGCTTTTTGCAGGCGTTAAAACCCATGCCGCAAAGGGACCTTGGTGCTAATTACGCCACCGTAATTTACGGTGGCGTATATGCCCTATGGGGCAAAAATGGGAATGGGGAAGGGTAAAATGGGAAATGGGGATTTACCGCCCCACTCACCTTGGAATGGGGCGGTAAATCCGCCAACCACCATGGCGTAAACGTAGTTTACGCCATGGTGGTAAGGGTACGACCTAGGCGGTAACTTACCGCCTGGGTCGTAATGAGGGCCATAGCCTAAATAGGCGACCTCCTGACAACAATATTGAAATTTTTTAAGCGAAGCTTTATGACCGTTTTCAGCCAAATGAATAAGCAAATGAATAAGCAACAATACAGTGCCTTCTTTACAAGCACTTTCAGAATCTGCAGCTAAAAGCAAGTCATCGACATACTGAAGCAGTGTACAAGTAGGTGGCAATTCAAGGGTATCAAGCTGCTCTTTCAAAGCCCTACTATAAATGCTTGGACTTTCAGTATAACCTTGAGGTGCACGAGTAAATGTGAACGAACGTCCCCCCAAGGTGAACGCGAACAAATATCTACTCTCCTTGTGTATAGGAATACTGAAGAAAGCATTCTTCAGATCCACAACACTAAAGTGCGTAGCTGTAGCAGGGATCATCGTTAGTATCGTTGTCACATCAGGCACAATTGGAAATTGTGGGGCGACAACTTTGTTAATAGCGCGTAGATCAATTATGAAACGGAATGGGATTGCATTGTCCCCTTTCTTGTATACGGGTAAAATCGGGCTGTTACATAAGCTACCTGCAATCTCTTCAATCACTCCTCGATGCACAAAATCAGAGACAATGCACTTCAAAGCACACTCGCCCTCAACTGATATTTTATATTGCGGAATGCATGGTAGTTTAACTCCATGTTTCATAACTATTTTAACGGGTTCAACCTGTAGTACCCCGACATCATTGTCGTCAACCGCCCACAAACATTCCGGGACAACGCTAAGCTCAGGAGGCAATGGTTGAGTCAAAAACTGACAACTGGGAAGTTGCTGTGGTGAAACCGTCAATCGCACTCCGTCAGAGGAACAATGAATTACTGCATTTAGTTTCTTCAACAGATTTAACCCCAGCAAATTCTCTCCACAGTTTGAAGTCAAGAGGAAGGGACAGTGGTCCGTGAAGGGACCCAGAGAAACAGGCACCGGCGAAGAAACCGGGCAAGCAATTGGTATGCCAGAAAACCCTACAGAAACATTAGTTTGCCCTGACAGTGGAATGTTTGGAACCCGGGAATGATCAATGGAGCACTTCTGTGCTCCAGTGTCTATCAAAAACTGATGTTTCCTATTCCCCACTAACAATTCAACGTAGGGACCTTTCTGATTAACGGGAATAGGTGAAGGTTCCAAACCCTGCTTCGGGCAATCCTAACGAAATAAAATGTTGTTGGAAGGAAGCTCTTCAGAAAGGTAGGCAGCAGAAGGGTGATCAAATATATTTCTCATGTCCACACTCGAAGTCTGATTTTCCGGTGAAAAAGGTTGCTGAGGATCTTGCGAGAACTGACCTCTATCAGGGCCCCCCCACTCCGGGGCGACCTCTAGGTCGTCTACTCATACTCTCAAATGTGTTGTTGACCATTGTCGAAGGACGGGGCACTGTGCACGCCAATGACCTTCCTGGCGGCAATAGGCACATTGATTAACATTCACAGGACCCAAGGGAACGTTCCCTTTTGGAACATACTGACCTCTGGTCTGTGAATTACCTCCTCTGGGATTTCTAACAATTTGTTGTAACAATACTTTAGTCTTCAAATCTCCTTTCCTCTTCTCTATTTTCTCTTTTTCATTATTAACACGGTTCTCATAATACTGAGCCATGTCTAAAACTTCAGATTGGAATTTCGCCTGCCAAGCGCTCTCAGAGGACATAATCTGTGACTGGATGTCGGGCAACAATCCACGTACAAATTTGTACACAAACAACCTTTTCCCAGACTCTGTGCCCAAATCCTGTCCACTGAAGTCAGAGAATACCTGTTCGAATCGATTAAAAAATGTGGTTGCAACTTTAGTTTTTCCTCGAACACCGGCCGTAAGATTGTCCTAAATAATTATTTTCTCAGGAATTATGGTTTTCAATTTTGCGACAATTCTATCAGGCAAAGTGAGTATTACCTGAGGTGGTTTCTCACCAGCTGTTCTTTCCCCATCAAACCTAGTCATGTTAGCCCACGTATCTCCCAACCCTGGTACATCGTCTATTGTTCGAACCTGCTTCCATAAATCTACGGGCAGGAGTACAGGGAATAGCAAGTCAATATCACTTAAGGTGAACACAGAGGACTGCAAAACGGACTCCATCTCTTTGTAGAATCCAGTCGGAATTTTCCTAATATAGGGAATTGATTGTCTAATAGTGTTCACTTCCTGTCGCGAAAACGGGACGTGAACAAATTGCGATACATAATGTGCAGGGATGTCCACAGCGGGTGCACCTGTCCCAGCGTTAGCGGGAATCTCAACCTTTGGGACAAATGTCGGAGGAACCTCTCTCATTGGCAACTGAGATATAGGTAACTCCGACCGCTTACTGAGCAACAGAGCCAGGTCGAGCGCTAAGGCAGTCGAAGAAGTGTCGGGCAAAAAAGCCCTTTTACAAATACCCAATAACTCTATAGGACAACTAACCTTTTTCCTTACACATTCATCCTGTAGATACTGTACCATTACCTGAATCACCTTCCTCTGCATTTCTACTGTATAGTGACTATATGTGTCATATACTTCATCCGGCGGTATCGATGAATCCGAAATCCATCGAATCACATCTTTGGTACAAATTCGTATTTCCTCAGATGCCGATCTACGACACGGAAGGAACCGTTTCTGTACATACCTACTGTCGTCTTCACCATCCTCATCCCGTAATCTTTCTAAGTCCCTCCTATACTTAAATAACCTCTCAACATGACCATGTACTTTCTCCTCTGTGTCCCTCGAAAGCGCTAAAGTGTTTAGATCCCTCAACCCTTGTGGGAGATCCGTATTATGTAATCTACCCCACATTACACATAAATGAGTCCCCAAACCTTCAGTGAAAACATTTTTCTTGGGAAAATTGCCCATATTTGATAATGTGGAGAGAATGTCAGCTTGATCACCTCTCTCCATACAATGCTTTGCCCATGCAAATAATTCCCGTTTCTTTTCTGCAGAGACAGTATTTCGAGTAACAATCTTTGACCCCGCACCCTGATCAACTTCAGTCAGTACAGAACTACTTGGGAGCGGAGGTGCGGGCAAATTCAATGGGGGTGCAACTATCAGTGCAAGAGGAAGGGGTGGTAGAATAGGTGGAGGAACAACAACTGGAGGAATAGGAACAGTAGGTTGTACAGGGGGAACAGGAATAACAGCAGGAATAACAGCAAGAATGGGCAGAGCACCAGGGAGAGGATCATACGTAGGTGGCGCAGAGGCACCAGGCCTGCATTCGTTTAACAATTTTTCAATAAATTCTTCAGAAACATGGAAATCTTTAGAGGGATAGATTTTCTGGATACCGAGTGAGAAAGCCCTATCCATATTTTTGACTGACTCTGAATGTTTTTCCTTATCATATAACAACGCCTTTTCGGCATTTGTTTTATGACGGCTTGCATGTTTATCCCTACTTTTAAGCTGCTGCAACGCTTCTTTTTTCCAATTCTGCAAAACATCAAATGCTGCAGGTCTGGCCTTCTTCTTTAGCAAGACCGATTATAGGTATTCAATACGGGGGATCTCGAAACTACCATTGATTGGCCACTGAAATTCGGAGGCATGTCTGGTTTGTCTGTGCCAAATATCATTAAATACTATACTTCCAATGCTATGCTTACAGTACATAGTACACGCCGGCGACCCCTCCTGTGGTGCCGGGCAGCTAAATTCCAAAGATTGTCGATCGCTGCGGAACAGAGCCCTAAAGCAGCTAGACAATTTCCCAGGCATTTCACAAAAAATTGGTGTTACCTGGTCAATAATTGTGTCTGCAGATACAATATGCCAAATTCAAATTGTCAGGGTTAAATTAAGAGTTGGGTCACTACTACACCTGACCAAACCTAAGGAGGACCGTACGGTTTACCAAAGAACTTACCTAACAAATTTTACCTTGTGTTTGGTGGTTTCGACAAATCTGCCCGCCTCAAAAATGGACCCTCGTCAAGATGCCATGTCAGACCACACGACTATCGTCCAAGGATCGGATCGTGCAGCGCTGCCGAGGTATCGCGTCTCATTTGGTCAGGCCCGCAGTATCACACCGTCCAATCCCGGTTCGATAGTCTGCGTCAATCCTTCAATGATCCGGCATCAATCTTGAGGGTCCCTATTCGGGCGCCAACTGTGAAATCAGAAAAATAATATGAGGCCGGGAAGCCCGAAAAGAAACACACCAACCCAGGTTACAAAGAAACATACAAGTGCTTTATTTAAAAATCTACAACAGTTACCAAGTCAATTGACAAACGGATAGCTATTCGGCTCTCAGAGTAACATAACGAACTTCAACGAGGGTTCGATGTGTTAGTGAGAGACCGCACATTGGAATATCCGGGCTTTTTTATACAATCTGTTTAGCCCTGAGCCAACCCTTTTGTGGGTTAACCATTCTGCGAAACAGGTCTTTGGGTTCCTTGCCAGGTCAATCCTTTAATATATACATTTCGATTAGTTTCACTGATATAGTTGTACATTTACATACAGGTCAACGGTAGGACAAGGTCTCAGTTCGCGACCCCGACAAGTGGCCTGCAGGCATATTAATTATTCAGTTGCACAGAGGTCACAACGGCCAGAGTTTTACTCAGAATGTCATTTGGCCTCCATTTTGATGTTCAGGGTGACTTCTACATAACAAGAGAACCTAAAATGGCGGCTCAATCCAAGATGGCGACTTACATTACTTTCTCTAAGGTCAAGACCTTGCCGTGGAGTTTGTTCGCACATGATGTTTAGAAAACTTGGCGTAGGCCAATACACATACAATTGTTACAATGGGAGGCACAATATTGTTTCTATTCCGACAGAGATACGGGCATCACGCAAAGCCTTGCAGGCAGAAATGCGTACCACCCGTGAGGTTCTGCATAGGGATCTCCGTACTATCATCCTGCAGAACCAAACCTTTCAGACCCGCATGCTTGCTGCCATGGAAGAGCATTCCAGGGCTTTGCGTGGTCTGCCTCCCATATCATGCCCACCTTCTAATGTACCCCCAGAGGGTGATGACAGCAACAGCAGTTCTCCCACTGTAGGGTAGCCGTGCAGGCCATGAGCCCATGGAGGTTTTTTTTTTTTCTCAACATCCACGCATGTGGGTGTTGGGGTGCACCCTGTACCTCCTCCCTCCAGGGTGCCCCCCCCGGTCGACACATGGCCATTTTTGATTTTATTTTTTTTTTAAACATTTTCTTTTGGTTTTTTCATATTTCATTCCGAATTGCAAAATGAAAATAGTATTTCATTAATTTCTTATGTATTTTTCATCTTCTTTTTTTTATTTATTATTTTCATTTTATTTTCATTTGTAATTTGTTATTTTAATTTTAATAGATTTTTTTTAGTTAAATTCTATTCTGATTTTACTTTTATTATTTTATTTATTTGGTTTATTTTACATTTACTTTTTATTTTCATTTATTTAATTTGCTTTTACTTTTTTGTTCATAACCATTTTCTTTCAGATTGTGAAGTCATGTTACAGTGTGTTGCTTTGTGTGGCTCCCGTAAGCATCGACTGTGTATTCCAGCTGGGCACATGCAGGCTTGTCCTGTCTTTAGGTTAGATACTTGAGTTCCTGACACACACACCCCTCCTGCTTCACCTTTCCATGGTCTCGCAAAGGGTGTGACCAAGTGACAGTAACTTACACAGAGGCATTGGGCTCCCATAAGTTGTGTGCGCAGTCTGTAGTCCAAACTGTGTATACATCCCTAGTGGGGATTGGTGTTCATTTCTCCACTGCATGGTGGATTTGTATATGGTTTTACATACAGGACTTTTTACATATATACATGTTACTTCTTCATGTCTTGACAAGCCCGTCTCCACTGCAGATGGGGTCGATGTGCTGCCTTTGTCAGGTTGTGACACTTGCACTACGCTCATTTTTTACTGTCGTATGTTGCCACTGTTGCATCCTGTACAGATGTTTTGTCTTGCTGGTAAGTATTTGTTCATGTGTGCTGTTTTTAGTTTCATTAGTGAGAGGAAATTGTCTCTGGCCTGATTCCATTTGGGACGGTGCACTTTGTGACACTTGTGTCATGTGTTATGCATTCATTTGGTTGCTTTCACAAAGCATGCCATGCCATGGTGTGTTGGGTAGCTGAGATGGGGTTAGGGAGGGTGACATGCCATTATTTGGATGTAGCATTTTGCTATGTGGTAGTCCTTCATGCTGCATGAATGTGTGACTTTTACTCACACAGCATTGGGTGTGTTTAAGTAGCTAGGGATGCACACAATGTAGCACTTCCAGCTAAACAATCTCAGGGTGGTATGGTTGTGACAATTGACTTTCCCTTTTGTCTTCATCATAACTTGTCAGCTGGTATGTGCCAGGCCTGTGTGCACTCCGCAGGGGTGGGATATTAGATGAAGAAATTTGCTACAAGCTGGGTACGGGCTGCCTCACCATGTGCCCTTTCACTTCCCATGCACAGTGGCCGTGCATGTGGTCGGGGATGTGGTGGCACCACCATGTTCACCGGAACGCCCCGCCGGGTTGCAACATTGTGCGGGACACATGCTGCCACTATGATCCTGCACACAACTGGGGGCGCATATAGCAGCTGCCCACCAGAGCGGTCAAGGGAGCGAAAGCGTGACTTCTGCACTCCGAATGTGCGCTCCACTGTGCCCCGGGTTGCAATATGGGCTGTGTTGTATCTTACCTCGGGTGGTATGGTGGGGTTCCGTATGGGCGTCATCATGTAGGTGCTCAGAGGGTAGGCACTGTCCTCTGGGGAGGTTATGATGGTTGTCATTAGTTGGGTTTTCCCATTTCTCAGTGTCTGACATGCATGCATGTGCAGAGGCATTTATACTCACCAATTAGCCATGTGTCGCCATGCCTCCCAGGTTCCAGGTCCCGGTTTAGGGGTGACATTCGGAATATAAAACTATCATGGTTGGACCCCGGATAGTTGGCATATACTGAGGTGATGATTCACTTGGCATCACATACAACCTGCACGTTGATGGAATGCCAGTGCTTGCGGTTTCAATAGATGTGCTCAGTGGCCCTGGAAGGACGGAGAGCCACATGGGTGCAATCAATGGCACCAAGCAGTTTGCGGAAGTGTGCCACCCTGTAAAAGTCCTGAACGACGGCCTGCCTTTCTGCAGGTGTTCTGGGCATGTATATGTGCCTGCGGACTGAGGGGCGTGCAGTCATGATCGCCAACACCTGGTGTAGGCAGCGTGACTGCGTGGCCTGTGAGACACCCCCAACTATGGCACTTGTCTGCTGAAAAGTCCCAGTAGCCAAGAAGTGCAGTACATTGAGCACCTTTTCCAAGGGGCTCAGTGCTTGGGAGCACAGGGTGGGTGATGTGAGGTCATCCTCCCACCCCTCACACTATTAGCAGTGGAAACCTGTACCTCCCATACACCTGGTCATCAGGCATCCTGGGTAACAAAATGCGGGGCCTGGCTCTCCTCCTCATCCTGCGGTGTCCCATGATCATGGCTGCGAGGAACGGTAAATTCATCGTAGCGTATGAGCTTGTTTGTTGTTTGCGCGTACTTTTATGCTGCACGGGGCTGCTTACGCCTGTTTCCTGCTGGCGTACGTGTTTCCGGATTAGCACGTCTTTTTTGGCGCACAGGTTTCCCCTGTTCGATTCCATGAATACGTGTTGTTAGCGCGCTTGTGGGCGTTGCGAGCATTTACCTCCTGTACTTCCCCCATAATGCCCACATTGTCACGCGTTGTTCCCCATTCCACGTGTTCCACCCCGTGTTCCACCCACTTTTCTTGTGTGCGCTACACATTGTGCGCTTTCCCTGTGCACTTCGCGCACAGCGTTTGGTGACGTGTGCACCTGCGTGCGCCACCCACAGATTTGGCGTACATCCCAGGGTTTACACGTGCAGCGCATTCCATGAATCGACGAACAGCTGCGTTCGCGGCTTTGGCACGCATGCGCTACGTTTTTTCACGCTTGTGTTCCCCTTTTCGGTGCACATTTATTCCATGAATTACCCTGACAGTATAGTACCATGCCATAAAAAATAACATTGCAGAAAACAGTATTATTGAATACTTTATGCCGCACTCATAATTATAATACTTGTTGACTCTATTAACTACTCTATCACTAACTAAAATTGTGTTAATAATAATAATTCCACTGGCATCAATACCTTTCCTGTTAATTCCTGTCTCCCTATGAGGTCTGTTGGTGACTGTTTGCATGCTCTTTTCCCCACAAGTCTTGTTCTTCTGCAGGTGCACATTTTTGTAGCTCGATTATTTGGGCAATTGGTGTGTGACTGTATCCTTATTCTAATGCATCTGTTCTTGGTGTTTTTACAATGCATTCTATTGCTTGTGGTATTTTGAAATACGCAGCGTCTTTTGCTGCTGCGTCTGCTGCCACGTTCCCCAATGAGATTGCGTCTGTGTTGTTGGTATGTGCTTGGCACTTCACCAGAGCTACAACTGACGGTACTGCTATAGCTTCTATTAGTTCATTTAGTAATGCAGCATGTTGTACTGGTGAACCATCTGCCCTTCAAAACCCTCTGTTGATTATGCAGCACGGGCGGCCAACGGTTTAATAGCTGTCTCAATTACCCCCAGCTGCTGTCTCAATTATCCCCAGCTGGCGAATGGCACGAGGAGGGAAGAACTCAGCCTACTGGGAAATGTAGTTTCTTCAGCTTTCACAGCTAATTCCTATGGTACGGTCGCCGAGGCTTGCCCCAATTCCATTTCCTGACAGTACCTCCTCTCCCAGGGGCCCTTCCAGGGCCTGCTTTTTCAGGAAAACATGCATGGAATTGCTTCACCAACCGTGGGGCATGAACCGAACTAGTCGGTTCCCACGAGCAGTCCTAGAGGCCATACCCAGACCATTTGATCAAGTACCATAGTCTCTGTTGCCTACGTTTGGAATCCAGGATTTTCTGAACTTCATATTCCATTTGCCCTTCCTTGCTGATAGCTGGAGGTCTCTTCACACGGGTTCCAGGAACTGCGGGTTTAAGAAGAGATACATGAAACACAGGATGTATCTTTAATGTAGTAGGCAATCTCAATTTAACAGCCACTGATGACACACATTTCACAATTCCATAAAGGCCAATGAATCTGGGAGCAAATTTACGCGACCCCACTAAGGGTAAATTACGTGTGGATAGCCAGACTTTATCCCCAACAGTGTAGCAAGGGGCCACATGTCTTTTTTTACTCTTTTGCTTTTTGCAAGTTAGCTCTAGCTATCTTTCTAACCATCATTAGCCATTCCTTTCTTTCCTGTAATACCGGAAATGTTTCCACATCCAGTAAATGTTCAGGTAACATAGTCTGTACTTGCCCATATAAACGTTCGTTAGGGGCAATGCCCAGAGAAGCATGTTCTGTATTGTTGTAAGTGAACTCTGCTAACCACAAAGCTTGCACCCATGAGTCCATTCCCTCATGCAAATAGCAACGTAAATACTGTTACAAAGTTTGGTTTACGCGCTCTGTTTGTCCATCGGTCTGGGGGTGATAGCTTGTGGACAATGCACAATCAATTCCCAACATTTAAAAAAGGCCCTCCAAAATTTAGAGGTAAATTGCGGACCTCGGTCCGAAACAAGACATTGAGGTAACCCATTTAATCTGACAATGTGCTGAAGAAATAATGTAGCTAATTCCCCAGCTCCAGGTATTCCCCGGCAAGGTATAAAATGGGCTTATTTGGGCAGATAATCTATTACTACCCAAAAAGTATCATACTTGTCCTCCGGGGCAGGTCAGTTATGAAATCCATGGAAATACTAGACCAAACCTTTTCTGGGGTGGGCAATGGTTGCAATAATCCTGCTTTCTTTACATGATCCATTTTACTACGTAGGCAAGTCTCACATCTTTGAATGTATTTTAGGGTATCCTGTTGTAATGTGGGCCACCAAAAGTACCTTTCCAACATTTCCTGTGTCTTTTTACCCCCTGGATGACCTGCCAATGGCGAGTTATGATACCAATATAATGCTTTCGTCTGCAATTCTGGAGTTAAAAGATACAATTTTCCTTCGTAATACGGGAGACCATTTTTGACAGTTTCTACTGATCCCCTCTTACCCCATTGTTTATGCTTTTGCTTCCTCAGCTCTTGTTTTAGTTGGTGCAATAAACTAGTAGTGATGGCTCCCACCACTCTTTCCACCGGCAGGATTGTTCTGACCTCTGGCACAATATTATCAGAATGTTGTTGTCTGGACAATGCGTCAGCCTTTCCATTTTTCTTTCCTGGTCTAAAAGTCACCATAAAATCAAATTCGTTGAAGTATTGTGACCAATGCAATTGCCTCGGACTGAGGGTATGTGCCGTCTTAAAGTATTGCAGATTTTTATAATCTGTGATGACCATCACCTGGTGTTTAGCCCCCAACAAATAATGCCTCCATTCCAAAAATGCTGTTCTTATTGTTAACAATTCTTTGTCAGTAATGGAGTAATGTTGCTCACTATTGGTAAGTTTTCATGAATAGAACGCCACTGGATGCCAAATGCCCTCTTTATCTTGTTGGGACAATATTGCTCCTACTGCAACATTGGAGGCGTCCGCCTCAACTTAATAAGGTTTTTCCGAGTCCGGATGACTCAACACCGGAACAGAAGTAAAGGCTTCTTTCATATCCTGGAAAGCCTTATCCGCCTCCGGAGTCCAACAGAACCCTGCTGATTTCCTTAGCAGTTTAGTTATGGGCGAGACGAGTTGTGAAAAATTCAAAATGAATCATCGGTAAAAATTGGCAAATCCCAAAAAAGACTGAATGTCCTTAATACATTGAGGAGCGGGCCACTCCAGAACTGCCTGTACCTTTTTTCGGTCCATCACTATGCCCAAGGGGGTTAATATAAATCCCAAAAATTCCACTTTTTTAGTGTTAAATTCACACTTTTCCAATTTTACACACAAATCATATTCCTGCAATTTCTGCAACACTGCTCTTACATGACCCGGATGTTGAGCCTCAGAAGAAGAATAAATCAAAATATCATCAATATATACAATCACGAATATGTCCAGGAACTCACTCAATACTTCCTGCATAAAATATTGAAAGGCTGCAGGGGCATTACATAACCCAAAAGGCATAACCAAATATTCAAACAATCCAAACTTTGTTCTGAAAGCAGTCTTCCACTCATCTCCTGCCTTAACTCGAATTAAATGATAGGCCCCTCTTAAATCTAATTTAGTGTATATCACTGCTGATTTTACCTGGTCCAGTAATACAGAAATTAATGGTAATGGATACCTATTCTTTATGGTGACCTTGTTCAAAGCTCTATAATCAATGCAAGTTCTGAGTGTTCCTTCTTTCTTTGGCACAAAAAATAAAGGTGATGAAACTGGAGAAGTAGAATGCCTAATAAACCCTTTTTGCAACATCTCATCCAAATATTCTCTAAGATGCTGGTTCTCCTTCTCAGTTAATGCATAAATACGACTACATGGTAACTTGGCCCCAGGTTCTAGCTCAATCACAGAGTCATATGAACGATGAGGAGGCAAACTTTCCGCTCTTCCTTTGTCGAACACTCCAGCAAATTCTACATATGGTGCCGGAATACCCGCACCTACCGTTCCTATCCTTTGAATGTCAGGTACCTGATCTGCTAAGCACATCGCAGGACCAATTTTTTCCTCCAAATGCTCTTTACACTTCTGACTTTCAAACACCACCTCCCTCTTGACCCAGTCAATACTAGGATTATGTAATACCAACCAAGGCATTCCTAAAATGAGTCCAAACTGAGGTGCTGCTATCAGATCAAACACAATCTCTTCCACATGACCTGATCAACACCTCATCTGCATGTGTTGGGTTTGTTGACAAATAGGACCCGAAATCAAAGGAGACCCATCTACTGACTGTACACCTTCTACCTGCAGTTTATCCCTCAAGGGTAAGCCCAATCTCTTGGCCAAACTGATGTCAATAAAATTCCCTGCGGCGCCTGAATCCACCATGGCTGACACCAGTTGTTTTGTACAGGCGAATAGTAAAGTTACCAACAGGTACACATGAGAGTTATTCTTTGCTACAGTATTCACTGCCCAACTGGGGAACCTACTATAAATAGGGCCAGACACTGGAGTCCCCACTTCGGCCGGCCCAATCCTTTTCCCGACTCCACCTTGTTCCCTTCACTGCTCATTCCTTTTTTTTGAGTATTAGGACAGGTCCGTATATAATGTCCTGGTTGACCACAATACAAACATAAGTTATTAAGTTTGCGCTGCTCTTTCTCTGCCACCGACAACGGGCCCCTTACTCCCCCGATTTGCATCGGCTCACCTTCACTACTTCTCATACCCCTACTCTTGTCCAGTCGTACAAAAGCATTGCCTCAGGTCTTTTCTTATCTACCTTTCACTCATTGATACGATGATCTAATCTCAGTGCTAAATCAATCATTGTGGTGCATGGCGTAGGTTGTGGTTCTACTTGAGCCATAGCATCTTTTAATTTCTCTCTCAATCCCTGGTAAAACAATACTGTCTGTTTGTTCTCAGGCCAATCTGTCTCAATGACTAGTCTGTTGAACTGAGTCACATAAAATACCAAATCACCGGTTCCTTGTTCCAAGGCCAACAATTCCTTATCTTGAGCCAATATAACTTCTCTCCGGTCAAATAACCGTCCAAATTCCCCCAAGAAACCATCCCAATTATATAATAAAGGGTTGTCCTTTTGTACCAATGGCATGGCCCATGCGGCCGCATCTCCCGTCAAATATGAAATTACAAATGCAGTTCTGGCCTGAATGGTTTCAAAGGCTGTGGGTTTACACAAAAAATGTAATCTACATTGTGTTAAAAATGTCATGTATTTCTTGGGATCGCCAGTAAATCTTTCTGGGGCTGCCAACGGTATATTACTGGGTGTCTGAACTATTACCGTGGACATTCTTCCAGTATCGCTCCCTGTGGAGGGACCAGCACCCTCCAAGGGAGTGCGCTGTGCCACTAAGCCTTGTACCTGAGCCTTTAGATTATCTGACTCTTGCCTTGCATGTGCTAACTCCCCTTGGATATCCTGTAAAGCTTTTAGTACCTCTGCTAATGAGGGAGGATTCGGCTCCATTTGACCTGGGTGGTTCAAATACCCCAATTAGGGGGCTGATAATTCTGTCAAAAACCATAAGGGATAATAGGGGATCGACCTCCTCTCCCGAACCACAGAAGCCGAATGAATCGACCCTCCCACCGTGGTTGGCACGGGCATTTGAATATAATATCACAGCGAACCACGTGGAAGCCAATGGGGGGAAGAAGGAATTAGGGAAAAGGGGTGGATAGACAAGGGAGAGAAGGGGACATAACATAAAATTCACAATTGTTCCTCATAACAACCTACTAATACCCTGAATTCTGAATACCTACTCCTGATCCTACACCTATTTCAGAATTATGCATAGTATACCTAAACCTCCTCCTGAAACCTGATTTTCCATATTACACCAAACATGAAGGATGGCCACAAATAACAATGACATGACCCCACAGTAATAGCAAACGGAATGACACAAACAAGAAAGCTGCTTCCATGATGAATAAACGTGAACACATGGCCCATTGGGCTAGCAAAGCAGTAGACAAACGTGAAACTAACCCTGCCCTTAGTAAAGCAGGCACATGAACTTCACAGAGACTGTGACAAAACTCTGCCCACACTGAATGAACGTAAATGAAAAGTATGCTCTTGTACTTCAAAGAGTTTCAGTTCCTAAGAAAGGACTGCGGAACACATAGCGGGATACATATTAACAAAAATGTCCAGGGAAATCAATAGCCTTGCTCGTGGACATAACAGACCAGCTTCAATGCAGCCAGCCGCTAAAAAAATCACAGATACTCCCGTGTCATTTAACCATAAGAAGAAAAACACTTATCTGTGTGTCCCGGCGGCTCACAAGCGCACCCGGACCTCTTGAAATGCTGCAGTCAGCTGCCGTGAGCTGGAAGCTCTCACCGCCACGGCACGAAACAGAATGCAATGTTCTCGTTACTCATAATCGAGAGTTCGAACGGCATCGCTGCTTCCTTCCGATTTAATGAGTACACGTGAAGATCAGCATGCCGTATTTTCACCTGCTGCTCCCACATGTCGTGGCCGCCCGTGCTGCATAATCAACAATTATTAGCACCAGTGCAAGGGTGGCCAACGGTTTAATAGCTGTCTCAATTACCCCCAGCTGCTGTCTCAATTATCCCCAGCTGGCGAATGGCGTGAGGAGGGAAGAACTACTCCCGCCCCCTCAGCCTACTGGGAAATGTAGTTTCTTCAGTTTTCACAGCTAATTCCTATGGTACGTTCGCCGAGGCTTGCCCCAATTCCATTTCCTGACACTCTTCGCCGCTATCGTGACAGTCCTGAGTGTACTGCTGTTGTAGCATATACTGAGTCAGAGTATATTGTGACCGCACATCCTTTAGCAGTGCGCAGCGCTTCAATTAGTGCTGTCAATTCCGCTGCTTGAGCTGAGTAGTGAGAGGGGAGGCGTTTCTGTACAATAACCTCATATTCTTCTTCTTCCATTCTTACAACTGCCGCCCACACGTGTTTTTCCCGTTTCACTTTCTATCGATGCTGAACCGTCCACAAAGTATATTTCTCCCTCCTGTAATGCATTTTCAATTGCTTTGGGAATATCATCTTCTTCTCCCTCATATGTAGCACAGTCATGTGTCTGGATATCTTCAACTGTGCATGGTTCTGTGATGAATGTGGCTGGGTTCACTGTCTTGCACCTGACCACATGACTATTTGGGCTCGAGATTATCATCTCGTAGGTCGCTGCCCTCTGTGTTCATTTGGACCTTTCCAGAATTGCAAAGAGGGAGTGCTCTGCGTATAGGGTCACTGAGCATCCCATTACAATGGTTGCGCTTTTTTCTACTGCGAAGGATGCTGCAGCAAGAGCTTGTTCGCACGCGAAGTGACCCTGCATAACTGAGTCCAATGTGCCGCTGTAATAGGCCAATGGCTGGTGACCTAGTGATGTCTTCTGTGTCAATACTGCGGTCATTAAAATGCCATTGCAGTGGGAGATTAAGTAAAATTCCCGGTCATAATCAGGGTTTGCCAAAACTGGTGCGTGTGCAATGAGATCCTTCAGTTTGAAATTGTCAGAATTCCTCTTCACAGACTTGACCCCGTAGTTTAGAAGAAGAATTCTTCCCACTAATGTATCCGTCTGAATGGTATCAACGCATATCCAAAGGAATCAAGTAAATGAAACATTGGTTTTCCCCCGAAACCACCTTGGCTGCAAAAAGAATTAAGCACAATTAGTATCTGTTATACATGAGGCTGAAGACAATAGTAAGATACTGTGCCCAGACTAACCTGACTAGTAAGAATACAAGCTTTTTGAAAAAACTACCACGATCAACTTAACAGCTGTCTCCAATTAATTTCCTGTAAAAGAAGCAATCTCTATGATTCTACCATTCACAGTAAACAGATGAGCAGAGTGTAGATAAGAGTAACAGGACACAACCGTACCAGGGAAATCCCAGTGAAGAAATACTTGAAGGAAGAGGAGTATACTTTGGTCGATTGGTCAGAACACAGTGGAGAAGTAAAACTCCTTCTTTTACCTTCTTGTAAAGCGCGAATGTAGAACGAGTTCCCCTTTGCAGGAGATGCTGTTTACAGTTCCTGATGTGCAGCAGATGTTGCTCTGACTCCCGCGAAGCTGTGCAGACAACCTCTGGTCTCCAAACGACCGCGTACGTTGTTCTAAATCCCACAGTGCAGCGGAGGCTGTCCCACGGCGCAGCAGAGGCTGTCCTGCGGCGAAGCTGAGGCTGTTCCGCGGCGCAGCGGAGGCTGTCCTACGGCGAAGCTGAAGATGTTCCGCAGGGCAGCAGAGGCTGTCCCACGACGCAGCTAAGGCTGTCCCGCGGCACAGCGGAGGCTGTCCCACAGTGCAGCAGAAGCTGTCCCATGACGCAGCAGATGCTTTTCCAATAAACTTTCTGCTAAATGTTCTGAGCAAATTAGAGTACTTGAACGAATTGACTTGAGATTCAGGACGCAGACAAAAGGAAGCAAAATCCAAGGTTAACCAAGTTCTGTCAGAGTCTTAAACCAATGCGGGCAAAAGACAAAAACCGAAGGGAGACCAAGACGGAATCCAGGGACAAGAGTACAAGTTTGTAACCAGCGAGACAGAAGTATATACCTGAACAGACAGGGGTAATCCAAAGCCAAGTAGATTCCAATATCCAAGGTCGAGAAAGCCAAAAGTTCTCGTAATACTAGAAAACAATGTCAAAAAATGCTTAATCAGAAGCATTGAGAAACTGAGGAGGCTGGGCTAAATAGCAGGATCACGTGATCAACGTCGTGATCTCAACTGAGCCTTGCGTCTCCCCAGCAATGCATCGCCCAGCTTCCATGGCAGTTTCCAGTTGCCGCGGAAAGCAGGACTTTGTATGAACCTAACCCGCCGTCCAATGCCCCTCATTTGGTTGTTTTCTCCTCGGGATTTTGGACGTATGAGAAGCACGTGAGATGCTATTTAAACGTTTATGCATGACAGAAATACTGTGTCATCATGTCATCTGTCCATTTTAATGGGACATTATTCTTTTATGCTTCTTTCAGTGCCTGTAGCAAAGGGTGTGTATATGCTGCATAGTCAAGTATCCATGTGCTGCAGTAATTACAGATGCCGATACATTTTTACATATCTTTTACTGTTTTTGGTATGATCAGGTGGCGTATGGCTGCTGCTTTGTCTCGTAGTATTCTTTTGGCATCTTTTGAAATTTATTGTCCCAAGTATAGTACCTCTGCTAGGCAATATTGTAGTTTGCACGTGTCCACCTTGTACCCTTTTGTGGTCAACAAAATTAACAATGTGATTGAGTCTGCAATGCACTGCTCTTCACTTTTACTACAGACGAGTAAATCATCTACATACTGTATTATCGTGCTTTCTACATCAATGTTGCCAAGATCTTCATGAAAAATTCTATTGAAAATGCTGGGGCTCTCACAATATCCTTGAGGTAACCTGCAATGTTCGTATCTGTTCCCCCCTAGCGTAAATGCTGTGAGGTACCGGGAGCTTGGGTTAAGTGGTATTGAGAAGAAAGCATTCTTCAAATCCACTACTGAGAAACACATGGCCTCTTTAGGAATGCTGCACAATATTGATGCAGGGTTAGGCACTAATGGGAACTCTTTCTGTATGACATCATTAAGTGGGCGTAGGTCCTGGATCATCCTCCAAGCCCGTCCTTCGCTTTTTTGATCGGAAAAATCGCTGTGTTGCACAGTGAATTTGATGGCACTATTATTCCTTGTTCTAACAGTGTGTTTATTGTTTCTCTTATGCCTTCCCCCCGCTTCCCTTTATAGTGGGTATTGTTTTACTCTAGGTGGTATGGCACCTGGTTTTAATTTTATCCTGTTTGGCGTAACTTCCTGTAATAGCCCTACATCATGGAGGTTTGTGGTCCATATACCTGGCTGGACCTTTTCCATATCTTCCTCAAATATATTAGGTGGTACATTAGCACTGGCCATGAGAGGGTTGTGTATCTCTCTGTGTTGAATCATGATGTCACATGGTACGCTAATTTCCCCATCACTCTCATTGTCAGTGAACAGTTCCTCATCAGTTAAGTTGCGCAACAGTATGTTTGGGTCTATGCACAACACTGTTCTCCACTCGCATCCATGTGTGTCCAGTCCTATCACTGCAATACATTTGTTTGAAACCTGTACCCCTTCTAGATCAATTGACAGCACTGTTCCTGGCACAATATCTGTATTTACAATTGGTCGGAAAACAAAATCTGAAGTCACCTTCCACTCCTTTCTTGTTATCTCTGGCACCACTTTGGCTAACACCCTGATACCATAAATGAACATATCCGTGTCAATGGGCACCGCAACTTCATTTGTCATAATCAACATGGCCCGCACTGGGCACACTCCTGGGGTGAAACAAACTATTCCAGGTCAGTAAAGGAGATTGTCATGTTGAATTTACTTAGGAGATCTCTTCCCAACAAATTTATTGGCGAGTCTCTGTGATACAGTAAGGGTGCTCGCACTGTTTTTCCCCCCACCGTTATGTCAAGATCTTTTGTGTAAGGAACTTTTAAAATAGACCCAGAGAACCCCTGCTTGATGAATTGTTTATTGCCTATCTCCGCCCCGACTAGTGGTTCCTCTTCTGCATGTAGGGTGGTGGATAGGACTGGACACGCAAGTGCTTTCTGTGGGCTGTCCTAATCTGCATATGTCTCTGTTTCTGGAACAGGGAATACATTGTCTCCCACCACCACTGCACTGCAGAAAGGTGCCGGTGCGCCGTTTGTAGAAGTTGCAAAAATATTAGTGTTTGCATTGGCCATAGTGTACTACCTCGCCATTTGTGGTGGCATACCTCTCTGCTGTGGTTTTTGTGGGTGTTGCTGTCTTTGTTGCATTTGTGGCTCATTATAACATTGTTCATTCTGCCCATTCCCTCCCATCGGTAACCCATATGGACTGCCTGGGTGTGGGTGACCATACTGCTCTTCGTTTCCCATGGGGGACTGTCCTTGATAATAAACCATAGGTCGCATTCTGCATTCTCTTGAATAATGCCCCCACCTCCCGCAGTTCCAACACGATCCTTGTGGTCCCCCCCCTCATCCCAGGCCCGCCAAATCCTCTGTTTCCCATTCCTCCGAATGCCCCTCTTGGTCCTCTGTACCGACCTCATCCTCTTGTAGGACTCCCTTGCCATTAGGGCCCTCCATACTGCACCTCTACGTCCCACTGCTCCTGCCCATTTGCAGCCCATGTTGCAGCCATTCTTGTTGGCGCACTTCCTAACCCTCTTCTCCTTCGCCCTGTCTGTCAGTTGATGTTGTTGCATTCATCGCTGCAACCTTCACTCATTTATTTTGCACTATCTTTGCCTTGTATGCCAACCTTCGCTCTGCTATCTCCTTTTCTCTTTCTTTGATCCTCCTACACTGGTGTACAATTATGCTCTGAATCTCAGGCCAGCCCTTGGCTTCTATCCCAGCTACTTTATCCAAGGCCTTCTGTACCTCCTTTGGGAGCCCTTTTTTAATTATAAAGTAGAACAAGGCAGTAGATTGGTCCCACGACGTACCCTGAGGTCTTGCAACCGGAGGATGAATGGCGTAGGCTCCTCCTCCTCTCCCATTGTGCATTGCATCACTAAGTGTAAGTCTGGAGTGTCTGGAAACGTTCTCCACAATGCATCCCATACTTGAACTCTAACGTTACTGAATGCTGATCCATCACGGCGGTCACAATTTGTAGTCACTCCCGGGAACCCCGCCTTCACCCACAGTGCGTCTGCTTTATCACCAACAGCTGACACCAACACACTCTTCATGTCCCCTATAGCTAAAAGAACCTCTGCTGTGTGCTTTTCAAATGTGTGTATTCACTTCCCCGCCCCACCCGAAAGTGGAGGTAGGAGTTTCAACAAGTTATTCTTGTCCATCTGTGCCCATGGTATGTAGTGGGGCCTTCCGGCTCCATTGTGTATCAGAGGCATTTGTAGTTTTGCTTTTTCTCCTTTCTTACTTACCGTTCCCTTCTTTGTTTTACTCACCAGCATGTTCCTCTTGGTCAAAGCGGAATGGCAGCGGAGAACCCGCCGCTGCCGCTCCTTCTACGTATTCATCTAGATCACTCCATACTTCCTCTACATTTTCCTCTGACTCCCTTTCTCCTTGCCCCTGCCCTCTCTGGCTATCTGGGGTTGCAGGTCATATTATTCTTACAGGTTTGCCCTTCAAATGAAACAGGAACTTGCCTGATTGCCACTCTTGTTCCTGACCTTTTGGGATTGGCGCTGGTGGGGACGGTGTAGAGCCCCCTGCAACACTCGGCGGGGGTGTGAGGTCAACAGCCGTTAAAGGTGGTACTTCTCCTCATCCTGGCAACATTTGGCCTTTATCACACAATGCCCTTAAATGTGTTATTTTCATCTGTGCGTGTGCAAGCTGCCTGTCTAGGTCTCCTGTTAACCGTGCTAGGTTCACTGACAGGGCACTAGTTGGGCTGTATAGCCCACCTGTTTCATATGGAGGCGGGGCCCTGGCTGATGTTGTTCTCCGGGTAGCGGGTGTGGTGCACGCTGGCACATACAGAGGCTCAATGTATACTACCGCAGGCCTTGTTAGTAACGGTATATTTTTGTGGGGTCATTCTCTATCGTGGTTATCGTACATTCACCTCCTGTGGCCTCATCTCCTCCCTCCTGACCCTCCTTCTTTTCAATCATTGTGTCCTTACTTACCTCGCCACTGGGTGCTACTTCGAACATTCGCCACAAATCTAGCACCTCTCTTCTTTTCTGCAACTACTTTCCCCTGTATTTTGCGAGTAGGTGTGTAGATACTAGATCCAATACCCTTTTATCAAATGACCCTCCCTTCGGCCAGATAAATAGTACACTGTGTCCTTTTATTTTCACCATCATCATGATACATGATGATCATGATACTTTTGTATTTTCTCACTATACAAAGGGAGATGCTGACAAATATGTGCTAATGGTGTGGTTCATCCCATGTTGACGTATATTTTTTTTCTTACTTGTGTTTACCTCTTTTTCTGTTAAGAAAAATGCACTGTCAACTACTTAACAATCTTTGCAACACCTCTACTCAATCTTGTTTAACTCTTGACACCACACATTTCAACATTTCTTTTTACTTACACCCTTTTGCTGGAACCACAAGTTATGTTCAACATGGAATATTAATTATTCTCCAATATTTGAACTATTTCTGATCATCAATCACAATTTTCGTTACCAATATCTCTCATTAACTGTTATGCTTTGTCGAATCACAAATATAGAGGTACTTACTGACAAACCAACATGTAACAGTTTAACACATATAACTGTTAAGCTGATCGGCCCGAGAGGACCGCGTACCTGTAATCTTGGTGGTTGGTCTTGCTGAAGTCGCCAGTCTGGAGTCCAGGAACTGATGAATTAGCGGCACGAGGAATCAGCCCCTCCACCACCCAAAAGAGGAACTGGGTGAAGGTTGGACCGACCCCCAATGTCACGATAAGTATTCGCCAGATGAGCGTGACTCGAGGATTGATGGCTCAGGTTGGTGATACTGTAGTTCTGGTAGAGCCGATTGTAGATATCATGAATCTTCCGGAACCAATGTAACAGTGAGGTATTACAGTTGATAGAAAAGTCCGGTTGGTGCTGATAGTTCCAGAGGTTTGCAGGATTAGGTTCGGAGGTAGGCAGAACAGGAAGAGAGAGAACAGCTGGAGGCTCGCTGGTACTGGGCAAGTCCCGGGTAAGTCTGAAGATGGGCAGACCCAGTGCCGACAACAAGTCAGGGCTGGAGGCAGGCAGGCTCAGGACAGGCCCCAGGTAAGGCTGGAGGTAGGTTGGCTCAAGACTGGCCACAGGTAAGGCTGGAGGCAGGCTGGCTCAAGACAAGCCACAGGTATGGGCTGGAGACTGGCTGACCCAGGACAGGCCACAGGTAAGGGCTGGAGACAGGCTGGCTCAAGACAAGCCACAGGTATGGGCTGGAGACTGGCTGACCCAGGACAGGCCACAGGTAAGGAATGGAGGTAAGCTGACCCAGGACAGGCCACGGGTAAGGAATGGAGGTAAGCTGACCCAGGACAGGCCACAGGTAAGGCTGGAAGAGAGCTGGTCCAGGACAGGCCACAGGTAAGGACTGAAGGTAAGCTGACCCAGGACAGGCCACGGGTAAGTGCAGGAGGCAAGCTGGCCCAGGACAGGCCGCAGGTAAGTAAGAGGCAGGAACAACGAGGCGAGCGAAGCGAACCGCGTTGAGACGCGACTCGCTGTGAATTGCGGCCTCTTTTATGGGCCGCCGGCGCCCGAAAGGCCTGGGACGCAAGCCGTTCCGTTTCCGGACGCCGGCGGACCCATAACGAGGCTTGAGAAGCAAGCCCCGCTAGGGAGATGAGTTCGGCCCACGGCGCACGCGCGGAGCCGAGAGAGAGGCCTTCCGCGCATGCGCCGAAGGCCGCCAGCCCTGTAGCCCGCCACTCCCCTCCCGGCGAGCCCCCGGAAGCAGATGCGCGGATAGACTCGCCAGGAGGGGAAGAGAGCGGCAGACCCCCGTCTCCCGCGTGACATAACAATAACACATAGAACATGTAACATGAACTATCTTCCTTTTATTCCCCTTTTTTAATTATTTTACTTTATTGCCCCTCACTCTTGTTTTCTCATGCACTCCCCACCTCTGAGCCCCCTCTGGCTACCTCTCCGAGAATTCTGTTCACACAGAAAAAGAGTATTCTAAATTACTACGCTGAGTCTACTAAATATATGAGACTCCTACTTTTTTCTCTTTATCTTAACTTGTTCCCTGCACTGAACGAGACAATGATACGTGGCACCGCCTTCTACCCTGTTCGGGCTAGGCTCCTTATTTCTCTTTTCCTCTTTTTACCACAAAACCTAATGGTCATATAAAGGGTAGATCAGAAAAAGCCTCAGTGACCCTATTCACACAGACCCTAAACTTTTATCCCAGCTTTTATAATTTTACCCACTCCTCTATCTGTTCCCCTTTTCCCAAATTCTCTTTTCTCCTTTGAAGGTCTCACAACCGGTACTCACGTGTTCAGTCGGGTGGTCCGAGAGCCACCGTTCACGGTCTATCCACAATCTGGTCCGCACCCCAACCAAGCCGTGGCCTGCCTTGGCGAGCAGTTTTAAGCAGGGTATTTGGCAAACGGGATCCCTTGTACCCTCTCGTTTGTGTGCACAAACTGGTCAACCGTGGAGGTGATGGTTTCGATGGGGGGCATCCCAGATCTTGCTGCACGGCACGGGGTCTCGGGGCACATGTCCCAATCACATCAGGGTCACTAAATGTAAAGGCCCATCCCCCTCTCAAACCTGCAATGCAAAGAAATGAGACACACCTCAACGGGGAATGAGACTAAGAGAACAGGCTGCAAGAGTTAGTTGTCTTTTATGTAAAAATTGGCATCCAGAGAACTCTGATTCCCGAGAGCGCTCTGGCAAACAATACACGTACAATTGATTATAAGAGCAAAAATCGTCATCAATGATGCAAACATAAAGATTACAAAGTATGCTGTGGTTGGACACAAGTTTGCGTTGCCTATGGATGTGTAGGTGCTGCTCCCTCAGGATTGGCTGTTCGACTGGCGGGAGGTGAGCGTCACAAGGTCCGGGCGGGGTGAGGGTCAGGTCGCGTTGAAGCAGGACAGGCACTAACTAATCTAACATGCGATACTACCATTAAACATGCACTAAATAACAATCACTACAGCTCCTTTGAGCAAATCATCATAACCTATAAATTGTATACTTATAATCACACCATTATTCATTAGGACTTGTATGGATTATCAGGACTTGGGGGTCTTGGCCCTTGGGATAACATTGTTCATGGGGTTGGTCTGGGCGCATCAAAGAAACTAGGGGGCATTCTGACGTTTGTTAGTTCTAGAGTGCAATATACTGTGACAGAGGTCGGATTGGGGTTGGGGGCACAGTGAGGTGGGCTTCATGGCAGGGTCGCGTATCTGGTACATCAAGAGAATACCTTGCCGGGACACAGGGTTACACAGGAAGTCATTTTCCAACAGCAGGGGTAAGAGGACCCGCTTAAAGCCCAAATCCAAGTGCATCTCTTGGTATGATTCCGACCATAACGCCTTTAAACGCGCTGCAAAGGGGAGAGAAGCCTTTTCGTATTATCGCAGTGAGACCTAGTCCAGAATGGAGTTGAGGGTGCAAAAATTGGATGCCAAGTGTCTCTGCAACAGTCCCATCTATGCCATCATCAGCATGAGGGCTGGTCATGAGCATAAGGGCAATGGAAGCGTCCCCCATTGTTGGTTGAACAAGAGATGCACATTGTACTGAATGCATGAGTGGGGCCCAAACGACCCGTCACTCCCACACAACTAGACTAATACACAGGAATCAGTGAAGGAACTCAATTCCATTAACAAACGCCCCTGCCAGAAGCAGCAGGATGGAGAGCTCATCATTCACATTTACCAGGTGAGCCTAATGGGCTGGTATGTGCCCACTGAATTCACACATTGGGTCGAAGGGTTAGGGAGATACCATAGTCACCTATCAGCGCACTCACTTTTCCCCATATCCACACAGGAGCAGTGCCACTGATTGTCACCGCCCACAGCTGATTCGCATGGGACAAAACCTGAAGAGGGTGATCTAATTCCACGGAGGGCTGCAACTGTGCCCCAACGCCTCCGCAGAGACCAGGTGAGTGTAACAGCTGAGTTGTTAGATGCCACAGAGATGCAGGCTCTCTTCTTAGAGGGGACAGAGAGTCTGTACTGCCTTTGGAGTAGGCGGCACCCGATGCCCTCCACTTCTTCTCCGCCACCCTACTCTTGCGTTTCAGGGCGGCATGGTCGGAATCATACCAAGAGATGCACTTGGATTTGGGCTTTAAGCGGATCCTTATGACAGGGGCAAAGACATGCAGAGTGTTAGAGAGATGGAGGTTAGAGAGGGCTGTGTCAGCGTGTGAGCCAGCCAAAGGTACGGCAGGAGGAGACAAATTAGTGGCAAAATTCTCAACTGACACACGCTCCATGGGTCGGATGACGAGAAGGTAGGTGGTAGTGCTGGAGTCGGCTTGACCTGCATGGAAGAGAGAGAGAGGTGGGAAGAAAGTAGAATGTGATCGCTCCAAGAGAGAGGAGTGGTGAGAGGGCTAGAGAAGGGGTTGTCTGAGGAGATCTGAATGTCCAGGGTGTGCCTTGCAGAGTGAGTCGTGCCAGAGGAACAAACAGAGAGAGAGAGAGAGACTGAGAGAATCGCAGAGGTTGCGAAAGAATCCTGAAGAAGGGCTGGTAGCATTCAGGTGGATGTTCAAGTTTCTGAGGAGGAGAAGTTGAGAGGTAGAAGCAAGGAGCGAGGCGGAGGGGTCAGCCCACTCAGAGAGGAAGAAGGTGACCTGGCCAGGCAGCCTGCCGATAGTTGCCATAGTGAGAGAGAGGCCAGGAGAGATACAGAGACTGCAGACAAGGCATTCAAAGGTGCAGTAGTGCTGCACTGGAGTTATAGAAGCAGGGATCCACTCTGGGAAAATCAAGGCTACCTGCCCACCAGGATGATTAGTTCTGGGTTTGGAGAGGATTTTATAGCCATTGGGAAGGAGAGTGTTGAAACTTGGGACAGAGCTGGCTGTGAGCCAAGTCACGGTGAGACAGAGTATATCCAAATCAAGCTCTTCCAGGAGATGGCAGATGTCAGAGGAGTTTTTGACAGCTGAACGAGAGTTAAGAGTAGCGATGTGGAGCAGGTTGCCACATTTTAAGGACTTCCGGTGAGGGGTCCATGCCGGAAGTAAACCCTGCGGAAGTGTTGTAGGTGCCCAAGGATTGGCATAGGAGGAAGGAAGAGAAGGCAGGGTGGTCAGAGAGGGAGAAGAGAATGCCACAGGGGTGGCAGAGGAGGGAAGCAACAGGGTGGACAGAGAAGCAGCAGGGGGTGCCATAGAGGTGGCAGAGGAAGGAGGTGGCAGAGCCGGCAGAGGAGCCAGAAAGGGGTAAGAAGGGATAGCAGGAGAGGAAAGGAAGTTGATATGGTGCGGGAAGCATCTATCAAAGAGGAGGAGATTGACCTGAGGGCACTGGACCAAGATGGTGCCATTTAAGTAGACATTAAGGATGGGCTTAGAGGAGTGGAAGTGGGCCAGGAGTGCCCCCCACTGGGTGCCACCATTAATGGGAGAAGAGGAAAAAGGAGATATAACAGAGTTCATGTGGGGGGTCCATAGGCCTGGAGAGGCACGGACAAATAGTATGTTGGTAAGGGTCTGTCTGGAGGAAGCACTGGTATAGGTATCAATGATATGGAGGTCTGGTTTGGAGAATAGGGTGTCCTTCTTGAGCTTCTTCCTGCCAGACTTAGTGAGAGGGATAGGATAGTCAACAGAAAAGCAGTTAGAAAAGATAGGTGAGACAGATAGCACCCTAGTGGGTTGCAGGGAGGAAACAGGGTGTGGGTGGTAATTATAAGGGAACCCAGGCAGGGGAGGCGAGGTTGCGCATGGTGGGTGCAGACAGGAGGCAGGCACAGTGGAACACACAAAATTGAGGGGGCAAAACAAAGAACAAGATCAATGGACCTACAAATCAGATGCAGTACAGAACCATCAGAAAGAAATGAGCACACCAGGGAACCTAGAAGTAGAGAATTCAGATGTAGAACAGAACAAAGGCAGAGCACAACAGGGAACCTGGAGGTAGAAAATGCAGAAGCAATACAGGACCAAAAGCAAAACACAGGGAACCTAGAATGTGAAGAATGCTGGCAATTGCAATGTGATGGCACAAACTGTGGATAGTAAAACAATATCAAGAACTGTAGAGAGCAAATGCCAAGTCAATACAGTCAACAAGACACAGAACACAACAGAAACCTAGATGATGAATGCAGGCAATGCCAAGTAATGCCAGAAAAACAGTGGGGCATGAGACAGTGTCAGAATAGTACACAATAGATCGAAGAGGGAAGGGGTGAGATGCGAGAGGAAGGAAGGGAAATGCACAAGAGGGGGAACGGAACAGGATGCAGGGACCTATGATGATGATGCCAGGGAGTGCACACAGCTAGAGAAGCAAGGGAGCTCACCCGCCAAATTCTGCACGCCAAGTTGTGGCCTAAGTATTTCAGCACAGCACAATACAACACACCCATATTTGACTTTCCCAAAAGGGGGGAAGAAGGGTACATTTTTGAGCACAGCACAATATAACACACCCAGATTCGACTTTCCTAGAAGGGGGAAATGGCTGTGTTTTCGGGCACGGCACAATAGAACAGACTCAGATTCGACTTTTCGAAAAGGGGGAAAAAATTCTATGTTTTGAGCACAGCATAATACAACACAGCCAGATTCGACTTACCTGATCAGTCGCAGCAGGTCGACGGCTACAAGCTACGTGCGACCACGGCGGACACCGGTAGACACCACTGGAGCTGTCCTTCGACTCTGCTCATTGACCAAGGGGGCTGCCACAGCAGGGGGTGCCTTGGGTGGCTGATTTAAAGGGCCTGCCAACCAATGGGAGTGCTGTGGGAGGAAAGGAGGGGGGAGGGCCAACAAACAAGGAAACAACTGGGACAAAGGGATGGGGAGCGGGCACACCCCCACTGCGGCACAAGAATCAAACTTTTACAAATGCACAATTTACTGTGCCACGGATCACCTGTCCTCTTCCCAGCACCGCAGAAGTTGACATTGCCGTTGCCGTTGCCTGATGATGGTGAGGATGGCCTGTGAGGACAGAGGGAGAAAACACATGTTGGTGCATGCTTACCTGCTGTATGAGCAGGGGTTCAGGCCCTGGTTCCTCCTGGCCAGATCAGATCCATACAGGAATTGCCCTTTTCTTCGTCTGCCCTTTGCATTCGGATGCCCGGGCGAAACACGCCCTTGATCTAAGGGTTAAGGGCAGAAAGGAAGAGGCAGGGCTAAGAAGGTGGGTGGTGCTTAGGCCAGGTGACCTAGATCCACTTGCACCTGCTCCCCAATTGCAAGGAAAAGAGGAAAAGAGGCTTGAGTAGGGAAAAAGAGCAGTAACCAGGAAGGCACCAACAGTTTAAAGTGATTGACAGGTGGGTGGGGATTAGGCCAGGTGACCCAGATCCACTTGCACCTGCTCCCCACCTGCCTGAAGGTCCTTTCCACCATTTCAACCCATTCCTCTTTGCTCAGGCACCTGATATTGCACTCCTCCTTCCATGATGTTCTTCTTCCCTCCTGTCACCTGATGCTTCCTCCCACTTCTACCACTGCCTTCTTCTCCCCTCCCACCACATGATTCTCTGCCTCTCAAATTGAGTCTCATTTGCACCCTCCCCTCCTTCTTCAATCATCTTCTCTCTTCAATTATGCTTAACACCAACTCTCTATGAAATATACTCTTGCCTTCCTCCAAACAACCTCACACTATGGCATTCCTTGCAGGTTTTTATATTCCCTTATTACCTCACCATTGGCTGGGTTTCGCACAAGTGTTTACACCTGCTGTTGCATTTGAACTATGGTACCAAATTGCTTCTCCCTTTATTTATTTATTTACTGTATTGTGCATTTGTTTAACAAAACCTTAAGCACATCATACATTTCATAATAATATTTCATAACATCATCCATTATATACATGTTTATCAAAGTAAATCATTTCATAATCACACATTTCATAAAAATCAATTCTGATAAACATTATGGATCTCATGATCACTCATTTCATAAAATTGTTCTTAAAAAAACAATACATTATTGACTAATGTCCTGGCTTCTCCCTTTTTGAGCATTCTAATCCTGGTACTGCAGCAATTTTCTAAAGTTGATAGCTGTCCACAGCGTTAATAGTGTGGTCTGCCAACTTGGTTTTGGAGATCAGGTGTTCTCACTGAAGTGCCTGCTTTTTTGGCTCTGGACATGGAGCTGATGTTTCACTACTTCCTTGTCTGAATGTCTGCATAGCACAGGTGGTGTGGGGATTCTCCTCATAAGGCTAATTTCTCTATTCCCATAATAGGGATTGTGTGTGCTATTGTTTCTGTTGCTTGCGAAATTTCTTTCGAAGAACTATTCCCACATGTAGGAGTACCTGGGTGGTTGAAATGCTCTGATGATACATGTGACTGTTTCCTGCTCACTGGATAGGAAATCATTGGAGTGACCAGGGGATCCTCCCCATGCCACATCTGGCCTATCTTCCACTGGATTAAGTGTGGCTCATCTCCCTATGAAATCCCACTAAAACTCCTGACAATATTGTATGGAGCCTCATCACTGAACTCATCTGATTCCTTGTCTGAAAATGTTGGCACTAATAGCACATCATTTCCATGCTGTTAGTGGTTTAGAACCCCATTTGATACTGCAATTGGGGTGGGCAAAGGTACAGGTAGATTTAAAGAGGTGGACGTGAGCATGACCCTCTTGACATGGGGTTTACAAAATGCATTAATCTGAAGTGAGTTTACCTGCCACTAGCCGTGAATGGTGCTGCGGGGTTGGGATACAGGTAGGAACTGACATGGTGCAGATGGATTTGACTGCAGGAGTTTAAATTCATGTGATGACTGTGGCCATTGTAATGAAGTGCAGGTGATTAATCCTAGTGATGTCAGCATGGGGCTGGGAGTCACTTCTGTGTCACTGTAACTGGATTTGGGGGCACTTGCAAGGAATGCATGTCACAGTCTTTAGACATGCTTGACATACGTTTCATCTGAAGACCTCTGAGTTTGTCAATCGCTGTGTACATGAATGGCTCAATGTCGGACTTGCACGGTGCTTCTCTGGCTACCATGTTGTATGACTCGTAGACCTGGTGCTGTGATGAAATAGCAGCATGGGTAGATGGCTATGTAACACTTTTGTTGGCCCAGTACAAGAGGTGGGCTTGCATGGTATTTGCATGGTGTGCTTGACTCCGGTCTATTAGACCTTCTACTATTTGGGTTTCATTGTGTAGGGCGAGCAGGTAAGGAATGGTCCTTCACAGGCATGTTTTTGCTGAGCATGTCATACTTGATTGGGTTTGGGGTATCTCTTACTATGATTTTGTTAGAACCAACATTTCCCTGCATGCAATTGGTGCACGTGTGCTAAAGGGATATTAGGGCAATTTCAGCTAATGGAATTTTTGGGCACAATTTATAAATATCCCTCCATATTACATAAATTCATATGCACACATTGCTATGGTCTGTGAACTAGTAAAGGTTGAATATATTTGAGTTTTGTATTTATTCTCTGCTGGATGTAGATGCAAAAATATATTTGGTAATATGCATATGGCAACAGTGTGTTTCTTCTTATCCTGCACTCTTTAACAGTCTTTACCATTTACCACATGCAAACATTTCAGATTATCCACATGTGGAGATTGCATAACCACAACCATAGAGGTTTATTGTGATTCTGTTGTATTCACCACAATGGGCCTCATCCTGAGGCTTGCGCAAAGGGATTACCGGCACCGGTAAGGACACCAGTGCCGGTAATCCCTTTGTGCCCTATTCTGAGGTACCGTTATTTGCATCTTCCCCATTCCCATTGAGCCTATGGGGCTCAAATGGGAATGGGGAATAGTATTTTCAATGGGGACATACCGGTCCTGCAAAGGTCCGACTGGTCCGGTAAGTCCCCATTGAATGAGGGTGGACTCGGTACCGTTATTGGAGGCAACCATGGCGCTATTAGCAGCATGGCTGCCTCCAATCTCGGAATGAGGCCCCTGGAGTTGCTAATATTAGAGTTTTTTTCAAAAATGCAGTTCTGGTCAACTCCAACGACCAGATGTCCCCCAAGGAAGACAACATACCAGAGCCGAACTGGTCAGTAAAAACCTCAGATGCATACAAGGCTACAAAAGGATCAACCCACACTTTGTCGAGGAAAGCATTCATTTGCTTCTCTGCTTGACACCACCCTAAGCCATTAATGACTCTGCAAAAACATGCAGCATTCTTATATCTGAGGATTTGCAAGATAAATTCAGAATCTTTTGAAACAGGCGAGCACGTTGAAGTCTTGCCCAATTTTTATACTCTTGTTTGGCATTTTTAATCGAGGCAATATGAGAGACTAAATCGACCCCACCCTGCCTCTTAATTACTCTCATCGTAGACCTTAAAACCCTTTATTCCCAGTTTAATTGGATTGCAGGCATGCAGATATTTTGTAAGGAGTCTCTGAAGAACACCACCTGTTTTCACTTTACACTGAACATCCAAGAACTTTCACTTAACATTGTTATGATTATCTAAATTAAAAATGTTAAATTTCCAAGCTAGTGTGGTTACACTCAAAGTCTGGGTGAGGTTCTTTTTAAATTGTGCTACAGAGTGGACATTCAAAGATATCTGGTTCCTTCTGGGATTAACATACAAATTCCGAAAATCACACACTTGTCCCATAAAAATATCAACCCCAAATTCTGTTGATTACATATGATGGTCGCTCCAAGAGGAATGAGAGATTCTCAAGAATTTACAACAATGCAATAGAAAGTCATCAACATAAATATATTCAAGAACTGAATCAGATTGATCCCTATGCCATGTGAATTGGCTGGGGATATCCCCATCAACCGCTCCGATTAACATCTACAGGCCAAGACCAGATAAACAAACAGACCAGCTAATGCCATATAGACATTTGGTAAAACACAAGAGGTGGTGGCTGGAAGGTTTAGAATCAATTGTAACCTCTTGCATTGTTCTGGGCAACCCTCCAGACCATCATTCTTCACTTGCCAAGCCATTACAGTAGGGGAAATATTCATATGCAAATCGGGCTTGGTCCCACCACAAAAGAGGCAGTCCAGCCCAAAGTGCTAGGTCACATCCCTTCTGCAGAAAACCACAAGCATCCCCAAGTGAGGAGTAGCTTGGGTCTCCAGGCTCCTCAGGCAGAGGACCCACGTCTGGGCATACCTGTCCCACTCGGGGTGACTATAGCAAAAAACAAGAGGTGATGGCTGGAAGGTTTAAAATTAACCTTAAACTCTGGCATTGCTCTGGGCAACCCTGCAGCCCATCGTTCTTCACCTGCCAAGCCAATAAAGAAGGGAAAAGACCATATGCAAATCAGGTTTGGTCCGTCCTCTCAACATTTGGTATTCATGTTCTTAAAAGAGGGAAGGATTGATGAGTCCTTGTCTAAGCTATTGACATTAACACATCTGCAATAAGGTCCCCCACAACCAGCAGAAAACCACCCTCAGTCTTCTCCATCCACTCAGTAATAAAAATAGTAAGAACTTCCAACAAGCTTTCCAAATTGCAAACACCAATGTGCCAGTATAAATGAATAATCAGCATACATCTAGTGCCACACGAGGTGACCAGTTTAAGTTCCAGATCTAACGCCTCTTTTACTATATTAAAAAACTTGACTAACTCAAGTCACAAACATGATTTGATAAGAATCATGAGGCCACCCGCTGGCCAACCACCTTTGCTCTTTCAAGCCAGTTGAAAAGAAAAAGCATAACCATCCAAGACTGAGCAAGTGGTCAGCCATGTTTCCTGCAGTAGAATGACCTTATGAGCTCTCAAAATCAACCCTGCAGAAGGATTATTGAAAAGATGAAAATTGCTGCAACTTTTCCAGGACACCAGACTCAAAGATTCCAGACCACTAAAGATGAGGATGTGGAATCCTGGACCTATGTCTTATGTTTGACAGCAGAGGCCCTGCTAACCATTACCAATCAGGGTAGTCCCCATTCGGGATGGAATGACCCTTGACCATGTGCACATCCCTAGAACTGTGGACCCCACCCCTTAATGAGATCACAATTTCTTGTAACTCATTAGGTACCTGTTCACAATAACCAGGCAGATTCCTAGTATTTGGAGCTGATGTAAAGGGTGACATTTTGTAACCCAATTGCCTAAGAGGCAAGAACTCCCTGAGAATGGCATCTTAAATGTTTTTTGAACGTATATCCAGAACAGCTGAATCAGTTCTAATAGAGTCAGTAAAATCCACCTTATCAATGTCCTTCGTGGAAATAGCTCTAAAGTTTGGCAATTTGGCCACAAGTGCCCAAATGCAAGATCTATTCAACATAAAGCAACTATTTTCAGGAAGGAGGCTCTCACCCAACAACTTATTCTGGCTAGAAAAAACAGAGGGCTTATTACTCCTGGCCGGTTTAATACCCAGGTGTTGAATAGACCCTGTAAAGGCCCTTTGGGTTTCGCCCGTCCTCAGATCGGAATTGACCAGTAGCACTAGACGTGCCTTTCCCATGTAGACACTCTCCTGCCGTTCACTGCCTCCAATGCCATAAGAATCCAACTTTGATTCAACTGGTGGGACAACAGAAGAATCTAGAAACCTCCCATCTGATTGCGGTTGAACCCTTATGTCTCCATCTTCACCCACACTAGTTTCTTGGCGGTGAACAGGATTTAAAGGATGAGCCACATCTGAAAAAAGTTGAGGTTGTGAAATAAAAGAATCAAGGTGCATTTGCATAGAAGTCAAGACAAATACTTTAGTCAGCGTCTCAGCTTTTGGAGACTGTTAGAGGATTATTAGCACCTCACACATAGAAGTGTCCACCTCCTCCCCACTGTTAGCAGATAACAGCACCTCAGCACTTTGTTCAGACGACACCCTCTTGTTAGTATCAACAAATTCATGCAGGTTTTATGGACCTCAAAAAATGGCCTTGAGCATCTTTTAACACTTTTTAACTCTTTGTATAATGTGATTTTTGTTTTTCTATTTGGTTATATATTGGCATTACTCCAAAATAAGCTATGAAAAGTTAAAATGAGAGGACTTATTTCTATAGTATTTAGGTTTTCACACCTCATACTACGTTTTTTCAGAATCAATATATCTATTACATTTGTAGTTCTTCAAACGAATGTTCTCTTGGACAGAGATAACACATGTATCTAAAAACATGCTAATCCAAACAATTGAATCATGGTTCATACAGATTTATTATGAATATGTGATTTGCAAATTCATACCTCACAAACACATTTAAATTAATGGATTTCTTCATTTGCTCTGGTGGACAAGATATCCCTCTGTAAATCCTCTTCCTGTATGCATTATATCATGTCAAGTTGTGATATATGCAAAACTAAATCAGTAATGTATTCTAACATTTGGGTGTTAAGGCTATTGAAATATCTTCTCACCAATCTCTAAAAACCTCAGTCCATATATCTATTGATAAGACCACGAACATATAATCTGACACGTTTCAGCATATTATTGTATTGCTATTATACTCCTCAGGGTGACAATGAGCCTCATTACAACCCCTGGCGGTAGAGGCACGACTGCCATTGGAGTTGCATTTTTTCAAGTGCCCAGAAATGGGCAATTACCGGGTCATTATGACCTTGCCGGATCTGGTATTTGCCCATCCCTTGGCGTCAGAAAAGATTCTTCCCCATAGGGCTATTTGGGAATGGGGAAGGTGGATGTACAGGCCCTGTTAGCAACGGCCAGGTGCATCTGAAATGCTGTGCTCGCGGGTGCCTTTCATACCGCCAGGTCAGCACAACTCAGAGTTTGCAAGCTTACCGGTACCGTTGTATCTGGACCGGCAAGCTTGTAATGAGGCCCAATGTATCAATTATTGCACTGTTGTGATTTCTTTTTGTCTTAAACATCTAACTTGTCTCATCAATTTATACAGCAAAGTGATTTGCTACAGTAACTGATTCCTTGAGGAGGAGAGGGGACAAGATGACTTCAAACGTCTTTAAACGTATTGGGCCTCATTACGAGTTTGGAGGCAGCCATGGTGCTATTAGCACCATGGCTGCCTCCAAAGTCGTGTCTGGGTCCGGGTAGTTGGAATGGGGATTTACCGGGTCATTCCAACCTTGGTGGACCCGGTAAATCCCCATTCTGAAAACCATTCCCCATTCCCATTCGAGCCCCCATAGGGCTGAATGGGAATGGGGAAGGAGCTAATAACGGGCCCGCAAATAGCGGGCCCGTTATTAGCTCCCTGGTCCCGTAGCGGCTCCCGCTAAGGGCGGCTGGTAAAACCAGCCGGCCTTAGTGGGACTCGCTAAGGGACCTCGGAATGCGGCGGTAGGGGGTTAACGGCACCGGCATCCTTACCGGTGCCGTTAACCCCTTGCCACCAGCCTTGTAATGAGGCTCCAGGTCTCTGGTACCTAGCAAACTGTCTAATATGTTTTTCAAAGGAGATCCAGTAGTCTGGTCAACTATTCTGATGATCTTATTTAAACAAATAGTGACTTGTGAAACCTTTCCTATCTCAAAAAGGACTTCTCATATAGACCCTATTTTTTTAAAAAAGCTCTTGATTGACTCCAAGCGCTATCATCCTATTTCCATTTTGGATGCTGATAGCAAGGTATTCGCTTCACAGCTTTTGATTCATCTGGAACATTGGGCTAATGAGATGGGCAGAATCAGAAAATGGCAAACAAGTTTTAGGAAACAATGTGCTACCAATTTGAATGGCTTTGCCCTCAGGTCTTTGCAAGAGCTGGCGCGGTCGAAAATTATGCTTCTGTCTATGTGGCTTCAATTGTTTTGTCCGCCACTTTTTTAACACAGAAAATAGGAAACATCTCTGGACAATACCTGCTAAGTGGGGAATCCCTGAAGGACTATTGTGATTAATTTTTGGCCTACATGATCGTTCAAATAGTCAGGTGAAGCTAGATCAGTAGGGCACTCTTTCACATAATTTGTGCACACACAGGAATGAGGGAGGTCTGCATTTTGGTGCCCTGCCTCTTTAATATTTATTTCTCTGATTTAGATGAGATTGCGGATAGAGTTGCATTTGCCTCTCCGAAATTGAGGTTTTTTAGTTTGTTTGGCTCGCATATGCAGATGTCTTTGTATTGTTCAACTGCACCCCTATTGGGTTGCATAGATTGGTTCATGCATTTGCTGCATTTTCTCAAGTACATTGTTAAGAATTCATTCTGCAAAAAAAAGAATAATTCAATATACAGCAACGGCAAAAGCTAACATGACAAATTTTACATGGTGGAATGGGCCTGAAAAACTGGAGATGGTTATGTACAATGTTTCCCTATAGCGTGTAAACCACATAAGTCTCAGATTGAGGATTTGAGGGTTGATGCATGGAATTTTGTGCTGAAATCATGCAAAGGCTGCTCGCTGAGAAGGACACTGTGCGAGCCTGTGTGCAGAAGAAAAAATGCATGTCCCACCTATTCAAGGAATTGTTCGCGCAAAGTAACCGTATTCGCAAGTCACGGCTGGAATGCCCCCGACACGCCAGCACGCACAGCAAAAAACTGCCAGATCAGATACCAGTGTGCTCCCCTCTGGGTGCGAATACACACACCCCTCAAACAGCACGTGGGATCCCCTGGAAACAGACTTGCAACTCGGGCACCCTGCGCGGGGTGCCCCATAACTGATTCCGACTCCTCAACAATATGTGTATAAAAAATCGTAACTCTGCAATAACTCGGGAAATATGCATGCAAACCCACGTAAAATGTTCCTGCATCCTGCTACACTGCTTACACACACCTCTAAGTTACATCGGAAGCCCGATTGAGTACACGCACCCCGAAATCCGACATGCAACCCCACCTGTGTGCTGACAATCCTATGCGCATGTGTGCTCATGCCTGCCTTTGGGTGGCGGATCATATGAATTGAAATTCTGTGCCCTTAGGAAGTAGATTTTCTTCCTAAGGGCCCAATTTGTGGAATTATTTTCACGTTTCAAAGTGACTTTGCAATGCTGAAAAGTGGCTTTGCACTGCCGACACAAACCCTGATTCATGGAACTGTGCAAAGTGTATTTTTGTAGTGCAAAGTCTGTGCAAAGTCATTTTGTACTGCAAAAATGACTGTGCACTGACTTTGCACTTCAAAAATACACTTTGCACAGTTCCATGAATCAGGGTTTGTGTCGGCAGTGCAAAGTCACTTTTCCGTAGTGCAAAGTCACTTGGAACCCTCCAAAAAAATTCCATGAATCGGGCCCTAAATTTAAAGGATTTGGCCCTTGGCTGCTATAAGATTTGAACTGGGGATATCTTCTCTTATGGTTAGAGCAAAGTGGAAAATTCTGTCATTATATTAAAATGTTGAGCCCTGTCAAAGACGCTGTATGCAGACCTGAATACTATTTTATTGTGGAAAATAGAAAGATCTAAGAAGGTTTTTGCTGAGTATTCTGATAATATCTTAGCTGAGATAGGTATGAGTAGGGCTGAGTTTGTAGCTCATGCTGGTAAAACTAAGTCCTTCTATCAGATGGACTGGAACTCCACTTTGGATGACTTTCGCAGCTGTGAATTGCTGAGACATCTTTCCTTTGATCACAAAAGCTATTGCCCCGTACCTGAATGTTTACCTTAACAGATTTGCCTGCAACAAATTCTTAAGATTTTGGTGGAATTTACACTTGACCAGACAAATCCGCAAAATCCGGAAAAGGTACAAGCTAATCGTTGCTGAGAGGGCCCTCAGTAGGTTCTGTAATGATCCAAATGAGTTGGAGTCCTTTAAACATTTATTGTTTGTACGTCCTGTATTGACAGCCTTGCATACTTAGGGCCTCATCACGAGTTGAGCTGTATTCCCGGCTGTAATACCGCCGACTGTAATAGCCCTAGCACCGACCGGTCCGGCTGTATTACCGCCGGATCACGAGTTGGGTGTTAACGGTAAATCCCCATTCCCCATTGGGTCCATTGGATTCAATGGGGTATTTTCAGGGCTAATTATGCGGGCTAATACAGCCGGAGGTAATACAGCAGAAAACAGGGGATTTTCACCTCCAGAGAAAGGCTGGAGGTAAAACAGCCCATTTAGCGCCCAACTCGTGATAGGGCCAACCCTTAAATGCGGCTGTAATACTGTTACCACCGCATTTAAGGGCTACAGCCCAATTCGTGATGAGGGTTTTTGTATTTTAAAGTCTTGTCCATTCAATGTACGTTATTGATTGTGACCTTTGATGGCACAGATGTTTTATTGGTCACCCTTTCTCTGTAGTATTAGCAATGGTGGTATTTGTGAACTAATAGAATAAATAAAAATAAATAAATATAAATAAATAAACTGTTTAAAACTGAGTGGCCTGTAATCAGCTATGCTGCTATTTTATCTTGGAATACAGGGGAATTGTTATGGAAATGGCATTGATGAATCCATGAATGTATTTGTTGTGTGTTTCACATTATGATTTTGTTTGCTGATCAATTTTACATAATTTGTATGATTGTGCTAGGGTATTTTTTTGTATTCCTGTTATGATATATTTGTGAAAGGTTATGTGTTTAACCATTAACAATAAAACATTGATACAAACAGAAAGATATTAGAAGTGGAACCTGTCTACAGGTTAGTGGGAGGAGTCTGTGAAAGCGCCTACAACATGCATTTTATGACTTTTCATGAATTCACATGACTCCCCATTCCATGTTAATGCTTGATGTTCCCCTTTTCAGCTACATTATGCCTTTTTAGGCTATGTCATGCAATGTCAGGCTAAGATGTGACAGTACACACACTAACGGCCTAATATTTGTACGGAACTGGCCAGTTGTTTCCTTCTGATTGTCCACTGGCTTCTCACAGATGTTCCAACTGTAGTGCGGCCATGCATTGTGTGATGAAGCAATGCGGCGTGATACACACCATGCACTAGCAACTGACATCGCCAGTTAATCATCACATCACAGCCACGCACACGGCATCTACAACATTACTATGCTCACAAATATGTGTAAAGGATCAGTTACTCTACCAAACTCTAGTTTTCACTGTAATTAAATGAACTTCTTTAACTTTTAAAAGACTGGTGCAATCTAGTTTGTGCAACAAGATTTATGTATATACAGCAAGAACTTGCTTCTGGAGCTCTTTATTAATACATGGGATTTGGTCAGTCAGGAAGGGGGGTGATGTCTGTGGCTAATTGAGAGATGGTGCATTTTACTTCAGGCAGTGCTACTTTAAGGCATTGCTGTTAGCCCTAAACTGAATATTCTTTCATTGTGGAGTATTGCAAACATCCTTTAAAGAAATTATCCGTATTTACAGGAGTTGCAATGTAGAGAAACATTGCTAGAGCTTTTGGATTTTGTTTGCAACAGTTTTAATTTTTCTAACTTGCTTGATTCTTTTGTATAGGGGCAGCTTTATTGAACACATGCTCACATACAACCTGGTTTGGAGCAAAAGATGACATAAGCATGTACAATTACTATAACTTGTTTTGGGAAGGGGGAAGTATTTGGGATGCGCTGGGAAACATGCTTGCAGGGTCTTGCTAATTATTCAGGATGGGACAGGGGTGGGTATGTGATGAAAGACACCACCTTCTTGGACAGTGTAGGAATTTTTGTTTTGGTGGCTTGAATACATGCTGTCACATGGCTTGCTTGAGTGCAGTAGCTGACACAAGCATGTGAATTTATTTCGTTATTAACACACTTTGGGGTCAGTTTATATAAAACACTAACATACAGTGGTCTACCAATGTCAGCACGTATGTGCTGTTGAGTCACCTGCATGCAGTTTTCATCTTTTACAAGGCAGAGTGCAAACGTGAAATGAAGAGTAATACAAGGTGAAATTATCTTTACTCTGCAGCTTTGCTGTCCATCTTGTAAACAAAGTAATTTCCTTCTGTAAATTATACTTTGCAGACATCACATGCCAGGTGCCAAATGGAGGCAGATTACACAGGAAACCATTCCTTTTACACATGCATGGAAATCTCATGCAGATATTTAAAAAAGTGCACTTTCAAAACAGTGGTAGAAAGCATGGTGGTTATCTCAACTCCACTCTGTGCCCCTTCTTTCCCTTGAAAACAAATGAAAATTGCATGGACTGTTAAATGAAAGCAAAAAAACTCTATGGGCCTCGTTACAGTTATTATATACCGGCAAAAGTGCCCTACTGTTACTGGTGCCTGATATCCTGGTATTATAGCGATATTCCAAGTGCCAGCAATGGCGGGAAATCCCCATTCCATTGAGTGCCATAGGACTCATTGGAGGTAATTGCAGCATTATTTTGCCAGTGGGGGCCTGATTTACCAGCAGCTCAGGGCTGGAGGTAAATCTGCACCCCCACCGGCAAACTTGTGTTTTGCCGGGTCAGACAAATTGCAAGTGCCAGATTTACCATCAATTATTCCCGACTGGCAAAACTTTCATGAGGCCCAATATATTGCTTTTACGCTTTTACTTACAGCTAGACCCACTATAAAAAGACCCTCTTTGATGAAAGCAGAAAAGTGTTTGGAAAGAGTTGGGAAAACGTTGTTTCCAAATGTTTGCTATCTCAGTTGTTCACTAGTCCTGTCTCATTTCCTGCAGCCAAATAAAGCACCCAAAAGAAACATGGCCAGATTACAGAAACTTTTCACTGGTGCAAGTGGAAAGGTTGCACAGTATTAGCACTTGGGCAAAGTTTGCCCTATTTTTAAAAACACTGGGACACATCAAAAAACGAATTTGCTGGATCTCTCTTTAGGCACCTACATTCATTTTGACCCAAAACCTGCCAAAATGTCACTAGAATTTTACCATCTTATGTGAGACCTTCGTGTGGCAGGGTTTGCATCTCTGTACAGGCCTAGCTTCTGAAAAGGTTTATGAGCCACACTGCAGAAATATTACACAGGTGCAAGCTCAATGTTGCTTAGCTTTATCACTAGAACACACACTGCCCTAGTGCAAAAAAAATATTCTTTCAAAGCATGTTTGCATCAGGGCCACACCTCCCCTTCTTTTAATAGCCTTCTATATTATCACCAGGGCAACGTTTGTCCGTTTGGAAACATGCAATAAAGAATACTTGTGTGTACTGGAGGAATCTTTCCTATGTTGTTAATAACATACAACATTGTACTTGCACCAACATAAAATTTCCAGTATCTGTCCCCAGTTATTTCACCTCATTCACAAGCCCCCGTGGATTGTGGTGGAACCCGTGGGCAATCATGGATGCATTTTTGGGAGATGCGACCTCTATCTATGGCCACATTTTCTATGGTTGTCTTAGTGATGAAGAGAACTTTGAAACAAATGCAGTACTTAATGGACAAAGTCATTTATTTTGAGGAGGTCTGGAGACGCAGCCTCACGCAGGCTCGCCCCCGCGAAATCTTGCGACGCCGTGCATGTGCAGAAGACAGGCGTGAGGCCTGGCATTGAAGAGCGGGATGCGGACAGAAGCAGAGGTGCTCCGCCACAGATCCTGCCTAAGAGCGGATGCCACAGCACCCATAACTCCCTGCACAGCTGTGACCCCACTCCCACCTTGACTTAAGAAACACTCAGGCCTCAAACAATCCTTGTCTGAAGGCCCACCTGCTAATGTACAATACTAGTACAGCTTGTTTCATGCCCAGCAGGGCCTCTGTGTCATTCAAGCAACTGTAACCTTGCAGCAATGAAACACTTCCAACCTCCTTAGTGCAACGTCTGATTTAGAGGCCATTTTAGGAGGTTTTCAGAAATATAAGGCCTGGTTTAAAAAAGTGTTGTATAATGGCATAATCCCATTGGAAAATGCTTTGCAAATCCGGCCCACAGTCTCTTTTATTAAGAGCGAGGATCATGCTTTTTCCACTATTTTTGGTGGTCTGCAACTTATTTGGGAAGCTAATGTGCATGCTTTTGCAGCGATCCATTTTTGATAGTACTATTTCTCTGATTAGAAATGCTTCATATTCTATCTCAAGGGAGGATGTATGTCAGTGCAGCTGTAAGTGGTAGCTTCAGGAAAGGGATTTCTTTTCCGGGTTAATGGGAAGTGGTTGGTTATTGATTATGCTTGGGATCCGGGCTTTTTGCACATGAAGGCTATTGGTATCTCTAGTGCTAGAACATCAGAATGTGCACTGCTACGGCTGAGCTACACCGTCTGTAAGTTGCATTTGAAAAGATGGGATTGGATTAGAACAACTGACAGGATGACAGCAGCCAAACTCTCTTCGACTTTCTTAATTTGCGATAAGCCAAGATCTTACCTACCCATCTACCAAAACAAAAGTCCAGATTCTAAAGTTAGAGCAAACTTTCTCAGATTTAAATTAAACATCTTGCCTAGTTTGGAAATCGTGCACATTTGAGACAGCATTGTCTATCCGAATGATATTTGACAGGAGTGTAACATGAATTCAAAGCAATCGACTAAACATCTTCTGTTGATATGCCCAGGGACAAGGGAATTAAAGTGGGACAGATTAAAAAGATGTGTTCATAAAGTAGCATTTTTGGAATCAGAAGTATTTTGGGAAAGAATTGTATCAGGAAATTAGGTTTTTCTCATGGCAGAGATTGCAAAGATTCTGAATGTTTTAAATGTGGTAGATCAAGCTGTAAGAATATTCTAAGATTGAACTGTGAAATGTTTAATATGTTCTTAAATTTCTTCATTCGTTTATGATGCCTTATCTTCTTTCTTTTTTAGTTTCTTCTCCTTTTCCTTTGATTTGTCAAATTGCCAATGTCCCCAGTTTTGATCTTATACAGTTTTAAATTGACATGCATATGCTTTTTATATACTTTGTAACATGTGTAAAAAGTCGAAATTTGGTTAATTCACAATAAAAAAAAAAGTAAGTCGCATTTAGGCACAGGCAGATGTCATTCATCCATTGCTAGATGGGTGTCTCAGACCGGATGAGATCATAGATGGGTAGGTGTGCCTATGTTGTAGGTGGGCCCTTATCTGATTGGCAGGTTAAAGTGAAGGGTTAGTGAAGTCATAGGACATAGGGCATGAGTACATTTTAAACAACCAGTGGACAGGCATGAACCTTGAGGGTCCAACACGTCTGGGCTGAAACATTCAAAGTGAATTGTCCAATTTCCACTTGCGCGCTACGTTTTGAATTTCCACTTGCGCGCTACGTTTTGTCGGGAAGACAGTGATCTGCTTCTAGTATGCTCCATCCATTACTATAAAGGATGGAATCTGGGAGAGCAGAACAATGTAAACAACTGCATTGTAGGCTGCTAAGAGATCCAGCAGAATAACGGTGGCCGTTTTGGTTTGTTTATCTTCCAAGTTGCAAAGTCGACTTTCTTCAGTGCCTAACCAGGCAGATTTGGTGCCTCTACCCGGAGAGCAGCCTAGTCCCTTGCTGTTGGTCAGTGTGTTCATTTCCATAAATGGCTGCAGATGTTTAATGGCCAGTTATCCAATGAGTGTTGCCTCAATGGGAAGTTTGATTATTGTTTAATTGTTGGCAGCGGAAGTAGGTACAGCATTGGCTTGCTTTAGCAAGGGTATTACCAGTTTTGAAATACGTGCTGCCAGAGAAGGCTGCCTGACGAACAAGTAACTATTCCACATGTCAGGGATCAGGGCAGCCAAGGAAGAGGTTAATGGTTGTGTGAGCTGTGGAGAAAATGAGAATGCTCTGGCTTTAGAAGTTGTCACGTTGTAATTGTTATAATGAATGTCATGTATTCAGCGTGGGTGGGCCAGGGATATAATAAGCAACAGTTGCATCACCTTGCCCTAAGCCCATGCCAAGAAGCAACCAGTCATTCAGACAGCCCGATGTAAAGAACAACACACCCCTGCATACTACTCCACAATCTCACCATACATAACATGCATGCAGGAACCAGACTAGATCCCCACAACAACTCAAACTCATCCCAGGATATGCTCAGGACAGCTCTCTCCAAACTCCACACCTCAATAGCGTAGACGCTTGTTCACACACACATTGTTCTTCGGATTTCGCCAGTGCTCTGCCTTCAATAGCATAGGAGGCAGGCTGTCCAGGGCCAGAAAGTAGAGTCACAGAATGACACCTTGTCAACTAACCAGATGCTACATAAATTGCAGGTAGGCATTCTAGCTAGTTACATACATCTCTGTCTCATCCGTTGCAATAGGTCAAAGTGTGTACTCTTGCACACACAAAAAAACTACTGTCATTTGCAAAGTGACCCGAAGCAAAACTCAGAGACAGTGGAGCCGAGATCAAATGGTTTACAGATTGGAGTGAATATTGTAGCCACAATTAACAGATCACTGGTACAATGATATGATTGCATGGGAGGGGTCTTAGCTCAATAAATTGCATAATATATTCACAAGCTAGAAGAGTTCTAAAAATGTTGTTGACATTTTAAAAATTCATCAAAATATAAATGTTTAAACCAGGAATAAAAGATACAGTTTGTCTGTAGTCTTTATCATCACATGGGTTAACATGTTCTTAGGAACACACACATATTTGCATGAGGAGTCAAACAAGAACACCTCATTCAAAATGCATTAATCTACTGTCCTTATAAACAATTTACCATGCGAATATTCATTCTAAAACCAATTTCTATTATTTAGAATTGCAGTAAATATGTAACCATGCCGCATTCGTTATTGTTATTCGTTATTGCTTTTTGAAGTGCGATTTCAGGTTTATATATTTTGAATAAGATTCTTAAAATAGTCCAGAGCGGGAAAGAAAGTAGTTACAAAACCATATTCATTTGGATTCATTTAAAACGCATCATTCTAAGCACTTAGAAAGATGCACGTGGCAACAGTTACAGTCACCAAGTCTTCAAGTATAAATGAAAAATATATCAGGTTTAAAAAATAAACGTACCCGTTATTTTGCTTGAATAACTATTTTGCTAAAATACTTTATTCCGGCAAGAGAAATATCACTCATGAAAAACGTATATACAATGTATCCTCAAATTTTCTGAGGCAGTCTGGCAGGCTTGATGTTATTTATTTTTGTTGTTCACATATGCTCAATAATTTTGCACTGCACTGTAATGCATCCATATACAAATTGATATACGGCAATAACTATGAAGAACAGGAATAGAAAGGCACAGCATGAGTCTAATTCACAAAAAAGCTCTTAGATTATTCATGGAATTCTTAGTGTGGTGCAAAGTGACTTTGCATTGGTCCAAAGTGACTTTGCACTGCCTACAAACACCCTGATTCACAGAGCGGTGCAAAGTGTATTTTTGCAGTGCAAAGTCACTTTGCACTGCAAAAGTACTCCTCGCACCACGCTAAATGAGCGCAATTCACTGTGCAAATAATAATTTTGTGGTGCAAATTGACCATGTATGACACAAATACACTTTGCAGCACTCTGTGAATACACTCTGTGAATCAGGGTGTTTCTTGGCAGTACAAAGCCAGTTTGCACTGCCCTAAAAATTCCATCAATCAAGCCCGAAGTCTGTGCAAAGAAGCTGATTCACAGAATGATATGCGCACAGAAACCTGCAGTGCAAAGAAAAATGAGTAGCGCCTGGCACACCCAAAACACGCACCAAGGAAAAAACTAACAAGGAACTAACATAGCTCTGTCTAAGTACTCGATGCCACAATGTAAAGTGTGACAATGGCCGGACCAATGGAAAAGAACTAATCAAGGACTACTTACCAGCAATCACCTATTGTTCCACTCCTCTACTGCGACCGACAAGTCCTCGTCCCAGTACCTCCACTAATCTGTGCCCCAAAATCTGCATGACGCTATGGCCATTTCCCATCCAGACAGTACTTGCCCCAACAAAGTACAAACTCACATTCATGCCCCCCCAATGCACATCACCCCAATGGCCACTCTTCGATAGCACATTGCTGACACTTGCAGGCCGATTCATAGAATTTCACGCAGAAATCTCACAAGGGCCGCATGCCGAGAATAACACCGTGCAGGCCTTCATGCAGAAAGAAAAATGCATGCAACACGTATTCATGGAATTGTTCGTGCAACCATATTCATGAAGTCATGGCTGGAATGCTCCTGACACGCACACACGCAAAGCAGGAAACTGCCAGATCAGCCACCTTTGCGTGCTCCCTCGGGTGCGAATTCACGTGCCATTCAAACCATGCATGGGGTCCCCCATAAGCAGACATGCAACTCGTGGAGCCTGCGCGGGGTCCCCCATAACTGTTTCCGGCACACTGACAACATGAGTATGAAAATTCGTAACTCGGCAATAACCCAGGAAATGTCCATGTAAAGCCACGTAAAATGTCCCTTTACCCCGCTAAACAGCTTAAGTGCACCCCTATGTTACATCGAAACCCGGATTGAGTACACACACCCCGGAATCCGACATGCAATCCCACCTGCATGCTGAAAATCCTATGCGCGAGTGTACTTACTCCAGCCTTCGGGTGGCGAATCCTATGAAGGGCTTCCATGGGCATTTCCTAGCAGAGGCGTTGCACCATCGATTCCATGAATACGTCTCTTGCCGTGCAATAGTGGACGTGCAAGGGACTACCTGCAGGCCGTCGCTCAGAACAGCCACTTCTTTGCAAGTTAGTCCCCATTTCTGGTGTTCCGCCCCTGTCCCAGCCCTCTGCACAGGCCACGCCCATCCTCTGCTCGGAGTCTCGAGCAAGGCCCTCGACAACTCGCAGACATGCTTAGCCAGCGCAAAATCCACACAAGTCCAGGAAAAGTGCAGCGCATTCGATTCCATGAATCGACGAACAGAGTTGCGTGCACAGATTGGGTGCAAATAGCCAATTTTCTGCGCAATTAATTTCATGAATCGGCCCCTTTGTGTTGACTAAATATCAAATTTGCGAGTGAAATCCTTTTCAATCACTTTGCTGCAGAGGTCCAGGATGCATCCCCAGCCCACCTTAGTAATCCTCACCAACACAAATGTCATTGGCTACGACACTCTCTTGACTCCAGTTCACTGGATGTGACCTCCATACCCATTGAATTTAGGAACACGACAATTGGACTCCCACTGGATTGCTCTTTTGAAAGTGAATTGTGCTTTGTGTTACTTTTACACACCTTTTTGTTTCCTCCTTCAGCCTGCACCTGAACCTTCCTTCTCGCTGCCTTCCATTTGCCTGCCTACTCCCGCCCCACGTCTTTATCTGAATAGGCCTGTTGCCCGCTAGGTTATCTGAGGTTCTATCCCTCGAAGGTGCCGGCCCAGCCACATGCTGCGTCTGCCACCATGGGATAACTGCTCTGGTTCCTTCATTCTGCCGGATTGCTATTTTGAAATTGAATTGTGCTTTGAGTTACTTTCATGCAACTTGGCACCTTCTTGTTTCCTCCTTCGGCTCACACTTGGGCCTTCCTCCTTTCTACAGCCCCTTTGCTTGCCTACTCCCATCCCACCTCTCTATATGATTAGGCCAATGGTCCCTCATAGGTGCTACTCCAAGTGCAGCCCCTCTGCCAGTGTCACCCACTGCGGCTAAGGGCATTGGGGCAAAGGGAAGCTCCCACCTTAGCAGCTACAGAGGGTGTGTGCTGGTGTTCACCATGGGAGCATGCAGCGCACCCATCAAACAGCAGTGACTGGTAAGGTAAGAAAGGTACAGGCACGGGAGCAGCCATTACTGCTCCCTATTTATCTGTCCCTCCTCTCAGATTACTCCTATTAGCTAAGTTTACAGTCTGCTGCATGTCACAGTTTATGGTATCCACTTCTGGCAATAGGGGAAGGCTGTTTTTACAGTTTTGTTGTGTTTAAAAATGAGGCCCTTTCCCTTCTTTCTAGGCAAGTCACATCGGTCTGTTTTTACATTCCTGTTGTGTTTAAAAAGTATGCTTTTTCCCCTCTTCCAAGAATGTCAAACCAGTTTTATATGTGTCACCTGTGCCGAAAAATGTAGCTTTCCACCACATCTGGACCTTCTGTGTACCCCTGCTAAGTCTCTGTCTGCACTGCCAGACTCATTCTCTGACATTCAGCCCATGAAGCAAGTGCCAATTGCTGCTTTCTCTGCCACCTTCACTCCCCTTGCTACTCCTACCATTGATTCTCATTCTGACACAGCCCTTTCTAACCTTGAACTCTCCATCTTCAACACTCTGGACATCCTTGCCCCTGTCATGAGTATCTGCATGAAACCTGCCTCCAAGTCCAACTTCTGGTATGACTTTGATCTTGGCCAGTCTGAAATGCAAGTGCAGAGCTGCTGAGAAATGGCAGGTTTCAAGCACATCCTCTGACAAAATGGCCTGCCGCCTGCTCCAAGCTTGCATCTATGGGACAACTAACAAAACGGCTGAACTTTTACGAAATCTGCAAAGAACTTACCAATCCTACTGCAGTCTCAATTTCTCCTCTGCCTTCCCTGGCCCTCTGCACTTCTCTGGCCTATCACTTCATTACTAAAACTCAGGACATCCTGTCCTCTCTCTCCTCTTCAACACACCCTTCTCCCTCACCCCTTCTCAGCACCCCCTTGCTCCCGACCTACTCTCCTCTTTCTCTCCCATATAACCTGATGAGGTTTCTAGACAAGTCTGCTCTATGAAAGTCTCATCCAAAAAGGTGCTCCCCTGCTCTTCCAGAAATATCAAGGTCAACATTGCCTCCCTTGCTTCAGCTTTGGCTGATTTCTGCAATCACTCCTTTGACACTGGATCCTTCTTGTCACTCCTCAAGCATTTGCTTGTGCACCATCCAGTAAAAAAGCCTTCTGCCAACCCTTCCTGTCAGGCTAACTACTGCCCTATCTCCAGTACCCCCTTCCTGGGCAAACTCTTGAAGAAGCTGGCCATATTCCAGCTTATCCACCTCACTGAATCAGCTGGATATCTCCACAACCACCCGTTTGACTTCAGAGCTGGCAGGGGCACAGAAACTGCACTCCTGAACACCCATGGAGACTTGTTCTCTAATCTCGACTCCAACTCCCCTTCCGTTCTCATCCTTCTTGGCCAGCAAATAGTCCATTACCCCTATGAGCCACAGACTATGTCCTAAAACCTCCTGACTGCCATAGGACATAGTCAGATGGAGATCATGTGATAATGAAAGGCACACATGGCCAAAGACCCACAAAAGCACACATACAACAGCAAGCCATGACATGTTGCACATGACACAAAGAGACAGCAAACTGCTCGCACAGAATAATACAATATGTATGTATTAATGGTAAACTATGTACAGATTTGGAAGGAAAAAAGTCATATTCACACAAAAATAGAATAAAAGGAAACATATTACTACAGAAATATGTGCACGAGTCAGCAGACTAGTCCATAGAAATTTCAGTCAATGCTTGTGCCAAGGCCAATTCCCCCTCAACATCCGCCATCCTACAGGTGGACCTCTTGTTTCCTGAAGGGCCTCCATGATCCTTGACTCTATATCCTCTGTTGCCCTACAAGACTCCTCCAGAATGGCAGTCCATGCCAATCTCTCTGCAGACTCAGCTTTGGCCCTGGCAAGTGCCACCTCATGTGCCTGTTGCCTCTACTCACCATGCTGCTTCAGGAAATTCACCTAGGAAGACACCAAGGCATGTACCCACTGTCTTACCTCCTGCCTTACATGTCCCACGTGTGCAACTTGTTGCCTCCTCATGGCAGCTAATCCATCATGGAATGGCCTCCTGAGCACCAACAGCTCTTGCTGCCTGGCAATGTGTCCCTTGCAGGCACTCCCTCCAATTTGATGACAGTCTGCGTGTTGGCAGAGTAATACACCTTCACTGCCAACACTTGCCTGGGCTTCCTGTTACCCTGTTTGCTCCTGGCCAGGCTCTGTGACCACCTCATCTATCTCTTTACGGACTTCTTCTTCCACCAAGTACACAGGCATAACCAGGCTCTCCAAATTTGGGATAGGGGCTCACAAGAACCAAAGTTTTGGCTGACAAGGAGGCCTCAGTGGAGCTGAGTGGGACACAGATGAGGAAGAGGTAGAGGAGGTCATTGCACTGGCCTGTCCAGGGAGGCCACCAGCAAGCAGTGATTTTGCCAGTTGTGATCAGAAACAGCCCATCTGCCTGTGATGATGTGCAAGCAGCTTATGAGTCACATGAACAGCATCACGGGGAGACGCTTGCTGCCTCAAGCCACCCATCAGAAGCTCCACAGCACAGGTTGTACTCTCTTCTTCAGTCACAGCAACTGTGGAAATGGAAGGTACAATATAAAAATCAATCATAAGAGCCAATGCATGGTGCTCCCCTCAATTGTATCAGTAGCATGAAGTCATCATAAGTCAACAAACAAGTGTCTCGCACACACAATTCTGTCTCACAAGTGAAAGGAAAATGACAAATCACAATGATGAGACATACACATGCGAACATAGCACATTCACTTAGCCACATACACATGACAACACCTCATTTTGCATTCCAATAGCAGTAAAGCAGTGACCCAAGTGTATCCTGCAGGCATGGCCATGGAAAGGACACCTGGCCACATGTATCGTCGCTTCATAGTCGCATCACCATCCAACCACATCGTGTAACATGCACCCCTGCCAGTCCAACATAAAAGCATGCAACATGCACATGCACCCATTGCTGAGGATCAAGCAGCAATTCTGTAGGTCCAAACATGAAAAACTGTTATGATGACATACCAGGTATGACCCCTCACTCAGTGGCTTGACTGGTCCCAATGTTGAACCAGATTGTCAAATTGACAAAATGTCCATGACCAGACATCCAAGCACATCTGTTAGTTTCATCTGATGAGTGAATATGATGCAATCACCATTCCCTAATTCAACAACCCATGGAGGAGGTGTGCATGAATGTACTACACATGGGCTTAAAATCTCAATCTGGGTTGTGTTCCTGTCCGAGGCCTTGCTGTCAGCATCTCACATTGAATGCACACCAGTGTCCTTTATCACCCAGAGCTGCCTGAGCTCATTCCTACACCTGTACGCTTTACAGACCCTGGGCCTGGCAGTGGAGTGGGAGTGGAAGTGGAGAGTCCTGCATATATGGTGGTTTCTGTGCCTGCAACATGGCCTTCTACAATAATGGAGGCAGCAGCAGAGACTGATACCAGTGGGAAGGTTGTAGACTGCCAGTCAATGACAGTGCACACACTGGGACGGGCAGGGGCTTGGGCATCCCTGCTTGGTTGACCATGCACAGGTGGTGGACATGTGCCTGATGGACACTTGGAGTGGGAGGAGGAGTTGTTGCGTGCAACAGTACATCAGGGCGAGGTCTTGCAAGAGATGGCCAGGGACATCCATCGACTGGCTGAAAATGTCATTTCCTCCAATTCCGCACACACTGATGAACTATGCCTAATGTGGCAGGAGGGGGGGGGGGGCATGCCACACCAGAGACAGACAACTGGCGAGGATGACTCTACCTTGAGGATATCCCTTCATAATGAGTTTTTGGCCACAAGGGACGCCCAGCGGCACAAGATGGCCTCCTTCAGGCAAAATCTACATAAGGAGATGTTGGACACAGATTCCTTGAGACAATTGTCCATGAGGAGATGTTGGCCTCAAGGGTATCCCAATGGAGCAAACTCTCAACATGCGGATGGAGTCCTCAAGGGTCAGCATGCATGCTGAGTCTTTGGCCACGTATGATAGCCATTATCAGGACCTTGTTGCAACTGGGGCACTCATGCATGAATCCCTTATACAAGTGGCCCTAGCCAATAAGGACTCAGCTTTGGCCATGCATGGTCAGAGTGCACCATCCCTGGATCCACAACGGCATGGGGGTTCCAAATGAACCACACAAGTGATGCCATTGGCATGTCCCCAAACACCAATAGCATTTGTATTTGTATTTTATTAAGTTTTACATAGCACTTTTTACCAAAGCGCTTCACAAAGAACAATCAGCAGTACAATAAAATCAGCATAAGCAATTGTGTTCAAGATCAGACAGTGACAATCAGACAGGTGACTGAAGAAAGTAACATTTTAAGGAGGAGCGAAACAGAGAATAGGAGGTTATAGAGCGAAGAGATAGAGGAAAGAGATTCTAGTGAAGAGGGGCAAGCAGTTGGAAAGATTGAAAGCGAGATTGTGCACAAGGGGCACAGGGAACAGTAAGTAAGAAGTGTCCAGCAGAGCGGAGAGGCCGAGGAGGAGAATAGAATGAGATAAGAGAAGCAAGGTAATCAGGAGCAAGGCCATTAAGAGATTTGAATACTACACAGAGGAAGTTGAATTTAAGCTGAGAATGAAAGGAGAGCCATCCAAGAGAGCCGAGAGAAGAGGAGATTGAGTCACAGTGGGAAAGTAAACAAAGTGAGTGAATGGAGGAATGATAGATTGATCTAAGAGGGGGCTAGGCGAGAGCAAGGAAGACCGAATTGTAGGACAGAGCAGTAGAAAAGTCAAGAAAAAACTAGAGAAGAAACCAAGAGCTTAATGACATGAAAAGTAAAAAAAGGGCGAATTTTGTGAATATTGAAGAGGTGAAAACGACAGGCGTGAGAGCTGAGTGAGATATGATGGCTGAAAGAAAAATTAGAGTCAAGGTAAAGACAGAGATTGCGGGCAATAGGAGAAATTACCAGAGTTGAGGAGGGAAAGAGAATAGAGGAAGGAGGAGACAGAGGTGGGAGAGTATTAGCAGGAAAGAAAAGAACTTCAGATTTTCCAGAATTTAAGGTGAGAAAATGAGAAGTCATCCATGACTTAATAGCAGTAAGACAGGAAGAAAGAGTGGAATGGATATCATGTGAAGGATGAAAAAGAAAGAAAGAGCTGAGTGTCATCCGCATAAAAGTGATGTGACACTCCAAAGGAAGAGATAACAGGAGCAAGAAAGGAGGTCTATAAGGAGAGAGAAAAGAAAAGGACCAAGAACAGACCCTTGTGGGACTATGTGATTGAGAGGAAGAGGAAGAGAGCATGATTCCACCTCAAGCCATTCTTCATATATCCTGGTGTCCAGGAGTCCATAGAGGGAGTATGGATTATTTATCTTTTCTTGTTTTCCCCTGTCCAAGTTGGACTGTATTTCTTTTTCCCTCATGCTGCGGCCATGGCGCTTTAGAGGGCAGTGACTCAACTGCTCATGCTACTGGGCACATTATTGTGCCTGGGGAATGGACATGCGAACATGCTCAGTGAAGTCAACTGACCTGGTCCTGCGGATTGCTATAACCTCACACATACAGTTGCACATTCCAGTGAACAATGTTGTGTATGATATGTGCAGTATGTCATACAGAATCTTTTTGCCAATGCAATTTCAGATTTCTTGACTCATCCAGCAGCCCCACTCCCTGAGAAGACACCCGAGCACTGTATTTCCACCTAACTCCCATTTCCTCTGTTGGACACTGACCCTCCTAGCACCAATGTGGAGACCCAGTTTTAGGTGGAGGTGGGGAAGGATTCATAGCACAGCAGCAGTACCACCAGGTAAGGTTGTGCAATGTAATGCATTAACATGGCTGGTGAAATATGCATCACAATAGTGGCATTGTGTGTTACACGTAGGGTTGAGCATGTGTCATTCAAAATGTTATGTTATGTTATGTTAAAGGGCACTTATACCATGAACTGCCACAACTGCAGTGGTCCCCTGGTGCTCCAGCGCATCTGAAAATCAAGAGAGTAGTAGGACTGAGTGGGAGAAAGAGCAAGAGGGCTGTGATGTGCTGCTGGCAGCTTCAGTTAGGTTTACACCGTTCACTGAGCTTAGGTGTGTTTTTAAGTTGGTAGCCTTCATGTGCTGTTAGTGCAAGGCTATGTGTGGTTTGTTTATAGCTGTTGCAGTGTAGTGAAGTGCTTGCAGTTTGTTGTGCTTTAGAAGTGTGGTTGTGTTTCGTTCAGAGTTTGAGAGGTGTACGCAGAGGGGTGAGGTTTTTTATTAGTAGGGTTGGTTAATAGCATCACTATCTAGATGGGTTACATAATGATATCCACAATTCCATTATGTGAGTTGTTCTACATCATTGAGTGTGTACATGTCTCCTTGATCAGCTATGAATTTGCTTTGCGTGATTGGTTACACCTCCACAACATGCTACTTGGAGTCAGCCTCCTCAGTATGTTCCTGTGCACATATTTTTGCTGAGGGGTGGTGCAGTTGCTTCTTTTTTGTGCGGCATTACATTTACACTCCTGTCATGTCATGCTTGCATTCCATCTCCTGATATATGTCATGTCTAGTAGCCTTCCATGATGCATGACCATGCAACACACCTGACTCAATCCACGTAAAATGATGATCCAGTTGATGCATGTGGAAGATATATTAAGTATGCTCTGCATTGCTTGTGAGGTGTGATGACAGAGTCCTACATGTCTTTCTTATTTGTCCTGTGTACTGTTGCTGTGTTCCCCTTCATGTGGACATGAACATTTGATAGTGAGGGCAGTGTAACCATCCATCATGTAGACACATTTGTGTCTTTTGTTAGTGGCTGCATTGCTTTCTGCATGATTTGAAGGACATCTACATGATATGGGAAGGGACATGTTGATGGTAACAAAGACATTTGTGAGGGGGGCAGTATATGACCATTGAGTGGTGTTATACAAACAAGGGAAGGCAACCGGGGGATTCAGCTTACACTGTCTCATGGTGGTGGTGGGCAGAAGCTGTGTAGAGACAGGTATCATTGCATGTCTACATTGCAGAAGATGGCCAATTGCTCTTTCAGCAACTGTGACAGTGATTGTAGAGTCTGGTGTTGTGCGGAGGTAGTATAAGTATTATCTCACATATGTTAAGTAGGCCTGTCTGCTGGATATCACATTAATGTATCACCAGAGAAGTACTCTACACTTGTCCACACTTTAGTTGTGGTATGGGTCTGCAGAGATGCTGACTTTGGGGTTGACAAATCCTACTGACTACAGGCTGATAGCCTTGTGGAAGATGCTGCAGGCATTGAAGATGTGGTAAACCTGCAATGGGTCATAGTGCAGGTATATGGTTATACAATTAATGTGGCCTCGTTTTCTGAGTACATTGATACTTTATGCAGCTGCATGTGGGACACATCTTAGGGGTAGCAGGCTGTTAGAAATAAGGGAATACATATGGTTGTGGCACACACCGAGGTTACAGAGCAGCCTACGAAACTGCACTTGGAAGGGTGATGCTACTACTCTTGGAGATAAGATTTCACTATCAGTTATTGGCACTTTTCCTACTCTGCCAGCTTCCTCTTCCCATTCACGTACATCTGAGTGTGTAGGAATCAGGACCTGTTGTGATGGTTCAAATGACATGTCACCTGGCATGTTAGGATAAGTACGGCACATCTGGGTGATACACACAATTTACTGCAAGAACCCAAGTATATTGGAACATGCCTGCCAGGTGTCTACCGAATTAAGTATTACCTGTCACATGCATCTGCTTGTGGGACCATCCATGGTGACTTACTTGTAGGCATTGAAGGTGAGCAATGTGACAGAGCCAACGGGTATGTCTTGCACAGCATCTGACAGTGCGGGTGGAATCTAGCCTGAGAAACGTTATGCCAGGCACCTCCTACGATACATACCTGTGTTGTCTTAGACATGTGTGGACACTGGACACGTGTGAGGACACACACACCTGTCATCCATCCTTTGGTGTAGGAGGGGTGGCCATCTTCACATTTTGTAAGAAGCATTGCACATCATCTTAAGATGCATATTCTATTGTACATGCTATACTACCTGTGGCAGAGGTGGACCCACCTATTTAGGTATGTACAGAGACAAGGAAGAGGGACAATGGGTTACTGGCAGCTGGGAGCCAGTAGATGGAAGGTTCAAAGTATAATGCACACAATGATTCTTGTTTGGCCTTAGGAATTCTTGGAGGTGGATGAAGGAGTGGCTGTGCATGCTGCCAGTGAGTTGACATTTGCTTCTGATTGTGTGGGGTGAGCAGAGGGATTCTATTCAGACTGTCCCTTGAATATGTGTGTTTCTGTTTCTGTTTTTGGTGTAAGTGTGCCTGTTAAACCTCTGTACACATGTGTTATACACAAATTACACATGGGTTGGAGCGGATGAAATCAAGGGTGATTGAAGTGTTTCTCATGAGGTGTCTTTCACTAAGAATGACCTGTGTAGGATTGTCATATGGCAAATTTGTTTGTTCATTTGCCCAGAAGCAGGTCATTCTGAACGCAGCCATTGGGTAGCAGGGATGTTCAACTACATCTGCCGCTAGACATATTGGCTGTACTGTCATAGGAGGATGATCTGGTCAATGGTGGCGATATGGTTTTTATTTATTTATTTATGTAACATTTATACGGCACTTGTACAGTAAGACAGTGTTTCAAAGCACCACAAAGCAAAAGGGAAGGGGGCAAGGGAAAAATAAACAATAGTAATGATAGGACATAATATGATATGGCATTTTTAATTTGCCTATACACAAGTGTTTCAAGGCATGATGCAGCAAGGGAGGGGGAACAGAGGGAGGACAGAGACAACAATCTTACTAGGCCAGGCGACATTGAGATTGCGCAAGTGTAGTGGAGGGGGAGGGGAAAGGTGCCAGGGGAAAGAGGAGGGGGTAGTGCTGTACATGGGATCAAAACAATAACAAGAAGTGTGGCCAGCAGGTGGCAGGTGCAAGTGTAAGTGCAGACAGCAGGTGTCCAAAAGTGCAGGTACACTAGAGTTACACTAGGGTTAAGATACAGACCCAAAGTGCAAGGGTTCCCGGAAGGCAGTGCAGGTGTGCAACTGGGCGGGCAGGGACATGGGTCTGAAATCAGAGGGTAGCCAGGTGACCAGTGCAGCAACAACAGGAAATCAGCAGGGGAGACGAAGAGAGAAGGCAGAAGAAAAGAGGAAGGTCTTGAGGTGCTTCCGGAACCAGAGATGGTTCTACTCAATTTCAGAGAGGCAGGGAGGCTGTTGCAGAGGGAGGCCCCAACTGAAGAAAGAGATCTACCACCAACTCATTGCTTGGATAAGTGACTGACCCTGAGGAAGTTGCTGGTGGAGGAGCGAAGAGCTCGAGCAGCAAGGTATTTAAGAAGAGAGCGATGGAGACATTGAGCACCCAGGTACAGAAGGCCTTCTGGACAATGCAGAGGATCTTGAACTTAATCCTCACAGCCACTGGGAGCCAATGCAGAGATTTCAGTGCTGGGGAGATATGTTCCCTGGTCTTGAGGCCAAGGACAAGCCTTGCAGTCCTGTTCTGGATGAGTTGCAGAGGGTCGGAGAGTAGAAGCATGCAGATTTAGAAAGAGGCTGTTGCAGTAGTCCAGCCTAGAGAGAACCACAGCTCTAGAGATAGTGAGCTTCTAGGGGAAGGAGAGGAAAGTAAGAATACCTCTGAGGAGGTGCAGTTGGTAGTTTGACTTCTTAGAGACATCAGAGGCGTGAGGAGCACAGGAGAGTGTGGAGTCGAAGAGGACCCCGAGGTTCTTAGCCTCAAAGGTGGGAGCAGGAAGAGGGCCAAGGGAGGCCGGCCAGAGAGTGATAGGAAAGGAGGGTGCAGATGTGCTGATGAGGAGAATCACCATCTTACTGGCATTAAGGCAGCAATCATTGGTGGCACACCACTCCCGGATTGCAGACACAGTCACAGATGAGAAAGAGGTGGCAGAGGGGAGCCTGAAAACGAGGTGTGTGTCATCTGCATAGCACTGAAAGTTGGAGCAGAGAGCGGCAATGTGGTGGGCGAAAGGTACCAGGTATTGGTTGAACTGCCAGGGAGAGAGTTTAGACCCCCTGGGGAACACCATAGGTACAGAGTGAGATAGAGGAAAGGAAGGACCCAAGTCCTGATAATAAATTAAGATGAAAAGCAGTCCTACCAGGTCTTGTGACATTCGGAGCATGCAAGTGCAGCAAAAGAGAAGGTGGGGTAAAATTGGAATAATTACTAGAGGTTTCCCCATGGGGAAGTGCCAGAGGTGCCTGCTGTAGGCAGCAGGTAAGTGTGTAACGCTCACCTGATTCCCACGGAGGCGCCGATCTGTTCTGGACTGCTATGACCTCTTCTAAGGTGATGCGCAGGACTCGGAAGACGGACTGTACCAGGACCCCCGAACCTCGCCTGTCTGGCCCGTAGAAGAATCCTTCTGTAGATGGAAAAGGGGATTAACTGTCTGCTGGATAATGTGTCGGATTCCCCCCCTTCCCCCTCTCACACTCCCCGATTCCCCGTCGAGTCTCACCTTAGAGTCTGAAAGGACGAGCTCTCCATCCTGCTTCCGATGCAGGGGCGCGTTGATTTCCAGTTACTTCACTGGATCTCGGGTTTGGTGAGTATTCAACTCTGCTTGATTTTTCCGATATGAGGCCGTAAGTATTCAGTTGCAAAAGTTCAAGCCTTAATTGTCCGTTGTCCTTTTCTCTATTTCAGATGTAGGATGAAGAATCCGCGTAGAGGAATGGATTCGGCGAAGGTAACTCTGGTGAGTCTTTTTGATGGATGGTTCCCTTAGTGATCTTGCTTTCACCCACTAATGCGTGTGTCTTTTTCCCCTTAGGGGCCGGGGTACGGAAGTGCCAAAGAAGCGGCGCCGACCCCAGGTGAGGAAAGATTGTCCCAACAATAATCAGGTAAGTCTTAAGGTGGAAGAATCAGGCCTTCCTCGATCTGTTCCTTCGCTCACCTTTGTTTTGTCTCTTTTTCCCCTTAGGGGCTGGGGTACGGCAGTGCCAAAGAAGCGGCGCTGACCCGAGGTGTGGAAAGATTGTCCCAACAAAAATCAGGTAAGTCTTAAGGTGGAAAAATCAGGCCTTCCTCAATCTGTTCCTTCGCTCACCTTTGTTTTGTCTCTTTTTCTCCTTAGGCGCTGAAAGGCGACGGATGGTGCCAATGGTGGCTGAAGAGCCCGAGGGCGCCTCGTGATGGTGAGTGGAACGCGGCGCTGCAGCGAGCGATGCGATGTGCTTCTAAAAATAATGTCTTTTCTCAGGATCGACAGAGTGATGGTTCCGGACTCCGGATGGAGGTAGGTAAAGTTCAATTATTCACCTTTCTCTCCTTTCCTTCCTTTTCAGGTGTTCCAGGTTGCAGGCGGGCGTGGCTGGAGCCAGGATGCAGGAGCAGACACAGTGAGCGTCCAGCTGCTAGATGCAGAACAACGCGAAGCGTGAGCTGCTGTCTGGGCCTGGTTTAAATAGCCCCCAAAGTAGTTCCAGGTAAGTATTCTTCCTCAGCCACGCCCGAGTGGTAAAATAGTCCCATAGGTAAAATAGTCCCTTTCAGACCTCAAGGAGGTCTGGATCCGGCAGCATGGTCTGCATCAGGTAAATCCATCCAAGCACTCCCATAATGAGCCTGGCGCCTATGGTGCCAGGACTGATGCCTTCTATGAGCCTGGCGCCAAAGGCGCCAGGACAATGTCCAAAGAGCCCCTATAAGGGGTTGCTGGGTCCCTCCCTGGGGACATGATGTCTGCTTTCGGGGATGCTGGCCCTGAACTGGCTTCCCGGGAGTAGGCATCATGACAGCACTCCCCCCCAAGGCCCCTCCCAAGATTGTTCCCTCCGGGGGTTTTGGTTTGTGTGGGAAGATCCGGTGGAATTTCTTAATTAATCGAGGTGCATGTACATGGTCACTGGGTTCCCACAACCTCTCCTGAGGCCTGTATCCCTTCCAATCGATTAGATAGAAAAGTTTTGACCTTAACATCGTTGAATCTAAACTGTTCTTCACCTCGAATTCAGGTTCTCCATCTATTTGAATGGGTTCTGGAGGCTTGATTAGTCTGGTTCCAGGTTGCACTGGTTTCAAAAGTGACACATGAAAAACAGGGTGAATTCGCATGTTAGCTGGTAAATCAAGTTTAACGGCCGCTGGATTGATTATGGCCGTAATGGAGTAAGGCCCCAGATATTTTGGATTAAAAGTTCGAGGTCCCTTGAGCGATAAGTGCCTGGTAGCCAGCCATACTTGGTCCCCAATCTGGTACTGAGGTGCTGTAATAATTAGACAAATTACGAGGAATTTGAAAACACTGAAAGGTTACCTTAGAGTAACACCAGTCGTTCTCCCTCCTATGCTTCCTTCTTCAGAAATGGTTCCGACAGGGGTAGATAATGAGTGCCTCCCTGAGACCCTTCCTCCGCCTTCAATACAAGGATTAAGGAGGGGAAGGACCCCAGGGAAACCCTCTGGGGAAGAAAACCCTGTGTCGACGGCCACTGGATAGATGTCGTCTGTCTGGAGAGGTTTTTGGTACCGGGACTATCCGCTGGAGGGGAGCCGTCTGGATAAAGACAGAGGAAAGTGGTACGTTTAAGAAGGGTAAGTAGAAGGCAGAATATGGGTAGAGAAGATGAGGAGTACCTGATTGGAAGGGGGATACGACTTATCGGGCTATATTGTAGGTCTTCCGATGAGACGCGGATAGGAGTAACCTCGAGGACGTCCCAGGAATAGAATGATTCTCAGATCTCAATGCTGCGGATCGGACCCTGCATATCCCTGCTTCTGAATAGGTGAAATAACATCAGGTGTCAATTCTGGTTCTTCTTCTAACCCCCGGATATACTAGGGACTGACTATCAATTCTCACGTACCGCACGCCAGGGAGGAATTCTCACTAGCGAACCGATCAGTGAGGTTCAGCTCGTAACGAGTGTGGCTGAGAGAGTGCACTCGAGTCTCCGATGTCGTGCAAGAGTTGGGAGAAGGAGTCAAGTCTGAAACAGGTGAATGAAAGGGTAGAATTACACAGAAGGAATGACAAACACACTAGTATGCAATAGATCCTAGTATCGAACTCAGGAAGCGCTGTTGTGGAAGAGTAGCAACGCATCCGCGCGTTGTCCACAGGAACAGATGAACCGGGTCCGGAGCAGGGGGGCGGTCCTTCCACCGCGCGGCCTTGGTGTAAGTCTAGACCCACACCATCCGTAGCGGTGGCCATCTTGGGAGTAAAGATGGCCGTAATCCGTCTAAGAGACCATCTATGCCACAGTGACCATGGTCTCCGCAGGGGCGTGACAGGTGCTTCACTCCGATGCAGGTCAGCATTCTTCTTGTATTTTCTCTTGGCTTGTTGTAAATGTGTAGTTGCTTCTTTGAAGGCTTGGGTAATTGTAGAATGCAGATGGTCCACTGCGGGCATTCGGAGGCCTTGAGGCGAGTCGAGGTCTGAGGTTCGAGGGTGATGCCCATATAAATTATAAAAAGGACTTTGCTAAGTTCCAGAGTGTACCGAATTATTATATGCATATTCGGCTATCCAAAGAATGTCTTTCCAGTTACTTTCAGATTGCTACAACATACACCGTAAATATTGCTCAAGGGTCTGATTCGTCTTCTCTGTTTGACCATCCGTCTGAGGGTGGTGACTAGTCGATAATATTACATCGATTTGTGCCAATTGACAACATCTACGCCAAAAGTGGGAAATTAATTGGCTTCCCCGGTCTGAGATTAGTACAGACGGGAATCCATGTAAACGAACAATGTTTTCAAGGAATTCTTTGGCTAGAACTGAAGCTGAAGGTAAACCTTTCAATGGAATGAAGTGGGCCATTTTGGAAAACAAATCCACAATAACAAGAATAGTGTTATATCCTGAACAAGGAGGTAAGTCTGTAATAAAATCCAATGACAGGGTGTGCCAAGGTGCTGGCGGAATGTCTAAAGGTTGAAGGAGACCGGCTGGTCTTTTCTTTTGGCCTTTATTTTGGGCGCAAACACCACAGGACATCACAAATGATTTAACATCTTTTCGCCAAGAAGGCCACCAGAATTGTCGTTTCACCTTTTCTTCCGTCTTGGCAATACCGGGGTGCCCCTCTATTCGTGTATCATGATAACGAGAAATAAAGAGCTCTTGTAATTCCTTGTGTGGCAGAAATAAGCGCCCTTGGAAATAAGGTAAATCATTATTTATAGTAAAGTCAGATCCCTTTTGTACCCAATCCTGTAAGTCTGTAGGGTCCAGGAGTTGTTTAACTCTAGCTAGAATGTCTTCAAGCGTTTGTAAAGAAGTCATGCCCAAGATTCTCTGTTCGGGAATTATCGGTACAGGTTCTGAGTTAGTATCAATTTCTCCCATTCCTATTCGGGATAGAGCGTCCGCTTTGCCATTCTTACAGTCAGGACGGTAGGTGATTACAAAATCGAATTCCGCAAAAAACAAAGCCCAACGGAGCTGTCGAGATGACTGAGCCTTGGCGGTCTTTAAATACTGTAAGTTCCGGTGGTCGGTGATCACCGTGATGGCATGTCTAGCGCCAAGTAGATAATGCCGCCAGGCTTTAAAGGCGGATTTAATGGCTAACAGTTCTTTGTCAGTGATTGTGTAGTTAACCTCGGGTGCCGAGAATTTTCTGGACCAAAATGCAACGGGATGCAGTTGGTTAGTTTAGGGATCTCTTTGAGACAGGACAGCTCCCATGGCTAGGCTGGATGCGTCAGTTTCGACGACATAAGGGAGATCTGGGCGCGGGTGCTTCAATACAGGTGCGGAGGTAAATTTAGCTTTTAGTTCCTGAAAGGCCTGCTCGGCTTCTTCAGACCATTCGAAACATTTATTTTTCCTTAAGAGCGCAGTGATGGGTTGAACAACACGAGAAAATTCCGGGATAAACCTGCGATAAAAATTGGCAAAGCCAAGCATACTTGGAACACCTTTCACGGAGCTAGGCGATGGCCATTTGAGGATAGCATCCACTTTTCGTGAGTCCATGCGGACTCCTTTAGGTGTCAGGATGAAACCAAGAAACTCGACTTCCGTGGCATGGAAAACACATTTTTCAAGTTTAGCAAATAGTCTGTGTTGGCGCAATTTCTCGAGAACTGCCCTGACATGTTTTCTATGATCAGATTCCGAAGAGGAGTACACAAGAATGTCATCGATATATACGACAACACAAACGTCGATGAGTTCCCGAAAGACATCGTTCATGAAGTATTGGAAGGCAGCCGGTGGATTGCACAATCCGAAAGGCATCACCTGGTACTCGAATAGCCCATATTTGGTGCGGAAGGCAGTTTTCCTTTCATCGCCTTCCTTTATTCGCACCAGATGGTAGGCCCCCCGGAGATCTAACTTGGTGTATATGCAGGCATCCTTCACCTGGTCAAGGAGTTCAGGTATCAGAGGCAAAGGGTATCGGTTTTTAACAGTTATCTGGTTCAATGCACGGTAGTCAATACAAGTTCTGAGGTCGCCTTCTTTTTTAGGCACGAAGAATAAAGCCGAGGATGCAGGAGACTTAGACGGGCGAATAAAACCATTGGCTAGGTACTGATCTAGATATTGTCGTAAATGAAGATTCTTGGGTTCGGTAAGGGCATAGATCCTGCTGCAAGGGGGTTGTGCACCGGGCAATAGATCGATCTGACAATCGTACGACCTGTGAGGCGGAAGAGTGTTGGCCTGTTCCTTTTGGAAGACGTCTTGAAATTCTTGGTATTCTGGCGGTATTTGCAAAATGACAGGGGTTACTGTAGCTAGGCCAATACTTGGATTTCTTGAATAACAGGTTTGTGCACAATCTGGAAAGGTTATCCTCTTTGCTCTCCAGTCAATTCGAGGATTATGTGTTTCCAACCAAGGGATTCCTAGAATTACTTGAAATTGCGGAGCCTTGATTACATCAAACACAATTGCCTCCCGATGTCCGTCTTGACCCAACAATGTCACTTCAGTAGTGGAGTGTGTTACCGCCCCAGAGGCGATTTCGGTTCCATCCACTGTGGTGATGACATCCTTACTGGTTTTAGGGCAAAGAGGGAGGTTGATCCTGGAAGCCAATTCACGATCCACATAGTTTCCTATAGCCCCACTATCGATGTATGCCTTAATGGCATGTAACCGTCCAGGCTGCTTCGGATTTACGAGGACCATTGGCATGATGAAATGCGAGGTCAGAGAGTTCGTTTTTAAGCTCGGCAAGCGGACCCCTACGCTTGTCGGGCGTGGTCGTTTCCCGACTCAGATTCCATCAGGTTCTTATCAGCGACTCCTACCGCCTTCTTAGACGGTTTTATAGGGCAATCTCGTAAAAAGTGTCCAGAAGCCCCACAATAAAGGCATAATTGCATTTGCCGTCTTCGTTCACGCTCTTTTTGAGTTAAAGGTCCTTTAACCCCTCCAATTTGCATAGGTTCAGTAACATCGGCACCCTTGGGGTTAACATGGGTTTTGACCAAAACCCGGGTCTCAAACTTGGACCGATCTGCCTTTCTGTTTTGAAGCCTGTGATCTAATTGGACCACCAAGTCTATATATTCAGAGCAGTCTTGGGGTGGATTTACGACCTGGGCCAGGACATCCTTAAGTTCTCCACGTAGACCTCGATGGAATAACGTGATTCTTTTATCCTCCGGCCATCCAGTCTCCACAATTAACCTATTGAAGGTCGCGATATAGGCTTAGATGTCCTGGTTACCCTGTCATAGGGATAGAAGCTTGTTGTCCAGGGCCTGTCCCAGAGAATGCCGCGCAAAAAGTCTTTCCATGCTTGTCTGGAAGGCTTGAAAGTTCCGAAGAATTGGGTCATCTTGAGTAACCAGTGGAACTGACCAATCCGCAGCACAGCCACTGAGATATGATAGTACAAAAGCGACCTTGGTTTGGTCGTTAGGGAAGGCCCCAGGCCTGCAGAGGAAGTGCAATCGGCATTGATTCATGAATACGGCGAACCTTTTGGGATCCCTGGCAAAACGTTCCGGTGGGGCCAGTGGCATATTTCCAGGTAGATTAATTTGCACGGGGTTATTTGAAACCACTGGGGAGGAATTACCCCCAGAACCTGGTAAAGGAGTTTGACCAGCCTGACCTTGTAATAGCTGTCTGGCAAGATCATCAGTTCGTTCTTTAGATACAATTAACTCTCTCCTGAGGGCATTCGTCTCCTGGCGAGCGGAATGAACTTCAGCCCGTAATTCCCCCAATAGCTGGGCCAGCTGGTCTGTCTCGGAAGTCTCCATAGAGCCCGGGTGGGATATTGTAGGTAGGCTTCGCATTCTGTAATGCTCACCTGATTCCCACGGAGGCGCCGATCTGTTCTGGACTGCTATGACCTCTTCTAAGGTGATGCGCAGGACTCGGAAGACGGACTGGACCGGACCCCCAAACCTCGCCTGTCTGGCCCGAAGAAGAATCCTTCTGTAGATGGAAAAGGGGATTAACTGTCTGCTGGATAATGTGTCGGATTCCCCCCCTTCCCCCTCTCACACTCCTCGAACCCCCTCCGCGATTCCCCGTCGAGTCTCACCTTATAGTCTGAAAGGACAAGCTCTCCATCCTGCTTCCGATGCAAGGGCGCGTTGATTTCCATTTACTTCACTGGATCTCGGGTTTGGTGAGTATTCAACTCCGCTTGACTTTTCCGATATGAGGCCGTAAGTATTCAGTTGCAAAAGTTCAAGCCTTAATTGTCCGTTGTCCTTTTCTCTATTTCAGATGTAGGATGAAGAATCAGCGTAGAGGAATGCATTCGCCGAAGGTAACTCTGGTGAGTCTTTTTGATGGATGGTTCCCTTAGTGATCTTGCTTTCACCCACTAATGCGTGTGTCTTTTTCCCCTTAGGGGCCGGGGTACGGAAGTGCCAAAGAAGCGGCGCCGACCCGAGGTGAGGAAAGATTGTCCCAACAATAATCAGGTAAGTCTTAAGGTGGAAGAATCAGGCCTTCCTCGATCTGTTCCTTCGCTCACCTTTGTTTTGTCTCTTTTGCCCCTTAGGGGCCGTGGTACGGCAGTGCCAAAGAAGCGGCGCCGACCCGAGGTGTGGAAAGATTGTCCCAACAAAAATCAGGTAAGTCTTAAGGTGGAAGAATCAGGCCTTCCTCAATCTGTTCCTTCGCTCACCTTTGTTTTGTCTCTTTTTCTCCTTAGGCGCTGAAAGGCGACGGATGGTGCCAATGGTGGCTGAAGAGCCCGAGGGCGCCTCGTGAAGGTGAGTGGAACGCGGTGCTGCAGCGAGCGATGCGATGCGCTTCTAAAAATAATGTCTTTTCTCAGGATCGTCGGAGTGATGGTTCCGGACTCCGGATGGAGGTAGGTAAAGTTCAATTATTCACCTTTCTCTCCTTTCCTTCCTTTTCAGGTGTTCCAGGTTGCAGGCGGGCGTGGCTGGAGCCAGGATGCAGGAGCAGACACGGTGAGCGTCCAGCTGCTAGATGCAGAACAACGCGAAGCGTGAGCTGCTGTCTGGGCGTGGTTTAAATAGCCCCCAAAGTAGTTCCAGGTAAGTATTCTTCCTCAGCCACGCCCGAGTGGTAAAATAGTCCCATAGGTAAAATAGTCCCTTTCAGACCTCAAGGAGGTCTGGATCCGGCAGCATGGTCTGCATCAGGTAAGTCCATCCAAGCACTCCCATAATGAGCCTGGCGCCTATGGTGCCAGGACTGATGCCTTCTATGAGCCTGGCGCCAAAGGCGCCAGGACAATGTCCAAAGAGCCCCTATAAGGGGTTGCTGGGTCCCTCCCTGGGGACATGATGTCTGCTTTCGGGGACGCTGGCCCTGAACTGGCTTCCCGGGAGTAGGCATCATGACAAAGTGCATGGGTGGAGACATACAAGTAAAGAGGGAGGTCTAACACCCATCAGGTAAGTGCGCGCCTGAGACAAGCCACTTAACAGGCAGGTGTGGGCCCATAGACCAGTGCAGAGGGGTTCTGGATGCTGTTGGTGATTGGGCAGAAGACCAGGACCCTATTCCGGCTCTTGGAGGGCCTGGTCACCAAACTCAGTGACTGTGGGGATGGTTAGCACAGGAGCGAGAGAGGGAAGGAGGAGGAGACGAGAACATTCTTGAGTTATTTGCAGAACTTGAGGTGAACTGGTTCAAAATAGAGAGAGATAGAGAGACTGTTCCAGAGGAGTGAGATCTATCCCCAACTCTCTGCTTGGAGGTCTTCACAAGGCAGGTGACACCCTTCTCCATTTGTGGTGTGGGCATTGGTGCAGCATACTGCACATATATGTTTCTTTTCTCTGTGATGTGTGAAGGCATGTGTGGATGTTCTGATGTGTGTGCTGGTGTGTGCATGATGTTTTGTCCCAGAGGGCATACTGTGCACTTTGTTCTTTGTGAATATTTGGATGCTGCACCAGTGCCAGGGATAGCAGGATGGGGTGTAGCCGAGCACACATGGGACATGTCTGCTGAGAAAACAAGGTTATGTCTGGGATGCATTATCTGTTAGACATGACTTTGCAAGAACAAGATTGACATGATGACATATGGGTGGACCTGTGGATCTGCAGTACTCAGCTTTGTCAGGAGAAGATCCTCATCCAGCTACAGTGCAGGCCCAGTCACAAAAAGAGGGACAGGAAATGGAGGCAATCATTGCCCAGAGTGTGGGAAGGGGGTAGAGGCAGGGCTCCAGGTTGACTATTTCCACAGAGGAGGGTGAAGTGGACCCCCATGAATCTGTGTTTGTCTGGGAGAGGTAACAGGGGGGGACTAAAGGGGGTGGTGAAACAAGGGCAAGTGTCATAGAATGAATAGGTTGTTCTTATTCATGGTATTTTGCAAGGATACGTTTACCTTCTTAGACCTCTGGGAGTTGTTGGCTGGGCCAGTGCTCATGGGTGAATAGCAATGGAGGGGGATAATTGACCCAGAGAAACGCAGAGGTAGTGGCTAGGCCAGTATCCACCCAGGTAGGAGCAGAGATATGTGGGGATTCCACCCCTCCCCCGGTGTGATGTGGTGAAGAGAGTCACTATGGGTATACGTTGGGTGCAGTGGTGCGGGGTGCTACACGAGCCTTGTGGGTGTGTTGATGGGTTGATAGGAAGGGCATGATTTATTTTATTTTATTTGTATTTTATTGTGCATTTGTTAGGCGCTTGTACAGTAAGTCAATTATGTTTCGAAGCACCCACAGTGCAACTGGGATGGAACATGGGATTGAAAGAACAATAAATGCAATGGAAGATAAAGACAAACCTACTATGCCTTCTGAGTATTCAGAACGTGCAAGTGCAGCGAGAAAAGGGGAAGTGGGAGTGGGGGTAGGTGCAGCATATGAAGTGCACAGTTAGGCAAGTGCTGTGCGGCCAAGAGCTGCATTGGCTATATAGTGCAAGACTTTAGAACAAAGGCCGGTGGGTGCTAAGGCAAGGGCTCTGAGTTGGGCAGAGGCTAGGGTGATTGGGTGTGGGAGGTCAGGACCCCGAGGGATCTATAAGGGCCCTGGACACCAATCACAGTGACTGTGAGATTAGCAGAGGAGGGAAGAAGGCAAGGAAATTCTTGAGGAGCTTGAGCAATTTGAGGAAGTCCAGCTCAAGACCAATAGGAAGGGTGAGGCTGTTCCATAGGAGGAAGCCAGCTCAAAGGAACAGATCGGCCTCCGACCCTCTGTTTATCAAAACGCTTTACACACAGAGAGTTGGTGCCAGAGGAATGTAGAGGTCTAGAGGGAGAGTATTTGGTAAGATAAAGTTGCAGATAGTGTGGTGCCAGGCCCCAAACAGCCTTGTGGATGATGCTGAGGGATTTGAATTTAATCTGTGCAGCAACCAGGAGCCAGTGAATAGTTGTTAGGGCAGGGGAGGTGCAGCCCCTGTGCTTGAGGCCAAGGGTAAATCTTGCTGCCCTATTCTGGATTAGCTGGAGGTGTCATAGAGTGGAAGAAGGTAGATTCAGGAGAAGGCTATTGCAGTAGTCAAGTATTGAGAGAACCGGGGCTCGGGTAACATTGAGCTTCTGGAGGAAAGTGAGAAAAGGGAGAATTCCTTTGAGAAGCAAGAGTTAAAAGTGGGACTTCTTGGCAATATCCTGAGTGTGAGGGAGGAAGAAGAGAGAGGAGTAGAGGATGACTCCAAGGTTCTGGCTTCAGATGAAGGAGCAGGGAGAGGTACAGAGCATCACAGAGGATTACATAGTGGAGAGGGGGTAAGCAGATGTAAATAGCAGGAGCAGGGATGGAAATCGGGGAACTGTTGAGACAGAAAGGAATGTAACAGTCACAGTGGCTCGGCAGCTGTTGATTTTCCCCATTGCAGGAGCATGTGCATTGCAATGGTGAGTAGAGGTAAGCAGAACCATCAGCTGTGGTGCAGAGGGGCCAAGCGTCAAGATGGCACTCAGGAGAGCCTTTCTTGTTGCATTAGATGCATGTGACTCAGGGGAACACATGTTATGGAGCCATTGTGTCTGGGGCTGGCTTTCCAAGATTTAGAATTTTGGTCATGTGACATTGTTATTTTTCTTCCTACTTTACTTAAGTGAGGATGTGGTTTGCTACTTTATTTCAAGGATATCTATGAGGTGGCAATGTACTTTTAAAGTTATGTGGCACACTGTGTTTGCCAATCCAAGAGAATAATTCTCAGGGTATTGTTATAGGCAAGCCAGATTAGCCTGATTTCATCATTGAAGGCCATCAGGAATGAGGCTTTAGCATGTGTGTGTGTGCCACAGGGTTTGTACTTTATGTGAAGTAGGTTTGTACTATGTGGTTATGTTTTTCAAGTCCCTGTGCCCTTTGGCCTGAGAAGGGAATGGATAGTGCCTGTGAATGAAGACGGAAGGCCTCCTGCACCTCTACTACTATTCCACAATGTGTGGCAATAGTATGCAGGACACAACAGGCCACAATGATTTTGCATACTACAGTGGGTGCATATAGCAATACAGAGCTGAGTGGTCATCTGAACAGAAGCATGAATTAAGCTCTCCAAATGTGTGCACTACTATGCCCCTAGTGGCTACGTGTGCTGCGTTGTTGTGCGCCTCAACTGCGGTGGCTGGATTCCCGGTTAGTGTCAACAGGAATGGTAACAGCGGGTAGGCACTGTCCCCTGAAAAAGAGTAAATGGTTATTAGTAACATATTTTGTCATTGTGTTTCTGTGTGTCATGTGACTGCTTGTGTGTGCGTGGCAGTTGATACACACCCACGAGCCAGGTGTTGCCAAAGGTTCCCAATGCCTGGTATATAGGGGAATGGTGCAAGATGTAGCTATCATGCTTGTATCCTGGATAACTGTCATTCACATGCATGATGTGTCCCATGTCATCATAGATCTCCTGCACATTTATGTAATGGCAATGTTCCCTGTGCAATATATGTTCTCAGTGTCTCGAGGGGGGTTGCAGAGCTACATGGGTGCAGTCGATGGCTGCCAGGACCCAGGGAAGTGTGCAACTGCATAAAAGTCCTGGCACACTCTTTCCCTTGACTGCAGTTTGCGTGGTATGTCAATGTGCCTATGGACATGTGGTAGGATGCAGCCCAAGACCTGGTGGAGGCCTCTTGATTGTGTGGGCTGTGATGTACCCCCAACAATGGCATTAGTACGCTGGAATGATCTAGTGGTGAGGAAGTGTAAGGCTGACAACCTTCTGTGGGTGATACCATGTCAATCTCCCATTCCCTGACCAGGTCTAGGATGACTTGGGGAGAGAAGTTGTATTTTCATTGCACCTTCTCATCTGGCATCGCAAACATTCTTGATCATGTATAGAAGATTATGGCCCTTCACCTCCATTCAGATAGCAATATCAGTGCTTGCAATAAAGATTCAGACACTGTGGCAATGGATTGTTCGTTGGGATTGCAATTCGCTTTTTATAAGTGGGGTTTCATAGTACATTTTTGCTTTGCGAGAGGTGACAGGTGGTGATAGGATCGTTCTCCTTTGCAGTCAACGTGATAGTGCTGTTATTTCTGTGAACAGGGTTTCCTTAGCACTTTCCTAGTGGGGCGTGTTTGTAGTTTGCGTGGTGACTACCTCCCTACCCCCATGTTATTGTTCATAATCCTCCTTTAATCCGGGCATTTGCATGTCCCGCCCCCTTTTCCTTCTTTGCGCTGGTCCTTCCCGATGTTGAGTTCTATCCCAGCCAAAGGGCTCGCAAGATGCGAATAGTGGTAAGGTCCAGCACAAAGTCTGATCTGTGAATTGAAAAATGGTATTTAGCCTGATGCAAAGTGTACTTTTGCAGTGCAAACTCACTTAGCGCCCACACTAATGTTTTTATAAAGTAGGCCCTGTGTGTCTTAAGAGTAAACACACTTTTTAGAAAACAGTGGGTCTGTAGAGGTTGTTTTAAGCATTGTATGTATAACTGTTGTCTATGCCAATTGCATTTTGGATTTTTATTTGTAGTTAATAAATTAATATGTCTTTAGGTTTGCACTAACCAGATTAGAAAAACTCAAAAGTAAATAAATATGTACAATTATACAAAGGTATGTTAGAAAAGGGACTTATTTGAATTCATAAGCTTTGGCTGAGAAGAAAACCCTCATTCAATTTCTAAATACCCTGGTATCTCTCAATTGGTGACAATTTATCTTTAGTAGAGTTTTAAGTCGGAAGATTATTGCATGCTATTCTGCACATGCTATGATCATATTTAGAAGAGGTACACAAAAGGGGCACTTGTTTTGTTGAGTGAATAATAGGATAACACAGGATCAGGGTTTGTTTTAATCCGTAGTGTGTGTCAGGTTGCTCCCGCACTGACGTTCATCAGCCCACATCGTTATGTGGGCAGACCGCCGTTGCGGTCCTTCTCCCGAGAAGGGAAGTGACATTGGGGAAGGGAGGGGGGCGAGGGGTGTTCCGGCAGTTACTGCCCTGGTTAAAATAAAGTAAGTTTCATTTACCTCGGCTCCCACGTAATAATTCCTGAAGGCGGTTAACGGGTCTGCGCAAAACCCAACAATTGGCGACGAGGGGTGTCCGACACCCGCTCCTCCCGTTCTGATGTCCGCAGTCGAGGGGCTTGGCACGTCGGCGCACCTCCATTCCAGGGACACGCAGCGAGGGTAAACGGACAGGCCCAGGAGCGCTAAGCAGAGGAGCGCACAGGCTCAAGTAAGTGGCCCGGCCCCACACAGCAACCAGGGAGTCCACAGGCCCCACAACCTAAGTAATAAGGCCCTGACCGGTACGCACACAGAGGCTGACATCATCCTGCACGCCACGTGCAGGGAACACAGGAGAGAAGGCAGGCACAGCACACGTGCGCCCGTGGGCCACGTGTAGCACACCCCCAGTGGAAGGGACACGTTTAGCAGGCACACAGGGGGGAGATGCCCTGCAGCCAGGAGTGGCACATAAGCAAAGAGCAGTGCACAGCCAGAGAGTGGCACACAAGCCCCAAGGAAGGGGGGAGAGAAATGCTAGACCCAAGAACCACGCCCCGAGAGGCGCACAGGACAAAACCACAGCTACCAGGGGCGCAAACCTCAGGCCCCCACGCACGGCGCCATGTCCACTCCATCAAGTCCCGTTTTATCCTCAGCTGGTGGCGCAGGAACAGCAGCAGATGACACACAACAGGCTCAAGGGGCAGGAAACTCATCGCAAAACATGCCCATGCCTGGCTCTTTTGACCTCAGAGACACCTCCAACCTAGGACCCAGGTGGGTCATATGGCTACGTGATATCAAATTTTATGCAGGAGCAATAGGCCTCACAGATGACGCAAGACTCAAAAACACGTTTTTCATGGCCGTAGGCCCGGCCGTTAGAGACATTGCAGGTGAACTATTGAACGTGGACACAATGACATACGGGGAACTTCATGGAAAACTCTCGGAGTACTTCGACCCCACACTAACATTGACTACGAGTGTCATGTATTCCACACCACAAGACAAGAAAAAGGGGAATCGATGGACAACTTTGTGATGCGCCTTCGCATCAAATTAAAATATTGGGAATTCCACAAATATTCAAACGAGGAGGCGCTAAGGTCACAAGTGACTCTGGCTGCATATCACAACCTTTCAGAAAACAACTGCTTCAAAAACAAAGACTGCTAGAAGAAATACTCGCCTTAGCCAGGATGGAGGCAGCAGTAGAATCGCAACTGGACAATTTGGGCAAAGTCACCATCCAACAGCCGGCATCAAACACAGACATGATCAATAAGCTGTATAGCGCCCCCACGCAAGGCGGAAAACGGGCAGACGACACATGCTATCGCTGCGAATACGAGTATCCACACACAGGAGAATGCCCCACAGTAGGACAATAATGCGCTGCATGCGGAGGAATGACCACCAATAGAGCGGTCTGCAAGAACGCGCCAGGACCTGCACCCAGCAGACAAAGGCATCAGGAGAGACGAAGAAGCTCACGCCTCAGCCCCCAGGCCAGCAGATGAGAAGGAGAACAGACGGCACCAAGACGGGAGGACAGAGCCCGAAGGAGCTCATATGCGCACGAAAGGGCCATCGGACAGCTCCAGAAGGTCCCAGAGGAGGAGATTTGTCAGGTACATCGAGATGCGATCCCCATCCAGCAGTGAAACTCAATCGTCAGAAGAGGACCAGAGGAAGAAAGGATGTGTGTGGGCTCTCAACAACGCCATGGCCACCCAGCACAGCCCCACCCTCATATTACAAGTCAACAACACCCCCCTGGAATTCCTCATCAACACGGGGGCGACAGTCAACATCATAAGTGAACAAGCGTATAATTCCCTCACTAGCCCACCAAAAATCTGAAAGGCTACGGTAGACATCTACCCGTACGGGACGACGACCCTGCTACCCTGCAAAGGCACAATCTCAGCATGGTGCGTACACAAATCTCACGCTGCAAAGATCCCCCTACACATACTGAAGACAGAAGCCACCAGTGGGTGCATCCTAAGCTTTAAGACAGCGGTAGAAATGGGCCTGGTCCACATATTATACCAACTAATGGCCCACAAATACTACGCCAGACCGGTGGCCATAGAACAGGCTTTTCTAAATCTCTTCAAAGGCATGGGGAAGCTGAAACACAGGAAAGTACAGCTCCACATCAACCCTGAAGTCACGCCGGTTGCCCAAAACTATCGCGGCATACCTGTGAACACCCAACAACAAGTAGAGGAATAACTAGACAAGCTCATAAAAGTCAATGTCACGAGCCAGTCTCTAGACCGATGCCATGGGTGTCACCCATAGTCCCGGTCCCCAAGAAATCCCCGGATGGATCAATACACCTGTGCGTAGACATGAGAAGGGCAAATGTAGCGATTGAGAGAGAGAGACATCAAGCACTCAGGATCACCGACATGATCCATCTCCTCCACGGAGCACACGTCTTCTCCAAGCTGGACTTAACAAAAGGGTACCATCAAATAGAAATAGCCCCTGAATCAAGATACATAACAATCTTCATGACACATCTGGGGCTGTTTCAGTACAAAAGACTTAGCTTCGGCATTTCATCCGCCGCCGAGATTTCCCAAGAGGAAATCCATTGAGTCATCAGGCATGTACCCAACTGCCTTAACTACTCAGACGACATCTTAGG